>NC_091049.1:4800000-6144154 GCF_963966145.1 Tenebrio molitor
TGCTCCAAAAAGTCGGGAAATCGGGCCCCACGTTGTGGGCGTCAAAATTTGTGTGACCAAAAAGTGGCCAGTGACAGCTCCGGGCTCTCAGGGGGTTTTCGGGGCATAGGGCGTGGGTTCGGATTATAAAAAAATGGGCGCCAGGCAGCTATTGTCTTGAGCTGGTTGTTAAGCTTGTCCAGCTGCCGGGACAAGTGCTCAGTTTCTCGGATGCTTCGGAGTCAATACGAAAGAACTTAATTCCTTGCGAATTAAATAATTGGTTTATTCAATTTTTGTCCAACAGTCCAGGAAATTCGAAATGCTTACTTAAGTGTGCACTGGTCCGTGGAATTGGCAACGTTACTCTACGTAATTTTGTTAATTGAAATTTCGAACCAGTTCACATTAATGATCTTATTCAATACCTTATTCTGGTCTTATCAAGAAAGCTTTCCTTTACAGGTGACCTTGTAACTTATTTGTGAATAAACTTAAAATTAATACAACTCCGATGAAAAAAAAAACGAAAGGAAAATCTGTTGCATGCGTGAAACAAGAATGAAGCGCAGTCTTCTGCTTTCATAAATTTACAACGTTAATTTAACATCGATTCTATAATTGAAAAAATTGCAAATTTACTGGAAGTAGAAGAACTGCTACTAATAATTGAAATGTGAAATTTGAAAACTTGAGCTTTGTGAAGTCTTTCTAAAAATTTGAAATTATTGAAATGCGAGATTTTTACAAATTGAAACGGTTCTAAATATTGAGAAGCGGGATATTTGAGGCGTTCTTTGATTTTTCGCAAATCCGCAATTAAATTGTGCGACTTATCTTACGCCGGTAACGTGGTGTGACCTTGACGATTTTCTTTAGTCCTTGGTGAAACGGTACGTGGTCCGATGACCTTAATGGACGGTTTGCGGTCTGGCGACGACCACTCTGACGAACGATGCGGCGACGAATGACCCTAAAGAACAACGTTCCTGGTCCGAACTATCGCCCCAAATAACGATGACTGGTCCGGCTGACCCTAAAGAACAACGTTCCTGGTCCGGCTGACCCTAAAGAACAACGTTCCTGGTCCGGCTGACCCTAAAGAACAACCCCTAACGAATTGTCGTTAGTGTTGCGAAACTCAATCGATTCGGTAATTACCTTTCCGCTGAAAGGGGTTGCTTCTCGATAATTCGAAGGAGGACTTTCCGGTTCTCCTTCGCGGTACGGTAACGGTAATCTGGCTCGAACTACCCCTAACGGACGAAAATTAGTGAAGTGAATTCGCTAATGAAGGATAATTACCTCTATCTCGCTAGATGACGAGGGGTTTCTCGACCACGGCAAAACGGTAAACGGTAAAACGGTAAATCTTCGGGCTCCTCGACGGCCCCGAAGGCTGGCAGCGCCGGACGATAAGCGCCATGGCGTTCGGCAATCCACCCACAGGGATGATTGCGGATCCCGAACGCCACGCACGTGATTCGCAGCTCGCGACTTGCGGCACCTGCCGCCCGCTCGGCGGTCGCCGACCGAGTCCACTTTAATTTCCGCTCGCGATCGGTTTTTTTTTTTTTGGCTACCCCCGGCTCTAGGAGATCAACCCGAAAGATCTGGACCTTATTCCGTTGGGCGATAAGGCGTCCCGGTTATTGTACTGACCGCGCATCTTGATGACAACTTCCGGCGATCCTACACTTGCACGCTAAATGACAGATGGTCGAACATGGCGCCGGTTTGTTTACGTTGGACTTCACCGATCGAAAAATCCGGATGTCGAAGCGGTAATGTGTCGGTGAGTCCACGCGTAACACACGATAGATGTTGACGGCAATTTCCCGCAGGATCTCAAAAGGTTGGACACCACAAGGATGAAGGAAGAAGGTTAGGGAAAAGAAGAGAAGAAGATAACTTTCCGGCAAGTCACGGGAACAAAAGGGAATCGGAATTAACTTTGCCGTACGGTTACCCGAGCTGAGAAGAAGAAGAGGAAGGATTGAAGGAAAAGGAAAGGAGAAAGAAGAAAAAAGCGAACGATGAATAGATAGGCCGCAGCTAGACAGCCTAGAGGCGTGAGGCCACCTCAGCCTAAAATTTAGGGGCTAACATGTGTGATTCCAGCCGCCCCAAAACTGGCTGGCACAAAGACTCTACAATGAAAACTCTAAAGAAACCGCGAAAGAAACAAACGAAAACCGAAAGTGAAACTGAAAGCGAAACCGAAATAAAACTGAAAGTGATCCGATAAACAAAAATGAACCCTGAACCGATAAACTCAAAATGAATTGACTGACGGCACAAACAAACTGAATTATTTCGAAATGAGCGTCCCCAAAAAAGGTTACGGCAGGGTGGGCGCGTCGCGACGTCATATGCCGTGCGTTGTGTTGCTTGTTCCTGATCTTCGAACAGCGATCTTATTGTCCCGCGAGCATAAGTAGGACCTCTTGGCCTCCTACCCCGGCCAAAACGAATAGTGGCACTTTGACCTGCTACACTACCCCCCTCCTCAAAAAGAAAAAAGAAAAGGTAACGCGGTTGCCTTTTTCTTTTTACACAAAACGAAGATGAAGTCTTCTCAAAAACGTCAAAATTTGTTCAATGGAAAAGTTTTGATTCCGCCACAAAATGGCTAGTTGATATCTGCGCGTATCAAACGATTGAAAACTGAATCTCAATGTCAATTAGTACTTGAGTACTGCGGTATGATGTAAGTCGAATTCGGGATATGTCACAAATGGGGTTTTTCAAATAAACTTTTCCTGAACAAACTCCACGGTAAAATTTTTGGTCTCGATCATTTCAAAAAATTCGACGAAAAAAAATGCAACGCAATTTTCGCTGCAGCGCTCGAAAACGGAAAGTGAAAATGCGACGAAGCGTTTTCCACGATTCCACGGAACGTCATCCGCAAAAAAATCGCTCATAGAGACACTTGGAGGTCTTCGAGTGTCTGACCTTGACATTGGCGAAATGTCCACCGTTTCTCCGATTGTGCGACAAGGATGGAACTCAAACAAACATGTCACCCGAAAAAGTGTTTCGCAGCGCGATAACGTTCTCAAAAAATTTCTTATCTGTGAAGACACGAGATAAGACTGAATACAATCCGCTAATTTTCTCTGCAAAATTCCTGCTTCTCTTACACGGTAAAAAAATTGAAAACTGAAATTTCTCTGAAACCCAAACCCAAAGCTCCGATTGTTGAACAATGAAAAATCTGTGATCTTGCCAAATCTGTAGTTGAGTCACAAACACGATAAACAAAGCTGAATGAGCCAAACTGACCAAATTTGCGGAATTCAAACGAGGAAGCAAAATCGTCAAAATTTGTGACTGCTACAAAGTTGACAAATCACACCCCTAACAAATCGCGTCAAAATTTGTGGCGGCTCGATTGACTTGACAGGCCCTCGAAAATCCAAGCGTCAAAATTTGTGGCTGTCAAATGCAAGCGAGCCCTCGAGGCCCAAATTGGTTTACAAATTTCGCGAAAATGAAGATGAGCGATAAACGAAAATTTGTGGTTGCTCCAAAAAGTCGGGAAATCGGGCCCCACGTTGTGGGCGTCAAAATTTGTGTGACCAAAAAGTGGCCAGTGACAGCTCCGGGCTCTCAGGGGGTTTTCGGGGCATAGGGCGTGGGTTCGGATTATAAAAAAATGGGCGCCAGGCAGCTATTGTCTTGAGCTGGTTGTTAAGCTTGTCCAGCTGCCGGGACAAGTGCTCAGTTTCTCGGATGCTTCGGAGTCAATACGAAAGAACTTAATTCCTTGCGAATTAAATAATTGGTTTATTCAATTTTTGTCCAACAGTCCAGGAAATTCGAAATGCTTACTTAAGTGTGCACTGGTCCGTGGAATTGGCAACGTTACTCTACGTAATTTTGTTAATTGAAATTTCGAACCAGTTCACATTAATGATCTTATTCAATACCTTATTCTGGTCTTATCAAGAAAGCTTTCCTTTACAGGTGACCTTGTAACTTATTTGTGAATAAACTTAAAATTAATACAACTCCGATGAAAAAAAAAACGAAAGGAAAATCTGTTGCATGCGTGAAACAAGAATGAAGCGCAGTCTTCTGCTTTCATAAATTTACAACGTTAATTTAACATCGATTCTATAATTGAAAAAATTGCAAATTTACTGGAAGTAGAAGAACTGCTACTAATAATTGAAATGTGAAATTTGAAAACTTGAGCTTTGTGAAGTCTTTCTAAAAATTTGAAATTATTGAAATGCGAGATTTTTACAAATTGAAACGGTTCTAAATATTGAGAAGCGGGATATTTGAGGCGTTCTTTGATTTTTCGCAAATCCGCAATTAAATTGTGCGACTTATCTTACGCCGGTAACGTGGTGTGACCTTGACGATTTTCTTTAGTCCTTGGTGAAACGGTACGTGGTCCGATGACCTTAATGGACGGTTTGCGGTCTGGCGACGACCACTCTGACGAACGATGCGGCGACGAATGACCCTAAAGAACAACGTTCCTGGTCCGAACTATCGCCCCAAATAACGATGACTGGTCCGGCTGACCCTAAAGAACAACGTTCCTGGTCCGGCTGACCCTAAAGAACAACGTTCCTGGTCCGGCTGACCCTAAAGAACAACCCCTAACGAATTGTCGTTAGTGTTGCGAAACTCAATCGATTCGGTAATTACCTTTCCGCTGAAAGGGGTTGCTTCTCGATAATTCGAAGGAGGACTTTCCGGTTCTCCTTCGCGGTACGGTAACGGTAATCTGGCTCGAACTACCCCTAACGGACGAAAATTAGTGAAGTGAATTCGCTAATGAAGGATAATTACCTCTATCTCGCTAGATGACGAGGGGTTTCTCGACCACGGCAAAACGGTAAACGGTAAAACGGTAAATCTTCGGGCTCCTCGACGGCCCCGAAGGCTGGCAGCGCCGGACGATAAGCGCCATGGCGTTCGGCAATCCACCCACAGGGATGATTGCGGATCCCGAACGCCACGCACGTGATTCGCAGCTCGCGACTTGCGGCACCTGCCGCCCGCTCGGCGGTCGCCGACCGAGTCCACTTTAATTTCCGCTCGCGATCGGTTTTTTTTTTTTTGGCTACCCCCGGCTCTAGGAGATCAACCCGAAAGATCTGGACCTTATTCCGTTGGGCGATAAGGCGTCCCGGTTATTGTACTGACCGCGCATCTTGATGACAACTTCCGGCGATCCTACACTTGCACGCTAAATGACAGATGGTCGAACATGGCGCCGGTTTGTTTACGTTGGACTTCACCGATCGAAAAATCCGGATGTCGAAGCGGTAATGTGTCGGTGAGTCCACGCGTAACACACGATAGATGTTGACGGCAATTTCCCGCAGGATCTCAAAAGGTTGGACACCACAAGGATGAAGGAAGAAGGTTAGGGAAAAGAAGAGAAGAAGATAACTTTCCGGCAAGTCACGGGAACAAAAGGGAATCGGAATTAACTTTGCCGTACGGTTACCCGAGCTGAGAAGAAGAAGAGGAAGGATTGAAGGAAAAGGAAAGGAGAAAGAAGAAAAAAGCGAACGATGAATAGATAGGCCGCAGCTAGACAGCCTAGAGGCGTGAGGCCACCTCAGCCTAAAATTTAGGGGCTAACATGTGTGATTCCAGCCGCCCCAAAACTGGCTGGCACAAAGACTCTACAATGAAAACTCTAAAGAAACCGCGAAAGAAACAAACGAAAACCGAAAGTGAAACTGAAAGCGAAACCGAAATAAAACTGAAAGTGATCCGATAAACAAAAATGAACCCTGAACCGATAAACTCAAAATGAATTGACTGACGGCACAAACAAACTGAATTATTTCGAAATGAGCGTCCCCAAAAAAGGTTACGGCAGGGTGGGCGCGTCGCGACGTCATATGCCGTGCGTTGTGTTGCTTGTTCCTGATCTTCGAACAGCGATCTTATTGTCCCGCGAGCATAAGTAGGACCTCTTGGCCTCCTACCCCGGCCAAAACGAATAGTGGCACTTTGACCTGCTACAAACTTGCCAAAGATGAAGGCTACAAACACGATGGCAACACTCTGACCATTGACGAAATCGCCGCCCAGTGCTTTGTCTTCTTTATAGCAGGTTTTGAAACTTCTTCTACTACGATGACTTTTGCTATGTACGAGTTGTCCAAGCACCAGGAGCTACAAGACAAGGTCAGGTACGAAGTCAACGCAGTTTTGGCCAAACATGAAGGAAAAATCATCTACGAAGCGATCCAAGAGATGAAGTACATGGACCAGGTGATCAACGAGACCTTGAGGAAGTACCCTCCGTTGCCGCTGATCACAAGAATGTGTGTGCGGGATTACAAGATTCCCGGAGAAGACCTCATCATCGAGAAAGATACCACTATCATGATATCAGTCTTGGGGATACACCACGACAAAGAGTACTACCCCGATCCTGAGAAGTTCGATCCGGAAAGGTTTACCGAAGAGAACAAGAAATCGAGGCACCACTTCGCACATATCCCGTTCGGAGAAGGACCCAGAGTTTGCATCGGTAGTACCATACAGTACCAAAAACTTTGATTGTTTTGATTTTACGCTTTTGTAGGGATGAGGTTCGGTCTGATGCAGTCTAAAGTAGGTATAGCGTCGCTGCTCAAGCAATACAAGTTTACGGTGAGCAAGAAGACGATGGAGCCGCTCAAATTCAAAGCGAGATCGCTTACACCGGCTGCGGAAGGGGAGATTTGGCTGGATGCGGAAAAAATATAATTGTACTTTATATTTCATTTATGTAATAAAATGCTACCAAGCCAGTTATCTTAACTTTCAAATCTATTCATAATGTGTTATACAGGGTGTTTGAAAATTGCTAGTACAAAAAAAAAACTGTGGCATCTGGAAGCCCTAAGAAATCCAAGAAACCAATTTTTAATTTTTTAAAACAAAAGGGATAAAGTAACCCTATTCCTGCATATTCTACGCCTCAGGCGGGGCAATATTTTTTAAACCTTGGTAACCAAGCGTGATGATCGTAGTGATAATGAAGGACTATACAACAATATGAAAAATTTATATTTTTTTGCAAGATCTTGGCAACCACAGATTGACAGTTTAAGAACATCAAATTTTTTATTTCGTTATTGCTTAACAACGTGAAGTGTCTTTTTAAAATACCTTAACTCAGTGGTGCACTAACAATTTTAACCCAATTTTTAGTAAATTTTATCTCGAAAACTAGAGGATTTTTATTAGAATTTTCTTTTGCCGATGACTTCAACTCACCATCACCAATTACCAGGTTTTTTTTGTACTAGCAATTTTCAAACAGCCTGTATACTTGGTGTGTAGTACCTCACCCACAATTATACCCTTTAGTATTTACACCAACAAGATTATAGAGGTGTCAGCGATGGAAGGGTTCACGTAAATCGTCGAAGACGTAAAGAATTTCTTCATGAAGGTTGTCACAGGTACTGTCAACAATAGGGAAAAGAATGATGTCAAGCACAAAGATTTTATGGAATTGCTTGTCAACTGGAAAGATTAGCTAGTGGAAGGAGATCAATACAAGCACGATGGTAGAACGGTAGAACTTTTACTGTTGAGGAGATGAATTTGGTGGCAACAAAAAAGATGTTGCTCCTAAGACGCCAAAGGCAAATCATTTTGCTTTAGCTTCGAAGCAGATCTGATTCAATGCTCAAAAAATTGAAAAATAATGAAGGGAACTAATTTGTGCTAAAAATAAAATTGTTGTTATGACAATTAGATAAGGAAAGAATGAGTCTGTCTAGTTATCACGATGACTATTTTAGAAACGCTCTCACGATGAGTGATGATCAGGAACTTTTCAACAGAACAGAACATTTGAGATTGGGAATTTTTAAGTCATGAGTGATGTAATCTCCACCAACTGCTGCACTTCATAACTGGATTCAATGAGTCACTCTATAAAAATTTCTTCTCATATTCTTAGATAAAACAAGACAGAAGTAAAACAACTTTTCTCATAGAAGTTTTCTTTCAAATTGTATCTTGTTTTCGACACAATCTTTAATCGAACCTTTAGCTGTACTTGAAGACTTCCAGCCCTCGTGTCTTTCAGTCCAAGAAGCTCTTCACCTTTATTAGCTAACAATGTAGCTGCTTCACGTCTACGGGTCTTGTGATTTTGGCCTAGATTGCAAGAGAAGCTTAGAAATGAGATTGCTAAAGTTTTGACCAAACATCAGAACAATCTGACCTACGACGCCATCCAAGAGATGGAATACCTAGACCAGGTGCTCAACGAAACACTTCGCGAGTACCCTCCAGCAACGTTGATTGTAAAGAAGTGTACCAAAGAGTACAATCTTTCAGATGCAAATTTCTCCGTTGAGAAAGATACAGCGGTCGCGATACCCATTCTTGGAATACATTACGACCAAAAGTACTACCCAAATCCTGAAGAATTCGATCCAGAGCGTTTCAACCAAACGAACAAGAATTTGAGAGCTCGGTACTCGTGCGAGTTCTTTCCTTTTGGCTTCGAAGAAGATGATTTGGTTGGATGTTCAGAATGTAGAAAAATAAGAAAATGAAAATCAAATCGTTCTAAAATAGCTAATTTCAATACAAGTGAGCAAAATAGTGCATTTAATCACGAGTACGAGTGATTAAATACACGTTTGCTCATGCGTGTTGAATCTGATTTTTTCCATGATCATAAAATAGAGTCGCGGAATCGAAATTTTGGGAAGCATTTTTCTGCCCCTCGTTGAGTGAGGACGGCGTCCCAGCGATCCGCCATCCCGGCGTCGGTCTCTCCAAACCTGGACTTCTTCACGTGGATCAACAAAATTCGAAACAAAAGAGGTTATGTCGTTAGGCGTTGCGTGTTTGTGATTGGTTTACTGATTTTAGTTTAATCAGTGATTCCAACACACAATGCATTTAGCATGAATTTTTCCAAAAGTTTACCCCAAGAAATTTTACGTTTTTTCGTCAATTGAAATCTAAATAGCAGGTTACAAATTTAAATAAGTCAAAAATAAAAGAAACTTTAGTTTAGGCGCATATTTGGCGCCCTCTATCCATAAATTCTCAAAACATTCACTTTGCTCACTAGTGAGAAAATAATTTCCTCACTATACTTGGGCCAACCAACAGATATAGTAATAAAAAAAAGGGGATGTGGCCTAGTTGCGTAGAACGATATACGCCGAAGCCTGTTTCACAATGAAGCAGGTTCTTTGCCATTTGTTATTCTTATAAGTCTTGAAAAAAAACTATTTTGTAATACAAATCGAAAAATGCCAAGGAAAACAAACAAACATAAACACGTGGTCAAACTCCCGAAGCGAGGTTAAAACGAATGAGATGCCGGATGCCGTCAAGTAATTTTTGTGGATGTACTATTGCGGGCAAAAAAAGTGGGACATCAACGTCATTGTCTTGACTTTTAATGTGAAATAACCCTTATCTTATTCTAACCCTACTTTGAATTGATTGACGTTGTCATTAAGTATTGTAGGTTGTAGGGAATGATTGTAAGTAAGCACGTAGTGAAGATTTATTTAAGGCAAAGTCCCAATCAAAATCTATCTTTATCAAAAGGAGAGAGCATTTGGAAAAGGAAAATAGGAGTATAAAATAAATTTTTAAACTGTCATCTGGAATAGTGTCAAAAAAATGACAATAAAGCTTAAACTACATCGAATTTTTCAAAACTGACAGAAATTTGATGTCCCACTTTTTTTGCCCGCAATAGTACATCAGGCTTTCGAAAATCTGCGCACGTTTTGAATAAGCCAATTGGAAGCTGCTATTTAAAATACGCGGGCACTAAGGGGCGGTTTTATTACTATATCTGTTGGTTGGCCCAAGTATAGTGAGAAAATAATTTTTCCTCACTAGTGATTCAGTTGCGATCTTTGCTAACTATTTTCAGTGAGCAAAAACCACTAAAATCCAATGATCATAGAAAATAAGTTTTCTTCTTTTCGGTGCATACATATTTAGTCTTATCCAACTCTGATTTTAGAGTGACTAAGCGAGCTGAAGTACATATCTGTAAAGATAGAGAGATAAGAAAGTTGTTGTGCATCGGCTTTTTATCACACTGACTGTGAAGAAATTCATTATTCTGAGCCATACTCGTAGTCACACTTAATACAGTTTAGAACACTTTTCCTCCAAGACGCGTTTGTAATAAATGAGCAAATTCGTTACACCCTTTAGCAATTGTGTCGCAAGCTACACGCTGCTATCTAAAGCGAAGAAAAAAATGGATACGCAATTTTTGGAATTTTGTTTCAAGAGTAAAAATATTTAGTTAATCTTTATATCGTTATCGAGCGACGTAATAAGTATCATGAGAGTGCAACTTCCGAAGATATAAACGTAGAACGCCTGGTAATAAACACACAATCTTAATCAGTTCATCCAAAGTAAGTCGAGTAAGTCCAGATTTATTTTTTAGCAATACATAAGAAGACATTTTTCCAGAAATGTTCATCACTGAGTCGCTTTGTAGTGACTTGATTGGCATAAGCATCGCCATCTTGGCTGTAGTGCTGGTGTACTACAAATGGACCTATCAGTACTGGCGTCGACGAAATCTTCCCTATTTGGAACCTCGAATTCCTTTCGGAAACAATGACAGTCCCTTCAGACAAAAAGACTACCCCGGAATGATTGTGAAACGTCACTATGACATCATGAAATCGAAGGGGTGGAAACACGGGGGGTTGTACACGATTCTGAGTCCCACTTATCAAGTGTTGGACCTCGATTACATCAAGAATATCTTAACCAAAGACTTCCAGTACTTCACAGATCGAGGATTATACTACAACGAGAAAGATGACCCATTGAGTGCACACCTGTTCGCTGTTGGAGGACAGAAGTGGAGAAATTTGAGAACCAAGTTGACTCCTACCTTCACTTCAGGCAAGATGAAGATGATGTTCCAGGCTCTGCTAGATTGCGAACCTAATCTGTTACAAAAAATCGAAAATGACAGAGTTGCGGGAGTCCCAACTGATATTAAAGAGGCTCTAGGGTGCTTCACTACTGACATCATCGGTTCTGTTGCGTTTGGACTCGATTTCAATGCATTGCCGAAGACAATTCGCCTTTTAGAGAATATGGTCGCAAAATCTTCGCTTTCAGTAAGTTCACTTTAATCAAACTTATTCTTGCGTCAAATTTCCCGAAAATTGCACGTTTTTTGGGAGTCACCCAGAATCAAGAAGACATCTCCAAGTTTTTCATCAAGGTAGTGAAAGATACTGTCAGTTATCGAGAGAACAACAACTACAGCCGCAAGGACTTTCTGCAATTGTTGATCGATCTGAAAAATAATAAACTTGCCGAAAATGAAGGCTACAAACACGATGGCAACACCCTGAGCATTGACGAAATCGCCGCCCAGTGCTTTGTCTTCTTTGCAGCAGGTTTTGAAACTTCTTCCACTACGATGACGTTTGCTCTGTACGAGTTGTCCAAGCACCAGGAGCTTCAAGACAAGGTTAGGGACGAAATCAACACAGTTTTGGCCAAACATCAAGGAAAAATCACCTACGAGGCGATCCAAGAGATGAAGTATATGGACCAAGTGATCAACGAGACCTTGAGGAAGTACCCTCCGTTGGCGCGACTCGTTAGAAAGTGCGTGAAGGATTATAAGATTCCGGATGAGGACCTCATCATCGAGAAAGGTACCAACATCGTAATACCAGTCTTGGGGATACACTACGACAAAGAGTACTACCCCGATCCTGAGAAATTCGATCCGGAAAGGTTCAACGAAGAGAATAAGAAATCGAGGCACCACTACGCACACCTCCCGTTCGGAGAAGGGTCCAGGATTTGCATTGGTAGTACCAAATACAATCTAAAATTTTTATTGTTTTAATTTTACGCTTTTGCAGGGATGAGGTTCGGGTTGATGCAGTCTAAAGTAGGTATAACGTCGCTGCTCAAGCATTACAAGTTTACGGTGAGCAAGAAGACGATGCAGCCGCTCAAATTCCAAGTGGGATCGCTTACACCGGCTGCGGAAGGAGACATTTGGTTGGATGCGGAAAAAATATAATTGTATTTTATATACTTTATAAGGAAAACTAATTTGTGCTAAAAATAAAATTGTTGTTGTGACAATTAGATAAGGTAAGAATGATACTGTCTGGTTATCATGATGACTATTGTGGAAACGCAATCAGGATTAGTAATGATTAAGAACTGTGACACTTGCCACGCGTTGCTATCTAACGTGAAGAAGAAGTACATCAATTTTAAAATGAATTGATGTAGTCTTGATGAAAAAGTACTGTGATGAACGCGGTATTTATAAATTTTATTTTATTCCCATCGCGGAAAATATTCATCTTCAATTCAACAAATTCAGATTTGTCTTAACGACCTCCAAATTGTTTCTGTGCAATTTATGAATTCCATTTATTTCCATTTTTAAATACACACATGTCTTGTAAATGTCAGAATGTTGAGAAAAACAGAGCCGTTCCCACGAAGGGTATCCTGGAATTTAAGACCGTTGCAAATCGCAAAATTAACTTCTTTTCTTTCAAAAGGCCATGTGGCATTTCTCTAAGTTATCAGGGTGGCGAGACGCCCACCACACTCGACCAGTCGACCAAGCAAGGCATTCATTTGCATACGAAAAGATAAATAATTTAATTGTTGTTTAAAATTTGATGAAAATAGAGATATAACGATAAATAAATTAATACATTCGTTTAGAAAGGAGTCGCCGTGTATTTTGGGTGACAAAAACAAAATTTAACTAGAATTAACGACGTTGATAATAATTCAATTGGTTTGAGTTGTTGTAAATGATGTTTCATTTAAATTTCACAATAGTATATTTCAAACCAAGGTAAGAAAGTGGTTTCTTGCAGACCGCAGGCAAAGATTATAAACCGAGTCGTAGACGAGGTTTGTAAGTGCCTAAGGTCTGCAAGGACACTTTCTTAACAAGGTTTGAATACAATTTTTTTCCCTACCGGCACAACTTTGTTGAAAAAAGTCAAAAAAGATAGTTATATTCGTGATTAAAACGAAAATTTTGAGAATTGAATAGTAGGCTGTGTTATTTGTTTAATTAACTTGTCATCGCATTTGAAGATTTGAGGTTTGTTCGAAAATTTGATATAAACAGGGTAAAGTAATCTACCTACCTAGCTTATCTGTTTATTTTCTAGATTATATGATTGACCTACCAACTTACTTCATTGAATTGGCTTTCATTTATCAATAACTTATTTCACTTTTGACACTTTTGACATTTGTATTTTGGTACAGTTTTACCATAAACATTTCATGATTAACTTTCTTACCTTTGCGAGAAAGTTGAATTTTCTCACCTCAAATGAGGTATCCACAGCCCATATTTCTAACCGGTAGGGAGAAAAAGATTTTACATTAAATAGGAAGTTTTGATCGGGGTTGCTAAATCCCTATAGTAAAATTTGTTAATTAGTTAAATCCTGGTAAATCGGCCGAATTGTTTAAAATATTCACAAATGAATTGGTCCACTAGAATTTGGTGTCTGCGATTTAGATTTTAAGCACAGCGTCGCCAGCCAAGGGTGGTCCATTTAGTAATGGGACGAAAGACGCGTTACAGATCGAGACTTTTAAGGCTGTTGCACAGTAATAAAACTTTTGGGCCAGGTGTAGTTCAAGTTGCAGAAGTATTCAGAATTCTTGGATCGGTCAAACACTGCAGCAGGTACCCTCTCGAGACCCGTCAGTCATAAAATTAGCATTTTACAAGAGCATTAAATCTTCGTATTGTGAACAAATTTGTTGGCAAATTTTAGATTTTCTTATTTCTTGTAGTTTGGATGTATTTATCTGTGCACAATGATTAATACAAATGTAAAGGCTATGACTTTGACAGTGTCAGATTTTTCGTATCTCTGCTATCTTTATAATTGATTTCATATAAATGTTCATCAAGTGAGCTGTGCATTTCTAAAAGCACCTTTAATTTAGTTACATTACAAAAGTCACATTTATGAAGGTCATGTCCAATAAATCTTTACTTGGTAAAAATACAAAGACAAAAACAAATAAGAATTACTTTAATTTAATCAGTAAAAAGACGTAACATTGCTTATGAAATCAGCAATGTTAAAATGGACAAAAACTGAAAAATTAGTCAAATCGGGTTCGCGCAGAGCAAGCAACTTTGAAAGTCAAAGTCACTAGCTTTAGCTTTACTACCAACAGAAAATGAGATTTTCATGGCTTGCTTAGATGCACATTTATATGAAATTGAGTTTACTATCCCACCTCCACCCGGCGGCACGGCAATTTTGCCGGAGTACATACACTATTACGGATATTACTATCAAGTAATAGTGCAGTGCTTATCAACATAATTACCGGCGTCTTGCCTCCGCATTTTGACTTTGTTGTGTATTATGTTCTGTGTCAATGTTAAGGAACTTCCTCACGATGTGACATGAGTATAATAATATACCTTTTTGAATTTCAACTACCAATGTGTTATCTAAATCCAGAATTTTTAAATTTTTAAAAAGAGATTGCGGTACTATTCCCGTTGCTGAAATTACAAGTGGTAAAATCGAAATTTTTTCTAAACACCAAAGATTTCTCATAGCAACGGACAGCTCTAAATATTTATTAATTTTTGTGTTATATGTCTGTGTTATATTATGTAAATTGGGAACAGCTATATCTAAAATATATGCTTGCTTTTGTTGTTTATTTAAAATTATAATGTCTGGTCTGTTATGCTTAATATGAATGTCAGTTAAAATTGTTCTATCAAAATATAACTTGTAACTGTCATTTTCCAAACAACTTTCTGGTGTATAACTATAATGTGGTTGTGTATTCTTTAATAAATTGAATTTAACAGCTAAATTCATGTGTATAATTTTAGCGAATATATCGTGTCGTTTTTTATATTCGCTTTGAGCCAAAACGGTGCAAGAAGAAATAATGTGTTCAATTGTTTCCCCTTCAGTTCCGCAAATCCTACATTTATCAATTATCGATTGTAAACCGCATATGTGTTTTTTATAATTTCTTGTGTTTATAACACGATCTTGTATTGCAAATATAAAACCCTCCGTCTCAGGGTGAATATTTGATTTCTTAAGCCATGCATGAGAGGCCTGAATATTAATTTCTGGTTGTTCCAGTTCTTTAAAGTATCTCCCATGTAAAGACTTCTGTTTTATATTTGCTATTGTGTCAGGTATATTTGGCTTAACAATGTCTGAAATTATACGAGTATTATCACTTAAATTTAAAGGTGTGTAGCCTTTATCGGCTGAAACCAAAGCATTGAAAAAGGTGTTATCACGAGCTCTATTGAGGAAATAATTTTTTAGTGAAGCAATTTGATTTTTTAGCAGTATAAGTATAAGTACCAGTATTATTACAGATTGATTTTTGATTTGATTGATTTTTTAGTGGCGACCGATACCGGGTTCGATATTGCTGTCCTAGTTTTTCACGAATTCAATAGTATCGGGTATTTTTTTTAATTTCACCTCGTAGTAGGCGTTGAAGAGTCGATGTGAACGCACCACTCGTGTAAAACGTCAGATTTAAACAGCTGATCGGTGATCCGTAACCCGTATAGTGCATTCACAATCGACTCTTCAACGCCTACTATGAGGTGAAATTTAAAAAAACACCCGATACATACTTAGGCCCGGTTGTATAAAGCGATGTCAAGTTCTTGTTAAAGTTAACATAATGTCAAGCGATCTGATTGGGGGATATTTAAAATTGGATTTGAATCAGCCAATCAAATAGGCGGGTTTCCGACTTGACGCGTTGTTAGCTGACACGATGTTAACTAAGCTTTATACAACCGGCCCTTAATAAATTTATTTGCTTATTTTGTGTATGACACGGTGTTCTAAATTTTCTCAAAAATGTACCAGTAAATTTTCCGTGTCACACTAGCTCTAAATATACTTATTTTATTAATGCAAGTGTTTTTGTTTATTTTGTAAAAAAAAATGCATTACCCTCCTTAGGGCTTCGCCGTAGTCGGGTAAAAAGAGCCCCCCAACAAATTTTGATACAGGGCCCATTTAGGACTAGCTACGCCACTGATGGGAACAGAAAAGTTTATGAATGTATAATTGGGATAAATATTTTCCGTTTTGTGATTGCATTTTAAGTGTCACATTCTGAGATTATATAGTTTTTAGGTTAATAATAATTAGATGATATACCTATTTTAACTTAGGTTTCTTAATTTAATTTTTTTCAATCCATTTTCATAAAGTAAAACGCCCCAAATTAAATAAACCAAATATCTTTACATCAAAACATTTTCATTAAATTCTATTTCTCTATGTATTATGGTTTCATAACGTGTACCAAATTTGAACTGCATCGAACAAAATTTAATTTTTAAAGTGATAGTTTTTTAACTCCTGTACCTAGGTAATACCCAATTTTTGTGGCGGTGAACAGTATTTATGCATCTATAATACTTTCATATAAATATAATTTAGTTTTAAAGTCATTTTCGTGCTTGTCATAAGTGATGGGACACCCGGTACATAGTTTAAATTTTTATTTCATACTATCCGGTAGATGTTCAATTGCATCATCAATTTGAGTCCGGTAAGTAAGTTATAATAACAATATCAGAGCCGGAAAGTGTCATTAAGCAACACCTAACGGGCTGTTTTATTTTTATACATCCAATCTGATATTGAAAAGTGAAAAAGACAAAAAATATTTGACAGTTTAACCTTGAAGTCGTTAGGGCTTTACGTGAATTTAGTAGGCCATTTTGTAGCCTACTCACAACAAATTAATTTGGTGTATAGATAATTAAAATCGTCCGATAAATAAGGGAGCTATGGTCTTTTTTTTTGGACACCTGTATAATTGGTGCTCGATTAAAAAAAGTGTTATATGTAGGTATTAGGTATTCTAATTACTCGCTATTATTAGAATTAGTGATTGGTTTACTTTGTTAAAAAGATAAAAAGGTTATGATACCGCATCGCGGCAATCCGGTTATTTCCTTTCAGGTATATTTTAAAAATGGGATTCATAAGTTGACCATCGCGGCACGCCGGGCCTGCCTCGAGGGTGTCCCGTGAGCCCAGTGCAAGTATCTTCCCAACAAAAGTTGCATTGCGGGTGTTAAGTAGTGATTATGTCAACCCGAGTTTACGACCTCCAGGGGCTGCAGGTAGTTGAGAAGTATAGTGGACTGCCTAATAACCGAATTTTACGCGTTTTGGTGAGACTTTTGTTTATTTTTTTGCTTCCAATCTAATTTGTTTTTCCAAAAACTGAGACAGTAGCCCAATGAGATACGTTCTTCTGAATCCAATGCACTTTTTAAATAGTCTCTAAATGAAAAATTGAGCAAAAATAGGGAGAATTACTGAAAAACGTTATTAATTTTTTTAAAAAGAATGAAGCGATTTTTAAAAAAACTGAGACAGTAGCCCCGTGAAATACGTTAATGTTTAACAAAAAATATAGTCACCATAGCTTCAAACATAAAACTGTGGAAAAATAATTAGAATCCGTTTAGCGCGCTTTACCATTGCTTGGCCAACCACTAGGCAACAGCCTTTTAAGTAAGATATCAAATTACACTTGCACGTGTGGTCAGTCGTGGGAAAATTGAGCGAAATTAATAAATTCTTGTTTAAACAAAGTCAAGTCACAAACCCACTATTTTAGAAAGACGCGCTGTATTTTTCTGAACATTTTGATATCCAATTAACCCTAATTTAAGCTGGAGTAATCGCAATTCTGATGTAGGTACAAACCAATTTTCTTTATTTAATCATTGTAAGCAAATCTTGCACCGTACGATTACTGCCCATTTACTACAAAATTTACTTGTTTTTCGTTGGCCTTATTTTATCAGTCATTCACCATGGAATTTTCAATTTCAATTTATTCAACAATTTGGAATAACCAAAATTCAAATTTTAAATAATTTTCCCAGTTTCGAGGTATTTGAAGGAAATGCTTAAAGCTAGAGGTAGCCAGCAACAAATGATTCTATTTCCGATTGAAAGGGGCCGCAACGCTTTGGTTGTCGGATTACCTAAATTACAAATTTAACTTATCTGATCCTTTCATTCGACATTTTTTATATTAAATTCTTTACTCCAAATTTGAGTGTAACCACCAGTCAGGGATTTTGAAACTTAACAGTCAATTACCAATTTATAACTAAATCGTTCCTGGATTTTCTCAACTGGTGCCCTCAAATCAGATCGAAATTTCTAGTTATAAACTTTAGGGAGATAGAATAATTGGTTGCATATTCAATATAGGGTAGAGTAGGGCTATTTCTCTCCCGCGTCGTGTTTAGGCGATCAAAGCAAAATTATTGTTTGCACCAATTGCACCTGAAATTATAGGCGCGTTTGTCGGCCACCAACGATGAGGAGAGTCGTGGTTCCCGGGGACCCTCTTCTCCAACTTTACTAGGTCTAAGACACGGTGTCAGGTCGTAGCTTCCGACCGTGGACTTAGAATGGGCGTCGTAATTCCCGCTCCAAGGACATGTACCATGTATGTGTGGGCTACCACGAGGACAAACGCGACAAAGTAACCATCCCGGTTACCTGTAATAAACTGGTGTCGCGTACGACAAAGTTCTGTACAAGTCTCTGTCGAAGCTCGTGGACGAAAATTTGTGAGAGAAATGACGCCTACAGTCATTCAGATTAATTTGCGAGGACTTGTGTATCCGGGTTTTGTTTGGAAGTTGTGATTTGTGTTTAAGCACCGGACTTTCACCGGAAGAGGTATTTCGGCACTAGGGCGTAATAGTTAAATGCGATTCTGTATTAAATGCCGCGAGCATGTTACCTTCCGACTCTGGTAAAAGTCTAACTTAGTAAACGCGATATTAAATGTGGCTTGGGTGATATAAGTTCGAACAAGTTACCTGAAGGTTAGGGTAGATTTGCCGTACGTAAATAGGGTTGCATAAAAATGGGGGTTACAGCAAAATCAAACTTTTTCAAATCTAAATTGGATAACATAAAATATCATCAGGTGAAGACGGACGCCTTAATCATCTGTCTAAATTCATGATCACAATTACGACAATTAAGACGAAAGTCTCTTACGAATTTGATTACAAACATAACCTCAACAATAATTTCAACACAGTGCAAAATTTGATCAAACCCGCAGAATTCATCCATTTTTGTAAACAAGGCTTCGAAATATTTTGTAATAAAGTAATTGTGGGGAAACTTGTGTTTAAATCCCTTCCTCCATGCGTTTTGACACTACTTTGTCTCCGAATTTGTGTTACGACTACTGAGTATTGCCTAATAGGCCTTAAGATAGAACATCACCATCACTATAAAGTAGTCACTAGTCGACGAAAAATAAACACAACGTAGGTAAGTGAAAATAATAAGTATAAAGGGTTACTAGACGAGCCAAATAGATTAGTATATCAAATTGAGAGTTTAAAAGATAGATTAACAGTTAAAAATGCAAAAATTTACGACATCATCACGATCAAAATGGACGGTCTCACTACAATACCTTACATAACAATTTTTTTGAGAAAAAGATAAATTTCTATTAACCTTAGATGTTTGTTTCTTTAGGGTTCAATTAAAATGTTTACATTAAAAATTAAATTTGAAGTAAAATTTGTCGTTTTCTCACAAAAATTATTTATTATGTAAGATACCAATTTGTTTCATTCATCGGTCAGGTAGTAGGAAGACCCATTAGAAAGAGAAGAAAAAAGTGAGGGATGTCATTAAAAAAACTGGTGATGCGCAGAAACCAATGATGTTATTTAAATAAATTCCACGTCAGAGGATGGCATTTTTCGAAATAAATTCGATCTGTCAGAGCGATTTTCTTAAAAACATCACATAACGCTATTAGGAATTTTGTGCGTTATTATCATAACCTGTATAGCAAATTACATTGTTTTAGGAGTATACACACTTCCTCAGTCTTTTTTCTTACAATAAACGACACTGGAACACGCTGGAAGGTAAATCATGATCATTTGAACTTGTCGCGCAAAAGGCAAGAGACCATTTCTCCACTTACAGGAGCAAATTTGCAACTTTACTGTCAGGCACTACTCCATTGCGAGAAAAATTTCAGAAGTAATTTTTTTCTATAGCAGATGTTAAAGTTCATCTTCTACACACTGATACGCCGTAAAGACCTAATTTTATTAGGAGTAATATTCGATAAAATAATTCACTGTCACACCGATTTTCTTTTTTTCTTCTGTCAATAAACCCATGGCAACAAAAAATCACACTCAGCGACTCGACAATCATAGGTGATTAATGACACAAGCTTCGGACTTCATTAAAAAAAAAATACACTCAAATTGGAGAGGTGGAAAATTGGATAAACAGTTGAATTATACTCGCGGGCTAAATGAATGTTAACTTGGGATGTTAAACGCATCACTCGTTAAACATTCATTTAGCCCGCTTGTATAATAAAAAAATTCTGTGTGCCTCACCCAGCCACAAAAGCGAAAAATCGTGCTCTAAAACTTTTAGAGAACGATTCCGTCAGTTTCTCTAAACGTCAACTTTGACAACGATTTTTAGTGCAAAAAGTGCCCACTTTTTACGCGATCGTAGATAATAGTATATTTCAAACCAAGGTAAGAAAGTGGTTTCTTGCAGACCGCAGGCAAAGATTATAAACCGAGTCGTAGACGAGGTTTGTAAGTGCCTAAGGTCTGCAAGGACACTTTCTTAACAAGGTTTGAATACAATTTTTTTCCCTACCGGCACAACTTTGTTGAAAAAAGTCAAAAAAGATGGTTATATTCGTGATTAAAACGAAAATTTTGAGAATTGAATAGTAGGCTGTGT
The DNA here is from genome assembly GCF_963966145.1 of Tenebrio molitor. NCBI lineage: Eukaryota > Metazoa > Arthropoda > Insecta > Coleoptera > Tenebrionidae > Tenebrio > Tenebrio molitor. The sequence goes on from NC_091049.1 coordinate 4,820,808, forward strand.
TATTTGTTTAATTAACTTGTCATCGCATTTGAAGATTTGAGGTTTGTTCGAAAATTTGATATAAACAGGGTAAAGTAATCTACCTACCTAGCTTAGCTGTTTATTTTCCAGATTATATGATTGATCTACCAACTTGCTTTATTGAATTGGCTTTCATTTATCAATAACTTATTACACTTTTGACACTTTTGACATTTGTATTTTGGTACAGTTTTACCATAAACATTTCATGATTCACTTTCTTACCTTAGCGAGAAAGTTGAATTTTCTCACCTCAAATGAGGTATCCACAGCCTACATTTCTAACCGGTAGGGAGAAAACATATTTTCGTGCCTTCGGCCGGAATTTGGTAAATTACAGATCTCGAAATCGTCCAGAAACACAAACAGCCGGCCTAGTCTGGCTAAAAGTAGGGATTTCGAGTTGTCATCGGTTTCGGTTGGCATTTGTTATCAGAATTCTATCAAACGTCAATGTTTGTTCTGTGGATGGCTCGTTAAAAATATTTTTCTATTTATAACAACGTACAAACTACAAAAAAGCAATATTTAACTAAAATTAATTAATTAAAATTACGTTTCGAGTCACTTTTTGAATATGGGCTGGTGTATTTATTACAACAAATGTTTCAGGAAAATGTCAAAAACAAAACAAATTAATTAAATTTAATAAATGTCAGGAAACAAGAGCGATGTTGATTTTAAAATTTAAATGTTTAAATGTAAGTGTTGCCAACACAAAAAAAATCCCTAATACCAATTATTAAAACAAGTGCTTTAACTTCCATTTAACAAAAATCCGCAGAAGTCGGCACGAAAAATTTTGTGTATCACACGTCCAGAAACTGTTTTGCGAGCATTCGTCTATTCGTCTATCGACTCGTAGTGCAAACCGTACTCATGCTCGCAAACGTGCAGTTTCTGGCCCTGTGATACAAATAACTATTAGTCGGAATAATTTTTTCAATAATGACTTTTTACATGTCAAACATACAATGGCACTATTTGAACGTATGTATAAACATTTGGTAATATAGTATCGATAATATCAATGTACCTAATCAAGAGATACATTCTTAAACCATAAGCGGTTGCAAATGTGCAAGGAATTGTCAGTAAATTTTTTGAGCACCTTCATGACGGATTATACCGGGACATTTTTTTAACTCTGAACATAGTCCATACTTATTCCCTATGTTCAATTTTAAAAAACACAGATCAATGCATTGTGTATGTAACCAACTATACTGAACATCAGAGATTTTGAAATAATGTTAAAAATTGTTCCGATTGATGGAATTGGTCTATCATCATATGTTGCATTGGAATTGTCACGCACATTTCTAATGCTCTGATTGGCATACAATAACTGCATTATGTGTATTTTTTCTTCAAACAACTTGACCATTTTGTTAAACTGTCAAGTACTTATTTTCGTTACCTTGGTTACGTGATTACATACATGCATTGACCTGTGTTTTTTAAAACTGAACATAGGGAATAAGTATGGGCTATGTTCAATGTTAATAACAATAAAAAGACGTTTACGGTTTTCATTATCATATTAATTGCGCTTATAGCTGTAGTTCTTGAGCCCCTGGGTCAACCAGCACCTTATCTTTTACCTTCATGTTGACCTTAAAGTTTACATGTGTAATTTAAATTAAATCAATACTACTAGTAAGGCCCCTTCAGAACACTTTGTTTTTTTACTCATTTTGCCCTGTTTTTAAGGTATATATTAAAATTAACATTTTTCAAAGATTTTGACCTAATTTTAAAGGATATTTCAATTTCAATGAGTCTGTCCTGTTTTTTAAGGTAGGAGGTATGCTATACAAAGTCATGTTGGTAGGTCTATTTAGCACAACAGTTCAAATTTTAAGGATTTTTGAAATCAATCCATTGAACAAAATTTTAATAAAAAAATTAAACATATAAGGCCCCTTCAGCACACACCATTTTTTTTATCAAATCTACCCGTTTTTCAAAATACCTACCTTTGTTAAAAGTTAAAATTTGCTTTTTTGTCGTTTTTTTATTGGGGCCATTTCAGCACACATATAAATACGATTCCGGCCTAACAAATTCGAACAAGGTCCTCATGAGCGAAGCGAATTCATCCTTCAAAAACACTTAAAATTCGCCTTTTTGTCCGGTTTTTCTGTTGGGCCACTTCAGCACACACATGAATACGTCCAAATACGTTTCAAAGATATATTAAAAAAAAAAAACAAATATTTATGAAATGTATACATGACAGTTTATTCTAATAGAACTAAGATGTATCGGATGTGGCAGAGTCGGTAGTGACAGAGCCTGATGTTGTCTCAGAACTGTAAAAACCACCTAAATAATTAGATTAATTAGGTTAGAATGTTATGTACCTGGTAAGTATTTTTATGCGTTTCAATGTTCGATTCATCTGTTGCTTTGTCCGTAAATGTAACACATAATGTCCTTTATTGTAGAGGTTCATCCTAATGGCTCTGTCCCCCACTTCATGATAACCCTTCAAATGCACGGAGCGAAAATGAGTCGCAAATTGTTACATCGTAAGGAGCAATTACAACTGCTTTGCTCGAGATACTGACCTTAGCGTAGTATTGTCGGTCACAAGTTACCTACATGTAAGCTGGCAAGTTTCATGGTGATTTGGTTGTCTTGTCGACGTTCTTGTACTTCGACAAGAGATTTTCTCAATGCATTTATGTCTGCAAAAAAGTTTTTTTCACTATTCTACAGTTTTCGGCATGGGTCCAGTTACGTTATTATTTACCCTTACTGGAGTAAAATTAAACTTCCCGACTTACTCTGGGGAAAATTTAAAATAACGCTTTTTTTGTGACTGATTGTCTCCTGGTCCGGCACACACTCACGCACTAACGTCTCGAGAGCAAGACGATTAAAGAAAACAATGATGAATTACAAGCACGGTGGTATACCTACCAGGTGTTAGAGAGAAACACGGATATAGGTTACACAGTTTAATCCTCGACTACTGGACATACAGCGTGACACTTTAAAATAAAGATAAGGATAACCTAGATGCCACTTCGGGCGATACACTGTAGCCTAATGAATTGAAGAGAAAAAAACTTAATCTCAAAACGATACAATTAATCAAAGTTAACTTAAATGACTAAGGTAAAATAAACAAATTCAAAGTCCTTAAAAGTGAAATAGGTGATGAGACAAGGTGAAAATCAAAAAGGTAAAACGCAGAAGGCGCTTAAATCACTAATTTAAATTCACAAAAAGTGCCGGTTCTACCAGGCAATACTTAAAAAAATATAAAATGAAGGAAAGTGAAATTGAACAATTCCTTACACCGGGTCTGGGGCTTGGAATCCAATAGGGTGGCGAAGTGAGATCCGCTGACGCGTGAAGGAAGCCTAGATCCGCCGCAGCGTACGGTTGGAGCTCCTCCTGGACGATTTTCCAGCCGCTTCGGTCTTCCTCCACGGGTTCGCCAACACCTGTTGCACTGAGAAAACACCCCCTAATCTCCCCCTTTGAGCACAAACACACACAGACGGATTCGGTCGTAAATGTAAACCGAGAACCTTGTCGAGCACCTCTAAAAATGGCGTCCGTTCCACCTTTTTTTCTTTTGCCCTTCCTCTCGCAAATTTGTCGCAGCCGGCACCAGAAGTCGGGGTCCGAGAGCCCGTTCTGGAACGTTCACGAACAGGAGCGTAGCCAGGTTGCCAATATTAGGTGGGCCACAGGTGGGCCAACAATTTTTTTGGGTGGGCTGCTTAATGAAGGCATAAAACACACAAAAAACTTACCTTAGTGTAAAGCAATTTTTCTGTTATTATGACTGTCGTCAAATTTGTTGATAATTTCATCCGTGTTTAGAGCTTTTGCGGTAGAATGTTCAATATTTATTATTGCCAGATGATCAAGTCTTTTATCAGTCATTTTGTTCCGAATATATGTTTTACGTCTCCTCAAACAGGAAAATGTTCTCTCACAATCGGCACTAGAAACTGGTATTGTCACTGAGATTACTGTTAGTTGATACACTTGTTGAAAAACTATTTTATAAACTTCTAGCATATCTAAAAATTGCAATATGTTTGTAATTTTAACATTTTTTTCACTTTCAAAGCGCTCGATTGTTTGTGGCAAAATGATAAGTTCTGCTTTAAGGGCTTCCAAATTTATTTCATAATGGGCAGCAAGAGGTTCCACACACTCGTATTTTAAAAACACAGAACTTTCTGGATGAAAAACACTGACAGCGTTGATAATATGTTCGCATTTATTGAAGCGATCATCCATGGCGCGCAAAATTAAGTCTAATGTGGGGAAAAATATTCCTGTCTTAAAATGAGAATCTTCAAGCATTTCTTCTTCTTGAATACCAAGTTCTGATGTGATGAGATATTGTTCTAGGCGCTTTGGAATCTTTTTAATTCTTCTGGATGGCTTTGTGTCCTTACTTGGTATTTCGATGTTGTTATCTTCACAAATTTTAACGCTCTCTGAATATAATAATGCAAACTGTTTGTCATTTTGGCGCATTGCCTTCAAAGTGTCTTGTGTAGATTTTAAAAGAATATTCGCCTCCGTTAGATTGGAAGACACCTTTTGAAAATAGTCACTCACCCCTTTTAGTAATTTTAAAATATTTTCATACATACATAAATTGAAAATAAAATTGAAATTTATTTGATATAAAAATCCGCTTGCCTCTGGTGCCCGATCACTTTTATCCATGATTAATTTATTTTTTTGTTCGACACTGTCAGAATTTGAGAATTTTCTCCTATGTGAACGGATTTTGATAAATGTCACAACTTGTCAAAACGAAACGTCAAGCTAATTTTAAAGGTTTTAAGCGATTTGGAGCCTTTAAGGGGCTCGTCGAACAAAAAAACGTTGTATTCAACTCGTTCGTGTGTAAATTGGGCCTTTTTTGGCACTCGTGGTTCTTTAAATGGCCCACGCGTGCCAAAAAAGGCCCAATTTACACACAAACTCGTCAAATAAACTACTATAAAAATACAAGTATTTCAGTAATTAGTTGTTTAAATGCAGAACATGCTTGAACTTGTGCTGTCCATCGTGTGTAACAAATTTTTTTTAATTCAATAGGTTTTCTTTTGGGATTTAAAAGCACTTGGGTTTCTATAAATTTGGAATGAACTGCAGAGCCAGATATGAAAACGTAAACTGCTTCTAAGAGATCAAAAAATGTATTTCCGTGGGCTAGGCTTTTGCAAATATCCACAGTAATTAAATTTATACGATGATTGAAACAATGCACATACACAGCTTTTAGAACTTCATCACGGAAAAGTTTTTGAACCCCATTTAAGCGACCACTCATCACATTTGCTCCATCATATGTTTGAGCAACACAATTTTGTAAATCTATTTTACATCGAATTAATAGTTCTTTAAGATAAGTTAGCAGTGCTTGAGCGTTCAAATCTTTAGCGGCTTTGTATCCTATAAATCGTTCATAAATAGTTCCTTTTAAATAATAACGTAACACTACCGAAATTTGTTCTGTTTTGGAAATGTCTTTTGTTTCGTCACACACTACAGCGAAGCATGTAGCCTGATTAACTTCAGCACTTATTTGGTCTAAAATCATTTTAGAACATATATATAAAATTTCATTTTGAATTTGCGGGCTTGTATACTTTGCGTTTTGGGGTAGATCCTCATCTAATTTTTTTTTAATAATGGGATTGTATTTCGAAAAAAGTTTTAATAATTCCAAAAAGTTTCCCCGGTTAGAACTCTGTTCATTTTCACGATGTCCCCTTTGTGCAATATTTTGTGTGGCAGTATACATTAAAATATCAATGACGATTCCTAAATATTCACGATTCTTTTTTACTAGAGCCAAATGAGCTTCATTAATCTGACTGGCCACAGATATTCTTGAATTTGACTTTACCTGACTATAGTTAATCCATTTTAGATGACAGTTTCTGTGCTCGGAGCTAGTTTCATGCTGTTTAAATCCAGATTCTTTCTCTAAAGCTCTTTTCCAATTTTTAAAACCAACACTAGTAAACACTTGACTAGGATTTACTGAAAAATGTCGGCACACAAAACAAAACGCACCGTCATTTAATACACTATATTCCAACCAGCTAGGGTAGAGTTTATACCATGAACTATTAAATTGTCTAAATTTATCATTAAATTTGGTTCTCGGAAATAATTTCAAGATTGGTTGCGTGGGTCCATCAGTAACATTTTGTGAAATATCTCCTGGTCCTGGAGGTTGTTTGTGAATCGATGGCTTTTCTTTTTCACTTTGCTTATTTTTGTCCAACAATCATTCGTTAAATTCGGGAGATTTTTCATCATCTCCACCAGGGTCGGACTCTGAGTCTGATAAGACGTCACTTTCAAGTTGAAGATCTGGTGTACATTGAGGACTGGACACAAGGGCAACTTCAGTTTCGGCGCTTTCAACCAGTATTTCAAAGCCAGGAGGCTGATTTTCAGTAACTTTTGTACTTGTTGATGGTTCCTCTGACGATTCTTCACTTTTTTTTTGCTTCTTATGTGACGAAAAAAAATCTTGTATTGTTCTTTTACCACTCATTTTAATCAGTAACACAGTACCACAGTCCACAAAATAAAATGTCAATTATAAAACCAGACGGTAAAGACGAAAGAAAGAAACTGAAAGCTGAACCGGGAATTAACCTATATGATTGTTTTTTGACGACTAAGCAGTTGATAATGATAACGTTGTCGATAGCGAAGTATTTTTATGGGCAAAAATGTTTAGGTATGTAAAGGATATTGTTACTTTTCAGATTAGGTACTTATATTTCTTGTTCTAAAATTTTTTTTTTTAACATTTATTTAATTCAAAAATATTTTCTTAGTTTCCTTAACGTGGGCACACAGGTGGGCCGGCAAATTTTGGGGTGGGCCAGGCCCACCTAGGCCCTTCCCTGGCTACGCGCCTGTTCACGGACCTTCTAGCATTTACGATTTACCGCGAAATTTAAACCGTAACAGTACCTTTCGCCATGTTGATAACGATAAATCAGAATAAACTACGGATAAACTCCTTCTTGATTTGCACAGGTTGTTTACAGAAGAAGCAAATTCGAGGAGGCGGTAAATGCAGGCACACAATCCATTGCTTGCGCATGCGCAACACTGTAAGTGGATAATTATCTGTGCAATTAGTTATCGTCAATAACAATAATTAAAGTTAGTTCTTTACTTTGTGTAAAACGACTCAAAATGAGTGTGTACTGTTTTCACTGCACTAATAGTTTTTTGAATCAAAGCGATCTCAATAGTTATTTATGGTATAAGTGGGTTATTTAAGATATTACCCAGGAAAGGTATTTGTAACCTACGAGGGCTTGCCCGAGTAGGTTATTACCTCGAGTGGCTCGAGTGGGTAATACTTATGCCCGTATGCACAAATCGCTAAATTTTTGACAGAGACAATTCGTCAAGTTAACAGTCTGTCAAGCCTTAATTAACCTTATTTTCGTATGCACAAACGAGTTTTCGGTCTTAACAAGTTATCAAAAACCCTTCGACGGAGAATTAAATTAATGGGTGAAGCTTGACCAATTTAATAATTTGACATTTTGTGTTTTTGATAAAATTTCAAAGAAAACAAGTGTTTTAGTATCGTTTATATTTTTTCTACAGGTAAGTCGTAAATAAAAATATAACAAATAGGTAATTATCGCTGACTCATCTTAAAAAACAGCTAAAATGAATTCGGATTTGTCGAGTTTAAGCGATTTTTTGGCCTCCTGTGATGGAAACTTTGCAAACACGCACTGTTCGCGTCACATGAAACTTTGTTTTTACAGCGACTGTGCGACGGTGAATTTTTCCCACATACTATGCGGCAAAGTAAATAATCCTTGTTTTTAACCTTTAAGAAACGTAGAAGAAATACACAATTTTAACTTAATGAAGCTGAGTTTCAACAATATGTATACATTTTGAATTCAATTAGTTTAGAAAATAAAATCCAAAAGAAATGCAAGGCCATCTGAATCAAAAAGCTACGCTTATAAGGCCGTTTCAATGTACATAATAATTGTTTCTGCAGAGTGGCCATAAAACAATAGAAGACAGAACCTTATTGCGCGCCCTCGGTGGCCGATTAACGAATCAAAGTTACAATATTGGCGGCAATTTAAAATATTACCCTTCTATATTACATGAATTGGTAAAAGCGTGTTTCATTTGTGGGGCAAAAGATGTTCGCTTATTTGAAATTCGCAGCAATATGAAACAAAGACAAAAATGGTTCGAAGCTTTTGAAACGTTTTGCGGTAAGCAAATTTATGGAGACAATGATAAGCACAACCTTTTAATTTGCATTTGTAATATAAAAGACTACAAAAATTACGGATTACTCAGAAATTTGTGAGCAGCATTTTCAACAAGTCTCTATAATTACATTACAACCCCCAAAAGACGACGCTTATGTAAAGATGCTGTTCCTTGTCCTTCTATTTTTGCATCTATAATTAAAAAAGACTTGTGGTGTTTATTGCTACATGAAATATACATAGAAGCGAAGTCAACAAAATGAGCTTCCTCTTCTCATTTTTCGATTAATTACTTATTAGTTTTCACAGTCATAATCAGGAACCTCCAGGTATTAATTACTGTCATCTTATTAATGTTTTTGTTTTTTAGGCTTTTCCCACTGAAACCCCGGTTGCAATTCCTGTACCCCAAACTCCTGTAGAGTCTTTCATCATTCCAACTGTTCCAATGACATCCAAATCAATTCAAGTAAATAGTATTTCTGCGCAGTATATGCCACCAAATGGTTGAGACAATGGGCCCTCATTTGCTAGAAAATCCAATACTTTCATCTTGTCTAGTATATAAAAATCAGATCTGCGAGCTGATAATAACTGCAATGCTGAAACCAGTTTTAGATAATACATATTTCTCAAGAAAAAACAGATTTATTAAAGAGGAAATGTGCAATCCAGAACAAACTTCTTTGCAGAAAAATATTAAGGTTATAAGTTGTTCTAATACATAGTTTAAAAAAAAAATTTTTTTTTTCATAATCCTCTATCTGCAAAATATTTTCACTGGTTTTTATACTTTTTAAAATTGTGTAGACAATACAGGGTTATTCACGAGGAATAAAGAGCCCGACTAAGTTTTTGATGCACCAATGTTGGATGGATTAAAAATTTGGTCGGGTTCTTTATTCTTCGTAAATAAGCCTGTAACTATAGTCAAAAAGTAATTTGACATATTTAAATTTCCCGCTTATGTCGGTTACCCTCGCCCACATCCGCTGTGGGGCGCTGAAGTTAGTTCCATTCATAGATATATAAGGGGAAGATACAGCCATTCCATATAAACGTATTTCGTTGCTTGGGAAAACATATCAACGATTCCGGTACTATCCTCCATTTTTTTCTAGCACACAATTAATGTATTCTTGTCTTGTTTCCATACATCTGCACTTGAATAGAGAAGTACCTCGTATTCATCTAATTGACGATAATTGAGAAACGTCATCGTGACAAATTATTTGTGAATTATTTTTTGCTTTAAAGATGAAGACCTGTATTGTATGTTCCACTCCTTACAATTCTTCAAATAAAGAAATATCCTTTCATGAATATACAATATACCTAACTCATGGAAAACGCTAGGAATTATATATTTGTTAATTACATGCGTGCGACTGAAATAGAAACAAAAGGTACGTCTTGTCCCCAGTACTTCACCTATTGCTGTATCTTCTCCTTATATATCTATGGTTCCATTTGACACCACAGTAGATTACCATCTAAACCTTCTTTATCTATGGCCATAATAAGCGCTTAGCGTTTTGATACAGTTGGCCATGGTTATTGTGATGGTTATGGCCATGGGGGTGAAAGTTGTATTGCCTAACTCGCAATTCAAATGACATTTGTTTGTCGGCAATTAGAACGCAAAAGTGGGGGTAATGACGAAGGAAATGTGGCTAGTGCGCACGCGTCATTTATTGCGCCAAATCTGGCGTTCCTCGTATTGGCTGTTTAATTTCATTTGTTTCAGCACAGAACAGAACACAAACCTTGTGTTTCAGTGAGCGGGTGGTTTGGTTAGGTTATGGTTATGTCCTGAATTGCCATACAACGAAATAAACGAACGTAACATTGAAAATCAATAATTTTAAATATCTAGAACAATTCAAATTACCCGCCAGCATAGCTCGCCAAGCATAATTTGAGTTTCCCGCGTCGCAGAACGCAATATGGCCGATTTAAATGTCATTGGAATTGCTGTCAATTTGTACAGAGCCTGCCCTTCTTTAAGGTTTGTGTTTTGTGGTTATGGCATAGACAACACAGTAAACAGGGCCGTAGTCTTCAACGGGACCATACTATCAAAACAGGACCGTACTACCAAAACAGGACTGACGTCTTCAACGGGACCATACAAAGTTGTTGAATATGTCAAATTCATGTTATCACATACACACATGCGCACCTGTACTCTGAATAAACCAGTCGTTAATCATTTCGCTCTCCCGAACACCTTCCCGGACCTACGCACATCAGGTTATGGGCCCGCAAAGTGACCAAAGACAACGCTGATCACTTCTTACGTAAGTTCGTGGAGACCCACGATCCACTGAATTCCGAAAACGTGAACGTAACGACACGAAATCGAACGCACGCCGCCATATCACACGAACGACCGAAAAAAAAAACGAGTGTCCAAAAACCACGAAATTGTGCAAACGAACGGCCAAAACGAACGACGAAACAAACGGTGAAACGAACAACGAGAACGTCCTTTGTGAAGGCTCACGAACAACATGCCGCCAACGAACAACCAAATTACGTTTGAAAAACTTCGAGGTCGAGAGAACTATAATACATGGAAGTCCGCCATGCGAGCAGCGTTACATCTCGAAGACCTATGGAAATGTGTGACCGGCGACGTCACCGACGAAGGCAAAAACATGAAGGCGCGATCCCGAATTTTGCTAGCCACGGAGCCCCACATCTATATCCACGTAGAGGATACAGCGACGGCCAAGGACGCGTGGAACAACCTCGCTCGCACTTTCGAGGATGCAGGCCAAAACAACAGGATAGCATTGATGCGTGCATTAACTGACACCAGGCTCGTCAAATGTCAATCAATGGAAGAGTACGTATATCAGATCATCTCGTACTCGAATCGTCTCAACGCAATCAAGTTCAAAGTAGACGATGAATGAATCGAAACCTTTTTACTTGCTGGCCTTACTCCCGAATACGATCCGCTGATAATGGGTATCACCAGCTCCGATAAACCGTTATCAGGCGACGAAATAAAAACGAAGCTCCTTCTAGAATATTCGATGAAAAACGATAACGTCAAAAAAACGCGAGATGATAATGTTGCTATGGCGAGTAAATTTCAAAACAGAAACGCACGAGCTCAAAAAACGAAAAATTGTTTCAATTGCAATAAACCTGGTCATTTCAGCCGAGATTGCAGGTTACCGAAGACGGACGCAACAATTCCAGCCGAGCAAAAAAGGAAACAGCAAGAAAAAGCCTTCTTAGCTTTCTCCACCGCCCATGCTATGGATCCTGATGCTTGGTACCTGGATTCGTGCGCTTCAGCGCATTTCACTCATCGTGAGGATTGGCTCGACGACGTCTCTAGCACGTCTGATTCCAAAATCGTGCTCGCGGATAATACGAAAATTGAGAGCAAATCCATTGGCTCGACCTTGATACCAATCCAGATTGACAACAAGCCGGACTTCATTAAGGTCCACAATGTCGTTTACGCACCAGAAATTTCAACTAACTTACTGTCGGTCAGTAAAATAATCGAAAAAGGCCACACCGTGGAATTCAAAGGATCAAGATGCGAAATAAAATCGAAATATGGAGACCTTTTAGCAACGGCACATGATCACGGAGGAATCTACAAACTCGATTCAGCTGAACAGTCAGCAAACATCACCACGACGTCACACGCACCCGAATTATGGCATCGAAGAGTTGGTCACCCCGGAAACTCCATTGCGGTCCACTTCAAGGAAGCTGTTACCGGCTGCAACTCCGTTCCCGCCACAGAGGGCACCTGCGTTCCGTGCCTTCAAGGAAAACACCATCGAGGCCCCTTCCCCAAGGATGGTAAACGAGCCGCGAACCTTCTGGACCTGATACACAGCGATCTGTGCGGACCAATGGAAAACGATTCTCTCGGAAGATCACGATATTTTTTGACCCTCATAGACGACCATTCTAAGAAAATACACGTTTATTTTCTACGCCATAAAAATGAAGTTTCCAAGTGTATTAAAGACTTCAAAATTTTTGCAGAAAACCAGCTTGAACGGAAAATGAAGGCCCTCAGATCCGACAACGGCAAAGAGTACGTCAACAACGAGTTGAAAGCCTACCTCGAGTCCACTGGAGTACGACATCAACTGACCATTCCGTACACGCCTCAGCAAAATGGCGTAGCAGAAAGGACTAATCGAACCATCGTCGATGCAGGTCTTCCCAAGGCTTATTGGGCCGAAGCGGTCTCAACGGCAGTTTATCTCATCAACCGCACCCCCACCAGGATCCTCAACTTCAAGACTCCCGAAAAAGTCTGGACCGGACGTAAGCCCGATATAAGTCACCTAAAAATTTTCGGCTGCAAAGCAATGGTTTACGTACTAAAACCTCTTAGGTTGAAGTGGGATTCACCCACACGAGACGCCATCTTTATAGGTTATCCTGAGGAATCCAAAGGCTATCGATTTTACGATCCGCAAACCCGCAAGGTATTTAAGAGCCGAGATGCTGTGTTCATGGAAACAGCATTTCTCGCCCAGCTGAAACGTAACGAAACTAACGTTGCAACTTTCGAGTTAGCTGTTCCTACAGACGACGAAGACGACGAAGAACCTCAAACGGCATCACCAACGGCAAGGACCAAGATTCCCGAAACGATCAATGAAGAAGAACCGCAGAACATGTTACGAAAAACCACCAGGAAACCGAAACCCAAGAAAGACGACGATTACATTTACTACAAGATAAACGCAATCACCCACGAAAACGAAGACGAGGATCCTCAAACTCCCGAAGAGGCCCTCAATTCCCCGCAAAGTCACTTATGGAAATCTGCCATGGAGGAGGAATACAAAGCCCTCATGGAAAACGGCACTTGGACTCTGACAGATCCCAAAGCGAACGCAAAAGTTTTAAAAATACGTTGGGTTTTTAAAACTAAAAGGGGGAAAGATCAGCCAACCTTGTACAAGGCTAGACTTGTAGCAAAAGGTTGCACGCAGATTCCAGGTATCCACTTCGAAGAGACCTACTCACCTGTGATAAGGATGGAAACACTACGTTTTCTCATTTCGATGGCTGCAAAATACGACCTGAAAATTCATCAGCTTGACGTGAAGAACGCATTCCTTCATGGAGATCTGAAAGAAGAGTTATACATCCAGCAGCCCACTGGCTTCGAACAACCAGGGAAAGAGAATCAAATTTGTAAGCTCAGAAAGGCCATGTACGGGCTCAAGCAGGATTCAAGAGCGTGGAACTCCAAGCTGAACTCAGTACTTACGAAAATTGGATTCACACGATCGCAAACAGACCCGTGTATTTACACGAAACGAGCAGGACGAAAAATTGAATTATTAGCAGTCTACGTAGATGACATACTAATTTTCTCGAACGACGACTTCGCAACTTCGAGCACGAAAAACAGCCTCAACGAAAAATTCCATATGAAAGACCTAGGACAAGTATCAAAATGTTTAGGGATAAATTTCACTCGAGATTGGAAACGACATACGATCCACATCGACCAACCAGACTATATCCTCAATCTACTCAAACGTTTCAAGATGGAAGATAGTCACCCGGTGAGGACACCGGAAGATGTGAATCAGAAGCTGGACTTGCACACCAACGAAACCGAAACGACTCCTATTTTTCCCTATCGAGAAGCGATCGGAGGATTATTGTACATCACGCAAATTTCGAGACCTGACATCGCCCACGCAGTCAACTATTTGAGCCGCTTCAACCAGAATCCCGATATTGTACACTGGAGAGCCGTGAAACGGATACTTCGATATCTCAAGTCCACAATCAGCCTGAAGATGGAATTCTCATCACTTGAAGAAAACACGATCACCGCCTACTGCGACGCAGACTGGGGAAATAACCTCGCAGATCGAATATCTACGACAGGATTTATCATTTTCCACAATCGAAATCCTGTATCATGGTCCAGCAAGAAACAACCAACAGTTGCTTTGTCTACAACAGAGGCAGAATACATGGCGCTGAGCTACACATGTGAAGAACTCATCTGGCTACGGAGTTTAGCGTCAGAACTCGACCCCACGTCCGTCGAGGAACCTACGACCTTGTACAACGACAACAAGGGTGCCGTCGACTTAGCATCTGACGCAGGATTCAGTCAACGAACTAAACATATCGATCTTAGACACCATTTCATACGTCAACTGGTCGAAGATGCGAAGATCAAAGTCAAGCTCATCTCTACCCAAGACATGATCGCAGACGCCCTGACGAAACCTTTATGCGTTGCAAAATTTCAGTCATGTATTTCTCACTATGGTTTGGTAAATAACTGAAAAACCGTGTTACCCTCCAGTCATTTTTGTAATGTTGTATTTTATTTGTTGTATTGTGTTTTTAATTATGTTGCGCGTTATTTTTTGTTTCGCGAATTTTTAATGTAAGAATTCAGAGTTACTCGCGCGATTTATGTGACGCTGCTTAATCCACCCATGATCGACGAATTTTATTTTATTATTTTTGTTGAACATTAATTTGATGGGGGGATGTTGAATATGTCAAATTCATGTTATCACATACACACATGCGCACCTGTACTCCACAGAACACCTAAGATAAGAACTGATTTCCCTATGTTAAAGGTTGGCAACGGAAAATACAGCGCTCCTGGTAGTCCAGTGGCAAACTAAATGACCGCGGGAAAAATTTGAACGCAACAGTCTTTATAGTGCTCCCTTTTTCAGATATAAGTTTTTTTTAGTTGTCAAGATATTAAAGTGTAAAAAGTAAATTTGGGTTTTCACTTGAAAATCTTAACAATTTTAATAGTAGGAAAATAAAATTAAACACATATAAGTATATTTATTATTTATATATTGAACGAAAAACCGACACAAATAAGAAAAAAATGTAACAAGATAAAACTCTAAAAATTCAAGAAAACAGATAAACAACAAATTAACATTCACTTGAAAAAAGTAAAAAACAAATCACAGTACTATTTACATTTCAGTCTTAATATCCCTCGGATACTGCGGAATACTTCTACTCGCGAATTTACGCTTGTTTGTCAAAACTTCACTTTCACCTGTTTCACAATAATTATGGTCTTGAAGATGAAAACTGGAAATGCTGTCCATTATTTCACCATCTTGAGAATGTGAGGAAGGTTTTTGATCCAAACCTTTGCAAACCGCGGTCAATGTTGTAGACTGATGACATCAACAACTATAAAATCTTCATTTGCAGAATGGTCGTAAGGTTTTGGTACAGAACCGGTGTTTAAACGATCCTTTCTTTCATTCACAAAACTATTGCCTCAAAATGAAGTTCACAAATTTTCCATGCACCAGTTGATGGATTCTGTATATTTACAAGAATACTTCTTTCGGCTAACTCCCACGACTGAAAAACTTTAGTTTACACAGTTTACATATCAAGTATGGCACTAATCTAAACGAAAACTTTCGGGAAATTTGCCAAACATCCTTGGCATAACCCAAAACGAAACACACAACACATCACACAAGATGGATGCTAGTTCGCAAACTCGCAAAGGCGCAAGCGCAAGCTCACAAGAGTCACTAGATGACAAGAATGACATTTGCCTGCGCGGTTTATTCAAAATTCCCCCTCTCGCTCCACGCCCCTTCGGTGGCAACGACACTTTTTCCGCTGCCATTTTGCCAATGCCAGTTTCACCCCCCTTCTGTACTCTGAATAAACCAGTCGTTTACCAGCACTCGTACGTTAATCATTTCGCTCTCCCGAACACCTTCCCGGCCTACGCACATCAAAAGTGATCAAAAAGAATCCAAATCAGAGCAAGCGTTGCAAATTATTATCGGTCACGTCGTAGCAAAATCATATGCAAATAAGCGGTCAAAACATGGGCGTAGACAATTTATGGTCTCAAACGCTACTTAATAAAAAATGATACTTTATGAATTTTAGACGTTGGAATTATAATTGTGAATTTTATTATTATGTATTATAAGATAAGGGAAACAATTTATAAGATAAACAAGAGCAACATTTTACACTTGTAAGAGTAAGTAAATTATCAGCTTTATTGCCAAACGCGACGCCACTGGTACCGAGATGTTTCGTTGAAATGTCACATTTCAAAATTCAAGGTTGTTGTTGTTGACAATTTAAGTGAGTTAACCTAGAAAACAAATCTTCGATTTCGGCAATATTTACAGAAGTTTATTGAAATTGTAAGCAATAGTTATCCCAGAATAAGTTGTAAAATGGGTTTTACCATTAAAGAGAAGGCATTTTTATTACATTATTTTCGAAAGAGGGTGAAACAAGAAAGTGAAGACTGGCCTTACTTTGTACCCCCTTACACTGAAGAATTTCAAGCCAGACGTCCGAACCTGATGGTATTGGTTATCAACAAGTTTATCAATGTCTTAAAATTATAGTGCCTAATTTTAGCGAATCATAATCCATCATTAAGAAGAAGTCAGGTCAGTCCTTAGTTCAAATTTTAGAAATGGTGCAAAATGTTCGACAAATTATCAAGGAACATCCCTCAACTTCCATAAGGCGTTTAAGACAGCAAGTTAAATTGAGTTATGGCAGTTATTGCAAAAATTTTGAAGGAGGATATTAATTTGTTTCCCTTGTGTGTTGCAAGAAATAAAACCTATACATTACCTTAAACAAATTTTCATTATAAATGAATTTTGGCAATCCATTTCACCTGACAGCTTCATAAGTGTTTTTGGAAAACATGAGGGGCGAGTTTGACTCTTTCTGGACCACAATGGAGAACATTTAGAGCAGTTTTTTTGAACTTATTTTTTGACCTTGGAGTAATTTAAATGTTTTAAACTGCTAGAAAAGATACGAGTAAGTTCTCAATTAACCAAAAATGAGAGAATAATAATTTTAGCACTTTTCTTACAGAAAACAACAAAACAAAGAATTATGAAAAATAATTACTTTTAAAATTTTGTAACCAAAGATTACGTGCCTTATGAAGGAATTTTATGTAACTGTGTGTTTTTTCCTTAATCAGTAATAAATAATAATTAATAATAACTTTCTTTTAAATCTATTATTCATGAATTACAAAAATTTATAAAGGCAATTAATAATAGATTTTTGAGAGGTAGGCAACCAACAAAACGAGTGTGCACAGCAAGTATATAAAAGTGTCTGATTAGTATACGACATACGTTTCGATAAAATAAAAGATGAGGTAGCACTCTTGATTTGGTTTCTTGTTGTTGTTGATCACTCTGTATTCACAAGCTGTCAACACGAAATCAACTTAACCTCATTTATGCTTCGAAGCCCTGTTTTGTTGTTTCTTGCGTTCCTGATCTGCTTATTGTTTAAAAAAAAGCTTTTTTCAAAGCTAGATAACTTCCAGTGGTATTACAAAGGTATTGTCTTATTGGTTTTTATAACCTCTCAAATGTTTTAGAAGTAATTGCTAAAATGGTGTTCACACTTGAACAAACTAAGTTCCTTATGACGTCTTGTTACCGCAACAGTGTTAACAGAGACGAGGAATGGACATATAGCGTTCAAGCTTGCAAAGAAGAATTTTTAGCCAAGTACCTGGACCAAAATGTTTTAGAAAAGTCCCTCACAGCTCACATACATCGAATTGTTAATCATTTTGTTACTATCGGTAGTGTTGAAGCTAGATAATTTTCGGTGGTGTTACAAAGGTATTGTCTTTAGGTATCTATTTTTATATTGAAAATCAGAATAATTTTATAACCTCTCAAATATTTTAGAAGTAATTGCTAAAATGGTCTTCACACTTGAACAAAATAAGTTCCTTATGATATTTTATTACCGCAACGGTGTTAAAAGAGATGAGAAATGGACATACAGCCTTCAAACTTGCAAAGAAGAATTTTTAGCTAAGTACCTGCACCAAAATGTTTTAGAAAAGTGCCTCACGGCTCACATATATCGAATTTTTAATCATTTTGTTCCTACTGGTAGTGTTGAAAAGGGGAAATCGTCGGGTCATCCCAAGGTGATGGAAAATGTAGTTGAAAATATACGAGATCATTTAGAAGCACATCCGAGAACTTACTAGACTGTCTCGTCAAATTGCAGTACTTACATGCCATAAAGTTGTTAGAGGAGAACTCGCATTTACATCCATACAACTGTACAATAGCTCCTCCGTAATGATCCTGAAAGCTGCATAAATTATTGTAATTGGTTTCAGAATAATCTGTTCACCTGACTTTTCTGTGTTCAGCTATGTGAAAAGTGAAGTGTATAAATGAGAAATTAATAATTTAAACGAGTTAATAGAAGAGATTACCATCTGTTGTCGTAACATCAAGAGAGTGAGAAGATATTCAGAGCAAAATGGAGGACACTTCGAACCATTCCTTTAATTTATATTGTAACTTTTTTAACTGAATCATTGATGTTATTCACCTTCTTAAGTGTTTAATAAATACATAGTTTGTTGAGAGTGTTGAGACTTATCAATAATGCATTTCATTGATTTATTTTTATTTAATTTGTCAAACTACGCAATAGGCAACCAGTAAAACCAGTTTGTTCTGGGGTTGCATATCGTGGATCAGGCTAATATTATCGATTTCTGGTGAAAGAGTCGGCACACAATCAAAGCCTACTTGGATCCCACAATCATTTATAGACACTCTGAGTTTCACAAGCGATTTACAAATATATATGGTTTGCTATACTTTTTTCTTAAAACAAAAAAGATGTAGGGCCGCGAATACCAAACTGAATCACCCGGTATATCAATGCTTATCAGTAGTTTTTTTATTGTGAAAATATATACAGTGCATTTTTTTTAACTGTTGCCATAGGGAATTGCATGGTAAAACTTATACCCCCTGTTGATGAAAATATTCAAACCATTTTTGGAACAAAGTTGGAAGATTTTTTAAACTATCGGAAAGATTACTATTCAATATCCTAAACTGTCGAGAAAAAGTTGTGAAAAAAATATTTCTAGCGGGCCGGAATAATAGTACGTCGAGCGGCCGCCAGAATAGCGTCCCTGTCGGCTCAACTTAGGCTCAACCAGTACCTGACTATCTCCACTTTTGACACTTTCATTTAAAAAATAGCGAGGTCTCCTGGAGGCTATGATTAAATTAGCTTTTGGAAGGCAGAACATGTAAACATTTATTTATTAAAAAAAACAAACCGTTAACCAGAAATTATTAAAGGAAATGTTCAAAGTGTTTTCCTTCGACTGCTAGACAATGTCCCAAGCGATCTTGAAAATTTCTTCGCGTGTTATTCTCCACAGTTTCTGGTTGACCTCTTAGGCGTTTTTTTTAACTGTTGCCGTAGGGAATTTGACAAAAAACGTAGTAGGGGATATGGGAACAAAAATTAGGATTTATATTTTAATTTATTATTTATTTTAATCATAGCCTCGAGGAGATCTCGCTATTTATTTTTTAAATGAAAGTGACAAAAGTCAAAAGTGGAGATGGTCAGGTCTCAGGTGCTAGTTGAGCCGACAGGGACGCTATTCTGGCGGCCGCTCGACGTACTATTATTCCGGCGCGCTAGAAATATTTTTTCACAACTTTTTCGACAGTTTAGGATATTGAATTGTAATCTATCCGATGGTTTAAAAAATCTTCCAACTTTGTTCCAAAAATGGTTTGAATATTTCCATCAGAACAAAAGTTAACAGGCGGTACAAGTTTTACCATGCAATTCCCTATGGCAACAGTTAAAAAAAATGCACTGTATATCACTGTTAATGATAAAACAAAAGGAAAAATCCCAATTAAAGAAATATTTTAAAATTAAGCCTCCAACTTAAAAAAAGCAGTTGATTATATTTCTAATTTTTAGTTAAGAAAAATTAAAAATATTTAGAAATTAAAAATTACTTTGGTATCTTCGCTCTAAATTAATAAAAAAATAAACAAACCAAAAAAGAAAAAAACAAAAAAAATAATTCTATTTAAACCATAAAAATAAAAATTAATTATTCTAATGCGAACAAACCGAAAGATTCTTCTAAATCCATAAAATTCTCTTCACCCACTATCTATGATATTAAAAATAACCTTACCACCAACTAAAGGAACACCAGAAACTCCCAAAGTTGCCTAAAGCTAAATTCCCAACACAGACTCATGCAGTTCTATTGTGTTTTATTTAAATTTAAACGCTAAAAACACCATTATAATTATTTTATTCATTTAACAACGGTAATACAATGGCAATACAAATAAAAAAAGACGTCTGTGCCATCAACAGTCTATTCATCATGGCTGGTAACAGTTTCTGGAGTTGAACCGTCAATAGTGTAAGTCAGACTAACTTTCCCTTCTTTAGTCATATGCAAACCCATAAGAATTTTCTTTGTGACATTTTTGTAGTTGTCGAAGCTTGATTCATACTGTCGCTTTGTAATTTGAGAAAGAGCGGCCTCTGATGATTGGTCGGCAAATTTTAATTCCACAATCAAGCCAGCTTCATTCAAAATCATAAGCAAATCAAGATGAGGAGGTCTTCCTTTAGATTTTCTTTGGGAGATGCTTAGTTCACTGCGAACTATATAATCTTCAACATTATATGCCAAAACAAAGAGAATACAATGAAATTCGTCCTCGTTTTGGGGCATTATGGCTCCATCAAACAATTTAGAGACAGCCTTTGCATATTCTTTAAATACATTTTTGTCTTCTTTTGTTAGCACTGATTCTAATGCAGCCAAATAACCCTCAATATTTTCATTTAAAAGCTGGTGTTTCTTTGAAAACAATTCTACATCATAACATTTTTCCTCAAACAACGTCCTAATTTCTCTATTTGGAATCCCAATGGTGATTTTTTTATTATCAGTGCTAGTGCGTAAAACATTCAAGTATCCATTTTCGGTCAAAAATTGGAGGAAAAGATGTGCATCTGACATATGTATAGATTTAAGTTTTCGATGAACCAAGTTGATTAACGCAATTATGTTTTCTTTCGCAAATTTTTTAATGACCTTTATTTCGATCTCTGCTCCATCAATAAGATCTTCAATCAATTTACGAATGGGATTATATCCAAACAGATGTTTTAGGTAAGTGATGCTGCCCGAGTCAACCCAGTAATTCTCAAGGCATGGTTCCTTCATTCCGTGACTTCTTCTCAAATAGTTTAAAACTGAATAACAGCTATAAATGGCATAGTCCCCTTTATCTTTTGAAATCATTAATTTATAACCATTGTACCACTTTTTTACGTCCTCATTATTAAAAGGAGCAAATTCTTCTTTTTCAAACAGACTCTTCACTTCTGTATCTGTAAATCCAAAATAAGGAGAAAAGTCGGGGTCTCCTAAAAACCGAATATACTGGATGTTGTTCGCGTCGCCAGATAAAACTTCTGCGACGCGGACACAGGCGTTTATTAACCCTCTGTTGAGATGTTCGTTGTTTTTGAACGTACTGGACATGAGGCAACTGATAACATCGATGGTTTCCTCCAGCAAATCATTATTTGAAGTTGATTGCTTGACGATGGTGTTCATGATAGGAGAATCGAATTCATCGATTAATACATAAACGGGTTTGTTATGGTACACATGTAAACAGTGAGATAAGCGCTTCAATCCATTAATCACATTATTTCGACTTAAATTTTCAGAAGTTTTCCAATACTTCTCAAATTCTTCAATACAGTCCACAACCTCCAATTTCGTATCTGACCAAGAATATTTTCCATCGATCTTTTTCACAAGATACTTATGTTCATTAAATGCCCAGTGAATGAGTTCCTTTAATGATTGAAGGAATTGATCTTCAGTTTTACCAGTGATATGTTTAAAGTCCACGTGTATGACAGGATTCTCTTGGCAGTACTTATCAAAAAGAATCCTTTCCTTTTTCCATATTTTTAACTGATTGTCTTGGAAGAGTTTTTTGTTCCCTGTTAGGAATTCTTTCACCATGTCCATGTTTGTTGATTTCCCAAAGCGGCGAGGCGCCAAAGTTACTATCACTTTATCTGCTTGAAGAAAGGCTTTAATAAATAGCGTCTTATCCACAAAGGCGACAGTATGTATAATTTCACTAAATGATTGTGTGGACAAACTACATATTTCCTTTGGTGATGTGCTCTGAAAAAATAAAAACATATATCACATAACTATGCAAGAACAGAAATGCTACATAAACAGGTATGAGACTACATTTATTAAACTTGCCTTTCTTTGTACCTCATTTGCACTTCCTCCTTCCATTCTTGCTCGTTTTTCTAGATGATAACTCATCGGCTAGAAACAATAAGAATAATGTAAAACAATCTGGAGACCTAAATATAATACAAAATAGTTATTTATGATGTAAGTGTTAAAAGTGAGATTTTATTTTGTAAGTGAGGTAGATTGGGAAACGAGCGCAGCGAGTTGACCAACCCCACGAACAAAATAAAATCACTTTTAACACTCTCGTGTCAAAAATGGATTACTCCCTAGAATTCGAACTTTTAGGGAAATAACGTTTTTCATGTTGTGTGTAACTAGAATTTTCAAAAGTTATTTTGATGCCTAAGGTTGGTTACTTTGAATTGAGAGATTAAATCCAAATAAATATGCCGCCAGTAACCAAAATTGATTGTGAAACGAAAAATCATCTATTACTTAGCAAGAAATTAGTCATTTGCAACTGTTACAATTAATTTGCTGTTACATTTTTGGGATATCTTTTGTTTGTCGCCAGAAACCACATAGCCTCCAACCTAACCAAATTTATGGCAACCTAGTAACGAATATCCCTAAATCCTAGGGAGTAATCCATTTTTGACACGAGAATATTTAAGTTCAATGGACAACATTTTATTTTTTAACCGCCAGGTTTTTTTGTTTCAATAAAAAATATAGGTATAAAAAATACGAAACACGTGTTCTTTATTTTATTTTTCATTTTTTGTAAGTATTAATTTTTTATTTCAATTTTATATAATTTGAAAAAATAGGCAAATTAAAAAAAACCCAAGGAAATGTCAAAAAACGCGTTATTGTTTTTTAAATATGGCGTAGCCAAACTATACCTCATTTTTCCTATCGTTCGTATTTTTCAAATATGTAACTCGAAAATTAGTACATAATGACGTATTTGTAAACGCTCGCAGCTGACGTAATAGAACAAAATTCAAAAAAATTATATGACATAATTATAGAGGTATACTCTTTAATAAAAAAAAACCTCAGTAACGTTCAAACTTAATTTTTTTTATGAAAACGGTCGAATTTCGACCGCTGGGCGACCTCTAGTTATTTTAAATAAACAACAAAAGCAAGCATATCTTTTAGATATAGCTGTTCCAAATTCACACAATATAACACAGACATATAATACAAAAATTAATAAATATTTAGAACTCTCCGTTGCTATGAGAAATCTTTGGTGTTTAGAAAAAATTTCGATTTTACCATTTATAGTTATTTATGGTATAAGTGGGTTATTTAAGATATTACCCACGAGAGGTATTTGTAACCTACGAGGGCTTGCCCGAGTAGGTTATTACCTCGAGTGGGTAGTACTTAATAACCCACGTATGCCATACAACGTTTTATCCAATATTCCAAAATTTTTAGATAATGACATTATTGATGAAATTCTGCTCCCGATGGGTTATGAACGTTAATAACCCACGGTGCTAATGGCAACGTGGGTTATGTATGTTATAACCCACGGTGCAAATGGCAACGTGGGTTAAAACAACAGACTAGTTATAGCCCAGTTTACTCAATTAAAACTAACTAGTAAAACACGATATTACTATTGAATGTTGGATAAAGTATAATTTCAGCAACAGGAATAGTACCGCAATCTCTTTTTAAAAATTTAAAAATTTTGGACTTAGAGAACACATTGGTGGTTGAAATTCAAAAAGGTATATTATTATACTCATGTCACATCGTGAGGAAATTCCTTAACATTGACACAGAACATAAAACACAAAAAAGTCAAAATGTGGAGGCGAGACGCCGGTAATTATGTTGATAAGCACTGCATTATTACTTGATAGTATTATCCGTAATAGTGTATGTACTCCGGCAAAATTGCCGTGCCGCCGGGTGGAGGTGGGATACGAAAAATACTATTATTTGTTGTATTTTTCATATTAGATAATGATAATCAACCTTGGTTTAAAGGTATAGATGTAGCAGAAATATTGGGTTATGAAAAATCAACAAATGTTATAAATGAAGACGTAGGTGTTGATTTTAAAAGAAAATCGATACAGTCTTGCTTTGTCAGATACTAAATATTCGAGTCTATACTCAATTTCATATAAATGTACATCTAAGCAAGCCATGAAAATCTGATTTTCTGTTGGTAGTAAAGTTAAAGCTAGTGACTTTGACTTTCAAAGTTGCTTGCTCTGCGCGAACCCGATTTGACTAATTTTTCAGTTTTTGTCCATTTTAACATTGCTGATTTTAAAAGCAATGTTACGTCTTTTTACTGATTAAATTAAAGTAATTCTTATTTGTTTTTGTCTTTGTATTTTTACCAAGTAAAGATTTATTGGACATGACCTTCATAAATGTGACTTTTGTAATGTAACTAAATTAAAGGTGCTTTTACAAATGCACAGCTCACTTGATGCACATTTATATGAAATCAATTATAAAGACCCTTCACAAGACGAAGTAGTATTTTTTGTATACATGGGTTCTTTTTCAGAAAAAGAAATATTAATCACAAATAACTTGTTAGAATTCGCCTTCGGCTCATGAGTGGACTATGTCCACGAATTTATGGGATTGTATATTAGAAAAAACGTAGTCGAAAAATATTTTTAGATATAATAGAAATAGATTATTATAAACATGAAAAAGTAAATTTATATGAATATATACAAAATGATATTAAAAAATGGGGATTCGCGCACAATTCATTCAAAGCGTTGGATATTATTAACTATTAAAAATTTTAAAGAATCAATAATGATGAATAACAATAAGGCAAAAAAAGTTAGGAAATATTATTTTCATTTGAAGAAGAGTTGGCAGACAGATATGAAAATTACGTTAACGAATATAATCTTTTAAAGCAATATAAAATTAATCCTAATTCATTAAACATATTTGATTTTATAAGTGAAAATAACTATAAAATTTATTTGAGTACGTGGTTTACCAATGTATTTAAATAATTTACCAATAGTTTCCGTTATTCGAAAAGAAAAATATAATAATAACAAATGATCTTTTATGCTTTGTACAATATGGAACTTACGTGATATTAAGAACGATTTAAAGAAAAATTTTAGGAAACTATAAAATAGAATACCAAATAATAAATTATAAGATTAAAAATGAATTATCATATTAAAAAAAAATAATAATAAAAGATAATATAAATGTTTCGCCAAATAATTTAAATATATAGGCTCTGCCATTTCTATTGAAACACCACGTGTTGGATTTTTCCTAACATTTAGCAATGTGTAACAGGTTCGGTTGGTTGTAAAACGGCTTGTAGTGAGAAATTTGAAATTTTGACATTTTCTGGTGTTTTCTAGTTCCTAAAACGTCAAAGCAAATCACTGTCAAAAAAAGTATGATAAATTGATAAATCAATGATCTAACTACACATTTAGCAATTATTTATCTCGTCGACGCATCGTGCATTCTTAATACATATATGTATATAATAATTTAATATAAATGTTCATAGAAATATAAAAATTTTACGCCTGCGAGTCCTATCACTGCAAATGCGAGTGAATGGTTTTTAGCGTGGTTATCTGTCGTGGTTAGTGTTCCTTGCTGGAAGGTGGAACGTAAAGCCCAAGGGAAACTCAAAGAATTTTAATCAATGAACAAGGAAATTACAAAATCAAAGGATTGGCGCCAGTTTTGGAATCTTGAAGGAATTCGCCTCTCAGGTGTGATTGGATAATTCTGTAGACAACAATATCAGATATCTGGAAAAAGAAATTGGTATTATGGGGGTATGTGGGCAATGTGGGATAAGATTGTAAGGATTAAAAAAAAATCACGAGTTTGAGGAACTCAAAACACATAATTGAATGAATTGGGGAAAAGTTTAAGTAAAAAATTTTTGGTTTATTTCAATGTATTAAGTATTTTAATAAACTAGACTTGCTGAAATGTTTTTATTGAATTTTTCTTATAGTGAAACCACAGAGGATGAACGTAACTTACACGTAACCTCACTTTTCTGCTGTTAAAGTTAAATGAGTTATAATAATTAATAACAAATAAAACTGCACTGAAAGTTTAGCTGAAGAGATGAAAATCAAAGTTACAATTAACCAATTTAGAACAATAATTTAAGGTGTCCCCTCAAGGCGCATGTGCCAAGTGGCGTGTGATAAAAAGTGCGGGATTTAATTTTGATGTTATACCCAAGGATTGTAAACTATAAAGGATTGCTCATTCCCTATGTTCCCACGTTAGCGCTTCCCTTCTCACCGCACACACCGCTGTGACGTCAGCTACGGACCTCCGATCTCAGACGTCTTAACGCAGTCCGTTGAAAATCGTTTAAATTAATAAGATTAATTATTAATTTGAGTTGTTATATTCCTTTATCCATATTTTAAAACTGACTTTGTGTTTTTATCGTGTAAGTATGTTAATAAAACCACATTTGATTAAAAAAAAATAATTTAATTATAATTTTATTAGTACCTACGAAGAACATAACATAAACATTATGCCGGGTCGCAGATGCGCCGTGTTTAGTTGCAATAATAGTCGCGTTGTAACCAAACGAAAGGGAGAAACTGTAGTTTACCATGCTTTTCCTAAAGGAAATGATTTAGTTTCTTCAACTATTAAAAAAGAATGGATTCGACGTTGCGCAAGAGCTGATAAATGGAATCCCAACAACAGCCAAGTTTGTTCTGTGCACTTTACCTCCAATGATTACGAAAGGGATTTACAGAATGAACTTTTAGGTAAATAACAATGACATATTAAGAAAATGATTACAATTATTAAGTGTAATTTAGGTTTGCCAATAAGAAAAAAATTGAAGAAAACAGCTGTTCCAACAGTAAATTTACCCCATGCAAAGAAAAAAATGGACGATTCGCAACAAATAGAAAGAAGCGACAGACTTTTAAAGAGGCAGAGGCACAAAGAAGTTGAAACATTTTTAAATGTTAGTTTACCACAATCCTTAAGTTTACCATCCGATAGTAACTCCCAGGTTTCAACTTCACAAGTTTGTGATGAGGTCGGCTCTGAAGAAATAAAGTCCATTATGTCCGACGAAAAGTTGTCTCTTGAGCTTAAATATAATGAGTTACTGGAAAAATATAATGAACTTGAAACGCAACATCAGCTATTAAAGAACACTACTGGAAAGAAAATTAAGTTATTGAATGATCAATTACGCCATTATAGAAGTAAGTGTCAACAATTCTGTAAACAGGAAAAAGAAGAAACAAATGCTATGAAAAAATTCTTTACCAAAAACCAAATGGACTTGTTACTAAAGAGAAGAAAACGTGTTAATTGGACTTCAGAAGAAGCTGCTTCTGCCTTTACTCTGCGGTATTATAGTAAGAAGTCATATCTTTATGTTAAAAGTACATTGCAATTTCCCCTTCCTGGTTTATCTTCTCTAAGACGATGGGCTAGTAAACTGAAGATTACCAATGGTATTTTAACAAATATCTTGAAATTTATGCAATTAGCAGGAGAGTCAATGAATGACTTTGAAAAAACAGTTGTGCTATGTTTTGATGAAGTCAAAGTCAAGAATGTGTTGGAGTATGATGTAGGAAACGACAGAATTTTGGGTCCACATAATTACATGCAATGTGCTATGGCAAGAGGCTTATTTTCAAATTGGAAGCAGCCTATTTATCTTGATTTTGATAAAAAAATGACCCCGGATGTTTTGCTGACTATAATAGAAAAATTATTTGAAATTTCTTTTAATGTAGTGGCAATAGTAAGTGACTGTGGCAGTACAAACGTTGGATTATGGAAAAACTTGGGAATAACTACTAGCAATACATCTTTTAAGCATCCTATTTCCAACAACAACATATTTGTCTTTGCAGATGTTCCACACCTCTTAAAGTTAATAAGAAACTGGTTACTAGATACCGGCTTCCTATTAGAAGATGGAAGTTTGATAAACAAGAACCCATTGGAGGAATTGTTAAAATTAACAGACACGGAAGTCAATGTATGTTACAAACTTTCAAAAAAACATATCGAGTGTAGTGGACCTCAAAGACAAAATGTCCGTTTGGCTGTCGAGTTGCTATCAGAAACTACTGCAAAAGCTATTGGTCATTAGCATTACAAGCCAGGTGTAGACCCTCTTCTTGCTTTGAATGTAGCCAGCTTTATTAGCGACATAAACCTATGGTTTGATATATTTAACAGTTACGCACCTTATAATAAGTTATCAAACAAAAATGCTTTTGGAATTAACTTAGAAAGTCAGATGGCACATTTGGATAAAATCATCAAGTTAATAGAAAATATGAAACCTATTGGGAAAAAAAATATTCAAATATTTCAAAAGGGCATAATTATATCAACCAAATCATTAAAATCCCTTTTTAAATTAATGCAAGAACAATTGAACGCTACCTACTTATGCACACACCGGTTAAATCAAGATTGCTTGGAAAACTTTTTTTTCAAACTAAGAAGTAGAGGAGGTGCAGATGATCATCCTTCGCCGTTAAATGCTCTGTATCGAATTCGTATGATTATTTTGGGTAAAAACCCTGGAATTCTTAGTAGCCATGTGAATACTCAAGAAGTAGAACCTCAGGAATATTTATCGGCAAAAGTGTTTGAGCATGCCGAATTAACAGTGCCATTAAATCCTTCAGATAATTTGGCAGAAATTAGCTTATCCATATCTTCCTCTTCTTCAAATTCTTCTAATGACGGTCGTAACACAGAGACTACAAACGATGCTTTACAGTATATGGCTGGGTATATCGCAAAAAAATTTATCGATAAGTATCCCGATCTAGGCAATTACACCCATCAATTGCTTAGCGAACATCAACATAATTTACCCTCATGGGTAGAACACTTATCATATGGAGGATTAATAAAACCCACAAATTCGTGGCTTTTAAAAGTTAAAAAAATGAACAAGTATTTTCTTAAGTTCCATAGACCTGAACTTAAGAAAAAATACGCAGTTACGAAACAGCTGAGTAATTTTATTCATGCGAAGGAAAATATTTCTTTAGATTTAGTTCAAAGCTTTATTAAACTTAGAACAATCATTAAAATAAATTATGAAAATATTAAACAAGAGGAGAGAAAAATTACGCACAGAAAAAGAAAGATTGGGGCTACTGAAAGGAAGATTGCTAAGAAATTTAAAAAAATTATGTCCTAAGGTCCGTTTTTAATGTAAATTTAATAGATTGTAGGTATTAATTTTATAATTAAATTTATATAATTCAGTTTTTAATTCAATTCATATACCTACATATAAAAAATCCCATAAGCCGCTATGATTTTGTCACTTTGACAGCGGATAAAGTTTGCCTTAACTTTATCCGACACAAACATTACCTTACCTTTAGATCTCTGCCTTTAGTTCCTATGATGCAATCAGAATTGTACATTTAATAACTGTAGCTTTAGTACTAAATAAAACAAAGAAATCTACCTAAAATTAAAATTGTATTGCTAATTTATTAAATTGCATCGTCCAATTATACTTACTCGATGTTTCATTTAGTCAGGATAAATATTAATTTACAAAACACGATATTGCTTGAAAGCAATACGTTTTTGTTGCAAAAAAATGTTTATCCGACAAAATGAACATCTTGTGTAATAATTATTGTAGTCGATAAATCTATTTGTCCTAAATGTTATGATTTATGAAACTGTAATACGTGCAAAAGCCATAATACAATAGTGAGTCTACGGTTGCGAGATTTCAGAGGGCCGCTGCCTACGTCACGCCCGAGCACTTCCGATGGCGTACGATTCATTGAGCAATCCTCTTATGTTTAGAATCCTTGGTTATACCTACCTAAATGTTAACATTGTTAGCAAATATGTTAAATACGTTCTAAGCTGAAGACGCTGACGCTTTTTAGAATGATAGAAAAACACCTTTTTTAACTTACGGAAAAGATTTCTGAAATTTCAACACAAATTTTTCTGACTGACCACATTGGCTGACTTAAATGCAGTTTATCATATAATTTAATAAGAGTTCTCTTCATGTCAGCACCCGTAAGGACTCGTTTTTTTTTTCAATTTTGCTCTATTTTCGCGAAAAAACAATAAATTCTTGATAATTATTGGGTTATAATTGAATGAAAGACGCGTTGAGTCAAATATGACATGACATGACATTCAACAAAAATCAAGATTGGCAATAATAGTCAAAAAATTACTAAACATATTTGCAGCGTTGCCAAACTGTCAATCAACAGGTGGTGTTTCAATAGAAATGGCAAAGCCTATAGCATAGATTTCATTGTGTGTTCATAATTTTAAATCCCTAATAATGAGATTTAATACAAAAAGGGGTCAAGATATTAGAGAATACTATATTACTTTAGAAGAAATATTTTATTCATATTTAATTAGTGATGGAAGTCCGGATTTTTATCAAAATGATAAAAATCAAAAATATGATATTTATCTGCTATGCCAAAAACGTTTTTAGCAGATAATTATCTCATTTATATTTCGCGCTAAAAGTTGTCTATTTTGTTACAAAACATAACCTCAAAAGTCAATGTTAAACCTAAAACGTACATAAAACGTCTCGCATTCGCGTTCGCGCCTTTGGCCATTTTATGCTAATTCGTGTATAAAAGTGTTAAATTATGCCACGACAAAGGTCGTTGATTTGGAACCACTTTCGGAGGCATCAGAGAGGTAGATACATATATGGTGACTGCAATTACTGCAAGAAAAGATTTATTAGTAATGCCAAGAGGATGCAGTTGCATATCAAATCCTGCACCAAAGCGCCCAAAGAATTAAGGGCTGGATTTGAAAATATGCCTAATGTGGTAAATATAGAAATATAATAATAAACTCATTCAGAATGACTTATTATAATTTATAATTTATTGTACCATAGGAAGAAGAGGGATTACTCAACTTAAGTACTGCAACGACACTTACAGTTAGTACTGGTAGTAGGGACACTTTAATTACTCCATCCACATCATATTCAGAAAAGAAATCTCAACGTTTGTTGAATTTTTTTGATTCAATTAACAACGAAGAAAGTTGTATTTCGAAGCGACTTTTTGCCAGAGCTGTTTATGCTGCTGGTTTGCCTTTTTCGGTGACAGAAAATGACCATATGAAAAAGTTTTTCAAGAAAATTCGTCCGTGCTTTCATTTGCCATCTAGGTACGAGTTGTCAGTGCCATATCTACAAAAGGAATATGAAATAATTCAAAAAAAAGTGCTGAAGAAAATTCGAGAGGCAGAATCATTGACCATATTAACAGATGGATGGACCGATGTGAATGGGATAGGCATAATGAATATAATGGTAGCAACTCCAATTCCATTGTTTTATCGTGCTGTTGATAGTGGGACAGAAGCTCACACTGGAGAATATATTTCAGAAATGCTAGGAGAAGTAATTGAAGAAGTTGGTGTTCCGAAAGTTGAAGCAGTGGTCACAGACAATGCATATAACATGAAAAGTGCTTGGGCAAAGTTAAAAAACAAATATCCGAATCTATTAACATATGGATGCATGGCTCATGGATTAAATTTGTTATTAAAAGATTTATTTAAAAAAATTACAACATTATCAAGATGTGCTGCCAAATCAAAAGACGTCATTAAATTTTTTTTAAATAAACAGTTGCCCAGACAAATTTTGAAAGAAGTTCAGTTAAAAGAAAACAACAAGGAAACAGCTCTAGTAGTAAGTGTGGATACTCGATGGGGCTCTACAGTTTTATCACTTTTAAGCCTTTTAAAAAATAAAGATTATTTGCAACAGACTGTTATGGACAAAAGAATTAAGAAGCAAATAGATCAGCAAACAAAGCGATATGTCTTAGATGAAGGAAATTTCTGGTGTATAATAGAAAAAGTTTGTAAGATGACTGAACCTCTGTTAAAAATGATAACACTTTTAGAAACAGATACACCATCAATGTCAAAAATCTTTCCTCTGCTTAAAAGCATTGAAACGAAGTTTTTGACCGAAAATGGAGATGAAAATGTTTTAACATTTTTAAATAAAGCTGACCAAAAAAAGACTATCGGTATATTCAATGAAAGAAAAAGTTTCTTTTACCATGAAGTACAATTAGCTGCATATTTACTAGACCCAAAGGAAAAAGGATTGAATTTAAATGAAGATGAAAATGAAACCGCGTTAAATTTTATAGTAGATTTTGCAGTTAATCATAAGTATAAAGTGGATAAAGTTTTACAAGAAATCACTGAATATAAAAGTAAGTCTGGAAGTTGGGGAAATATCAATATTTGGAATGCTGCAGAAGTTAGTGAACCTCTAACATGGTGGAGAGCATTTTTTGATACTAAAGAGTTGACAAAAGTTGCAACACGTATATTGAGTCTTCCTTCCACTTCAGCTAGTTGCGAGAGAAATTTCAAAACCTTCGCCAATATAAAAACAAAAAAAAAAGAACCGGTTAACAATTGAACGAACAAATAAACTTGTGTTTGTGAAGCACAATCTGAAGTTACATTCGAATGAGTATGAAGAGATAGAGTTGGAAGCTGAAGCCAGTGAAATTAGTGAAGAAGGTTCAATCAAAGCTAGTGAAATTAGTGGTGAAGATTCCAGTGTTGGAGATGAAGATATTTATGGTGAAGTGGAACTGTCTGAAGATGATAATTCTGACGCTATTGAAGTTGATGAAGATGTAGTTGTTGGAGATGTTGATTTTACTGAAGTAGGGGAAACTGAACAGAGCGAAGGACGAGCTGAAGGGCTTTCTGGAGAGAAAAAGATTGCAATGAATGATACTGAAGTTTTTGAATACTTAATTTACGATAACACTATTGAGAATTTTGAAGACTGAGAAATGTGTTTAATTACTTTAATCTAAAGAATTTATTTTGATTTTTACTTTTTTTTAGAATCTTTATTTTTTGTTATGTTGAATATGAGTTTACTTTTTGTTCCCAAGTGTTTTTTTATTTTGTTGTTTGTTTACAGAATATAAAATATAATTATTATAAAAGTGTGTTAAATTTCAGGTATTGAACACTATTTCTTGTTATGAAGTTTAAACAATTTAAAACATGCATGTTTTTGGTATGAAAATGTTCCTAAAGGAAATAGTCCAGTCAATAGGGAGTTTTACCTTGCAAAAGGTACAGAAAAATTTATACTTGGCAGGTATCTTCTATCAGGCATATTATTAATATTGTTGAGTTTGCGACCTTGGGGGGTTGCCGCTCGCCCCGCCATACTGGAGAATAGGGGTGGAAAATCACATTTCTGCGATTATTTCATTATCCGTGCGTTATACGTCTATCTAAGTTATTATAAAAAATGTAGAACGTACAATTCTCTACATTTTTTGTTCTTTATGTTTTTCTGTCAGATCAATAGTTTCGTAGTTACAGCGTGTAGAAATCGAGAATTTCTACTATTTTTGTACTTTTTATTTTTTTCCACACCACCACAGAGGTAGAGCAATAGGGTCCGTTTTTTTTTTACGTAGTGTCCCCAGTGGGCATAGTCCACGAGGCAGTAGAAGTTTACTGTTTTACTCTTTTTGATCTCTTTGTAACGTAGACGGATCCTAATGATCTGGATCGATCGGTATAGATGAGCTGAATTCATCAGAGTTTATGAATTTGGGAATTCCTCTTGAGAATTTTCCTCTTGTTCCTCAGGGTCATCATCATCATCATCAAGATCATCTGGCGTCAGACTTGTCCGTCAGACTTGTATAGACAGAACCTGGATTCACCGAAGGCCAAAACTCTGCGCCAATCTTGTTCGACCCAATTGACATGTTCTAATGCAAAGTTTAAACGGGCCCTCCGAAGAGCTGCAGTTAACTTGGATCCAGTGGCTGGTCTTCTCGGACTCGGATGTATCTGATCCTCCTTTAGTCATTTTCTAACAGTATTTTCACCCAGGCGGAGTGCATATTGTCTAACATGCGATCTTGAAGTCGGAGAGCAGTGAGAAACCCTTCTCTAATGCTTATTAACCTTAAGTATTGGTCCTGGTGAGGTGTTGTGATCCGTTTTCGGCCTTGTCCCCGCCTCCTTGTGTGCCGTCCAGTCTCCCTATGTCTTCTTAGAACTTTAGATACGGTAGATTGGTTCATACCAAAGTGATATGCTATAGTCCTCCGACTCTCTTAATTCTGAGCTAACAAAATCACTCGCACGGACTTTTTAAATGCGAAGTTGTTCCTAACATCACCCATGTTAAAAGTAAATGAAGACTGATGTCAATAGGCGAAACAAATGACCGATGGTGGCGCTGCAATCGTGACAAATATGGCCGTCGTAAGAAGTACATTACGTTATTTCGTTTCTGTTTTTGTTATTGTGTACGATGGTGTACCTTAGTTTTGAGGATGTTTTTTCTTATTTGGAGGCAGTATCCTCATCTCAGTGTGTTGGGAAAGGGCCGAGAGTCTTAAAAAGTGTCACCAGAGTGGTTTTATTTGCTCTGTGCCTGAAAACTTAAGCATCCATGCTTTATGTCTATCAACTTTTTCTTTTAATCCAAATCTGTTAAAATGTAGGTACCAATTTAATGAAAAACTACGGAAGATTAAACATTCATATTGAATGAACTTTTGAGGTTATAGATTTACTTGTTAGTTATTAGCCGTTGACGATTGTTTTAAATACGCAGCAGGCCAAGATATTTTTTTGTTAGATTGCAGTCAGGTCCTGTCATATACTACGTGACAAAGAAAGGTAAACACCCAGTACTTATAGTTTTATTTCAATAAGCTTTTGCGGGCAAATGTGTTTTGGGTCAGATAAGAATAAATAACTATTTTGAACCAAATAAAGGCACAAAAGGACCAGAAAATCATAGTTTGGATTGAATATTTTCCATATAAGTACAGTTTTAAAGTAATTTCAAATGACTAATGCCATAAAAGTGCTGTTGCAAAGGCAAAGTGGTTTTTTGCAACTTGAATTAACTTTAGTAAATAGTAAACAGACATGTAACAACCACGAGGTATACTTCACAAAGTAATTCAACCAGGTTCCGCCAGAGGTCACTTTAGAACATTTCGTTCGCCTATACCATTGCCATCTAGAACACAAAGCCTTAAGGCAGCAATTGTTTTTGATCGTGACGTCACAGTAAAGGCTTCATCGAAAAACGCATTAAACCTCCAGAATTTAATAAAAACAGTAAAAATTTTGGTTAGAACTCTTTTTTTTTAGTAGAACGATGTGTTTAGGCTTTACAATTACTGCCTCGTGGAGTTAAATGCCATTAATGACGCGAAAATTGTCATTGACAAGTGAGGTTAAGTTTGTGTATTTATTGTTTTTTCGTAATTTTTACTTTGTGAATCATTTAAATAACACCAAATCACAACAAATGCTTCATACATCTTAATTATACCGGGTGTAGAATTGGTTTACGAGACATAGGATTTTACATGTAAAAATAAGGAGATCCAATTATTGGCTCCCCTAATAACTTTATGGCAAAATGGTTAAAATGAAAGTTAGAGAGAATTAAAAGTACTGTCTAATTTCACTCTTTGTTTTTTTCTAACATCTTGTGGTACTGAAAGAAAAGCAAGAAAGGAATTAAGACAAAAATACTAAAAAGCAGTACTAGCAATGAAATTTTACTTCTAAAATTATTTGTCGGGTGGTTTTACTATTATTTAATTTTCTTTTGATCTGCCCTTCAAATGAACTCGTACAGGACTACAGGACGAATGAAAAGGTATCTTCCATTAAATGTTCAAACTTCTCTCAAATTCTTCCAATTGTTTCTATGGCTGAAATTGGTCGTTCTGGGAAACCTGAAGCAAATGTTGCTTGGAAGTTTCGTAAAGAAGATCCTCCATAATACCATTTAAAGAAATAAATAAAATTTCATGCCTAGAAGTACTTTTTAGTATTTTTGTGTTAACTCTTTTCTTGCCTTTGTTTCAGTACCACAAGATGATAGAATAAAACTAAGATTGAAATTTTAACCATTTTTCCATAAAATTGTTAGGGGAGCCAATAATTGAAACTCTTTATTTTTACATGTAAAATCCTATGTCTCGTAAACCAATTCTACACCCGGTATGTGTAGCAAATATAGTTTCAACTAAATTGCCCTTACAACGACTTGTAATCACGAAAATGTTGATAGGGTATAAAAATACTTCCCAGGTTTCAACGTCTCTTGCGACGTTCGATGAACAGTAAATACCCTGGTATCAACTGAAACTATTATATACACTTGCCACCAAGCTTTTGCTTATCTCACAATTTTCCATAAGAATGATTAAAACACCGTATTTGATACTTTCTGAAAATGTAAACAAATGTCAAGTTTTGACGTTTGGCCTTCCTCGTGACGTCACACGCTGTCTGGCTTAAGGCCTGGAGTTCGAGATGGCAATGCCTATACTGATTCAATTTTTCAACTGTTACTAAAAAATTATTTTCGAGTAAATTTAAAAATTGAGCAAAAACCATATTTTTGCTCATTTTTGTACACAGTGGCTGGAAATTTAATTTACTCTTGTAGAATGATCTATGTTTTTCCTCTATTTTCAGTGTGTATAACAATTTTTTGCTTTAAAGTAAAATTTTTCAAAAAAACCGTAAAAATACAAGTGATGCGTTAATTTTGGTGGTCAGTGTAGTTTTATAGCAAAGAATCGGTAATAAACAATATTTTTAGTCCGCATAAATCCAATTGTGGTAAAGAGATGTTTTTACGATAGTAATTTAATCGATGATGACAACGTAAACAGAGAGCTCGTTGATACCCTAAGCAAAACAAATTGTCCTTAAAAAAAAAATCAACTTTTTTTAGTCATGCTCGAGGTCATTTGTATAAAATCACCAACAGAGCTATTTGGCAAATTATTTTTAAATAACGTTATTACAAACTTGTCATTATTAGTTCTGTGATTGAAACTCTAAATTAATTACACTATTTATTATGGCTCCAAAAATTAAAAAAAAAACACACAAGCGGCATCACAGCATGAAAATTTAACCGACAACACTGTTTAGTAATTTTTCTAGTGACAAATATGTCACTTCAAAAAAAGAAGGTAAAATGAATTATGATTTCATTTGATTTGTCTGGTTTGAGTTTACAAAATAATTTAAGAAAAAAATTATTTAATTTGAGAAACACTGGGCTATAAAATTTGCAAATACAAATGATGCACAGTCAATACCAACCTAAACCATTAAATAATTTTTGGGGATTTTTTTGTTTTCACCAACATAATTCAACAGGTGGTGGTTTTTTAAATTTTGGAGCTATTATACATATGTATCTATTAATTTTTTAGAATACAACTAACTGTGAGAGATTTATTTTCTATCCTAGCTACTGTACCGTGCTCTCAGCACATTATTTCCTGTAATTGGGTGCTTCCTGTAGGAAATATATTTATTATTATCAACTATCCCACCTCCACCCGGCGGCACGGCAATTTTGCCGGAGTACATACACTATTACGGATATTACTATCAAGTAATAGTGCAGTGCTTATCAACATAATTACCGGCGTCTCGCCTCCGCATTTTGACTTTGTTGTGTATTATGTTCTGTGTCAATGTTGAGGAACTTCCTTACGATGTGACATGAGTATAATAATATACCTTTTTGAATTTCAACTACCAATGTGTTATCTAAATCCAGAATTTTTAAATTTTTAAAAAGAGATTGCGGTACTATTCCCGTTGCTGAAATTACAAGTGGTAAAATCGAAATTTTTTCTAAACACCAAAGATTTCTCATAGCAACGGAGAGCTCTAAATATTTATTAATTTTTGTGTTATATGTCTGTGTTATATTATGTGAATTTGGAACAGCTATATCTAAAAGATATGCTTGCTTTTGTTGTTTATTTAAAATTATAATGTCTGGTCTGTTATGTTTAATATGAATGTCAGTTAAAACTGTTCTATCAAAATATAACTTGTAACTGTCATTTTCCAAACAACTTTCTGGTGTATAACTATAATATGGTTGTGTATTCTTTAATAAATTGAATTTAACAGCTAAATTCATGTGTATAATTTTAGCGAATATATCGTGACGTTTTTTATATTCGCTTTGAGCCAAAACGGTGCAAGAAGAAATGATGTGTTCAATTGTTTCCCCTTCAGTTCCGCAAATCCTACATTTATCAATTATCGATTGTAAACCGCATATGTGTTTTTTATAATTTCAAAAATTTGTTACACAGTCTAGGACTGGTTTACAAATCTATGAGGGGCATGATGACCAACTCAATAGACCGGGACCAATGGCTTAACGTGACTTCCGAATCACGAGACAGAATATAGCCTTTTTTTTTTATTATTTAAATTTCGCCCTGGGTCGGAATCGAACCCGCGACCCTCGCGTCCCTGAGCCGAAACGGACTCCCTTAGGCTATATTCTGCCTATTATTATTATTATTATTATTATTATACTGTCAAAATACTGTTAACTTTACTGTTAAGTTGAGTTTAATAAATTGGTAATCTGAAATAGTTTTATGAAATAAGCTGAGTATGTTTTGTGTGGCTATGATAATCACATATACCGGGTGATTCAGATTGGTATTCGCGGCCCTATATCTTTTTTATTTTAAGAAAGAAGTATAACAAACCATACATATTTGTAAATCGCTTATGAAACTACAATAGATGATGTTGTCAAATCTTCTCTACGATGACATTTGTCAAAGTTAAGACAGTCAACTATTTTTTTTTAAATAGTACCTTATACATTTCTTAGTCTATTCTTGTAAAGCTTTTTTTTCTACATTTGAATGTGTAAAAAAAGTTGACACTTGCAATAGGAAAAAATCGAGAAAAAAAAAATATGATTTAATTTATTCGAAAGTGTTATTTTCTAAAAAGAGCTAGTTAGCCATGGAGACAATTGAATTTTGACATTAATAGCGTCAATTATTAAAGTACCTACATTTAAATAAATAGTTATGTTATAACCTACATTTAAATAACTAACTATGATATAACATCTGGCTTCAAAACCTAACTTCTTCCTGACTATACCGCTTTGAATGCATACACGATGAAAATATGTAGTTGAATTTTGATAGTGCATGAATGACAGTCATAATGAGTCTTGGGAATCGTATTCGAATTATTCGAATATTTGAATAGCTGACTATGTAAAATTCGAATAAGTGTAAATTATAATATTCGAATAAAGTAAATTCAGGATGTCAAATAATTTTATTTTTTGGCTATGTAATTCTTAAAATAGTGAGATGCAGGGAACCAACAGAACGCGAATTTAGCATAGTAAATTCAGTATGGATTTGGTATTTCGCCCGAGTCTCAGTTTTCTGGCCGAGGCGCACCCGAGGCTTGAAAACAAACAAGGTCAAATCATTTTATTTTTTGGCTACGTGGTTGTCTTGTAAATAGTGACATGCAGGGAACCAACATAATGCGAATTTACAAATGTTTGGCTTACTAGCTCTTTTTAGAAAATAACGCTTTCGAATAAATTAAATCGTATTTTATTATTTTTCTCGATTTTTTTCTGATGTAAGTGTCAACTTTTTTTACACATTCAAATGTAGAAAAAAAAGCTTTACAAGAATAGGCTAAGAAATGTATAGTGTACTATTTAAAAAAAAAAAGTTAACTGTCTTAACTTCGACATATGTCATCCTAGAGAAGATTTGACAACATCATCTATTGTAGTTTCACAAGCGATTTACAAATATATATGGTTTGCTATACTTTTTGCTTAAAACAAAAAAGATATAGGGCCGCGAATACCAAACTGAATCACCCGGTATACCAGTGTAATTTCTTCTTTTTGGAGGAGAAATCTAGTGAGTAATTACTAGATGACAAGTGCGAAGTCGAATAATATAATGTATTCCAACTTTAAAAAAACGATGCTTGGCCATGACAATCTGACAGATTTCATCCTGTATATCTGAATAAAAGTTTGGTTAGGAATTTTGAAAATTTTGAAGTCACAGTGTTGCCATACTTATGTTCCGCTATTTTGCAAAACTGTGTTAAAAGAAATTAATAAAGAACCAAGCATTTTTTATTAAAAATAGCAATTGAAAAAAAAAATCAAAAAGTACACATCTGGTGGAGGCTTTAGTCATTGAATGAGTTTCAAGAACGCTTTCTTTAGTTTAACAAGCAGAAAACGGATAAGTTTTTCTCCAAAATGGAATCACTTTTTTTAAAAGACATCTAAACTTTAACCTCCTTCACTATTTCATCTTCATCATTAGATTCCGAATCATCTTCTACTGTAGCTGTAGCTTCAACTGTAGCTTTGAAATTTTGACGTGTTTTTGTTCACAAAGAACTTTTCTATTATTAACAATTTTGTGTTTAAAAACCCTATTGATTTTAATACTTTATACAGAAGTATAAAGTAGTTCGGTCCCCTGTAAATTCTAATAAATTCTTCGCTGTTTCCAGTAGAGTGTCTAAAGAAAAAAACTCGTTTTTGCTGTTTAGCGCACGAATAATTTCGGTCAGATTTCTTTTAAAAAAATCATTCCACTTTTCTGATTTTCCTCTTTTTGTAGTCTTAGTATCCGCCAGACTCTTTTTTGTAATTATGCAATATATAACAGATCTTCCCACCTATAAATACAGTTTAGGATTTAATCGAATACAAATTCATTGTTCTCACATTAAAGATGTCCATCACTCTATTAAAAATCGCATCGTTAGATCGGGCCTATCTCGTTTAAAATGTGTGTAGCACTTCAACACACTACGTTGTCTCGAAAGACACAACTTTTGACATTATGCACTTGTAGTAAACTCTTCAAATTATTAGTTTGTGTTGTTTAATTTAAAATACATTAGAAAAACGTCAAAATGACATTTATTGATATCTTTTTGTTTTAGAATCATCTTGCAACATAGCATTTCAAATTTAGTGAAAAAAGGTTCACAACCAAAATGAAATGAAATATAACTACTACTTTCCTCAGTACTGCCAAT
This sequence comes from Tenebrio molitor, assembly GCF_963966145.1. Lineage (NCBI taxonomy): Eukaryota > Metazoa > Arthropoda > Insecta > Coleoptera > Tenebrionidae > Tenebrio > Tenebrio molitor. The sequence goes on from NC_091049.1 coordinate 4,862,190, forward strand.
TTAACAAAATTAAAGCATGGCAACCTATCGTTTTTTTAAAGATGGAATAGATTATAAACTATTTTTTTCACGATCGGGAGTAGAAATCAACTTTTCGGATGTCAACATCGTGACAGAAGTAGAGCATTTTCTCCCTAGGGAGCAAATATGCTCCCTAGGGAGTTTTCATTTTTTTGACAGTTGTGACAAAAATCTAATGGGAGTTTTCATTTTTTTTTGACTGTTGTGACAAAAATCTAATTGTGTTGTCAAGGCAACTGCTAATTCCATTAAATTCATCGAAAGATGACAACTCATTTGTCATCATTTTTTTATTCTTAAAATTTGAGATTTTTGTGCTGTTTCTACTCCCTACCGTGAAAAAAATAGTATATATACTTCTGGAGAGAATGCTCATTTTTCCCTCGGTGCTTTGTAGCCCTCGGGCTTCGCCCTCTGGCTACAAACTGCACCTTAGGAAAAATCATGCATTTCTCTCCCTCAATATATAATATACTATTATAAATTGAATATGGGTTATGCCCTTTTTCCGATAAATGAGATTATTCTCTTACTTCTAAGTATAAAAAATAGCTGCAGCCAAGTGTTGTGTGATTTGGACAACTTTTCTGGATTATGAAACTAGCAAACTAACGGAAACAACTTACAGTACGAGTCAGCTTTAAGTTGATATTTCCTGTGAGATATTAAAAAACCTTTATCCAACATTCAATAGTAATATCGTGTTTTACTAGTTAGTTTTAATTGAGTAAACTGGGCTATAACTAGTCTGTTGTTTTAACCCACGTTGCCATTTGCACCGTGGGTTATAACATACATAACCCACGTTGCCATTAGCACCGTGGGTTATTAACGTTCATAACCCATCGGGAGCAGAATTTCATCAATAATGTCATTATCTAAAAATTGTGGAATATTGGATAAAACGTTGTATGGCATACGTGGGTTATTAAGTACTACCCACTCGAGGTAATAACCTACTCGGGCAAGCCCTCGTAGGTTACAAATACCTCTCGTGGGTAATATCTTAAATAACCCACTTATACCATAAATAACTATTACAAAAACATAAATTCAGAAAATTGCCTAACCTATAATTAATTTTAGGTTCAATTCAACACATGTTACAACTTGACAGTAATAGTATACCTAATAAACATAATTATTCTATTAATTACTATTGTTTTGGACGTGAAAGCAACGTTTTTCTTTTACGACATTGGAAAACGATAACAATGTACCACGTGGCTGTTCAGTTATTTCCGTCGTCTGCGTTATTTCATTTACTTTAATTTTCGACAAAACCGTTGAAAATGAACGGAAAGCAGACGAATTATATTTTACTTATAACATTTAATTAATATCAAGACATATTACTTACCCCCTAAAAACAATTTGATTTAACACACCAATAAATTGATAACGACACAAGCCAACGCGTGCGTCAACTGTCAACGCAACTACCACAACTACGCAACGGAAAACGGAACCATAGACAAAATAAAGTATATATAGAACGCAAAGTTGGTGTATTAATTGTGTCCTGGGTTTGCGTCTTGGCTTGTGCGCACCGTCCACAGGCCGGAAGAGGACGCTGAAGTTGTTGCTGCCAAACATTGCCAAATTACCCGGTTTTTAAAAAACAAATAACATTACAAAAATTATAAATGTCAATCAATTTAATTGTCAATTGACTTGAATTGAATGTGAATTTACCATGAAGCGTTACAGCATTAAAAAGTGTTACAGGTCTGTTAGCACTACGTGCCATAGACTTCCAAATTCATTGAAATATGGGAACTGCTTTAAAGAGTAGCTGAAGTGGAAGACAATTTATTATCTGATGGAGTGTGGAGTGAAAGTGTATAATAACCACACGGTTTGTGAATTACATTTTGAAAAATCCGACTGTGGCACCAATTAACACACTTCTAAATAATGCTGTACTTGTCTAGTTTGCTCCTGCCTAATGGTAAACTCCGTCCAGCGAGAGATTGGGAGAGTTTAAATTGTAGGCTTGTAACCCAACACTACAAAATCCACTAGAATACAATACAAAAAAATTTAATAAAATTAATTATTGTGGTGGTACCTTTGAAATAATTTCGCGGGCATTTAATCCTACGCCAATTTATGCTGTCACAGCAAATTGTCAAATTTCAGCTGTTGTCGTTGTCGTTGCCGCTGTCATTTTGAATTTGAATCGTCAACATCGTGTGTGGTTTATTTGCTCTTTCGTCTTCAAGTGAGGTATTTTGTTGTGTTTAAAACTTCTTAATTATCTGGGATAAGTTAGTTTGTTCGTTTGTATTGACTAAGTTCTGTATTGTTAACCCCCTGAGTAGTGTGTGTTTTGTTCGTTGTTTCCTGCTTAACTGTTTTTTTTTTGTGGTGTTTAAACTTTCTTAGTCTTTAAGATTAGTTAGTTTGTTGTTTTAGTTTGTTTCTGTTCAATAAGTTCCCTATTGTTTACCTCCGAGTGCCTTTTTTAAGTGACATTCCTATTTTTAAACATGAATCCCTTTAGTGATATCACGAACAATATCCAGACTGATGCAAAGGTATGAACATAATATTTTAAATTTAATTATATTGCTTTAAAACTGTTTTGTAGGCAACCCGAAGCTATTTAACTGTAGCTGGCAACCCAGCAGCGCAGAGGATGATTGCAAGTGCTTATTCATTTTTCATGAATGAAAAACTTACAACTCATAGTCCACTGTAGGTTGTTTTTCATACCTTATAACACAAAATACATAGTATTACATCATAATTTTAATGACATCATTTTGATTAGGTCAGAATAGTCAAGGGTTAAAAGTATTTTTCTTAAAGATCACTGCGAGATGCTTAGGAGTTAGCAAAAACACGGTGTCAATGTATAAAGATGGTCCAACTGAAACATCATCAAGAAAGTTGACGAGGCAGCGTCCCAGAAGAGCCACAGCAGACTTGCATTGCAATGTTAAGCAAGAAGTTCGTCTTGTTCTCTATGATGTGGTGCAGAGCAGTAAGAAAAGGATTCTGTACTCTAAAGCTAGTTTTTTTCATTGAAATTTGTTTTGTCAGAATGATGTTTTGTAATTTTTTTTTAGATTGTTATGGGTCTTTTGTTCATATGAATAATGGTGTAGTTTAATTGTGTCATTTTCTGTTGTAGAGAAGCCTGTAACTTTAAACAGTCTTGGTGCAGAGTTGGCCAACAAATATATTTACGAACACAAAAGGTCAAGTTTAGCACTACTCTTAAAGAACTTGGGCTTTTCTTATAAAAAAGATGACAATCGAAGAGCTCTAATGGAAAAGCCACATGTAGTTGCGTTGAGAAAATTTTTTCTATCGAAATTTATGAAAAATGCTGAAAGTTCAGAAAGAAAACCATGTGTCTTTTTAGATGAAACATGGGTGTTTGCAAATGGTACCGTGCGAAGGTCATGGCAAGATGAAGATGTGCGTTCAGTTAAGAAAATTTCAGGAGAAGGAGGTAAATGTCAGTTGTGGTTTTATTTTACTGTAAGTACAATAATTTCAGAGAGATACATTGTCTTACATGCCGGAAATAAAGATGGATTTATTGAGGATGCTTTTTTAATTTTTAAAAGCAAGAAAAATTCGCTTGATTACCACAGCGAGATGAATGCCGAAACGTTTGAACAGTGGCTCCAAGATGTTCTCCTGATAAAACTGCAGCAGCCCTCTGTCATTGTTTTAGATAATGCTAGTTACCACAGTCGTTTGGAAGAAAAGAGACCAACGTCAGCCTGGAGGAAAGCTGTTGGTTGCAAAAAAATAACATTTCATATCCTGACATTGCTAAAAAAGACTATCTTCTCGCATTGTGTAAACAACATTTTAAAGGGCCCGTGTATGCCGTAGATCAAATTATTCATGCAGCAGGACATGATGTTATACGTCTGCCTCCATACTACTGCATCTTTAATCCTATAGAGATGGTACGGAGCCAGGCTAAAAGAAAATATGATGAAGTGGTCCTGCAAAACCACAATCCTTTGGAAGCATGGGCCCTTGCTTTAGCAGCCATAACACCACAACAGTGGACTAATTATGTAGAGCACACGGAACGACTGATTTTTAAATACTGGACTAAAGAAAAATTTGTCACGGTCAACGAAATCATCATCAATTTAAATTTGGATTCCGATGATAGCGATGATGATTTCAGTCATTTTGAAGATGAATAATTAAACTTTTTGACGACCGAACATATTAAATTACAGTAGCCGCTCGATTTTGTGAATGCTCAATTGTATGAACACCTCGATTATATGAACAGCCACATATTTAACATTGTAGGTTCGGTAGAGTGAACAGTTGCACTCTTAATTCAGTGAACATTGATAAATTGCCTAATGTTTACCTTAACATTATGCTTCCACTATACAAAACATCATAAATAAGATATGCTGAGCCGGCCTTATATTAATTGACCCATATTTAGCATTTCTATATCACATTTCATTTGGCACATCAGTTAAAAATGAAAATGTTTAGTTTGAACTGACCCTGGCAAACGTGTGTTTTACATTGACTGTTCAGGCAAAAGCGTCACAATATGAAACCGCAGCGCAAGTTTTAACATTATTTTTGAAAAAATTGAAATAATAAATTTGATAAAATACTTCTTTAGAGTGAACGCAATATTTTTAACGATGATATATTAACTTTACGTAAATAAATATTGAAACATCGCGGTAATGAAACATTTAGAGGAAAAAAAAATGTGAAACAAAACTAACATCTTACTTTAATGTCTTGTAAAAGTCATATTTTGTTAGAATTATAATTTAAAAACTACCTTTCAATTTTATGAACAATTTCGTTTCTTTGAACAAACGTGGTTTTTTATTTGTTCACAAAATCGAGGTGCTGTTTACATGTCTCTTGCAGTAGGTATTTGAGTAGACATTTTTTTAATTTTATTTTCAGTCTCCTACCGCTACAGGCTCTTCTGAGGTTTATTCAATAAGTAAAGTTAATATTCTAGAATATATATATATTAATATTAATAAGTCAAATTGAATTCGGACTGGCGCACGGTAGTCAGTCATTCAGACAAACGTCTTCAGGAAGTCTCAGGATTTAATTTAAATTAACCTTGACGATCTCGTTGCCCATTTTTGTTTTATGTTTACAGTATTATGTATTATGTCTTAAGGGTACTCGAGCAGCATTGTCCACAATTTTGTGTAAGTCAGAAATTTAATTTAAAATTAACCAGTTACTGCAGGTGAAAACAAGAACGTATTTGATTTTATTTATTTGATTAATTAAATACAGGCGTCCTTAAACCCAAGGAATTGTTTTATTTCAACTCCTACCCCCCTGAAAAGTTCCCCATATTTTACATCACGAACTGATCTTCCGCTACTTTGAACACAACAATTTCGTAGATATTTCACGACCAGCTAAATTAAGTCGTTTGATTCCACATTGATATAGATTATTTCCCTCTCTCGATGTATAATATGTAGTATATATGTATAATTATTCTAATTTACATTTATACGTATAAACGATCTTGTTGGTTAAGGTTTTACTTTTAAGTATTCTTGACGCAAGTAGTTATCAAGAGTAGGTACACGTCTTCGTGTAAAATACTTCAACTGTAATATTTTTCATTCATTTTGTCTCTTATTCGTTAAGGTACTTCATTAATTACAGCAAAATTTCAGGGCACAAAGTGTTACTCACAGAACACCTAAGATAAGAACTGATTTAGTGATTTCCCTATGTTAAAGCACAGTATAACCAGTAGCGACACTAAATGACAGGTCCATAAGAAAAGCATTGGGTCGTTATGAACACGACTAAATGACGGTTTGGGTAGTAAAGTCCTTGAAAATGGTTTAAAATTTGTGGTGGTAGCCCTGAATCACTATGAATTCTCTGATTAATAAATGTAAATTCCACTAGAACTTTCTGTTTGTTTTCTGACATTTAAGAAAACAACATGTGAACAACATAACCAAGCATTAAAAGTTGTTTCTTTTTCTTTACGGAAAATTTTGTAGTGCCACTGGGATAATGTTTTTGTGTATTGTGTAAAAAATGGAAATTTTTGCATCTCAGGATATAAAAAAGAAAAATGTATAATGCAGGTGCGTAATAGTATATTTCAAACCAAGGTAAGAAAGTGGTTTCTTGCAGACCGCAGGCAAAGATTATAAACCGAGTCGTAGACGAGGTTTGTAAGTGCCTAAGGTCTGCAAGGACACTTTCTTAACAAGGTTTGAATACAATTTTTTTCCCTACCGGCACAACTTTGTTGAAAAAAGTCAAGAAAGATGGTTATATTCGTGATTAAAACGAAAATTTTGAGAATTGAATAGTAGGCTGTGTTATTTGTTTAATTAACTTGTCATCGCATTTGAAGATTTGAGGTTTGTTCGAAAATTTGATATAAACGGTAAAGTAATCTACCTACCTAGCTTATCTGTTTATTTTCCAGATTATATGATTGACCTACCAACTTACTTCATTGAATTGGCTTTCATTTATCAATAACTTATTTCACTTTTTTCTCCCTACCGGTTAGAAATGTAGGCTGTGGATACCTCATTTGAGGTGAGAAAATTCAACTTTCTCGCTAAGGTAAGAAAGTAAATCATGAAATGTTTATGGTAAAACTGTACCAAAATACAAATGTCAAAAGTGTCAAAAGTATGTATAAGTAAGCAAAGTAATGCAACAAATCAAGGCGATCTACATTTACCAGGCCATGACACTGACCAAAGACAGTGTGCTATGGAATGGCCTACCACAGTCTGACAACATTGCTTCACCAACATTTAGTGAAAAAAATCGAAATCCACTAAACCTGTCGTTGTATTTACATTTGTCAAATATGAGTGATCTAATTTTACGACAGTTCAAAGATGCGTAATCGCATTGTAACATATAGGCTTTGCCATTTCTATTGAAACACCACCTGTTGATTGTCAGTTTGGCAACGCTGCAGATATGTTTAGTAATTTTTTGACTATTATTGCCAATCTTGATTTTTGTTGAATGTCATGTCATATTTGACTCAACGCGTCTTTCATTCAATTATAAACCAATAATTATCAAGAATTTATTGTTTTTTCACGAAAATAGAGCAAAATAGAAAAAAAACGAGTCCTTATGGGTGCTGACATGAAGAGAGCTCTTATTAAATTACATGATAAACTGCATTTAAGTCACCCAATGTGGTCAGTCAGAAAAATTTGTGTTGAAATTTCAGAAATCTTTTCCGTAAGTTAAAAAAAAACGTCTTTCTATCATTCTAAAAAGCGTCAGCGTCTTCAGCTTAGAACGTATTTACATTTGCTAACATTTAGCTATAACATCAAAATTAAATCCCGCACTTTTTATCACACGCCACTTGGCACATGCGCCTTGAGGGGTAACTTTGATTTTCATCTCTTCAGCTAAACTTTCAGCGAGTCCAGTTTTATTCGTTATTAATTATTATAACTCATTTAACTTTAACAGCAGAAAAGTGAGGTTACGTGTAAGTTTCGTTCATCCTCTGTGGTTTCACCATAAGAAAAATTCAATAAAAAAAAGCATTTCAGCAAGTGTAGTTTATTAAAATACTTAATACATACGTATAAGTACATTGAAATAAACCAAAATAATTATTTTTTAACTTAAATTTTTCCCCTATTCATTTAATTATGAGTTTTGAGTTCCTCAAACTCCTGATTTTTTTTTAATCCTTACAATCTTACCCCACATTACCCACATACCCCCATAATACCAATTTGTTTTTCCAGATATCTGATATTACTGTCTACAAAATTATCCAATCACACTTGAGAGGCGAAATCCTTCAAGATTCCAAAACTGGCGCCAATCCTTTGATTTTGTAATTTCCTTGTTCATTGATTAAAATTCTAATTCTTTGAGTTTCCCTTGGGTTTTCCCTTCCAGCAGGAACACTAACAACGACAATAACCACGCTAAAAACCACTCACTCACATTTGTAGTGGTAGGATTCGCAGGCGTAAAATTTTTAGATTTCTATTAACATTTATATTAAATTATATTAAGAATGCACGATGCGTCGACGAGATAAATAATTGCTAAATGTGTAGTTAGATCATTGATTTATCAATTTATCACACTTATTTTGACAGCAATTTGCTTTGACATTTTAGGAACTAGAAAATGTCAAAATTTCAAATTTCTCACTAAAAGCCGTTTTACAACCAACCGAACCTGTTACACATTGCTAAATTTTAGGAAAAATCCAACAGGTGGTGTTTCAATAGAAATGGCAGAGCCTATATAGTTTAAAACCACCTTAGGGACAGAAAAATAACGGTGCTCATTACTGATAAAATTTCAGATGCTCTGCTACTCTGCTGTGTTCCGGACTATTGAAACTGTTTGGTTATAAACTAACGCGAGGTGGGCATTTCTAACTTAAATATAACAATTTGTTCTCCCTATTGCCTAAATCCCATCCCATTTCTTGTAACTTGCTTCCCAGTCTCATTTCAATATTCGTTTTTAAAACAAAAAGATTTTCTCCAGTGATTTTTGTTAAAATAATATAGTTTAATGAAGTTGTTCATGAAATACGTTACGTTAGAAAATATAAAGATAGCTGAGAGGGGCGTCTCTACAATAAATAAAAGTTGTTTTTGAGCTTGTCAGAAAATCACAAAAAATGTAATCGGTTTCCTTGAATAAAGATATTAAAGTGATTCATAAAGAACACGAAATTGTTTTTTCATTAAGAGAAAAACCTCAATAGGTTATGGGACCAGTGCACGCGAGTCACTAAAGCAGAGACTAAAGTAAAGTGCGTGGAAAGGAACACGTTGTAGTTTTCTCGTGAATCACGTTGAGAGTGTTTTTTGGGAGTCTCGCAGTCTCAGCATTTCGAAGATGGAGCTGGCGAAACACATAAAACCCCTGGCTGGTGAAACAGATTGGCCGATTTGGAAGAGGAAAATACGTGACTTGTTGGATTATCACGAAGGAGCTCTAGATGCCATTGATGGGAGGTTAGTGAAACCTGAGCCATTGCAAGTTGGTGCTGAAGACAATGTTGTCAAGGAGCACAAGATGAAGAGCGATTTTTTTCGTAAGGCAAACAGTTATGCAAAATCTATGATCTCTAGTTCCGTGACTGACACAGTTTATCAAAAGATAATGAATAAAGATACAGCGCATGAAGCGTGGGAAGCGTTAAAGTTGAATTTTGAGGCGTCATCCAAAGATCAGCTGTTCAAAATATGTACCGAGTTTTTTGCGTTCAGTTGGATTAACGGAGAGGATGTTTCGACCCACGTTGCAAAATTGAAAAATTTGTGGTTTGAGTTAAATAACGGATTGAAAGCCAAAAATGAGAATGCACTTCCAGATTTAATTTTAGTTTGCAAAGTTTTGCAAATTCTACCGGGTGACTTCGAAAATTTTAGATCCAGTTGGATGCTATTGTCGAAAAATGAAGAAAAGACTTTTGAAGAGTTAATCACCCAATTGTGCATGTATGAAAGAAACTTTAGAAAGACCACAGGGGGCGCTACCGGAGCTGCCTTTCTAGTGAAAAGCGAAAAGAAGAAATCGAAAAAGTCGAAAGAGAATGATATCTGCAATTATTGCAAGAAGAAGGGACATTGGGTGAAAACGTGTTACAAGTGGATTGCTGACGGACGACCGCAGAAGAACGCCCCACAGAGCAACTCCCTGGATACAAACATAGCTTTATATGTCATCAGCGAAGATATCCTTCAAGTGGAAACGAATTCATCAGGATGGTGGATTGATAATGGAGCCACGAAGCACGTAACAAATTGTCCGGACCTGTTCATTGAGTTCCAAGAGTTTCAGAGCCCCTGCGTCATTAAGGCAGCTGGTCAAGAAGCTCTTAAGGCCATCGGGAAAGGAACTATTCAGATCTGGTCCTTTACTGGATCTAGTTCTCTGAAGATGACTTTGAACGATGTCTGGCTTGTTCCACAGATTTCGAAAAATTTATTTTCTGTTCTAGCAGCTCAAGACAGAAATGAAAACAGTAGATTCCTTTCAACAGCGACTGAATGCTATTTAAAAGTTAATGGAAAAACGGTGCTGTGCGGAAGTCGTGTTAAAGGTGGAACACTGTATAAGGCAGCCATCGAACCAGTCATACCAGGGAAAGAAGAGAGGGTCAGTATTGCAAAAGCAAGCAATTCGACACTACAGTTGTATCATGAGAGATGGGGTCATCAAGACAAGCAACACGTAAGACAGATGCTTAAGAGTGAGTTGGGTATCGACGTGAAGCTAGTAAGAGATATTTGTGAGCCCTGTGTTTTTGGCAAAGCACATCGATTACCTTTTGGCACCAGAGTAAAGACAACGAAACCAGGAGAACTGTTTTCAACTGATGTTGTAGGACCATTTTGTGAATCATTCAGCAAAAAGCGATTTCTAGTTGTATTCAAAGATAGTTACACGAAGTTTCGCTATGGCTTTGTGATGAAACAAAAATCAGATGTTAAAGTAGTGTTAAAACAGTTTTTAGCACACGCGAAAACACTCGGACACAACATTCAAGAGCTACTTAGTGACAACGGAGGAGAATTTGACTGTGAAGAGGTCAAACGTATTTTATCAGAGAACGGAATTTTGCAGAGACTGACAGCACCATACACGCCCGAGCAGAATGGCGGCAGTGAACGCGAAAATCGCACTATAGTTGAGATGGCAAGGACCTTCAAATACTCGAACAGTGAAGTTGAATTTCCAGATGCGATATGGGCAGAGCTAGTGACCTCAGCAATTTACATCTTAAATAGGACAGGAAAGTCGTCAAAAGATGGAGTTAGTCCTTATGAATTGTGGATGGGAAAGAAACCAAGAATCAAACATCTGCGTATAATTGGATCTTCCTGCTACGTCCACATTCCAGCCGAAAGAAGAAGGAAAATGGACAAGAAGGCAGTAAAAGGTTACCTCGTTGGATATGATGGAGATGAGCGTTACCGAATTTATATTCCCAACGACAACAAAGTTATCCTGTCAAGAGACATTCAATTCCAAGAAAGAATTAATGATTGTATAAGTAAGATCAAGCTACCTATGAAAGACATCGAGAACGAAGATCAAGTTGAAGAAGGAGACAGACCCGACGAGCAGAAGATAGACACTGAGGGGAAGTCGGCGATCAACTCTGAAGACAGTCAGAAGTTGAGGAAAGCATCAAGAGGTGATGAAGAATACGAGACTAGGAGCGAGCTGGGAGACATCGATGAAGAAGAAGAAACTTCTCAACAGACATCCGGAAGAGTTTTAAGAGATCGATCGATCCTGAAGAAGCCCAAACATCTCGAAGATTACACCATGATAGTAGAGGAGTTTGTAAATCAAGTGACTGAGGATCCTGCTACCTTTGAAGATGCCTTGAGAAGCGAGAACTCAGCTGAGTGGAAAAGGGCCATGGATCGAGAAATAACCTCTTTGAAAGAAAATCAAACTTGGATTTTGACAGATCTTCCACCAGGTGCAAAGGCGATTCCGTGCAAGTGGGTTTTCCGACTCAAGAAAAATCCTGACGGCAGTATCGATAAATACAAAGGAAGACTGGTAGTCAAGGGATTCAGTCAGCGTCACGGCATTGATTACAGCGAAACTTTCAGTCCAGTGGCAAAGATGGGCACAATTCGTTCAATTCTCAGCATCGCAGCAAGTGAGAAGATGCATCTGATACAATTTGATGTATCAACGGCTTTTCTGTATGGAGAGCTTGAAGAAACAGTATTTATGAGGCAGCCACAAGGATATGAGGACGGAACCAGCAAGGTTTGCCAACTTAAGAGGAGTCTCTACGGTCTTAAGCAAGCGCCTAGGTGCTGGAACAAACGTTTTGGAGATTTTCTGCAACGACATGGATTCAAGGCCAGTGACGCTGACCCATGTCTATACATCCGAGAGAGAGGTGGTCGAAAACTCATTCTTGTGATCTACGTGGACGATGGTCTCCTAGCTGCAACAGATCAACGAGAAATGGAAATTTTCATTGAAGAGTTGAAATCTGAATTCAAAATCGTTTCGAAAAAGGCCGATTATTTTTTGGGTCTTGAGATTGAACACGAAGAAAAGTTCATTAAAATTCATCAGAAGACATATGCAAAGAAAATCTTAGAACGTTTTAATTTTTCAGAATGCAAGCCGGTTTCAACTCCAATGCTCAAGGGCACAGAAATTTCCACATCAGAGAAAGATAATCAAGCACAGAAATTTCCCTATAGGCAGGCAGTTGGAGCTCTGATGTATCTCATGCTTGGCACGAGACCAGACCTGGCGTACAGCGTGGGATTTATTTCGAGAACACTCGAAAATCCAACTCGAGAGGACGTCATAAGAGTCAAAAGAGTCTTCAGGTACATAGCAGGGACCTTAGACCTGGGAATAGTTTATCGGAGCAACGTGGATGAAGGTTTTTTGGACGTCTACAGCGATGCAGATTTTGGAGGATGCACATCAACAGGTCGCTCAACCTCTGGAGTCATTGTAAGGTATGCTGGAGGAGCAATTTCCTGGATGAGTCAACGACAACCAGTTGTGGCAACTTCAACAACTGAAGCAGAAATCATCGCAGCAAACGAAGGAGCCAAAGAGGCAATTTGGCTAAGCAGACTTTTTAGAGGGATCATTCAACTCAGAGATGTTCCCATTATCCAAGTTGACAACTCTGCAGCAGTGAGACTGGCTCAGAATCCCGAGTTTCACCGCAGAACTAAGCACATTTCCATCAAACATTTTTTTATCAGAGAAAAAGTGACAGAGGGAAAACTTGGCGTTCAACAAATCTCTACGGAACATCAAGTAGCAGATATTATGACAAAGCCGCTACCAAAGACACGCCTGGCGATTTTATGTGTGAAAATGGGACTTATGTGAAAAAGAAAGGACTATCGACAGTGAATTTCATGATTTTTTTTTTCAACTATCATTAACTAGGGAAAGTGTTAAAATAATATAGTTTAATGAAGTTGTTCATGAAATACGTTACGTTAGAAAATATAAAGATAGCTGAGAGCTGCGTCTCTACAATAAATAAAAGTTGTTTTTGAGCTTGTCAGAAAATCACAAAAAATGTAATCGGTTTCCTTGAATAAAGATAAGATATTAAAGTGATTCATAAAGAACACGAAATTGTTTTTTCATTAAGAGAAAAACCTCAATAATTTTGTCGTCATTACTAATTTTGATTATTTCTAACCAAAGTGTAATTTCTTCGTAATTAGAAGTTATTGGAACCGCGTTTGGCACAAGTCGCTTCATTTTGTCCCCATTGATAAATAACTGTTCCGCTAAAATCTTTAGCACAAGCATGGCTACTTTTGCGAATTCTTCACTCTTCGATTTTTAAAATCTCTTTCCAAATTGATTGATCCTCATTTGATGGAAACTTAAATAAAAGTACCTATTTAGCTACCTATGTAATTTGAAGAAGAAGACGCATAATTTGAGTTGCAATTTGGTACGCAACACTTATTATAAATGACATTTTTAATTCAGTTTGACGAATTTGACAAAGGACTTGTCAAAATTTATTTTAAATGTCCAATTCGTTTCAAAATTTTTGGAACACCGTAGGTCATGGAATGGCCTACCAGGGAGTGTGGCAACACAGCCAGTGTCCAGGCCTGTAACTTAAGACCGCCTTGAACAAATGCATTCTTTATTTATTTTTTTGTTCTTTTAGGAAAGTCAATGTGAATTGAAATGAAGCAATGGAATTCCAAATCTCTGGATGGAGTACAGTGTGCTATTTCAATGATTCAGTAAGAACTATTACAGATCTTGCAATAAGATAGAACAGAATAACTTGCCATCACCAATGGTTAGACAGTGGCAGTTTTCAAGTTTTTATATTGCCCACTCCAAAGAAAGTAAGTAACATACTATGACATTGATAGCAGATGAAATAGGTTGTGGTTCAATTATGAATGAAAATTATGATTAAAATATCCTATTCATAATACAATTATACATAATTATGGAAATTGAAAAAAAGTACTGCCAACAGCATTGGCCCCCATATTATCTAAGAGAAGAGAAAGTCATGCTACTGTAACAACAAATCCAAGGTGCGTTTGCAAATGTGTCAGTCACATTAAAATAGGACTCACTCTAGTATGAATGGGCCTGTACATTCAAATTATAATGATATCTACCAAAAGATTAAAGAAAATATATTTTTTAAATGTGTTAAACATTGCAAAATTATTCCAAATGTATACCTAAATTGTAATGAACATTTTCAACATGACTACACTGACTTTTCATAGAAGTATGTACTAGCTAATATTTATACATAGTCATCCAACCCCAACATCTTTAAAAACAAACTTGATGCACACTTTCGATGACGAAGCAGATGCGATCAATTGAAATCGAAATAGTTATTTACTTTTCCGTTTTGATCTGGGAGCTAAATAGACTTCGGTCTCAGCTTCTATTTTGCGTAATAATAATAATAATTTAAATGTTAAATTATAAATTTGAAAAAATTATCAATCTTCGTTGCTTTATAGGTTTTTTATTAGTCTCTTTATTATGATATTTTAAGGTATAGAAAATTCGCATTCTCGTAAATAAAGCTAGCAAATAGTTAGATGGAAAGTCAGTGCATGGATGTTCAAAAACAACTGTAGAAAGCTCATCTTTAATTTTGGAACCGACCCTGTCCTGTATAGAATTGTTCTTAAATGCATTACTTGAAAATTTATTTTCCAACTGCGCTACATAAAAAGCAAAATGCTCATGTGGCATTTTTAAATTGCCAAAAGTTGTGGCGGTATTGTATGCCCTAAAATTACATAATAGGGTATCTTCCGATAGTTCACCACAAGCGTTGGCATAATCCAGACATATTTGACACGTGTGTTTTTTTAAACATTTGGAAATTAAGTACCCGCATATATAGCGCAGAACATTTTGTTCGCCAATTTCTATATTACGATAATCAGTCGAATCGATTTCTAAAGGTTGTTGTGGAAGTTGTGCTCTGTTAACAATTTGGGCAATAGGTAGTTTTTGTTTGAGCTAAATGCGGCATATTTTCAATAGCGCTTAGCACAGAAGCCAAATCATTGTCACAGTTCCCTTGTGGGTTGTGTTGTAAATACATATTTCATGCAAAATAATTTTTTAAATGCTCTCTTAAATTGAATAGGTGTGGGATTGTAACAATTCCCACTTTGTTTACGAACTGTCCCAAAAAAATTTTCGACAAAGTCTTGATTTAATCGACGTGTAATAAGAGGTTCATTTACATCCTGGTGCAACGATGTCATGTTTTTGATGGTAAGTTGCCAGCAGTGTAATGATTTAATTCTTTGTGTCACATCTTTTCCCGATCTATCTTCTACTTTAACGGTTGCAAACAAATTTAACATCTTTTGTAAATGTTGAATTTGGTAATCGGCTCCCTTGAATATGTTTTTATAATTTCTTTCGTCTGTGTCTATGTTGCCCGTGGAATTTAAAATATCGAACAAACTGTTAATATTGGAAATGAAATCTATTGTTGGAAATGCCGATGCTGGCAATAAATTCGTTGACAATTCCGTTTCCATGCCGGTAGCCACTTGGTTACTGAATAGTTGTGCTGCTAATTTTACTTTCATTTTGTCAAAAGCACCAGGATGTAAATGAACTCTTGTTAACTTTGGCGCAAGGCGTAAATTTCGACCTTGATCCCTTTCAAAAAACTGATGCAAGTAATTTGCATTGTAGCGTTACGAAACGCCACAATGGCGATTGGCCGGAGTAGGAGGCCACGAGGTCCTACTTATGCTCGCGGGGCTAATAGATCGCAGTTCGAAGACCCGGAACTAGCAGTTAACGCACGGCATTTGGCAACGCGACGCGCCCACCCTGCCTTCAAGTTTTTTACGTCGCTCATTCCGGAAGCGGAAAGTTTCAATTTAGAGTCATTTGTGCCAGCCACCACGGGGGGGCTGGAAGAACACATGTTACCCCCGCAAATGTCAGGCTGAGGTGGCCTCACGCCTCTAGGTTGGCGAGCTGCAACCTATCTTTCAGAACCCCACTTTCACTTTCTCTTTCTCTTCACTTTCTCTTCTTCTCTTCTCAGCGATAGGTGACCGTACGGCAATGTTGGGTCCCTTTTCCTCTTTAGTAACTTGCCGGAAAGTCATCTCCTTCTTTTCAACCCCATCTTTCTTCCTGTCCTTTTTTTGACCTGCGAGTTACGGCAATTAACATCAGGATAGACGTGCACGACTTACCGACACAATACCGTCCAAAATCTGAATTCTCCCGCTCGGTATAATTTCGAGGTAAACAAACCGACGCCATGACGGTCCACCTGTCATGACACGCGCACGTGTAGTACCACCGGAAATGCACATTTTTGATTGCGCAGTACCACGCAAGCGCAGCCCGCCTTATAGCACAACTGAATAAGGTCGAGAATCGCGCGCGTGACGATTTTCGCGATTTATGGGACTGCGGTACCGAGATTAAAAATGCGGAAGTCGGACACTTCGTCGAGAGCCGTCGAAGCGACGCCAGCGAAGCGCCTTTTAGAGTTCGTGGTCGAGTGACCCCTCGCACTATAGAGGTAATTATCGTTCAATTTTGAATTCATTTCACTAAGACCATGTATTAGGGGTGGTTCGATCCAGTTTAGAGTCAATCCCGTTTGGATGAATTGATCCAGTACCGTATCGCAACTTTAGAGTACCGAAAATTTTTGAGTAAAGGAGTGCCGGAAGGACTTCGATTTAGCGCCAAGAACCCCCTTTTTCGCTGAAAGGTAATTACCGAATCTTCCGATTTTCACAACACTAACGACAATTCGTTAGGGATCGTTCGCAGGGCGATTCGTAGCCAGATCGTTCGCAGGGCGATTCGTAGCCAGATCGTTCGCAGGGCGATTCGTAGCCAGATCGTTCGCAGGGCGATTCGTAGCCAGATCGTTCGCAGGGCGATTCGTAGCCAGATCGTTCGCAGAGGCGACCATTTTGGAGAACATCGTTCGCAGAGGCGATCGTTTATTTTGAGCACCGTATCGCCAAGGTCACACCGCAAGTCAAAAGGACGCTATTCGAGGAGACAACAGACCCGTCATAAAGCTAAGTCGCCATATTTTTTTACCGCGGCATTGCAAAATTTAGGAACGCCTCGAATTTCTCGCTTCTCGCTTTCATAATTTTTGTATGTTCACTAAATTTTTTGAAACTTTGCAAATGTTTAGAATTTTTTTGTAAGAACCTTTTCATTCAATCTCCAGTGTCAACTTAAAGAAATTTCAGTCAAATTTAACGTTTCGGAACTTCACCGATTTAAACTTTCCTATCAGGATCAATTTTAATTTTTTGTCAAGGTGACACCCCAATCTTGACCTTGGGTTTCATTAAGTTTACATTTAATAATTAGCTCGATCAGAAGGAAGTCTAAGTTCGGGAGGTTCCTCATCAGGAATCAAAACATCTTTTATTTCGTCGAAGAATATCATGTTTAGTTTAAGATTCGGTCACATGTGAAAGAAAAGCTTTTCTGGTTACGACCAAAGTAGATATTAAGGCCACCAAAAAGTACTGGTTCCGCATCTTTCAATTTTCATCTAGTAGTTACAAGCGAACCATTATCGCATTCGTGTGAACCAGTACCGAACCACCAAATACTGTTCTGTGGATAATTTTGCAGTAACCGAATAAACCAAAATTTGTTTAACGATCAGAAAGCGTTTGCTTTTACTTACCTTCGACGAGTAAGATCTGAGCACTTGTCCCGGCAGCTGGACAAGCAACAACCAGCTCAAGACAATAGCTGCCTGGCGCCCATTTTTTAAAAAATCCGAACCCACGCCCTCTGCCCCGAAAAACCCCCTGGGAGCCCGGAGCTGTCACTGGCCAACTTTTGGTCACACAAATTTTGGCGCCCAACGTGGGGCTCGATTTTTTGGAGCAACCACAAATTTTCGTTTATCGTTCATCTTCATTGAGGCTCAGTCACTTTTTTCAATCGGAGCAAAGGGAGTTGGTAAAGGTTTATTGAAAGTTGAATTTTTTGATTGTGTGTTAATGAGAAGCGGAAATTTAGCGGCGAATTCATTGTTTGAGTAGCGGTCTTATCTTGTACCCTCGACGACAAAAACCTTTTCTCGGAATCGACTATCGTGTTGCGCGCTGTTTTTTGGTAGTGTTTTGACCGGCGTTTTTATTGCGTTACCGACCCGTGGAATCGCGGTGAGTCTTCGTCAAAATGGACGAACAATTCAAGGTCAAGCATTTACTAGCTGACGAGCTGACGTATGAATTGCGTATACGCGGCATCACGACTAGCCGAAACCAGGACGATAAGAGGAAACTGTTAGCGAGAGCTCTGTCCAAAGAACTAGGTCGACCGGACGAATACTTTCTGTCACTTCATGACGCAGAGTATGATCACGACACCGAGGTCCAGGCCATTGAGGACACCCTTGAGAGCATACGCACGATTTTGACAGAATTTGAAGGAACGGCGGAAGACATGATCTTCAAACGGTTGAAGACCCGTCTAACGCACCTTTCATTTCGCATTCGGCGAATGAGACGCGAGCGAGATGCGGAGTATAGAAATGAGGCGTACGCGACATGTTTGTTGCTCGAAGCTGATCTTCACGACAAGGCAGCAGAAGCGAGCCCGGTTACGGTGGAAGCGCCACCAGTCGTCGCGACTACTCCCATTTACGTGCACCCTCACGCGAGATCTCCGGAACCGAAACTAGTGCCAATTCACACCTGGGGCGTATCTTTCAACGGGGAGGAAAATGGAATGACGGTGAACCAGTTCTTGGAACGGGTAGAGGAACTGTCGGTAGCGCGAAACGCAACCAACAGGGACCTTTTTAACGCGGCCATTGATCTCTTTAGCGGCAAAGCGCTGATTTGGTATCGTTCTGTTCGGAGCAGATTGAGCGATTGGGACGAAGTGGTTCAGTTGTTGAAACAGGAATTTCTTCCACCGGATTTCGATGAATTGTTGTGGGACGAAATCAAGGGCAGGCTTCAGGGCAAAAGCGAGTCGATAACCATTTACGTTGCGGTTATGGAGACGCTTTTTGCTAGACTTAGTCGACCACCGGCGGAGATAACCAAGGTAAAGACGATTCGGAGGAATTTGCTTCCATGTTACCTTAACCAGCTTAGCATCACCGAAGTTGTCACCGTACCGGAGTTGATTAAGTTGTGCAAAAAAGTGGAGGAGTTATCGGCTTTGCGGCAGAAACATCGCGCTGCACCCAAGTCATCTTGCGTGTTGGAGCCAGAGTTGGCATATGTTCGGGCGAGCGAACCCGCGAAAGCGAGTCCACGCGCCATCGTCGTGAAGGAACCCTCAGGCAATTCAGCCAGACGGAGTGAACCCGCGAGTTCGTCCTCCAGGTCGTTCAAGTGCTGGAATTGTCAACAGCCGAATCATTCGTTCATGAACTGTCGACTGAAAAGAAAGCAGTTTTGCTACCGTTGTGGGGAGCCAGACGTCACCTTGGCGACCTGCAAAAAGTGTAATCCGTCGGGAAACGCGCAGTAGGGACGCGGCAGACTTGCGGCCGTGCTACGTTCCTAAAACATCCCAAGGCCGATGTAAACGCATCGATCATCGCGAAACGTACGGACACCCAGTGGAACGCTTGGTTAGACGAAGTCAAAGAGTTTTGCAAGCCTTCTCGGGCAAATTCCGCTTCCATTTTCGTCAGCAAAACCAATGACAATAGGCCATTTATCAGACTGCGTCTAAACAATAAGGAAACTGAAGGACTCGTGGATTCCGGTTCGAATTGCACTATAGTTGGTGGAAAAGGAGCCGATTTAATTCATTTTCGCGCAGGTGGAAAAACTTTCCCATCTCGGCTAAAAACCATCAGAACTGCCGACGGAAAACAACATCCGGTAACCAAAGCTATCGAACTAGAAGCAGTGTTAGACTCGTCGAGACGGCGAATTCGTGTCTACTACGTGCCAGATCTTCAGCATAGCGTCATATTAGGGTGCGACTTTTGTAGATTATTCGGACTCAAGATAGATTTCGCGGGTCACAAAATTGAAGTAGCGTCGGATATCGTAAGAGTACCAGAATGTGACGCGGTGACGGAGTGTGGCGCGGATCGGCATGAGATCACCGAGATCATCCGGAAAAATTTAGATTTGTTGAGCAACGACGGAAAGTTAGGGAGGACACACAAAATGACAGTCACAATCGACACGGGAGAAGCATTGCCGATCAAACAACGTCCGTATTGGTGGTCTCCGTACATGCTTGCGGAAGTCAACAAAGAAATTGACCGCATGCTCGAGAACAATGTCATATCGCCTTCTGACAGTCCGTGGTCTTCTCCAATTTTGTTAGTAAAGAAATCTTCCGGTGAATACCGACTTTGCTTTGACGGTCGCAGGCTCAATGCCGTGACAAAACGTGACAGTTACCCATTACCGCGTGTCGACAGGATTCTCAGTATGTTGCGAGGAGCAAAGTACATCAGTTCGATCGATCTCAAGAACGCTTTTTGGCAAATCCCGTTAGATTCAGAGTCTAGGCCGAAGACAGCTTTTGCGATTCCCGGCAGAGGTCTTTTTCATTTTAACGTATTACCGTTCGGACTGACAAACGCAGCCCAGAGGCAGCAGTGTCTCATGGACAGAATTTTCGGACCTGAACTAGAACCTCACGTCTTTGTTTACCTGGACGATCTAATCATTATCGCCCCGACATTCGAGAAACACGTACAAGTTTTGAGGGAGGTGATACGACGTCTTCGAGACGCGAAACTCACCGTGAATGCGAAAAAGTGTCAACTTTTCCGCTCAAGTTTGAAATATTTGGGTTTCATTGTCGATGAACATGGTCTAGGTACCGATCCAGACAAAGTAGCGGCCATGGTGAGCTATCCAGTCCCGAAGACTAGTACCGAAATCAAACGTTTCGTAGGCATGTGTTCTTGGTATAGGCGTTTCATCCCTCATTTTTCGACCCTCATGTCCCCGATAAACGCGCTACTTACCGGAAAGCGAAAGCGACAGAAAACGGAGTGGACTCCTGAAGCTCAGGAAGCTTTTCAGAAAATCAAGGATGCACTTGTTTCAGCACCCGTATTGTCAAGTCCTGATTTCTCGAAACCTTTCGTGATCCAAACTGACGCTTCAAACACCGGTCTAGGAGCAGTTTTAACGCAAGATTTAGACGGAGATGAGAGAGTGATCGCGTACGCCAGCCGTTCGCTAACAAAAGCCGAGCGAAATTATAGCGTTACGGAACGAGAATGTTTAGCCGTTTTGTTCGCGTTGGAAAAGTTCAGACCTTACGTTGAGGGCACCCATTTCACGATCGTGACGGACCATTATTCATTGCTCTGGTTAAACCGAATGAAGGACCCAGCAGGCAAGTTAGCGCGATGGAGTGTCAAGCTCAATCAATTTTCATTCGATTTGGTCCATCGTAAGGGCAAGCTCAATGTAGTACCGGACGCACTATCGAGACTACCTGCAGAAATTGCTGCGGTAGACATTGACAGCTTTCTCGGCGTGAACTTGAATGATTTGGACGAGTCGTACACGCGACTTCGCGACAACATAATCGCCAATCCTCAAAGAAATCCATCATGGAAAGTCGAGAACGGTTTCGTGTATCGATTCGTACCGAACAAAATTGTACTACCCGGCAACGTCCCGGAGTGGAAGCTTTTAGTACCGCGAAATCAAAGAACAAAAATTTTAGAATCATGTCATGATGCACCGACATCAGCTCATTTCGGGTACTACAAGACACTTTCAAGGTTATCCATCAATCACTTTTGGCCGAAAATGCGTCGTTCCGTCATTCGTTACGTTCGAAACTGCAAGGTTTGCAATGAGCAAAAAGCACCGAACACCGCTCGCGCAGGGCTTATGGGAAAAGAAAAAAAGGTTCAGTTTCCGTGGCAAATGATTTCCGTTGACTTGATTGGTCCATTACCGACGTCCACGAAAGGATATTCGTATCTCTTAGTGATCGTAGATTGGTTCACGAAGTACGTTGTACTATTTCCGTTACGAAAAGCTACGAGCTCAAAAGTTACAGAATGTATCGAGAACGGAATTTTTCTTGTGTATGGTGTACCGCAATTCATTTTGGTCGACAACGGCAAGCAGTTTGTCGGAAACGAATTTGTAAAGACTTGCGAGAACTACAAAGTTCAAAAGATCTGGTTCACAGCCAAGTATCACCCTCAGAGCAACCCTGTGGAGCGATACAACCGCACAGTTGGCACTGCCATACGAAGTTACGTCAAAGGCGCTCACAAAAAGTGGGATGCCGAGGTGGCAAAGATCGGGTACGCGATTCGCACAGCGGTCAACGAAGTAACCGGATTCAGTCCAGCATTTCTCAATTTTGGTAGGGTAGTACCCTGTACCGGTGAATTTTACGGCAAAGTAGCGGAAAATCCGGAAACCTTGACGACAGCTGATCGCGAAGATCACGCGAAAAATTTAGAACACCTCAAGACCATCTTGCAGGATGTAACCCAGCACCTTCACAAAGCGCACGAACGCAACGAACGCTCGTACAATCTTCGGAAGCGCGACGCTGAATTTTTTGTAGGCGACAAAGTTTGGAAACGCAACAAAGTACTTTCCAGCGCTGCGAAAGACTTTGCGCAAAAATTAGCGCCACGCTACGTGCTGTGCACGATAACGAGAAAACTATCGAAACTCGCGTACGCTCTCGAAGATGAGAACCGCGCAGATCTAGGTGTTTGGCACATGAAAGATTTGAAAGAATTCAGAGGATCTCTGGCAGAAGCCGAAGAACCGTAGCGAGCTTTGCATTTCACTTTTTCGTACCGTTCAATTTTTCGATTAATTCTTTTGTCCTCCTTTGGAATGTTGACGACAGTAAAATTTTACCGTGGAGTTTGTTCAGGAAAAGTTTATTTAAGAACCCCAAATTATGACATTTAACCGGACTTGACCTACATCATACCGCAGTACTCAAGTACTAATTGACATTGAGATTCAGTTTTCAATCGTTTGATACGCGCAGATATCGACAAGCCATTTTCGTGGCGAAACCAAAACTTTTCCAGTGATCAAATTTTGACGTTTTTTTTTGTGAAGACTTCATCTTCGTTTTTTTGTAAAAAGTAAAAGGCAACTGAGTTACCTTTTCCTTTTTCTTTTTGAGGAGGGGGGTAGTGTAGCGTTACGAAACGCCACAATGGCGATTGGCCGGAGTAGGAGGCCACGAGGTCCTACTTATGCTCGCGGGGCTAATAGATCGCAGTTCGAAGACCCGGAACTAGCAGTTAACGCACGGCATTTGGCAACGCGACGCGCCCACCCTGCCTTCAAGTTTTTTACGTCGCTCATTCCGGAAGCGGAAAGTTTCAATTTAGAGTCATTTGTGCCAGCCACCACGGGGGGGCTGGAAGAACACATGTTACCCCCGCAAATGTCAGGCTGAGGTGGCCTCACGCCTCTAGGTTGGCGAGCTGCAACCTATCTTTCAGAACCCCACTTTCACTTTCTCTTTCTCTTCACTTTCTCTTCTTCTCTTCTCAGCGATAGGTGACCGTACGGCAATGTTGGGTCCCTTTTCCTCTTTAGTAACTTGCCGGAAAGTCATCTCCTTCTTTTCAACCCCATCTTTCTTCCTGTCCTTTTTTTGACCTGCGAGTTACGGCAATTAACATCAGGATAGACGTGCACGACTTACCGACACAATACCGTCCAAAATCTGAATTCTCCCGCTCGGTATAATTTCGAGGTAAACAAACCGACGCCATGACGGTCCACCTGTCATGACACGCGCACGTGTAGTACCACCGGAAATGCACATTTTTGATTGCGCAGTACCACGCAAGCGCAGCCCGCCTTATAGCACAACTGAATAAGGTCGAGAATCGCGCGCGTGACGATTTTCGCGATTTATGGGACTGCGGTACCGAGATTAAAAATGCGGAAGTCGGACACTTCGTCGAGAGCCGTCGAAGCGACGCCAGCGAAGCGCCTTTTAGAGTTCGTGGTCGAGTGACCCCTCGCACTATAGAGGTAATTATCGTTCAATTTTGAATTCATTTCACTAAGACCATGTATTAGGGGTGGTTCGATCCAGTTTAGAGTCAATCCCGTTTGGATGAATTGATCCAGTACCGTATCGCAACTTTAGAGTACCGAAAATTTTTGAGTAAAGGAGTGCCGGAAGGACTTCGATTTAGCGCCAAGAACCCCCTTTTTCGCTGAAAGGTAATTACCGAATCTTCCGATTTTCACAACACTAACGACAATTCGTTAGGGATCGTTCGCAGGGCGATTCGTAGCCAGATCGTTCGCAGGGCGATTCGTAGCCAGATCGTTCGCAGGGCGATTCGTAGCCAGATCGTTCGCAGGGCGATTCGTAGCCAGATCGTTCGCAGGGCGATTCGTAGCCAGATCGTTCGCAGGGCGATTCGTAGCCAGATCGTTCGCAGAGGCGACCATTTTGGAGAACATCGTTCGCAGAGGCGATCGTTTATTTTGAGCACCGTATCGCCAAGGTCACACCGCAAGTCAAAAGGACGCTATTCGAGGAGACAACAGACCCGTCATAAAGCTAAGTCGCCATATTTTTTTACCGCGGCATTGCAAAATTTAGGAACGCCTCGAATTTCTCGCTTCTCGCTTTCATAATTTTTGTATGTTCACTAAATTTTTTGAAACTTTGCAAATGTTTAGAATTTTTTTGTAAGAACCTTTTCATTCAATCTCCAGTGTCAACTTAAAGAAATTTCAGTCAAATTTAACGTTTCGGAACTTCACCGATTTAAACTTTCCTATCAGGATCAATTTTAATTTTTTTGTCAAGGTGACACCCCAATCTTGACCTTGGGTTTCATTAAGTTTACATTTAATAATTAGCTCGATCAGAAGGAAGTCTAAGTTCGGGAGGTTCCTCATCAGGAATCAAAACATCTTTTATTTCGTCGAAGAATATCATGTTTAGTTTAAGATTCGGTCACATGTGAAAGAAAAGCTTTTCTGGTTACGACCAAAGTAGATATTAAGGCCACCAAAAAGTACTGGTTCCGCATCTTTCAATTTTCATCTAGTAGTTACAAGCGAACCATTATCGCATTCGTGTGAACCAGTACCGAACCACCAAATACTGTTCTGTGGATAATTTTGCAGTAACCGAATAAACCAAAATTTGTTTAACGATCAGAAAGCGTTTGCTTTTACTTACCTTCGACGAGTAAGATCTGAGCACTTGTCCCGGCAGCTGGACAAGCAACAACCAGCTCAAGACAATAGCTGCCTGGCGCCCATTTTTTAAAAAATCCGAACCCACGCCCTCTGCCCCGAAAAACCCCCTGGGAGCCCGGAGCTGTCACTGGCCAACTTTTGGTCACAGCATCTATAATTTGGCCGCATTCTAAAATGAAAAGATATTTTAAAAAATTATTTCGCAATGCTTTAAGTAAGTGGCATATATCGAAAAAATAATAGATTTTCATCGTTTGTTCGAGGACGTCCGTGTAAAAAAATGGTGCATCTATTGTTACATTTAGAAGTTTGGATAAACTTACAAAATTAGACCCCACGTCAGATATGAAGCCTCGAACTCGAAAACCAAGACTGCGTAAATTATCAATTACCTCAAATAACAAAATTTTGAGTTGCTCTACGTTACATGAAGTATTTAAAAAAACATACGCCAAAGGCTGTTTCCAATTTTCAAATATGCCTCGAGCCATTATTGCCAGTACATTATTGGCCGGCAAATAGTCTTTAGACGCACCAAGCTGTTGGAAACCTACAATTTCATCTGCTCCAATGTCATAGAATAGATGTCCTTTTATATTCATCTCATCTGCACATAGGACACAATCTTTTCCCTCGTCACCTAGACTCTTGGATTTAATTTTTAATATGTCAAAAACCACTCGACTCAGTCCAGGGTTGATTTGAATTTTCTCAGTCATTCGCTGCAAGGTACGAACCGTTGGCAATAAAAACGTGGTTCTTAAAAAACGATACGCCATCGGTGACAGAAAAAACAAGGTAATTGCGAATTGCTTATACTCCCTGGAATATCTCCGGGACGTGGGGGCGTTCTTATTAATTACTTGCATTTTTACAATTCCCGCTAAGTTTTGTGGTAACAACTTATCACATAATAAGCAAAATTTTGCGACATCACCATCTTCCTCCTCACCTGATGTTTCTCTTTCTCTTCTTAGCTGGCGCCGGAGAGCTTGTTTTCTGGGAGTACTGGATGACAACGTCAACCCTGTCTGTGTGCTGACGCTGGTTCCCATCGGCAAGGAAACTCCACCAACAGTCGCGTAGTAACGTGATGTGGATGGCCGTGGTGTTACTTCGCCTAGAGATGTGGAGGGCTGCGGTGATACTTCGCGTTCAGATGAAGAGGGCTGCGGCGATACTTTGCGTTCAGATGAAGAGGGCTGTGGCGATACTTCGCGTTGAGATGTAGAAGGTTTTGGCGATACTTCGCGTTGAGATGTAAAGCGGTGTGGTGGTGTTGAACTATAAGGACTTCTAATTGTACCTACAAGTTATAAACGTTTATCATTAGGTTGATTAACGCTCTTTTACTTTGGTTCCAAATTTACCTCGTAACCGGTTTGTGGGCAATGCATCAAATACAAGTCTCGATTTTTGCGGATTGGAAAACATTTTGTTTTCAAAATGACATGCACACAGTTGGTAATTTCGATGATAAATGTTAGGTTTATTTATTAAGTCCCTGCGTCCGCAAGACAAAGCCCACAGTTTGAACCTGCAAAATAATTCCGTGTTATGCACGTCTATAATGTTGCATTTATACACTGGTAAAAACAAATTTAAATACCTGTTATTACAGAAGAGTCTCGATTATCCGAGGTAACGTGAGCTGAACCTTACCTCAGATAATGAAAACTCGGATAATCCAGAACTAGGTAACTTTTTGTAGGATGTAAATATGCTAGAGATATTTTCATATTTGGTGGCGGAAACAAAAGACTGAGAAATGTCACAAAAATGCATTGTCAGTGTCAAATTTCTCATAAACGCCGTAAAAAGGAATGTCTAGGTAAATTTAAATTTTCGCTAAATAGATTGAAAAAACAAATTTTAAGGAAACCAATTTTTGTCAGTGCTTCAAAAGGAAAAGTTATTCTCATATAATCAAACGTATTACAAATTATTTCTCTAGTTCGACGATGAATGACTTTCTTATTTCCAATTTGCTGCATTTCTGTCGAAATCACGAACGTCTTTGAGAAATTTGACACTGACAATACAAATTTGTGACATTTCTCAGTCTTTTGTTTCCGCCACCAAATATGAAAATATCTCTATGTGATAATAGAAATGCATAGCATGCTTTTATAAACAATTATTATTAAAGTAAACATAATTATACTGACATATTTTGTGAAATAATTGTCAATTCCCGGATTTCAACCTTGGATAATGCGGTTAATTTTTAAGCAATCTCGCATAATACGAAAAATTGAAAAGATTATGGATTCTACTGTGTTAGAACATATTTTTTTCACGCAGCCGCCGCTTCACTGCCGTCAGATATTTGACAGACGTCAAATCTGACGTATGGGTAATTTCTCCCGCACCGCTAGACATCGGTAACATGGGCACACTCCTTGTGTCACTCTAAACATTTGTGAACGATCTGGGGTAGCGTGATTATTCCCCCAATTTTAATTTGTGAACGGCGTTTGGGTGACCCACGGGTAACCTTTATACCTACCCAGAGTATTTATGAACGCGCTCCTACGGTGCTGCCACCTACGCGTGGACTGCAACTGTGGGAGGGAGATCGAAATAGGTAAATTCCATGCTAGTGACAGAGAGAGCAAGCATACAATATTTTGTTGACTTGCGGACAAAATCCTCTATCCACTTGCCGATCTCTACGTTATCTCTGTTAGTGTCTTTCTTTGCGTTTCATGATTTTTCCCTTTTCCGTCACAATTAAAAAAAATCAGTATTTTTCAAGACTAAACTGTGGTCTTTTGTCTGTTAAGGTAAGGCTAAAAAAACATTATACACCATATTAGTCGTGACGTCATATTGAGTAAGGTCAGTTTTGTTTGCATTCATGTGCTACTGTTGTTCCATTAGATTCGCGAGTGTTTTGTAATTCTACGGTTTTATACAGGGTTATTATAAATGTTTGTAGTCAACGAGCCCATGAAAACAAATGAAATTTTTTCTTTTGCCGTTCCATAGTTCCGTCGTCCGCGCCGATAATAACAAATCGTGCCATTCGATGTGAAATGGCCACCAGAGGCACTTGGATCAGTTGGATCGCGAATGAATGGAAACTGAAATAACTACGGAAGGTTTACAACTAGAATAAATGTCAACCATTAATTCGTCATTGATTATCAAAATAACAATAAATACAATAAGAACTTCAATCATAATCGGTGCAAATCATTTTGTAATATTAATTTGTGTTCGCGAGAAACAGCTAGACATAAAAAGGGTTTGAAACTCGAATAAGTATCAATTGTCATTGATTGTCAAAATAACAAATACAATAAGAACTTCAATGACAATAATGCAAATCATTTTGTGATATCAATTTGTATTCGCTAGAAACAGCTAGACATTTAAATTTTGACAATTTGAATAAATTTTTCCTTCTGTAATTTCTGTAACACTATTACAGTTTCCCATAACGCGCGAGGTGGTGACATCTACCGATATTTTGACTTTTTTCCGGACGCAGAGTTTTGAGCGATTGGCACGACTTGTTATTACGATCAGCGCACAGCGCAGACGACGCATAGTTCAATACGAAAATGATACGAAGTAGATTATTATTCTTGACATTAGGAGGTTATGTTTACCTTCAAAAAATTCTTTGAATTATTAACCACAACAGTGAAGATTCGTTTAAAGAGATTGTTCCAACGTTTTAATACCGTGAGTAACAGTGACTAAAATCCATCAAGACGGGATTTGTTATCAAAGTGAACTTTAAAGTTCATATGGTTCAATCTCAATCCATCTCATACGGACAATAAAATTTAATTTTCTCTATTTCAGTTTTGTAAACTTATCCACTGGTGTTTAACCACAGGTGTGTAGAACTGAATTGTTGCTGTTAAATTATTCAATGGGTACTGAATCATTTTTGTTTTAGAAGTTTCGAGGAAACAATGTTAAGTACCACAAGATTCCAAAACTGTTGATGGAAAATGAGACAATTAAATCATTGTAAATAGACATTTTATTTATGTGTTATATGGCAACAAATTAAAGCTATTTAACTGTCCAGCAAGGTTTTATTGTTGTTAATGTGCATTAAATTATTTCCAATGTTATAATGTGAAGGAGCAGGATACACAAGATGGGCGACGTCAGACAGGTGCATGTGTTGATCCAATCTGGAATAGTTGTTAATGAACTCAGCAACAAATATGGAAGAGGAGGTATACTTCTTAGTTCTAACGTCTCCCTGAGTACAATCAGGTTATGAACTTACAGCAGGACCACAAGGGCATAGTAAAGGGGGAGGCCAGGTGGGCCCGGCCCACCCCAGAATCCTTCTGGCCCACTCCAGAATAAAAGTAAAACACATTAAAAACAAGATACATCTGCAATATCTATCTATCATCTGTCTGGTTTAAAGTCTGGCCCACCCCAGCAAAAAATCATTGCTACGTCCTTGCAGGACCATGCCTTGTTGGAAAAGAATGACAAATCCAAAGTTCTGTTATCATTTAGGTTGTTTAAAAACCAGCTGCAATATGCAACACGACGTGGATAATCTGCTGGTTTCAGTTCTTGAAACAATGACATTTTATAAGGGTGCAAATTTAGTCTTTTCTTCACAATTTTCTGACATGTGCTCAGTGCTACACCTGACTGTGCTGACAGCAATGATGTTCTGGGATTTTGTTCCATTCTCTCTCTCAAAACTTCACCAACTTGAAGCCTTCTCGATGACTTTTCCTTTGAAGCATCTCTAGTTTTGTCTATTCACAATCCATCGAATGTGGGTCATTAAAGATTGTTCCTCTATCTCTAAATTAGGAAACTTTGAGAGATATTGATCCTTACATGATTTCATTCTGTTTTCATGTCGTACACCATTTTAATAAAATGAAATAATAATGAAAGTAGTCTGTTCCACGGTGTACCCCATTGCAATCCTAAAAATCAAAATGTGTTTAGGAGAAACTGATAATTAGAAGAGAGAATTTGGAAGAGAACAGTTAACCTGAAAATAAATTTACTTGAAACTTACAGAATTTTACTAACCTAACCTTGATCACTGTTGTATACTCATCGTCGTCGTCTGTGGTCTCAACACTCTTACTCTTAACTTTTACTAAAGACTTATTTTGATTCGAAGGAAAAAAATGCGGTAATCAAGTGATTTGACGTTAACAGCGACTTTTACCGTTTCAGTTGGTCAGGAGCTCACTCATACCAATATTCCACTAGATACAGTGCACAATCGAAACAAGGCGGCACAAATTCATGGCCTACTTGGACTACAAACATTTATAATAACCCTGTTTAGCGTTGTCTCGTGGGCCGTTCAATCAATAGAGATGATCCACAATAACAAACATTTATTTAGAAAACAACAGTATTGAATATTAATTTACGAAGTGTCACACGATTTTTCTCTCCACTCCGGAACGCCTGCTGAGAGTTGTTATTGTTTTTTTTTTTCGTTACCCAGGTTCGTTCTCCTGGTTACCCAGGTCCGTTCGATCCGTGGTGGGGTGTTTCTTGAACCCCACAGAACCATATGAACTTTAAAGTTCACTTGTGTGTTAATTATTGTACTTTCATTAATATTATCATGGAGTCAGGAAACATTATTTATAAAAATAAGTGTTGTGTACTAAATTGTAATGATCGGGTGAGTAAAAGACATCGTTTTCCCAAAAACGTTGATCTATTAAAAAAGTGGGTAGAAAACATTAAAGAGCCACGTCTAAGGGAATTACATCCGGAACAAATATATTCTTCATTTTATGTGTGTAATAGACATTTTGCACAAGAGTATCTGGTACCAGGAACAAGAAGGGGGCTTAGTAGAGATGCTGTTCCCACATTGTGTTTATCGGGTTAGTAAATAGGTGTTTTAAATAATTGCTAAATATGTTAATTGTTGTGGATGCTTTATTAAAGTGCTTTCTGAAGAAGATAATGTAATGGAAGTGGAAGTGCTTTCTGAAGAAGATAATGTGGAGATGGTGGAAGGTGGCATGCTACAGGAAGTGTCTGCTTCATGCACTAGTATACAGCCCAGTGATGATGAGGGGTGTAACCAAGTTGCTGATTTACCGACGACGACTTCAGAAGTAAAAGAATTCACCTCTGCAAAAACGCCTCATTTGTCACGTAAATAATATTCCTGTTCGTAATGCTAGTATATTAACAATCTCAATATTATTTAGACAAAAAACGTCGAGGAATTCTGTCGTATGTAGATGTGACTCGAGAAAAAAATTTGACCCCAAAATGTAAAAAGTTGTATAACATGGCGACCGAATGGGGACGTAGAACAGCAAGAGTGCAGCATAAAGTGAAAAATCTTCAAACAAGATTAGCTAATGCTGAGAAGGTAGCAAATAGCAAAAGCTTTGCAAATTTACTAGAACATGTTAACAGCTCTACATATACTTTCATCATGCAACAAGTTAGGAATCAAAAATTAAGACCAAAAGCCAGAAGATTCACTTTAAATGAAAAAATATTATCTTTAACCTTATTAAAAGCAAGTGGAAAAGGCGATCGGTTGCTTTCAAAAATTTTTTGCTTGCCATCTAGAAAAACTTTGACAAATTTATTGACTAATATTCCATTGCGTCCCGGAATAAACAACCACATTGTTAACAGTTTAAAAATGACAGTGTCAAAACTGAAAAATCCTAATGATAAACTGTGTGCAGTTGTATACGATTAATTATCTTTGTCTTCGCTGTTATCATATAACAGAAAACATGACTGCGTCGATGGCTTACAAGATTTTGGCGATAAAAGATCTCCCTCTATAGCAAATTATGCAAACATTTTCATGATTAAAGGAATATGTAGGCAATGGAAGCAACCCTTTTCCTTTACATTTAGCAGTGGTCCCACAAAACAGCTCCAACTTAAGGATATGATTACAAAAGTTATTACTTCATGCCAAAATATAGGTCTGGAAGTAGTAGCCACAGTTTGTGACCAAGGCAGCTCCAATCAAGCAGCTATTAATGCCCTACTGAAGGAAACAAATGAAAACTGTTTGAGGGCAGGTGTTGAAAATAAGTATTTTGGTTTCCTTGTTAATGGAGTTGAGATAATCCCAATTTATGATGTACCTCATCTTTTCAAAGGAATCCGAAATAACTTGCTTAGTAAAGATTTACATTTTGAACTAAATGGAACCACAAAAGTGGCAAAATGGAGGCACATAGAACAGTTTTACATGTTAGATACTATGGATGAAACAACATTGTGCGCTAAATTAACTGATGCCCACATTTTTCCCAAGAAAATGAACAAAATGAAAGTATCACTGAAGGCCCAAGTGTTTAGTCATCAAGTTGGTTCATTAATTAAGCGTATTTCACAGTGGGGTAAGAGTGATATTGTTCACAAGGTTCTTTGATTTTTTAATATTTCAATTGCAGATATTGACTCTGAGTATCGATTAGAAAAAGAAGCTGTGGATACAGGAGATTTCATTTTATTCATAGTGTAGTGACCCAGTTTAAAATTTAAATTTAAGTTTCCGGTACCGCCACAACAGCGGGGGGAAGGTACTAGCGGCTAGACTGGGAACTACTAGCGGAAATATAACGGGCTCGCGCGGGTGGTTGAAGGGGGTAGGTCAGTAGGTCACTTTTGTTTGGTTTTTCGAAACGAACAGACCTTGCGAAGAGCGATCCAATATTCCAAAAATCTGTAAGTTACATCTGAACCGATTACACTACCGTTCCGAGTAGATATTTTGTGTACCCGTGAAGAATTCAACGTTTTTAATTCACCTGGGTAATTTATCCCACTTTCGTTGCCTTTTTTTTTGTGTTTTGTTTTGGGGCCAGGACCACGTGGTAAGGGTATGTTGTAGATTTCATTTTGTTGCATGCTGTTGCTTTAAGAAGCGCCCATTCGTTAATTTTAAGCGTTATCTTTCTCCCGGGAGGTCCTTTTTTTTGTAATCTTGTAATTTCGGAAATTAGGAGCCGTCATCGTCCGAACCGCGAGCGTCCATTTTATTTTCTTTTTTTTCTTCACTAACATTTTATTTTAACGGCACTCGACCCGCCATCTTTTTTGTTTAACATTACCAGCGATTATTGTATTCGTGATTTATGTTGTTTACTGATATTTGAGCCATTCAAAGTGGTTCTATTCTATCGTTATTTAACTTCACATTTTGTTCTCTGTTATTTCCTCGTTGTTTAATGTTGCGGTTTGTTTTGCTTATGTTATCCTTGTTTAATGTTGCGTTATGTTTTGTGTATTTCATCATTGTTTAATGTTGCGCTTTGTTTTGCTGAATTTTCTCATCGTTTAAATGTTACGCTTGTTCGATTGAATTAAACTCGGTTTTTTTCTTTGTGTTGTTGCTAGATTTCGGAAAAGTTAAAGTAAAATGTTGTAAGTGCGCCCCTGTGGGAGCTAGGTGACAATCAGGAAGTCGTGGGGTTTGTTTAGTAAATTTCTGTGGAAGCTACGGTTATTTAAAAACCGTTAGCGGGGGCGGACCTACGTCTTCGCTTATGCGGCTGCGGGATGTTTTCGTGAAGCTTCCGTCGAGGTTATAGAGATTTCGGGGCCTTGCCGGGAAACGGTTGGTTGGGGACGGTGGAGCTAAATATTCGCTTATGCTGTTTGGTGATGCTAATCGTACAACCCCGAGACGCTCTGTCACTCTTACTTGGTCGGCGAAATCGTCTGACGTTCATTAATACCCCGAATATCTATAAACGTCGCTTGATTTCAAGATGATTCAGATAATTCTTCTGAGTCCCCTCGTGGCCGAAAGTTTGTTACCTCCAGCTCTAAGCTCCCGTTGGCGTACCTTGACCGCGTAGTTCCGAGTTAAACATTATTTTTGTCATTAATCGAATTGTAAAATATGAGTAATACCTGGGATACGGTTTTTGAAGAGGGTTTTTCATCCGTCCCTGTCTGTAATAACTGCCTTATAATTTGTTTACTTGTTTGCAAGCTTTACACTGTCATTTTGTCTGTCATGTGCCCGTTTTTCTGTTATTTTAAATATTG
Organism: Tenebrio molitor; assembly: GCF_963966145.1. NCBI lineage: Eukaryota > Metazoa > Arthropoda > Insecta > Coleoptera > Tenebrionidae > Tenebrio > Tenebrio molitor. Next base: position 4,896,434 of record NC_091049.1, read on the forward strand.
TTGCATTCATCTTGTCGTTTATCTTTGTGATGTACTCAACCAAGTAGAGGGAGTTGGAGAGGTCACGCACCCCCCACCACTTTTTTTTTGACCTTGACCTCTAAGCCCCTCCCCCTGACCTTGATATCCCCACCACTTGGCCTTGATATCCCCACTACTTGACCTAGATATCCCCACCACTTGACCTTGATAATTTCCCCCACCAGTTGACCTTGATATCCCCACCACTTGACCTAGATATCCCCACTACTTGACCTAGATATCCCCGCCACTTGACCTTGATAATTTCCCCCACCAGTTGACCTCGATATCCCCGCCACTTGACCTTGATAATTTCCCCCACCACTTGACCTCGATATCCCCACCACTTGGCCTTGGAATTTTCCCCCACCACTTGACCTCGATATCCCCACCACTTGAAAATATGTATAAATGTTGACAGAGTGTATTGGGTGGTAGTGGTGAATGATGATTTTCCGATACACATCTCATGGTCGTGTGGTGTTTAGAGACGTACAATATCAAAATCAGTTGGGTAATTACGATTTTGATGGGAATAAATTAACGGTTATTTATAAAAGATGTATGTGTCGAGAGTGTTTTGAAAGAGAGTTAAAAAGTCAGCAAATTGATGGTTTGGAAAAGGATCTGAAAATTGCCGCTCCGCATGAAATTGATGTTATATGTACTCGAGAGGAATTAAATGTTTTAGTGAAAAACTACGGTCGCGAGTGTTGCAAGTGTAATAAAACATTTTATAAAGTTGTGGAATTTAATCCTGATTATTCGTATTTGATGAAAATTAAATATCTTTAAATGTGTTTAGATGATGGTGTCGGAATTGTGAGTGTTCCTAATTATGCATGTTTCGATAAACGATTATTAACTTTTACCGGGTGGTCAATTGAAAGACCTTCTCCAGTGGATCTCGCAAAGGCCGGTTTTTACTATATTGGATTTGGAGATAGTGTGGAATGTTTTTATTGTAAAGTAAGAATATGTGCGTGGGAAATCAGTGACATTCCGATTAAAGAACATTTAAAATTCTCACCTAGGTGTTTATATGTGAATTTTAAGAATCAGTTTAAAAATATTAGAAGAATAGATAATAAAAAAGAAATTAATATTAAATCGTACATGATAATAGTTTGTGTACTTTTTGTTTATATATTATATGTGAGTAGTGGATTTTACTTTTAGTGTAAACTGGATCGTCAGATTAAGATGGCTTCACAATTAAGCGCTTTAAACGAACAATTGCATATTAATAATAATTATATAAGTTTAAAGAGTTTAGAAGTAAATAAAAAGTTTAAAATTAAATCATTTTCCAAATGTAGTACTGCTTATTGTGAAAAGGTGTTTGTGAATCTCGGGGAGAGTAAGACTATATTACCGCAAAGATTTTCAATCAAGTTTACGAATGAAATGATTGAAAATTTAAATGACGAAATTCGTAATGGAAAAATTATCTATTTAATAAGTGGAGGTATTGTTGGTAAAACAGTAAATGTTAAGTTTGTAGAAGAATAAGAATATATTTTGTACTTTTTTTTATTTAATAAAAACAATGTAATATTTATTATAAATTGTGTATTGTTGAATATTAAAAAATGAGTAATAAAAATATGTGTAAGCAAGTGAGGTTTAACTTGGAGAAAAACCGTTTTCATTTAATGTGTGTGTATCTAGTTCCTGCGAGAATGGCCCGTCAAGGATATCAACTAGAGTTTGCAAATAGATTGCATTTTTTACGTCGCATTGAAAATGTTGAATGTATTTTATCCAAGGTATTACAAATGGATCATCGTCGAAAAATTTATGAAACTAGATTTAAGAATGTGTAATTGTTAATTTTTTATTTATGTTTACATAAATTGTAATGATTTTTTAAACTAAACTAAACTTTGTAATATTCATAATATGGTGAATAAATAATAAAACAATCAAATTAAAAAAATGATTTTTAATTTAAAAAACTAAAATAATTAATAAAGAATATGATATGTTATATAATAAAAATAGTTGTTGAAATGCATGCATGCATGCATGCATTCTTTACGAAAACCAGTTTTGATGAGTTCACTGACTACTAGACTGAACTAGCTTGAGGCGATGCAGTTAACGGGTCTGTCTGGTCTGTTTTGCTAAAAGAGGAATTCATGTAGTGAATATTATTACCATTATTATATCAAAGTTTACCTTAATCAATATCGGATTTGTTTATCCACGATCGTTTCGACATTCCCAACCATTTAACATAGTATTTATTTCCTTTTTTTCGTAGAATTTTTTCTATTAAATAGAAATTTGGGTGTTTAACTCTTTGTAATTCATATGCATAAAAACCACCTAAAATTGGTTCAACATCTTCATCTTGTAGTAGATAGGTAAGTACGTGGTACAGTTTGCTGTACTTTTTTTATCGAAAATATTTCATTAAGTACTCCAATTGGGTGTGTAAGATTTGGAAAAGACTTGTCTATATTTACTGACACGTACAAAATCACCAACTTTAAATTTAGATTTGTGCGGATCTATTGTTTTCATGTGACTGTAAACGTCTCGTAAAATTTTCTTTTCGTTTTTTTTGTTGATTGCAGGAGGTTTATATTGGGTAGTATGATGTTTTGTATTATTGTATCTTTTAACAATATCTTGTAAAATATCTGTCCATTTGTAGTTTCCTCGAAAACTAAATTCTTTCCAAATTAAATTTTTTATTGTTCTAATTACACGTTCAGCCATTTGTGCTTTTTTAGTGGAATAAGTGGAATAGTGATTAATGTGATATTTTTTGAAAACTGCATTCAAACTTTTATTATAAAATTCTTTACCAAAATCTGTCTGAAAATTTTTAGGAATGTTTTTCTTAGTTTTAAATAGTGAACTTAAAGCGTTTGTCACTTCAGCTGCGGTTTTTGTTTTTAAAGGATAAGCCCAAACAAATTTAGAAAATGTATTTATCACTATTAAAATGTACTTGAAACCACTGTTGAAGCGAGCGTACGGAATCATTTCAATTAAATCAGATTGTAATAAGTCATTTAGTCCTTTCACGATAACACGTCGTCGTTTAAAATTTACTCTCGCCGGTGCGTGTAATTCCACTACGACATCGCGCTTCATCGACACATCACTCTGTTTCATGATAAACTGGTACTTTTAAAATAAACTCGATCAGTAATCTGGTTTCTGCAGTTTTTTTACTTTTTTGAAAATTTAATTTGTCACCGTCACGTAAAATGTATCCCAACAAGTTTCGCGGAGTATTATTTACTAAAGCCGTCCATCCTACAGTTGGATATGATTGAATAGATGTAACAGTAGCTTCTTTTAAGGGGAATATATAATGCGTCCCTAAATCGTGAATTAAATAAGCACTTTTATCGGGGTCAAATTTTCCATTCAATACCAAAGGAATATACGTAAAAGATTTCAATTTTTGATGACTTGTCTTAAAATTATGTTGTGATATGTGGTGACCGAATTTATCGAGTGTCATATTGTTGCTGTACACGAAAGAACTGTTAATAAATGAAACAATGAAAACTAATTTATAGTCTAAATAATAATTTTTGCTTCTCTCAATTCATTAATGATAAGATTAATTTCATTTGAGTGACTCGTATTACCGGCAAGTTGTGATGAAATCAAAAGGCGTAAACGATCGACTAATTTATTGGGATTATTCCACGGAACATATTCAATATTTTTATTCGTAACTTCTAACGTTCTTAATCCTTTACCACCTTTCGATTTTGCAGGTGATGATGATGATGCTTTCGTTTTAATTGATGCTTTACTTTTTTCGGCAGATGTCGTGGGTAAAGTTCCACTCCTAGCTCTACTCATAGGTACACTTCCAGGTTTACTGGTATCTATACTTCCACTCCTTGTTCTACTAGATGATGTTGCAGGTGGTGGTGATGGTTTATTAAACTTGTTTTGAACTGTCAAAAGTTTTGGTTGATTCGATAACGGTTTTATTATACTTTTATACTTTATCCCAACATTTCCAGCAACTTGTTCATTGGCTTGATAATTTTTACGATTAGCATTGGTTCTTTCAACAATTTCTTTATACATTAATCGATCAGTGTCCTTGAAACCGATTGGTTCTTTTTTAAACAATAATTCCATTAAACCGGCTGTCGAAGGATAACGTATATTTTGAATAATAAGTTCATCGTTTATAAAATCTATTTCCGAGTTTCCAATAAAAAATTTAGCTTTTTCTGGACTATATCGAACTCCATATTGAAAATCAAATTTATCTTCTTTATCAGTAAGCATTTCTTCAATATATTGACGTGGAAGTTCAGGCCATTGTTCTAAAAACTCACGAAACGCTTGCGTATCAGACAATTTATCAATATCTCTCTGAATTTCAGACAATGATGGTTCCACCACACTCGGTTCTATTTCTTCATCGGGTATATGTTTTGAAATTTCCTCGGTTTCTAAGAAAGATGGTTGTCTCAATTTACTCCTGGGTGTAGAACTTGATAGATAATTGGGTGTCGAAGTGACAGCGGGGCTTTTTTTTTATCGATATTTCTTCCTTTTTAACAACAGGTTTTTCTTGTTTAATTTCACTTATGAGATTTTTAATCGGTTCGGTGAGAGGTCGGAAACGCGTCTCAAACATTTCTTGTGAACTTGCAATTTCAGAGGTTAATCCACGTAACTTTTCGCGCACGTCTTTTCTTGCTTTTGCTAGTTTGATGAGCAAACGTTTATCCATATTGAATGCAGTGTTGACTATAATACTAATGTAAATATTATCTTTATATATTTATCAAATCCTTTTCTATATCTTCCATCATGCAAATCGCAGTCTTTATTTATAACCAAAAAATCGTATGAATCTTTCCAACAATTATTACATAATGCTTGAAATTTTTCAAATGACATATCACCGTTGACATGATTATTGTACACGTGCTTCAACTATGAAATTTGCATTATCTCGAATTAATTGTTTCGGTATGGAGGAATAAGTCTGACTTAAATAAAAGCAATCTATGTAATAATGACGACCAAAACAATAATAATCTCTAATAATTTTTTGATCACAACCAACTACATCATCAAATATAATGATTGAAAATGGTTTGGCTTCGTTTGGAGGTATGATATGATCTCCTTCTTCAAATTCAAAAAACCCAATGTTTTCTTTGTTTTTTCCATCATTAAGAGATTGTAAAACCTGCTTTAAAAATTGATATTTTGGTTGATTAAGAGTTTTCGAATATAAATAAATATTTGAAAAACGTAGCCCGTTTTCGTGGAGTAATAGACTGAGTAAAGCGTTTGTTTTTCCACATCCCGATCTTCCAACAATTATACCTCGTTTAATGATAGAGCGTACAGCGTCCTTCCAGAAGGACCGGATCGACTCATTTGAGGACGCTAGAAATCAAGATATTTGAGTACTTTGCGTACTGCCAGCAGGACGGCAATGTAGCTCATTATGTCGATAAAGAAATATGGAATCAGCGCATTTTTGAATCAAGTTTCTACCTGTTTTCTTCTCAAAGTTATGCATTGTACAATCTGCACAGTCTGTCTGGTCAGATCTTACAAAATGGTGTCTGTTGGTGATCGTGTATCGGCATTAGCCACAATTTTTGATCAGAAAAATGATCATACTTGGAGTCAAAGTGAATTTGGAGAAAACTGGAGTAGTGCAAGGTGTTATGGAACTTGCCAAAAAGTATTTAAAGCGTCTCTGTGTGCTTCAGTGAAATGGGATATAGACAATCGCACAACCAAAGTTGCCTGCAGTGTACTGCGAATTGAAAATTCCGCAGGATGTAGTACAGGTAGATTTATTTATATGAAAAGTGTGTTTTTATGTAAATTTTGTATGGAATTATTATATGAAGTGTATGCAATATTACAGTTTGTCCAGCGAGATTGGTTGATATAAAAATCACTAAATTCTACGCAGAGAAAGTACTACCTAGCGCATGTAAAATTTGAAATGTATCCTTCAAGCAGTAATATTTTTGCCCTGAAATTAGCTCTAATTAATGTATTTTAGTGCATTTTGTAGTGTTTGGTTACAAGTTTACAATGCAAAATCTCCCAATCTCTCGCTGGACGGGGTATACCAAATAATTATAAAAAAATATAATTTTAGGTTCTGATGACGGTTCACACAGGAATAAAAACAAAGGAAAACGCAAGCGTAGTCAAGTTTTTTCATCAGCTCCTAGCCCTGTAGCTGAATTAAGCTCTTCTGAGAGTGATTTATTGACAAGCGAATCAGAAAGTGACATGGAGGATCAAAATATAAATAATTTTCTGGACCAAAGGAGGGATGATGATATTAGTAGAGACAGCGAGCACCAAAATCAATATACAAATACCGTAACAGTACATGGTACTTCATGGGAATTTGGTACCTCTGTCGAAATCAACACTTATAAGGATACCCATTTCAAGCCTGAACTTCATGTAAGGAACATTCAGTCCATGAAACAATATGAATTTTGGATGGCATTTTTTCCATCTGAAGATTTAGATCTTATTTTACGGTGCACAAACGCGCATCTTAGAGAACGTCGAAGACTGATAACCAAAGGCGAATTTTTTAAGGCCATAGGAATCATGTATGCAATGACAATTAATGTTCTTCATAGCCGCCGCGACTATTGGTCGACTGAATCGGGTCTCTTTCCGGCTCCAGCGTTCGGCCAAAGATTTGGAATGGGACTCCATCGCTTTGAAGAGATACTGGGATGCATGGCGTTTGCAATGCCTGCTAACGAAGAACCGGACGATAAATGGTACCATGTTCGTCCATTTTTTGATATGACCACAGCAAAGTGGAGAGATATTTTCACTCCAGGATACAAACTTACCATAGACGAATCTATGTTCGCGTGGTATGGCAAAGGACTCCATAATGAAAAAGATGGTCTGCCTGCCGTGATAAAAATTAAGCGTAAACCAAAAGGCATTGGGTGCGAATGTAAGACTTTGGCCGACGTTCAATCTGGCGTTATGATAGCAATTGAAATTAACGAAGGCAAAACAGCAATGCAACAAAAGGAATTTCAACAAGAGTTTGGTGCAGGCACTGCAACTACATTACGGATGACACGTCCTTGGCATGGTTCTGGCAGGATAGTAATAGGTGACTCCTGGTTTGCTTCCGCTAAAACAGCCATCCAACTTCATAAAAGAGGACTGTATTTTCTTGGCATCATCAAAACCGCTACAAAAAATTACCCAATAGCAGAAGCTAGAAGACGGTGTCCCTCTGAACGAGGTAAATGTGCAATTGCAACAAGAAAAATTAATGATGTGAATCTGACATGCGTTGCATGGAGAGACAAAAAAGTGCATACCTTTATTGGTTCATGCAGTACTACTTTAGAAGGGCAACCCGTAAAGAAACGTAGAACTGACGAATCAGGTAGAATTATTATAAAAGAAGTTCCTAGACCTAAAATAGTCGAAGAATATTTTGATGGAGCACCTTCCATTGACATACACAATCACATACGTCAAAGCGGTCTAGCTCTAGAAGAAGTATGGAATACACAAAAGTGGCACCATCGTATGTTTGCGAGTCTATTTGGAATTATTGAAACGAATGCCTACTTGGCATTTAAATATTTCAGAAAAGACACAACTATCAAGCATTCACATTTCACTGAATCGCTAGCATTTGATACCGCGCTTCGCGATTAAGTCCCGATTTTGTAAATACTGTACATAAATGTAAATAAAGAACACGTAGGTTAAGTTAGTTAAGTTAGTTAAGTTAGATAAGTTAGGTTAAGTTTGTAAATATAGTTAGGTTTTTTTCTTTTGTGAGCCGGCCGGGGCGAGGTGTTGTCGACGAGGAGACCTGTCCTATAGTACGCGCGCGCGGCTGTTCCGCCGGCTTTATAGGCACAGGTTTTCTCTCGGCTGCGCCACCAAAGTTTCCGGCCGGACCAATCAGGAGCCGTCCTTTGCGCCTCGGCCCTCAGCCGGGCGCACATAAATAGGGGCTCACATTTTGTCAACGTCACTCCCGTACCGGTCGAAAAAGACGGACGGAGTCATTAAAGACTTGCTCTTCACCGAGACTTTTCTTTTCACCACATCCTGAGGGGTCCCTGCTCTGGCACGATCGACCAGACACCCCTCACACCATCATCAACGCTCCACCGAGGGGTCCCTGCGCTGGCGACATCGACCAGCCACCCCTCGCATCATCCGCCGTCCACCGAGAGGTCCCTGCGCTGGCGGAATCGACCAGCCACCTCTCGGCCGACCGCACCACCGAAACCGTCACCGTAGTCGCCCACGGCACTCGGTGGCACCCCCCCTTCATCAACGAGGACTCCGACGTCTGTGGCGCTTCGCCCCCTTGGTGCTTCGCCCCCCTGGGGCTCCGCCCCGACGTTCGACTTCGTCCCGTAACACATTGCAATTAATCCACAATACTTGGGATAATAACAGAGAAATTGCTAATTTAGGTGACGAGGTAGCCAATCGGTCTAAACCAGTTCCTCTTCAGCAAGAGTTGCTTCATGGGGACCATGTTCTTATTCCTTTGAGTCGACATGATGAGAGGGTGAGAGTCCAAAGAAAATGCATTATTTGTAGCCGTATTCACAAAAGGCAACAAAAAGCGAGCTATAGGTGCAGTTCTTGTGGAGATCGTTCAGTTATGTGTGCACCAACCACGGGAAGAAATTGCTTCACCTATCATATTCAGCATGGAATTCCTGCTTAAAAATTATATGTTTAAATAATATATAATTACACTTATATCAGCAACCTTATCTCATTTGTTAGTTTCACGTTTTTATATTTATTATGAACAATAAAATTTGTGTTGATTTCAAACATATCTAAAAATTACATTTTTACGTTGAGAAGTGCGGTCCTTCTAGAAGGTTTTAGTTATACCAGCAGGACAAGCTTATGAATTATTTACGTCCTGCTAGCAGGACAAGTATTTATTTAGCCACAATGCAATTAGTGATCGATCGCCATTTTGTCTCGGTACTGCTGGAAGGACGATCCTTCACTACGATTGGATTTGTCTCGAACCATCACTCCGATGGAGGTCCTTCGAGAAAAGGTCGATGCCATTTCACTGTTGAGCCCGTCCCAAAAGTCCCAACTGTTTGATGTCCTGGTTTCGCATCAAACAGCGTTCAATGGGTTGCCCGGCCGAACAAACGAATATGTGCACGTCATCAAGATGCACGACGCCACCCCGTTCATCAAGAGGGCGTACCCCATTGCTTTTAGTCTCCGCCCAGAGGTTGAAAAAGTCATCCAGCAAATGCTCCAGTTGGGTGTAATTAAGAGAGAAGCGTCCCCTTTTGCTAGCCCCATGACGGTCGTAAGGAAGAAGGATGGATCTGTCAGGATTTGTCTGGATGCCAGGTGGATCAATCAGCAGATGGTTTCGGACTGTGAAGCTCCTCGACCACCAGAGGATCTGTTCCATTCTTTTCCGTCGATGCGATTCATGTCAGCCATTGATCTCCGTTCATCTTACTGGCAAATTCCACTGAGCGCCGAGAGCACGCAGTACACCGCGTTTCTGTTCAACGGCCAATCCTACACGTATCAGGTGCTACCTTTCGGATTGAAGACTGCTGTGGGTTCTTTTAGCAGGGCCATGGATGTCATTTTAGGTCCCGAGGTCCGGGAGTTCACCATCAACTACATCGATGACCTCTTAATTGTTTCCCAAACTTTCGAGGAACATCTCCGCCACTTGGGGCTTGTGCTGCAACGTCTGCAGGATGCTGGTATGACGATCAATCTCGAAAAGTCCGCTTTCTTGCAGCAGGAGGTTCACTTTCTGGGGCATGTCTTGAGTCCGAACGGCGTTTCCACCGATCCAGCGAAAGTAGAGGCGATCCAGAAATTTCCAGTGCCAAAGACGCAAAAACATCTGCGTGCCTTTTTAGGTTTGTGTGGTTATTATCGGCGTTTTTCCGATCGTTTCAGCCATGAAACTGCACCGCTCACACAGCTGTTAAGGAAGGGCACTCGATGGAACTGGACTTCTGTTGAGCAACAGGCTTTCGAAAGGACCAAAGGATTATTTTTAGAGGCGGTTATTTTACACTTTCCTAATTTTAGCAAAACCTTCTATCTTCAAACCGATGGTTCTGGTGTGGCTCTGGGAGTAGAGCTCTACCAGCTTGACGATGCCGGCGAACATGGCGTGATTGGCTTTGCGAGCCGCATGTTGAGAGGACCGGAGTTGCTCTACACCGTGACCGAGAAGGAACTGCTTGCCATCATCTTCGGTTTACAGAAGTTCCGAACCATCTTGTTAGGCCACAGAATCGTCATTCGAACTGATCACTACGCCTTGAAATTCCTGAAGCAGTGTCGTCTGCTTAACGATCGACTCACCAGGTGGTCACTTCTTTTAAACGAGTTCGATTATGACGTGGAGCACATCCGCGGTAAGGATAATGTCGTTGCCGACACCCTTTCTCGTTTTCCACCAGATATGGGTTCCGTTCCGATCCGAGGTCCGAATGTGCCGATCGTTGGCGCCACTGTAATGTCAGAAGTGGAGGTTATCTCAGCAGTTTTTACTGCTTCTGGGTTAGGAGAGTTACAGGCTCACTTCCAGAATCTGAGACAGTTGCAGGTTGATGATCCGTTTCTGGGTCCGATTTTCAACGCTAGAATCCAGGGGGGCGTGCCACCCGATCATGATCGACTCTTCCCACATTTCCGGATTCATCAAGACGTTCTTATCTTCGTCCATCCTGTCGATAGGACTCCCAAAATTGCACTTCCAGAAATTTTGGTTGATGACGTCATCCGGATTTTCCACGAACAATATGGCCACTTTGGGATAACCAAAATCTACTCCCTAATGAATCGTCACTTCTTTTTCAGAAGGATGCGTTCGCGCATAGAGCGATTCGTCAAATCTTGCGACACGTGCCAGAAGTGTAAATTCCCTAACCGAGCGCATTCAGGTGAAATGCATCCCATCATCGCAGAAAATCCGGGAGATTTGGTGACTGTGGATTATTACGGACCACTTCCAGAAAGTCGTTCTAGGGTAACGTATATCTTCGTGGTCATTGACTCTTTTTCCAAATTTGTCAGGTTGTACCCGCTTCGTCGTGCCCAAGCCAAAATATCGGCGCAGAAGATTGTGAATGATTTCCACCGAATCATTCCAGTCAAAGCTGTCTTGAGTGACCACGGGACACAGTTCCAATCTCGACAGTGGCAAGACACCTTGCGAAGTTGGGGCATCCGACCCACCTTCTCAACGATTCGACATCCGCAATCCAACCCCACGGAGCGAGTGATGAAGGAGTTGAGTAGGCTTTTCCGAACCTACTGTTCACGTTCTCACGCAGGCTGGAGTACGATCCTATCAAAGATCGAGCTCTTATTTAACGTCACCCCACACATCAGCACCGGTTATTCTCCTTACGAGATCGTCTCTGGTAAGAACCCGTCTAACCCACTTTCAGACTTAGCCGACACCATCCTTCCGGCCAATCCCCCAAAGGCAGTGTATGAAATTCGTGCTGATGTGCGCGCCCGATTGAGACAAGCGGCAGAGCAGAGGAAAAAGTGGAAGAAATCGCGAGGAGACGTCTTCCACGTGGATGATTTCGTTCTCCTTCGAGAAAACCCCATTTCCGATGCCGCCAACAAGGTCATCTCCAAGTTTTGCCCGTTGTATTCAGGCCCATATGTGGTTGACGGCGTGCCACATCCGAACGTCTACGCATTACGTGACCCGACGACAAACGAAAGAAAAGGTAACTACAACATCAGTAACCTTAAGTTATACTATCGCAGGACGTGATTCTGCTGATGTTTTTTTTTCGTTTCATGCTGCACGGTCCTCGGGGGCGTCCTCCAACCCCAGGTGGCCTGCGGCCAAACATGAGACCAGAGACTTCACCCGGATTCGACTTAACTAGACCCAACAGCCAGCTCGAACAACCACGTCAACCGCAACCAAAGCTCCAACACCTGGAATTTGAATCACTCGGCACTTGGAAGTGTCTCCAATCGTTGCACTACGCTGCACTCTGAAGACACTTGGGGGCGTATGTAGTGCCCCGATTCAAAATTCCATTTCACGGCTACCAAGTAGGCCTTGGTTTGTTTACCAAAAATGGAATCCAGTAGGCCATGGTCAAGAAGTGACTGAAGGGATGGTGGGAAAAAAAAAGCGCGCTCTTCTTTCCACTCTCACCGGAGGCAAGACGTGTTTTGTGCGTGCAGAGTGTTTTGTTTAAAAAATCTCGTGTTTTTTGCTAATTCCCACTGCCATCCGCTGTTGAATTAAACGCTTTTCATTCGCGAATTAACAGACGGAGTGTTTTCTCGTGAGATTTGGTGCAAATCAGTGATATTGACGCTGTCCCATTTTGGCGCCACTTTTTCCCTTTGTCTCACGCGTTACACTAATCTTTGTTCGAGCCAGGACTGTGTTTTGTTGTTACAGGTATGTTTTGCAGGTAGAACAGCATTGTAAATATTAAATTCTGACATGCTAAATTCACAAATTTGTTAAAATCATAATTTGTTCGTATCGGAAGAAAAGTTTGTGTCATGTAATTGGGAAAGCAGTTTAGAGCGACATCAGCGTTCGTTTCGTCACGGGCTGTAATAAATGTTCCGCACTTCGATAGGCATTGATTTGATGATTGGGACTATATAGATCACTGCACGTTGTAGTTTCGTTCGCTCAGCGTAATTTCCTTTCCTTTTGTCCTCGTCCCCTCCGAACCTACGCGTGAGATTCACGTCCACACATGGAAGTTGTGTGTCCCGTCATCTCCCTTCCGACCGGTATGCGGATGTAGAAATAGGGCGTGGGGGTGTCGCATGCGTTAGAGGTTGTAGTAATGTTCACACATGTACTCTGTAGTTGTTGTATCTCCATCTAAACGGCTCGTGACGAAATCGCGCGTCCCCGTATCTCAACTGTACCGAAATGAAATATTTTATTATAATTCGTGTTTAAGAAAAATTTGTTATGAAGTTTGAAAAGATTCCGCCTTTGGGATACCGTTTATGGGGGTTTTATCGGTCCCGTTTTGCAATAACCGCGTTTTATAATTTGTTTATTTTTGTGTTTTGTCGGGAAAAATTCGTTCATTCACCTTAATTCAAAAATCCACTTTGTCGGTTCGTTTGGCGTATGCGAGTGCAACGTGAGATTTGGCATTGTGTCTAATTTCTTGTTTGTCTTTATTTCTTTAAAAATTCGCCGTTTGCTATTTCGATTTTGGTAAATTATGTATTTTGTGTTGCATCGTTTAATGCTGTTTATTTGTGTATACCTTATATTTTGTTTTGTTGCCATCTTGCGTTGCTCGCTTCAAAAATTCAAAGTCATTGCGGATCAAATAATTAAATGAAATAAAAGTTTGGCGTCCCTCACATGTGTGTTTTATTTGCGGCACTCTTCCAACTGGAACCCTCATCGTTTGCATTCCGAACCTTTTCTTTTTTTTCCGCCAAAAGAAAGACACAACGTAGGGCTCCTCCGATTCGATGACGATCACGACCACATTTGTTACCGTTTGCGCAGGTTCAAATATTTGGCGGAAAAAGTAATGTCTTCAAATCATTACAACATTCATGATTTTCAACATTTAATGATTTTTTTTGCTTTACAATTTTCATTCTATACTATACACAAATTAAACCACAACTAAATATGATATAATTCTACAGCTTCTTATAAACAATTTTCTATCATACATTATCTTCGCATGCTTTGTTTAGTTCATTTAAAAACGTATCAAAGTTTATGTGAAAAGCTATATCCTTATGGCCCCAGGCTAAAGTATTTGGTGAATTTGTTAATAAAAATCTTTTATCATCTACACCGGACAGAGCAATTTTATTTCTTCTTTCCGTAAACATTTCGTGTAAACACGACTTGAAAATGTTCATGGAACAAAGAAGAATAGAATTTTCAGTGACAACATTTTTATAGTCAGAAAACCGTATTTGCTTATCGACAACATGTTTACTTATACCTTTAGCTTTTTTTTCGATTTTATTTAATAATTCTATGCAATATGCTTTAGCACCCGTACCATAGAAACTCTTAATTATTGCACCGGCGCGGCGTATTCATCTTTCATTTTTCCTATAACCGAAATACCTGGTTCGATAGAATGTATATTATTGGGTGGATAATTGGAAGTATCGAAACGGTCTGAATTTCGTTTAATATCTTCATATACATTTTCGGAAAATACTTGTAAAACCAATGAATCTGTATAGGTATATAATAAAGAAACATTATCACCATATGATGGTTTCAAGAAATCATAAAAAAACTCATAAATTACAGTTTTTGACATCTCCAATATACAAAAACCAGCATAAATTGGTTTATTATATGTCACTTGAACTTTATTCATTTCTATTGCGATTAGATTATCATAGAAAATTTCCCTCGATTTGAAATGAGGTTTCGCAATCCAAGTTTCAGCTCCAACTTTATGTCCTCTATTGGCCCAGTGCGTTGATAATTTTATATCGCTTCTTTTTTCAACATTTTCCATGGTCTTTCCATATATACAATTAACTAATAATTTAAATAAATCTTTGACAAATTTAGAAGTTGCTCTATTCCTTAACATGGTATTTAAATTTATATAATTTTGAAGCCACGGTGATTGTTTAAATTTTAAAATTCTATGAATATTATTAATAATTAAACCATGTTTTAAACATTGTTTTAAATTTCTGTAATGTATAATATAATTTGTTTTATCACATAGATTTGGAATTAATTTTGCATGTTTTCCATGGGGGGGTATTATATTTTCTGGGCAAAATGGCATATCATTATGCAGTGAGTGTAATGTTTCGGGATAAATCAAATCCACTTCGAGAATGTATCCAAAATCTGATGTGTCAGAAAGTTCATTTAAATTAAAATTTTCAATTTCATTTCTAGTTAACCATTCGAAAGATCCCGTAGGTAAATATTGCTTCATAGCATAACCGTATAAGTTTGTTGCATCCAAATAAAGAATAAATGAAGATGGTTCCAATAGATTATATTCAGGTAAAAACTTGTTATTGGCGTGACACATGTACTGACACCACCTCGAATTCCTTTTTTAAAAAAGTGAAGCATATCAATTTCCGTCAAGAGTTCCAATTGTACTTTTGTATATTTTAACATTGCATCCCAGCTGAATGATGGAGCCGTAATATACTGAGCACTATCTAAACCGTAATGTTTAAAACAAGTATTACGGAAATTTTCAAAAATGTCAGCCAACAGTAAAATATCTGATTTGAGGTAAATATCCGAATAATCACCTAAAGTATTACAATCGAATACATCCCATACTTTTTGAGCTCGCTCATAATCTGCATCTGAAATATGTTCTTCTTTTAATTTATCAAAAAAATCATCTTTATCTGGAAGATGTGTAAGATCTAATTTTGACCAATCATCTATAAATGAATAGGGAAATACACCTTTTTGTCTAATTAAATCAAATTCTTCATCATGCATATAATATTTTCTAATTTCGGTACATTCACTTGACGATAATGTTTATGCCAATTTTTCTAGGGAAGTAGGAAGAAAGCGAAGAGAATCTACAAACCGTAGTTTTATATATTTGCGTACCTCCTTTCCTTCTGCATTAACTGAATTACCAACGTGAATGTGTTTACTAAATGTGATGTATTTTTCTTTAGTTTTTGCAATTACATCGATATCTTCACCATTTAAAGATAGTTGTTTAATAAACAAGTGACTATCGTAGTTGGTGAGATTGTGAAAAAAGACCGGAATAAAATTTGGAAGTTTAAAATTTAGATTACAAGTAGAATGACTTGGACCCTCTATATTGTCCGGTTAAATGACAATGATCTTTAACTTTAGCCTCTTGACTTGTAAAAGGTCTTTCGCAAATGTAACATGTGTTCGAAAATGCATATTCACTTTCTTGTTCAGCCGTTAAAGGATGCATCGGTTTAATAATATTTAAATATGTATCATAAATTACTTTGACTTCATTTTCTAAACTATCTAAGAACTCTCTGATGCATTGTTTACCTCGAAACAAACAAAATTTGGAAATATTATTATCAAAGGAGCATTTCAAATAATATCCACAGGAATAAGGTTCATGCTTATATGTTTTTAAATGCCATGACTTTTCTGGATCAGGTAAACAATTATCTAATGGTTTGAGTAAACATTCAAAGTCTGCATAAATAACGAAAGGAACACGAATTTGTTTTTGAAAATTTGAAAACTCTAATATATTACCAGGAATCATTTTTCCAATCTTATTTTTTATCGGATCAGTATTAGGAATTCGCACATATAAATACCCACAATCATTTTTACAATGTAATTCTAGTAAATCACGTGTTCGAAAATATTGTAAACATCCATCACATAAATGCTTTTTTCCATTCCGTTTTGTAATTTGACTCGATACTAATTTTGACAAATCTTTAATTGTACAATAATGTTGATTACTATCATCATCACTAATTAATAATAAATTTATGTGTATCGGTTTTTTACATCGCGTATAGTATAACGGTCCGACAATTTCATAATTTTGTTGCCCATTCTGATATAACTTTTCAATACCATAAACGTTAACAGAAGCATTATTTAATTGTTCGAAAATATTTAAACTATCTAACCTTACTGGAAATTCGATACCGTCAAAGTTGAAAATTTGAGTAAAGTGTGGATAAGATCTCGGATCCCATTCCGGTCCTTCCGGTTTGCAGACTGCAGCTACCGCACTCCAAGCGAAGCAGTAATAATCTTGATTGCGAACGTTGACCACAGCATTTCTTTTTTTTATAGATGCAGGTAAATGAATAAATGATGAAGCTCTGAGTGGGTTGTACTTGCTAAAATTTAATTCCATGTATATGATGCTTACTAGACTCCATCCTAAAACAAAAAAAAAATACATTAATATAATGTAAATAATAATACATGTATAAATTTATTTACCTGAATCTTTCTCCAAGAATTCGCTCATTTTGTTCTCAATAACCCCCTTAAAATCCTCAATAATATTACTCCAATTAGAACCCAAAGTTATAATGATGTTTCTAGTGTTGAAAGATTTTACGTCAAAAAGATTTTGCGATTCCAATGTGTACAGTCCGAACAGCTCCAAGTTTAATTTTACAGTTGTATGTTTCTCAACGTTTTCCTGAATGAGATTTATCATTTTCTCCCTGATTTCTTCGATAAATTCATTCAAATCAACACAAGTTCTTTCACCGGTTATCCTATAACTTGTAACATTTGATTCGAATGCTGTTGCGATTTGATGAACACCATCCTCTTCGAGTTTTTTCAAAGATTTGTTTTTATGTTGTGCAGATTTTCGGTGGGAATGTAGTGTTGTCGCGGGAATTTGAATATCACATGTTGCACATGTAACATATGTGATCATCGAACGTATACGTTTTCTTCTTGAACAACTCTCCTTTTCATGTCTCAGAAATGCTCGATTGGTAGTGAAATGTGTCAAACAATTTCCACATTGAACGGTTTGCTAAATATTATAAACAAAAGAAAAAATATACATATTTAGTTGCGCGGTTTACATTTAGACTGTCTTTAGTTACTATTATTTATCAAATTAAAAAAAAAAAATAAAAAAATAATTGATAAACAATAGATATCCAGCAAGACCACGTGGAGGAACAGTCACGCTTGCCATCGCGGGTGTGCTTTTTTTATTTAAACTCTCTCTCTCACTCTTTCTCACTACTCATTCATCCTGATAAATCACGTAGAGCTACTGATAAATCATGAGATATATTTCTCACATTTTGAATCAGAGTAGCGTCAACTGCTCGATAAAGACGCTGCTCTTCATCAATTTGATCTTGAAGAACTTGCTCTTGAAGAACAAGTTCTTCAGCATCGTCAACTACTCGACAAAGACGCTGCTCTTCATCAATTTGATCTTGAAGAACTTGCTCTTGAAGAGTAAGTTCTTCAGCATCGTCAACTACTCGACAAAGATGCTGCTCCTCTGTCAAGCTATTATCAATATCATCTCCTAATCTATCAGAAGCTATACTTGATGCTTCCGAAACACCATCATCGACATCCATATTGATCTCATCCATCTCGACGGCTTGTATCAAAGGGTGATGCAGTTCACCAACACCACCCCTCTGATTTACACCGTCAGCGACAGATTGAATCTCTAATATGTTATCGATGATTGGTGCTGGTGAATTTGAACCTATATCGTCGACATCTTCCAAATCCTCACCAACCTCCACCAAACGTTGATAACCTTGGTCGTTATCACGCATCTGGCTTCTCTTATTTTCCACATCCATCAAACGTTGACAATCGTAGTTATTGTCACGCATCTGGTGTCTGTCGATTAATTGCTGAGAATTTAAAAGATTTTCATCGAAAGTAGGTACCAAATCACCATAATCATCATCATGAACACCCTGATCATTATTGCCGAGTTGACATTGATTGTAAAGATCATTGATGACAACTTCGGAATAATGATCGAGATTTTCATCACGATGATCATTCACATCTACATCAACATTCTCACTTTCTCCACTTTTATTATCGAAAAAATTGAGTAGGGATATATCCCCAAATTCATTACCCATTCCAAAATCGTTTTCTAACACCGAATCTAAAATTTGTTGTGTATTCGGAATTTCGATAGTTTTTATCGGCTGTGTATCGAGAATTTCAATTGTTTGGGGTTGTGTATCAGGAATTTCAATTATTTGGGGTTGTGAATCAGGAATTTCAATTATTTGGGGTTGTGTATCCGGAATTTCAATAATTTCCGGTTGAGTGTCTTCAATAATAATTGTTTCAATTCGCGGTTTCTTTATGAGTTTGTTAGAATGGATAATAATTTTAGAAAGTCTTTTGGGATGTAAAAGACTTCTTAAAAGTGGAGAATCATTCATACTTACATTTGCAGGTGGACTACGGATGCGAGATGTACCAGGACGAGCACAACTGTTACACTCCTGGTCACCACTGCACCCACAGAAATCAGCAAACGCACGTTTCATTTTTACTAACACGATGAAGCACACCACACGAATGAAGCTCCCCACGAATGCTCATGATTTTTAAGGGAAAACGAATTGGGTGGGGAGTGGAGTGGGGGAGAGGTCAAGGCCAGGTTAAAGGTTAAAGATCAAGGTTGGGTCAAATGTCAAAGGTCGGGTCAAAGGTTAAAGGTCGGGTCAAAGGTCAAGGTCGGGTCAAAGGTCAAGGTCAGGTCAGGTCAGGTCAGGTTAAGTAAAGTTTTGTTTTACATGTTTAAACATTTTCTTACATCAAGCATTTCCGAAATATGTATTTAGATTTTTTTGTTTTGTTTTACATGTTTAACCATACTTTAAACATTTCCTCACATCAAACATTTCTGAGATATGTATTTAGATTTTTTGTGGTTTTTTTAAACTTGTAACTTTTTCGTGAATCATGAGAAAATCTATCGAAAACTCTATTGGTTGATGATCTGAAATTACATTTCTGAAATTTTAAATATATCATGGTATATTATTTTCTAACTCTAGCGCTTTTATATTTTTTTTATAATTTCATAATTTCAGAATACTTACCTTGTTTGTTTACATTTTTTTATGATACGTTACTATGTTAAAATGTATTCTAAAATATGTTAGTGTTCATTAATGAACATGAAGTAAAAATTGTTTTTACTTTCAACTATGCGTTTTGAACACCACGATCAAATTAACCAGCCACATTTATAAGTCGGAAATAAATTCATCTATGCATTGTCGGATTAATTAAAAAAATTAAAACATATAGTTATAATAATTTATTAACAAATCTACATTTGCATGGTGGGATATAAGTTCCATAATTTAAATTATCCCAAGATTCCTCCTCTTCTTGGGGTAGCAACTGCTGCAGTTGTTGTAGCACCTGCTGGAATTCTTCTTGCTGCTGCTGTTGTTGTTCTTGATGAGGGGGTTGTAACCCTTGCCCCTGAATTTGCTGCGATTGTTGTGGTAGTTGCTGCGGTTGTTGTGGTAGTT
Organism: Tenebrio molitor; assembly: GCF_963966145.1. Lineage (NCBI taxonomy): Eukaryota > Metazoa > Arthropoda > Insecta > Coleoptera > Tenebrionidae > Tenebrio > Tenebrio molitor. Next base: position 4,916,498 of record NC_091049.1, read on the forward strand.
GCTGTGGTTGTTGGGGGAGTTGCTGCACCGGACGAAGTTGTTGGGATCGTTGTTGCTCGATTTTATGCTTCAATTCGAAATATCGAATATTCCGATCCCTTTCATACTCCCTTCGATGGCATTTCCACATATGTTTCGTCATTCTATGACGTAAACAACGGTGAAACTTATCGTAGGGACACTGCACAACATCATCACCACCGTCATATTCTTGTTGAAAATACATGTTAACAGCTGCAACCAAGATTACACCAACAACTGACTGTCCATCGAGTTTGTTCACATATATTTGATTTTCCCCACCACAATCATTCTATAGGTCAAGGTAAAATTTTTTATTATTTTAAAAAAATAATATAAAAAAGTGGTTTTTTTTTTTTGCAAAAAAAGCAAAAAGAGAAAAAAAACACTTTTTTTTTCAAAAAAACCCATTTTTTATATTATTTTTTTTAAATAATAAAAAAAAAATTTACCTTACAATGCGGAATGTGGTGGGGAATATCAAATATAGGTCAACTGAAGTGGAACGGTTAGTTGTTGTGTTGGTTGCATAATCATCGTTACCGTTGTATTGCAACTACGCCCGCTACGCCCGTACTGGTGATAATTGAATAATTGAAAATAACAAACATTTTTTATATTATTGTTTCAATTTATTATATAACATTGCAACAATTTGCATGCTGCAGTAACAATTCTCGCTTATATGAAATAAACACATCGGTTTGGATGATTCTAATCGAGGAGTTTCTGGTAATTCTATTACCGGCATCTTAATACACTTTTCGATAAATTTTGCTTTTTCTTTACCCTTGACATGGACTGAATCACCATCGCTTATTACTTTCTTTAAGATTTGTTGAAATTTCCAATGCGGTACAAATCCAGTATCCCATTTTATACAATGATGATTTTTTGATAACCACTTTATTTGATATTGAACATCATCTGGTAATAATGTAGATGGGAAGGGAGGAGCAAAAACGTAATGAGCCATTTTATTATTTTTTAAAATTGCCAATTCTTTCGGTATAAATTTATTATTGGTAATTTTAAATCCTTGAATATCTATTAGTACCATATTTCTTTGATCCATAATACAACTTTTTTCGCACTCTATCACAAATCGTACTCTAGATGGACACACTACACTGAATATTGGTTTGGTAACAAATGTTTTTAAATTATCCAGCTTTATGTCTTTATATTCTTATAATTTCCTCCTCTCCCTTTTCTACTCTTTACAACATTAAATTTTATTATTAAGTATGTTCAAATGAAACATTCTTATTTTTTTATAATACTTTTATTATATACATAAGAAAACATTAATTATTACATACATTGTTTTATTACATTAATATTATATTTAAAAAAAATTTCTTCTGCTTGATCCAGTTAGGGTTCCATTTCCCGAATGTGATAGCTCGGATGATTGTTGTGGTGGTTGTGGTGTTGATTGTTGGGGTGGTGGTTGTGGTGTTGATTGTTGTGGCAAATGATCATTTGAGGAATGTGATGAATCACAAAATTCATTATAATCATGTTGGGATTTTCTAATAAGGCCGACTGTTTTGATTTAAAAGCTAAAACTGTTTATTCAAACGTGAACGTGTTGTTTTACCATCTACAAGTTTCAAGTTAGTGTCTATGGCGTATATCAGGTTTTTCCTTAGTTACATCTACTCGTTGGTTTTAGTACCAACCTAAACAAAATAAAAGTACTGTTATTAAATAATTATAAAATGAGAAATACATCAACACTCTCCCTTATTTAATAACTTACAGATTCCCATGTCGTTACACAAATCTCTAAATCGGGTTGAAAACAATGGTTTTGTTAATATGTCCGCGAGCTGTTTTTCAGAATCTACTTTTGAAACCATAATCTCTCCAGCAGTTACTAATTCGCGAACAAAAAAATGTCTGATACGAATATGCTTCGTTCTTCGATGGAACTCGGGATTCTGGGCAAGTCGAATAGCAGCTTCATTGTCGATTTGTAATGTAGGTGTTGCTTTCAATTGGTCCAGTTCAGTTAAAATCCTCTTGATCCAGATGATCTCCCTGGCAGCTTCGCTGGCAGCTACAACTTCAGCTTCAGTTGTGGATATGGCAACGGAAGATTGTCTTTGGCTCATCCAGGAAATAGGGGCCCCAGAGTGGAGGCACAGTACACCAGAGGTCGAGAGCCCCGTGCTAAGGTCACCACCATGATCTGCATCGCTGTAGCATTCAAAAACCCCCTTTGCTTGGTTGTTCTTGTAAAGAAGCCCACAGTTCGTTGTACCTCTCAGGTACCGCAAAATCCTCTTGACCCTAACTACGTCTCGATCTGTTGGATTCTCAAGATTTCTGGATACCACGCTGAGTGCGTACGCAATATCCGGACGTGTCCCACACATGAGGAACATCAATGCTCCCACGGCTTGTCTGTATGGAAACTCGGAGTTTCGAGAGCTTTCTTCTGTGTCGTTGTCCTTGACGATTGGAGTAGTCACTGCCTTGCAGTTACTCATGTTGAATCGTTCTAACAGTTTTTCGGTGTAGTGGGTTTGACTCACCCTCACCGAGCCGTCTTCTTCTCGATTGATTTCCAGTCCCAGGAAAAACGACGCAGGTTTAGCAGTTATTTTGAACTTTCGTCCTAAGTCATCGATAAATTGTTGAAGTTCCTGTTCGTCATTGGCTGCAATTAAACCATCATCAACATAAAGGACGAAGAACATTTTTGTGGAGCCTGTTTGCCTAACAAAAAGACAAGGATCCGCTTCGCTCCTTCGAAAACCCAATTTGATGATGTAATTGCTAAACTTCTCATTCCAGCAACGAGGGGCTTGTTTCAGCCCATACAAGCTTTTCTTTAGTCGACATACTCTCCCAGATCCATCACCGTGTCCTTCAGGTTGTTGCATGTATATGGTTTCCTTCAAGTCACCATACAGAAAAGCCGTTGAAACGTCAATCTGTGCAAGTTTCATACCTTCATTTGCGGCAACACTGAGTAACGTTCGAATAGTAGACTTCCTGGCTACTGGACTGAAAGTTTCGTCATAGTCAATTCCTCTTTGCTGTGAATAGCCCTTGATGACCAGTCTCGCCTTGAACTTATCGATTGATCCATCGGCGTTGGTTTTCACTTTGTAGACCCATTTGTTTGAAATAGCCCTTTTTCCTTGAGGTAAGTCCACTAGCCCCCAAGTCTCGTTTTCTTGAAGAGCCTTCATTTCACGGTCCATGGCTTCTTTCCAGTAATCCTTTTGATCCGACGTCATGGCCTCGCCGTAAGTTTCTGGTTCCTCAAGTGACGTTGCAAGATGCATCACGTAGTCTTGCAGTTTCTCTGGCGCTTTCAGAGTCGATCTGTTCCGTAGACATCGTGTGGTCCTGTCGGCGTTGTGCTCGCAATCTGACTCGGAAGTTCCAGAAATTGACGTATCTTCGGTTTCCTGCTCCTCTTCATCGTCATCGGTGAGTTCATCATCGCGATCAGCTTGAATTTCCTGTTTAGACGTTGAATCATCTTCTGGAATAATCACACTTTTCGTGTGCTCAAGCGTTTTCTCTTCAAATACGACATCTCGTGATCTAATGAGTTTGCATTCCTCTTTGTCGAAGATCCTGTATCCGTCATCATGATCGTAGCCAATGAGAATACCTTTAGTGGCTTTTGGGTCCATCTTTTTTCTGGTTTGCTTCGGAACATGAACATAGCAAGTGGAGCCTATTACACGTAAGTGTTTCAGTCCCGGTTTCTTACCGTACCACAGTTCATATGGAGATGTTCCTGGCACGTTTGAAGGTCCCGTGCGATTCAAGATGTAGTTCGCTGAACGAACTATTTCAGCCCAGAGTGTCTGCGGAATGTTTCCGTGGGCATGCATAATTGCCCTTGCTGTTTCGACGACTGTGCGATTCTCTCTTTCGCTACAGCCGTTTTGTTGTGGGGTGTATGGCATCGTTAGACGTTGAATAATACCTTCCTTTTGAAGCATACTTCTAACGTCCTTGTTGTCAAACTCCTTCCCATTGTCACTCAGAAGTTCTTTGATCACATGTCCAACAGTTTTTGTTTCAGCTAAAAACTGACTCAGCTTCTCTGCAACTTCTGATTTTTCTTTCAAGAAATAAATCGTCCTGAATTTTGTGTAATCGTCCTTGAAGAGCACAAAATATTTAAATCCTGACATCGATTCCTGAAATGGTCCGCATACATCTGTGTGAACTCGCTCTCCTGCTTTTGTTGTCTTCGTTCTAGTGCCAAATGGTAGGCGATGAGCTTTTCCGTACATACAGCCTTCACACAGTTCACTGTCCATTTCCACTTTGATGTTCAGCTCCTTGCTCAGTAGCGACTTCACATGGCGCTTATTCTGATGTCCGAATCTCTCATGATATAGCTGCAAGAGATTATTTGTACCTGTGACATTGACTTCATCGAGTGAGCTGGTTTTCGTACTTCTCACGGCCAACTTATAAAGTCCTCCAAATCGATCACGAACTCCTATCAGCTGGACTAATCCGTCGACTTTGAAATTGCAAGTTTCTGTGGTTGAGATGAACTCGCTATTTTGACGTTTATCTTGTGCTGCAAGAACGGAGAACAAATTCTTCTGAATACTTGGAACGCACCAAACATCTGTCAGAGTGATTTTGTTCCATCTTCCTCCAACTGCTGCTTCAATCTCCACTGTACCTTTTCCAATGGCTTCAATTTTCTCACCATTCGCTGTGGTTACTGAATGTGTTGTTGAAAATGGTTCAAGTGTTCTGAACGAATTTTTGTCATTTGTGATATGACTTGTCGCGCCATTATCTACATACCAGTCTTTATTACTGCTTTCAGAATTCATCACAGTTGATGTAATAGAAACGAGTGTCATGTTCGTACCTGGTTCCGGATTGCTCGATTTCGGTGGCCTGCCATCAGCTATCCACTTTCTACACACTTTCACGGTGTGATTTGGCTTCTTACAATAATGACAAATCAGCTTCTTTTTCTTCTTGGAATCGACTACATTCGCTTGCTGCGATGCCTGCTTCGACGAGTTCACAACCAGAGCTTTCTGATCAGAAGATTCGTCCTCCTTGGTCCCTAAGGCTCGTTCATATGTATAGTCCATTTTTTAATTATAGTCCGATGTATCAATTAAAAAGCGGAACAACTGTCATATTGCTATCTCTTTTCAACATAATGTAAACAAACTATTGGATTCTTGTACGTATTGTATTAAGCGTGTCCCACTATGCATCTCGCTTTAGCATGTGTGATTCGAGCAAGACACGAGTTGTACGTTTATTACATTAGCGACGTCAAATTTTTAGGTTACGTTTTAACCACATTATTTGTGATAATTTTGTTTAATTTTGCTTGAAATGTCCTCCGTATGATGCCAACGAAAAGCATGTGGACAGATTCATTTACAGAATTTGTAAATTGCAAAAATAATATTGGAATTGCGCGAAAACTTGCAAGACTGGAAGTTAACAGGTAAGGGGGTAAACTAATTCATAGAGAGTTGTTCTGTGTTCATGGCGTTGCCGAAACAAAATCTAGGAAGAAAGAAAGACAGTCTAAACGTGGTTGTTTTGTGCTGTTTTCAACAATTTTTAATATATCTGACCTATTAGTTGATAATATGCAAATAGTTATCAAAAGAGTTCTGACGGGAGCGGTTTTTTGAAAGACTAAATTAAAACGGAGGAATGAATTTGCAGAAAAATCAAGAAAGCACGAAAGAACACAATATCTGTCTCATGTTGCCTAAATAAATTTTCAAATATTGGTAGAGCCATGCACTGCTGTCAAATGTCGAAAGCAGACGCAGGTCATGTCGACTTCTTGATTCGGACTACACTCATCGGACTATAATAAAAAAATGGACTATACACAATTGATTTGTCAGATTATCGACTGTTCTGTCACTTTTTGACATTAACATCCAGCTAGACTTGAATGAAAAATAGTCATCTGGTAGTGTTCCCAGAATTTTACAGATCAGAAATAAGTCTGGTAGTTCCAGGTTCGCTTCATCTTTCATCATCTCCTGCTTCAACTCGCTCCATAGTGTTTTCAATTTTGAAATATGTGATGCGATGTCAACTTCAGGATTCCTCTTAAATCCAAAGAATTGTAAGCAGAGGTTGTAGACTTTGTCCTCAGAAACGCCGTCAAACAACTTGTGAAGTTCCAGCCATACTTCTCGCGACGTCGTGAATCGCATTATCTTCTGCAACGTTTCATCTGACATGTTCATGGTTAAGATAATCAAGGCATTGCTGTCTGCTTTATTGAATACTTCTAATGCACTTTTGTACGTCGCTGTTTGGGCAGCGGTAGCATCTTCTTGTAGTGTATTAGGTGCCACTAACCTGCCTTGGACAACATCCATTGCTCCGGAGACTCCTCGTAGACAGACGGAAATTTTGTATTTCCACGTAGTCCAATTTGCTTTCCCTTCCAATAGTCCAACGTTAATTATTCTTGACGAATCCATTGTTTCTTCTTTGGTTCACCTCGTGGATTCCTTAACCTCAAAATTGGACTTGCGGAGATTACTTCAACCAGTACGCCAAATTATATTTTCCCGTTAGTGCACTTTCTTTTTAATACGCACTGTAGCCCATAACCTGTTGGGATTTTCTAATAAGGCCGACTGTTTTGATTTAAAAGCTAAAACTGTTTATTCAAACGTGAACGTGTTGTTTTACCATCTACAAGTTTCAAGTTAGTGTCTATGGCGTATATCAGGTTTTTCCTTAGTTACATCTACTCGTTGGTTTTAGTACCAACCTAAACAAAATAAAAGTACTGTTATTAAATAATTATAAAATGAGAAATACATCAACAAATCATGATGATTATATGATAAATTTTTATAAGTTTCCTCTCCTCTACACCGCCATAAATGTCTATTCAAATGTTTCAGTTTTAAACGGTGTCCTTCATTCTTAGGACAGGTCACCCAACGTTCTTCTTCAAGCATCTTGATAAGACTGCTCTGCAGATTCTTCTTTCGAATTATTTATTTCATTTACACATTATTCGCTTAACCTACACAAGTATTTTGGTTTTACATCTGTCTTACTGCTTTTGTTGCCGGATTATATGTAAAAATTCGATCATTAATCAACAAAGCATGTGTCATAGTGTTGGTAGGCATTGGAGTACCAGTATCAAATTCTACTCGTACTGTTACTGCTTGCGTTTGAAAACCTAATTTTTGTTTTGAGCAATCAACAATAATTAAAGGATATTTGTTTTTAAACTCTTCGGGAGTTATATCTGTTTCTGTTTTTTCTCCAAAATAATAACTTGTTCGAAATTGAGCAAACATTTCATATAGTGTAGAATACTGATTATTGTTGAAGTTATTATTCACATTTTCATATGGAAATCTTTCATTATTTAAGTAAATTCTGATATTGTTAAAGTCACACTTATCATGACTATTATTTTTCTTAAATTGTCCTGCTCTATTTGTTTGGAATCCCAGAATAACATATCTTGGAGATTCTAATTTGGTTGCTGTTTTAATCGTATACGAATGTTTACTTATATCTTGTAATGCTGGAAAACTATGCAATTCCCATGTACGATGCGCAACCTGTATGTCTTTTCCTTTTTTAATCAAATCTGCCATCGCAGCTTCTTGTCTTAAACCAGGTATTATATGTGGTACTCTCCATGCTATTTTGTTTATGATAACTTTTGCTTTTTCATCAGAAGTAGATATTAAAGCATCATCACTATTGCTTCGAATCAATACTAGTTCTTGAGCGGTTTGAACCATCACTTTTTTATAATCTTCAGCAAATCCAAATATCATCTTTAAAGGAATACAAGCACTAAATTTTCCATTTTCGACAATCTTACTATCACTCGTAGGAAACCATCCAGCGTTTTGATATTTTAAACTTTCACTCGCATTAAATGATACTATCCCCTTCATGGTACTTGTTAATCCTGGTTTTATATTTGTATCTATTGTGCGTCCGTTAACTTCTAAACGAATTTCACTAAACAAATCTAATATTCCATTATTCACAAATTTAGTGGTTGTTGCGGGGGGTTGAGCAGGCTCATCTTTTACGAGTAGACCTTCACAATAAATATAACTTTCACTAGGTAATGTAGCCAAATCTTCAGGTAAATTAATTCTTATTTCATCATTATTATTAAACCTAGATGTATAAGATTCATGAGTTTGTACCTTATATCCAGCAATCGATTCATCTATGACAACTCCTTCATTGACGTTCAACATTTTCAAACAACGTTAACCCAAGTGATTTTAAAAACCGTTTGTTTTCCTTGCTTAATACTCGTTGCAAGTTTCTCTTCCTACTAACTTTTCTTCGAACTGTGTATTCCTTTTTATGCGGTTTGCACTTCACTGATAATTTATTAAAAATAATACTCATTATTGATTATCCGTCTTCAAATGTAAACCAACAGTTACGGTTTCGTTTCTAAAATTGATCAACTCACCATCTTGATCTCTTATTTTAAGGGTTATGTTTCTAATTGTATTTACACTGATTGGTAGATAAATTACATGTTCTGGAGATTCTACAATTTTGAAACCTGGAGGTACATTAGGAAAAAATTGATGAATTATATGTGCTGGTTTCCCATTTTGAAAACTACTAACAGTTATGTTACATTCTACAGATATAGAATTTATTTTCATTATATCTGCTATCTCATCCGAATCATGTGATTGATTCTTTCTTAACAGTTTCTTCCCAAATCCCAATATAGGTGCAATCGTATTTGGTTTCGTAAAATCTACATCTTCTGTTGCTTTAATGTGACAATGTAAAGTATTATTATTTGCCTTAATGTCCAGGAAACTTTTTGGAAACAATTTCCCTGTAGCATCTTGTAAATATTTATTTATATCTTGTAGTTGATAACATCCTGTTGGTATTGTGAACTGTTTATATCCAAAATAAAATTTATTACATCCATCTTGAGTATTAGGTATTGAATTATAAACTTCAAAGTTCGTTAAACCCGAAGTGCACTTTTTATTACTTGCATTAATTGGAGAATTAAAATCAGATGATAAAATAGACGAACGACCTGTTAATACGAAGAACATTTTTTCTCACCACTTTAACTTCAAATGATTATATTATTTATACTGCATGAGTATATAAAAATTTTAAACATAAATGTCCACAGTTATTTGTATCATAATTTTGAAATCTATCATAATTATATTTTATGCGGTTCTGTTTTTTATCACTCTGAAAATAATGTATTACCTCTCTCGGAGGAAGTAAGTTTCCCATACTATCAAAATATAAAATTTCACTTTTTAATTTTATATATGCTGTCCAATGTGTTCCAGGTCCATTCTTATCATCCAAGTTTATAATACCGGTTTCTTTGGATTTTATACGTTTTGGTAAACCGTTACGCATAAATATTCCTCTAAAATTTGGTATATTTAATATTTTTACATACCGTAATAATTCCACATTAGTCAATGCATGATGTGGTAATTTTATCGGTAGTTTTTTTGATACCATTGATATGGTCCAACATATAGTCCTTTTCCTTGTCTACGCTTTTTTCTTTTCTTACGCATTCCTTTTCCTTTCGTAATCGATGAAATGGTTTCCATTGCTTTGTTATGTCTTTGAGTTTCTTCCAACAGTTGTTTATCGGATTTTGCCTTATTTACAGCAGTCGCGATTCCTGCTGCACCTCCACCTAACGCTCCAAGCGCCCCAAGCAGGGGAAGAAGAAATGGTAAAAATCCACCACTTTTTGGTGCAACCAATATACGACCTCTTTTACTTTTTTTGCTTCTTTTACTTCTTTTCCGTGAACCCATTCCTAATTTTACTTTAGCCTTCATTATACCCAACACTGTTGCTGCCGCTGCTTTTTCACCAAAACTAGAATCTTTTGCTTTGAGACGTTCTCTTGCTTTCTCAATTAAAACTTTATCTGCTTCGTGTCTTTTATTTAAATCTGTTGTTTCGGAGTAGGCTATATCATGAACTTTACAAGCCGAATCTAACAAATTTACACCACTATCACCTCGAGCAAGTCGTTTTGTCAACTTTGTACCTGGACCACAAAAATTATATCCTGGTAGATGTAATTCTATCGGAAGTTTATCAATCAATTTGTTAACTATAGCACTTCCTTTCTTCAAGACAACACCCTTACGTTTAACATCTTTTTTTCTATTGGACATATTATATACTTTCATTATGTTGAGTGAATTGAACACCATCAACTGACACTTTTCCCACAAAAATTCATCCTATATACATAATATAATACATTAAAACAAACCATCTTTAGAATAATTTTCATTTATCCAACATTCAATAGTAATATCGTGTTTTACTAGTTAGTTTTAATTGAGTAAACTGGGCTATAACTAGTCTGTTGTTATAACCCACGTTGCCATTTGCACCGTGGGTTATAACATACATAACCCACGTTGCCATTAGCACCGTGGGTTATTAACGTCCATAACCCATCGGGAGCAGAATTTCATCAATAATGTCATTATCTAAAAATTTTGGAATATTGGATAAAACGTTGTATGGCATACGTGGGTTATTAAGTACTACCCACTCGAGGTAATAACCTACTCGGGCAAGCCCTCGTAGGTTACAAATACCTCTCGTGGGTAATATCTTAAATAACCCACTTATACCATAAATAACTATTATTCATAGATTACAACAATAGTTATAAAAACAAAAACTCCTTTAAATATGTATCCTCCGGTTTAATTTCAACAAACGTAAAGAATATTTTATTACATTTCCGACACTCACGTCCACATTTCTCCAATAAATCATGTAACTCATTCTCGTCACACACCATATCGATGCAAAACCCATTAAATTTTTCTGCATTCTCCTCCGATGATCCTCTTAAACCATTACAGCGCAGATCTTCCTTGAAACACCCTTCACACATGACATCTTTAGTCAGAAACAGCTTTTCTGTCTCCAATTTCGAATACAACCTTTGCGTCAACACCACATAACCTTTACACGTCATTCGGTACCACATTTTACCACCCATCACTACCTATCAAATACACTTAACCAACCGTACCATATGAATATACATTTATACAGATTTTTATCAGGAGTGGGGGAATTTATCAAGGCCAAGTGGTGGGGACATCGAGGTCGAGTGGTGGGGGAAAATTCCAAGGCTAAGTGGTGGGGATATCGAGGTCAAGTGGTGGGGATATCAAGGTCAACTGGTGGGGGAAATTATCAAGGTCAAGTGGTGGGGATATCTAGGTCAAGTAGTGGGGATATCAAGGCCAAGTGGTGGGGATATCAAGGTCAGGGGGAGGGGCTTAGAGGTCAAGGTAAAAAAAAAAGTGGTGGGGGGTGCGTGCCCTCTCCAACTCCCTCTACTCAACTAGTTAATTTCTTGTACTTCGTTAAACCTAATTTCTGTCCTTTGTATTCGTTCCAATTCCTTTTTCATCAAAGTTATTACAGACATTTTTAATAAAAGGTATTTTGCGTCCCTCACATGTGTGTTTTATTTGCGGCACTCTTCCAACTGGAACCCTCACCGTTTGCATTCCGAAACTTTTCCGCCAAAAGAAAATCACAACGTAGGGCTCCTCCGATTCGACCACATTTGTTACCGTTTTGCGCAGGTTCAAATATTTGGCGGAAAAAGTAATGTATACAAATCATTACAATAGACAAATTATTTGACAGTTTGAATGGAAATTCCAAGATTGCACCATCGCATAAACCCATGAAAGGGGCAGTGACCAGAACATCAGGACATGAGGAATTTTGGCAACAAGGCCATCTGAATCAAAAAGCTACGCTTATAAGGCCGTTTCAATGTACATAATAATTGTTTCTGCAGAGTGGCCATAAAACAAAAGAAGACAGAACCTTATTGCGCGGCCTCGGTGGCCGATTAACGAATCAAAGCTACAATATTGGCGGCAATTTAAAATTTTACCCTTCTATTTTACATGAAATGGTAAAAGCGTGTTTCATTTGTGGGGCAAAAGATGTTCGCTTATTTGAAATTCGCAACAATATGAAACAAAGACAAAAATGGTTCGAAGCTTTTGAAACATTTTGCGGTAAACAAATTTATGGAGACAATGATAAGCACAACCTTTTAATTTGTATTTGTAATATAAAAGACTACAAAAATTACGGATTACTCAGAAATTTGTGAGCAGCATTTTCAACAAGTCTCTATAATTACATTACAACCCCCAAAAGACGACGCTTATGTAAAGATGCTGTTCCTTGTCCTTCTATTTTTGTAAGTATCTATAATTAAAAAAGACTTGTGGTGTTTATTGCTACATGAAATATACATAGAAGCGAAGTCAACCACGACATATGAGAAAACAAAATGAGCTTCCTCTTTTCATTTTTCGATTAATTACTTATTACTTTTCAAAGTCCTAATCAGGAACCTCCAGGTATTAATTACTATCATCTTATTAGTGTTTTTGTTTTTTAGGCTTTTCCCACTGAAACTCCGGTTGAAATTCCTGTACCCCAAAATCTTTCAGTCTTTCATCAATCCAACTGTTGCAATGACATCCAAATCAATTCAAGTAAATAGTATTTCTGGGCAGTATATTCCACCAAATGGTTGAGATAATGGGCCCTCATTTGCTAGAAAATCCAATACTTTCATCTTGTCTGGTACATAAAAATCAGATCTGCGAGCTGATAATAACTGCAACGCTGAAACCAGTTTTAGATAATACATATTTGTCAAGAAAAAACAGATTTATTAAAGAAGAAATGTGCAATCCAGAACAAACTCCTTTGCAGAAAAATGTTAAAGTTATAAATTGTTCTAACCTACTTTGTGTTATGATTTCATGGTTTTTTGCAATTCTAATTTATTAGTATTTTGCTAGCCCAGAATGTGTCCAAAAAAAGCTCGGATCTTAGATATTTTATTGCATTCATGTTTTAATTGACGTTTTAAGCACTTAACCTCAAAGAAAAAGTGGAAAAAGTCTCAATCAATTGCGTTCGAAATCGGTAGATGGAGCGCAAAAAGGTTCTGCCGCCCGAAATGTCACAGAAACAAAGTTTATATGGAAAAATCGAAAATTGAAACGGCCTTATAAGCGTAGCTTTTTGATTCAGATGGCCTTGTTTGGCAAGAATCTGTGGCGACCTCTATCGACGCACCACAACACGTACGTGTCGACACCAGGGGGAGCCAAACCGAAGCGATAAAAGACGTCGCATCCCTTAAGGTACGTTTTGTTGGGACATAACCGGAATCGGTTTATGGTGGAACGACCGTTTTATTGGTGCACAAAACCGACTCCGACGAAACTTTTCATTCCGTTAAACTACATAGAATGGTCGGTTTGAATGTTAGAAAGTGGGGATTTTATGACAAAACTGTCAAAAATTTTAAGCCGTTTTGTTGGTGGGATGCATTCCGTTCAGTCTGGATGACCCAACAAAACGCACCTTTAGACTCGCTCTCTCGCCGATCAGCTTCAACCACGGCACCACCAACCACGCCGTTCACCATTTTGTTATCTTTTGTTATCGTTACTTGTTATTGTTGTTACATTAATCTCAAATCACGCATCAAGCCGCCTCATTCATTCCGGACCAACAAAGTACTCCACAAATCTATTGGAATCATAAAGAAAATGAAGTTCTGGAATGGAAGTAAGAAGAAATTTGTTAGACCTCCGTCATTGTTAAACCTCATAAAAACGCTTCGGGCATTTATTTACTTGAAAAAACTTCTTGTTAAAAAAATTAATTTTATCCTACCCAGAGCATTAAATCAAGATTGTTTGGAAAATTTTTTTGGCAGCGTAAGAGCACATGGAGCGAGGAATACTTCTCCTGACGTATTTCATTTTATTACGTCATTTAAGTCATTGTTACTAAATAATTTTATGACCAGTCATTCACCTAGCTCCAATTGTGAAGATGACTATAGCGCAGGGGCCTTAGATAATTTAAGATGTTTTATAACTGGCGAATGCATTGCTGGGGTTCGTCGTTTGGACGATTATGAACATCCTGCAAATGTACCAGCCACTGTGTTATGTGTAAAAAAAAGTAGAGTAGCCAAATCAACTATCGCGTATGTAGCTGGTTTTGTCGCCAGAAAAGTTTTAAAATCTACTAGCAATTGCCAAAATTGTAAAAATGTATTGTTGCATTCCGATGGCGATGTTGATCTAGGAGTGATCGAGGCAAGGCAATATGCAAACTGCAATTTGGTCAAACCTGGTAGCTATTTGTGTTTTGCGATAAGCCAGTCATTGTCAAGGCTTTTTTACTTAATTCCCAGGAATTGCCACAAAAATAATTTGTTTGCCATGTTGAAACATGTAATTTTAAAAGAAGTTAATTTTATTGTGCTTAATTGTGTAGATCACACACACATCGGTGATTTAGTTGCCACTTCAATTATAAGGTGTATATTATATTACTGGTGTAAATCTGTTAATAAGGTATTGGTTGGAAAGGACGAAAAATTCGTCAGGTATTTACGACATGAACCAAATAAAACTTTTATTGATCCTATTAAGTTGGAAGCCAGAAATAAATATTTAAAGAAAACCTTTAAAAAGTCTAAGCGCTAACATCGCTTGTATTTCGTTCTTTCACACCAAATTTATTAGTACATACCTACCTATTAACGGCTACCTTATTTTTTTATTGCTTTCAATCCTTTTGTAAATATGTTTAAATAAAAAAAAAAACATAAAATTTGTTTCTTGTTAATTATCTGTAGAAAATCAACATAAACTAGTGAAAATGTATTTATTAATTATAATACATAGTTTAAAAAAAAAATTTTTTTTTTTCATAATCCTCTATCTGCAAAATATTTTCACTGGTTTTTATACTTTTTAAAATTGTGTAGACAATACAGGATTATTCACGAGGAATAAAGAGCCCGACTAAGTTTTTGATGCACCAATGTTGGATGGATTAAAAATTTGGTCGGGTTCTTTATTCTTCGTGAATAAGCCTGTAACTATAGTCAAAAAGTAATTTGACATATTTAAATTTCCCGCTTATGTCGGTTACCCTCGCCCACATCCGCTGTGGGGCGCTGAAGTTAGTTCCATTTGACACCACAGTAGATTACCATCTAAACCTTCTTTATCTATGGCCATAATAAGCGCTTAGCGTTTTGATACAGTTGGCCATGGTTATTGTGATGGTTATGGCCATGGGGGTGAAAGTTGTATTGCCTAACTCGCAATTCAAATGACATTTGTTTGTCGGCAATTAGAACGCAAAAGTGGGGGTAATGACGAAGGAAATGTGGCTAGTGCGCACGCGTCATTTATTGCGCCAAATCTGGCGTTCCTCGTATTGGCTGTTTAATTTCATTTGTTTCAGCACAGAACAGAACACAAACCTTGTGTTTCAGTGAGCGGGTGGTTTGGTTAGGTTATGGTTATGTCCTGAATTGCCATACAACGAAATAAACGAACGTAACATTGAAAATCAATAATTTTAAATATCTAGAACAATTCAAATTACCCGCCAGCATAGCTCGCCAAGCATAATTTGAGTTTCCCGCGTCGCAGAACGCAATATGGCCGATTTAAATGTCATTGGAATTGCTGTCAATTTGTACAGAGCCTGCGCTTCTTTAAGGTTTGTGTTTTGTGGTTATGGCATAGACAACACAGTAAACAGGGCCGTAGTCTTCAACGGGACCATACTATCAAAACAGGACCGTACTACCAAAACAGGACTGACGTCTTCAACGGGACCATACATAGTTGTTGAATATGTCAAATTCATGTTATCACATATAGTGAAATTTTTTTAATAAACAATTGTCAGTGTCAAAATGAAGTAAAAAACCATACTGTACCACCCTAAAATTTGGACATATGGACCAGCTGTATAACAATTTGATTGGTTAAGGTTATGTTCACTTCACTTCCCGTACCTTTCTTCCGTGAATTCATTTTCAAAACAAATTTAATGAGAAATCAGGAGAAACCTTTTCGAATTTGAAATAAACTCTCGCTCGTTAGGGCGCAGGCTCAGTTACACAAAAAAATGTTGACACTCAATGTGACCAATCGTATTATCATGAAAATCACAGTTTGGTTCATACCAACAAGACAACGTTTTGACAATTGTTTATTAAAAAAATTCAACTATACACACATGCGCACCTGTACTCTGAATAAACCAGTCGTTAATCATTTCGCTCTCCCGAACACCTTCCCGGACCTACGCACATCAGGTTATGGGCCCGCAAAGTGACCAAAGACAACGCTGATCACTTCTTACGTAAGTTCGTGGAGACCCACGATCCACTGAATTCCGAAAACGTGAACGTAACGACACGAAATCGAACGCACGCCCCCATATCACACGAACGACCGAAAAAAAAAACGCAAGAAAAACGAGTGTCCAAAAACCACGAAATTGTGCAAACGAACGGCCAAAACGAACGACGAAACAAACGGTGAAACGAACAACGAGAACGTCCTTTGTGAAGGCTCACGAACAACATGCCGCCAACGAACAACCAAATTACGTTTGAAAAACTTCGAGGTCGAGAGAACTATAATACATGGAAGTCCGCCATGCGAGCAGCGTTACACCTCGAGACCTATGGAAATGTGTGACCGGCGACGTCACCGACGAAGGCAAAAACATGAAGGCGCGATCCCGAATTTTGCTAGCCACGGAGCCCCACATCTATATCCACGTAGAGGATACAGCGACGGCCAAGGACGCGTGGAACAACCTCGCTCGCACTTTCGAGGATGCAGGCCAAAACAACAGGATAGCATTGATGCGTGCATTACAGGCGCGTAGCCATGGGAGGGCCTAGGTGGGCCTGGCCCACCCCAAAATTTGCAGGCCCACCTGTGTGCCCACGTTAAGGAAACTAAGAAAATATTTTTGAATTATTTAGAACAAGAAATATAAGTACCTAATCTGAAAAGTAACAATATCCTTTACATACCTAAACATTTTTGCCCATAAAAATACTTGAGTCATTAAATCAGACCTGTCCGTCCAAGCTATCGACAACGTTATCATTATCAACTGCTTAGTCGTCAAAAAACAATCATATGGGTTAATTCCCGGTTCAGCTTTCAGTTTCTTTCTTTCGTCTTTACCGTCTGGTTTTATAATTGACATTTTATTTTGTGGACTGTGGTACTGTGTTACTGATTAAAATGAGTGGTAAAAGAACAATACAAGATTTTTTTTCGTCACATAAGAAGCAAAAAAAAAGTGAAGAATCGTCAGAGGAACCATCAACAAGTACAAAAGTTACTGAAAATCAGCCTCCTGGCTTTGAAATACTCGTTGAAAGCGCCGAAACTGAAGTTGCCCTTGTGTCCAGTCCTCAATATACACCGGATCTTCAACTTGAAAGTGACGTCTTATCAGACTCAGAGTCCGACCCTGGTGGAGATGATGAAAAATCCCCCGAATTTAACGAATGGTTGTTGGACAAAAATAAGCAAAGTGAAAAAGAAAAGCCATCGATTCACAAACAACCTCCAGGACCAGGAGATATTTCACAAAATGTTACTGATGGACCCACGCAACCAATCTTGAAGTTATTTCCGAGAACGAAATTTAATGATAAATTTAGACAATTTAATAGTTCATGGTATAAACTCTACCCTAGCTGGTTGGAATATAGTGTATTAAGTGACGGTGCGTTTTGTTTTGTGTGCCGACATTTTTCAGTAAATCCTAGTCAAGTGTTTACTAGTGTTGGTTTTAAAAATTGGAAAAGAGCTTTAGAGAAAGAATCTGGATTTAAACAGCATGAAACTAGCTCCGAGCACAGAAACTGTCATCTAAAATGGATTAACTATAGTCAGGTAAAGTCAAATCCAAGAATATCTGTGGCCAGTCAGATTAATGAAGCTCATTTGGCTCTAGTAAAAGAGAATCGTGAATATTTAGGAATCGTCATTGATATTTTAATGTATACTGCCACACAAAATATTGCACAAAGGGGACATCGTGAAAATGAACAGAGTTCTAACCGGGGAAACTTTTTAGAATTATTAAAACTTTTTTCGAAATACAATCCCATTATTAAAAAAAAATTAGATGAAGATCTACCCCAAAACGCAAAGTATACAAGCCCGCAAATTCAAAATGAAATTTTATATATATGTTCTAAAATGATTTTAGACCAAATAAGTGCTGAAGTTAATCAGGCTACATGCTTCGCTGTAGTGTGTGACGAAACAAAAGACATTTCCAAAACAGAACAAATTTCGGTAGTGTTACGTTATTATTTAAAAGGAACTATTTATGAACGATTTATAGGATACAAAGCCGCAAAAGATTTGAACGCTCAAGCACTGCTAACTTATCTTAAAGAACTATTAATTCGATGTAAAATAGATTTACAAAATTGTGTTGCTCAAACATATGATGGAGCAAATGTGATGAGTGGTCGCTTAAATGGGGTTCAAAAACTTTTCCGTGATGAAGTTCCAAAAGCTGTGTATGTGCATTGTTTCAATCATCGTATAAATTTAATTACTGTGGATATTTGCAAAAGCCTAGCCCACGGAAAGACATTTTTTGATCTCTTAGAAGCACTTTACGTTTTCATATCTGGCTCTGCAGTTCATTCCAAATTTATAGAAACCCAAGTGCTTTAAATCCCAAAAGAAAACCTATTGAATTAAAAAAAATTTGTTACACACGATGGACAGCACAAGTTCAAGCATGTTCGGCATTTAAACAACTAATTACTGAAATACTTGTATTTTTAAATAAATTAATCGTAGATAAAAGTGATCGGGCACCAGAGGCAAGCGGATTTTTATATCAAATAAATTTCAATTTTATTTTCAATTTATGTATGTATGAAAATATTTTAAAATTACTAAAAGGGGTGAGTGACTATTTTCAAAAGGTGTCTTCCAATCTATCGGAGGCGAATATTCTTTTAAAATCTACACAAGACACTTTGAAGGCAATGCGCCAAAATGACAAACAGTTTGCATTATTATATTCAGAGAGCGTTAAAATTTGTGAAGATAACAACATCGAAATACCAAGTAAGGACACAAAGCCATCCAGAAGAATTAAAAAGATTCCAAAGCGACTAGAACAATATCTCATCACATCAGAACTCGGTATTCAAGAAGAAGAAATGCTTGAAGATTCTCATTTTAAGACTGGAATATTTTTCCCCACATTAGACTTAATTTTGCGCGCCATGGATGATCGCTTCAATAAATGCGAACATATTATCAACGCTGTCAGTGTTTTTCATCCAGAAAGTTCTGTGTTTTTAAAATACGAGTGTGTGGAACCTCTTGCTGCCCATTATGAAATAAATTTGGAAGCCCTTAAAGCAGAACTTATCATTTTGCCACAAACAATCGAGCGCTTTGAAAGTGAAAAAAATGTTAAAATTACAAACATTTTGCAATTTTTAGATATGCTAGAAGTTTATAAAATAGTTTTTCAACAAGTGTATCAACTAACAGTAATCTCAGTGACAATACCAGTTTCTAGTGCCGGTTGTGAGAGAACATTTTCCTGTTTGAGGAGACTTAAAACATATATTCGGAACAAAATGACTGATGAAAGACTTGATCATCTGGCAATAATAAATATTGAACAGTCTACCGCAAAAGCTCTAAACACGGATGAAATTATCAACAAATTTGACGACAGTCATAATAACAGAAAAATTGCTTTACACTAAGGTAAGTTTTTTGTGTGTTTTATGCCTTAATTAAGCAGCCCACCCAAAAAAATTGTTGGCCCACCTGTGGCCCACCTAATATTAGCAACCTGGCTACGCTCCTGGTGCATTAACTGACACCAGGCTCGTCAAACGTCAATCAATGGAAGAGTACGTATATCAGATCATCTCGTACTCGAATCGTCTCAACGCAATCAAGTTCAAAGTAGACGATGAATGAATCGAAACCTTTTTACTTGCTGGCCTTACTCCCGAATACGATCCGCTGATAATGGGTATCACCAGCTCCGATAAACCGTTATCAGGCGACGAAATAAAAACGAAGCTCCTTCTAGAATATTCGATGAAAAACGATAACGTCAAAAAAACGCGAGATGATAATGTTGCTATGGCGAGTAAATTTCAAAACAGAAACGCACGAGCTCAAAAAACGAAAAATTGTTTCAATTGCAATAAACCTGGTCATTTCAGCCGAGATTGCAGGTTACCGAAGACGGACGCAACAATTCGAGCCGAGCAAAAAAGGAAACAGCAAGAAAAAGCCTTCTTAGCTTTCTCCACCGCCCATGCTATGGATCCTGATGCTTGGTACCTGGATTCGTGCGCTTCAGCGCATTTCACTCATCGTGAGGATTGGCTCGACGACGTCTCTAGCACGTCTGATTCCAAAATCGTGCTCGCGGATAATACGAAAATTGAGAGCAAATCCATTGGCTCGACCTTGATACCAATCCAGATTGACAACAAGCCGGACTTCATTAAGGTCCACAATGTCGTTTACGCACCAGAAATTTCAACTAACTTACTGTCGGTCAGTAAAATAATCGAAAAAGGCCACACCGTGGAATTCAAAGGATCAAGATGCGAAATAAAATCGAAATATGGAGACCTTTTAGCAACGGCACATGATCACGGAGGAATCTACAAACTCGATTCAGCTGAACAGTCAGCAAACATCACCACGACGTCACACGCACCCGAATTATGGCATCGAAGAGTTGGTCACCCCGGAAACTCCATTGCGGTCCACTTCA
The DNA here is from genome assembly GCF_963966145.1 of Tenebrio molitor. Classification (NCBI taxonomy): domain Eukaryota; kingdom Metazoa; phylum Arthropoda; class Insecta; order Coleoptera; family Tenebrionidae; genus Tenebrio; species Tenebrio molitor. The sequence continues at coordinate 4,937,252 of NC_091049.1, forward strand.
AGGAAGCTGTTACCGGCTGCAACTCCGTTCCCGCCACAGAGGGCACCTGCGTTCCGTGCCTTCAAGGAAAACACCATCGAGGCCCCTTCCCCAAGGATGGTAAACGAGCCGCGAACCTTCTGGACCTGATACACAGCGATCTGTGCGGACCAATGGAAAACGATTCTCTCGGAGGATCACGATATTTTTTGACCCTCATAGACGACCATTCTAAGAAAATACACGTTTATTTTCTACGCCATAAAAATGAAGTTTCCAAGTGTATTAAAGACTTCAAAATTTTTGCAGAAAACCAGCTTGAACGGAAAATGAAGGCCCTCAGATCCGACAACGGCAAAGAGTACGTCAACAACGAGTTGAAAGCCTACCTCGAGTCCACTGGAGTACGACATCAACTGACCATTCCGTACACGCCTCAGCAAAATGGCGTAGCAGAAAGGACTAATCGAACCATCGTCGATGCAGGTCTTCCCAAGGCTTATTGGGCCGAAGCGGTCTCAACGGCAGTTTATCTCATCAACCGCACCCCCACCAGGATCCTCAACTTCAAGACTCCCGAAGAAGTCTGGACCGGACGTAAGCCCGATATAAGTCACCTAAAAATTTTCGGCTGCAAAGCAATGGTTTACGTACTAAAACCTCTTAGGTTGAAGTGGGATTCACCCACACGAGACGCCATCTTTATAGGTTATCCTGAGGAATCCAAAGGCTATCGATTTTACGATCCGCAAACCCGCAAGGTATTTAAGAGCCGAGATGCTGTGTTCATGGAAACAGCATTTCTCGCCCAGCTGAAACGTAACGAAACTAACGTTGCAACTTTCGAGTTAGCTGTTCCTACAGACGACGAAGACGACGAAGAACCTCAAACGGCATCACCAACGGCAAGGACCAAGATTCCCGAAACGATCAATGAAGAAGAACCGCAGAACATGTTACGAAAAACCACCAGGAAACCGAAACCCAAGAAAGACGACGATTACATTTACTACAAGATAAACGCAATCACCCACGAAAACGAAGACGAGGATCCTCAAACTCCCGAAGAGGCCCTCAATTCCCCGCAAAGTCACTTATGGAAATCTGCCATGGAGGAGGAATACAAAGCCCTCATGGAAAACGGCACTTGGACTCTGACAGATCCCAAAGCGAACGCAAAAGTTTTAAAAATACGTTGGGTTTTTAAAACTAAAAGGGGGAAAGATCAGCCAACCTTGTACAAGGCTAGACTTGTAGCAAAAGGTTGCACGCAGATTCCAGGTATCCACTTCGAAGAGACCTACTCACCTGTGATAAGGATGGAAACACTACGTTTTCTCATTTCGATGGCTGCAAAATACGACCTGAAAATTCATCAGCTTGACGTGAAGAACGCATTCCTTCATGGAGATCTGAAAGAAGAGTTATACATCCAGCAGCCCACTGGCTTCGAACAACCAGGGAAAGAGAATCAAATTTGTAAGCTCAGAAAGGCCATGTACGGGCTCAAGCAGGATTCAAGAGCGTGGAACTCCAAGCTGAACTCAGTACTTACGAAAATTGGATTCACACGATCGCAAACAGACCCGTGTATTTACACGAAACGAGCAGGACGAAAAATTGAATTATTAGCAGTCTACGTAGATGACATACTAATTTTCTCGAACGACGACTTCGCAACTTCGAGCACGAAAAACAGCCTCAACGAAAAATTCCATATGAAAGACCTAGGACAAGTATCAAAATGTTTAGGGATAAATTTCACTCGAGATTGGAAACGACATACGATCCACATCGACCAACCAGACTATATCCTCAATCTACTCAAACGTTTCAAGATGGAAGATAGTCACCCGGTGAGGACACCGGAAGATGTGAATCAGAAGCTGGACTTGCACACCAACGAAACCGAAACGACTCCTATTTTTCCCTATCGAGAAGCGATCGGAGGATTATTGTACATCACGCAAATTTCGAGACCTGACATCGCCCACGCAGTCAACTATTTGAGCCGCTTCAACCAGAATCCCGATATTGTACACTGGAGAGCCGTGAAACGGATACTTCGATATCTCAAGTCCACAATCAGCCTGAAGATGGAATTCTCATCACTTGAAGAAAACACGATCACCGCCTACTGCGACGCAGACTGGGGAAATAACCTCGCAGATCGAATATCTACGACAGGATTTATCATTTTCCACAATCGAAATCCTGTATCATGGTCCAGCAAGAAACAACCAACAGTTGCTTTGTCTACAACAGAGGCAGAATACATGGCGCTGAGCTACACATGTGAAGAACTCATCTGGCTACGGAGTTTAGCGTCAGAACTCGACCCCACGTCCGTCGAGGAACCTACGACCTTGTACAACGACAACAAGGGTGCCGTCGACTTAGCATCTGACGCAGGATTCAGTCAACGAACTAAACATATCGATCTTAGACACCATTTCATACGTCAACTGGTCGAAGATGCGAAGATCAAAGTCAAGCTCATCTCTACCCAAGACATGATCGCAGACGCCCTGACGAAACCTTTATGCGTTGCTAAATTTCAGTCATGTATTTCTCACTATGGTTTGGTAAATAACTGAAAAACCGTGTTACCCTCCAGTCATTTTTGTAATGTTGTATTTTATTTGTTGTATTGTGTTTTTAATTATGTTGCGCGTTATTTTTTGTTTCGCGAATTTTTAATGTAAGAATTCAGAGTTACTCGCGCGATTTATGTGACGCTGCTTAATCCACCCATGATCGACGAATTTTATTTTATTATTTTTGTTGAACATTAATTTGATGGGGGGATGTTGAATATGTCAAATTCATGTTATCACATACACACATGCGCACCTGTACTCCACAGAACACCTAAGATAAGAACTGATTTCCCTATGTTAAAGGTTGGCAACGGAAAATACAGCGCTCCTGGTAGTCCAGTGGCAAACTAAATGACCGCGGGAAAAATTTGAACGCAACAGTCTTTATAGTGCTCCCTTTTTCAGATATAAGTTTTTTTTAGTTGTCAAGATATTAAAGTGTAAAAAGTAAATTTGGTTTTAAAAAAACCAAACATACTTTTTCACTTGAAAATCTTAACAATTTTAATAGTAGGAAAATAAAATTAAACACATAAGTATATTTATTATTTATATATTGAACGAAAAACCGACACAAATAAGAAAAAAATGTAACAAGATAAAACTCTAAAAATTCAAGAAAACAGATAAACAACAAATTAACATTCACTTGAAAAAAGTAAAAAACAAATCACAGTACTATTTACATTTCAGTCTTAATATCCCTCGGATACTGCGGAATACTTCTACTCGCGAATTTACGCTTGTTTGTCAAAACTTCACTTTCACCTGTTTCACAATAATTATGGTCTTGAAGATGAAAACTGGAAATGCTGTCCATTATTTCACCATCTTGAGAATGTGAGGAAGGTTTTTGACCGCAAACCGCGGTCAATGTTGTAGACTGATGACATCAACAACTACAAAATCTTCATTTGCAGAATGGTCGTAAGGTTTTGGTACAGAACCGGTGTTTAAACGATCCTTTCTTTCATTCACAAAACTATTGCCTCAAAATGATGTTCACAAATTTTCCATGCACCAGTTGATGGATTCTGTATATTTACAAGAATACTTCTTTCGGCTAACTCCCACGACTGAAAAACTTTAGTTTACACAGTTTACATATCAAGTATGGCACTAATCTAAACGAAAACTTTCGGGAAATTTGCCAAGCATCCTTGGCATAACCCAAAACGAAACACACAACACATCACACAAGATGGATGCTAGTTCGCAAACTCGCAAAGGCGCAAGCGCGCAAGCTTACAAGAGTCACTAGATGACAAGAATGACATTTGCCTGCGCGGTTTATTCAAAATTCCCCCTCTCGCTCCGCGCCCCGACGGTGGCAACGACACTTTTTCCGCTGCCATTTTGCCAATGCCAGTTTCACCCCCCTTCTGTACTCTGAATAAACCAGTCGTTTACCAGCACTCGTACGTTAATCATTTCGCTCTCCCGAACACCTTCCCGGCCTACGCACATCAAAAGTGATCAAAAAGAATCCAAATCAGAGCAAGCGTTGCAAATTATTATCGGTCACGTCGTAGCAAAATCATATGCAAATAAGCGGTCAAAACATGGGCGTAGACAATTTATGGTCTCAAACGCTACTTAATAAAAAATGATACTTTATGAATTTTAGACGTTGGAATTATAATTGTGAATTTTATTATTATGTATTATAAGATAAGGGAAACAATTTATAAGATAAACAAGAGCAACATTTTACACTTGTAAGAGTAAGTAAATTATCAGCTTTATTGCCAAACGCGGCGCCACTGGTACCGAGATGTTTCGTTGAAATGTCACATTTCAAAATTCAAGGTTGTTGTTGTTGACAATTTAAGTGAGTTAACCTAGAAAACAAATCTTCGATTTCGGCAATATTTACAGAAGTTTATTGAAATTGTAAGCAATAGTTATCCCAGAATAAGTTGTAAAATGGGTTTTACCATTAAAGAGAAGGCATTTTTATTACATTATTTTCGAAAGAGGGTGAAACAAGAAAGTGAAGACTGGCCTTACTTTGTACCCCCTTACACTGAAGAATTTCAAGCCAGACAGACGTCCGAACCTGATGGTATTGGTTATCAACAAGTTTATCAATGTCTTAAAATTATAGTGCCTAATTTTAGCGAATCATAATCCATCATTAAGAAGAAGTCAGGTCAGTCCTTAGTTCAAATTTTGGAAATGATGCAAAATGTTCGACAAATTATCAAGGAACATCCCTCAACTTCCATAAGGCGTTTAAGACAGCAAGTTAAATTGAGTTATGGCAGTTATTGCAAAAATTTTGAAGGAGGATATTAATTTGTTTCCCTTGTGTGTTGCAAGAAATAAAACCCATACATTACCTTAAACAAATTTTCATCATAAATGAATTTTGGCAATCCATTTCACCTGACAGCTTCATAAGTGTTTTTGGAAAACATGAGGGGCGAGTTTGACTCTTTCTGGACCACAATGGAGAACATTTAGAGCAGTTTTTTTGAACTTATTTTTTGACCTTGGAGTAATTTAAATGTTTTAAACTGCTAGAAAAGATACGAGTAAGTTCTCAATTAACCAAAAATGAGAGAATAATAATTTTAGCACTTTTCTTACAGAAAACAACAAAACAAAGAATTATGAAAAATAATTACTTTTAAAATTTTGTAACCAAAGATTACGTGCCTTATGAAGGAATTTTATGTAACTGTGTGTTTTTTCCTTAATCAGTAATAAATAATAATTAATAATAACTTTCTTTTAAATCTATTATTCATGAATTACAAAAATTTATAAAGGCAATTAATAATAGATTTTTGAGAGGTAGGCAACCAACAAAACGAGTGTGCACAGCAAGTATATAAAAGTGTCTGATTAGTATACGACATACGTTTCGATAAAATAAAAGATGAGGTAGCACTCTTGATTTGGTTTCTTGTTGTTTCAAAGCTAGATAACTTCCAGTGGTATTACAAAGGTATTGTCTTATTGGTTTTTATAACCTCTCAAATATTTTAGAAGTAATTGCTAAAATGGTGTTCACACTTGAACAAAATAAGTTCCTTATGATGTCTTGTTACCGCAACACTGTTAACAGAGACGAGGAATGGACATACAGCGTTCAAGCTTGCAAAGAAAAATTTTTAGCCAAGTACCTGGACCAAAATGTTTTAGAAAAGTCCCTCACAGCTCACATACATCGAATTGTTAATCATTTTGTTACTATGGGTAGTGTTGAAGCTAGATAATTTTCGGTGGTGTTACAAAGGTATTGTCTTTAGGTATCTACTTTTATATTGAAAATCAGAATAATTTTATAACCTCTCAAATATTTTAGAAGTAATTGCTAAAATGGTCTTCACACTTGAACAAATTAAGTTCCTTATGATATTTTATTACCGCAACGGTGTTAAAAGAGATGAGAAATGGACATACAGCCTTCAAGCTTGCAAAGAAGAATTTTTAGCTAAGTACCTGCACCAAAATGTTTTAGAAAAGTGCCTCACGGCTCACATATATCGAATTTTTAATCATTTTGTTCCTACTGGTAGTGTTGAAAAGGGGAAATCGTCAGGTCATCCCAAGGTGATGGAAAATATACGAGATCATTTAGAAGCACATCCGAGAACTTACTAGACTGTCTCGTCAAATTGCAGTACTTACATGCCATAAAGTTGTTAGAGGAGAACTTGCATTTACATCCATACAACTGTACAATAGCTCCTCCGTAATGATCCTGAAAGCTGCATAAATTATTGTAATTGGTTTCAGAATAATCTGTTCACCTGACTTTTCTGTGTTCAGCTATGTGAAAAGTGAAGTGTATAAATAAGAAATTAATAATTTAAACGAGTTAATAGAAGAGATTACCATCTGCTGTCGTAACATCAAGAGAGTGAGAAGATATTCAGAGCAAAATGGAGGACACTTCGAACCATTCCTTTAATTTATATTGTTACTTTTTTTACTGAATCATTGATGTTATTCACCTTCTTAAGTGTTTAATAAATACATAATTTGTTGAGAGTGTTGAGACTTTTCAATAATGCATTTCATTGATTTATTTTTATTTAATTTGTCAAACTACGCAATAGGCAACCAGTAAAACCAGTTTGTTCTGGGGTTGCATATCGTGGATCAGGCTAATATTATCGATTTCTGGTGAAACAGTCGGCACACAATCAAAGCCTACTTGGATCCCACAATCATTTATAGACACTCTGTAGTTTCACAAGCGATTTACAAATATATATGGTTTGCTATACCTTTATCTTAAAACAAAAAAGATGTAGGGCCGCGAATACCAAACTGAATCACCCGGTATATCAATGCTTATCAGTAGTTTTTTTATTGTGAAAATATATACAGTGCATTTTTTTTAACTGTTGCCATAGGGAATTGCATGGTAAAACTTATACCCTCTGTTGATGAAAATATTCAAACCATTTTTGGAACAAAGTTGGAAGATTTTTTAAACTATCGGAAAGATTACAATTCAATATCCTAAACTGTTGAAAAAGTTGTGAAAAAAATATTTCTAGCGGGCCGGAATAATAGTACGTCGAGCGGCCGCCAGAATAGCGTCCCTGTCGGCTCAACCAGTACCTGACTATCTCCACTTTTGACACTTTCATTTAAAAAATAGCGAGGTCTCCTGGAGGCTATGATTAAATTAGCTTTTGGAAGGCAGAACATGTAAACATTTATTTATTAAAAAAAACAAACCGTTAACCAGAAATTATTAAAGGAAATGTTCAAAGTGTTTTCCTTCGACTGCTAGACAATGTCCCAAGCGATCTTGAAAATTTCTTCGCGTGTTATTCTCCACAGTTTCTGGTTGACCTCTTAGGCGTTTTTTTTAACTGTTGCCGTAGGGAATTTGACAAAAAACGTAGTAGGGGATATGGGAACAAAAATTAGGATTTATATTTTAATTTATTATTTATTTTAATCATAGCCTCGAGGAGATCTCGCTATTTATTTTTTAAATGAAAGTGACAAAAGTCAAAAGTGGAGATGGTCAGGTCTCAGGTGCTAGTTGAGCCGACAGGGACGCTATTCTGGCGGCCGCTCGACGTACTATTATTCCGGCGCGCTAGAAATATTTTTTCACAACTTTTTCGACAGTTTAGGATATTGAATTGTAATCTATCCGATGGTTTAAAAAATCTTCCAACTTTGTTCCAAAAATGGTTTGAATATTTCCATCAGAACAAAAGTTAACAGGCGGTACAAGTTTTACCATGCAATTCCCTATGGCAACAGTTAAAAAAAATGCACTGTATATCACTGTTAATGATAAAACAAAAGGAAAAATCCCAATTAAAGAAATATTTTAAAATTAAGCCTCCAACTTAAAAAAAGCAGTTGATTATATTTCTAATTTTTAGTTAAGAAAAATTAAAAATATTTAGAAATTAAAAATTACTTTGGTATCTTCGCTCTAAATTAATAAAAAAATAAACAAACCAAAAAAGAAAAAAACAAAAAAAATAATTCTATTTAAACCATAAAAATAAAAATTAATTATTCTAATGCGAACAAACCGAAAGATTCTTCTAAATCCATAAAATTCTCTTCACCCACTATCTATGATATTAAAAATAACCTTACCACCAACTAAAGGAACACCAGAAACTCCCAAAGTTGCCTAAAGCTAAATTCCCAACACAGACTCATGCAGTTCTATTGTGTTTTATTTAAATTTAAACGCTAAAAACACCATTATAATTATTTTATTCATTTAACAACGGTAATACAATGGCAATACAAATAAAAAAAGACGTCTGTGCCATCAACAGTCTATTCATCATGGCTGGTAACAGTTTCTGGAGTTGAACCGTCAATAGTGTAAGTCAGACTAACTTTCCCTTCTTTAGTCATATGCAAACCCATAAGAATTTTCTTTGTGACATTTTTGTAGTTGTCGAAGCTTGATTCATACTGTCGCTTTGTAATTTGAGAAAGAGCGGCCTCTGATGATTGGTCGGCAAATTTTAATTCCACAATCAAGCCAGCTTCATTCAAAATCATAAGCAAATCAAGATGAGGAGGTCTTCCTTTAGATTTTCTTTGGGAGATGCTTAGTTCACTGCGAACTATATAATCTTCAACATTATATGCCAAAACAAAGAGAATACAATGAAATTCGTCCTCGTTTTGGGGCATTATGGCTCCATCAAACAATTTAGAGACAGCCTTTGCATATTCTTTAAATACATTTTTGTCTTCTTTTGTTAGCACTGATTCTAATGCAGCCAAATAACCCTCAATATTTTCATTTAAAAGCTGGTGTTTCTTTGAAAACAATTCTACATCATAACATTTTTCCTCAAACAACGTCCTAATTTCTCTATTTGGAATCCCAATGGTGATTTTTTTATTATCAGTGCTAGTGCGTAAAACATTCAAGTATCCATTTTCGGTCAAAAATTGGAGGAAAAGATGTGCATCTGACATATGTATAGATTTAAGTTTTCGATGAACCAAGTTGATTAACGCAATTATGTTTTCTTTCGCAAATTTTTTAATGACCTTTATTTCGATCTCTGCTCCATCAATAAGATCTTCAATCAATTTACGAATGGGATTATATCCAAACAGATGTTTTAGGTAAGTGATGCTGCCCGAGTCAACCCAGTAATTGTCAAGGCATGGTTCCTTCATTCCGTGACTTCTTCTCAAATAGTTTAAAACTGAATAACAGCTATAAATGGCATAGTCCCCTTTATCTTTTGAAATCATTAATTTATAACCATTGTACCACTTTTTTACGTCCTCATTATTAAAAGGAGCAAATTCTTCTTTTTTAAACAGACTCTTCACTTCTGTATCTGTAAATCCAAAATAAGGAGAAAAGTCGGGGTCTCCTAAAAACCGAATATACTGGATGTTGTTCGCGTCGCCAGATAAAACTTCTGCGACGCGGACACAGGCGTTTATTAACCCTCTGTTGAGATGTTCGTTGTTTTTGAACGTACTGGACATGAGGCAACTGATAACATCGATGGTTTCGTCCAGCAAATCATTATTTGAAGTTGATTGCTTGACGATGATGTTCATGATAGGAGAATCGAATTCATCGATTAATACATAAACGAGTTTGTTATGGTACACATGTAAACAGCGAGATAAGAGCTTCAATCCGTCGATCACATCATCTCGACTTAAATTTTCAAAATTATTCCAATACTTCTCAAATAATTCAATAGGGCCCACCACCTTCAATTTCGTATCTGACCAAGAATATTTTCCATCAATCTCTTTTATAAGATACTGATGTTCATTAAATGTCCAGTAAATGAGCTTCTTTAATGAATGAAGGAGTTGATCTTCAGTTTTACCAGTGATATGTTTAAAGTCCACGTATATGACAGGATTCTCTTGGCAGTACTTATCAAAAAAAATCCTTTGCTCTTGCCACATTTTTAACTGATTGTCTTGGAAGAGTTTTTTGTTCCCTGTTAGGAATTCTTTCAACATGTCCATGTTTGTTGATTTCCCAAAGCGGCGAGGCGCCAAAGTTACTATCACTTTATCTGCTTGAAGAAAGGCTTTAATAAATAGCGTCTTATCCACAAAGGCGGCAGTATGTATAATTTCACTAAATGATTGTGTGGACAAACTACATATTTCCTCTGGTGATGTGCTCTGAAAAGATAAAAACATATATCACATAACTATGCAAGAACAGAAATGCTACATAAACAGGTATGAGACTACATTTATTAAACTTGCCTTTCTTTGTACCTCATATGCACTTCCTCCTTCCATTCTTGCTCGTTTTTCTAGATGATAACTCATCGGCTAGAAACAATAAGAATAATGTAAAACAATCTGGAGACCTCAATATAATACAAAATAGTTATTTATGATGTAAGTGTTAAAAGTGAGATTTTATTTTGTAAGTGAGGTAGATTGGGAAACGAGCGCAGCGAGTTGACCAACCCCACGAACAAAATAAAATCACTTTTAACACTCTCGTGTCAAAAATGGATTACTCCCTAGAATTCGAACTTTTAGGGAAATAACGTTTTTCATGTTGTGTGTAACTAGAATTTTCAAAAGTTATTTTGAATGCCTAAGGTTGGTTACTTTGAATTGAGAGATTAAATCCAAATAAATATGCCGCCAGTAACCAAAATTGATTGTGAAACGAAAAATCATCTATTACTCAGCAAGAAATTAGTCATTTGCAACTGTTACAATTAATTTGCTGTTACATTTTAGGGATATCTTTTGTTTGTCACCAGAAACCACATAGCCTCCAACCTAACCAAATTTATGGCAACCTAGTAACGAATATCCCTAAATCCTAGGGAGTAATCCATTTTTGACACGAGAATATTTAAGTTCAATGGACAACATTTTATTTTTTAACCGCCAGGTTTTTTTGTTTCAATAAAAAATATAGGTATAAAAAATACGAAACACGTGTTCTTTATTTTATTTTTCATTTTTTGTAAGTATTAATTTTTTATTTCAATTTTATATAATTTGAAAAAATAGGCAAATTAAAAAAAACCCAAGGAAATGTCAAAAAACGCGTTATTGTTTTTTAAATATGGCGTAGCCAAACTATACCTAATTTTTCCTATCGTTCGTATTTTTCAAATATGTAACTCGAAAATTAGTACATAATGACGTATTTGTAAACGCTCGCAGCTGACGTAATAGAACAAAATTCAAAAAAATTATATGACATAATTATAGAGGTATACTCTTTAATAAAAAAAAACCTCAGTAACGTTCAAACTTAATTTTTTTTATGAAAACGGTCGAATTTCGACCGCTGGGCGACCTCTAGTTATTTTAAATAAACAACAAAAGCAAGCATATCTTTTAGATATAGCTGTTCCAAATTCACACAATATAACACAGACATATAATACAAAAATTAATAAATATTTAGAACTCTCCGTTGCTATGAGAAATCTTTGGTGTTTAGAAAAAATTTCGATTTTACCATTTAAGTATAATTTCAGCAACAGGAATAGTACCGCAATCTCTTTTTAAAAATTTAAAAATTTTGGACTTAGAGAACACATTGGTGGTTGAAATTCAAAAAGGTATATTATTATACTCATGTCACATCGTGAGGAAATTCCTTAACATTGACACAGAACATAAAACACAAAAAAGTCAAAATGTGGAGGCGAGACGCCGGTAATTATGTTGATAAGCACTGCATTATTACTTGATAGTATTATCCGTAATAGTGTATGTACTCCGGCAAAATTGCCGTGCCGCCGGGTGGAGGTGGGATACGAAAAATACTATTATTTGTTGTATTTTTCATATTAGATAATGATAATCAACCTTGGTTTAAAGGTATAGATGTAGCAGAAATATTGGGTTATGAAAAATCAACAAATGTTATAAATGAAGACGTAGGTGTTGATTTTAAAAGAAAATCGATACAGTCTTGCTTTGTCAGATACTAAATATTCGAGTCTATACTCAATTTCATATAAATGTACATCTAAGCAAGCCATGAAAATCTGATTTTCTGTTGGTAGTAAAGTTAAAGCTAGTGACTTTGACTTTCAAAGTTGCTTGCTCTGCGCGAACCCGATTTGACTAATTTTTCAGTTTTTGTCCATTTTAACATTGCTGATTTTAAAAGCAATGTTACGTCTTTTTACTGATTAAATTAAAGTAATTCTTATTTGTTTTTGTCTTTGTATTTTTACCAAGTAAAGATTTATTGGACATGACCTTCATAAATGTGACTTTTGTAATGTAACTAAATTAAAGGTGCTTTTACAAATGCACAGCTCACTTGATGCACATTTATATGAAATCAATTATAAAGACCCTTCACAAGACGAAGTAGTATTTTTTGTATACATGGGTTCTTTTTCAGAAAAAGAAATATTAATCACAAATAACTTGTTAGAATTCGCCTTCGGCTCATGAGTGGACTATGTCCACGAATTTATGGGATTGTATATTAGAAAAAACGTAGTCGAAAAATATTTTTAGATATAATAGAAATAGATTATTATAAACATGAAAAAGTAAATTTATATGAATATATACAGAATGATATTAAAAAATAGGGATTCGCGCACAATTCATTCAAAGCGTTGGATATTATTAACTATTAAAAATTTTAAAGAATCAATAATGATGAATAACAATAAGGCAAAAAAAGTTTGGAAATATTATTTTCATTTGAAGAAGAGTTGGCAGACAGATATGAAAATTACGTTAACGAATATAATCTTTTAAAGCAATATAAAATTAATCCTAATTCATTAAACATATTTGATTTTATAAGTGAAAATAACTATAAAATTTATTTGAGTACGTGGTTTACCAATGTATTTAAATAATTTACCAATAGTTTCCGTTATTCGAAAAGAAAAATATAATAATAACAAATGATCTTTTATGCTTTGTACAATATGGAACTTACGTGATATTAAGAACGATTTAAAGAAAAATTTTAGGAAACTATAAAATAGAATACCAAATAATAAATTATAAGATTAAAAATGAATTATCATATTAAAAAAAAATAATAATAAAAGATAATATAAATGTTTCGCCAAATAATTTAAATATATAGGCTCTGCCATTTCTATTGAAACACCACGTGTTGGATTTTTCCTAACATTTAGCAATGTGTAACAGGTTCGGTTGGTTGTAAAACGGCTTGTAGTGAGAAATTTGAAATTTTGACATTTTCTGGTGTTTTCTAGTTCCTAAAACGTCAAAGCAAATCACTGTCAAAAAAAGTATGATAAATTGATAAATCAATGATCTAACTACACATTTAGCAATTATTTATCTCGTCGACGCATCGTGCATTCTTAATACATATATGTATATAATAATTTAATATAAATGTTCATAGAAATATAAAAATTTTACGCCTGCGAGTCCTATCACTGCAAATGCGAGTGAATGGTTTTTAGCGTGGTTATCTGTCGTGGTTAGTGTTCCTTGCTGGAAGGTGGAACGTAAAACCCAAGGGAAACTCAAAGAATTTTAATCAATGAACAAGGAAATTACAAAATCAAAGGATTGGCGCCAGTTTTGGAATCTTGAAGGAATTCGCCTCTCAGGTGTGATTGGATAATTCTGTAGACAACAATATCAGATATCTGGAAAAAGAAATTGGTATTATGGGGGTATGTGGGCAATGTGGGATAAGATTGTAAGGATTAAAAAAAAATCACGAGTTTGAGGAACTCAAAACACATAATTGAATGAATTGGGGAAAAGTTTAAGTAAAAAATTTTTGGTTTATTTCAATGTATTAAGTATTTTAATAAACTAGACTTGCTGAAATGTTTTTATTGAATTTTTCTTATAGTGAAACCACAGAGGATGAACGTAACTTACACGTAACCTCACTTTTCTGCTGTTAAAGTTAAATGAGTTATAATAATTAATAACAAATAAAACTGCACTGAAAGTTTAGCTGAAGAGATGAAAATCAAAGTTACAATTAACCAATTTAGAACAATAATTTAAGGTGTCCCCTCAAGGCGCATGTGCCAAGTGGCGTGTGATAAAAAGTGCGGGATTTAATTTTGATGTTATACCCAAGGATTGTAAACTATAAAGGATTGCTCATTCCCTATGTTCCCACGTTAGCGCTTCCCTTCTCACCGCACACACCGCTGTGACGTCAGCTACGGACCTCCGATCTCAGACGTCTTAACGCAGTCCGTTGAAAATCGTTTAAATTAATAAGATTAATTATTAATTTGAGTTGTTATATTCCTTTATCCATATTTTAAAACTGACTTTGTGTTTTTATCGTGTAAGTATGTTAATAAAACCACATTTGATTAAAAAAAAATAATTTAATTATAATTTTATTAGTACCTACGAAGAACATAACATAAACATTATGCCGGGTCGCAGATGCGCCGTGTTTAGTTGCAATAATAGTCGCGTTGTAACCAAACGAAAGGGAGAAACTGTAGTTTACCATGCTTTTCCTAAAGGAAATGATTTAGTTTCTTCAACTATTAAAAAAGAATGGATTCGACGTTGCGCAAGAGCTGATAAATGGAATCCCAACAACAGCCAAGTTTGTTCTGTGCACTTTACCTCCAATGATTACGAAAGGGATTTACAGAATGAACTTTTAGGTAAATAACAATGACATATTAAGAAAATGATTACAATTATTAAGTGTAATTTAGGTTTGCCAATAAGAAAAAAATTGAAGAAAACAGCTGTTCCAACAGTAAATTTACCCCATGCAAAGAAAAAAATGGACGATTCGCAACAAATAGAAAGAAGCGACAGACTTTTAAAGAGGCAGAGGCACAAAGAAGTTGAAACATTTTTAAATGTTAGTTTACCACAATCCTTAAGTTTACCATCCGATAGTAACTCCCAGGTTTCAACTTCACAAGTTTGTGATGAGGTCGGCTCTGAAGAAATAAAGTCCATTATGTCCGACGAAAAGTTGTCTCTTGAGCTTAAATATAATGAGTTACTGGAAAAATATAATGAACTTGAAACGCAACATCAGCTATTAAAGAACACTACTGGAAAGAAAATTAAGTTATTGAATGATCAATTACGCCATTATAGAAGTAAGTGTCAACAATTCTGTAAACAGGAAAAAGAAGAAACAAATGCTATGAAAAAATTCTTTACCAAAAACCAAATGGACTTGTTACTAAAGAGAAGAAAACGTGTTAATTGGACTTCAGAAGAAGCTGCTTCTGCCTTTACTCTGCGGTATTATAGTAAGAAGTCATATCTTTATGTTAAAAGTACATTGCAATTTCCCCTTCCTGGTTTATCTTCTCTAAGACGATGGGCTAGTAAACTGAAGATTACCAATGGTATTTTAACAAATATCTTGAAATTTATGCAATTAGCAGGAGAGTCAATGAATGACTTTGAAAAAACAGTTGTGCTATGTTTTGATGAAGTCAAAGTCAAGAATGTGTTGGAGTATGATGTAGGAAACGACAGAATTTTGGGTCCACATAATTACATGCAATGTGCTATGGCAAGAGGCTTATTTTCAAATTGGAAGCAGCCTATTTATCTTGATTTTGATAAAAAAATGACCCCGGATGTTTTGCTGACTATAATAGAAAAATTATTTGAAATTTCTTTTAATGTAGTGGCAATAGTAAGTGACTGTGGCAGTACAAACGTTGGATTATGGAAAAACTTGGGAATAACTACTAGCAATACATCTTTTAAGCATCCTATTTCCAACAACAACATATTTGTCTTTGCAGATGTTCCACACCTCTTAAAGTTAATAAGAAACTGGTTACTAGATACCGGCTTCCTATTAGAAGATGGAAGTTTGATAAACAAGAACCCATTGGAGGAATTGTTAAAATTAACAGACACGGAAGTCAATGTATGTTACAAACTTTCAAAAAAACATATCGAGTGTAGTGGACCTCAAAGACAAAATGTCCGTTTGGCTGTCGAGTTGCTATCAGAAACTACTGCAAAAGCTATTGGTCATTAGCATTACAAGCCAGGTGTAGACCCTCTTCTTGCTTTGAATGTAGCCAGCTTTATTAGCGACATAAACCTATGGTTTGATATATTTAACAGTTACGCACCTTATAATAAGTTATCAAACAAAAATGCTTTTGGAATTAACTTAGAAAGTCAGATGGCACATTTGGATAAAATCATCAAGTTAATAGAAAATATGAAACCTATTGGGAAAAAAAATATTCAAATATTTCAAAAGGGCATAATTATATCAACCAAATCATTAAAATCCCTTTTTAAATTAATGCAAGAACAATTGAACGCTACCTACTTATGCACACACCGGTTAAATCAAGATTGCTTGGAAAACTTTTTTTTCAAACTAAGAAGTAGAGGAGGTGCAGATGATCATCCTTCGCCGTTAAATGCTCTGTATCGAATTCGTATGATTATTTTGGGTAAAAACCCTGGAATTCTTAGTAGCCATGTGAATACTCAAGAAGTAGAACCTCAGGAATATTTATCGGCAAAAGTGTTTGAGCATGCCGAATTAACAGTGCCATTAAATCCTTCAGATAATTTGGCAGAAATTAGCTTATCCATATCTTCCTCTTCTTCAAATTCTTCTAATGACGGTCGTAACACAGAGACTACAAACGATGCTTTACAGTATATGGCTGGGTATATCGCAAAAAAATTTATCGATAAGTATCCCGATCTAGGCAATTACACCCATCAATTGCTTAGCGAACATCAACATAATTTACCCTCATGGGTAGAACACTTATCATATGGAGGATTAATAAAACCCACAAATTCGTGGCTTTTAAAAGTTAAAAAAATGAACAAGTATTTTCTTAAGTTCCATAGACCTGAACTTAAGAAAAAATACGCAGTTACGAAACAGCTGAGTAATTTTATTCATGCGAAGGAAAATATTTCTTTAGATTTAGTTCAAAGCTTTATTAAACTTAGAACAATCATTAAAATAAATTATGAAAATATTAAACAAGAGGAGAGAAAAATTACGCACAGAAAAAGAAAGATTGGGGCTACTGAAAGGAAGATTGCTAAGAAATTTAAAAAAATTATGTCCTAAGGTCCGTTTTTAATGTAAATTTAATAGATTGTAGGTATTAATTTTATAATTAAATTTATATAATTCAGTTTTTAATTCAATTCATATACCTACATATAAAAAATCCCATAAGCCGCTATGATTTTGTCACTTTGACAGCGGATAAAGTTTGCCTTAACTTTATCCGACACAAACATTACCTTACCTTTAGATCTCTGCCTTTAGTTCCTATGATGCAATCAGAATTGTACATTTAATAACTGTAGCTTTAGTACTAAATAAAACAAAGAAATCTACCTAAAATTAAAATTGTATTGCTAATTTATTAAATTGCATCGTCCAATTATACTTACTCGATGTTTCATTTAGTCAGGATAAATATTAATTTACAAAACACGATATTGCTTGAAAGCAATACGTTTTTGTTGCAAAAAAATGTTTATCCGACAAAATGAACATCTTGTGTAATAATTATTGTAGTCGATAAATCTATTTGTCCTAAATGTTATGATTTATGAAACTGTAATACGTGCAAAAGCCATAATACAATAGTGAGTCTACGGTTGCGAGATTTCAGAGGGCCGCTGCCTACGTCACGCCCGAGCACTTCCGATGGCGTACGATTCATTGAGCAATCCTCTTATGTTTAGAATCCTTGGTTATACCTACCTAAATGTTAACATTGTTAGCAAATATGTTAAATACGTTCTAAGCTGAAGACGCTGACGCTTTTTAGAATGATAGAAAAACACCTTTTTTAACTTACGGAAAAGATTTCTGAAATTTCAACACAAATTTTTCTGACTGACCACATTGGCTGACTTAAATGCAGTTTATCATATAATTTAATAAGAGTTCTCTTCATGTCAGCACCCGTAAGGACTCGTTTTTTTTTCTATTTTGCTCTATTTTCGCGAAAAAACAATAAATTCTTGATAATTATTGGGTTATAATTGAATGAAAGACGCGTTGAGTCAAATATGACATGACATGACATTCAACAAAAATCAAGATTGGCAATAATAGTCAAAAAATTACTAAACATATTTGCAGCGTTGCCAAACTGTCAATCAACAGGTGGTGTTTCAATAGAAATGGCAAAGCCTATAGCATAGATTTCATTGTGTGTTCATAATTTTAAATCCCTAATAATGAGATTTAATACAAAAAGGGGTCAAGATATTAGAGAATACTATATTACTTTAGAAGAAATATTTTATTCATATTTAATTAGTGATGGAAGTCCGGATTTTTATCAAAATGATAAAAATCAAAAATATGATATTTATCTGCTATGCCAAAAACGTTTTTAGCAGATAATTATCTCATTTATATTTCGCGCTAAAAGTTGTCTATTTTGTTACAAAACATAACCTCAAAAGTCAATGTTAAACCTAAAACGTACATAAAACGTCTCGCATTCGCGTTCGCGCCTTTGGCCATTTTATGCTAATTCGTGTATAAAAGTGTTAAATTATGCCACGACAAAGGTCGTTGATTTGGAACCACTTTCGGAGGCATCAGAGAGGTAGATACATATATGGTGACTGCAATTACTGCAAGAAAAGATTTATTAGTAATGCCAAGAGGATGCAGTTGCATATCAAATCCTGCACCAAAGCGCCCAAAGAATTAAGGGCTGGATTTGAAAATATGCCTAATGTGGTAAATATAGAAATATAATAATAAACTCATTCAGAATGACTTATTATAATTTATAATTTATTGTACCATAGGAAGAAGAGGGATTACTCAACTTAAGTACTGCAACGACACTTACAGTTAGTACTGGTAGTAGGGACACTTTAATTACTCCATCCACATCATATTCAGAAAAGAAATCTCAACGTTTGTTGAATTTTTTTGATTCAATTAACAACGAAGAAAGTTGTATTTCGAAGCGACTTTTTGCCAGAGCTGTTTATGCTGCTGGTTTGCCTTTTTCGGTGACAGAAAATGACCATATGAAAAAGTTTTTCAAGAAAATTCGTCCGTGCTTTCATTTGCCATCTAGGTACGAGTTGTCAGTGCCATATCTACAAAAGGAATATGAAATAATTCAAAAAAAAGTGCTGAAGAAAATTCGAGAGGCAGAATCATTGACCATATTAACAGATGGATGGACCGATGTGAATGGGATAGGCATAATGAATATAATGGTAGCAACTCCAATTCCATTGTTTTATCGTGCTGTTGATAGTGGGACAGAAGCTCACACTGGAGAATATATTTCAGAAATGCTAGGAGAAGTAATTGAAGAAGTTGGTGTTCCGAAAGTTGAAGCAGTGGTCACAGACAATGCATATAACATGAAAAGTGCTTGGGCAAAGTTAAAAAACAAATATCCGAATCTATTAACATATGGATGCATGGCTCATGGATTAAATTTGTTATTAAAAGATTTATTTAAAAAAATTACAACATTATCAAGATGTGCTGCCAAATCAAAAGACGTCATTAAATTTTTTTTAAATAAACAGTTGCCCAGACAAATTTTGAAAGAAGTTCAGTTAAAAGAAAACAACAAGGAAACAGCTCTAGTAGTAAGTGTGGATACTCGATGGGGCTCTACAGTTTTATCACTTTTAAGCCTTTTAAAAAATAAAGATTATTTGCAACAGACTGTTATGGACAAAAGAATTAAGAAGCAAATAGATCAGCAAACAAAGCGATATGTCTTAGATGAAGGAAATTTCTGGTGTATAATAGAAAAAGTTTGTAAGATGACTGAACCTCTGTTAAAAATGATAACACTTTTAGAAACAGATACACCATCAATGTCAAAAATCTTTCCTCTGCTTAAAAGCATTGAAACGAAGTTTTTGACCGAAAATGGAGATGAAAATGTTTTAACATTTTTAAATAAAGCTGACCAAAAAAAGACTATCGGTATATTCAATGAAAGAAAAAGTTTCTTTTACCATGAAGTACAATTAGCTGCATATTTACTAGACCCAAAGGAAAAAGGATTGAATTTAAATGAAGATGAAAATGAAACCGCGTTAAATTTTATAGTAGATTTTGCAGTTAATCATAAGTATAAAGTGGATAAAGTTTTACAAGAAATCACTGAATATAAAAGTAAGTCTGGAAGTTGGGGAAATATCAATATTTGGAATGCTGCAGAAGTTAGTGAACCTCTAACATGGTGGAGAGCATTTTTTGATACTAAAGAGTTGACAAAAGTTGCAACACGTATATTGAGTCTTCCTTCCACTTCAGCTAGTTGCGTGAGAAATTTCAAAACCTTCGCCAATATAAAAACAAAAAAAAGAGAACCGGTTAACAATTGAACGAACAAATAAACTTGTGTTTGTGAAGCACAATCTGAAGTTACTTTCGAATGAGTATGAAGAGATAGAGTTGGAAGCTGAAGCCAGTGAAATTAGTGAAGAAGGTTCAATCAAAGCTAGTGAAATTAGTGGTGAAGATTCCAGTGTTGGAGATGAAGATATTTATGGTGAAGTGGAACTGTCTGAAGATGATAATTCTGACGCTATTGAAGTTGATGAAGATGTAGTTGTTGGAGATGTTGATTTTACTGAAGTAGGGGAAACTGAACAGAGCGAAGGACGAGCTGAAGGGCTTTCTGGAGAGAAAAAGATTGCAATGAATGATACTGAAGTTTTTGAATACTTAATTTACGATAACACTATTGAGAATTTTGAAGACTGAGAAATGTGTTTAATTACTTTAATCTAAAGAATTTATTTTGATTTTTACTTTTTTTTAGAATCTTTATTTTTTGTTATGTTGAATATGAGTTTACTTTTTGTTCCCAAGTGTTTTTTTATTTTGTTGTTTGTTTACAGAATATAAAATATAATTATTATAAAAGTGTGTTAAATTTCAGGTATTGAACACTATTTCTTGTTATGAAGTTTAAACAATTTAAAACATGCATGTTTTTGGTATGAAAATGTTCCTAAAGGAAATAGTCCAGTCAATAGGGAGTTTTACCTTGCAAAAGGTACAGAAAAGTTTATACTTGGCAGGTATCTTCTATCAGGCATATTATTAATATTGTTGAGTTTGCGACCTTGGGGGGTTGCCGCTCGCCCCGCCATACTGGAGAATAGGGGTGGAAAATCACATTTCTGCGATTATTTCATTATCCGTTTATACGTCTATCTAAGTTATTATAAAAAATGTAGAACGTACAATTCTCTACATTTTTTGTTCTTTATGTTTTTCTGTCAGATCAATAGTTTCGTAGTTACAGCGTGTAGAAATCGAGAATTTCTACTATTTTTGTACTTTTTATTTTTTTCCACACCACCACAGAGGTAGAGCAATAGGGTCCGTTTTTTTTTTACGTAGTGTCCCCAGTGGGCATAGTCCACGAGGCAGTAGAAGTTTACTGTTTTACTCTTTTTGATCTCTTTGTAACGTAGACGGATCCAAATGATCTGGATCGATCGGTATAGATGAGCTGAATTCATCAGAGTTTATGAATTTGGGAATTCCTCTTGTTCCTCAGGGTCATCATCATCATCATCAAGATCATCTGGCGTCAGACTTGTCCGTCAGACTTGTATAGACAGAACCTGGATTCACCGAAGGCCAAAACTCTGCGCCAATCTTGTTCGACCCAATTGACATGTTCTAATGCAAAGTTTAAACGGGCCCTCCGAAGAGCTGCAGTTAACTTGGATCCAGTGGCTGGTCTTCTCGGACTCGGATGTATCTGATCCTCCTTTAGTCATTTTCTAACAGTATTTTCACCCAGGCGGAGTGCATATTGTCTAACATGCGATCTTGAAGTCGGAGAGCAGTGAGAAACCCTTCTCTAATGCTTATTAACCTTAAGTATCGGTCCTGGTGAGGTGTTGTGATCCGTTTTCGGCCTTGTCCCCGCCTCCTTGTGTGCCGTCCAGTCTCCCTATGTCTTCTTAGAACTTTAGATACCGTAGATTGGTTCATACCAAAGTGATATGCTATAGTCCTCCGACTCTCTTAATTCTGAGCTAACAAAATCACTCGCACGGACTTTTTAAATGCGAAGTTGTTCCTAACATCACCCATGTTAAAAGTAAATGAAGACTGATGTCAATAGGCGAAACAAATGACCGATGGTGGCGCTGCAATCGTGACAAATATGGCCGTCGTAAGAAGTACATTACGTTATTTCGTTTCTGTTTTTGTTATTGTGTACGATGGTGTACCTTAGTTTTGAGGATGTTTTTTCTTATTTGGAGGCAGTATCCTCATCTCAGTGTGTTGGGAAAGGGCCGAGAGTCTTAAAAAGTGTCACCAGAGTGGTTTTATTTGCTCTGTGCCTGAAAACTTAAGCATCCATGCTTTATGTCTATCAACTTTTTCTTTTAATCCAAATCTGTTAAAATGTAGGTACCAATTTAATGAAAAACTACGGAAGATTAAACATTCATATTGAATGAACTTTTGAGGTTATAGATTTACTTGTTAGTTATTAGCCGTTGACGATTGTTTTAAATACGCAGCAGGCCAAGATATTTTTTTGTTAGATTGCAGTCAGGTCCTGTCATATACTACGTGACAAAGAAAGGTAAACACCCAGTACTTATAGTTTTATTTCAATAAGCTTTTGCGGGCAAATGTGTTTTGGGTCAGATAAGAATAAATAACTATTTTGAACCAAATAAAGGCACAAAGGGACCAGAAAATCATAGTTTGGATTGAATATTTTCCATATAAGTACAGTTTTAAAGTAATTTCAAATGACTAATGCCATAAAAGTGCTGTTGCAAAGGCAAAGTGGTTTTTTGCAACTTGAATTAACTTTAGTAAATAGTAAACAGACATGTAACAACCACGAGGTATACTTCACAAAGTAATTCAACCAGGTTCCGCCAGAGGTCACTTTAGAACATTTCGTTCGCCTATACCATTGCCATCTAGAACACAAAGCCTTAAGGCAGCAATTGTTTTTGATCGTGACGTCACAGTAAAGGCTTCATCGAAAAACGCATTAAACCTCCAGAATTTAATAAAAACAGTAAAAATTTTGGTTAGAACTCTTTTTTTTTAGTAGAACGATGTGTTTAGGCTTTACAATTACTGCCTCGTGGAGTTAAATGCCATTAATGACGCGAAAATTGTCATTGACAAGTGAGGTTAAGTTTGTGTATTTATTGTTTTTTCGTAATTTTTACTTTGTGAATCATTTAAATAACACCAAATCACAACAAATGCTTCATACATCTTAATTATACCGGGTGTAGAATTGGTTTACGAGACATAGGATTTTACATGTAAAAATAAGGAGATCCAATTATTGGCTCCCCTAATAATTTTATGGCAAAATGGTTAAAATGAAAGTTAGAGAGAATTAAAAGTACTGTCTAATTTCACTCTTTGTTTTTTTCTAACATCTTGTGGTACTGAAAGAAAAGCAAGAAAGGAATTAAGACAAAAATACTAAAAAGCAGTACTAGCAATGAAATTTTACTTCTAAAATTATTTGTCGGGTGGTTTTACTATTATTTAATTTTCTTTTGATCTGCCCTTCAAATGAACTCGTACAGGACTACAGGACGAATGAAAAGGTATCTTCCATTAAATGTTCAAACTTCTCTCAAATTCTTCCAATTGTTTCTATGGCTGAAATTGGTCGTTCTGGGAAACCTGAAGCAAATGTTGCTTGGAAGTTTCGTAAAGAAGATCCTCCATAATACCATTTAAAGAAATAAATAAAATTTCATGCCTAGAAGTACTTTTTAGTATTTTTGTGTTAACTCTTTTCTTGCCTTTGTTTCAGTACCACAAGATGATAGAATAAAACTAAGATTGAAATTTTAACCATTTTGCCATAAAATTGTTAGGGGAGCCAATAATTGAAACTCTTTATTTTTACATGTAAAATCCTATGTCTCGTAAACCAATTCTACACCCGGTATGTGTAGCAAATATAGTTTCAACTAAATTGCCCTTACAACGACTTGTAATCACGAAAATGTTGATAGGGTATAAAAAATACTTCCCAGGTTTCAACGTCTCTTGCGACGTTCGATGAACAGTAAATACCCTGGTATCAACTGAAACTATTATATACACTTGCCACCAAGCTTTTGCTTATCTCACAATTTTCCATAAGAATGATTAAAACACCGTATTTGATACTTTCTGAAAATGTAAACAAATGTCAAATTTTGACGTTTGGCCTTCCTCGTGACGTCACACGCTGTCTGGCTTAAGGCCTGGAGTTCGAGATGGCAATGCCTATACTGATTCAATTTTTCAACTGTTACTAAAAAATTATTTTCGAGTAAATTTAAAAATTGAGCAAAAACCATATTTTTGCTCATTTTTGTACACAGTGGCTGGAAATTTAATTTACTCTTGTAGAATGATCTATGTTTTTCCTCTATTTTCAGTGTGTATAACAATTTTTTGCTTTAAAGTAAAACTTTTCAAAAAAACCGTAAAAATACAAGTGATGCGTTAATTTTGGTGGTCAGTGTAGTTTTATAGCAAAGAATCGGTAATAAACAATATTTTTAGTCCGCATAAATCCAATTGTGGTAAAGAGATGTTTTTACGATAGTAATTTAATCGATGATGACAACGTAAACAGAGAGCTCGTTGATACCCTAAGCAAAACAAATTGTCCTTAAAAAAAAAATCAACTTTTTTTAGTCGTGCTCGAGGTCATTTGTATAAAATCACCAACAGAGCTATTTGGCAAATTATTTTTAAATAACGTTATTACAAACTTGTCATTATTAGTTCTGTGATTGAAGCTCTAAATTAATTACACTATTTATTATGGCTCCAAAAATTAAAAAAAAAAACACACAAGCGGCATCACAGCATGAAAATTTAACCGACAACACTGTTTAGTAATTTTTCTAGTGACAAATATGTCACTTCAAAAAAAGAAGGTAAAATGAATTATGATTTCAGTTGACTTGTCTGGTTTGAGTTTACAAAATAATTTAAGAAAAAAATTATTTAATTTGAGAAACACTGGACTATAAAATTTGCAAATACAAATGATGCACACAGTCAATACCAACCTAAACCATTAAATAATTTTTGGGGATTTTTTTGTTTTCACCAACATAATTCAACAGGTGGTGGTTTTTTAATTTTTGGAGCTATTATACATATGTATCTATTAATTTTTTAGAATGCAACTAACTGTGAGAGATTTATTTTCTATCCTAGCTACTTATACTGTCAAAATACTGTTAACTTTACTGTTAAGTTGAGTTTAATAAATTGGTAATCTGAAATAGTTTTATGAAATAAGCTGAGTATGTTTTGTGTGGCTATGATAATCACATATATACCAGTGTAATTTCTTCTTTTTGGAGGAGAAATCTAGTGAGTAATTACTAGATGACAAGTGCGAAGTCGAATAATATAATGTATTCCAACTTTAAAAAAACGATGCTTGGCCATGACAATCTGACAGATTTCATCCTGTATATCTGAATAAAAGTTTGGTTAGGAATTTTGAAAATTTTGAAGTCACAGTGTTGCCATACTCATGTTCCGCTATTTTGCAAAACTGTGTTAAAAGAAATTAATAAAGAACCAAGCATTTTTTATTAAAAATAGCAATTGAAAAAAAAAAATCAAAAAGTACACATCTGGTGGAGGCTTTAGTCATTGAATGAGTTTCAAGAACGCTTTCTTTAGTTTAACAAGCAGAAAACGGATAAGTTTTTCTCCAAAATGGAATCACTTTTTTTAAAAGACATCTAAACTTTAACCTCCTTCACTATTTCATCTTCATCATTAGATTCCGAATCATCTTCTACTGTAGCTGTAGCTTCAACTGTAGCTTTGAAATTTTGACGTGTTTTTGTTCACAAAGAACTTTTCTATTATTAACAATTTTGTGTTTAAAAACCCTATTGATTTTAATACTTTATACAGAAGTATAAAGTAGTTCGGTCCCCTGTAAATTCTAATAAATTCTTCGCTGTTTCCAGTAGAGTGTCTAAAGAAAAAAACTCGTTTTTGCTGTTTAGCGCACGAATAATTTCGGTCAGATCTCTTTTAAAAAAATCATTCCACTTTTCTGATTTTCCTCTTTTTGTAGTCTTAGTATCCGCCAGACTCTTTTTTGTAATTATGCAATATATAACAGATCTTCCCACCTATAAATACAGTTTAGGATTTAATCGAATACAAATTCATTGTTCTCACATTAAAGATGTCCATCACTCTATTAAAAATCGCATCGTTAGATCGGGCCTATCTCGTTTAAAATGTGTGTAGCACTTCAACACACTACGTTGTCTCGAAAGACACAACTTTTGACATTATGCACTTGTAGTAAACTCTTCAAATTATTAGTTTGTGTTGTTTAATTTAAAATACATTAGAAAAACGTCAAAATGACATTTATTGATATCTTTTTGTTTTAGAACATAGCATTTCAAATTTAGTGAAAAAAGGTTCACAACCAAAATGAAATGAAATATAACTACTACTTTCCTCAGTACTGCCAATTTAACAAAATTAAAGCATGGCAACCTATCGTTTTTTTAAAGATGGAATAGATTATAAACTATTTTATAAATTGAATATGGGTTATGCCCTTTTTCCGATAAATGAGATTATTCTCTTACTTCTAAGTATAAAAAATAGCTGCAGCCAAGTGTTGTGTGATTTGGACAACTTTTCTGGATTATGAAACTAGCAAACTAACGGAAACAACTTACAGTACGAGTCAGCTTTAAGTTGATATTTCCTGTGAGATATTAAAAAACCTTTACAAAAACATAAATTCAGAAAATTGCCTAACCTATAATTAATTTTAGGTTCAATTCAACACATGTTACAACTTGACAGTGATAGTATACCTAATAAACATAATTATTCTATTAATTACTATTGTTTTGGACGTGAAAGCAACGTTTTTCTTTTACGACATTGGAAAACGATAACAATGTACCACGTGGCTGTTCAGTTATTTCCGTCGTCTGCGTTATTTCATTTACTTTAATTTTCGACAAAACCGTTGAAAATGAACGGAAAGCAGACGAATTATATTTTACTTATAACATTTAATTAATATCAAGACATATTACTTACCCCCTAAAAACAATTTGATGGTCAACGCAACGGAAAACGGAACCATAGACAAAATAAAGTATATATAGAACGCAAAGTTGGTGTATTAATTGTGTCCT
This sequence comes from Tenebrio molitor, assembly GCF_963966145.1. Lineage (NCBI taxonomy): Eukaryota > Metazoa > Arthropoda > Insecta > Coleoptera > Tenebrionidae > Tenebrio > Tenebrio molitor. Next base: position 4,964,452 of record NC_091049.1, read on the forward strand.
GGGTTTGCGTCTTGGCTTGTGCGCACCGTCCACAGGCCGGAAGAGGACGCTGAAGTTGTTGCTTGTTGCTGCCAAACATTGCCAAATTACCCGGTTTTTAAAAAACAAATAACATTACAAAAATTATAAATGTCAATCAATTTAATTGTCAATTGACTTGAATTGAATGTGAATTTACCATGAAGCGTTACAGCATTAAAAAGTGTTACAGGTCTGTTAGCACTACGTGCCATAGACTTCCAAATTCATTGAAATATGGGAACTGCTTTAAAGAGTAGCTGAAGTGGAAGACAATTTATTATCTGATGGAGTGTGGAGTGAAAGTGTATAATAACCACACGGTTTGTGAATTACATTTTGAAAAATCCGACTGTGGCACCAATTAACACACTTCTAAATAATGCTGTACTTGTCTAGTTTGCTCCTGCCTAATGGTAAACTCCGTCCAGCGAGAGATTGGGAGAGTTTAAATTGTAGGCTTGTAACCCAACACTACAAAATCAACTAGAATACAATATAAAAAAATTTAATAAAATTAATTATTGTGGTGGTACCTTTGAAATAATTTCGCGGGCATTGTAATCCTACGCCAATTTATGCTGTCACAGCAAATTGTCAAATTTCAGCTGTTGTCGTTGCCTCTGTCATTTTGAATCGTCAACACCGTGTGTGGTTTATTTGCTCTTTCGTCTTCAAGTGAGGTATTTTGTTATGTTTAAAACTTCTTAATTATCTGGGATAAGTTAGTTTGTTCGTTTGTATTGACTAAGTTCTTGTCAGCATTTCCATGTTTATCGATGACGGCTCGCGTATAAAACCAGGCACTACGTGACGCCCGAGAACTGAGGAAAACGCGGAACAGGAGACCGGGACGCAAGGCGTCATTCGATGACCAACCTCGAAGGGTACCACTCATAGTTCCAGAGTTGGATGTTTAAGTTACGAAAGGACAATAAATCTTCATTCAGTTCCTATTTTCTTTTTTTACTCTGACATTCTGTATTGTTAACCCCCTGAGTAGTGTGTGTTTTGTTCGTTGTTTCCTGCTTAACTGTTTTTTTTTTGTGGTGTTTAAACTTTCTTAGTCTTTAAGATTAGTTAGTTTGTTGTTTTAGTTTGTTTCTGTTCAATAAGTTCCCTATTGTTTACCTCCGAGTGCCTTTTTTAAGTGACATTCCTATTTTTAAACATGAATCCCTTTAGTGATATCACGAACAATATCCAGACTGATGCAAAGGTATGAACATAATATTTTAAATTTAATTATATTGCTTTAAAACTGTTTTGTAGGCAACCCGAAGCTATTTAACTGTAGCTGGCAACCCAGCAGCGCAGAGGATGTTTTAGGTTGTTTTTCATACCTTATAACACAAAATACATAGTATTATATCATAATTTTAATGACATCATTTTGATTAGGTCAGATTAGTCAAGGGTTAAAAGTATTTTTCTTAAAGATCACTGCGAGATGCTTAGGAGTTAGCAAAAACACGGTGTCAAAGTATAAAGATGGTCCAACTGAAACATCATCAAGAAAGTTGACGAGGCAGCGTCCCAGAAGAGCCACAGCAGACTTGCATTGCAATGTTAAGCAAGAAGTTCGTCTTGTTCTCTATGATGTGGTGCAGAGCAGTAAGAAAAGGATTCTGTACTCTAAAGCTAGTTTTTTTCATTGAAATTTGTTTTGTCAGAATGATGTTTTGTAATTTTTTTTTAGATTGTTATGGGTCTTTTGTTCATATGAATAATGGTGTAGTTTAATTGTGTCATTTTCTGTTGTAGAGAAGCCTGTAACTTTAAACAGTCTTGGTGCAGAGTTGGCCAACAAATATATTTACGAACACAAAAGGTCAAGTTTAGCACTACTCTTAAAGAACTTGGGCTTTTCTTATAAAAAAGATGACAATCGAAGAGCTCTAATGGAAAAGCCACATGTAGTTGCGTTGAGAAAATTTTTTTTATCGAAATTTATGAAAAATGCTGAAAGTTCAGAAAGAAAACCATGTGTCTTTTTAGATGAAACATGGGTGTTTGCAAATGGTACCGTGCGAAGGTCATGGCAAGATGAAGATGTGCGTTCAGTTAAGAAAATTTCAGGAGAAGGAGGTAAATGTCAGTTGTGGTTTTATTTTACTGTAAGTACAATAATTTCAGAGAGATACATTGTCTTACATGCCGGAAATAAAGATGGATTTATTGAGGATGCTTCTTTAATTTTTAAAAGCAAGAAAAATTCGCTTGATTACCACAGCGAGATGAATGCCGAAACGTTTGAACAGTGGCTCCAAGATGTTCTCCTGATAAAACTGCAGCAGCCCTCTGTCATTGTTTTAGATAATGCTAGTTACCACAGTCGTTTGGAAGAAAAGAGACCAACGTCAGCCTGGAGGAAAGCTGTTGGTTGCAAAAAAATAACATTTCATATCCTGACATTGCTAAAAAAGACTATCTTCTCGCATTGTGTAAACAACATTTTAAAGGGCCCGTGTATGCCGTAGATCAAATTATTCATGCAGCAGGACATGATGTTATACGTCTGCCTCCATACTACTGCATCTTTAATCCAATAGAGATGGTATGGAGCCAGGCTAAAAGAAAATATGATGAAGTGGTCCTGCAAAACCACAATCCTTTGGAAGCATGGGCCCTTGCTTTAGCAGCCATAACACCACAACAGTGGACTAATTATGTAGAGCACACGGAACGACTGATTTTTAAATACTGGACTAAAGAAAAATTTGTCACGGTCAACGAAATCATCATCAATTTAAATTTGGATTCCGATGATAGCGATGATGATTTCAGTCATTTTGAAGATGAATAATTAAACTTTTTGACGACCGAACATATTAAATTACAGTGGCCGCTCGATTTTGTGAATGCTCAATTGTATGAACACCTCGATTATATGAACAGCCACATATTTAACATTGTAGGTTCGGTAGAGTGAACAGTTGCACTCTTAATTCAGTGAACATTGATAAATTGCCTAATGTTTACCTTAACATTATGCTTCCACTATACAAAACATCATAAATAAGATATGCTGAGCCGGCCTTATATTAATTGACCCATATTTAGCATTTCTATATCACATTTCATTTGGCACATCAGTTAAAAATGAAAATGTTTAGTTTGAACTGACCCTGGCAAACGTGTGTTTTACATTGACTGTTCAGGCAAAAGCGTCACAATATGAAACCGCAGCGCAAGTTTTAACATTATTTTTGAAAAAATTGAAATAATAAATTTGATAAAATACTTCTTTAGAGTGAACGCAATATTTTTAACGATGATATATTAACTTTACGTAAATAAATATTGAAATATCGCGGTAATGAAAAATTTAGAGGAAAAAAAAATGTGAAACAAAACTAACATCTTACTTTAATGTCTTGTAAAAGTCATATTTTGTTAGAATTATAATTTAAAAACTACCTTTCAATTTTATGAACAATTTCGTTTCTTTGAACAAACGTGGTTTTTTTATTTGTTCACAAAATCGAGGTGCTGTTTACATGTCTCTTGAAGTATTTGAGTAGACATTTTTTTAATTTTATTTTCAGTCTCCTACCGCTACAGGCTCTTCTGAGGTTTATTCAATAAGTAAAGTTAATATTCTAGAATATATATATATTAATATTAATGTTATAATCAACACTCAATTTGTCAGGATTCAAAAAACAAACTCAGACCTCTTAATAATTCACTATATTAAGGACTCTTGCAAATCAGTACAAGTTACCAGATCTTAGGTCAAAACAAGAGTGTCTAAAAACTAACTAAAATCGCATTTATACATCCCCTTTCTTACATCTGGCATCCATCTATCACCTCACTCACCCAACGCCCACACCAAATACACAAACCACATGCACCCGCAAAAGACCACAACGGTCATATCAGTCCCAGCAAATTTACACACTAACCATAAAACATATGTCAACTGTTTCTAACACCCATGGGAAACGCAGAGGGCTGTCTTAGATCTGTCGACAAGTGTGACTAATGGACATTTGCCCTCGTTTCGCATAAGTGAAAACTACCACGGTCTTAACAAAACAAAAAAGGAACTTATGTCTAATTAATCCATTTTTCAACATCTGTAACATTAATAAGTCAAATTGAATTCGGACTGGCGCACGGTAGTCAGTCATTCAGACAAACGTCTTCAGGAAGTCTCAGGATTTAATTTAAATTAACCTTGACGATCTCGTTGCCCATTTTTGTTTTATGTTTACAGTATTATGTATTATGTCTTAAGGGTACTCGAGCAGCATTGTCCACAATTTTGTGTAAGTCAGAAATTTAATTTAAAATTAACCAGTTACTGCAGGTGAAAACAAGAACGTATTTGATTTTATTTATTTGATTAATTAAATACAGGCGTCCTTAAACCCAAGGAATTGTTTTATTTCAACTCCTACCCCCCTGAAAAGTTCCCCATATTTTGCATCACGAACTGATCTTCCGCTACTTTGAACACAACAATTTCGTAGATATTTCACGACCAGCTAAATTAAGTCGTTTGATTCCACATTGATATAGATTATTTCCCTCTCTCGATGTATAATATGTAGTATATATGTATAATTATTCTAATTTACATTTATACGTATAAACGATCTTGTTGGTTGAGGTTTTACTTTTAAATATTCTTGACGCAAGTAGTTATCAAGAGTAGGTACACGTCTTCGTGTAAAATACTTCAACTGTAATATTTTTCATTCATTTTGTCTCTTATTCGTTAAGGTACTTCATTAATTACAGCAAAATTTCAGGGCACAAAGTGTTACTCACAGAACACCTAAGATAAGAACTGATTTAGTGATTTCCCTATGTTAAAGCACAGTATAACCAGTAGCGACACTAAATGACAGGTCCATAAGAAAAGCATTGGGTCGTTATGAACACGACTAAGGCCCGGTTTTTCAGTCGTGGGTTAACCCAAATAAAACTGGTTAACTATTAAATTTCCTGGTTAGGGGTTTTTCACTACTGGGTTGGTATCCTAACCAAATTTTGTCTAACCAAAAAGTTAACCAACATTCGTTGGTGGGTTAACCCAACAATCGTGGTTAAAGCGTGCACGTGGTGAGAGTGGTGTTGACGTAGTGTGTTTGTTTTGTTTTTAGAGTTGAACTTATTTTGTGAATTTTATTGAATTTTATTGTGAATTTTTCGAAAAGAACATGTCGTAAGTACAAAAATTAAATCTTAACGTTGAAAATACTCATGTTATATCATTTTATCCAATTGTGGAATGGAAAATAATAGGGAAAATCGAGGACGCGGCAAAAACTTTACAAATGAAGAAGTTTTGCTTTTGGCCGAGCTGGTCGCAAAAAATCGATCAGTGATCGAAAACAAGCAATCTGGGGCAATAACCCATAAGCAAAAAGAATCTGCTTGGCAGAAATTAACTGACCAATTTAATGCGGTGACAAGTGGTGACCGTCGCACTACAAAAATGCTGATGGAGAAGTGGAGAAACACCAAAAAAAACTCCACCAAAAATTATTCAGCAGCTAAGAAGAGTTTATACAAGACTGGTGGTGGGTCAAAAGAATCCATCATTGGGATGGAAACCCCAGTCGATGCAGTTGTCCATGACATAATAGGGACAAGGATGACTGGTTACGAATCCCTATGCGACAGCGATAATGTAGTGCCAAGTATGTTTGGGATTTAATCATTATTGTTCAAAATGTGAAATTTTAATTATTTACAATTGTAGATCTAGATTTAAACAATTCAAATGTTGAACCAGGGGAAGTAGTGGAAGTTGTCGAAGGGGACGACTTAAATCCACATGATAGTTGTCTGCCTGGTAGTTCAGCAAATCCCCAAATAGCTGTCGATTGGTCCGACTATAGTCCCGCGCTTTTGAAAGCCCCAACATCGGAGTTATTATCATTAACTTCAAGATCGGGTAAGTTATTTGATATATGTATGTATATATAATGACAGACACTAATGTTATAATGATTTTCAGGACCATCAAAAGCAACAACGAGTCGGACCAATCAAAAATGGTGTGATCTTGCCGATAAGAAGAACCAATATTTAGATGTTCTCCAAGAACTTCGTGTACAGGAATTAAAAGAGAACATTAACCTGACCAAATTAAAACAAAAATGTCTATTGGAAGAACATGAATTGACAATGCAACACTTACGGGAAGAACATGCATTAAAATTAAAATTAATGCATGAAAAAAAGTGAAGGAAATATTATAATATTATTTACTTTACTTACAAAATTAGACCCCACGTCAGATATGAAGCCTCGAACTCGAAAACCAAGACTGCGTAAATTATCAATTACCTCAAATAACAAAATTTTGAGTTGCTCTACGTTACATGAAGTATTTAAAAAAACATACGCCAAAGGCTGTTTCCAATTTTCAAATATGCCTCGAGCCATTATTGGCCGGCAAATAGTCTTTAGACGCACCAAGCTGTTGGAAACCTACAATTTCATCTGCTCCAATGTCATAGAATAGATGTCCTTTTATATTCATCTCATCTGCACATAGGACACAATCTTTTCCCTCGTCACCTAGACTCTTGGATTTAATTTTTAATATGTCAAAAACCACTCGACTCAGTCCAGGGTTGATTTGAATTTTCTCAGTCATTCGCTGCAAGGTACGAACCGTTGGCAATAAAAACGTGGTTCTTAAAAAACGATACGCCATCGGTGACAGAAAAAACAAGGTAATTGCGAATTGCTTATACTCCCTGGAATATCTCCGGGACGTGGGGGCGTTCTTATTAATTACTTGCATTTTTACAATTCCCGCTAAGTTTTGTGGTAACAACTTATCACATAATAAGCAAAATTTTGCGACATCACCATCTTCCTCCTCACCTGATGTTTCTCTTTCTCTTCTTAGCTGGCGCCGGAGAGCTTGTTTTCTGGGAGTACTGGATGACAACGTCAACCCTGTCTGTGTGCTGACGCTGGTTCCCATCGGCAAGGAAACTCCACCAACAGTCGCGTAGTAACGTGATGTGGATGGCCGTGGTGTTACTTCGCCTAGAGATGTGGAGGGCTGCGGTGATACTTCGCGTTCAGATGAAGAGGGCTGCGGCGATACTTTGCGTTCAGATGAAGAGGGCTGTGGCGATACTTCGCGTTGAGATGTAGAAGGTTTTGGCGATACTTCGCGTTGAGATGTAAAGCGGTGTGGTGGTGTTGAACTATAAGGACTTCTAATTGTACCTACAAGTTATAAACGTTTATCATTAGGTTGATTAACGCTCTTTTACTTTGGTTCCAAATTTACCTCGTAACCGGTTTGTGGGCAATGCATCAAATACAAGTCTCGATTTTTGCGGATTGGAAAACATTTTGTTTTCAAAATGACATGCACACAGTTGGTAATTTCGATGATAAATGTTAGGTTTATTTATTAAGTCCCTGCGTCCGCAAGACAAAGCCCACAGTTTGAACCTGCAAAATAATTCCGTGTTATGCACGTCTATAATGTTGCATTTATACACTGGTAAAAACAAATTTAAATACCTGTTATTACAGAAGAGTCTCGATTATCCGAGGTAACGTGAGCTGAACCTTACCTCAGATAATGAAAACTCGGATAATCCAGAACTAGGTAACTTTTTGTAGGATGTAAATATGCTAGAGATATTTTCATATTTGGTGGCGGAAACAAAAGACTGAGAAATGTCACAAAAATGCATTGTCAGTGTCAAATTTCTCATAAACGCCGTAAAAAGGAATGTCTAGGTAAATTTAAATTTTCGCTAAATAGATTGAAAAAACAAATTTTAAGGAAACCAATTTTTGTCAGTGCTTCAAAAGGAAAAGTTATTCTCATATAATCAAACGTATTACAAATTATTTCTCTAGTTCGACGATGAATGACTTTCTTATTTCCAATTTGCTGCATTTCTGTCGAAATCACGAACGTCTTTGAGAAATTTGACACTGACAATACAAATTTGTGACATTTCTCAGTCTTTTGTTTCCGCCACCAAATATGAAAATATCTCTATGTGATAATAGAAATGCATAGCATGCTTTTATAAACAATTATTATTAAAGTAAACATAATTATACTGACATATTTTGTGAAATAATTGTCAATTCCCGGATTTCAACCTTGGATAATGCGGTTAATTTTTAAGCAATCTCGCATAATACGAAAAATTGAAAAGATTATGGATTCTACTGTGTTAGAACATATTTTTTTCACGCAGCCGCCGCTTCACTGCCGTCAGATATTTGACAGACCTCAAATCTGACGTATGGGTAATTTCTCCCGCACCGCTAGACATCGGTAACATGGGCACACTCCTTGTGTCACTCTAAACATTTGTGAACGATCTGGGGTAGCGTGATTATTCCCCCAATTTTAATTTGTGAACGGCGTTTGGGTGACCCACGGGTAACCTTTATACCAACCCAGAGTATTTATGAACGCGCTCCTACGGTGCTGCCACCTACGCGTGGACTGCAACTGTGGGAGGGAGATCGAAATAGGTAAATTCCATGCTAGTGACAGAGAGAGCAAGCATACAATATTTTGTTGACTTGCGGACAAAATCCTCTATCCACTTGCCGATCTCTACGTTATCTCTGTTAGTGTCTTTCTTTGCGTTTTATGATTTTTCCCTTTTCCGTCACAATTAAAAAAAATCAGTATTTTTCAAGACTAAACTGTGGTCTTTTGTCTGTTAAGGTAAGGCTAAAAAAACATTATACACCATATTAGTCGTGACGTCATATTGAGTAAGGTCAGTTTTGTTTGCATCCATGTGCTACTGTTGTTCCATTAGATTCGCGAGTGTTTTGTAATTCTACGGTTTTATACAGGGTTATTATAAATGTTTGTAGTCAACGAGCCCATGAAAACAAATGAAATTTTTTCTTTTGCCGTTCAATAGTTCCGTCGTCCGCGCCGATAATAACAAATCGTGCCATTCGATGTGAAATGGCCACCAGAGGCACTTGGATCAGTTGGATCGCGAATGAATGGAAACTGTAATAACTACGGAAGGTTTACAACTAGAATAAATGTCAACCATTAATTCGTCATTGATTATCAAAATAGCAATAAATACAATAAGAACTTCAATCATAATCGGTGCAAATCATTTTGTAATATTAATTTGTGTTCGCGAGAAACAGCTAGACATAAAAAGGGTTTGAAACTCGAATAAGTATCAATTGTCATTGATTGTCAAAATAACAAATACAATAAGAACTTCAATGACAATAATGCAAATCATTTTGTGATATCAATTTGTATTCGCTAGAAACAGCTAGACATTTAAATTTTGACAATTTGAATAAATTTTTCCTTCTGTAATTTCTGTAATACTATTACAGTTTCCCATAACGCGCGAGGTGGTGACATCTACCGATATTTTGACTTTTTTCCGGACGCAGAGTTTTGAGCGATTGGCACGACTTGTTATTACGATCAGCGCAGACGACGACCGTGAGTAACAGTTCTGTGAGTAACAGTGACTAAAATCCATCAAGACGGGATTTGTTATCAAAGTGAACTTTAAAGTTCATATGGTTCAATCCATCTCATACGGACAATAAAATTTAATTTTCTCTATTTCAGTTTTGTAAACTTATCCACTGGTGTTTAACCACAGGTGTGTAGAACTGAATTGTTGCTGTTAAATTATTCAATGGGTACTGAATAATTTTTGTTTTAGAAGTTTCGAGGAAACAATGTTAAGTACCACAAGATTCCAAAACTGTTGATGGAAAATGAGACAATTAAATCATTGTAAATAGACATTTTATTTATGTGTTATATGGCAACAAATTAAAGCTATTTAACTGTCCAGCAAGGTTTTATTGTTGTTAATGTGCATTAAATTATTTCCAATGTTATAATGTGAAGGAGCAGGATACACAAGATGGGCGACGTCAGACAGGTGCATGTGTTGATCCAATCTGGAATAGTTGTTAATGAACTCAGCAACAAATATGGAAGAGGAGGTATACTTATTAGTTCTAACGTCTCCCTGAGTACAATCAGGTTATGAACTTACAGCAGGACCACAAGGGCATAGTAAAGGGGGAGGCCAGGTGGGCCCGGCCCACCCCAGAATCCTTCTGGCCCACTCCAGAATAAAAGTAAAACACATTAAAAACAAGATACATCTGCAATATCTATCTATCATCTGTCTGGTTTAAAGTCTGGCCCACCCCAGCAAAAAATCATTGCTACGTCCTTGCAGGACCATGCCTTGTTGGAAAAGAATGACAAATCCAAAGTTCTGTTATCATTTAGGTTGTTTAAAAACCAGCTGCAATATGCAACACGACGTGGATAATCTGCTGGTTTCAGTTCTTGAAACAATGACATTTTATAAGGGTGCAAATTTAGTCTTTTCTTCACAATTTTCTGACATGTGCTCAGTGCTACACCTGACTGTATTGACAGCAATGATGTTCTGGGATTTTGTTCCATTCTCTCTCTCAAAACTTCACCAACTTGAAGCCTTCTCGATGACTTTTCCTTTGAAGCATCTCTAGTTTTGTCTATTCACAATCCATCGAATGTGGGTCATTAAAGATTGTTCCTCTATCTCTAAATTAGGAAACTTTGAGAGATATTGATCCTTACATGATTTCATTCTGTTTCATGATTTCATTCTGAAATAATAATGAAAGTAGTCTGTTCCACGGTGTACCCCATTGCAATCCTAAAAATCAAAATGTGTTTAGGAGAAACTGATAATTAGAAGAGAGAATTTGGAAGAGAACAGTTAACCTGAAAATAAATTTACTTGAAACTTACAGAATTTCACTAACCTAACCTTGATCACTGTTGTATACTCATCGTCGTCGTCTGTGGTCTTAACACTCTTACTCTTAACTTTTACTAAAGACTTATTTTAATTCGAAGGAAAAAAATGCGGTAATCAAGTGATTTGACGTTAACAGCGACTTTTACCGTTTCAGTTGGTCAGGAGCTCACTCATACCAATATTCCACTAGATACAGTGCACAATCGAAACAAGGCGGCACAAATTCATGGCCTACTTGGACTACAAACATTTATAATAACCCTGTATTATAAGCGTGTGATTCAATAAGAAGTAAGTAAAGACAAAAATCTCATTTATCCAACATTCAATAGTAATATCGTGTTTTACTAGTTAGTTTTAATTGAGTAAACTGGGCTATAACTAGTCTGTTGTTATAACCCACGTTGCCATTTGCACCGTGGGTTATAACATACGTAACCCACGTTGCCATTAGCACCGTGGGTTATTAACGTCCATAACCCATCGGGAGCAGAATTTCATCAATAATGTCATTATCTAAAAATTTTGGAATATTGGATAAAACGTTGTATGGCATACGTGGGTTATTAAGTACTACCCACTCGAGGTAATAACCTACTCGGGCAAGCCCTCGTAGGTTACAAATACCTCTCGTGGGTAATATCTTAAATAACCCACTTATACCATAAATAACTATTATTTCTTGAAACATAACCTCAATAATACTTATTAAAAAGGGTAAACTTGTAGATTCTTCCCATAATGGTGATGTGTTGGGATTATGGTTGTAACCACTACAGTGACCGGGGGGCCGTGTGTAAATTTTTTAGATTTCCGCTCAATGAAAAGGAAAGAAATCGATGGAAACGGCTCTTGCGGTAAGTAAGATTCATTATTACATATCTTTATTAAGTACAACTTTATTTATAGTCGCGACACGGAACCAGGACCAGGTGCTCACGTATGTAGTTGTCACTTTCGCGATGGCCAAAGAAAAAATGGTCCAGAGCTGTTTGAGTTTAAGGTCGAGAAAAGGTCACGTTTTGCTTTCCCGGAAACAGAAATGAAGAAAAAAAAAAACAGTAATGTATGTAGAGAGCACATGTGTGTGTTGTTTTTAAATTATCCTATATCTATACTTTATTTTAAATCCTCCACATTAAGGGCACCGGTGCCTTCCACATCAGGGGAACCAATGCCTTCCACATCAAGAGAACCAATGCCTTCCACTTCTGCAGCAATTACTGAACTGGGAGTCCCTTTACCATCCAGCAGCAAAGACGACGTTTTCCCATCCACCGAATCTGGTGGTAGCGCCGTGGCAGAAGCGGAAAATTATTTCTTAAGACAACAAATTGAAGAACTAAACAAAAAAATGTCATATATGTCTCTTCGGTTTTGTTACCAAAATGTACAAGGCAGTGATAAATAAATTCTGCTATATAGTGGTTTACCAAACCATTCTACATTTGAGGCTCTGTACGATCTGATCAAAGATGTGGAACTAAATTATTACTTAGGCTGGGCAGTGCAGAAAATAGAAAACATTGACCAGCTACTGTTAACCTTAATGAAGCTGAGGTTGAATGCACCCCATTTGGATCCAGCTGAAGGGTTTTCCGTGTCGCAAGCTACAGTTTCAAACATATTTTTAACGTACATTCATGCTATTCATGAAATTTTGTTTGAACAGTTAATGTCCGACATTCCATCACGAAGCAAAAACAAAATGTGTTTGCCTAACTGTTTCAGCTCATTCACAGAGTGTAGACTGGTGTTGGATTGTACAGAAATTTTTACTGTAGTATCGAGAAAATCTATGGCTGTACAGAAACAAACATACAGTGCATATAAACATCACCATACCTTCAAAGGTTTAGTAGGGGTTGCACCCAATGGAGTGGTCACATATGTCAGCGATTTATATGCAGGAGCAACGTCAGACAAAAAAATTGTTCAGGATTGTGGAGTACTGGACATTGCAAACAGGAGACCTAATTTTAGCCGATAAGGGTTTCCTAATACAGGACATCTTACCGCCCGGGGTTAATCTTAATATTCCACCCTTCCTAAGAACTCCACAATTCACGCCAGCACAAGTGAGGCAAACACAATCTATAGCACGTGCAAGAATTCACGTGGAACGAGCGAGTTGCAGAATAAAATCGTTTCGCATATTGAGCAATCTGCCAGAAACGCTGTGTCCATTTGGTGACATAATATTCAAAGGTGTTGCAGCTTTGACAAATCTGCAATATCCGTTGATAAAGGAAGTGGAGCATCTATTCCTAGATGACGCAGAGTAATGATTTCACTTAATTTATTTTCAAACAAAATGTAATGTAATTTTTTGATCATGGATCTGAGGTATTAAAATAGGTATGATGTATAATAAATTGGATTTATTTCATTGTGTGTTACATATTTTTTTATATAAAATTCTATTAATGTATTTAAATTTTCTGCCCAATCTTCATCTTTATTTTTTGGTGAAAATCTGCGTATATTGTGGGGTCCATATCACCATGTAACACACTGCTTTATCTAATGGTAGTACTGGTGATTTGTGTTTACTACTGTCACATCGCCTTCATACCAAAAGCAGTAATTCTTGTCCACCACATCTTTCAAGCTTGCTGCATTTCTGAATTTGTATGGACATTTGACCTCAATCACAAAATCCTCGCCGACCTCATCTGGGCTGGCCCCTAATAAGCCACATGGATGCAACCATAAGCCGGATGGCTCAAAAGAAAGTCCTGTCGCTGCCTTAAATTCCCCCAATGCTGTTTCTTCGTGCTGTTTACCCCACTGTACTGCTGCTACACGATCCAAACTGTAACCGTCCATGAGGTTTTTTAGCAAGGAAGGAGGATATCTATTCCGCCGACAGGCACTTAAAGCTAGTCCAAATTTGCTAGCTGTCAACCTATGCTTTCTTGCTAGATGCCAATTGGAATTTAAATGTTGCCCCCTTGTCAGCTTCTCAATTTCCAAAATCGTCTCTTTTGATACCTGGCTCCGTTCTAAGATAAATATTTGTTTATCCATTGCAGCCAGATATTCCTCGCTGAAAATTATATCTTCGATGTTTGGTATTCGTGTAGCAGCGTCTACAGTGGGTTCAGCCCGTAACAACCAAGAAAAACCTACAACATTGCTGGGACCCAAAGCTTGTGCAAAAGTTGTAATTTCTGAAGCACTCAGATCCCGTTTAGTGGCCCGATAATTTTGATTTTTTCTTGTGAAAAGGTCACTGAGTTTCACAGGTTGTGCTGTTTCAGGTGGAGTCTGTACAATTTTCCACTGACATGCAGTATCCGTAGCACTTATGTTGTAATGTCCATGATACAGCAGTGCAGCCATATGATGGCAGGTTACTTTACCTCGTGGACAGGTGCAATAGGCCTTTTTAACACCTTCTCTGGGGTTGTAAGCCACCTATTGTTGAGCACAGAAAAATTGTAACTGACGAAAAACTAACTTAATAAAATATCTTACCTCAACATTATATTATTATTATTATTATTATTATGATCAGCGATCGGGCAGAGGCAGAAGCCTGTTATGCCCGCGCTATTGGTATAGGTAGCGCTTAGCGTTATGGTCCATCTGGTGGTCTAGACTTTAAGAGACTGTCATATTTTGCTTTAAAGGAATCAGCGGTTTTACAGTTGACAATCTCTGGTGGAAGAGAATTCCATTGGTCAAAAATTCTATTTGTAATAAAGTACTGTCTTGCAGTTGTCACGAACCTGTCCTTTAATAGTTTCAAAGAGTGTCCACGTGTGCGACCCCCCTCGTGCAGAGTAAACAAATGCCTAATAGGGGATTGTTCAGAGGACAAGGCGCGAAAAACTACCAGGAGGTCACCTCTCACACGCCTAGCTGACAGACTCGGAATGCCCATCAAAGAAAGCCTGGCTGTATACTGGGGTCTGCTTCTGCCAAACGGCACTCTAGTTGCTCTCCGTTGAACCGACTCAAGCAATTGAATATCCCGCTGTAAAACAGGAGTCCAAACACAGTTCGCAAATTCCAAGACAGGCCTGACATATGTCTTGTACAGTTTCGCAAATATTGCTGGACTACTTTTGCGGAAGACTTTGTTTAGAAGGAACAGCATGGAGTTGGCCTTCTTAGTTATTTTTAGAATATGATTGGACCAAGACAGATCAAAGGAGACTGTAACACCCAGATCACGATAGTTGTCAAAACTGTCCAGTTCCTTGCCGTTGATGCGATATATATGTTTGGGGTTAGTGTTACCTATGTGCAGTACGCCACATTTATCCGAGTTCAAGGGGAGTAACCAGTCACAGGACCAGTCATGAATGGCCAAGAGATCCTGCTCCAATGCCATACTTTGGTTGCTTATGTTGTATACTTTGATGTCATCAGCATACATTGCAAAAGGCGATCTCAATATGCATCCAAGGTCAGCAGTATAGGCTATAAAAAGCAGGGGTCCCAGCACTGAACCCTGCGGCACCCCACTGTGTACCCTGACAGGGCGACTATATGACTCGCCCACCCTTACACAAAAAATACGTTCGCTTAAAAAAGCGTTGATCCACGCCAAGAGATTTCCTGATATTCCCAGATGCTGTAGTTTGGAGATTAGCCGTCGCTTAGGAACCCGATCAAAAGCCTTGGAGAAATCCAAATACAGTACGTCCACCGAGTTGCCATTATCAACCTCCCTAGTCCAATCTGCCAGACAGGCGAGAAGGTTAGACTGGATAGATTTACCTGGTAGAAAGCCATGTTGCTGCAATGGAATTAAATCACAGTCAAGAAGAAATCTAACCACCCGGTCGTAGATTATCGACTCCATCGCCTTGACCACTAGGGAAGTTAGACTAACAGGTCTATAATTTGCAGCGTCGAATTTGTCACCTTTTTTAAATATGGGACGCACTATTGCCGATCTCCAGTCCGGAGGTAGAACCCCCGACCTAAACGACTGCTTCATCAAAACAGACAAGGGGACACTGAGTTCGGCGGCACATTTTGAGAGAACCTTGGCTGTGATAAGGTCCGGCCCTGGAGACTTAGACACCTTCAATTTCCTGATTTTCTCGCACACTACTGTTTCAAGAAAATCGATATCCGAGAGAAAAGTGGAATTGGGCGGGCCAGGGACAGCAGGGATCCGGTCCCGTGATTCTTTCGTAAAAACTTTAGAAAAAACATCGGCAAAAATGTCGGCGACAACATCGCTGTTGTCTGTCACGGAGCCAGTAATATCTCTGACCTGTGGAGTTCCCACTGGACCCGACAGTTGAGTGCGAATGTGCTTGTGAAAGTGTTTGGTATCTTTGGAATTAGCAATACTCGCCTCATATCTAGTTCTAGCCTCCTTAATAGTGGTGGAAAGTTTATTAGAGAAAGCTCTATGGGTCTTATAATCAGCTTCAGCCCCAGTCCGCCTGAAGGTACGCCACAACGATCGTTTTTTCCTAATCAACTTTAGAATCTTGGAGTCGATCCAAGGCTTCTTTGATGATCTTTTAAAAGTTACTCTAGTAGTATGCTGCGCAATCGTGTCTTGCAAAGTGGTTTTGAAAACTTTCCAGTTATGGGTCATAGAAGTATTAGAAAGTAATAAATTCCAGTCAACAACTGATAGATGCTGATTTACCGCAGCCCATTCTACCACTGTTCTCTCAAATGATACAGTCTTCAATCTGGGACAAGAATAGATCTGAAGCTCGATTCCCAGGGTCACGTGATCTGAGATCCCAATTGGACTCAGGTATTTTAAATTTGTGAGCGAATTATCATCTGAGGAAATGATTAAATCCAGAGTGGATGGTGTCTGATTGAGTCTGAACCTTGTGGGCTCCGATACAAGTTGACATAGGTGGCTGTTAATAATTAGATCAGCCATTAGTTGAGATGAGTTGCTGAATGGCCCGCTGGAGTCCAAAGGCCACAGCAAGTCCGGCATATTAAAATCACCGAAAATGAAAATCTTTTGTGATGTGTCCGCCAGACCTTTGATGAAATCCATCAAGATTTTGTCGTCACTGATAGACGACGAAGGTGGCCTGTATACGCAACCCAAAACAAATGATACAGTTTTGCTGTGCATCCCAAGAAACAGTGCTTCAATACCGCGGAAGTCCCCGGATATTGGTTGTATCTTAAAGTTGGTCAGAACTCTGTTCGCAAAGTACATACAAACACCACCACCCCTCCTGCCGAACCGATCCCTCCGGAATAGTGTGTAACCTCTTATGGAGACCAAACTGTCGGGGATAGAAGAAGAGAGCCACGTTTCGGTCAACAGAATGATGGACGGCTCGTCCCGACCCACAAAAGCACAAAAATCATCGTATTTTGCTAAAAGTGATGCGATGTTGGTGTAAGCTATACTACAGGATAAATAATTTGCGTCTGACGTGAATGTTGTTATGTTAAAATAATTGTCCTTACTAGAATTTACGGCTCGCCAACTATGGTACTCAAGTTCAGGTCATCGGCGCTCACCGAATCCTTAGACAATAAGGCTTTCCGGATTCGCCTCTGTATTTTTCGACACCTGTTTTTGATGCTCTTGTGGGGGACCACGTTGTAAACATCATGCAAGAGGTTAATTACGCCTTGAGTATCATTTGTGAAAGATCCTACCAGAGCAAGTATATCCGTTTCACCGCTGACTTTCTCCATGAACTCGACCATTTGGTCGAAGTCCATTGGATACTGCTCAGAGTTATTAACAGCATCTTTTGCAAGCATTAACAGTTCAGAAGTAGAGGTCAGGCTTTCCACTGAGTCACTGGATCTTATCTTTTTGGATTTACCGGTGCTATCGGAATTCGCGTTCGTAGGGTTTGAAGGGCTTAACTCTGTCTCGTCGTCATCCGTCATTTGCCGCTTTCCTGCCAGAGTGTCAGTCGTAGCATGCGTTGTAGGGTTCTTATTAGGGGTAGATGTTTCAAGGTCAGCATCTCTGTCTTGTGGACAGTCGCTCGCATAATGGCCAATCCTTTTGCACTTAAAACATATATCGTCGAAGGTCATAAATATACGGTAATTTGTATTATCGAACTTTAACACGACCGAATCTGGCAGCCCGATAGCGTCATCCGGCTGTACATATATTTGTCTGCGAAAACTAAGGACATGTGAATATTCATCATCTAGTATTCTTGCCCTGACAAACGACATTTGCGAAAGTACAGTAAATCCAAGAGCTCTAATTTGATTCTCGAAAACATGATGGGGAATTGATGGACAAACATTTGACAAAATAATACGACGCGCAGGGTTTATTAACCGACGTACCCCAACGACCTTGTCATTGATGGCGATGGATGAGTGGTTTAAGACCACGTCATCAACCAAAGACTTACTACTTAAATAGATGCAAATTCGTTCGTTAGAGATTCTCGATGCAAATAAAACGTTCTTGGGAGATACTATACTACCTACAGCTCTCACATAGTCCTGTAACATTAGTCCGTCGGTAGCATTACAAACTACCGCCTGCTCTTTACCAGGGAAAATTGTTGGCGAGTCGCTCGCCATCTTGCAATATGATTTGTATTAGCGCTCTAACCCGGGGGCGAAACCCGGAGCACAAAAATTAAATTTGAGGCGAATACTGCGAAAGGACGCAGTCATTCGCCTCCCGGCCTGCCGTTAAAAGAAACTTATCTCCGGTGAACAAAAACTCGGGCGATAATACCAGCAAGTAAACGCCACCAATGTCATAAATCAATCAACTGCTGCAAATCACAATTGCACCAATTTGGGTGTTTCTTATGAGACTTACGAGGAATCGACGATATACGAAATTAGGTGTAAATATACTTGCGTAAATCACAGTATGAGCGCTAAAAACGGAGAGCACGAAGAACACGTCTGTGCACCACACTCACTCACTCGTATGTCCTCCTATGCCCTCTTCTTCATGCTGGCGTGCACAACTCCTTTCAGTAGTACAGGCTCCACATTGCCATCAAATGTAACGCTCTGCACGTGCCCACTTGTGTAGGCATTTTCCCCTCGAGACAGGTAATTCATATCTTGCCCAAAAAATTGAGCAATGTGGTAAAACTTGATAACATGCTTTTCTGACACTGTTGCAGTTTAAGGTCCTACTAGTACGCACCGCTAGACCGCTACACCGCTACTGCGCACGGGGAATACGTGCACGATTTCTTCTCCCACTTTCCTCTGTATTTGCAGTGAAATGAACTTACACCGTTGTCAGATTTATTAAAGAATTAACACGCTTTGTCCGCGCACGCTTTTCCCACGCTTTTCCCGTGCGCTTTTCTCGATTACGTGCGGAATCAGGATTGTTCAGATTGTTCTGCTTTTGTTACCATAGGGAAACAATTTTTTGTTTATGAAAAATTGTGAAGGTGTTTAAGTTATATAAATTCGACTAGTAGGTAACCGTTTGCACCGTCGTAGCTTAAAAATAAGAAAAACATAAAACCTTGGTTACAATTATTAAAATCGTAGCAACAATTGTTTTCAAGGTTGCTTTAAAAATAAGGAACGTCGATGCAAATGGCCTTAATAGTATATTATACAGGGTGTTTGAAAATTGCTAGTACAAAAAAAAAACTGTGGCATCTAGAAGCCCTAAGAAATCCAAAAAAACAATTTTTAATTTTTTTAAACAAAAGGGATAAAGTAACCCTATCCCAGCATATTTTACGCCTCAGGCGGGGCAGTATTTTTTAAACCTTGGTAACCAAGCGTGATAATGAAGGACTATACAACAATATGAAAAATAAATATTTTTTTGCAAGATTTTGGCAACTAACAATGGTACTAACAATTTTCACCCAATTTTTAGTAATTTTTATCTCGAAAACTAGAGGACTTTTATTAAATTTTTTTTTTGCCGATGACTAACTCACCATCACCAATTACCAGTATTTTTTTGTACTAGCAATTTTCAAACACCCTGTATATTGAGGGAGAGAAATGCATGATTTTTCCTAAGGTGCAGTTTGTACAAAGCACCGAGGGAAAAATGAGCATTCTCTCCAGAAGTATATATACTATTTTTTTCACGGTAGGGAGTAGAAACAGCACAAAAATCTCAAATTTTAAGAATAAAAAAATGATGACAAATGAGTTGTCATCTTTCGATGAATTTAATGGAATTAGTAGTTGCCTTGACAACACAATTAGATTTTTGTCACAACAGTCAAAAAAAATGAAAACTCCCATTAGATTTTTGTCACAACTGTCAAAAAAATGAAAACTTCCTAGGGAGCAAATATTTGCTCCCTAGGGAGAAAATGCTCTACTTCTGTCACGATGTTGACATCCGAAAAGTTGATTTCTACTCCCGATCGTGAAAAAATAATATTATACCCCTTTTTTCGTAACGTATGCTGCTTTTTTTGTTCAAATTTCTGACATGACCAACTTCATTAAACTATGTTATGGCCATCACAGATGGCCATTCCAATTCCATTAAAATGGGCTTCGTATGAAGTATGTCATGGATAGTGATGAAGTGGTGCCATCTGTTTGCTAGACATCAAGGTAGAATTGCCGTCAAATTTGAATTTTTGTCAATCAAAAAACTCTGAAAATGCTCATTAAATGCGTTATTTGTAGCAATTCTGAAAAACCTTTATTTCAATTTCCCAGCGACAGTGGAGTTAGAGCTGAATGGTTTGAGGTTCTTCGGGAAATTTGTGGTACTATCGCGGCCAAAATACTTTGGTCGTCAAAGTGACATAAATGACATTGAATTGTAAAGCAAGCTTTAGGATGTTTAACCTTATTTTTTACTGTTGTCAAAATTATTTTAATCCATCAGTGTCATACGGGTGGGGTAAATCCCAGCCGCGGAGGCATGGTTCAAAAGCAAAAGATCAACATGGTCGCCGTTTAGACAACCCTCAGAAGCAAGTAAGACGATTCTATATTTTTCAAAAACTGAATATGCCATATTTTTGACAAGAATAATTTGAAATTTTCATGTATATTGACATTAATACTTTATTTACATTTGAAGTGTCAAAAAGTGACGACCAAAATATTTTGGCCGCGATAGTACTAGCGTTGTCTGCGCTGATTTTCTCTACTTCTAGTCTGTGCAATAGAGCAAGGTCGTACGCCGGCCAAACTAAAAACGCTATGAGATGGCGCTATAAACTGAGGAATTGTAGGTCTCTGCAAAATTTCGACCCATCGCTTGTAGATAGATATTATTTTTTTCGGTCAAAATTATTCATGAAAACTGTTTTTACTGAGATGTTCTGCCATGAACTTTGATTTCTGACATTTTTGACGCGTTTATTTGACGTTTAATGTTAACAGCGAATTTGACACCTGTGGTGAAAACGACAAACCTCAATTTACAGTTTTCTGTAAGTCCCAGACCCACAGCGCCTCTAGTCTCACTAAAAACGTATTGCACAGACTATAATGAGATCAGCGCAGACAACGGTACTAGAAAAGAAATTCGTTAACATAGTTTAATGAAGTTGGTCATGTGATGGAGATGAAGTGGCGATATCTAGTGAAATTTAGAATAACCACACATTTAAAAAGTTAAATATCAGGTTATGTTATATGCCATTTCATTGTCAAAAACTGTCAGTTTATACTTTTATGACGACGAAAACGTATAAACTGACAGTTTTTGACAATGAAATGGCATATAACATAACCTGGTATTTAACTTTTTAAATGTGTGGTTATTCTAAATTTCACTAGATATCGCCACTTCATCTCCATCATCGACTTGTCATTTGGTTTACTTTTTTTCGACATTTGGGATGGCCATAACATAGTTTAATGAAGTTGGTCATGTTTCTGCATGGCCTACTAAATCTGAACTGCGCTGCGCTTATTACGGCCGTAACAAAGCTCGGATTTTCAATGGAGCAATTGATTCCGCTAACCTCAAAAAATTCACCCTTAACCAACTCCATCTGTTAGCGAAATAGAAAAGAAAAATGTAATTTGAATTGAAATTATCCAATTCACGACCTGCTAGATAGTCAGAGTGTCTATAGCGGCCTGGGCGTAGACCGAAAAATCCTATGTTCTCATGATTCTGACGTTTAGGGTTGATTTCGGGGGTTGCTGTTAGCAACTAACTGTCATGCTATCACATCGTCATGTGCATCGTGACAATTTTGACATGCAGTCCAAGATGCAGTCCACACACATGTATCTGCATGATGCATGCAGTCATGCGTAGATGTGCAGTGATAAATGATACATTACTTTAATTGTAATTACAGTTTGGATATTCTAAATGGCAAAAGCAAAATGTTGCGCACTGGTTCGGTTGTGCGGGAGGGACAAAGTTTCGGCGCCGCGTTTTTTGAAAATATCTCGGTCAGTGGCGAATGCAAATTCATAGAATAATAATTTGCCCAAAATGATATTATATTCAAAACTGTACAAAACGTAAAATATCCTTTCCACTCATTTCCACCAAGAATGGCACGGATTAATTAAGCAAATATAGGTAATTGTTTTGTTGTGGGCCCATCTTTATCTGAAATGACCCGCTTAGGAAATAATGTAGGTACTGCAAATCCAAGAATGAGATTATAATTTTAATATTAATCTAGAAATAGGAATTTGTTGTTGCTGCATTTACCGCAATATCGGTTCTAATATGATAAAAAAGCCAGTTCATAAACACTAACAGCAAAATGCTAAAAACCAGAAACACCACACAGAACTAGCATCAACAAAATTAATAAAATTGTTGTTATTAAAGCTACTTTTAAACTGCGACACTCTTTGAGTCTTTGACACTGCATTTTGACAACTTCACTGAATTCATAACATTTGTTTATGAGGTTATGATTTTTTAGTGACATTCCCCCCTGTCGTCGTCTCGTCGGAAATAATATCTAATTTATCGGTCTCAGTCTTTATTCTTTAATGTACAATATTTCAAACTTCTATATATTTATTTATTTTTGTTGTTAATCCATTGTTTTTGTTACTACCCTACTACTTGATTTCTCTGTCACTGTCGATAGCCGTAACATCTTCCCCCCCGTGAAGGAAATTGTTCTTCTTTTCTTCACTAACACTTATTCGACATAATTTTGTCACTGGTCGTCGATAAATTCCCGTCGCAGTTTTTACGTCAACTACGCGGATGATACCATCGCGCCCAGGGTACACTGCTTCGATTTTTCCTATTTTCCAAGAGTTTCTTGGGGCAGTGTCATCTACTATGATGACAACGTCGGAGATTTTATAGGTTCGGCATCCTTTTTCCATTTTCTTCGACACGTCAATCTCGGTAGATATTCTTTCACCCATCGTTTCCAGAAGGAGTTGATTAAATACTGACTTCTTCGCCATTCTCGCCTGGAGCATTTATCAGCATCGAATTTCCCTGGTGAACCATCACCAGAAGACGATCCAAGCAGGAAATGATTTGGAGTCAAAGCTTCGGGGTCGTCAGGGTCAACGGACACGTGCGTCAAAGGTCGTGAATTTATTATTCCTTCGGCTTCTGTCAATAATGTCAGCAGAACTTCGTCTTTGATATTCTGTCCATGAAGAATTACGTAAAATGTCTGCTTGATGGAACGTACCATTCGTTCCCAGGCTCCTCCCATGTGAGGAGCTGAAGGAGGTATAAAGTGCCACTCGATACCTTTGCCGGTCAATGTCTGCTTCAGTTTTGTGTCGTCCAAATTTGTGATAGCATTTTTTAATTCTTCATTAGCTCCTCGTAGATTTGTACCGTTGTCCGAATACATTTGCATAGGAAGTCCCCTTCTGGCAATCATTCTACGAATTGCCATTATAGCTGAGTCTGTTGTCAAGGAGTGAGCCACTTCCAAATGTACTGCCCTGATGGTGAGGCAAGTAAATAGCACCCCCCATCTCTTCTCGCGTCGTCGTCCAACTGTCACTAGTATAGGTCCGAAGTAATCAACCCCCGTATATGCAAAGGGTTTTACATATGGCGTCAATCTGATTGATGGTAATTGACCCATCTTCGGAATAATAGGTTTTGCCCTTCTGACACAGCATGCTTGACATCTTTTAAACGCTGTTTTCACGGCTGCTCTACCATTAAGAATCCAATATCGTTGTCTTGCTTCGTTCAACACTGTGTCAACCCCTTGATGAGCGAACCTTTCATGGAGATGTTGCAGTAAAAGTCTTGTATAATGATGTTTTGGATGCAAAATATATGGCTTCTTTGTCTCGTTCGTCATGACAACTGCCAAGTCTGTTCTTCCACTTATCCTCAACAGACCTTGCTCGTCAAGTGTTGGTGAGAGTTGTCTTAGGGAGCTCTGGCGGTTTATTTCTTTCTTTTTCTTCAAATCTGCAATGTCTTGTGGAAAACTTTCGTGCTGGCTTAGTTTTGTTAATTTAATTTCAGCTTCTTTTAACTCTTGTGCCGTGAGTTCTTCTGGGAATTCTTTTATTTCGTTTCGCACTTTCCCAACCATTTTCTTCATAAATCGCAGAGTCCAGGCTGTCGTTCGAATTAATCGAATCCATTTTGAAAATCTCTGAATATCAGGTAGACAGTAGTTGTCAGATTCTACAGTCGCATAAGTATACTCGTTTTCTATGTTTAAGCAGCTATTTTCTTCGTCTTCTTCTAAGATTTTCGATCTAGACCATGTGTCTTTGTCACTTGTCCATAAAAATTCTGGCCCACGGAACCATCTTTCGAAGTTGATTTCGTCATCAGTGTCGTACGTTCTGGTGGCATCATCAGCAACGTTGAGTTTTGAGGGAATCCATCGCCAATCTTCAACATTTGTCAACTCTTGAATTTCTCCAATGCGGTGCGATTCGAACTGGCCCACTTTCTTTCCATTGCCTCTAATCCAATGCAGTACAGTCGTTGAGTCAGTCCATAAGAAAGTCTGGTCAATTCTTATTTCGAGTTCTTGTTTAATCGAACTGGCTAAGCGGCTACCCATAACAGCGGCTTGAAGTTCTAATCGCGGTATTGAAATCGGTTTAGTAGGTGCGACTCTGGCTCTGGCTACGATGAGACAGACGTTAATGCTGTTGTTCCCCATAATTCTGAGGTAAGCTGCAGCTGCGAAAGCCTTCTTGCTTGCGTCGCAAAAGACATGTAGTTCTACTTCTCTCGATGAATCTGTAGAATAGCATCTTGGAATTCGAAAGGTGGTAATATTCTGCAAATCGTCGATCCAAGTAAGCCATAATCGATGAAGATTTTGGTCAATTCTATCGTCCCAGTCGATCCCCGATCTCCATATCTCTTGCAACAGAATACGCCCACGTATCGTGAAGTTGGCGATCAAGCCTAAAGGGTCGAAAATCGACATTACCAATTTAAGGACGTTCCTCTTCGTAGGTCTTTGATTTTTGTCGAAATTTATCATCTCTGATTTTAGGCGGAACTGGAAAGTGTCTGATGTCGGATCCCACCAGAGGCCTAAGACTCGCTGCAATGCGGAATCAGTGTCGAGATTTAAGTGTTTTGCTATTTTCTCCTCGGCACATAACATTTCCATTAATTCTTTGGAGTTGGACATCCAATTGACCAATTCGAAGCCTCCCAATTGTTGTACCCGACGGACTTCTAAAATCGTTTGCATGGCTTCATTTATGGTGTCTTTACAATCGAGGTAGTCGTCAACGTAATGTTTGTCGACAATGGCATTCAAAATTTCTTGTGATTTGGCTTGTTCTGTAGCATTGAGATTCTTGATATACTGTGCACATGTCGGTGAGCACGTCGCTCCAAATGTCATGACTTGCATTTCGTAGACGTCGCAGGGTCGATCAGAATTACCCTCCCGCCACAAAAAACGTTGTGCACATCGATCTTCTGGACGTATTCTCACTTGATGAAACATCTCTCTCACGTCGCTACAATATGCGATTTTTCGTTGTCGAAATTTCATGAGCACGGCTACCAGGGACTTCAAAAGATCAGGTCCAGCAAGTAGATTATCGTTCAAACTCATACCATGTGACTTAGAGGCGGCGTCGAATACCAGACGTAATTTGTTGGGTTTGTTGATGTTTACTACACCAAAATGAGGAAGGTACCAGCATCTGGGATTTTCGACAGCGGCTTCATCAGGAGAAAGCTTGCGTGCATAACCCTTGTCGACGTAGTCTTGAATTTTCTCGCAGTATTGTTGACGAAAATTTCTGTCTTGTACCATTCTTCTTTCAACACATTCCAGTCGTCGCATTGCAGTCATTTTGCTTTCTGGTAGAGTAATGTCATCACTACGCCACAAAAGACCAATTTCAAATCTGTCTCCGACACGTCTAGCGGTTTTTTCCATGATTTCTTGAGCGCGAGCTTCGTCTTTATTTACTTTCGAACAATTTAAATTTACACCGAAGGCTTCGGTGGTGAATGATCGCTTCACAATCTCGTGCAAGTCGTCGTCAGGGTATTCATGGTGACATAGGTGGAAAGTGTAGGCTTTGATATCATTTTTTTGCTGTACCGGACCATGTAATATCCAACCGAGATGAGTCTTCGTAGCTATGGGTGCGTCTTGAGGACCTTGATGCACTTTTCTCGCTACAGTCAAGTGGATGTTGTCTTGACCAATCAAAATCATGGGTTGTTCGTCGAATTCACTGATGGGCAAGTCTCTCAGATGGGGGTGTCTCGTCCAGTCAGATCTTGATATCTGTTGTCTCGGCAACGATAAATTTTCTACGGTTCTCACGTTCTTCATCGTAAATTTTCTTGCTTCAGCAGCAACACCAGAAATTCTTAGGTCGATTTTAGTAGATCGCTCATGTCGAGAGACAATGTCATTAGTCCATTGAATACAAAGAGGTTCTGACGTACCTTTAAGGCCGAGGTGATTGGCGACGGCCTTGTCTATAAGACTTATGGTAGAAGCTTCGTCGCATAGGGCTACAGTCTCCATAACACCATGTTCTCCATACAATCTTACTTTTATCTGCCTCAGTAGAACCTGATTTTTTTGTCCAACCACAAGAACATTTTCACTTTCCTTCTCGTCGTCATTTGTTTGCGTCGTTTGCAAAGAAGAACTTGAAGATGTCGGCGAAGTGGGTGATTCATTCTTCTTATGAAGTAATTTATTGTGTGAACGCATGCAACCATCCACACCACAGGGACGTTTCGTCCGGCACTGAAATGTCCGGTGATTTTTTCTTAGACATGAGAAGCAAAGCTTCCTTTTTGTCACCACCTTCCATCTTGTCTCTACGTCATTTGCTTTTAACCGTGGACAATTTATAGTCTTGTGATTTTTCAATTCACAGTAACTGCATTCGGTTTCGAACGGCGTCGTCTCAGGATTTGTCACTGTCAAAGTAGTCTCTTGACGGTTTTTATTTGTCGCAAGTTTACCTTTTCGAAAATATTCGGATGTAGAGCTGGACGTCTTCCTGTTTTCTGGAGTACTCACAAAACACGCAGCAGTGGCGATTCGACTCAACCAATTTGAAAAGTCTTCAAGGTTCACATCACCTTTGTGTTTCATTACCACTTCTCCCCACCGAAGTTTCAATGTATCTGGTAACTTCATTAATAAATCCTTCAATAGTTGAGGGTTTTCAAGATGACTACGACAACATAAAGATTTCACTGTTGCGACAAGTCCTCTTACAGCGTTTGACATTTGAATCACATTTTCGAGATTGTTTTCTTTGACAGGAGTAATTGCCTGTACCTTTGACAGGACCGTTGCTATAATCTGATCGGGTCGACCAAATCGCATCTCTAAGGTCTTGATAACCAGATCTACATTGTCCGGGGACATCATCATCCCTACAACTGCATTTTTCGCCTCACCTCTGAGGCACTTCTGTAGTTTTATCATCATCTCTTCGACGGTGTACTCACACAATGATGAAATTCGTCTAAATTGAGCAACAAACACTGGCCACTCCTCTGGGTTTCCGTCGAAGAGCGGAAAGTCTTTTTCCACAATTTGTCTTGCTGCAAGTTTATTTGTCATGGGAGAGACTGTTATAGATTTTATTGCATCTGTCAATGTTTGACACAACAAATGCATGTCACTGCTGTCTCCTCGTCGAGGTTCCTCGGGATTGCATTTCGTAAATGGTTCGGTCGATGATATCCATTCATTCACGGCCGAATTTTTGCAAGAACCTTCTTTAACGCGTGGTCTGTCTGTCATGTAGTTGGACTTTAAAGATGCAAGCTCTTCCGCTTCGTCCATTTCAGCTACCCGAAGATCGTGTTCCATCTGCAAAAGACTCATTTCCTTCTGTAGCTTCATCGCTTCCATCTCTAATGCTTGTTTCGCTTTTTCAGTCTCCAAGGCAAGTCGTTTCCTCTGGAGATTTAAGCTTACATTTGATCGGTTTGACAGTGCTACGGATTGATGCTCGTCGTCGTCACAATCCTCAATGTTCACAGGTACATCGTCCTCTTGGCTCTCGGGCGGAAGCTCCATTCGTCTGATAGCCTCAGAAGTCGTCACTGAGAATACCTTTGAAACTCCGAACCCTTCAGGCCAAATATAGTCTCCCGGAAGTTTCCTGTTGACTCCGGCACTTTTTCTTCTCTGTCTTTCCACGGTGTAGGTATCGTCGGCTCGAAGGACCAGCTAAATATGTCGTCGTCTCGTCGGAAATAATATCTAATTTATCGGTCTCAGTCTTTATTCTTTAATGTACAATATTTCAAACTTCTATATATTTATTTATTTTTGTTGTTAATCCATTGTTTTTGTTACTACCCTACTACTTGATTTCTCTGTCACTGTCGATAGCCGTAACACCCCCTAAAGTGGCGCCGTGGAGATCACAGGCACTAAAGCTTCGCCCAGGCAGATGTATAGTGAAATATGTCAATCATCAAGACGGCGGTGATCCAATCACAATCACGTAACGTGTTTATTTTGTTAGGTTAACACTTTCTATTTTGTCATTTTGACGCGAAATAAATTTTCACGAATACGTTTCATGAACGTAAGAATACCTAATAATTACAATAATCAAATTATGAAACATAATATTTATATATAAAATGGAATTGCAAAATCTGAAAATGGATAGAGCACAGTAGAAAAATTAAAAGTAAAACTATCTATCTGCAGGAAGACAATACCTTTCTCGTAAGTTTATAATTTTAGAACCTTCCTACTTGTGAGTTTATTCTGAATGGATTTCGTTTTTATGTAATCTGTTTTTTTTTTATAAACAAATGTTTAAAATTGGTTTCATTACTAATTGGATAATAACTTTACAAATTTTATCTTTGTGTTTATCACACGTAAATATGGAATTCTGTATTAAATGTGGATGCAAAGTAGTAACCAGTGGTTGACAAGGATTTTTTGGAATTAAATATGATAAAACTTGTGTGGCAATATTAGCCAAGTCTTTTAAAAGCCCCACAAATTTACAGACCCCACGGTCTTGAAGCCAAACTAATCGTAACAAGGGTCCTGGAGTTGCTGTAGATAATAAAGAAGAAACATGTATTACAGTGAAATGTTTCATTTAGTTTTTTTTTATAATTTTATCAATTTTGGATTCGGTTTGGAGGTTGCTGGGAATTTGAAAATAACTGTTCCACATGCAACGCACTATTTTTATTACTTCAACCTTGATGAAATTCAAGGAAATTTAAATTATTGTGGCAATTTAGTTGATTTGTAGTTTAATATCTTTAAAGAGATGGCGCTAGTTAAGGGTAGATTTTTTGAGGTTAGCCGAATCAATCATTCAGCTAGTTTGTTACGGCCGTAATAAGCGCAGCGCAGTTCAGATTTAGTAGGCCATGGTTTCTGAAATCTGGTGGCGCCATCTTGTGGTGTAAATCGTAGGCATGCCAGCCATATCGATCTATCGGTATAACATAGACATCTACTATGTCCTCTAGACAAGTGTAATGTCAGTGGTCTATATAAGCACTACAAAATTACATTTGAAATTTGAAAAGACTTACAAAAGATTTTCGCCAATTTGTTATAAATAGATAATGGTTACGTATTCGTGAGCATGCCAGCCATATCGATCTGTCGCGCGTTCAAAGGTTGGAAAACCGTCAATTAATTGTGTTTTTTTAAAGCATAGATTAATTGGAGCATGTTGACAGCTAACCTAAAATGTAGAGCCAAAAATATCTCTTTTTTCTTTCTTTGCAATGTTTTACATTAAAAATAGAATAACTTAACAATTCCTATTCTTGTAGACATGTTCGATTATGTCTTAATTAAACATAAACAAATATCATCGTGTCAAATGGCGGGAAATTCAAATTAAGAGCACGAAGCTAATATGGCAGTTCCAATTCAATAATTGTACTTTTCACTTTTGTGATAATTACTGTAAAAATGATTAATAAAATGTTACTTGAATAATGTGTGAGCGTATTTTATTATTGGAATTTTTTATTTTTTATTCTTCAGAAGCGCCCGTACTGTGGCGCCCTCATCGGCGAAAATTGGCTCTTTCTCGGAAACATTTTCACAATGCTTTTTTAATGAAATGAACAGACCGGTTATTATACAGCAGGTCGTGTGCCGAATATATTTCTCCTAAATTTTAACTCGTTGCTATGATATTTGGAAATACAACTCGGGCTGTTTCAAAAGCAAAGAGGTTTTTTTGCAACGTTCTTAAATTTGACCACATCTGATAGTCTAAGATCCCAGTGCATGATTTCTACGTTCATCTGTTTTTTAATCAAAACAAAATTTTTATAGATAATTATGAATAGAGAAATATGTTTCTGCAGGGTTGCCTATCAAAATATGGGCGCAAGTATTTTTTAATTAAAATTAAATTAAATAATTTTTTCCCAAACAGTTTCGTTCACTTGTTTTTTTACACAAATTATAATTAAAGCTATTTTTTTTTGTCTACACGATGGAATACGGTTGTTTATGGAAAAGTGGCCGCAAATAGGGGTAACTGTTAAAGATAGATAAGAGCAAAAGAGAGTTAGCGCACCACACCGTGTATTTTTTTTATGTTGTATCTTTGATTTTAAATATTTATTCCTATAGCAATACAGCAACACTTCTAATAAAGTATTTTGTTTGGTGCTGTCCAGAACATAAACATACGAAGAGAAGATTACAAATAACGCTATAATCCTACCCCTAATTAATGATCGGCCCAGGGCCGCCGGGTGCTTATGAGCCGCCCTTGTGCAAACTTTAAAAAATGCCCCCTCCCCCTCCCCCTCAGAAAGATTTAAGAAAATTTCCTATTTCCATTGTTTTATGCGTTGACATTATGGATAATTTTAAATATGTATTCATTCTCCTTTAAGTTCTGTTAAAAATAGCAAAAAAAGTGAATTTTAAAATTATCTTTAGGCTTCATCATTCGCCTCATAATAAAACATTAGATTTCATTTAAATAAATACAGGGTGTACCAAAAATAAGTGCAATTATTTTAACTGGTAATAGTACTCATTAATTACAACAACTTTTCTGAATAATTTTTTTTAAACAAATTCTGAAGGGTTTTAAAAATTAATCTAAATTTACTAAAACTTTACTTACCAGCCTATCAAACGATTTTAATCTAACTACGTACATACCTACATTTAATAAAGAAATAAAACAGGGAGGTAACAATAAACAAACGAAAGTGAGACCTTTTTATTCATCAAATACAACATGAAAATGTTCAGATTTTTAAAAATTGCACTCAACGTGAACGTCAAAATAAAGGGGGGACAAATGGCAGTTCAATTTTGCAAATTCAAATTTTTTTTATTTAAACAGTTGTAATTGATGAATACTATTATGTACCAGTTAAAAATAAATTCACTTATTTTTGTTACACGCTGTATAATCAGTTGATAAGACAACATTTGTAATTAACATTAAAAACACTTCGCTGCAAAATTTTATTAATAGGTTTCTTTTGAAAAATGCTTAATTCAAGTATAAGAAGGAAAGTAGGTAAAATTACCTAAAATATAGTTGTTTACATAAAACAGATCGAGATCACAATGCCAAACATGTGCAACCACGTCTAGACCGTGACCATGTCTATTTGTGATTTTGTGATATTCTGAATGAATACGGGGCGGCGGGCGGTCCGGGGCGGATATTTATGGTGCAAACTGAGTTTATTCCAAAATGTGCCCCCTTGGTATTTATTGCCTTATGGCCCTTTGAAGTCTAAGCAGGGTCACTGAGGACGAAGACATCTGGACATAATTGTAGGATTTTACCAAATGGAAACGAAAAAATAAATTTGGTAATTGTTCACTTTAACTACTTCTGGAATTTTCGCGTTTTTTCTGGCTAGACAGCCTCAGGACGTCCTCCTACATCGTTTCCCACCAGTCAAACCTTGTGCAAATGAAAATTTTCCTTACCCTTTAGTTATACTAAGACTTGGCGCGACCTTGACGCGACCTTGAAACACAACAAGAGAGAAAAAAAAGGCATTTTCACAAGGTTTGAATGGTGGGACACGATCTAGGAGGATGCCCTGAGGCTGTCTAGCCAGAAAAAACGCGAAAATTCCAGAAGTAGTTAAAGTGAACAATTACCATAAATTTTATTATAAAAGTAATATGTAAGTACACTGATGTGTACTTTGGTTAACACCAATCTCAAAATGCCGCCCCTTTAATTTGCCGCCCTTGTGCGGTGAACAACCTGCACACCTGTACGCGGCGGCCCTGGATCGGCCCAACTGAACGATAAATAAATCCCTCTACCGGACGCCTGGCCCAACTGACCAACGCCGTTTCAATAACATCAAATCTTTCTGAATTTTTTTTTTGTCGACTTCTGCGGATTTTTGTTAAATGGAAGTTAAATCACTTGTTTTAATAATTGGTAAACCTTGTTCACGTTGAGTTGAACATTTCAAGGTCAAATTATTTAATTTTTTGGCTCTGTAATTATGTTTCGTAAATAGTGACATGTAGCTAACCAACATAATGCGATTTAGCAATGCTTAATTCAACGTGAACGGTGTTTACCTGCATGTCACTATTTACAAAACATAATTACAGAGCCAAAAAATAAAATATTTGACCTTGAAATTGTCAACTCAATGTGAAGAACATATATTAGGGACTTTTTTTGTGTTGGCATTGTTGGCAACAATTAAACATTTTGAAGTCAACATCGCTCTTGTTTACTAACATTAATTACATTTAATCAAGTTGTTTCTTTTTTTACATTTTCTCTTTCTATGATTCATGTGATCAGAGCAAATATTTCTGGAAAACAGTGAACTTTTAATTCCCATGCAAATCTTCCAGAAATTGTAAGAAAATCTGCAGAAGCCTATGATGTTTATGTCAACTATCACATTAAAAAGCAGAATAACCAACAATAATATTACCAACCTATGAAAAAAAGTCACATTCATTTAAAATCACCCGGTACTAACAAGCTGTTTTTTATGGTTTTTTAAAATGCATATTATAATCTTGTCAAAAATCCCTATGATATTTCACAATCAATTTTGGTTTCTGGCGGCATATTTAGTTGGACTTAATTTCTCAATTCATAACATTTAGTGTTGGGAGTGGTATAATTGACCGTTGTTAATTAACGTTAATTAACCATAATTGACGGTTAATTATCATAATAGAAACAGTGTTAATTAACCATGTTAATCAACAAAAATTGGTTAATTGTCCATGGATATATCTGTTAATTATCCTGAATGGTGATCAAGTTGCAAAAAAGCACGGATGAAAAATTAGGTTGGTATTAGCTGTCATCGTGTTTGGTAACTTTGACGAATCAATATTGCTAGCATTGCTGTAATTTAAATCTATTTATGCTGTACCTAACCTCAAATAAATAATTACTAAAAAGTCGCTATAAAATTCACACAAACTAAATTTCTATTGCATAGGTACTCCAAGTAAAGTTGACTCGAGTTGCAAAAAAACCTCTTTGCTTTTGAAACAGCACGAGTTGTATTTCCAAATATCATAGTACAATTATTGAATTGGAACTGCCATATTAGCTTCGTGCTCTTAATTTGAATTTCCCGCCATTTGACACGATGATATTTGTTTATGTTTAATTAAGACATAATCGAACATGTCTACAAGAATAGGAATTGTTAAGTTATTCTATTTTTAATGTAAAACATTGCAAAGAAAGAAAAAAGAGATATTTTTGGCTCTACATTTTAGGTTAGCTGTCAACATGCTCCAATTAATCTATGCTTTAAAAAAATACAATTAATTGACGGTTTTCCAACCTTTGAACGCGCGACAGATCGATATGGCTGGCATGCTCACGAATACGTAACCATTATCTATTTATAACAAATTGGCGAAAATCTTTTGTAAGTCTTTTCAAATTTCAAATGTAATTTTGTAGTGCTTATATAGACCACCAACATTACACTTGTCTAGAGCACAGACAATTAAACTATAGTAAGACTGTCAAGTGGGATTACATTTTCGGGGACGCCAAAGCCAGTAGATACATATAAAGTACCGACACGGGTGACATTTAGTGACACTGACAGCACCAGTAGCGACGGGTCCGTCAACAGATGTCGCTATTTAAGCTATTTTTAAAATCTGCCTTTGATTTTCACGGAGTATTTTAATGTCTTTTTGTTGCAAAACGGAACCATGATTGAAAAAGATAGATTCACATATTAAAAAAATACATATGTTGGAATCGCATTCCATCTCAGCACCTTTTTGTCAGATCTCCCTTCAAACTGATCAGGTGTAAAATGTTTCTAAAAATAGGCGAAATGTATTAAACTATGTATGTACGAAATTTAAAGATATGAATGCTCTTGTATGAAAATACTAACTTCGCAAAGTCGAACGTTTTCGGATAATTTTCTTCGTCCAATATTTAGAATCCAAGCCTTATATCGGCTTTTATTCGATATAGGCAAACGGTAAAAGCTTACTCCAGAAAAGCTTCGGCAATTAAGGGCACAACAAGACGGCATTATTGCTGAATAATTTTCAAATGGACTTTTTAAATTTCGATCGTAGCGCCTCGAGCGGAATTCTAATCGTTAGTGGTGCTGTCATCCGAAGCTGTCACCCATGTCGGTACTTTATATGTATCTACTGGCTTTGGGGGACGCGCTCAAGTGGCGCTGCCCGAGCGTTAGGCCAAACTAATGTATAACAAGTTGCATATTCTGTATACCTAGTTGCCTATTTTTTTTCAATTAGATTTAAATTGATACATATTAAAAAAAATATAAACGACTAAATAAGTATTAAACATTTTAATACATATATCTAACATATACAACAAATTAGTAGTTCATTAAACGAGTTTGTGTGTAAATTGGGATTTTTTGGGCATGATTGGGCTAGTTTAAGGCGAGTGAAACTGAATTGAAGGGTAGATCTAGTTCAATAATTTGATTTTGCGTTAACTTCTAAAATTTCTGGAGATAATTTTAGAATCGTGCAAAAGATTTTTTAATTTTAAAATTGTTTTTCGCTGATATCGGTCCATATAATAAATGTTTCTACCTTTTGAAGTACGACTACTAACTTTCTTGCATTCAAGTACTTGCAACACACTAGAAGATTTTGTTGGGTGTCTATTTTAGGCCTTGGGCATAACAGGAAGGATTAGATTCTCTACAGTGGGATTTTCAGTAATCGTAGAATTTTCAATTTGTTCAGTTGGTCTAACATTATTTATTGAAGTTTGTTTGTCTTCACGAAGAAAAATCGACGGCAGGGCGTATTTATGGAGTTTTGTTTTTTGAGTAAAGAAATTGTTGTTAAAATGTTTCTCGTAAATAAAGGCATTATCTGTTTTGAAGGGTGATGCAACATTTACCTAAAGCTTCTATCCATCGTTTCCTTTGTTCTTCTAATTTTGGATATTTAAAATGTTTATTTTTTATCGCCGATCTTGTTGTTTACAAAGCATTTATGTTTAATTTTTCCCATATCCAAATAAATAAAATAAAAATTGCGATCTGAAAAACCATATTTCGTACTTTTTCAAAAAGAAAAAGATAACTTACCAAATAAAAAGATAACGAAAAATTATCTCAAGATACTGGTTTGGAGTTATTTATTTTTCGTGCCGCCGTAGAACAATTTATAAAATTTATCGACTAAACCTTGACAGAAATTAGAAAATTCAAAATTACTGATGACATTATTAATTAATATTCAAATCAACCTTCTTTTTAAACGGAAATTCCCGATCGGATTAACGAGTAAATTCGGTAATTTAGTTTGGCCTAACGCTAGAGCAGCGCTAGTGTTGTCAGTGTCTCCCATGTTTTATACGGGTTTTGAAAGTCTTAATTCTATTGATGGTCTGTGGTCTAGAGCACAGCTAAACACAAACAAAAGATTGTTTAATGAATGCATGAACAAAAATTATCTCTGAATCATTTTCGATGTTTGTAAAGTCACTTAAAGTCTTCATTATGCTAGATTCTTGAGGCACGCACTCACTTCACAAATTCCAAAAAATCAACAAAAATCGCAACGGAACAGATCAAAACAGCAGCACGATCAAAACTAATAACTTTTAAAACCAGAGGAACGCAAAACAAAGCTCTAAAGATGAAAAATCGCAAATCTAAATGCTTAAACCACTTGACGCACTGACAATTTCAAATTTGAAATGTCATATAATTTATTTTTCGCGTGGGTTTTATAAGAACCAATGAGAATCAGTGGCGCGAATTATTCAAGGTATTACCAACACAATCTACGATACTTTGATAATATTTTAATGTTATGGTTTGGGG
Source organism: Tenebrio molitor (assembly GCF_963966145.1). Lineage (NCBI taxonomy): Eukaryota > Metazoa > Arthropoda > Insecta > Coleoptera > Tenebrionidae > Tenebrio > Tenebrio molitor. Next base: position 5,000,881 of record NC_091049.1, read on the forward strand.
ATTTTGTTATCTAAGGATATTTAAAAAAGTGCAATCTATCAGCGGACGGAGTCTATAATATTATTTTTAGTATACTGTGCTGGTAGTAGTGTCTACTGCCTTGACAACGAGTCCGGTAGACACATGTTTATGGTCTAGTCCGTTTTACTTTCTACGGCGGCCGGTAGCAAATGTCAAATAATTTGTCAGATTTACACATGTTTGTGGTCTAGTCCGTTTTACTTTCTACGGCGGCCGGTAGCAAATGTCAAATAATTTGTCAGATTTATTGGATTTTATTTATATAAAAATTAAATGTACAATTACTTATATCATTGAAATGGTTTTCTAAAGGCAAGTATTACCCTTTGTCAATCCAAACAACTTTATTTCGTATTCTCCAATTGTAGAACAACCTGTACACTGTCAAATATCTTCCCGATGATTTTTGGAGCAATAAGTTTGATCGCGCACTATCTATCTTCTCCAAAAGGTGGTCTGGGAAGAAAACTTGACTTCTGCTTCGGTTCGGTTGGGAGAATTCATTTTATTAAAGGAAGTTAGCGCAAATGAAAGAAATCACATGAAAAACTTCGACAGACTGAATTTTGATGAATCATTTGTTATCATAGTAACAAGGCATAGCAATCTTTTTCAGAGCCAAATTTTTTTATTTTAATTTCTTTTCTTTTAAATAATTGTCTCAGTATACTAAAAAATCTTGTACGTCACACGACCGGTAGACGCATTATGGCCTCGCTAGTTTACAAGTCTCGCCCTATCGGGCTCGACCTGTAATTCACTAGCTCGTCCATAAAAACGTTACTACCGGTCTTGTAACGTAAATAGCTATTTTAGTATACTGTGCTGGTAGTAGTGTCTACTGCCTTGACGACGAGTCCGGTAGACACATGTTTATGGTCTAGTCCGTTTTACTTTCCACGGCGGCCGGTAGCAAATGTCAAATAATTTGTCAGATTTACACATGTTTGTGGTCTAGTCCGTTTTACTTTCTACGGCGGCCGGTAGCAAATGTCAAATAATTTGTCAGATTTATTGGATTTTATTTATATAAAAATTAAATGTACAATTACTTATATCATTGAAATGGTTTTCTAAAGGCAAGTATTACCCTTTGTCAATCCAAACAACTTTATTTCGTATTCTCCAATTGTAGAACAACCTGTACTCTGTCAAATATCTTCCCGATGATTTTTGGAGCAATAAGTTTGATCGCGCACTATCTATCTTCTCCAAAAGGTGGTCTGGGAAGAAAACTTGACTTCCGCTTCGGTTCGGTTGGGACAATTCATTTTATTAAAGGAAGTTAGCGCAAATGAAAGAAATCACATGAAAAACTTCGACAGACTGAATTTTGATGAATCGTTTGTTATCATAGTAACAAGGCATAGCAATCTTTTTCAGAGCCAAATTTTTTTATTTAAATTTATTTTCTTTTAAATAATTGTCTCAGTATACTAAAAAATCTTGTACGTCACACGACCGGTAGACGCATTATGGCCTCGCTAGTTTACAAGTCTCGCCCTATCGGGCTCGACCTGTAATTCACTAGCTCGTCCATAAAAACGTTACTACCGGTCTTGTAACGTAAATAGCTATTAAGGCCATTTGCATCGACGTTCCTTATTTTTAAAGCAACCTTAAAAACAATTGTTGCTACGATTTTAATAATTGTAACCAAGGTTTTATGTTTTTCTTATTTTTAAGCTACGACGGTGCAAACGGTTACCTACTAGTCGAATTTATATAATTTAAACACCTTCACAATTTTTCATAAACAAAAAATTGTTTCCCTATGGTAGAGTTAAGCCGACCTGAGATATGTCATTTGGTGGGAGAAAAAACACAACAAATCACTTAAATTACTCAAAAAACAGCTAAATGGAAACTTTTACTCGTTCACCGGTCACTGCAAAAATCAGCTGATTTTTTAATCTGTTGAACACCCCTATTTTACAAAAGATGGACTCGTCCAACTGTTTTCCGTTTTCGCGCACCCCCACCAAATGACATATCACAGGCCGGCTTAACTCTAACAAAAGGAGAACAATCTGAACAATCCTGATTCCGCATGTAATCGAGAAAAGCGCACGGGAAAAGCGTGCGCGGACAAAGCGTGTTAATTCTTTAATAAATCTGGCAACGGTGTAAGTTCATTTCATACTGCAAATTCAGAGGAAAGTGGGAGAAGAAATCGTGCACGTATTCCCCGTGCGCAGTAGCGGTGCGTACTAGTAGACCTTAAACTGCAACATTACCAATGAAATAATAATGAAAGTAGTCTGTTCCACGGTGTACCCCATTGTAATCCTAAAAATCCTTTTTATCCTAAAAAAATGTGTTTAGGAGAAACTGATAATTAGAAGAGAGAATTTGGAAGAGAACAGTTAACCTGAAAATAAATTTACTTGAAACTTACAGAATTTTACTAACCTAACCTTGATCACTGTTGTATACTCATCGTCGTCGTCTGTGGTTTTAACACTCTTCAACATTTACTAAAGACTTATTTTGATTCGAAGGAAAAAAATGCGGTAATCAAGTGATTTGACATTAACAGCGACTTTACCGTTTCAGTTGGTCAGGAGCTCACTCATACCAATATTCCACTAGATACAGTGCAGAATCGAAACAAGGCGGCACAAATTCATGGCCTACTTGGACTACAAACATTTATAATAACCCTGTATAAGATCTGTTTTCATAAACTGATACATACGAGTATGTTAATTTTATTGATACTTACATTAAATTCGATAAGTTTATTTAAAGGTTCTGTTTTTTTCTTGCAAAAGTTTTTAAAAATTATAGAAATGTCGACAGTATTTAACAGTTTTCGTAAAAACTTCATTGAAAATAATAGTTGAAAGAATGCGAAAGCGGCAAAGTGGACAAAACCGACGAAATCATCCAGAATTGTAACCATGCGCAGTTATGACCATTTACCTCACATGGCATCCTTTTCTAAATGCTGGCGAGTGCTTCTCTCTTACATCCAGCAATATTAGTAAACTCCGTACGGTGATAGATTGCACGTTTTTAAATTCTAGTTCCAAAACATAAAGCAGTGAAAAATACTAAACTCTCCATCTCAATTGTTTTACGTTATGTAGAAAACCGTTGTATCCCTGCAGATTAATTCCCGCCAAACCAGTTTCTATGTCTGTCTTCTGTCAAAAACGTGCAATCTATCAGAGTACGGAGTATAGTAATATATATATGGGTTCTACATTCCCACCCTAGAAATCGAAAAATGGACTCGACCAACGTAATTGCGTCTGCCACGCAACTTTATTGGTGTTCTTCTTAAAGTGTTGGCACTGCGATGTTCGTAAGATATCACTTGTTATCAGCAGATAAAATTAGTATTTTTGGGTAATCTTGCATTTTACGGTGGCAAATGTGCGCAAGTGCAAATTTCATTATAATTCTGACCCCTTGTTGTCAGATGTACCAGACATGTACCGGGTGTCCCATCACTTGTGTCCCGTAGGAAAATGACTTTAAAACTAAATTATATTTATATGAAGGTATTATGGATGCATAAATACTGTTCACCGCCACAAAAATTGGGTATTACTTTTTTGTTAAAATTAATTACCTAGGTACAGCAGGCAAAAAACTATCACTTTAAAAATTAAATTTTGTTCAATGCAGTTCAAATTTAGTATACGTTTTGAAAAAATGGTAGAGCAATAAAATCCGTGATTAGAATTTAATTAAAATGTTTTGATGTAAAGATATTTGGTTAAATTAATTTGGGCCGTTCTACTTTATGAAAATTTATTGCAGACGAAGATTTATGAGGGGTGCAATGTGTTTGACGCCGTAACACAGGCAGGTACCGCTGGAACCCTCTTGAATGGTCTTCGTACCATAAATTGCGGACAAGAATAATACCCACAAACTTAACTTTGTCTTCCATAAATTTTTATAAAGTAGAAGGACCCAAATTAAATTAACCAAATATCTTTACATCAAAACATTTTAATTAAATTCTAATCACGGATTTTATTGCTCTACCATTTTTTCAAAACGTATACTAAATTTGAACTGCATTGAACAAAATTTAATTTTTAAAGTGATAGTTTTTTGCCTGCTGTACCTAGGTAATTAATTTTAACAAAAAAGTAATACCCAATTTTTGTGGCGGTGAACAGTATTTATGCATCTATAATACCTTCATATAAATATAATTTAGTTTTAAAGTCATTTTCCTACGGGACACAAGTGATGGGACACCCGGTACATAGTTCTACCACGTTATTAAAGAAGCAAAACAAAATCGCGCTATTAATAATAGCAGAAAATTAATAATAGTCCAGTTATAATAGGGGATTCTTGAGGTAGTAATGATTTTGAAATATGTTGTTTGAGTAGTGACCCTAATGGAAAATACAAGTTTTCGACCTTGGGGGTAGAACGCGAGCTGCCATCTTGAATGAAAGGTGCAAAAAACACGTTTTCACAGAATAACTCGATAACCGTTCATTGTATGAGAAAAAAGTTCCAATAAAAGTTGTAAAGGATACGAAATTTTTACTCCAAAAAACGTCAAATTTTACTTTGTAAATTTTGCAAATGATCAAATCAAATATTTTGTGTAATAAATAACTATCAATAATTGAATTTATTTATTTATTTAATTTATTCAGTACTAGCGTACAGTTCGCGACACGGAATTTCGGGCATCACGGTCAATATACCGTCAAAAAAATGTAAAATAGGCTTTACATTATTAACCTCAATTTTGACATGCGATTGACGTGAACAGAAAATAAATTTAAAAATTTGACTTTTGAACGTCACGTTGACAATAAAGAGTGATTTAAATCAAAATTTTTTGAAGTAACAGAAAAATGATGCCCGAAATTCCGTGTCTCTATTTGTATATGAAAATTTAATTGGAAAAGTGATACGGTGATCAACTTAAAAAATATACAATTTTGATTTTTTTTTATTGTACCATATTAATAAAATTGGATCGAACAACATTCGTTTGTACTATCGGATAGCAGAAACTGGTGCAATACAGAGAAAAATTTAAGTGTGTAAATAAGTTTTTTCGACAATTGAAAATTCATTGTCAAAAGTGACAAATAAATATTGTCTAAAGTGACGGTAATTTCAAACGAAAAATGCCACAACTAACTGCTCAACAGAAAGCAATAATAGAAAGAAGATCGGGGGATGGTGCAACAATACGAAGTATAGCAGCAGAGTTAAATGTCAGTAAAAACACTCTCCTGAGACATAATCACATAACCTAAATGTTGCCGGAAAACAGATAACAGTCGATTAGTGACATTTAAAAGAATAAGATACAATTACGGCCACAGAATTTTGGCCGTCATTTGTCATTCCATGAAGTTGAGATGTAAAGCAGCCCTTACGTTTACGTACTTGTACATTTCGTATAGTCGTGGAACAGCGTATGGAACAGGGATGTTAACTACACTTTATTGAAATAGGGTATTGGTAGCATGTCCGCAACTATTTGAATGAAGTATGACATTGACAAATTTTTGGATGTCAATTCCAAAAGTCAATCATAATGACAATAAATCATGGACTACATCCATTTTTTTTTAATTGACATGAAAGTGACGACCAAAATTCCGTGCCCGCAATTGTACATCTACACCATATGAAATTTCAAATGTTGGAGCTGTTGAAAGCAACACCATGTATAGTCCAGCGAGAGATTGGTTGACATAAAAATCACTAAATTCTACGCAGAGAAAGTACTACCCAGCGTAAATTATTTATTTATTTACCTTCAAGCAGTAACATTTTTTGCCTTGAAATTATGCTCTAATTAATGTATTCTAGTGCATTTTGTAGTGTTGAATTACAAGTCTAAACTCCGTACTCTGATAGATTGTACGTTTTTTGACAGAAGACAAACCCAGAGAGTAGTGTGGCGGGAATTAATCTGCAGGGATACAACGGTTTCTACATAACGTGAAATGGAGAGTTTAGTATTTTTATTTCATACTGTCCGGTAGATGCTCGATTGCATCATCAATTTGAGTCCGGTAGGTGAGTTATATGGAGTTATAACAGTATCAGAGCCGGAAAGTGTCACTTAGCAACACCTACCGGACTGTTTTCCTTTTATACATCAAATCTGACATTGAAAAGTGAAAAAGTCAAAAAATATTCGATCTAAAAAAACAATTGCCACAGGAAAAAAGGTGATGCTATTTTCACAATATAATGTGATTTTTTAATTTTTGAAATAAAATAATGATGCCCAAGAGACTTCCAGTATGAAATAAAATACATTACGATATACATCCGGTAGTACCTACTTGTAACAGGTACTCGTTTAGACATTCTAGACTCGGCTCCTAACGTCGCCTCGTCCATAATGTTTAACTCGTACTGTTACAAGTAACCTACCGGACTTATAACGTAAATTACTATTCACTGCTTTATGTTTTGGAACTAGAATTTAAAAACGTTACGTACGTAGTTTACCTGCTCTCGACCATATTTACTCCAAAACACGTTTTAAGGCTGTTGCATAGTAATAAAACTTTTGGGCGAGGTGTAGTTCAAGTTGCAGAAGTATTCAGAATTCTTGGATCGGTCAAACACTGCAGCAGGTACCCTCTCGAGACCCGTCAGTCATAAAATTAGCATTTTACAAGAGCATTAAATCTTCGTATTGTGAACAAATTTGTTGGCAAATTTTAGATTTTCTTATTTCTTGTAGTTTGGATGTATTTATCTGTGCACTTTAGTGATTGAATCTTTTACTTGCAGAAAATTCTTTTGAAGAAAATAACGGACAATGATTAATACAAATGTAAAGGCTATGACTTTGACAGTGTCAGATTTTTCGTATCTCTGCTTATAGCTAATAAACGTCAAACAACTGACACTATTAATCAAATTTTAACGCAAAAATAGTTATTAGAGTCCAATTTTTAGCCATTTGCGATGACGTCATTATATAGTAACTTCACGTATACTCAATTTCATATAAATGTGCATCTAAGCAAGCCATGAAAAAATCTGATATTCTGTTGGTATTAAAGCTAAAGCTAGTGACTTTTACTTTCAAAGTTGCTTGCTCTGCGCGAACCCCATTTGACCAATTTTTCAGTTTTTGTCCATTTTAACATCGCTGATTTCAAAAGCAACGTTACGTCTTTTTACTGATTAAATTAAAGTAATTCTTATTTGTTTTTATCTTTGTATTTTTACCAAGTAAAGATTTATTGGACATGACCTTCATAAATGTGACTTTTGTAATGTAACTAAATTAAAGGTACAAATGCACAGCTCACTTGATGAACATTTATATGAAATCAATTATATGTTTGAACTATAGTCCAATTTTTACCCTTTTGAGGTGACGTCACGATTTCCTTCCTCGCTTTCTCTCTATTGAAACGACAGAAAGAGTAAAAAACAAAATAGCGGTGCAATGGCGGACAAAAAATTTCGTCCACTGTCATTCCACTCACATATGCTATAAAGCGACCTTTAGGAACGAATAACCTCGCTTCACATGTTGACACGTGTCAATCAAATTATGTCTATAATTTATGTTTTTATGGGTGACAGTAATAAATTTCAAATTTTAATTTACAAACGTCAATCATAATGACAATAAAGCTTAAACTACACCAAATTTTTGCGAAATGATAGGAAAAAGGTGGACAACATTTTTTGTCCGGAATATGTAGTATGTTTATTTATTGCTGGTTACTTTGTGGTTATTTTATGTTCCTGTCAATTTGACAATTTTTAATTTCTTTCACTTATTACATTGATTAATACCTAACCTTATAGTTATTTATGATCAATTCAAATTAGTTTCTGATCCTAGCTCAAACATACGTGAAGTTACTAACTAATGACGTCATCGCAAATGGGTAATAATTGGACTCTAGGATCAGAAATAAATTTGGATTTATCAAAAATAACTATTAAATTTCAATTTTGTTGACAATTGCTTCGAAAGTTTACGATTGTAATCAATGTACCTATCTAATAACATAACTAATAAATGAAAAATAAAAAAATGTCAAATTGACAAGAGCATAAAATAACCACAAGTAATCAATAATAAATAAACGCAGGGCATTTTTTGTTTGTTCCTGTTGTTTCAGTAAAGAGAAAGCGAGAAAGGAAATCGTGACGTCATCCCAAAAGGGTAAAAATTGGACCATAACTTTAGAGTTCGGAGTTCTCCAATTGCAGAAAAATACTATACTTAGAACTCTGTCAGAATCATTTAGACATTTATTGGAAAAAATTATAGTTTCTGTATAAATTAGTAAATTCTATATTCAATCGTTACTGAGAACAACTAATTACCTACAGCTTGGCCGTTTACTCGCTGTTACTAGACGCAGGTAGTTTGGCCCAAACGACCGATACCGGGTTCTATATTGCAATGGATGGGAACAGAAAAGTTTGAGTGTCACATTCTGAGATTATGTATTTAGTTTTTAGGTTAATAATAATTAGATGATATACCTATTTTAACTTAGGTTTCTTAATTTAATTTTTTTCAATCCATTTTCATAAAGTAAAACGCCCCAAATTAAATAAACCAAATACCTTTACATCAAAACATTTTCATTAAATTGTAATCACGGATTTTATTTCTCTATGTATTATGGTTTCATAACGTGTACCAAATTTAAACTGCATCGAACAAAATTTAATTTTTAAAGTGATAGTTTTTTGAGTGCTGTACCTGGGTAATTAATTTTAACAAAAAAGTAATACCCAATTTTTGTGGCGGTGAACAGTATTTATGCATCTATAATACTTTCATATAAATATAATTTAGTTTTAAAGTAATTTTCGTGCTTGTCATAAGTGATGGGACACCCGGTACATAGTTTAAATTTTTATTTCATACCATCCGGTGGATGTTCAATTGCATCATTAATTTGAGTCCGGTAAGTAAGTTATAATAACAATATCAGAGCCGGAAAGTGTCACTAAGCAACACCTAACGGGCTGTTTTATTTTTATACATCAAATCTGATATTGAAAAGTGAAAAAGACAAAAAATATTTGACAGTTTAACCTTAAAGTCGTTAGGGCTTTACGTGAATTTAGTAGGCCATTTTGTAGCCTACTCACAACAAATTAATTTGGTGTATAGATAATTAAAATCGTCCGATAAATAAGGGAGCTATGGACTCGTCTTTTTTTTTGGGACATCTGTATAATTGGTGCTCGATCAAAAAAAGTGTTATATGTAGGTATTAGGTATTTTAATTACTCGCTATTACATATTAGAATTAGTGATTGGTTTACTTTGTTAAAAAGATAAAAAGGTTATGATACCGCACCGCGGCAATCCGGCCATCTCCTTTCAGGTATATTTTTAAAATGGGATTCATAAGTTGACCATCGCGGCACGCCGGGCCTGCCCCGAGGTGTTCCCGTGAGCTCAGTGCAAGTATCTTCCCAACAAAAGTTGCATTGCGGGCGTTAAGTAGTGATTATGTCAACCCGAGTTTACGACCTCCAGGGGCTGCAGGTAGTTGAGAAGTATAGTGGACTGCCTAATAACCGAATTTTACGCGTTTTGTTGAGGCTTTTGTTTATTTTTTTGCTTCCAATCTAATTTGTTTTTCCAAAAACTGAGACAGTAGCCCCATGAGATACGTTCTTCTGAATCCAATGCACTTTTTAAATAGTCTCTAAATGAAAAATTGAGCAAAAATAACTAGAATTACTGAAAAACGTTATTAATTTTTTTATAAAGAATGAAGCGATTTTTCAAAAAACTGAGACAGTAGCCCGGTGAGATACGTTAATGTTTAACAAAAAATATAGTCACCATAGCTTCAAACATAAAACTGTGGAAAAATAATTAGAATCCGTTTAGCGCGCTTTACCATTACTTGGCCAACCACTAGGCAACAGCCTTAACACAGCGATGAAACTTGAATTGAATCGTTTATGTAAAGTTGGTTGCCAAAAAAAAACGGAAAACGAAAATTTTCCTAATGTAAATTTGGTTTTAGCCATTTGTCAATTAATTGTCTACTTAACAATACCTATCAAATGATTTTTAAAATGTTATTGAATTTTGACGTTAATTCTAACCTATAGTCTATTTTTTAATTAAAGAACCACGACCTGTTGATTTAGGTTTGTAAATATAAAATTTTACTAAATGTAGGGAATTTAATGATCTCTATTGGCTGGTATAGCCAACGTGTGTCATTTTTAATGTCCTTGAAAGTACGCAAACTCGCAGCTAAAATTTGAACGTGTTATTAAAAATGCCTCGCAAAGTAAAACATTTATTAAACTCTCAAATTAGTTGTTATTAGTTGTTATTAACTTTACTAACATGCTGCGTTACTAATATCTCTAATAACCTCAATTTTTATATGATGAGATTTTTCATCCTATGTCAAAAGTGTACAATGTTGTCAGCTCTATTTTGGGTGTAAATTGCGGTGTTGTGGTTCTTTGATTAAAAAATAAACTATATATCTCGTAGGAAGGTTTCACACTATGGAAAAATTGTAAAAATGTGTCAATTTTATTTTGACAGTTCCCGTTTTTTTTGCAACCAACTGTATGTACACTTGTATTAAAAAAATCGCGCACACCATTTAAATCAAGTAAGCAATTTTGATAAGTTTTTTTGTTTTTGACCAAAGTTATAATATAAGACAGGATATGTCTTAATTTTTAGATTATTTTACTTGAATTTTAGATTAATATTTGGTCGTGGCGCCGTTTGCATTATTTTATAACCGCATTTATTTTACATGGCATAGACTGCACTAAATTCGTATTTTTCTTGTTCACAATCTTTTGGTATTGGCATTTTTAAATAACTTACGTGTCACAGTATGACGTTAATAAACGTCAGGACAACAAAATTATACATGCAAATAATAGGTGTAGGTACGCGTTTTTTTTTTTAATACAACAGTACAATTGCGGACACGGAATTTTGGCCGTCACTTTCATGTCAATTAACAAAAATAATGCTGAACTTAACGCCAGAACAGAAAGCGGTAATCACCATAAGATTAAGGGATAGGGTATCAGTACGTGCAATTGCTGCCGAATTAAACATAAATAAAAATACAGTGCTAAAAACACAACCTAACTTTTTGTAGATCAATTGTTAAGCTAAATCAAGTTGTAATCTGAGACACATACGTACGTCCTAGTTACACTACACAAATCTTTGAATTGTGAAACTGTCTGAGGTAACACTTTGTCCTATTTTATTTTGGTCAACGACTGTATAATCTGTTTCAAAATCAAAAATCCACCACCTGTTGAATTATGTTGGCAGAAAAAAATAATTATTATGTAGATGCAAAAAGGTTTTAGCTACCAGTATCATATCATACTTTTTGAGTGAAATAATAAAATGAAAATAAAAAACACGATGAACTACAACAGTTTTCTTTCATAACCCCACTTTTTTCTGACACTTGCAGACACACTAAAAACAAAAGTCGGCGACGTTGTCGGTTGTATTTTCGAGGTAGAATGCACTGTTGGTGGATTTTTGATTTTGAAACAGATTATACCATCGTGATCATTAAAAACGACTACACTAGAAATTTGGCTGTGTAAATTTGAATGTCATTGTGACAATTGAAAAATTCCGCAATTAAGAGATTTAAAAAAAAAAAAACCATTCTGCAAACCCGAATACATGATGGTGGTACCATTAGAAACATTGCTGTCGAACTGGGTGTTAGCACTAGCACTGTGTTGCGGGCGGGTTTATTTTCACGGATTTGAAAATTTTAAATATTGAGGTTGACAAACTTTGACAAATCTCGGTACGTTCACTCAGCCTAAATTTTCAAAAATCTCAGTGGCGTCCCAAGTTGACTGTAGTCGTTTTTTATTATGACGATGGTACATTCCAAGGAAAATTAACAAAAAAAAGTCATAAAGGAACTTACGGTAGTGGTATTCTAAAAACAAAATTGTAGTTTAAGTGCTTATTCACAATGGACATAAGCTTGACATAAAGCATAAGAAATTCATGATACATGCAGTGGATATACTATTAATTTTTACGTAACTTATGAGAAGTGACCTCAGTGAACATTATTGTTGTGTAGAAAAAGGCATGAAGAATCATATTCGAGTTACATGTTCTTATAAATTATTTTCCAATTGCCCAAATTTACAAATTATTCTTAGGTATCTCTTATGTATTTCTTATGTCTTATGTCCATTGTGAATAAGCACTAATGATGCGTTTGATACAAAAATTCGACAAGTTTGACATTAATAACCAAAAAATCGATCAAATATCAAAATTTGACAGTAGTTATGAAAAAATCGAACATTGCCTTGGTGTAAACTTTTCTCTCATTTTGACCAGTCAACGACGGGAAAATAGTTTTTAGACTATTCTATACAGGTGCCCATTTTATCTCTTCTCGCCTTACGGTTTAGCAATAGGCAACACATAATACATTGCACAGATATCTTGACGCTTGGTGGAAATTATCTATTTTTTAAAATAAGAAAAATAGTTAGCCAAAGTGAAACATTCAATATGCCACAAAGTGACATAACGCATAACCTAATAGTTTAAACTAGAGTTCCTCTATTTCCAAATTTTTGAAGTATTTGATGACTGATGTTATCCATGACGGTAAAGTAACGCTTAAGGTATAAGATTATATGGCAGCACTAAAATAACCAATATTGGCGTTAAGGTTGTACAATGCCTAAAAATATTACGTTTCACCAACGCAAGATGGCTCTGAAGTTTCACACTCTGATAGTTGGCGTATAGGCAACACACCTACCTTCTATCCTTCCCTTTACAGATTTCAATTTCCTTATAGAAATAAGAAGGGTTGATGTCCAAGCACAATTGTTGTTATGTCTATTGACCGGTAGGTGGATTCAAACTCGACCGCTTCCCTTCACCTCCTTTCCGCCCGAAGCTATGGGTATAATTTATATTTTTACTGTGGGTATAATCCTGTTAACAGGTATACGAGCCCCGTCCAGCTTCAGTTGGCCCACTTACACTCGCTCCAGAGAAATCTAAATTATATTTTGATATAGGAATTTTTTTCTTCACCAATTTAAAGATTTTTAATACAACCTAAGCCCTACTACTATTATTAAAAAAAAAAAAGATAAATTAAACAGAAAATAAAAAATATTATTTAGACGAATGTGAATGTATTTTTAACAACAATTAGCTAGTCTTTTATCTAAAGTAAAATATTCGTTCTGAGATTTCCAATGATAAATTTTGATTTGTAGATCTTTCTTTAACGTGCAACTCCAAAAACTTTCATTTTTCTGTTTAATTCCTCGTTTACTCTCCGGCAAATTTTGAAAACCTTCTTTCAAAATTTTCCGTACTTCCCCTTCAGATATCTGAAAGAGATTGAAGCTAACATTTTAAATAGGTCAATTTAAATTAAAAGTGGATTTGTCAACTTATGGCAAAAATCTCCTCAACCATTCGGTAAACTGGCATCTTCCCCAAAGTTTGACCATTTACTTTTTACAACATCAATGAACACTTTACTTTGTCTTTAAAGTGAGGCATTTTCTCTTTATAACCCTGCCTGTGGCCTCCAGGATATCGTTACTTAATTACTTAATCGTATTTTTTTCATATACAGTGTGGTGATAAACCAAGGAACAAAATTTATAATAACTTTATTTAATGTTTTCAGGCAAAACGCTCGGACAAGTGAATTTTATTTTTTAATTAGCCACCTTATAACATAAAAATTTTACTTATGACGTAATGTATTTTTGCACAACGACGTCATGATTGTTTTTTTTATTTTTAATTAAACATAACTCAAACAGTCCTTTTTGATCACCCGGTATATTGAAAATAAATAAATTTTAACTATAATTTTTGTCTACAAGCGTCAAAAAATGATGACATTTAAGTTTCAATAATGAAAAAATTAATTTGAATCTCGTAATTTCATATTACGTTCGTGTCTGCTGTCGACCAGTTCGGGGCTAGTGCTTCAAGCGTTTTTGAACACGTGACCCATAAACAGAGAACGAACCTCTATTTAAATACAAGTTTTAAACTCTGGAGTTCTGCACTCCATAAAATATTTGGTATTTATACATTTCCAGGTAGCCGGAAGGGTCCGGCACCGCTAACTCGAGGTAGAGGAAGGTATCTAAAGATTGAACAGTGCTTTTAGAATAAAAATGTTTTAATTTTGGAAGGATATTTTTCATAAATTGATCACCTACTCGTACCACTATCGTTTCAACAGTTTCAACGTTGATTCCTTTTGAAGTCCAAACTATAAAATCGCAGTATTTGCGCTGGGTCACAAATAATTGTCCCTGAATTTGAAAAAAAAAAAGTTTTTTGTTGAGTTTTAGCTTTTGGTCATTTTCTTTCTGCGAACCAATCGTCGCATTAGTCTTTAGTTTTTTTTTTGAATAATTTTCTGCTCATCAAAAGACACATTTAAAAAAAGTTTTATTTGTTTATCAATTAAAAAATTGACTTCGCTTTCCTGCATATCAGGTTTGGCACAGGATAAACCGTAATTGATTTTGATTTTTTTAGAATTATTTCTCTCAAAAGACAAGTGTGATTTTTTACTTGGTTTTTCAGTCGTTAACCAGGTGTTTTTTGTTTACAGACTTTTAAAAACCGCTCGTGTCCAAACTGATAGGCGCCTTGGAATTTTATGTTAGCCATTCCTTCTTCCATAGAAATTTGCTTTGGCCCCATTATGTCCTCGTCCTCAATGACAATGTTTAGAATTCAAAGGACCGTAAAGCAATAAATAGTACCCAGTGGACGTATTTTGGGAAAAACCCAATCCATTTTACAGTTTCTTGAAATAAATAAACTGTTTGTCTATCTATCAGTTTGCAGATGGCACTGATGACATTGGAGGTAGTAGTTGAGGAGATATCCGTCCAGGCTATGGGGACGCTACTGTGCAGTGTTGCATTAGTAGTGTCGCATTTTGAAATTATAATCTGAAAATGCTTTTTTTGAGGAAAAAAACATAATTGCCGCCAATCATTTGACTTACATTTTCTTTTCATTGTATTTACAAACTGTACAATGGGTTTTTAGTTTTAATTAATGTATTTTTGCTTGATTTCGAATCGTCGTTTTTTTATTTTTTTATGCAAAAACTGTACATTCAAAATCACTCAAAAAAATGGAACATCTACAGAAAAGCTATTGTAACCTGATGTTGGATTTTCATTAAAATTTATCATCCCATTTTTAATATAAAAAATAAAATGTGGTTAAAAACATGGTTTTTCTAATTTTTTTAAGAAACTGGACGGAAGATTTTTTTTAAATTAATCTTATATTAAACTTGAATTATTTGTAAGCGCTGGTAATTTTTTCAGATTTTTTGAATGTAAGGTAATTTTTTTCTTGACCATAGTACAACCTTGTTGGTTGTCTCGGCTCGTGCAGCTGCATCCCTTTTCCTTCGTTCAGGGCAGGGATTAAAAATTTGTGATAGAACATGTTTTTGCTGTTTATTGTAAATTTCGTTATTGTAACGAAATTCCCTTTAGTACTTTGTGTCTTGAAAACGATAAAGATGATTTGTAATAGTATTGTATATTTAATAAATAAATATAATTACGTCGGTACGCATTTGTTTTGAGGCCGGCTCTGGAATTCACAACAGAGAATTGCTTGAAGCATGATTTATGGTTGGGCTGACCGCCTACTGCAATTGCGACAAAAGGAACGTTTATCTCCGGCCATATACTTTTAAAGGGCCATATAATCTTATACCTTAAGCTTTACTTTAATATTCAATGCAACCTTTTGAAAATTTTAAAAAACATAGCAATCTCCAAAAAGTAAATTGTGTTGCCTATTTTGTAGTTTTAAGGCGGGAACCGATAAAATGGGCACACTGTACTGCATACAAACGGAATGGACTATAGGTACCTAAATATTTCTTTGTCGACAGCAGCGTCGAATGGGTGTGGAGAGGGGTTAATTTATCCACATTATTTTGGACCTAATAAAAAGGGGTTTTCCGGACTTGTTATATCCTTCTAATGACCGAGAATTTTTTTGGCAGGTTGTACCGGGACCACCCTGTATTACACGAAACATTTCATTTGATCATTTGCAAAATTTACTAACAATGGACCCCCTTTACATTTACAAGGTCGAAAACTTGCATTTTTCATCAGAGTCGCTACTCAAACAACATACATATTTATTTACTACCTCACCTTTTGTAAGGCAACGACCATTTTTATCCCCCACTGACTGGACTACGAGTATAATGAAACTGCAGAAATTTTATTTAAAAACTACATATAAAATAACTATATACATAATGTAAGTATAATACATATAAGTAAGTACAGGGCAAGTCACATAAGGCTTATTTCTGAATTTCTTTTGTACGCAACCAAAAATACTAATGACGCTGACCACTTGATACCATTTATAATGAGATTTAATTTAGTAATCAACGTAGGTATGTAATTTGGCTGAAAATGTCAAAATGACGTTATCCTGTTCTGATTAATGAAATCAAAAATTAAATTCATCAACTGTCATTTTGACATTTTTAGCCAATTACTTACCTACGTTGATTACTAAATTAAATCACATTATAAACGGTATCAAGCGTCATTAGTATTTTTGCTTGCGTACAAAATAAATTCAGAAATAAGCCTTATGTGACTTGCCCTGTATATCTACTTTTGAAAACAAAACATAAAAAAAACAAAAGTTATACTAAATATTGTTCTGCAATACAATTTAAAAATGCTGAAAATTTATTTACAGATCTGTGTTTATTTCTCCACAGAAATTCGTGTAGATAGGATGTAAATAGGGCTTCGGATGTACCATACTGGCGGCGAAGTTTTTTTTTGGCCCGCATCCACATATTCTCAACATGTTGAGTGTGGACATTGGGATCATCGGGGGACACAAAATTTTCCTCATGAATAATCACGTGGTGTTCGTAAATACCTCCGTGCACGTTTCCAATGTTGTGGTATGCCCGCCAACCATCTGACATTATTATTGTCCCTGGTAAAATCATTCTGTGTGGGAAAGACAAAAGTATAAAAATGGCAGATAAAAATTAAAAAAAAAACGTAACTCTCGATTCTGTAAAAGAGGTAACTGAAAATCTGTAGGTAGGTAACAAAAGACTTATACCTACTCGTATTTTACAAAGCAAAGCACATTTACAAGAGAAATAAAGTACATGCCATTAAATAATAATATACCTACATAATAAGCAAAACAGTGTCCCTTAAAACATCTGAATACCTTTCTATAATACCCAATAGTGTTGCTTCCGTTCTATCGGGAACTTCTACCAGGAAACATTTTCCGGAGTTCCTTTCGATGCCCCCGAAAACCCAATGTCCTTCCCTCCATTGCCCCCTGTTGTATTTCCTGTGGAAAAATTTTGATTCGTCTATTTCCACAGTGAGGGACATGCCGTTCTGATCTAAACCCCCAATCTCCATCGGGTGGTCCATTAAATGCTGTTCGCATATTTCGCGACAAAAAGAAGCCCAGTCTACCATTGTATGGGTACTTCCTTGCCCTATTTCTGCTTCATGTGCAATGATATTTTGTGGAAAATCCATTGCCCAGCAGTAAGTGAGAATAATAATTTGTCGCAGTGACAAATGACTATGCGAAAAAAATGAATTTGTGGAGTACTTTGTTGGTCCGGAATGAATGAGGCGGCTTGATGCGTGATTTGAGTTTAATGTAACAACAATAACAAATAACGATAACAAAAGATAACAATGAATGGGTGAATAACAAAATGGTGAACGGCGTGGTTGGTGGTGCCGTGGTTGAAGCTGATCGGCGAGAGAGCGAGTCTAAGGGATGCGACGTCTTTTATCCCTAAGGTACTATATCACGAAGGTATCGCCAACGGTGCGGAGATATATCTCCCTCTCTTTTAATTTCGAGCAATGTTAAGTTAATCTATTTGACACGATACAAACATCCCTGAAAATTGTGTATACTTCTATCTTTGTCACACTCACAGGATTTATCGATAATGTCCTCTCTTTTAATTTCGAGGCGAAAAATTGTGGAGCGGAATGGCGCTACCTTCTAAAGATATAGTACCTTATTTATCCCTTCGGTTTGGCTCCCCCTGGTGTCGACACGTACGTGTTGTGGTGCGTCGATAGAGGTCGCCACAAATTATTTCGAACCAAGGCCATCTGAATCAAAAAGCTAAGCGCTTATTATGGCCGTCCCACTCGATGATTTCTCCGTAAGAAAAATTGTTCTTGACATTTAAAAAAATCGTACGTACAGTAGAGACTTCAAGTGACGATTATTTGAATTAAAAGACAACGGATGACAGAAACGTCTCTTTTTTCTGTAATTGGTTATGTCCTATTCTTGGTTATGTCCATGTTAAATATTTATAAATTAACTGCAAGTGTTAATTGCATGCAGTAACAAAATAATAAAAATAGTAAAAGTGTAAAATAAGAAACATATAATAGGTGAGGTGTTGTGTCAATAGCTTAAAAACCATAAAAAAAAAGAA
Source organism: Tenebrio molitor (assembly GCF_963966145.1). Lineage (NCBI taxonomy): Eukaryota > Metazoa > Arthropoda > Insecta > Coleoptera > Tenebrionidae > Tenebrio > Tenebrio molitor. The sequence continues at coordinate 5,019,414 of NC_091049.1, forward strand.
ACTTCAATTGCTTCAAAATATCAGACATAACCTCAAATTGTTTTAATTCGAATTTAGTATTTTTCTGAATACATTGTGTTGTTGGATAATGTGACTCGTCTCAGCATTAGAATAAGTGAGCACATCAAAAAGATTGTCATCTATGAAAAAAGTTCAACAGGATGAGATCCTAAATTTGTAATAAAAGCTTTAAAAATGTATCGACACGTTTATTTACCTTAAATGTACACTTTTCTATGAAAATAAAAAGATTTTTCAGTAGGTATTAAAATGGTGTTTGGAAATAGCGACCTACGGTTATAACGACCGAATTTCACCGGTCCCTTCCACATCGTTATAAACGATATATACTGTATATGGTTTGGATAATACCAAATCTAAAACCATTGGTGAAAGACCTCGCACAGCCAACAAAATGCTCTGCTATGTTATCCACGGGTTATCAACTAGATACACAATTGCTGCAGGGTACTTTTTCCATTCAACATTAACAACGGCACAATTTTCACAGATTATGGTTTCATTGTTCTTTAGCTTGTTACTGACAATCATGCATCAAATGTAGCTTAATTTAAAAAAATTTGCAGCGGAACGTTAAAAAATCATATTGACCTTTTTTTCCACTATTTCTAAGTTTTGATTAGGTAGGTGCGTTCGGATACTACCTCGGAGATGCAAGCACAAATTTAATAGACTTGAACAGTTGATTGGAGATCAATCTGAAATAAACGAACGAAAATAGGGTAGATAATTGTTCACTTTAGCTCCCGGTCGAATTTTCGCGTTTTTTCTGGCCAGATACCTTTAGGGTGTCCTCCTACATCGTTTCCCACCACTCAAACCTTGTGCAAATGCCCTTGTTTTTCTCTCTTGTTCCACATACTACATAAACATAACCAGATAGTAACCCTACTATTGTGACAGGCGCCAAAATCTCAACATCCTCGGTCGAAATACTCCTAGCAAATCGAGCTTCCTCTAATGACTCTGACGTCTAATATCCGAACGATTTAGGTTTACATCAATTTGCTCATTTTACAATAACCGAACGATTTTGACGTAAATTAGCATAAAAATTATATAAACGAACGCAGCTACTGTCAATACTGTCATTGTGACGAACAGTGACGAATTTCGTTTTCAAATCAGTTCCTAATGTTAATTTAGGGGGCGCCACTGTACGTACGCTCCAGGGCCTACTCGACGGGAACACTTTTTCAAACCAAGTGGGACGGCCATAATAAGCGCCTAGCGTTTTGATACAGTTGGCCATGTTTCGAACCAAGGCCATCTGAATCAAAAAGCTACGCTTATAAGGCCGTTTCAATGTACATAATAATTGTTTCTGCAGAGTGGCCATAAAACAAAAGAAGACAGAACCTTATTGCGCGCCCTCGGTGGCCTATCAACGAATCAAAGCTACAATATTGGCGGCAATTTAAAATTTTACCCTTCTATTTTACATGAAATGGTAAAAGCGTGTTTCATTTGTGGGGCAAAAGATGTTCGCTTATTTGAAATTCGCAACAATATGAAACAAAGACAAAAATGGTTCGAAGCTTTTGAAACATTTTGCGGTAAACAAATTTATGGAGACAATGATAAGCACAACCTTTTAATTTGTATTTGTAATATAAAAGACTACAAAAATTACGGATTACTCAGAAATTTGTGAGCAGCATTTTCAACAAGTCTCTATAATTACATTACAACCCCCAAAAGACGACGCTTATGTAAAGATGCTGTTCCTTGTCCTTCTATTTTTGTAAGTATCTATAATTAAAAAAGACTTGTGGTGTTTATTGCTACATGAAATATACATAGAAGCGAAGTCAACCACGACATATGAGAAAACAAAATGAGCTTCCTCTTTTCATTTTTCGATTAATTACTTATTACTTTTCAAAGTCCTAATCAGGAACCTCCAGGTATTAATTACTATCATCTTATTAGTGTTTTTGTTTTTTAGGCTTTTCCCACTGAAACTCCGGTTGAAATTCCTGTACCCCAAAATCCTGTAGAGTCTTTCATCAATCCAACTGTTGCAATGACATCCAAATCAATTCAAGTAAATAGTATTTCTGGGCAGTATATTCCACCAAATGGTTGAGATAATGGGCCCTCATTTGCTAGAAAATCCAATACTTTCATCTTGTCTGGTACATAAAAATCAGATCTGCGAGCTGATAATAACTGCAACGCTGAAACCAGTTTTAGATAATACATATTTGTCAAGAAAAAACAGATTTATTAAAGAAGAAATGTGCAATCCAGAACAAACTCCTTTGCAGAAAAATGTTAAAGTTATAAATTGTTCTAACCTACTTTGTGTTATGATTTCATGGTTTTTTGCAATTCTAATTTATTAGTATTTTGCTAGCCCAGAATGTGTCCAAAAAAAGCTCGGATCTTAGATATTTTATTGCATTCATGTTTTAATTGACGTTTTAAGCACTTAACCTCAAAGAAAAAGTGGAAAAAGTCTCAATCAATTGCGTTCGAAATCGGTAGATGGAGCGCAAAAAGGTTCTGCCCAAGGTTGGTAGAACTGACTAATTTGTATAATAGGTTGCCTCGTTGAAAATTGCGGGGCGGGGGGGAAAGTAACTCGTGACGTAAAATCAACCCAGAAATTTTGGGTGTTCGAATAGAACCTAAGGTTTATAAGCTCCGTGGAGTTTATTGGGTGGCTTTTTGGGATTTATTCTAGCGAAGGAACACCGAATGCATGATCGACAGACTCTGTAGTAAAAGTTTAGTACACTGTGACGTCACGAGTAACTTTTGCGGGGGGAAAAAATTCAGACTATTGCTTTAAATGGAAACGAGGCAACCTATTATACAAATTAGTCAGTTCTACCAACCTTGGTTCTGCCGCCCGAAATGTCACAGAAACAAAGTTTATATGGAAAAATCGAAAATTGAAACGGCCTTATAAGCGTAGCTTTTTGATTCAGATGGCCTTGATTTTTATAAAACGGCAGCGTCCCCTGACGGCTTGTGGTGGGTGCGTTTCCAAAAAAACCGATAAAATGCATAGGAGTTTGCGTTCTATAGGTTTACTGTGTTGTCTATGTCCATCATCGACTTGTCATTTGGTTTACTTTTTTTCGACATTTGGGATGGCCATAACATAGTTTATTTTTAAGTAACACGATATTGTTTCTTTTCGTCATAGATACAGATTCTGAAAAACAACTCATATCTCCCTTGGGATTTGTCAAATTTTTTCGCCCTCCACATTGTTGGCAACAAACTCATGAGAACGAAACTATAGCAACCACATATTCACGAAATCTTCCCTGCTAAATATTTTTAATAAAATTTTAACTTTTAAGTAGAGAGACTAAAAAATAAAATATTGTATGCACCACGGGAGATATTCATGTTTTTCCCCTCGGTTGACTTTATAATTCCTCTGGCCAAAGGCCCTCGGATTATAACCACGTCAACCTTAGGGAAAAATCATGTTCATATCTCCCTTAATGCATAAATATCTATTAATGAAGTTTGTCATGTACCAAGTATCAGGATCCATAGCATGGGCGGTAGAGAAAGCTAAGAAGGCTTTTTATTGCTGTTTCCTTTTTTGCTCGGCTCGAATTGTTACAAAACTTACAGAATTTTACTAACTTAACCTTGATCACTGTTGTATACTCATCGTCGTCTGCTATGGTCGTCTGTGGTCTTAACACTCTTAACTTTTACTAAAGACTTATTTTGATTCCAAGGAAATAAATGCGGCAATCAGTGATTTGACACTGACAGTGACTTTTACAGTTTCAGTTGGTCAGGAGCTCACTCATGCCAATATTCCACTAGATACAGTGCACAATCGAAACAAGACGGCACAAATTCATGGCCTACTTGGACTACAAACATTTATAATAACCCTGTATATTTGATATATCAAGTGTAAACAGTGCTAAGCTACTTATACACCCATTTGCACCGCTTATAGTTAAATCAGTAGTTAGTTAACTCTTAATTAACTTTAACCACTAGTTAAAATTGGAAAACATTGCACCGAACGTCAGACTGGTAATAGTTAACTAACCATGAGTTAACGAAAGTTGGTAAGACTGATGGTTAAAATACGGTAGGCGTTTCCAGTGTCACGTCGGCTTAGACCTGTAGCAAACTCTGCAACCGAGAGCGTTGCCTTAAAATTTGAAAAACTAGCAACTATGAAAGCAGAAGTGAAGAAGAAAAAGGACGCAGAAATATTTGAACTCAAGAAAAAAGCGTTGATGATAGACATAGAAATTAAAGAAGAGCAGTTGAATGAATTGCGAAATCTTAATTAACTTACTATTGGTTGTTATTTTTCAATTTAAAAAGTACAAAAACCTACCTCCAAACAAGTTCTTTTATTTAAGTAGATGTAAAAATTCAAACAGAAACAATTCAAAGAGTCTAAAAACAATTACATACATCTAAATTTTATATTTTATCGATGACAACGTCACATGTCGACGCGACGCGCCTACCTTTCGTGACATTTTTCGGGACGCTCGTATCAAGATCATTCAATTTTTGTTGGTTGGTTCAGTCCAACACTTTTGTGAAAACTGTGCCAGCCACACGGGGCGGCTGGAAGAACACATGTTAGCCCCATAATGTCAAGCTGAGGTGGCTTCACGCCTCTGGGTTGTCTAGCTGCGGCCCATCTTTGCGCATCTTTGACGGTGAAGCGAATTTGGTTGAGTGAGCGGAATTCGTGATCATCCCGGAGTTTTTAGGGCGAAACTGTGTCGAAGAGTTATCGTTTGGTCACCCCTTTCAACCGGAAAGGTAATTACCGAGTCATTCGCATTTTCGTTACTAACGCCATTCGTTAGGGGTGTTCTGCCCTGTTCTGTTATGTTATGTTAGGAAACGTTAGGTCACGTTACGCTACGTATTGGTCACGTCGCTCTATGGTCGTGGTATTGGCTCTGTAACATACCATTGAAGTCTGGTTATTGCTGCGTATCGTACCGTGCTAATCGGATCTTCCGTCTACGCATCCCGAATTTTAGAAGCGCTCGTTCATCACCGCACCTCCAATAAAGCGAGGACACCGTCGAGGATTCACCCCCATTCGTCGACAGATAAGTCGATCAATTTCATATCGTTTCTTCATTTCGCACGACGCGACACGAAATATGTAGGACACACTAATTTTCCGCTTCTTCAATTTTGATACTACAACATGGCATAATTATTTTTTAGAAAACAAAATTGATGTGAAAGTTGATTTTGATAGCATTTTATTATCAAAGTAATAAAGCAATCCGGACTTTTTTCTTACAATCTCATCCACAGGGCAATGCCGATTATGATTATACAAAATTTGGCATTTCAATCAGGATAATAACTGAATAAATTGACATTTAACATCTACGAGCAGAGTAGTACCAAATTTATGGTAGTATTTTAAAATGATGGAAATCATCAAACGGTGGTAAAGTTTGATTTACAAGGGTCTCCAATAGCTTACAAATCCAGGACCGCACCGCCGGTTATGATTTACAGTTGGTTGTTTGCGGTAAGTGACCATTGTCAGTCAGGAATATGACCCATCGAGGGTCATCGTCATAAATTACTCACATTTTGGTACCAAAAATTATTACGTCAATTAATTTGAAATCAATGCTTCCTTCATAATTTTTAATATCAGAAATGAGTTCTCTGTGGTATTTTCAATCCAGGGAGTCGATAAAAAAAAAAAATAATTCTAATTTTTTCATGTTTTAGCGTCCTGACGCCATTTGAAGCGTCTGTTTGAAAAAATAAAAAATCCATGTTGTAGTACTTTCAGTGTAGATCACTGACCGCAAAATTCAAATTTCTAGTGAGTAAAGCAATGGAGTTTTCACAAGAGTACCATACAATATTTTTTGTGCTGCCTTTTGTAATAAAACATATTTTTGAATCATTAACATAATAAATATTACTTAAACAAAATTATGTTGGTAATCAATTTAGCACTAAATATGTCAAATGTCAATCTGTCAGTGCTCGAATTTCAAATTCAAACGCAACTTTATAGCTTGCAAGGTCACCAACCGAAATTTTTATAAATAAACCCCCAAACCTAAAATTAACACATTTTAGCATTTTTTAAATATTTACGAAGCACCTTTTGTTTTATAACATTAGAGACATAATTGTCTTTCAGTACCTAATACTTGATTTGCCACAATTAGTTTATTTTTTCTTGCCTTAGATTTCTTGTTTGTCCATTGCAGCACTAGAGTTTTCTCATTTCCATTATGGCACGCTAATCGTCCACTTAAAATGTCAATTGCAACTACGGCAGCACAAAAAAATAATTATAAACTGTTCCTCCCGTTCCTCGTTTCCCCTCAGCAGCCGTCGAACTGAATAGTTACGAGCCACAAACACCAGAGGTCGTCACTTACACTTATTTTAACACTAATACCACAGTATACCTTCTAAGCAGTAGTCGCACTCCGCAAAATATTTGTATTCAGTTGTAACTCCGCGCTAGTTACTGCGCATAAGAGATCCAATATTCCCCGATTTAAATTCCTGTCTGCAACGTTTAATTTCATGTAAAAGGCCTGTTAAATTCATTGCGCAGTAACTTGCGCGAAAGCACAACGGTTTCAGAAAACATCAAAGTGCCGACGTCGAGTGAGACTACTGCTTAGAAGGTATACTGTGCTAATACAACGTGTTTCACCAAGGCGGTTTCACGTAAGAGTACAACGGCATACACACGTTACGATCTGTCGTACTACAGATCGTACGACACATCTGTCAGATTATCGTCCCAACAGTCGTCCGGCTGTTTTGCCTCCACACGTGCCGGTGAAATCGTTCAGATTTTAGTTTGCCATCCAGCATTTTACGAAGAACATGACACCTCCGAAGAAGATTGTTGTCTCACTTGTGGTCTTATTAATATTAGGCAATAAGGAAAAACAGGAAAACGTGAAGAAGAAAAAACGGTGCAAAATAGTGTATTAAAATACATATAAGTTGCAGAAGGCATCTATTCGAGCACGAATTTGAAATTGAGTGCTTGAAGGATCTTTCAAGGACGTCTTTCAAGGACGAGTTTCTCCTTACAGCATTTTCAATTGACGATCAATTTTTTGATATAAATCTTAAGTGATTCAACGTTTTAAAAAGGCTTGTAAAAATTACGTTTTTACGACTTGGGTTATTGCATTAATGGGATTTTACTCTTCACCGTCTAAAATATCTGCATTTTAAATTTCACAAAAATCCGTTGGAAAATAACCGAGATATTAGGCTCGAAAATCTTGGCTGGGACACTCTGTATAAATCCCAATTTATTTATTTTTTTAATAAATTGAGCTTATGAGTGGACCAGTTTAAAGGCCCAGGAGTTCACAAATTCTGACAGTATCAAAAAAAAAAGTTATTTAAACTTACGGGCGCCAAAAATTTTTTGTATGCAACTCGTTAGTAAAGTATCTTTTTTTTTACTCAGCGGATTTGCGCAGTCGTTTCGCTCGAATGGCAATTTCCTTCTCGTAAAAAAAGTATTACTTTACTCACTTGTTACATAAATAACTATTTGAGTACTTCTGGTTGAATTTCGCGTAATTTGTTTTTAACAGTAATTCCTAGCTCGCGGGTCTTTTGTGTTTGTTTGCATAATCTTTGGATTTGACTTATCACAAAGACAGCTGCTCGCGATGGATTTCGATAAATTCTTCTAAAAACCTCTTACAATCCATTACAGAGGAGTTTTACCGATTAATTCACTGACTTTTTTGTATTATCGTCTTGAATATCGTACGACACGTTTGAAGCCCGCCTACACACGTTCCAACTTGTCAGTCGTCCAACCTGTAGTACGACAGATTTTATTGCAAGCCAAACTACCATCCAATCCGTAGTACGACAGATCGTATCGTGTGTAGGCCGTTTACGAGCCTACGAGGTTGCAAATCCAACCCAATATGTATTCGATTTTCATACCGGGACATTTTTTTAACTCTGAACATAACCCATACTTATTCCCTATGTTCAGTTTTAAAAAACACAGGTCAATGCATATATGTAATGTAATCACGTAACCAAGGCAACGAAAATAAGTACTTGACAGTTTAATAAAACGGTCAAGTTGTTTGAAGAAGGAATACACATAATGCAGTTATTCTATGCCAATCAGAGCATGAGAAATGTGCGTGACATTTCCAATTCAACACATGATAGACCAATTCCATCAATCGGAACAATTTTTAACATTATTTCAAAATCTCTGGTGTTCGGTATAGTAGGTTGCATGGTAACTCAGAATGCATTGATCTGTGTTTTTTAAAATTGAACATAGGGAATAAGTATGGACTATGTTCAGAGTTAAAAAAATGTCCCGGTAGATGAAATAAATCATGTTTTGTGAAAAGTAATTTGGACATCCCTGAATTTTTTAAAATTTTCTTTTTTTCACACATTTGTGGAAAAGCTCTCCAGCGGTTGTGTTAGTTAGGCGTGTCCAAAACCACAGTTTATAAATTTCAGTGAATCTAGTTCCCATTGTGAAATGTAGGTATTTTGTGTTGCGTTTAGACTTCGTCAAGCTCGTACTCTTACGTGAAACACGCAAGGAGTATAGAATAATAGGGAGGGGACATACGCAAGCTTATGGGCGCGGTAAATTGAAGCGGTGAGGGACAAGGAAACGGGTGCAATTTTATGCAACCCGTGAGGTACGCCCCAGTTAACACTACTTGAGATGTTGGGAATTAACAATAAAACTGCAGGAAAATAATACACTATATATTTTTTTTGCATCACAAATGTATTCAGAGCATGAGAAACTAGAAAACCACACTAAATATCACAATGCAAGTGATTTGATTTACTTTCTTGGGGCGTACTAATAGCAGACATGCGCATTAAGGCGGCTTCACTCGGCCGGCCGTATGTCCCCTCCCTATTATTCTATACTCCTTGGAAACACGCTGTATTATTTCACGAGTGATAATGAGCCCGGCGGAATTGAAAATGCAACCCACAATACAGTCCGAAGTTAACATGGCTATTTTAAATATCGTATTGTTTTAAAATGAAATGATGAATCCATGATTGCTTTGCTTCCAATAATTTTATTTGTCACAACTGACATTCACGAACAAGTTAAAATACGACGATTAAAATAATGTATTTGAACGATGAGAAAACAGACATGATCCTGATTTATCGGGAATGTAATTAAAATGGCGCGTTTATGCAGACAGTAAACATTTCCCCAAAAACTCTTCGTTTTTTTAAAAGTTCATTTAAATGACGTAAAAATTTACGAAACTGCACAGATAACTATGTTTTATGTTTTTTAAATCAAAAAACAAATATAGTTCTCCCAGAGCTGCAGCGGTTTTATGGCAGGGCAATAGTAATTATTACGCCTGTTGAAATGCCGATAAGCGACATAAACAGACCCTTGTCAATCATCATTTTCGTTCTATACCTGTCAGTTTACAGGGTAGTACTTGGACGAATTTACGATTAGGGGTTGTACTTGCGGTTTAAACCTATTGTGGGTGTTGTTAACGTTTATACAATGGTACCCTGCCATAAAACCGCTGCAACTCTGGGAGAACTATATCCCCGTTAACTTTGGAGATGTATTGTGGGTTCCATTTTGACATTTACGATTCTGGTACAACATAATTTTAAATGTTTTAATATTCAACTGTCACCGGCATGACCTCTAGTCAAAATACAAGGTAATTTCGCAAGTGATAATGAGCCCGATAGAATTGAAACTGGAAACTGCAACCCACAATACATTTGCAAAGCGAAGCTGGATACACACGTGGACAATATCCAGATTTGCTTTGCACATGTTATATTATTTATGAATATAATAAATAAAAACTAGACACTTTTTTTATTTCTTAAGTACCTACACCAGCTAAACATTACAATATAGCAACATTATATTGTTAACAAAATTGACATTTAAACTTACTCATATCTAAAGGCCGGATTTATATGCATTTGCATATTTTTTTGCTAAACAGCTTCGGATTACTTTAAAGTTATCTTGGCGTTTCAGATGATTCTAAATAAAATAACATCATTCTTATTATGCATATTATTGCATATTTAGCAATAAATGCATATTTAATTGCATATAACCCAGGAAAACGCACATCTGGTCTAGCCGCTTCAAGGAAATGCCGCCTTTGATATGGAAGTTGCAAAAATGTGCCGACACTGCCGATATAGACTGGTCAGGTTTATATAGTTTGGTGAGAGGAGCACCTGCCACCGTGGTGCCGACAAAATTCTGCAATAAAATAATATCGGGTGTTTTTTTAAATTTCACCTTGTAGTAGGCGCTGAAGAGTCGATTGTGAACGCACTACTCGTGTAAAACGTAAGATTTAAACAGCTGATCCATGATCCGTAACCAAAATAGTGCGTTCACAATCGATACTTCAACGCCTACTATGATTTGAAATTTAAAAGGACACCCGATATAATTTATGCATTAAAGAGTTTGCGGTAGCGCATTTTTTGTTATAAAAATTGTCGTTATGTTTTATAACGTCAAACTCATACAGAATTTATACCGTATACCGAATTTCCTTACACTATTTCTGAAAATAAGGGAACCAATCCGAAAATATTCCATTATGAAAAAGTGACAGTACCTACTTATACCCAATTTCATATTAATGTCAAATATTTTCATAGTTTCGTTAGAATAATCAGTTATAATACCACGAGTAGTCAAAGATTGTCGAATATTTTTGTGGTGGTATCACGAATGGTCATTCGCTTTATGAACACCATGAGTGCGTAGCACGAATGGTGTTCAAAAGCGTAATGACCATAAGTGATACCATCGGAAAAATATTCTACTATCTTTGACTACGAGTTGTATTCAACAGACTATTCAATGAACCAAATCAATGATTAAAATAAAAATTTTCAAAGCTAGTTCGCAAATCTGCGTTACACATGATTTCATTGTTCAGTTAACTTCGTAAGAAAGTAATAATTTCATTGAATAAAAATAATAATCAAGGTTTGTTTAAAATATTCACCTCGACCACTAGTGGAATAGTCAGTTATATTTTCACGAGTGGAATATTCGCTGGAATTTTCTGTTGCTAGGCTACGAAAGTACATGTCTGCTCTTTTATTGGTTCATATTTGAAAAATAACAGGTGAATTGAATAGTCAAAAATATTGTGCAAGATGCAGAATTGTTCAAAAACAATAACAGGAGTCTTAGAAAACATACCAAGTATTACTGAACAAAGAAGACGCTGTACGATCTGTGTCAGATAAGCGAATTTTGTTGTAAAATAGGTAGATGTTCTAAGTTTGATACTTTGTAGGCAGATCCAGCATTTGTTATTTCATGCACAATGTACTGGAAATGGTATTTAAGCTAATGTTATTGAAGTCACCGTAGAATCTGATGTGCCAGTGTCTCACATTGAGCAACAAAATTTTGAACGCAAAGACACATCTATAGTCAGTGAATAGAGTCTTTTTCTTTCCTCAACAGCCCTTTGTACCACAATATATAAAATAAAATAATTTCCGTCATCTTGTTCGATTTGACATTCTAATTCTGTCATTCTAAGAATCTGTCATCAACTGTTATCTTATACGTTAGTAATTTTTTTTTTGTTAAACGCACATCTGTTTCCTGCAATTTACGTTATATTTTGTTATACGGTAAAATTCTCGTATAACGTAACAGAAAATGCGCTACCGCAAACTCCCTATTGGCATGGGGTCGAAATAATAATATAATATGACAGTTTCTCTCATAATCACAGCGTCTTTCGTATGTTCAACAGCTTACTGGTTACTGGAGATAATTATACAGGGCAAGTCACATAAGGCTTATTTCTGAATTTATTTTGTACGCAACCAAAAATACTAATGACGCTGACCACTTGATACCGTTTATAATGAGATTTAATTTAGTAATCAACGTAGGTATGTAATTTGGCTAAAAATGTCAAAATGACAGTTAATGAATTTAATTTTTGATTTCATTAATCAGAACAGGATAACGTCATTTTGACATTTTTAGCCAAATTACATACCTACGTTGATTACTAAATTAAATCTCATTATTGGATGGCGGCTACCTTATCCGGATCGGTCCGGATGCCGGCTGCCGTGACGACGTGGCCCAGGTAGGTTAGGCTGCTCCGTCCAAATTGGCACTTGTCGGGATTCAGTCGGAGGTTGGCGGCTCGTAGGCGGCGAAACACTACTTGAAGTACCTCCAGGTGCTGCTCGAAGGTCTCACCGAGTACGACGATGTCATCTAGATAGGCAAAGCAGTACGGATCCAACTCTGGCCCCATGACCCGATCCATTAGGCGCTGGAAAGTGGCTGGCGCCGAATGTAATCCGAACGGCATGACTCGGAATTGGTACAGCCCCCGGGACGGAACCATAAAGGCGGTGGTGGGTTTGCTGGCCGGAGTCAGGGGGACTTGCCAGTAGCCACTCTTGACGTCGATGGTGGAGATGTACCGAGCTCGTCGTAACTTGTCGAGGATCACGTTGATGAACGGCAGTGGGTAGGCATCTTTACGGGTCACCTCATTCACCTTCCGGAAGTCGATGCAGAAGCGGTGCTTGCCATCCTTCTTCTTGGCCAGGACAATCGGCGAGCTGCAGGGGCTGTCCGACGGCTCGATTACACCCTCAGCAAGCATCTTATCCACCTCCTCATCAATGATACCCTGCATAAATGGGTTCCGTGGTCGACACCGCTGCTTCACAGGTTCCGGATGCAGAAGACGGATCTCGTGTTGGGCCAGTGGTGTCAGTCCTCGGACGGTATCAAACAGGGGAAGTTTTTCTGCGAGGAACTGCCGAAGGCGCTGCTCCTCATCTGTGGAAAGAGTTAGTGGCGGACTGTCACTGACCTGTAAAGCTGGCTCAACGGGAGCAGAAAATCTTGACGGGTCCGGTGCACTCGTGGCGGAAGTATCCCGCCTGTCCACACCGCCAACACAGGGGGGTGGAAGACTGCTGTCCTAGGGTTGGTGCAGTGGCGGAAGTCTTCGGTGCGGTGGCTCGTTCTGGTGGGGTTGGTCGGGTGGTTGGCCGGCTGGTCGGCACCGCTGCGGGGGCGGTCTGCTTGTCTGTCTTTCCGGTGGGCCGCCACACGGCCGGGGTAGCTTCGCGGAGCGTACGGTGTCCGGGGGTAGGCTGTCAGGGCACGGGAAGGGGGGTAGCAAACAAACAATATGTACCAAAAAGGGGGTTTTGGTACCTGGTGGCGCCGGAACTCTTCGGGGACGGTGTCCGTGACCTGGGGGAGTGTTCCGGGCGGGGGTTGAAGAAGAGCGTGGCTCGTACTTACGGTTATTCCGGTCGGACGTGGACGCCGCTGATTCTCCCTGTTCGGGGCGGAGGGGGTGTGGAGAGGAAAGTGGGATGGCCGGGGTTCCCTTATAATAGGAAGGAACGGGCCGGGACAAAGGGGAAAAGCGGGATGGCCGGGGTTCCCTCACAATGGAAAGGAACGGGCCGGGACAAGGGGAGAGAAGCGGGATGCAAGCGAGGTCGGAAGCGGAGTCGGAGGTTGCATCGGGAGCGCGGCTGGAATCGGAATGAGCTCTGGACAGTGCTGCCGCGGCCGATTTTCGTCGTGTACTGAAATTCTCACTAAAAATGTACTGAATCCCTAGAAAATGTACTGAGGGCGGGAAATTCAAATAAATGCAATTTTTTTGTTGAACGTATATTGTAGAACATTTTTTATTATAATACAGTAAAATAACTATAAACATAAATAACTACCTATAGATATACATATCTGTGATGTATTAATAAGGACTTACACTACTTATTTCTTAAAATTAATTAGATCTTTAGTTGGCTGCCAGGTATAACAAGTATCTTTTTTTAATAATTGTTTGCAAAACAATACATTTTCCACAGTTTCAATATTTAATGAATTTCTGTATCGTGTCTTTATCATTGCCAACTGTGAAAAAATTCGTTCGGCCGCAGCACTACTACCGTGCGGAAACGATATGACGGCTTCAAAAAACTTAATAAGATTGGTGAATAATAATACCCCCCTGGGATCTTTTTGTTTCCGCAAAACAGTGATTAATGCTTCTATGCTAGTAAATACTTCATCAGTCCTGATATCACAAAGAAGTCTCCACTCTAAATTTAAGTCTTCAAGTAAATCAGAACTGACGATGTTAGGAAATTTTGAAGCCAATTGCGATATAGCAGGTTTGTCATCGTTAAAAATTTTATTCATGTCTAATACCTGTGCAATTTCATTTAATGTTTCATTTCCAAAATCAATCCTATTTTGAATTTCTGTACACAATTCTAACTTCATGCAAAGCGTGTTGCGTTATATTATCTACATTTTCAGAGAGCGTATTTGCAAATCCTGCCCCTAAATATATGTCCTCTAATTGCCTAAAATTACGTGGATTTAACATTTTTAAAAATTTCCGGTTTTGGTAATGCCCGAATAAACTGAGGAAAATGTTCAAATATTACGAAAGGTAAGTTATGTTCTGTAGCAAACATAATTAGTTGTAATTCCGCGACTTTAATATTTTCGGCAGTTCTATGTGCAGGTACATTTTCTAAAGCAGTATCAATTTTTAAAGCCCCGCGAATTTTAGATGCAGTCCTTTTGTGAATATCAGAATCTTCATGACGCTTCAAATGTTTCTTACCACCTGCAAGAGATTTTGCACAGGTACTTCAGTAGGCCTTCCCCGACTCTATTATTAACCATTTGAATTCCTGCAAATAAAATAAAAATCAACCATATAAGTACCATAGTTTTCATGAATAAGCAGAACATACCGATTCCCAATTTTTTCGATATTTAACATCGTAAAGTTTTCGTTTTTTCTTTGTAGTGACGAGTTCCTCAGCTTTTTTTTTTGCTCCTAGGTTTGTTCGTCGCCTTCAGATTCAGAACTTGAAGCTATTGGCGAGGCTATTGGAGATTCAACATTTTCTTCATCACTTTCTTTTTGCTTTCTTTTTGAGGAACTTATACCTGAAGGCCCAGGTTGAGGTTCTTCTGGGTCCGTTTGCTTCACAATTTTCGACCGTATAACAAATCTATAAATCCGTTATTTAATAGCAAACTTATTTTTAAGTAAGATCATAATTTGTGTATCAAGGCCAAAAAAGTGCATCTTTTTAGTCCGAATCTGGGTTTTCTAGTCGGGGCGAAGCCGAGACTCAAAAACAGCCGAGGACAAAAGACACTTTTTGGCCGAGGTCCACACGTTTTTCGTGTTCATTTTAGGCAAAATTTTGGAAAAAACAAATTAATTGTAAATTTTTAGATTATCTTTGACATATATCAAGTTAGGTAGGTACCTAAACCGAAAATTTTATACCTATATTTAGTTATGTATCTCGGGTAATGAAGACAAAAAGTATTTTCTTACTTGTCCATTATTGTTCACCTATAATAATAATTGTTCGAATGACACAACAGCTCAAAACACTTTAAACTGGATAACACTGCTAATGAGAATGATGCAATGCCGGAGGCTACTCGAACCTTTTATAACCTCGGGGCTAATTAAATCTCGGAGAAATACTAAATTACATTTAGGTTGTTTTAAGTAATTCCCCTATATACTAGCCACTAGGGAGCGGCAATCCGTAGTTATTAACTTACAGATTTCTTTATACCTACCGTATTTTTTTATCCTACCAAAAAAAATTGCAATTTTGCGAAAATTAGACTAGGACAGCGAGATACAAGTATTAAGGTAATTTAATAAAAAATTAAAAATAACATATATTTTTTATTTTGTTGATGTTGTTTTCCTAATTTCATTATTTGATAGCCTTATTCTTTTTTATAATTTCGTACTGAAATTGGTACTTTTTCCACAAAGTAGTACTGACGTACCGAATTGAGTCAACTTGTACTGAAACGGCAGCACTGGCCACGGATTACTAATACGGATAGGCCACTCTTTGTATAAGAATGAGAACCAGTTTCAGAGCCATCTATCCGCCCTGAGCCAAAACATTTAGCCAGGCAACAGACCAAACCACGGGTCCAAACCCAGTACCAAATTTAAATTTTTAATTTCAAAGGTAATATTATCAATAACAATTAATCATTAATAACGTGTTACTTTATATTGTATTGTTTTTATACAATTTTATAACACATTATTAATGACTAATTGTCAATGATAATAATTAATTCAAGTCGAAGATAAAACAAAACATTCTGTAATAACTGTTAAAAAAAATATATTATCACAAAAATATTAACTCAAAACGACACTAATCAACTTAAGACAGGTATAATTATTGTCTGTTAAATCGTTTTAATAACAATATAGTAATTTTTATACGTTATAAGTCCGGTAGACGGTAGGTTAGGTATTTGTAGAACGTTATGAGTTAGACATTATGGATGAGGCGACGTTAAGCATCCTTATTATTACAATTGGGCATACAACACTTTTTTTTAAACACAAACGACGAGAGCACGGTTTAATTAAATTAAACTAATCTTGAATTTTGAAGTGCTGAACTGCTGACTCTGTGATTTACCATGACCAACTTCATTCATATCCGCTTCGCTTCTATATGGCCGTTTCAATTTTGAATTTTACATGCAATCAAATGTTCCCATCATGACCAACTTCATTCATATCCGCTTCGCTTCTATATGGCCGTTTCAATTTTGAATTTTACATGCAATCAAATGTTCCCATTTGATGGACATCTACTAGCGACATCTCCTCAACAAACAACCAAACTACAAATGAATTTGACATTAACGTCAATTAATTAACGTCAAGGTCAATGGCCTCATTTTTATTTTATTACTGGTTATTACTGTTATCAGCCCATTAAAAAAAAAACAGGAAGACGAAAATGTTGGGTTTAATTTAACTAGATGACAACACCCCTGACAACACAAACAAAACACATTTTTAAAGGTAAGAGCACTATTTATAACTTCAAAACTTTTCAGCTCAGTAGTTTACTGTTCAAGCTTAGTCTTCAAAGATTCCGTTTATTCTACACAAATATTACTAAGGATTGGTTTCGCAGCCGTTTTAATAATAACAGCAGCTTTGTGGTCTGCACAGGAAAACGCTGAATTTTGAAGGAGGTGACCATACAGCAAGTCATGCAAATGAATACATGGTTTCTCATATTGTAGAAATGGTACCTAACAGTTTTTGTACTATATTTGCAATTCTCAATAATGCCTACAAATGAATCACTGGAATACAGCAATTGACTCCGATTTTGAAGGGCTATTAATCTTAATAAAGATCCTAGTATGATGGTGGATCAAAGTGACATAAAAGATCACTTCGACAAATATGTATTGTATATGTATTGGTTTTCAGGGAAGAAGCAGGTTCATTTTCATCTGGGGACTGGGTCAGGATATGAATTCGTACAAACAACAACAGGGTTCTAAAATAACTAAAGAAAATATTTTGCATGTTGTATATTTTGGATCTGAATTCTTACAAATAGGAATGGGACAGCATCTTTAGTGAGTGTCACTTTTTTTGAAGATGATCTGTAATTTTGTTGAGATCTATAATACCATTTAATAAACTACCTACCTTCTATAAGAAATTGTATTATTCAAAAAATACTACAAGATCTTTTAAGAGACTTTAACCATTTGTTTCTCTGATCGGGATCGCTTGGAAATTGGAAAAAAGGCTTCAAATTTCCACAAATAAAACACTTTCTGCCCATTTTGTTAAAAAAACAACTAAACAGTCCCAAATTTATTTGAACTTTAGAATGAATAAGTTGTCAACTTGACGGAAGATGGCGACACATGATGCACGTTTCATGGACTACTTTGCGGGAACAAATTTTTGCTAAATTGAGACGGCCATATAGAAGCGAAGCGAATATGAATGAAGTTGGTCATGGTTCCCATTTGATGGACATCTACTAGCGACATCTCCTCAACAAACAACCAAACTATAGCTGCATTTGACATTAACGTCAAGGTCAATGGCCTCATTTTTATGTTATTATTGTCATCAGCCATTAAAAAAAAAACACGAAGACGAAAATGTTGGGTTCAATTTAACTAGATGACAACACCTCTGACAACACTAACAAAACACATTTTTAAAGGTAAGAGCACTATTTATAACTTCAAAACTTTTCAGCTCAGTGGTTTACTGTTCAAGCTTCGTCTTCAAAGAATCCATTTATTCTACAAAAATATTACTAAGGACTGGTTTCGCAGCTGTTTTAATAATAACATTGCATACTGCAGCTTTGTGGTCTACACAGGAAAACGCTGAATTTTGAAGGAGGTGATCATACAGCAAGTCATGCAAATGAGTACATGGTTTCTCATATTGTAGAAATGGTACCTAACAGTTTTTGTACTATATTCGCAATTCTCAATAATGCCTACAAATGAATCACTGGGATACAGCAATTGACTCCGATTTTGAAGGGCTATTAATCTTAACAAAGATTCTAGTATGATGGTGGATAAAAGTGACATAAAAGATCACTTTGACAAATATGTATTGTTTTGCAGGGAAGAAGCAGTTTATTTTCATCTGGGGACTGGGTCAGGATATGAATTCGTACAAACAACAACAGGGTTCTAAAATAACCAAAGAAAACATTTTGCATGTTGTATATTTTGGATCTGAATTCCTACAAATACGAATGGGACAGCATCTTTAGTGAGTGTCACTTTTTTTGAAGATGATCTGTAATTTTGTTGAGATCTATAATACCATTTAATAAACTACCTTCTATAAGAAATTTTATTATTCAAAAAATACTACAAAATCTTTTAAGAGACTTTAGCCATTTGTTTCTCTGATCAGAATCGCTTGGAAATTGGGAAAAAGGCTTCAAATTTCCACAAATAAAACACTTTCTGCCCATTTTGTTAAAAAAACAACTTAACAGTCCCGAATTTATTTAAACTTTAGAATGAATAAGTTGTCAACTTGACGGAAGATGGCGACACATGATGCACGTTTCATGGACTACTTTGCGGGAACAAATTTTTGCTAAATTGAGACGGCCATATAGAAGCGAAGCGAATATGAATTAAGTTGGTCATGGATTTACACGGTTTCTTATATTTGTTTAGTTCAGAGATAATAGATGGCGCTAACCTATATAAAATAATTATAAAATAAAATAAAAAATACGAGTTAACATGTACTTTTTCATTAAAATTAAGTTACAACATTGTGTTTTGTACTATAATTTTATTGTTACTAGTCTTTTTTATTATTATATTTGACTTCTGAGGATATAAATCGTCTCAGGGCGAGCAGATGGCGCTGATGCTCGCGGTTTCAATACGTCCTATGTTGATTCACCCCCCTGGCACTGGCCCTAGATAAAGAAGAGAATAGATTGGCCACTCTCTCAGATTCAACGGATAACAAGTTTCGGCGCCATCTATAGTTGCCGCAAAAAAGTTTTACGAAGAGTCGGTAAAAAGTTGATTGGAGGCCTGTAATCGTGTTAAGGCGGCAAAATTGAATCCTGTATTATGCACTGCTTCCAAAAAAATTTTTAGGGTGATAATTCAAAACAAGGTCAAATAAAATGTTACAATATTTATTATAAAACATGTAAGAATACAAAAATTGATATACGAGCAAACCGAATGCATAAAACAAGGCGTTTCTACATATACACATATATTGCGATCAAAAAATTTTGGACACTAATGTCATCGTGCTGTCATACATTTTAAAACGACCCTTATGTATTAATAACCTCAATTTTGATTGTGTCAGTTTTGAAAATGTGAATGTCAGATTTACCGAGAAAATATTTAAAAAATTATATTTTAAACCGGTGTCAAATTGACAACAATTTCATCTTTCATGTGACAGTTTCAATAAAGCATGGTTTAGAGTAATTTTTTTAAATGTGACAGAAGTTTGATGTCCAAAATTTTATGATCGTGATAGTACGTACAAAGGCCGGCAAAAAAAAACTAGCCATCATTTAAATGTCAGTGTCAAAAAAGCATTAATTACACATTTGGATTTTGACGTAACACAAAAGTGATGTCTGGTTTTAATTGTATGTACCTATTTCAATTAAAAAAAAAAAAACGGGAAATGTCAAAAAAAAAACCGACACGTTTCTTTTCATGTTTGTCAGTTTGAAAATAGCTTTTTAGAAATATATTACAATATTTTGACGGTATGTCAGTATATAAATAAATAATTCAATGACAAAGTGTTTAAAAATTATTTGATAGGTACTGTCGAGTAGACAATTAATTGACAAATATTTAAAACCCAAATTACATTACGAAATACATGTCATTTCTCGTTTTTTCAAATTCACCTACATTTTGAATAATAATAATAATACATACCTATTATACACATTTATACACAATTTTTAATAAATATAATATAATAATAAATAAATATAATATAAATAATATAATATTTTATATTATACATACCTATTATACACATTTATACACAATTTTTAATAAATATACAGGAGAACGAAACAACAACAATTGACCATTTCTATCTCAACAATTAATGACACAGATTACTTCGGAAAAGGTATTTGAATTTACTTTTCTTGTTATATTTTTCAGATTGTAGTGCAAGTATAATAAAAAAATAGCGTATAATACACTTTTAAGGGTCTTTAAAGCACTTGCGACGTTAAAAGCACTCCGCTACGCGTCGTGTTTTAAAGGCTTCCTTATAAACAATATTGTACAATGAGGAACATGAAATCCTGGGCAGTCTGTTATTGTCATTTCAAAAAGTGTCAATGTAAATGCACCTTTACCGTCATTATGATTGATATTTTCAAAAAACTGTCAAATTAACTTAAGCTTGGTTATGAGTAGCTAAGGTATGGTTTAGAAATGTTGACAATGAATGACACATCTGCCCAGTTTTCCGTGTCCCCAATAGTAAAACAATACTCGTAAAAAAATAAAATAAATACAAATTCCAATATTTTTTTAAAGATAATTGGATTCATCTCTTACTTTGAGTGGGAGTGGTAAACAAAGAAGTCCTCACCATCTTGGTCTGTGGTAAGTAAAGAGCGATCAAATTAATTTGTAATCGAGTCATCCATGGATTTGAATCCGTACCTATGTCTTTTAGATTGATATGTCCAGATCTAACCTTTGTTTTTTGTTCAAGAAACGACATACGATTTCGGATTCATGGATAACTCGATTACAAATTAATTTGATCGCTGGATATGTCTTTTCTGGCTCTTCCACAGACCAGGATTCAGGAGAATGCCCAATGATGGTACGAGGTAAAGCTCGAAGCGCATCTAAATTAAAATAAGTATCAATTAGGTATTTGAACTATAACATAAAAACAGACCTACCTTTTATTTTTTCAGGAGTAACATACATATTTATATTCTTCCTGAAGGTGACTGAAGCAGTCTTCTGTCTTGGAAGATTCCTTAACGCCTGAGAAACAAACATAATATAAATAATTAAATATAAATTTTGATTTTTCGTAAACATTATTATCAAAGTTTAAAAATTTAATTTTTACAGCCTACCTGCGATTTGGAATATTTTCACATCCGGGTACACAACACGGCTTCATTTTTTTTACAAATTGTCCAAAAGTACTTAAAAATTGAACACAAAAACACAAAATCTACATGTATTTTTCCACTTTCCACTAAATTGCGTCATGCCTCGCAACACTTTTCTGGGAATTACTAGGAAAGTGAATGCGATTGGGGATTTATCCAGGATGACCAACCGTAGGAATTACTAAATTGTGTTGGTAGTAGCAAATTTTTTAATTTTTTTCTGATCTGAGCGCCATCTGTAGTTGCCGCAAAATATTAAACTTGATTCAAGGTCGTCTATTAGAGTGCCCTACCCCTGGCACTGGCTCTGGACTGGAGGCTCTGCGCGGTACTTTTATCGACTCGGTCGCGCGATGGTGGGGCTGCGCGCGGCCGTCGACTCGCGGCTGTGGCGGTTGGGGAGGTCTGTTCAGCGCGGAGTCCGGGTATCGTCGGCCGGAAGAAACACAGGTTCCGGGGTGGATGCGGGTGAGGCAGTCGGCTCCGCGCTAATTTTCTGCCCCGACTCAGAGAAAGAACGGAATTTTTCCGCCACCGGGAGCGTCTTCTAGTAACTTCGTTACAATTATTATTATTATTGAAAGAAAATAAAGGCAGAGGTTTATAATAGAATATTATATACTAAGGTGAAGAAGTTCATGATTATAGCCAGAGCGCCAAGATTAGAGCCCGAGGCGTGCCGAGGGTTCTAAGGCGCGAAGGTTATAAGGGACTTCTTCACCGTGGTTTATATACTATTTTTTCCACTACTAGATACGTTAAAACCCTTTCATTTTTCAACGGTTGCTATGAAAATCGTCTACGTTAACCAATGAAATCAAGGAGAATTTTTCATTGCTAGGAGACGGCTATTCATTATTCACCTAGGTTAATAATGAAAATTATTATTAACCTTGGGAGAGAAATTCTACTTCTGGGGTTGGTTCGAGAGTCAATGATGAAGCGTTCTGAGACTAGTAGTGGAACAAACCTATTATGCCTAGTAACTAGAGACAGTGTGACAGCTAGAAAAATTGTTTTATAAAGTGTTCGATAGGTAAACTTTCAGTGGCGTGGGTCTACTTATCTGGGGAGTGCATCTATTTTATTTTTAATACAGTTTACTGTTGTCGAAATCACTATTTCAGTTGATAGTCCATTCCAGTGATCAAAGACTCTATTAGGTAAAAATTTTTCGCGAATTTTCGTTTAAAAGTCTTTTTTCAACCTCCAATTATGTCCTCTGAACCTTTCATCTCGATTTAAAGTAAAAATCGGAGACAAATCAAAATTAAAGAATCCTCTAATTGCGCGAAACGTGACAATTAAGTCGCCCCTGAGTCGTCTATCCTCAAAAGTGCTCAGTCCAGACTGTTCAAGTCTCTCTTCGTACGAGGGTCTCACAGCACCGTAGGAAAAACGTGTAGCACTCTTTTGAACCGACTCTAGCATATTTCGGTCTCTTATCAGGTCACATGACCAAACGGGACCGCAATACTCCAGAATGAGTCGGACAAGTGTTTTGTACAAGGTAATCGAGGTTTCGAAGCTAATGCCCTTAAATGTCTTTCTCAGAAGAAATAAAGTGGTACTACACTTTTTGCACACTCATGAAATATGTGCTGACCAGGTCAGATTTTGTGTGATCGTTATACCAAGGTCGACATGTGATTCAACTTGCGAAAGATCAATATTACCTATAATATATGAGATGTGAGGGTTATTTTTTCCTAGGTGTAAAACTACGCGCTTGTTCAAAATTAAAGGAAGAGACTAGTCTACACTGTACTTGTATATTTTTTCAAGGTCCTGCTGCAAAACGTGACGATAGGTTATTGGATTATTAAAGAGCTTAAGATCGTCCGCAAAAGAAGCATTCGGTGAACAAACCACACTTGGCAGGTCGTAAACGTAAATGTTAAAAAGAAGTGGTCCAAGCACCGAGCCCTGCGGAACACCACTAGTTACAGGAAGAAATTGAGAGAACTCGTTCCCAACACGCACAAAGAATTTTCTATCTTTCAGAAAATCAGCTATCCATAACTTGACATTTCCCTTGACACCAATTTGATCTAGTTAATATAAAGTTTTTTATGTGAGACACGATCAAAAGCTTTGACGAAGTCTAAATACACCACATCAACAGGAACACCTTCGTCTATAAATTTGGACTAAGAATTAATACATGAAGGTAAATTTGTAAGGACCGAACGACCTCTTATGAAACCATGTTGCTGACTAGGAAGAATGTTCCACTACATATTTGGATAGATCTTCACTGATAATAGTTTCCATTACTTTGCAAACCACTGAGTCTATCATTTTCTGCACAGAATTTGTCTCCTTTTTTAAAAATGGGCGTTACTGAAGCAATTTTTCAGGCGGAAGTATGTGGTTTTAAAAAGATGTCTGCATGATAATTTGTAGCGGCTGACACAGATAATCGACACATTTTTTTAATAGTGATGTTGTTATACCGTCTGGTCCAGGTGATGGTGTTGATTTTAAACTACAGATGCAAGTTTTTAATTTTTTCTTCAGTAAATTGTATATTCTCTATGACAGTCGAGATTTGCGGAAGCATAACTTCAGGCTGACTATTCACCCGATACCCACGAGGGTCAGTTGAAAACACCTCCGCAAAGTATTTTGCAAAAATATTCGCTGTTTTGTTATCATCAAAACATAGCGATCCATCATCGTTGCGTAACTGTGGTACTGAAACTTTAGTATTATTCAATGACCGTCTGATGTATTTTTATTTTTTTTTTGGGATCGGTAGAAGGATTTTCCTCGTATGCTTGCCTTGCCCTATGTAGATTTGCCGAAACGGCATTGGAGAAGTGTCGGTGTGTGTCGTAGTTCTGCTGCGCGTGTGATTTTTTAAACTTGTTCCATAACCATCTTTTATGCTTGAGTAATTGTAGGAGATCATCGTTAATCCAGGGCTTTGATGAGTTAAACATAGTATATTTCGTATGGGTGTTGTTCTTAATCTCTGTATTTAAGAATATAATAAACTTTTCCCACATTTCGTTTGGATCATCGCTTGAGAAGAAGTCGCTGGTCCATTGCACTGATTCCAAATCGTTTTTTAATTTATTGTACTCGTAATTAACACGTTTTATTAGTTTAGTTACTTTTTTGGGAATTTCAGATACTAATAGTTGGATTGTTGACAGCAGGGTTATATGGTCAGATTTACCGATAGGTGAAAGATAATCGACTTGACTTACTAATGCGGGATCATTTACCAGAATTAAATCTAACGTTGATGGGTTTTGATTTTGCCTAAAGCGCGTAGGTTCGGAAACTATTTGACATAAACTTGAGTTAACAGCATAGTTTCTAATATTTAAGTAGTCTGGTGAGGACCAGTCTACCGTTGGTAGGTTAAAGTCGCCTGCAATGAATAAATTACCACCAGTTGCTGACAATTCGGATAGTTTCGTAAAAGGGTTTTCGGTAATTGCAAAACCGTTAAGCGATCTCTTGAGGAAAGGTAAAAGTTTCGAGTGGAACGATCCCCAACAAATTTCGTTTTGTAAAGGTCTTTGTGAAAGGTGATAACCGTTAAATAAATGAATTTGAATTTGAACAGATGGCTTTCGCCAAATTAAAAGAAATCTTGATGAATAGTCCGGTTTTATGTGTATATAATCCGAAAGCGCCTACCGATTTACATACAGACGCTTCATCTGTAGGACTTGGCACAGTTCTAATGCAGGAACAAAGCGATGGCAAATTGAAACCGATTTCGTATTACTACAGAAAAACAATTCCCGAGGAGTCCGTCTAACATTCGTTCGAATTAGAATGTTTAGATACAGTAGCACGTCTAGAGAAGTTTCGGGTTTACCTGTTGGGAGTACATTTAACTATTCGTACCGATTGTGACAGCCTAAAATTGCTCGCGGATTAGCGTGATTTAAATTTTGGGTAAAGTTTCCGACTCCCACCAGTCGCTGGTATTTTAGCCCGAACCAGAACTAAATCTCCTACTTTCAAAACAGGAGCCTTACGTCTACCTTTATTCTGATCACCTTTTTGGTATTCAATTTTATAATTAAACTCTGACAGACGTATGAACCATCTGCTTATTCTGGGATTTAAGGGACCGTATGAAGTAGTGTAACCTGTGGGTAATGAGGCTAATGACAGATACTTAATATAGGACATACAAGGTGAAATATAGAGTAATAGATTGTTTAAGGGAATAGTTTCAATTGATAGATTGAAATTAGGCATAATTATTCCCCGACATATCTAGGAATAACTCTGGATTCATCTTTAACCTTCAAACTACACAACTCGCAGGCACAAGATGGGGAGCGAATGCACACACTTTACGTGTCACAGGACTAGCTCTAGTGTATTCTACGGCAGAATATTGTTGCCCTGTCTGGAAGAACAGTGCACACGTGAACAAAATAGATGCTCAATTGAATACCACACTTCGAATAATAACGGGTACTTTAAAATCTACTACAACACCATGGCTACATGTCTTAGCTCACATTATTCCGTATGATATTAGAAGAAAATACGTCACAAAACGAATTTGGGATAAATTTCAAAATTCACCGAACATGTACTCCATAACACAAGACATGGCAAATTTACCACCCTTTAGATTAAAATCGCGTAAACCACTTTGGAAAGAAGAATTTCTCATGCAACCATTTTCCAAATCTGACTATTGGAAAGCAGCCTGGCAAGAAGTAGATATTTTCAATAAAAATCTAATTGAGGATCCTACAAAACAAATTCCGGGTTTTGACCTACCAAGGAAAATCTGGTGTAAATTAAATCGTTTTAGAACCGGCCGTGGCAAATGCAATAATATGCTGTTTCACTGGAACATTCGTGAAAACCCTTCTTGTAAATGCGGTGCAGAAAAAGAAACAATCCAACACATTGTGGAAGAATGTCCCCTTACTAAATTCCAGCAAGGTTTCTCCAAACTACATCTACTTACCGAAGACGCCCTAAATTGGCTACAAAAAATTAAAAACATATATATAATTTACCATAATTATTTGGGAATTTCGAATTTTACTGACGAAAAACCTTTGATGCTGTATCTTGCTTATTTTTTATCCGATTTGAATAAGTGACTGTTGATGTATTTCTCATTTTATAATTATTTAATAACAGTACTTTTATTTTGTTTAGGTTGGTACTAAAACCAACGAGTAGATGTAACTAAGGAAAAACCTGATATACGCCATAGACACTAACTTGAAACTTGTAGATTGTAAAACAACATGTTCACGTTTGAATAAACAGTTTTAGCTTTTAAATCAAAACAGTCGGCCTTATTAGAAAATCCCAACAGGTTATGGGCTACAGTGCGTATTAAAAAGAAAGTGCACTAACGGGAAAATATAATTTGGCGTACTGGTTGAAGTAATCTCCGCAAGTCCAATTTTGAGGTTAAGGAATCCACGAGGTGAACCAAAGAAGAAACAATAGATTAGTCAAGAATAATTAACGTTGGACTATTGGAAGGGAAAGCAAATTGGACTACGTGGAAATACAAAATTTCCGTCTGTCTACGAGGAGTCTCCGGAGCAATGGATGTTGTCCAAGGCAGGTTAGTGGCACCTAATACACTACAAGAAGATGCTACCGCTGCCCAAACAGCGACGTACAAAAGTGCATTAGAAGTATTCAATAAAGCAGACAGCAATGCCTTGATTATCTTAACCACGAACATGTCAGATGAAACGTTGCAGAAGATAATGCGATTCACGACGTCGCGAGAAGTATGGCTGGAACTTCACAAGTTGTTTGACGGCGTTTCTGAGGACAAAGTCTACAACCTCTGCTTACAATTCTTTGGATTTAAGAGGAATCCTGAAGTTGACATCGCATCACATATTTCAAAATTGAAAACACTATGGAGCGAGTTGAAGCAGGAGATGATGAAAGATGAAGCGAACCTGGAACTACCAGACTTATTTCTGATCTGTAAAATTCTGGGAACACTATCAGATGACTATTTTTCATTCAAGTCTAGCTGGATGTTAATGTCAAAAAGTGACAGAACAGTCGATAATCTGACAAATCAATTGTGTGCATATGAACGAGCCTTAGGGACCAAGAAGGACGAATCTTCTGATCAGAAAGCTCTGGTTGTGAACTCGTCGAAGCAGGCATCGCAGCAAGCGAATGTAGTCGATTCCAAGAAGAAAAAGAAGCTGATTTGTCATTATTGTAAGAAGCCAAATCACACCGTGAAAGTGTGTAGAAAGTGGATAGCTGATGGCAGGCCACCGAAATCGAGCAATCCGGAACCAGGTACGAACATGACACTCGTTTCTATTACATCAACTGTGATGAATTCTGAAAGCAGTAATAAAGACTGGTATGTAGATAATGGCGCGACAAGTCATATCACAAATGACAAAAATTCGTTCAGAACACTTGAACCATTTTCAACAACACATTCAGTAACCACAGCGAATGGTGAGAAAATTGAAGCCATTGGAAAAGGTACAGTGGAGATTGAAGCAGCAGTTGGAGGAAGATGGAACAAAATCACTCTGACAGATGTTTGGTGCGTTCCAAGTATTCAGAAGAATTTGTTCTCCGTTCTTGCAGCACAAGATAAACGTCAAAATAGCGAGTTCATCTCAACCACAGAAACTTGCAATTTCAAAGTCGACGGATTAGTCCAGCTGATAGGAGTTCGTGATCGATTTGGAGGACTTTATAAGTTGGCCGTGAGAAGTACGAAAACCAGCTCACTCGATGAAGTCAATGTCACAGGTACAAATAATCTCTTGCAGCTATATCATGAGAGATTCGGACATCAGAATAAGCGCCATGTGAAGTCGCTACTGAGCAAGGAGCTGAACATCAAAGTGGAAATGGACAGTGAACTGTGTGAAGGCTGTATGTACGGAAAAGCTCATCGCCTACCATTTGGCACTAGAACGAAGACAACAAAAGCAGGAGAGCGAGTTCACACAGATGTATGCGGACCATTTCAGGAATCGATGTCAGGATTTAAATATTTTGTGCTCTTCAAGGACGATTACACAAAATTCAGGACGATTTATTTCTTGAAAGAAAAATCAGAAGTTGCAGAGAAGCTGAGTCAGTTTTTAGCTGAAACAAAAACTGTTGGACATGTGATCAAAGAACTTCTGAGTGACAATGGGAAGGAGTTTGACAACAAGGACGTTAGAAGTATGCTTCAAAAGGAAGGTATTATTCAACGTCTAACGATGCCATACACCCCACAACAAAACGGCTGTAGCGAAAGAGAGAATCGCACAGTCGTCGAAACAGCAAGGGCAATTATGCATGCCCACGGAAACATTCCGCAGACACTCTGGGCTGAAATAGTTCGTTCAGCGAACTACATCTTGAATCGCACGGGACCTTCAAACGTGCCAGGAACATCTCCATATGAACTGTGGTACGGTAAGAAACCGGGACTGAAACACTTACGTGTAATAGGCTCCACTTGCTATGTTCATGTTCCGAAGCAAACCAGAAAAAAGATGGACCCAAAAGCCACTAAAGGTATTCTCATTGGCTACGATCATGATGACGGATACAGGATCTTCGACAAAGAGGAATGCAAACTCATTAGATCACGAGATGTCGTATTTGAAGAGAAAACGCTTGAGCACACGAAAAGTGTGATTATTCCAGAAGATGATTCAACGTCTAAACAGGAAATTCAAGCTGATCGCGATGATGAACTCACCGATGACGATGAAGAGGAGCAGGAAACCGAAGATACGTCAATTTCTGGAACTTCCGAGTCAGATTGCGAGCACAACGCCGACAGGACCACACGATGTCTACGGAACAGATCGACTCTGAAAGCGCCAGAGAAACTGCAAGACTACGTGATGCATCTTGCAACGTCACTTGAGGAACCAGAAACTTACGGCGAGGCCATGACGTCGGATCAAAAGGATTACTGGAAAGAAGCCATGGACCGTGAAATGAAGGCTCTTCAAGAAAACGAGACTTGGGGGCTAGTGGACTTACCTCAAGGAAAAAGGGCTATTTCAAACAAATGGGTCTACAAAGTGAAAACCAACGCCGATGGATCAATCGATAAGTTCAAGGCGAGACTGGTCATCAAGGGCTATTCACAGCAAAGAGGAATTGACTATGACGAAACTTTCAGTCCAGTAGCCAGGAAGTCTACTACTCGAACGTTACTCAGTGTTGCCGCAAATGAAGGTATGAAACTTGCACAGATTGACGTTTCAACGGCTTTTCTCTATGGTGACTTGAAGGAAACCATATACATGCAACAACCTGAAGGACACTGTGATGGATCTGGGAGAGTATGTCGACTAAAGAAAAGCTTGTATGGGCTGAAACAAGCCCCTCGTTGCTGGAATGAGAAGTTTAGCAATTACATCATTAAATTGGGTTTTCGAAGGAGCGAAGCGGATCCTTGTCTTTTTGTTAGGCAAACAGGCTCCACAAAAATGTTCTTCGTCCTTTATGTTGATGATGGTTTAATTGCAGCCAATGACGAACAGGAACTTCAACAATTTATCGATGACTTAGGACGAAAGTTCAAAATAACTGCTAAACCTGCGTCGTTTTTCCTGGGACTGGAAATCAATCGAGAAGAAGACGGCTCGGTGAGGGTGGGTCAAACCCACTACACCGAAAAACTGTTAGAACGATTCAACATAAGTAACTGCAAGGCAGTGACTACTCCAATCGTCAAGGACAACGACACAGAAGAAAGCTCTCGAAACTCCGAGTTTCCATACAGACAAGCCGTGGGAGCATTGATGTTCCTCATGTGTGGGACACGTCCGGATATTGCGTACGCACTCAGCGTGGTATCCAGAAATCTTGAGAATCCAACAGATCGAGACGTAGTTAGGGTCAAGAGGATTTTGCGGTACCTGAGAGGTACAACGAACTGTGGGCTTCTTTACAAGAACAACCAAGCAAAGGGGGTTTTTGAATGCTACAGCGATGCAGATCATGGTGGTGACCTTAGCACGGGGCGTTCGACCTCTGGTGTACTGTGCCTCCACTCTGGGGCCCCTATTTCCTGGATGAGCCAAAGACAATCTTCCGTTGCCATATCCACAACTGAAGCTGAAGTTGTAGCTGCCAGCGAAGCTGCCAGGGAGATCATCTGGATCAAGAGGATTTTACTGAACTGGACCAATTGAAAGCAACACCTACATTACAAATCGACAATGAAGCTGCTATTCGACTTGCCCAGAATCCCGAGTTCCATCGAAGAACGAAGCATATTCGTATCAGACATTTTTTTGTTCGCGAATTAGTAACTGCTGGAGAGATTATGGTTTCAAAAGTAGATTCTGAAAAACAGCTCGCGGACATATTAACAAAACCATTGTTTTCAACCCGATTTAGAGATTTGTGTAACGACATGGGAATCTGTAAGTTATTAAATAAGGGAGAGTGTTGATGTATTTCTCATTTTATAATTATTTAATAACAGTACTTTTATTTTGTTTAGGTTGGTACTAAAACCAACGAGTAGATGTAACTAAGGAAAAACCTGGTATACGCCATAGACACTAACTTGAAACTTGTAGATGGTAAAACAACACGTTCACGTTTGAATAAACAGTTTTAGCTTTTAAATCAAAACAGTCGGCCTTATTAGAAAATCCCAACACGAGGAATACTTCTCCTGACGTATTTCATTTTATTACGTCATTTAAGTCATTGTTACTAAATAATTTTATGACCAGTCATTCACCTAGCTCCAATTGTGAAGATGACTATAGCGCAGGGGCCTTAGATAATTTAAGATGTTTTATAACTGGCGAATGCATTGCTGGGGTTCGTCGTTTGGACGATTATGAACATCCTGCAAATGTACCAGCCACTGTGTTATGTGTAAAAAAAAGTAGAGTAGCCAAATCAACTATCGCGTATGTAGCTGGTTTTGTCGCCAGAAAAGTTTTAAAATCTACTAGCAATTGCCAAAATTGTAAAAATGTATTGTTGCATTCCGATGGCGATGTTGATCTAGGAGTGATCGAGGCAAGGCAATATGCAAACTGCAATTTGGTCAAACCTGGTAGCTATTTGTGTTTTGCGATAAGCCAGTCATTGTCAAGGCTTTTTTACTTAATTCCCAGGAATTGCCACAAAAATAATTTGTTTGCCATGTTGAAACATGTAATTTTAAAAGAAGTTAATTTTATTGTGCTTAATTGTGTAGATCACACACACATCGGTGATTTAGTTGCCACTTCAATTATAAGGTGTATATTATATTACTGGTGTAAATCTGTTAATAAGGTATTGGTTGGAAAGGACGAAAAATTCGTCAGGTATTTACGACATGAACCAAATAAAACTTTTATTGATCCTATTAAGTTGGAAGCCAGAAATAAATATTTAAAGAAAACCTTTAAAAAGTCTAAGCGCTAACATCGCTTGTATTTCGTTCTTTCACACCAAATTTATTAGTACATACCTACCTATTAACGGCCACCTTATTTTTTTATTGCTTTCAATCCTTTTGTAAATATGTTTAAATAAAAAAAAAACATAAAATTTGTTTCTTGTTAATTATCTGTAGAAAATCAACATAAACTAGTGAAAATGTATTTATTAATTATAATACATAGTTTAAAAAAAATATATTTTTTTTCATAATCCTCTATCTGCAAAATATTTTCACTGTTTTTATACTTTTTAAAATTGTGTAGACAATACAGGGTTATTCACGAGGAATAAAGAGCCCGACTAAGTTTTTGATGCACCAATGTTGGATGGATTAAAAATTTGGTCGGGTTCTTTATTCTTCGTGAATAAGCCTGTAACTATAGTCAAAAAGTAATTTGACATATCTAAATTTCCCGCTTATGTCGGTTACCCTCGCCCACATCCGCTGTGGGGCGCTGAAGTTAGTTCCATTTGACACCACAGTAGATTACCATCTAAACCTTCTTTATCTATGGCCATAATAAGCGCTTAGCGTTTTGATACAGTTGGCCATGGTTATCACAAATCACATATCTTAGATAGGAAACTTAAATGGGAATATCGCAAATAAAATTTTTAGGTGTGAAACTTGACTAGAAGTTGCCCCCGCAGTCGTGGGAGGGCGCTGTACAGCAAGAGTTGGTAACACTTGTCTTTGATTATACCGACTGAAAATCATTTGTTTGGTAATTCCCAGAATTGTGAATTTAAGTTCGATATTGTTCAAATCTTTAGCGTTATTTTCGTTTTGTTCCGTTTAGGGCAAGGTAGAATGCGTGGTTCTGTGATTCAGTGTTGACTGGTATCATTTTCGAGTCATTGTGCAAGTTGAATATTGAGATGGAAATGAAAGAGATAAAATACAAAAATAAGTGTTGCGTTCCTGGATGTAATAACCAAGCAAGCAAAAGACATCGTTTTCCCAAAGATCCCGATTTATGTCAACGATGGATCGAGAACATTAAGTCAGCTCGTCTTCAATGTTTGACAGCAGCAGAAATTTATCGGAGATGTTACGTGTGCAACATCCATTTCGCGAGAGAATTTATTGTAGAGGGTACTTTACGAGGACTTCGTAAAGATGCTGTACCCACTCTACATTTGGGTGGTGAGTACTGATACAGTGCGCTAATATACCGGGACATTTTTTTAACATTGAACATAGCCCATACTTATTCCCTATGTTCAGGCGCGGATAAAGAATTTTACTTAGGGGGAGGGGGGGCAATTTTTCTCCAATTTTGTCTATCTACCAGAAAATTTGTTCTATACGAAAAAAATGTATAAAACATCAATTTGTCATTCATACAATAATACTTGCATTTGAATGTTCAGCTACTCTGACCGGCACAAAAAGCGACTCATTATGATTTTTTAATAAATAATCTTGAAATGGAATAAATAATCTTTATTAAATAACATTTTTAATTTACAATGCGAAAATTTCCGATAATAATGCGGAATCTGGAAAATATATTGAAATATCTTGAAATTATATTTGTGCTTATTTTTTTTTTTATAATGGTTAAATTGGCAATTGGGATGTTTTCATTGATCGGGAGAGGTTTGGTCACCATGGCAACCGAATTGTTTTGTTTCAATAAATTATTGAAAAGTTTGCGCCACTTCCATGTTGTGTTTTTGTCGGTTGTTTTACGCGTTAAAAGATTTAATTTGACAATACGAGATACTAATTCAAAATACTGTTCAAATTTTAACAATTTTTCATAACATAATTTTTTTGTTCGACACTGTCAGAATTTAATAATTTTCTCCTGTGTGAATGGATTTTGATAAATTTGACAACTTGTCAAAACGAAACGTCAAGCTAATTTTAAAGATTTTCAGCGATTTGGAGCTTGGGGGGCTCGTCGAACAAAAAAACGTTGTATTCAACTCGTTCTTGTGTAATTTGGGCTTTTTTTGGCACTCGCGGTCCTTTAAACCTCTCGTTTCACTCGAGTTTTAAACTGGTCCACTCATGCCAAAAAAAGCCCAAATTACACACGAACTCGTTAAATAAACTACAATTTTTTTCTAAAAATAGCTTTTATCATTTTTCATTAAAATCTTATTTCCTGTGTTTAATGTTTTGTTTGTCGGATATTCTTTGGCAAAGAATAACTTAAATAGCACTTATCAATACAATATGATACCAAAAAAAAAATCTCAAGACAATGAATTAGGTACTTAAAATTCAAAGTGAGTCGTTTTTTGTGTCGGTCAGTGTATTTAGATGATTCGAAAAGAATTATGAAATAAAAACATAGGTATAGGAAACGAAAAGTCCGTAACATGTAGACAATAAGTAGACATAAATAAAAGCAATACTCTCACACCCTGGACATGGCGTATTTTAAACGGAATACAAAGAAAACGGGGTACCTAATTAACGGGATAAGACGGCTGGGTTTGACAGCTGGGCAGTGATGGATCACTCCTTCGACTCCAGGAATAATGGCACCAAGCAACCACTTTGAAAAAACATCTTACACACACTATTGTTCACTGTGCTGTGTTACATTCGCTTTCGCATTCGACTAATTTGGTCCGGCTTTAAAATACTGAAAGGACCCAATAATTATTATGAAATAGAGAAATACAGATAATACTTCAGATTAGGCCCTCAGGCAACCGGTGGTGACAAATGGGTCATAAAAAATATAACTCGGTCCAACCCTTTCTCGAAATTCGTAAAGGTTTGTTTGGCAAAACAAGTCCATAAATCCATCAGATATCTGGACGTGACTGCGAGATGAGCAAAAGACGGAAAAAAAGTGGACAGTTATTCAATTGTCTTGTAGTAAAGAAATGATGTGTTTATGACGATTTCAAAATATTGAAATTGGTCAAAATCATGACCAACTTCATTCATATTCGCTTCGCTTCTATATGGCCGTCTCAATTTAGCAAAAATTTGTTCGCGCAAAGTAGTCCATGAAACGTGCATCATGTGTCGCCATCTTCCGTCAAGTTGACAACTTATTCATTCTAAAGTTTAAATAAATTCAGGACTATTAAGTTGTTTTTTTAACAAAATGGGCAGAAAGTGTTTTATTTGTGGAAATTTGAAGCCTTTTCTCCAATTTCCAAGCGATTCTGATCAGAGAAACAAATGGCTAAAGTCTCTTAAAAGATCTTGTAGTATTTTTTGAATAATAAAATTTCTTATAGAAGGTAGTTTATTAAATGGTATTATAGATCTCAACAAAATTACAGATCATCTTCAAAAAAAGTGACACTCACTAAAGATGCTGTTCCATTCGTATTTGTAGGAATTCAGATCCAAAATATACAACATGCAAAATGTTTTCTTTGGTTATTTTAGAACCCTGTTGTTGTTTGTACGAATTCATATCCTGACCCAGTCCCCAGATGAAAATGAACCTGCTTCTTCCCTGCAAAACAATACATATACAATACATATTTGACAAAGTTATCTTTTATGTCACTTTTATCCACCATCATACTAGGATCTTTGTTAAGATTAATAGCCCTTCAAAATCAGAGTCAATTGCTGTATCCCAGTGATTCATTTTTAGGCATTATTGAGAATTGCGAATATAGTACAAAAACTGTTAGGTACCATTTCTACAATATAAGAAATCATGTACTCATTTGAATGACTTGCTGTATGATCACCTCCTTCAAAATTCAGCGTTTTCCTGTGCAGACCACAAAGCTGCAGTATGCAATGTTATTATTAAAACAGCTGCGAAACCAGTCCTTAGTAATATTTTTGTAGAATAAATGGATTCTTTGAAGACTAAGCTTGAACAGTAAACCACTGGGCTGAAAAGTTTTGAAGTTATAAATAGTGCTCTTACCTTTAAAAATGTGTTTTGTTAGTGTTGTCAGAGGTGTTGTCATCTAGTTAAATTAAACCCAACATTTTCGTCTTCGTGTTTTTTTTTAATTGGCTGATAACAGTAATAACATAAATGAATGGAGTGTGGAAGGGAGAGGGCTTCCCCCAGGAGTGGAAGGAGGGGATAATATGCCCCATATATAAGAAAGGAGAAAAGGATACAGCCAGCAATTACAGGGGGATCACGCTCCTTAATACGGCATATAAGGTATACGCGATGATTGTGGAAGAAAGACTGATGAAGGAAATGAATGAGCGGGGTGCGTTACCAGACGGGCAGGCGGGATTTAGGAAAGGTAGAGGGACTATGGACAACGTATATATCTTGAATCATATAATAGGAAATGAGATAAAAAAGAGGGGTAGCAAGGTATATGCATTTTTTGTAGACCTGAAGGCGGCTTTTGATAATGTGGAAAGAGACTTACTGTGGGAATACTTGAGAAAGAAAGGGATAAATGAGCATCTGGTAACAAAAATAGAAGAGATATATGAAGAGACGATAAGTAGAGTGAGAGTGGATGGAAGAGTGAGTGAATGTTTCAAGACGTATAAGGGAGTAAGACAAGGTTGTCCACTAAGCCCCAGCCTGTTTGCAGCGTTTATAGGAGATATAGAGGAGATGTTCAGGAAGGGGCAGGCAGGGGGGGTCGTGGTGGGCAAAGAAAAAGTGTGGTCTTTGGCATACGCGGATGATTTGGTGGTGCTAGCGAGAGAGGAGAAAGGTATGAAAGAAATGTTGGGAAACATGGAGAAATATATTAGGAGGAAAAAGTTGACGGTGAATGTAGAGAAATCCAAGATGATGGTGTTTAGAAAGGGGGGTGGTAGGAGAAAAATAAATGAGTGGAGATGGGAAAAGGATAAAATTGAAGAAGTGAAAGAATTTAAGTATTTAGGTTATGTGATGAATGAAAGAAACACAGCAGCAGCACATGTGAGAGAGTTAGTGAAAAAAGCGAATAAGATAATAGGAGCGGTATGGGGGATAGGAGAGAGAAAATTTGGACATGACTTTAGAAGGAGAATAATGATGTTTGATAGTCTGGTGAAAAGCGTGATGATGTATGGAGCGGAAATATGGGGATGGAGAGAGCAAGAAGGGTTGGAAGGGGTGCAAGGAAAATATTTGAAATGGGTGCTAGGAGTAGATAGAGAGACACCGGGCTATATAGTGATGGAGGAAACAAAAAGGGATGGAATAAGAATAGAAGCAGGAAAGAGAGCAATAAGATTTGAGGAGAGGTTGATAGAGAGAGGAGAGTGTAGAATTTTGCAAGAGTGTCTGAAAGAAAAAAGGAAAGAAATAGGAAAAGGGGTATGGAAAGAGAGGGAGGCATATTTCGAAAGAAATGGGTATGCAGGAGCGGAGATAGAAAGAATGCGAGAGGGAGGCAGAGCAATGACAGATGAATTGGTGCAGAGAGACAGAGATGTGCAAGTGCAGGAAAGAAGAACGAGAATTAGGGAATCTAGGTACAATGGGAAGTATGAAAAAATAATAACGGAAGAACTACCAAAGTACCTAGGAAGAGAGAGTAGAAAGGAGAGAGTGATAATAGCAAGATTTAGGTGTGGAAATGAGGAGAGAGAGAATAAATATTGGAATGAGGATAGGATTAGAGTGTGCAGGATGTGTGGAGAAAAAAAGGAGACGATAGAACATATGTTGAATGAATGCGTAGAATTGAGAGAGAGAGAGGAAAGTAGAGAAGAAATGTTGAATGAGGACGGAAGAGGGATCGAATGGATGAAGAAGGTTGAGTGGAGAAGAGGGACAATATGTGGGGAGGGATAATTGTATTTGGAAAGCTGCTAATTTGTTATTGTTTTGAATTATTGTCTTATTTAGTTAGTTAGTTTTAGTTATTATATTATATTTTATTGTATTTTATTGAGTTAGTG
Organism: Tenebrio molitor; assembly: GCF_963966145.1. Lineage (NCBI taxonomy): Eukaryota > Metazoa > Arthropoda > Insecta > Coleoptera > Tenebrionidae > Tenebrio > Tenebrio molitor. Next base: position 5,057,218 of record NC_091049.1, read on the forward strand.
GGATATGTCGAAAATCGGATAATTTATAAACCTGTATAGGTATTAAATATACATACAACAACAACAGTAATAACATAAAAATGAGGCCATTGACCTTGACGTTAATTAATTGACGTTAATGTCAAATTCAGTTAATGTTTAGTTTGTTTGGTTGTTTGTGGAGGAGATGTCGCTAGTAGATGTCCATCAAATGGGAACATTTGATTGCATGTAAAATTCAAAATTGAAACGGCCATATAGAAGCGAAGCGGATATGAATGAAGTTGGTCATGGTCAAAATAAAGTACTCGTACTTCGATTTCGCTTTACTCGGGGCAATTGCAACCATTGTTAAAATTGAACATAGGGAATAAATATTGACTATGTTCAGAGTTAAAAAAATGTCCCGGTATATGTATTTTTTATACTGGCTTCTAAAGTGACGGTTTTCGGATCATTTATACCGTATGTCCCCGGATTGGGTTCACAAGAGGAAAAAATAAATATTTTTGATTTTACGCAAAAACTTCAGAGGAATAACATTTTTTGCTTCATTTGAAACCCCCATTTGTGTCATTAAAATCTCAGTATTGATATTGTACTGCATCCTTAAAGTAACATTTTCTGTTAAAATTTGGACTTACCCCCAATTTCATAATCAGCCTAAAGTTATTTTAACATTAAAGTTTACCATTTACCATAGAAACATATTGTTGCAACAATCCATTAAAGTCAGTTTAAGCTGAAGTCGACTTTAAGTTTATTATGAAACTGGCCCTTAGGTAATTAATTTTTATGTTATACATTTTATTACAATTGGCCTCGTTTTTTATTATTTTTATTACTTTTTTCAAAATGTTGTCTTTAGAACAAAGAATTTATTTAATCCAGTGTTGGACCGGTTTTCGTCACATAATTACAAAACTTAATGAATAATTTCCCAACACTTATGTACTTATGCATGGGTGTTCAGAAGCTTAAACTTCGATGTAGGGTTGAATTATGTGGAGAAAACGGCGGAGAGTTAATAGAATACTTGTACATTCAATTATCGTTTGATTTCTTAAAAAAAAAATATATATTTTTTCTGCATTTTCTTTTATTTTAATGTTACGTCTTCCTCTGTGTTGAAGAAGACTTTTTAATAACAGAAATGGGGGTTTCAAATGAATAAAAAAATTGTATTCCTCTGAAGTTTTCGCGTAAAATCAAAAATAAAAATGGTTTTCCTCTTTTGAACTCAATCCGGGGACTTACGATAGAACAAAAAGTACATCTTTAGAGTCCTATAATACTTTAAGATGAAAACGAAATCATCATTTTACTATCTATTTATTTTCTTATTTTGCTAAAGTACAAGAAACGAGTGATGTTGAACTGCTGAACGTTAAGGACATCACATTACAACCAATGGAACTAGGGACAACCTCATCAAAATTTAGAGAATATCAACAGGTTGGACAAGAGCCTTGTGCAAGCACATCAAAAAGTGAATGTTTACATGAAGAAGCATTGTTGCCAGTATCAATATGTGCAGTGATGGAAACGCCAGTGAAACAAAAAGAAGTCAAAATTGATTCAGTAACAGGTAAATACGCTTTAAAACTGTTGTTTTTAAATACAAATTAAATTTACTCCATATGAATTAAATTTACCGCACACCGCCATGGAGCTACCAGAACCTTTTTAGTACCTCTTGCATCATCTTTATTTCTGTTTTAGCTAAATCAAAAAGACGAGGAATCCTGCAAAAGGTGAATGTAAGTCGTCAGCAAGATCTTACTCCACGTTGTAAGAAATTTTACAAGTTGATTGGCGAATGGGGTCGAAGGACTGCTACCCTTCAACATTCAATTCGAAGTCTTAGAGGTAGGTTGCGAAATGCAGAAAAGGTAGCAACATGCAGTAGTTTCAACACACTCATTGACTCTGTGAATGAAACTACCTACAATTTTATTTTGCAACAAGTCAGGACACAGAAACAAAATCCATATGCACGTCGTTTTACTCTGAATGATAAACTGCTGGCTCTGTCACTGTACAAGACAAGTCCCAAGGGATATAGATTATTGTCATCCATTTTTTCGCTACCCTCAAGGAGGACACTATCTAATTTGTTAAATAGAATTCCATACGGTCCTGGAATAAACACAAAAATTTGGGAGAGTTTAAAGGCCACCGTTAACAACATCAAGGTTGCAAATGACCGTCTTTGTGCCGTGGTTTTTGATGAGGTCTCAATTAGGCCCTTGTTATCCTATAATAAAAGAACTCATTGTATTGAGGGTGTAGAGGACTATGGGCATAACAATCGAACACCTGCAATTGCTGAGTATGCGAATGTTTTTATGCTGAAAGGAATTCATCGGCAGTGGAAACAAGCAATAAGTTTTACGTTTAGTCATGGCCCAATAAAGACTCTTAAACTAAAATCGTTATTAGTGGAAGTCATAAAAAAGGCTCAAGAAATAGGCTTAGAAGTGGTAGCGACGATTTGTGATCAAGCTGCTATTAATGCATTATTAAAAGATACCGATGAAAAATGCAGAAGAAATTTGAGAGAAAACATTTACAGGGGGTTTGAAATAAAGGGGATGGATATAATTCCCTTGTATGATGTGCCACATCTATTTAAGGGCATACGCAATAATCTTTTGACCAAGAATCTACACTTCAAACAAAATGGGCAAAAGAAAATTGCCCAGTGGCATCACATCGAAAAATTGTATCTTTTAGATTCGATGGAAGTTATCAGACTATGCCCAAAGTTAACAGATGCTCATATATATTTGAACAAAATGAATAAAATGAAAGTGAAACTGATGGCCCAGGTGTTCAGCCATACCGTTGGTGGTTTGATGAAGCGTCTTTGCAAATGGGGTTAGTGTTTTTCTTGTTGTACCAATGTTTATGTTATAATTTGTGTATAATTTTAGATACAAAAACTGAATACAACCTGCCAGAAGAGGCTGAACATACGGCTGACTTCATTCTATTTATGGATGAATTATTTGATAGTCTGAATGGGAATACAAAATTAGCACCACAAGGCAAACCCCTGAAAGGCGGGATGTCGCAAAATTCAGAACATGAAACTTTTTGGAGGTCAGCTATAATAGTTTTAAATACCGTATGTTATTACAACAGCAACAAGAAGAAATTTATCAAAATTCCATCCATCGTCAATTTAATTAAAACCTTACAAGGCTTTATTCATCTAAAGCTGAAGCTCATAGGAAGAGTACAGTATATTTTGCTTCGTGCTGTTAACCAGGATTGCCTGGAGAATTTTTTCTCTAGCATTAGAGGGCATGGACGGCATAACAGATCTCCAGATGTCGCAACTTTTACAGCGTCATTCAAGACGTTATTGGTTAACAATTTTTTTGCACGTCACTCGCCTGGTGCCAATTGTGAACCAGATGAATCATCAGGAGCGTTGGATGCACTCAGATGTTTCGTGACGGGCGAAGAAATTGCGGGAATATCTGCCATTGAGTCTGAAGCCAGCACCTCCAGCACCTCCACCATTGACTTTTCAACGTTGCAACTGCATCATCGAAAATCGCGTGTTGCAAAAGCCACCTTGGCCTACATTGCTGGCTTCATTGGCAGATCGCTTTTAAATAAGTATGGAGGTTGCAACATGTGTAGGGAAATGCTGCTCAAGGCTGATGGGACTGTGCCGCTGGAAGTCATTGAAGGCAGAAAATACAGACATTCCAGTCTTGTAAAACCAGGCACCTTTTTATTTTGGGCCACATCTGAGGCAACTTCCCGGCTCATGTATGCAATTCCGCGACTATGTTCGAAAACCAATTTACCTCTAATATTAGAGACTATTCAATTCACCTGTTATTTTTCAAATATTAACCAATAAAAGAGCAGATATGTACTTTCGTAGCCTAGCAACAGAAAATTCCAGCGAATATTCCACTCGTGAAAATATAACTGACTATTCCACTAGTGGTCGAGGTGAATATTTTAAACAAACCTTGATTATTATTTTTATTCAAAGAAATTATTACTTTCTTACGAAGTTAACTGAACAATGAAATCATGTGTAACGCAGATTTGCGAACTAGCTTTGAAAATTTTTATTTTAATCATTGATTTGGTTCATTGAATAGTCTGTTGAATACAACTCGTAGTCAAAGATAGTAGAATATTTTTCCGATGGTATCACTTATGGTCATTACGCTTTTGAACACCATTCGTGCTACGCACTCATGGTGTTCATAAAGCGAATGACCATTCGTGATACCACCACAAAAATATTCGACAATCTTTGACTACTCGTGGTATTATAACTGAATATTTTATCGACTTACATAAATTTTTCCGTTCTCAACTGCAAAGACCACCCATTTTTAGGCAGTAAAGTGTCATCTTTAATCATAAAAACATTACTCTATGCGTGGATTAAACAAGTAAATTTAGTGTTGAATGGGAAAGACAGTAAGTTTCAAATATTTTTAAAAACAAAACCTGATCCACGATTAGTTGACCCTGTAAAATTGCACGCAAACAAGATGTATTTAAAAAAACAACTGCGTAAGAAAAATAAATAAATGTTTAATTCATGTTTTTTTTTTTTTCACAGCTTACTTTCGTCGTGTGTATTATCTGCTTAATGTGTAAAATTAAGGGCCAGTTTATAGAAAGAGAATTAAATATTTAATTCGAATTGAATTTTAATGCGCGATTAACCCATCAATCCGAAACTTCGATTGGTTCAATCTGATCACGTGTTCTTTTAATCTCGCATTTGATTACGATTTACTTAATTTCGCTTCTATAAACTGGCCCTAACAGTTTTTACACTCGTAGTTAAAATCAAAATTATTTTTCATAACTGGAGTAAGACGTGTTGCCTACTTTGTGAGATTAGTTTTGTCCGCAACCACCGGGAGCGCTGTAATTCATACATTGACTTGATCATGGCAGTTTCCTATCTAAGGATATGTGATTTGTGATGGTTATGGCCATGGGGGTGAAAGTTGTATTGCCTAACTCGCAATTCAAATGACATTTGTTTGTCGGCAATTAGAACGCAAAAGTGGGGGTAATGACGAAGGAAATGTGGCTAGTGCGCACGCGTCATTTATTGCGCCAAATCTGGCGTTCCTCGTATTGGCTGTTTAATTTCATTTGTTTCAGCACAGAACAGAACACAAACCTTGTGTTTCAGTGAGCGGGTGGTTTGGTTAGGTTATGGTTATGTCCTGAATTGCCATACAACGAAATAAACGAACGTAACATTGAAAATCAATAATTTTAAATATCTAGAACAATTCAAATTACCCGCCAGCATAGCTCGCCAAGCATAATTTGAGTTTCCCGCGTCGCAGAACGCAATATGGCCGATTTAAATGTCATTGGAATTGCTGTCAATTTGTACAGAGCCTGCGCTTCTTTAAGGTTTGTGTTTTGTGGTTATGGCATAGACAACACAGTAAACAGGGCCGTAGTCTTCAACGGGACCATACTATCAAAACAGGACCGTACTACCAAAACAGGACTGACGTCTTCAACGGGACCATACATAGTTGTTGAATATGTCAAATTCATGTTATCACATATAGTGAAATTTTTTTAATAAACAATTGTCAGTGTCAAAATGAAGTAAAAAACCATACTGTACCACCCTAAAATTTGGACATATGGACCAGCTGTATAACAATTTGATTGGTTAAGGTTATGTTCACTTCACTTCCCGTACCTTTCTTCCGTGAATTCATTTTCAAAACAAATTTAATGAGAAATCAGGAGAAACCTTTTCGAATTTGAAATAAACTCTCGCTCGTTAGGGCGCAGGCTCAGTTACACAAAAAAATGTTGACACTCAATGTGACCAATCGTATTATCATGAAAATCACAGTTTGGTTCATACCAACAAGACAACGTTTTGACAATTGTTTATTAAAAAAATTCAACTATACACACATGCGCACCTGTACTCTGAATAAACCAGTCGTTAATCATTTCGCTCTCCCGAACACCTTCCCGGACCTACGCACATCAGGTTATGGGCCCGCAAAGTGACCAAAGACAACGCTGATCACTTCTTACGTAAGTTCGTGGAGACCCACGATCCACTGAATTCCGAAAACGTGAACGTAACGACACGAAATCGAACGCACGCCCCCATATCACACGAACGACCGAAAAAAAAAACGCAAGAAAAACGAGTGTCCAAAAACCACGAAATTGTGCAAACGAACAACGAAACGAACGGCCAAAACGAACAACGAAACGAACGACGAAACAAACGGTGAAACGAACAACGAGAACGTCCTTTGTGAAGGCTCACGAACAACATGCCGCCAACGAACAACCAAATTACGTTTGAAAAACTTCGAGGTCGAGAGAACTATAATACATGGAAGTCCGCCATGCGAGCAGCGTTACACCTCGAGACCTATGGAAATGTGTGACCGGCGACGTCACCGACGAAGGCAAAAACATGAAGGCGCGATCCCGAATTTTGCTAGCCACGGAGCCCCACATCTATATCCACGTAGAGGATACAGCGACGGCCAAGGACGCGTGGAACAACCTCGCTCGCACTTTCGAGGATGCAGGCCAAAACAACAGGATAGCATTGATGCGTGCATTACAGGCGCGTAGCCATGGGAGGGCCTAGGTGGGCCTGGCCCACCCCAAAATTTGCAGGCCCACCTGTGTGCCCACGTTAAGGAAACTAAGAAAATATTTTTGAATTATTTAGAACAAGAAATATAAGTACCTAATCTGAAAAGTAACAATATCCTTTACATACCTAAACATTTTTGCCCATAAAAATACTTGAGTCATTAAATCAGACCTGTCCGTCCAAGCTATCGACAACGTTATCATTATCAACTGCTTAGTCGTCAAAAAACAATCATATGGGTTAATTCCCGGTTCAGCTTTCAGTTTCTTTCTTTCGTCTTTACCGTCTGGTTTTATAATTGACATTTTATTTTGTGGACTGTGGTACTGTGTTACTGATTAAAATGAGTGGTAAAAGAACAATACAAGATTTTTTTTCGTCACATAAGAAGCAAAAAAAAAGTGAAGAATCGTCAGAGGAACCATCAACAAGTACAAAAGTTACTGAAAATCAGCCTCCTGGCTTTGAAATACTCGTTGAAAGCGCCGAAACTGAAGTTGCCCTTGTGTCCAGTCCTCAATATACACCGGATCTTCAACTTGAAAGTGACGTCTTATCAGACTCAGAGTCCGACCCTGGTGGAGATGATGAAAAATCCCCCGAATTTAACGAATGGTTGTTGGACAAAAATAAGCAAAGTGAAAAAGAAAAGCCATCGATTCACAAACAACCTCCAGGACCAGGAGATATTTCACAAAATGTTACTGATGGACCCACGCAACCAATCTTGAAGTTATTTCCGAGAACGAAATTTAATGATAAATTTAGACAATTTAATAGTTCATGGTATAAACTCTACCCTAGCTGGTTGGAATATAGTGTATTAAGTGACGGTGCGTTTTGTTTTGTGTGCCGACATTTTTCAGTAAATCCTAGTCAAGTGTTTACTAGTGTTGGTTTTAAAAATTGGAAAAGAGCTTTAGAGAAAGAATCTGGATTTAAACAGCATGAAACTAGCTCCGAGCACAGAAACTGTCATCTAAAATGGATTAACTATAGTCAGGTAAAGTCAAATCCAAGAATATCTGTGGCCAGTCAGATTAATGAAGCTCATTTGGCTCTAGTAAAAGAGAATCGTGAATATTTAGGAATCGTCATTGATATTTTAATGTATACTGCCACACAAAATATTGCACAAAGGGGACATCGTGAAAATGAACAGAGTTCTAACCGGGGAAACTTTTTAGAATTATTAAAACTTTTTTCGAAATACAATCCCATTATTAAAAAAAAATTAGATGAAGATCTACCCCAAAACGCAAAGTATACAAGCCCGCAAATTCAAAATGAAATTTTATATATATGTTCTAAAATGATTTTAGACCAAATAAGTGCTGAAGTTAATCAGGCTACATGCTTCGCTGTAGTGTGTGACGAAACAAAAGACATTTCCAAAACAGAACAAATTTCGGTAGTGTTACGTTATTATTTAAAAGGAACTATTTATGAACGATTTATAGGATACAAAGCCGCAAAAGATTTGAACGCTCAAGCACTGCTAACTTATCTTAAAGAACTATTAATTCGATGTAAAATAGATTTACAAAATTGTGTTGCTCAAACATATGATGGAGCAAATGTGATGAGTGGTCGCTTAAATGGGGTTCAAAAACTTTTCCGTGATGAAGTTCCAAAAGCTGTGTATGTGCATTGTTTCAATCATCGTATAAATTTAATTACTGTGGATATTTGCAAAAGCCTAGCCCACGGAAAGACATTTTTTGATCTCTTAGAAGCACTTTACGTTTTCATATCTGGCTCTGCAGTTCATTCCAAATTTATAGAAACCCAAGTGCTTTAAATCCCAAAAGAAAACCTATTGAATTAAAAAAAATTTGTTACACACGATGGACAGCACAAGTTCAAGCATGTTCGGCATTTAAACAACTAATTACTGAAATACTTGTATTTTTAAATAAATTAATCGTAGATAAAAGTGATCGGGCACCAGAGGCAAGCGGATTTTTATATCAAATAAATTTCAATTTTATTTTCAATTTATGTATGTATGAAAATATTTTAAAATTACTAAAAGGGGTGAGTGACTATTTTCAAAAGGTGTCTTCCAATCTATCGGAGGCGAATATTCTTTTAAAATCTACACAAGACACTTTGAAGGCAATGCGCCAAAATGACAAACAGTTTGCATTATTATATTCAGAGAGCGTTAAAATTTGTGAAGATAACAACATCGAAATACCAAGTAAGGACACAAAGCCATCCAGAAGAATTAAAAAGATTCCAAAGCGACTAGAACAATATCTCATCACATCAGAACTCGGTATTCAAGAAGAAGAAATGCTTGAAGATTCTCATTTTAAGACTGGAATATTTTTCCCCACATTAGACTTAATTTTGCGCGCCATGGATGATCGCTTCAATAAATGCGAACATATTATCAACGCTGTCAGTGTTTTTCATCCAGAAAGTTCTGTGTTTTTAAAATACGAGTGTGTGGAACCTCTTGCTGCCCATTATGAAATAAATTTGGAAGCCCTTAAAGCAGAACTTATCATTTTGCCACAAACAATCGAGCGCTTTGAAAGTGAAAAAAATGTTAAAATTACAAACATTTTGCAATTTTTAGATATGCTAGAAGTTTATAAAATAGTTTTTCAACAAGTGTATCAACTAACAGTAATCTCAGTGACAATACCAGTTTCTAGTGCCGGTTGTGAGAGAACATTTTCCTGTTTGAGGAGACTTAAAACATATATTCGGAACAAAATGACTGATGAAAGACTTGATCATCTGGCAATAATAAATATTGAACAGTCTACCGCAAAAGCTCTAAACACGGATGAAATTATCAACAAATTTGACGACAGTCATAATAACAGAAAAATTGCTTTACACTAAGGTAAGTTTTTTGTGTGTTTTATGCCTTAATTAAGCAGCCCACCCAAAAAAATTGTTGGCCCACCTGTGGCCCACCTAATATTAGCAACCTGGCTACGCTCCTGGTGCATTAACTGACACCAGGCTCGTCAAACGTCAATCAATGGAAGAGTACGTATATCAGATCATCTCGTACTCGAATCGTCTCAACGCAATCAAGTTCAAAGTAGACGATGAATGAATCGAAACCTTTTTACTTGCTGGCCTTACTCCCGAATACGATCCGCTGATAATGGGTATCACCAGCTCCGATAAACCGTTATCAGGCGACGAAATAAAAACGAAGCTCCTTCTAGAATATTCGATGAAAAACGATAACGTCAAAAAAACGCGAGATGATAATGTTGCTATGGCGAGTAAATTTCAAAACAGAAACGCACGAGCTCAAAAAACGAAAAATTGTTTCAATTGCAATAAACCTGGTCATTTCAGCCGAGATTGCAGGTTACCGAAGACGGACGCAACAATTCGAGCCGAGCAAAAAAGGAAACAGCAAGAAAAAGCCTTCTTAGCTTTCTCCACCGCCCATGCTATGGATCCTGATGCTTGGTACCTGGATTCGTGCGCTTCAGCGCATTTCACTCATCGTGAGGATTGGCTCGACGACGTCTCTAGCACGTCTGATTCCAAAATCGTGCTCGCGGATAATACGAAAATTGAGAGCAAATCCATTGGCTCGACCTTGATACCAATCCAGATTGACAACAAGCCGGACTTCATTAAGGTCCACAATGTCGTTTACGCACCAGAAATTTCAACTAACTTACTGTCGGTCAGTAAAATAATCGAAAAAGGCCACACCGTGGAATTCAAAGGATCAAGATGCGAAATAAAATCGAAATATGGAGACCTTTTAGCAACGGCACATGATCACGGAGGAATCTACAAACTCGATTCAGCTGAACAGTCAGCAAACATCACCACGACGTCACACGCACCCGAATTATGGCATCGAAGAGTTGGTCACCCCGGAAACTCCATTGCGGTCCACTTCAAGGAAGCTGTTACCGGCTGCAACTCCGTTCCCGCCACAGAGGGCACCTGCGTTCCGTGCCTTCAAGGAAAACACCATCGAGGCCCCTTCCCCAAGGATGGTAAACGAGCCGCGAACCTTCTGGACCTGATACACAGCGATCTGTGCGGACCAATGGAAAACGATTCTCTCGGAAGATCACGATATTTTTTGACCCTCATAGACGACCATTCTAAGAAAATACACGTTTATTTTCTACGCCATAAAAATGAAGTTTCCAAGTGTATTAAAGACTTCAAAATTTTTGCAGAAAACCAGCTTGAACGGAAAATGAAGGCCCTCAGATCCGACAACGGCAAAGAGTACGTCAACAACGAGTTGAAAGCCTACCTCGAGTCCACTGGAGTACGACATCAACTGACCATTCCGTACACGCCTCAGCAAAATGGCGTAGCAGAAAGGACTAATCGAACCATCGTCGATGCAGGTCTTCCCAAGGCTTATTGGGCCGAAGCGGTCTCAACGGCAGTTTATCTCATCAACCGCACCCCCACCAGGATCCTCAACTTCAAGACTCCCGAAGAAGTCTGGACCGGACGTAAGCCCGATATAAGTCACCTAAAAATTTTCGGCTGCAAAACAATGGTTTACGTACTAAAACCTCTTAGGTTGAAGTGGGATTCACCCACACGAGACGCCATCTTTATAGGTTATCCTGAGGAATCCAAAGGCTATCGATTTTACGATCCGCAAACCCGCAAGGTATTTAAGAGCCGAGATGCTGTGTTCATGGAAACAGCATTTCTCGCCCAGCTGAAACGTAACGAAACTAACGTTGCAACTTTCGAGTTAGCTGTTCCTACAGACGACGAAGACGACGAAGAACCTCAAACGGCATCACCAACGGCAAGGACCAAGATTCCCGAAACGATCAATGAAGAAGAACCGCAGAACATGTTACGAAAAACCACCAGGAAACCGAAACCCAAGAAAGACGACGATTACATTTACTACAAGATAAACGCAATCACCCACGAAAACGAAGACGAGGATCCTCAAACTCCCGAAGAGGCCCTCAATTCCCCGCAAAGTCACTTATGGAAATCTGCCATGGAGGAGGAATACAAAGCCCTCATGGAAAACGGCACTTGGACTCTGACAGATCCCAAAGCGAACGCAAAAGTTTTAAAAATACGTTGGGTTTTTAAAACTAAAAGGGGGAAAGATCAGCCAACCTTGTACAAGGCTAGACTTGTAGCAAAAGGTTGCACGCAGATTCCAGGTATCCACTTCGAAGAGACCTACTCACCTGTGATAAGGATGGAAACACTACGTTTTCTCATTTCGATGGCTGCAAAATACGACCTGAAAATTCATCAGCTTGACGTGAAGAACGCATTCCTTCATGGAGATCTGAAAGAAGAGTTATACATCCAGCAGCCCACTGGCTTCGAACAACCAGGGAAAGAGAATCAAATTTGTAAGCTCAGAAAGGCCATGTACGGGCTCAAGCAGGATTCAAGAGCGTGGAACTCCAAGCTGAACTCAGTACTTACGAAAATTGGATTCACACGATCGCAAACAGACCCGTGTATTTACACGAAACGAGCAGGACGAAAAATTGAATTATTAGCAGTCTACGTAGATGACATACTAATTTTCTCGAACGACGACTTCGCAACTTCGAGCACGAAAAACAGCCTCAACGAAAAATTCCATATGAAAGACCTAGGACAAGTATCAAAATGTTTAGGGATAAATTTCACTCGAGATTGGAAACGACATACGATCCACATCGACCAACCAGACTATATCCTCAATCTACTCAAACGTTTCAAGATGGAAGATAGTCACCCGGTGAGGACACCGGAAGATGTGAATCAGAAGCTGGACTTGCACACCAACGAAACCGAAACGACTCCTATTTTTCCCTATCGAGAAGCGATCGGAGGATTATTGTACATCACGCAAATTTCGAGACCTGACATCGCCCACGCAGTCAACTATTTGAGCCGCTTCAACCAGAATCCCGATATTGTACACTGGAGAGCCGTGAAACGGATACTTCGATATCTCAAGTCCACAATCAGCCTGAAGATGGAATTCTCATCACTTGAAGAAAACACGATCACCGCCTACTGCGACGCAGACTGGGGAAATAACCTCGCAGATCGAATATCTACGACAGGATTTATCATTTTCCACAATCGAAATCCTGTATCATGGTCCAGCAAGAAACAACCAACAGTTGCTTTGTCTACAACAGAGGCAGAATACATGGCGCTGAGCTACACATGTGAAGAACTCATCTGGCTACGGAGTTTAGCGTCAGAACTCGACCCCACGTCCGTCGAGGAACCTACGACCTTGTACAACGACAACAAGGGTGCCGTCGACTTAGCATCTGACGCAGGATTCAGTCAACGAACTAAACATATCGATCTTAGACACCATTTCATACGTCAACTGGTCGAAGATGCGAAGATCAAAGTCAAGCTCATCTCTACCCAAGACATGATCGCAGACGCCCTGACGAAACCTTTATGCGTTGCAAAATTTCAGTCATGTATTTCTCACTATGGTTTGGTAAATAACTGAAAAACCGTGTTACCCTCCAGTCATTTTTGTAATGTTGTATTTTATTTGTTGTATTGTGTTTTTTAATTATGTTGCGCGTTATTTTTTGTTTCGCGAATTTTTAATGTAAGAATTCAGAGTTACTCGCGCGATTTATGTGACGCTGTTTAATCCACCCATGATCGACGAATTTTATTTTATTATTTTTGTTGAACATTAATTTGATGGGGGGATGTTGAATATGTCAAATTCATGTTATCACATACACACATGCGCACCTGTACTCCACAGAACACCTAAGATAAGAACTGATTTCCCTATGTTAAAGGTTGGCAACGGAAAATACAGCGCTCCTGGTAGTCCAGTGGCAAACTAAATGACCGCGGGAAAAATTTGAACGCAACAGTCTTTATAGTGCTCCCTTTTTCAGATATAAGTTTTTTTTAGTTGTCAAGATATTAAAGTGTAAAAAGTAAATTTGGTTTTAAAAAAACCAAACATACTTTTTCACTTGAAAATCTTAACAATTTTAATAGTAGGAAAATAAAATTAAACACATATAAGTATATTTATTATTTATATATTGAACGAAAAACCGACACAAATAAGAAAAAAATGTAACAAGATAAAACTCTAAAAATTCAAGAAAACAGATAAACAACAAATTAACATTCACTTGAAAAAAGTAAAAAACAAATCACAGTACTATTTACATTTCAGTCTTAATATCCCTCGGATACTGCGGAATACTTCTACTCGCGAATTTACGCTTGTTTGTCAAAACTTCACTTTCACCTGTTTCACAATAATTATGGTCTTGAAGATGAAAACTGGAAATGCTGTCCATTATTTCACCATCTTGAGAATGTGAGGAAGGTTTTTGATCCAAACCTTTGCAAACCGCGGTCAATGTTGTAGACTGATGACATCAACAACTACAAAATCTTCATTTGCAGAATGGTCGTAAGGTTTTGGTACAGAACCGGTGTTTAAACGATCCTTTCTTTCATTCACAAAACTATTGCCTCAAAATGATGTTCACAAATTTTCCATGCACCAGTTGATGGATTCTGTATATTTACAAGAATACTTCTTTCGGCTAACTCCCACGACTGAAAAACTTTAGTTTACACAGTTTACATATCAAGTATGGCACTAATCTAAACGAAAACTTTCGGGAAATTTGCCAAGCATCCTTGGCATAACCCAAAACGAAACACACAACACATCACACAAGATGGATGCTAGTTCGCAAACTCGCAAAGGCGCAAGCGCGCAAGCTCACAAGAGTCACTAGATGACAAGAATGACATTTGCCTGCGCGGTTTATTCAAAATTCCCCCTCTCGCTCCGCGCCCCGACGGTGGCAACGACACTTTTTCCGCTGCCATTTTGCCAATGCCAGTTTCACCCCCCTTCTGTACTCTGAATAAACCAGTCGTTTACCAGCACTCGTACGTTAATCATTTCGCTCTCCCGAACACCTTCCCGGCCTACGCACATCAAAAGTGATCAAAAAGAATCCAAATCAGAGCAAGCGTTGCAAATTATTATCGGTCACGTCGTAGCAAAATCATATGCAAATAAGCGGTCAAAACATGGGCGTAGACAATTTATGGTCTCAAACGCTACTTAATAAAAAATGATACTTTATGAATTTTAGACGTTGGAATTATAATTGTGAATTTTATTATTATGTATTATAAGATAAGGGAAACAATTTATAAGATAAACAAGAGCAACATTTTACACTTGTAAGAGTAAGTAAATTATCAGCTTTATTGCCAAACGCGGCGCCACTGGTACCGAGATGTTTCGTTGAAATGTCACATTTCAAAATTCAAGGTTGTTGTTGTTGACAATTTAAGTGAGTTAACCTAGAAAACAAATCTTCGATTTCGGCAATATTTATTATTTACAGAAGTTTATTGAAATTGTAAGCAATAGTTATCCCAGAATAAGTTGTAAAATGGGTTTTACCATTAAAGAGAAGGCATTTTTATTACATTATTTTCGAAAGAGGGTGAAACAAGAAAGTGAAGACTGGCCTTACTTTGTACCCCTTACACTGAAGAATTTCAAGCCAGACGTCCGAACCTGATGGTATTGGTTATCAACAAGTTTATCAATGTCTTAAAATTATAGTGCCTAATTTTAGCGAATCATAATCCATCATTAAGAAGAAGTCAGGTCAGTCCTTAGTTCAAATTTTAGAAATGGTGCAAAATGTTCGACAAATTATCAAGGAACATCCCTCAACTTCCATAAGGCGTTTAAGACAGCAAGTTAAATTGAGTTATGGCAGTTATTGCAAAAATTTTGAAGGAGGATATTAATTTGTTTCCCTTGTGTGTTGCAAGAAATAAAACCTATACATTACCTTAAACAAAATTTCATTATAAATGAATTTTGGCAATCCATTTCACCTGACAGCTTCATAAGTGTTTTTGGAAAACATGAGGGGCGAGTTTGACTCTTTCTGGACCACAATGGAGAACATTTAGAGCAGTTTTTTTGAACTTATTTTTTGACCTTGGAGTAATTTAAATGTTTTAAACTGCTAGAAAAGATACGAGTAAGTTCTCAATTAACCAAAAATGAGAGAATAATAATTTTAGCACTTTTCTTACAGAAAACAACAAAACAAAGAATTATGAAAAATAATTACTTTTAAAATTTTGTAACCAAAGATTACGTGCCTTATGAAGGAATTTTATGTAACTGTGTGTTTTTTCCTTAATCAGTAATAAATAATAATTAATAATAACTTTCTTTTAAATCTATTATTCATGAATTACAAAAATTTATAAAGGCAATTAATAATAGATTTTTGAGAGGTAGGCAACCAACAAAACGAGTGTGCACAGCAAGTATATAAAAGTGTCTGATTAGTATACGACATACGTTTCGATAAAATAAAAGATGAGGTAGCACTCTTGATTTGGTTTCTTGTTGTTGTTGATCACTCTGTATTCACAAGCTGTCAACACGAAATCAACTTAACCTCATTTATGCTTCGAAGCCCTGTTTTGTTGTTTCTTGCGTTCCTGATCTGCTTATTGTTTAAAAAAAAGCTTTTTTCAAAGCTAGATAACTTCCAGTGGTATTACAAAGGTATTGTCTTATTGGTTTTTATAACCTCTCAAATATTTTAGAAGTAATTGCTAAAATGGTGTTCACACTTGAACAAAATAAGTTCCTTATGACGTCTTGTTACCGCAACAGTGTTAACAGAGACGAGGAATGGACATATAGCGTTCAAGCTTGCAAAGAAGAATTTTTAGCCAAGTACCTGGACCAAAATGTTTTAGAAAAGTGCCTCACGGCTCACATATATCGAATTTTTAATCATTTTGTTCCTACTGGTAGTGTTGAAAAGGGGAAATCGTCGGGTCATCCCAAGGTGATGGAAAATGTAGTTGAAAATATACGAGATCATTTAGAAGCACATCCGAGAACTTACTAGACTGTCTCGTCAAATTGCAGTACTTACATGCCATAAAGTTGTTAGAGAACTCGCATTTACATCCATACAACTGTACAATAGCTCCTCCGTAATGATCCTGAAAGCTGCATAAATTATTGTAATTGGTTTCAGAATAATCTGTTCACCTGACTTTTCTGTGTTCAGCTATGTGAAAAGTGAAGTGTATAAATGAGAAATTAATAATTTAAACGAGTTAATAGAAGAGATTACCATCTGTTGTCGTAACATCAAGAGAGTGAGAAGATATTCAGAGCAAAATGGAGGACACTTCGAACCATTCCTTTAATTTATATTGTAACTTTTTTAACTGAATCATTGATGTTATTCACCTTCTTAAGTGTTTAATAAATACATAATTTGTTGAGACTTATCAATAATGCATTTCATTGATTTATTTTTATTTAATTTGTCAAACTACGCAATAGGCAACCAGTAAAACCAGTTTGTTCTGGGGTTGCATATCGTGGATCAGGCTAATATTATCGATTTCTGGTGAAAGAGTCGGCACACAATCAAAGCCTACTTGGATCCCACAATCATTTATAGACACTCTGAGTTTCACAAGCGATTTACAAATATATATGGTTTGCTATACTTTTTTCTTAAAACAAAAAAGATGTAGGGCCGCGAATACCAAACTGAATCACCCGGTATATCAATGCTTATCAGTAGTTTTTTTATTGTGAAAATATATACAGTGCATTTTTTTTAACTGTTGCCATAGGGAATTGCATGGTAAAACTTATACCCCCTGTTGATGAAAATATTCAAACCATTTTTGGAACAAAGTTGGAAGATTTTTTAAACTATCGGAAAGATTACAATTCAATATCCTAAACTGTCGAGAAAAAGTTGTGAAAAAAATATTTCTAGCGGGCCGGAATAATAGTACGTCGAGCGGCCGCCAGAATAGCGTCCCTGTCGGCTCAACTTAGGCTCAACCAGTACCTGACTATCTCCACTTTTGACACTTCCATTTAAAAAATAGCGAGGTCTCCTGGAGGCTATGATTAAATTAGCTTTTGGAAGGCAGAACATGTAAACATTTATTTATTAAAAAAAACAAACCGTTAACCAGAAATTATTAAAGGAAATGTTCAAAGTGTTTTCCTTCGACTGCTAGACAATGTCCCAAGCGATCTTGAAAATTTCTTCGCGTGTTATTCTCCACAGTTTCTGGTTGACCTCTTAGGCGTTTTTTTTAACTGTTGCCGTAGGGAATTTGACAAAAAACGTAGTAGGGGATATGGGAACAAAAATTAGGATTTATATTTTAATTTATTATTTATTTTAATCATAGCCTCGAGATCTCGCTATTTATTTTTTAAATGAAAGTGACAAAAGTCAAAAGTGGAGATGGTCAGGTCTCAGGTGCTAGTTGAGCCGACAGGGACGCTATTCTGGCGGCCGCTCGACGTACTATTATTCCGGCGCGCTAGAAATATTTTTTCACAACTTTTTCGACAGTTTAGGATATTGAATTGTAATCTATCCGATGGTTTAAAAAATCTTCCAACTTTGTTCCAAAAATGGTTTGAATATTTCCATCAGAACAAAAGTTAACAGGCGGTACAAGTTTTACCATGCAATTCCCTATGGCAACAGTTAAAAAAAATGCACTGTATATCACTGTTAATGATAAAACAAAAGGAAAAATCCCAATTAAAGAAATATTTTAAAATTAAGCCTCCAACTTAAAAAAAGCAGTTGATTATATTTCTAATTTTTAGTTAAGAAAAATTAAAAATATTTAGAAATTAAAAATTACTTTGGTATCTTCGCTCTAAATTAAGCGATCTAAATTAATAAAAAAATAAACAAACCAAAAAAGAAAAAAACAAAAAAAATAATTCTATTTAAACCATAAAAATAAAAATTAATTATTCTAATGCGAACAAACCGAAAGATTCTTCTAAATCCATAAAATTCTCTTCACCCACTATCTATGATATTAAAAATAACCTTACCACCAACTAAAGGAACACCAGAAACTCCCAAAGTTGCCTAAAGCTAAATTCCCAACACAGACTCATGCAGTTCTATTGTGTTTTATTTAAATTTAAACGCTAAAAACACCATTATAATTATTTTATTCATTTAACAACGGTAATACAATGGCAATACAAATAAAAAAAGACGTCTGTGCCATCAACAGTCTATTCATCATGGCTGGTAACAGTTTCTGGAGGTGAACCGTCAATAGTGTAAGTCAGACTAACTTTCCCTTCTTTAGTCATATGCAAACCCATAAGAATTTTCTTTGTGACATTTTTGTAGTT
The DNA here is from genome assembly GCF_963966145.1 of Tenebrio molitor. Lineage (NCBI taxonomy): Eukaryota > Metazoa > Arthropoda > Insecta > Coleoptera > Tenebrionidae > Tenebrio > Tenebrio molitor. The sequence goes on from NC_091049.1 coordinate 5,076,066, forward strand.
GTCGAAGCTTGATTCATACTGTCGCTTTGTAATTTGAGAAAGAGCGGCCTCTGATGATTGGTCGGCAAATTTTAATTCCACAATCAAGCCAGCTTCATTCAAAATCATAAGCAAATCAAGATGAGGAGGTCTTCCTTTAGATTTTCTTTGGGAGATGCTTAGTTCACTGCGAACTATATAAAGTTTAACATTATATGCCAAAACAAAGAGAATACAATGAAATTCGTCCACGTTTTGGGGCATTATGGCTCCATCAAACAATTTAGAGACAGCCTTTGCATATTCTTTAAATACATTTTTGTCTTCTCTTGTTAGCACTGATTCTAATGCAGCCAAATAACCCTGAATATTATCACCTAAAAGCTGGTGTTTCTTTGAAAACAAGTGTACATGATAACATTTTCCCCGCAACAACGTCCTAATTTCTTCATTTGGAATCCGAATGGTGATTGTTTCATTCTTAGGGCTAGTGCGTATAACATTCAAGTATCCATTTTCGGCCAAAAATTGGAGGAAAAGATGTGCATGTGACACATCTATAGATTTAAGTTCTCGATGAACCAAGTTTATTAAGTCAATTATGTTGTCTTTCGCAAATTTTGTAATGGCCATTATTTCGATCTCTTCTCCATCAATAAGATCTTCAATCAATTTACGAATGGGATTATATCCAAACAGATGTTTTAGGTAAGTGATGCTGCCCGAGTCAACCCAGTAATTGTCAAGGCATGGTTCCTTCATTCCGTGACTTCTTCTCAAATAGTTTAAAACTGAATAACAGCTATAAATGGCATAGTCCCCTTTATCTTTTGAAATCATTAATTTATAACCATTGTACCACTTTTTTACGTCCTCATTATTAAAAGGAGCAAATTCTTCTTTTTTAAACAGACTCTTCACTTCTGTATCTGTAAATCCAAAATAAGGAGAAAAGTCGGGGTCTCCTAAAAACCGAATATACTGGATGTTGTTCGCGTCGCCAGATAAAACTTCTGCGACGCGGACACAGGCGTTTATTAACCCTCTGTTGAGATGTTCGTTGTTTTTGAACGTACTGGACATGAGGCAACTGATAACATCGATGGTTTCGTCCAGCAAATCATTATTTGAAGTTGATTGCTTGACGATGATGTTCATGATAGGAGAATCGAATTCATCGATTAATACATAAACGAGTTTGTTATGGTACACATGTAAACAGCGAGATAAGAGCTTCAATCCGTCGATCACATCATCTCGACTTAAATTTTCAAAATTATTCCAATACTTCTCAAATAATTCAATAGGGCCCACCACCTTCAATTTCGTATCTGACCAAGAATATTTTCCATCAATCTCTTTTATAAGATACTGATGTTCATTAAATGTCCAGTAAATGAGCTTCTTTAATGAATGAAGGAGTAGATCTTCAGTTTTACCAGTGATATGTTTAAAGTCCACGTATATGACAGGATTCTCTTGGCAGTACTTATCAAAAAAAATCCTTTGCTCTTGCCACATTTTTAACTGATTGTCTTGGAAGAGTTTTTTGTTCCCTGTTAGGAATTCTTTCACCATGTCCATGTTTGTTGATTTCCCAAAGCGGCGAGGCGCCAAAGTTACTATCACTTTATCTGCTTGAAGAAAGGCTTTAATAAATAGCGTCTTATCCACAAAGGCGACAGTATGTATAATTTCACTAAATGATTGTGTGGACAAACTACATATTTCCTCTGGTGATGTGCTCTGAAAAGATAAAAACATATATCACATAACTATGCAAGAACAGAAATGCTACATAAACAGGTATGAGACTACATTTATTAAACTTGCCTTTCTTTGTACCTCATTTGCACTTCCTCCTTCCATTCTTGCTCGTTTTTCTAGATGATAACTCATCGGCTAGAAACAATAAGAATAATGTAAAACAATCTGGAGACCTCAATATAATACAAAATAGTTATTTATGATGTAAGTGTTAAAAGTGAGATTTTATTTTGTAAGTGAGGTAGATTGGGAAACGAGCGCAGCGAGTTGACCAACCCCACGAACAAAATAAAATCACTTTTAACACTCTCGTGTCAAAAATGGATTACTCCCTAGAATTCGAACTTTTAGGGAAATAACGTTTTTCATGTTGTGTGTAACTAGAATTTTCAAAAGTTATTTTGATGCCTAAGGTTGGTTACTTTGAATTGAGAGATTAAATCCAAATAAATATGCCGCCAGTAACCAAAATTGATTGTGAAACGAAAAATCATCTATTACTTAGCAAGAAATTAGTCATTTGCAACTGTTACAATTAATTTGCTGTTACATTTTTGGGATATCTTTTGTTTGTCGCCAGAAACCACATAGCCTCCAACCTAACCAAATTTATGGCAACCTAGTAACGAATATCCCTAAATCCTAGGGAGTAATCCATTTTTGACACGAGAATATTTAAGTTCAATGGACAACATTTTATTTTTTAACCGCCAGGTTTTTTTGTTTCAATAAAAAATATAGGTATAAAAAATACGAAACACGTGTTCTTTATTTTATTTTTCATTTTTTGTAAGTATTAATTTTTTATTTCAATTTTATATAATTTGAAAAAATAGGCAAATTAAAAAAAACCCAAGGAAATGTCAAAAAACGCGTTATTGTTTTTTAAATATGGCGTAGCCAAACTATACCTCATTTTTCCTATCGTTCGTATTTTTCAAATATGTAACTCGAAAATTAGTACATAATGACGTATTTGTAAACGCTCGCAGCTGACGTAATAGAACAAAATTCAAAAAAATTATATGACATAATTATAGAGGTATACTCTTTAATAAAAAAAAACCTCAGTAACGTTCAAACTTAATTTTTTTTATGAAAACGGTCGAATTTCGACCGCTGGGCGACCTCTAGTTATTTTAAATAAACAACAAAAGCAAGCATATCTTTTAGATATAGCTGTTCCAAATTCACACAATATAACACAGACATATAATACAAAAATTAATAAATATTTAGAACTCTCCGTTGCTATGAGAAATCTTTGGTGTTTAGAAAAAATTTCGATTTTACCATTTAAGTATAATTTCAGCAACAGGAATAGTACCGCAATCTCTTTTTAAAAATTTAAAAATTTTGGACTTAGAGAACACATTGGTGGTTGAAATTCAAAAAGGTATATTATTATACTCATGTCACATCGTGAGGAAATTCCTTAACATTGACACAGAACATAAAACACAAAAAAGTCAAAATGTGGAGGCGAGACGCCGGTAATTATGTTGATAAGCACTGCATTATTACTTGATAGTATTATCCGTAATAGTGTATGTACTCCGGCAAAATTGCCGTGCCGCCGGGTGGAGGTGGGATACGAAAAATACTATTATTTGTTGTATTTTTCATATTAGATAATGATAATCAACCTTGGTTTAAAGGTATAGATGTAGCAGAAATATTGGGTTATGAAAAATCAACAAATGTTATAAATGAAGATGTAGGTGTTGATTTTAAAAGAAAATCGATACAGTCTTGCTTTGTCAGATACTAAATATTCGAGTCTATACTCAATTTCATATAAATGTGCATCTAAGCAAGCCATGAAAATCTGATTTTCTGTTGGTAGTAAAGTTAAAGCTAGTGACTTTGACTTTCAAAGTTGCTTGCTCTGCGCGAACCCGATTTGACTAATTTTTCAGTTTTTGTCCATTTTAACATTGCTGATTTTAAAAGCAATGTTACGTCTTTTTACTGATTAAATTAAAGTAATTCTTATTTGTTTTTGTCTTTGTATTTTTACCAAGTAAAGATTTATTGGACATGACCTTCATAAATGTGACTTTTGTAATGTAACTAAATTAAAGGTGCTTTTACAAATGCACAGCTCACTTGATGCACATTTATATGAAATCAATTATAAAGACCCTTCACAAGACGAAGTAGTATTTTTTGTATACATGGGTTCTTTTTCAGAAAAAGAAATATTAATCACAAATAACTTGTTAGAATTCGCCTTCGGCTCATGAGTGGACTATGTCCACGAATTTATGGGATTGTATATTAGAAAAAACGTAGTCGAAAAATATTTTTAGATATAATAGAAATAGATTATTATAAACATGAAAAAGTAAATTTATATGAATATATACAAAATGATATTAAAAAATAGGGATTCGCGCACAATTCATTCAAAGCGTTGGATATTATTAACTATTAAAAATTTTAAAGAATCAATAATGATGAATAACAATAAGGCAAAAAAAGTTAGGAAATATTATTTTCATTTGAAGAAGAGTTGGCAGACAGATATGAAAATTACGTTAACGAATATAATCTTTTAAAGCAATATAAAATTAATCCTAATTCATTAAACATATTTGATTTTATAAGTGAAAATAACTATAAAATTTATTTGAGTACGTGGTTTACCAATGTATTTAAATAATTTACCAATAGTTTCCGTTATTCTATTTCTATTGAAACACCACCTGTTGGATTTTTCCTAACATTTAGCAATGTGTAACAGGTTCGGTTGGTTGTAAAACGGCTTGTAGTGAGAAATTTGAAATTTTGACATTTTCTGGTGTTTTCTAGTTCCTAAAACGTCAAAGCAAATCACTGTCAAAAAAAGTATGATAAATTGATAAATCAATGATCTAACTACACATTTAGCAATTATTTATCTCGTCGACGCATCGTGCATTCTTAATACATATATGAATATAATAATTTAATATAAATGTTCATAGAAATATAAAAATTTTACGCCTGCGAATCCTACCACTGCAAATGCGAGTGAGTGGTTTTTAGCGTGGTTATCTGTCGTGGTTAGTGTTCCTTGCTGGAAGGTGGAACGTAAAACCCAAGGGAAACTCAAAGAATTTTAATCAATGAACAAGGAAATTACAAAATCAAAGGATTGGCGCCAGTTTTGGAATCTTGAAGGAATTCGCCTCTCAGGTGTGATTGGATAATTCTGTAGACAACAATATCAGATATCTGGAAAAAGAAATTGGTATTATGGGGGTATGTGGGCAATGTGGGATAAGATTGTAAGGATTAAAAAAAAATCACGAGTTTGAGGAACTCAAAACACATAATTGAATGAATTGGGGAAAAGTTTAAGTAAAAAAATTTTGGTTTATTTCAATGTATTAAGTATTTTAATAAACTAGACTTGCTGAAATGTTTTTATTGAATTTTTCTTATAGTGAAACCACAGAGGATGAACGTAACTTACACGTAACCTCACTTTTCTGCTGTTAAAGTTAAATGAGTTATAATAATTAATAACAAATAAAACTGCACTGAAAGTTTAGCTGAAGAGATGAAAATCAAAGTTACAATTAACCAATTTAGAACAATAATTTAAGGTGTCCCCTCAAGGCGCATGTGCCAAGTGGCGTGTGATAAAAAGTGCGGGATTTAATTTTGATGTTATACCTACCTAAATGTTAACATTGTTAGCAAATATGTTAAATACGTTCTAAGCTGAAGACGCTGACGCTTTTTAGAATGATAGAAAAACACCTTTTTTAACTTACGGAAAAGATTTCTGAAATTTCAACACAAATTTTTCTGACTGACCACATTGGCTGACTTAAATGCAGTTTATCATATAATTTAATAAGAGTTCTCTTCATGTCAGCACCCATAAGGACTCGGTTTTTTTTTCTATTTTGCTCTATTTTCGCGAAAAAACAATAAATTCTTGATAATTATTGGGTTATAATTGAATGAAAGACGCGTTGAGTCAAATATGACATGACATTCAACAAAAATCAAGATTGGCAATAATAGTCAAAAAATTACTAAACATATTTGCAGCGTTGCCAAACTGTCAATCAACAGGTGGTGTTTCAATAGTAATGGCAAAGCCTATAGCATAGATTTCATTGTGTGTTCATAATTTTAAATCCCTAATAATGAGATTTAATACAAAAAGGGGTCAAGAAATTAGAGAATACTATATTACTTTAGAAGAAATATTTTATTCATATTTTATTTAATACACTAAAGACTTTATTTAAATATAGAGAAATCACTCAGATAAAGCAAATTGAAAATAAAAATAAAGAAATTCAACAATTGAACAACGATAATCTGAAATTAAGAGGGTCAAAAATATTACCAAGTTAACCAAAGACCATATAGTAAGTATAATACACTGAACTCCAAAATTAACGCATCACTTTGATTTTTTTAATTAAAAAAGAATGTTTTGAAATATTTAAAAAAATATGTTAACAACAATAACAGCTGAACCATGGGAAATATTTTCAACACATTTTCTTACAAAAAAGAGTACATAAATGTAAAAAAATACAAAAATTCGAAAAGGTAACATCACGAGTAAAAATGAGAAATCGAAAAAACCATCGAAAGTTAAAGATTATTTTCCTGAAATCTTGTATTGTCCCCTCTAGCGTTAATTGTAGCTCAATAACGTAGTGGCATGTTAAAAATGAGGTTTCTGTTATGAATTTAGCCTATATTTTGCCAAATATCCAGAAGTGCTCTTGTTAGCTGACTGAAGTCATTTGGATGTCCTTACATTGCCTGTAACAGTTTTTCCATATTATCCCATAAGTGTTCGATTGAGTTGAGGTCAGGGTTAAGCCGGGAACCCACTTGCTATGCAACGTAGATTGACGTGGGTTCGCATTGCCGAACGAATAGGCACACTATGAACACGCCACGTTACGTCTTGTGAGGGATATCATTTTGAACTTTAATATCAAATTCCATTTATTTCAAAAACCGATGATGTTTTCATGATTTCAATGACACCAAATTTTTCCTAAATGTTTGAAAGTACTCTTAGTGAAAAATTATGTAAATTAATGTAGTGGTTATTGAATTAAAACGAAATATTGACCCGTTTCATTAAAAAATTTGAAATGTTTACAGAATGTTCTACAGTGATACATAATAATTCCTGAATTTTTTGAGAATTTTAAATCGATTAGAAGTGGGTGTTTTCGATCGGGCGGTAAAACTTGACTTCCTGTATGAAAATCTCTACTGCGGGGCTGAAGAAGCAAGGAGGGGGGACAACACGCTTTAACACGCTTACTAAAAAGTCTGGACGGTTGGATCGAGCATACGTCGTCCCACGTCGTCTGGCGTGTTGTCGGATAGCATGGAACAAATGAGTACGCAGTGCATTCAAATCTTTGTTAAATTTCTGCACACATTTCCGTCGCGTAGCGTAGTGTAGCTTAGTGTGGCGTGGCGTGGAGCAAGTGGGTTCCCGGCATTATGTGCTGGCCACTTCATAACTGATATTTCAATAGTCCTAAATTAGTCGGAAATTCCCTTGCAATATGTGGCTGTCTATTATCTTGCATATAAATGAAGTCTTGCCCTACGAATGGGGCATAAGGTACAACAACAGGTTCCAGGATGTTCGTGCTATATCGATGTGCATTTAAAGTGCGTCTAACTGAAACCACCAGCTCTGTAGCTACGTCTAAAGATATTCCTATCCATACCATTATTGACCCTACCCCAAAACTCTCTTTAGTAACGAAATTACACTGCGCATATCACTCACCAGGTCGTCTATACACTATTACCTGTCCGTCAGACTTGTATAGACAGAACCTGGATTCACCGAAGGCCAAAACTCTGCGCCAATCTTGTTCGACCCAATTGACATGTTCTAATGCAAAGTTTAAACGGGCCCTCCGAAGAGCTGCAGTTAACTTGGATCCAGTGGCTGGTCTTCTCGGACTCGGATGTATCTGATCCTCCTTTAGTCATTTTCTAACAGTATTTTCACCCAGGCGGAGTGCATATTGTCTAACATGCGATCTTGAAGTCGGAGAGCAGTGAGAAACCCTTCTCTAATGCTTATTAACCTTAAGTATTGGTCCTGGTGAGGTGTTGTGATCCGTTTTCGGCCTTGTCCCCGCCTCCTTGTGTGCCGTCCAGTCTCCCTATGTCTTCTTAGAACTTTAGATACCGTAGATTGGTTCATACCAAAGTGATATGCTATAGTCCTCCGACTCTCTTAATTCTGAGCTAACAAAATCACTCGCACGGACTTTTTAAATGCGAAGTTGTTCCTAACATCACCCATGTTAAAAGTAAATGAAGATTGATGTCAATAGGCGAAACAAATGACCGATGGTGGCGCTGCAATCGTGACAAATATGGCCGTCGTAAGAAGTACATTACCTTATTTCGTTTCTGTTTTTGTTATTATGTACGATGGTGTACCTTAGTTTTGAGGATGTTTTTTCTTATTTGGAGGCAGTATCCTCATATCAGTGTGTTGGGAAAGGGCCGAGAGTCTTAAAAAGTGTCACCAGAGTGGTTTTATTTGCTCTGTGCCTGAAAACTTAAGCATCCATGCTTTATGTCTATCAACTTTTTCTTTTAATCCAAATCTGTTAAAATGTAGGTACCAATTTAATGAAAAACTACGGAAGATTAAACATTCATATTGAATGAACTTTTGAGGTTATAGATTTACTTGTTAGTTATTAGCCGTTGACGATTGTTTTAAATACGCAGCAGGCCAAGATATTTTTTTGTTAGATTGCAGTCAGGTCCTGTCATATACTACGTGACAAAGAAAGGTAAACACCCAGTACTTATAGTTTTATTTCAATAAGTTTTTCCGGGCAAATGTGTTTTGGGTCAGATAAGAATAAATAACTATTTTGAACCAAATAAAGGCACAAAGGGACCAGAAAATCATAGTTTGGATTGAATATTTTCCATATAAGTACAGTTTTAAAGTAATTTCAAATGACTAATGCCATAAAAGTGCTGTTGCAAAGGCAAAGTGGTTTTTTGCAACTTGAATTAACTTTAGTAAATAGTAAACAGACATGTAACAACCACGAGGTATACTTCACAAAGTAATTCAACCAGGTTCCGCCAGAGGTCACTTTAGAACATTTCGTTCGCCTATACCATTGCCATCTAGAACACAAAGCCTTAAGGCAGCAATTGTTTTTGATCGTGACGTCACAGTAAAGGCTTCATCGAAAAACGCATTAAACCTCCAGAATGTAATAAAAACAGGAAAAATTTTGGTTAGAACTCTTTTTTTTTAGTAGAACGATGTGTTTAGGCTTTACAATTACTGCCTCGTGGAGTTAAATGCCATTAATGACGCGAAAATTGTCATTGACAAGTGAGGTTAAGTTTGTGTATTTATTGTTTTTTCGTAATTTTTACTTTGTGAATCATTTAAATAACACCAAATCACAACAAATGCTTCATACATCTTAATTATATGTGTAGCAAATATAGTTTCAACTAAATTGCCCTTACAACGACTTGTAATCACGAAAATGTTGATAGGGTATAAAAATACTTCCCAGGTTTCAACGTCTCTTGCGACGTTCGATGAACAGTAAATACCCTGGTATCAACTGAAACTATTATATACACTTGCCACCAAGCTTTTGCTTATCTCACAATTTTCCATAAGAATGATTAAAACACCGTATTTGATACTTTCTGAAAATGTAAACAAATGTCAAATTTTGACGTTTGGCCTTCCTCGTGACGTCACACGCTGTCTGGCTTAAGGCTCGCGTTTACCTGAGTTTGAAACGGTCGAAAAAGTGGATTTTCGATCACGTTTTTTGAGAAAACAGTACGAGATGAACGTTTTCTCTCTTTACTACATAAATTATGAACATTTCTATTAGTGAACTATGAAGAGAAAAATATAATTTTGTTTTAGCGAATTTGTTGAAAAACCACAAAAAAAAATGCTCTGCTTGGAAGCTGTGTAGGCAAAATGAAAAGAGATATCGAAAATATCTCACGTCATTCACTAGATATTGTTATGAATGTGACGCAGACGAAAAGTGGTGTTTCCTACTTGAATATTAGTTGAAAAAAACGAAAAAAATTAAGTCATTTCTCAACGTTAAAATTTCAGGTTGTAGACAACCAACCCTACATGCTACCTGAGCTAACAGCTTACGGAAAGGGGACTATACAAGGGTACAAATTACATCGGCATATCACCCATTTTAATATTAAGCAAATCTCTATCCTTTTTTTTTACGTGCAATAATAATTTCCAGTAATAATACCCCATGAAATATGAAATATGCACAATTTTTTCCTTTATTTCATGTCAAAATTCACGATTTAAAATATTTCATTTTATACTGTCCGGTAGATGTTCGATTACATTATCCATTTGAGTCCGGTAGGTTAGTTATAACTAGGCTTGGGCAAATGCATGTTTGCATGTTTTTCCTATAAGCTCATATATGGGTGTCAAAACTACACACATGTTTATTTTTTCATTTTGAGCGATAAAAACGCATTTCATTTTTGCATATATTGCATATATCGAAGGTTTCAGACTTATTCTGCATATATAGCTGTTTTACAGCATATAAAAGCATATTTTCCTAAAAAATGGTAAATTACGACGAAATTGGACCGGTCAAAATTTAATTTCGTTTCTTAGAAAGTCTCAAAGAAAAGCACAACTCCCTGATTTATCTTTCTTGGAAAAATCCAACCCAGGTCCTTTAAAAAGAGTTGAGATCCGGACAGAAGCAAATGCAATTTAGTAATTTATTGTAATAAATAATAATATAAATTTGTTTAGATACAGTTGGTTGTAAAAAAAAGGGAAACGAAAATTTTCCTAATATAAATTTTTTTTGTCCATTTGTCAATTAATTGTCTACTTGACCAATATCTATCAAATTATTTTAAAAAATGTTATTGGATTTTGACGTTTATTCTAACCTATCTTTCGTAAGAAGGCTTCATACTATGAAAAGATTGTAAAAATGTGTCAATTTTATTCTGACAGTTCCCGTTTTTTTTGCAACCAACTGTACCTACCTTACTTTCATTTAAATTTACATATTGTTTTGTATTTAATTAAGTTGCTTTTATAATTTTACTAAACATTTCAAAGTGTTTTTCGTCAGTTAATTTTTGTTTTGACTGCATATATTAGCGCATATATCCTTGGATTACCGCATGTTTCGTGCATATTTTGATCATTTTTTACGGCATATTATCGTGCATATATGCCGTCTGTTTACGGCATATCTGCCCAAGCCTAGTTATAACAGTATCAGAGACTGTTTTATTTATACAAATCAAATCTGACATTGAAAAGTGCAAAAGTCGAAAAATATTCACTTCAGTGCAGTGCTTCGAAATGATCGAGTAATACGAAAGTTGATTAGCAACCGCGAATGTCATTTTTTAAAATGGTTGCAAGTTGCTCGTCAGGAGTTGACGACTCATGTTGACATTTGATATAAAAATAAAAAATGTGACACTAGTATTCGCCGTTGTCTTAAAAAAAAAAAAAAAAAAAACATTTGAAGGACAATAAAAAATTATTGAAAAATTATCGCTGTAATTCAAAAAATAAAGCCTTACGATTGAAAATGATGATGAATGAAATAATCACATACATATTATATCCCAAGTGCAAATTTTTTTATCGGAAATTTTTTTGCTAATAAACGAAAACATCCATAAATGAGGTCAGAAGACGAATTATTAGCAAATAAGAGCACGAGACGAAGTCGAGGGCTTTATTTGATAATAATTGGTCTTCTGACCGAATAATTTATGGCTGTTTGAGTTCATTAGCAAAAAAATTGCCGATATTAAAATTTTGCACGAGGGGTATACGGCTGATTATTTCCTGAATAAAATGAAAACAAACACATTATTTCCAATCCTTTTTATTCAAAATAATTAAATAAAAAAAAATCAGGTGCCGGCATTTTTTATCAGATTATTGCACATGTGCATTTTAGAGAAATTTTATCGGGCTATTTTTTGTTTTCTCGTTTTGATTGGTCAATATTTGTCACGCAATTGGTTGCTAAACACATGAAGGAAATACTCATTGTAAAAAACAATAGCAACGGCCATTACCACAGGAAAAAAGATGATGCGATTTTCACAAAATACATAATATGATTTTTTATTTTTGCAATAAAATTATGATACAGAACAGACTTCTAGTATGAAATAATAGTATATGTACTATTACTATTACATGAGCAAGTACAGAATAAGTAAAGAATAAAAATCGTTACTTGCGAGTACATAATACATATAATCATATACTTTATCTATAGCAAATTTTTTTGACTAATAAACCGATAATATTCAATTATTCACCGAAGGGACACAAGATGAAACCGACCGTTTTATTGTAATTTTACCTTAAAAATATTTTACCATAAGGGTCATTTTTGTCTCATTCATAATTCTTGACAAATCAGGTAGAAACTCCGAACTAATATTCATTTCCTCATCTGCAGGGAGTAAATGCAGATTTCATCGTAATACTTTGGGAAAATACAACTACACAATGCTGCACCCTATATTTGGTGAATATTATAATTTTATTAGTCGGACCTTCAAAGTCAGAAAAATGTCCTATACGATCAAATTGTAGGTATATATATATTATGTACCTACAAAAAAATACTAAAACAAATTCTTAGCTCAATATTTTTAATTTTTTAAAATTTAATGTTCCTTTTGTTAAAAAAAAATCGGGAGAATTACAAAGGAAAGTCGGAAAATTAGGGCAAACTTCAAAAATTATAATTTTTGTATGCACTCTCGATCATAACTGACGACATATTTAATTCATTTTTTTTTGTTCGGTTTTGTTCCCGGGATGGATATAACTCAATTGAAAAAATGTTTTTGGAAAATTTGGAGAAAAATCTGGAAAAACGCATTCCAGTCTAAATTAAAATTACATCCGTTTTTACTTTTCTATTGTTTCGCGATCTGTCCAACAAATGTAATTATTTTTTTCCAACGTCAAGTCTGAAAATGACATTTCCATCACTCAATTTAGAGATGAAAGTAGGCGTTTGCATCACATGTGAGGAAAGTAAATCACTTCCCTCACTAGTGGGGAAAGTAAAAAAAAAATTTGATCCCCATTTAGGTACTTTCTTTAAAATAACGTTCATACATACATATACATTTCTAAGAATTCTTTATTAACAATTAGCACATACAAAGATACTTAACTTTTTTATCAGTATTATAGAAATTAAATGTACAATTTTTTACACGAATTAAAACTCCAAATGTTCCTGTTTTTTTTTTTCTAAATAACGTGTCGGTACAGAGCTTGACGTTGACGCCAAACTAGCACTTCTTACTACTTGTCTCCATCTCAGTAACGGATTGTATTCCTTTCCGTAGCGTGCTCGAGATTTTATAGGTAATAATTCCAAAGATACCTAGTTCGCTGCTTCTTTAATTTCTGTATTTGGTAAATTTACAACACTATCTTCTACTTCCATCACTATTTGTTTAGTAAATTCTGATTAATTTTCACATTTTGGTAAAAACACGACTTGACATTCATTAATTAAATTTTATTGTTTACTGTGAGCATGGAAACGTGATTTTCAAATTTTACTTCTATGTTGATTTGTATAAAATAATAAATTGATTATACCTATGCAAGATAAACCGAAAGCTCTTGACGTTGGAAAAAATAGTATGTTATATACGTGAGGAAAGGTCCATTGCTAAACTTGAATGATTAGATCAACTCGCTATCGCTCGTGATCCAATTGTCATTCTCGTTTAGCAATGCATCCCTTTCCTCACTTATATAACAATATACTATATTTCTATACCAATTTATTTCGCTATCGGATTGTTCACTTGAACATCGATCTTGCAATCGAAATGTAAATAAAACACCTTGAGATTCATTGTTATTTCAAATTTAATGGAAGAAAATAAATCATCATCACAAACTAATTTACTGAAATTTGGATTGGACAAGACAACGTCTGTCGGGTCAGCTAATAAATAATAAAATGGAATGAAACAACAGTTTGCAGTGCAGCCAATTCAGATTTGGCATTGTAGGACTTGTCTTTCCAACACAAAATTTTATCTCCGTATTTAGGTACGGAACAGGACAGAATCGTAATCCTCTACCCCCTACTGAGCGTCTGTGACTAATGCAAGGTACCTGCGTCTCTCGTTTGACCAAAATATAAATTTGTAAATAGAGGACCCACTGTACATCAAGTTCGAAATTTCTTTCAGGTAAACGCGAGCCTTAAGGCCTGGAGTTCGAGATGGCAATGCCTATACTGATTCAATTTTTCAACTGTTATTAAAAAATTATTTTCGAGTAAATTTAAAAATTGAGCAAAAACGATATTTTTGCTCATTTTTGTACACAGTGGCTGGAAATTTTATTTACTCTTGTAGAATGATCTATGTTTTTCCTCTATTTTCAGTGTATATAACAATTTTTTGCTATAAAGTAAAACTTTTCAAAAAAACCGTAAAAATACAAGTGTTGTGTAAGACTTGATTTTTGCCCAAGGGCGTTATCCCTCAATATTTGATAATTAATCGATCAGACTCATCGGTACACATTAAATTAGACAATCTCAGCTACAGTCATACGATAATCTACAATCGGACTCACCTCCACCTCATTCAGTCATTCAAAGGGTAAAGCACAGGTCCGGACTCGGGTTTGCTCAATGGGACGGTACAAACATGTAAATGATAAACACCTGACACATCTGTCGCGAATCAAGGTCATACAGTGACTCACCCGGGGGATTCCTCCCCCTAGCTTCTATCATGATGAGGGGCTCGAACCACGGGCGTCGTCTTCAGAGCGCTACGTTCCGGGATTGCGTTGGATGTTCTAGTAGCACCTGTAATAGCCCCGTGTGCAGTTTGGGGTGCACAGCCCGCCCGCAGTCTCCACAGAGGAAGACCGCCACGGCCAGAGTATGAGCCTACAACCCACTTCCATACGTCACTATGCCCCCTCAGTACCTGGGAACCGGGATGACCTCATAACCTTTTGACCAGCAACGTATGATCGGTGCATTTGGTTGCCACCACCAGCCATCTCTACGAGACGCGCCCGGTCAACGGCCTAGCCGTGTCATGAGCCAAAGGTGCCCCACCCGGTATAGGGAGGTTTTACGCATTAAGGTACTGATTTATAGCCCAGGTTGCCCAAACCTGCTATCACCCAGTTACCAACACACCTGGTAACTGTATCTCTATTCACTACACCACTTCCAGGTCACAATTATTCACCTGCCGTCACTCTCGTACTCGTACCTTGGACAGCCCGTCGGTCGCAGCTGCCAAGCGACACTGACTCTGTCTCGCCTGTGGAACTCTTAAAAATCACCCCCGAGTCAAGGACCTTTCAGAACATAATTTATGAGCCACATGTTTGGGGTGGAAGAGGTAGTTTTTCTGTTGCGTTTTTAAAATTCTCTTACAGTTGCGTTAATTTTGGTGGTCAGTGTAGTTTTATAGCAAAGAATCGGTAATAAACAATATTTTTAGTCCGCATAAATCCAATTGTGGTAAAGAGATGTTTTTATGATAGTAATTTAATCGATGATGACAACGTAAACAGAGAGCTCGTTGATACCCTAAGCAAAACAAATTGTCCTTAAAAAAAAATCAACTTTTTTAGTCGTGCTCGAGGTCATTTGTATAAAATCACCAACAGAGCTATTTGGCAAATTATTTTTAAATAACGTTATTACAAACTTGTCATTATTAGTTCTGTGATTGAAATTACACTATTTATAATGGCTCCAAAAATTAAAAAAAAAAACACACAAGCGGCATCACAGCATGAAAATTTAACCGACAACACTGTTTAGTAATTTTTCTAGTGACAAATATGTCACTTCAAAAAAAGAAGGTAAAATGAATTATGATTTCATTTGATTTGTCTGGTTTGAGTTTACAAAATAATTTAAGAAAAAAATTATTTAATTTGAGAACACTGGACTATAAAATTTGCAAATACAAATGATGCACACAGTCAATACCAACCTAAACCATTAAATAATTTTTGGGGATTTTTTTGTTTTCACCAACATAATTCAACAGGTGGTGGTTTTTTAATTTTTGGAGTTATTATACATATCTATTAATTTTTTAGAATGCAACTAACTGTGAGAGATTTATTTTCTATCCTAGCTACTTATACTGTCAAAATACTGTTAACTTTACTGTTAAGTTGAGTTTAATAAATTGGTAATCTGAAATAGTTTTATGAAATAAGCTGAGTATGTTTTGTGTGGCTATGATAATCACATATATACCAGTGTAATTTCTTCTTTTTGGAGGAGAAATCTAGTGAGAAATTACTAGATGACAAGTGCGAAGTCGAATAATAAACTATTTTATAAATTGAATATGGGTTATGCCCTTTTTCCGATAAATGAGATTATTCTCTTACTTCTAAGTATAAAAAATAGCTGCAGCCAAGTGTTGTGTGATTTGGACAACTTTTCTGGATTATGAAACTAGCAAACTAACGGAAACAACTTACAGTACGAGTCAGCTTTAAGTTGATATTTCCTCTGAGATATTAAAAAACCTTTATCCAATATTAATATCGTGTTTTACTAGTTAGTTTTAATTGAGTAAACTGGGCTATAACTAGTCTGTTGTTATAACCCACGTTGCCATTTGCACCGTGGGTTATAACATACATAACCCACGTTGCCATTAGCACCGTGGGTTATTAACGTCCATAACCCATCGGGAGCAGAATTTCATCAATAATGTCATTATCTAAAAATTTTGGAATATTGGATAAAACGTTGTATGGCATACGTGGGTTATTAAGTACTACCCACTCGAGATAATAACCTACTCGGGCAAGCCCTCGTAGGTTACAAATACCTCTCGTGGGTAATATCTTAAATAACCCACTTATACCATAAATAACTATTACAAAAACATAAATTCAGAAAATTGCCTAACCTATAATTAATTTTAGGTTCAATTCAACACATGTTACAACTGGACAGTAATAGTATACCTAATAAACATAATTATTGTATTAATTACTATTGTTTTGGACGTGAAAGCAACGTTTTTCTTTTACGACATTGGAAAACGATAACAATGTACCACGTGGCTGTTCAGTTATTTCCGTCGTCTGCGTTATTTCATTTACTTTAATTTTCGACAAAACCGTTGAAAATGAACGGAAAGCAGACGAATTATATTTTACTTATAACATTTAATTAATATCAAGACATATTACTTACCCCCTAAAAACAATTTGATTTAACACACCAATAAATTGATAACGACACAAGCCAACGCGTGCGTCAACTGTCAACGCAACGCAACGGAAAACGGAACCATAGACAAAATAAAGTATATATAGAACGCAAAGTTGGTGTATTAATTGTGTCCTGGGTTTGCGTCTTGGCTTGTGCGCACCGTCCACAGGCCGGAAGAGGACGCTGAAGTTGTTGCTGCCAAACATTGCCAAATTACCCGGTTTTTAAAAAACAAATAACATTACAAAAATTATAAATGTCAATCAATTTAATTGTCAATTGACTTGAATTGAATGTGAATTTATCATGAAGCGTTACAGCATTAAAAAGTGTTACAGGTCTGTTAGCACTACGTGCCATAGACTTCCAAATTCATTGAAATATGGGAACTGCTTTAAAGAGTAGCTGAAGTGGAAGACAATTTATTATCTGATGGAGTGTGAAGTGAAAGTGTATAATAACCACACGGTTTGTGAATTACATTTTGAAAAATCCGACTGTGGCACCAATTAACACACTTCTAAATAATCCTGTACTTGTCTAGTTTGCTCCTGCCTAATGGTACCTATAAATATCACTCATATTAAACAAATTACAAACTTTTAAAGATTCCAGAAATTTCTACATCCGAAATTCCCATTCCCGATCCCAATCGTGGAACAAATCTACAAGACATGGTGTTGAAGAAAACGCGATATCCAACTCTTCTACCAGTACTATATTCGATCTTCATGCTGACCACTGTAAATTTTTCAGAGTAGATATTGATATTAAAAAGTTTTCTTTCAAATGTGAACAAAAATTTGAAATTGAACCTGAAATAGTCGACAAAATAGTAACATTAACCATATACAGGGTTATTATAAATGTTTGTAGTCCAAGTAGGCCATGAATTTGTGCCGTCTTGTTTCGATTGTGCACTGTATCTAGTGGAATATTGGCATGAGTGAGCTCCTGACCAACTGAAACTGTAAAAGTCACTGTCAATGTCAAATCACTGATTACCGCATTTTTTTCCTTCGATTCAAAATAAGTCTTTAGTAAAAGTTAAGAGTGTTAAGACCACAGACGACCATAGCAGACGACGATGAGTATACAACAGTGATCAAGGTTAGGTTAGTAAAATTCTGTAAGTTTCAAGTAAATTTATTTTCAGGTTAACTGTTCTCTTCCAAATTCTCTCCTAATTATCAGTTTGTCCTAAACACATTTTTGTAATGTTGCAGTTTAAGGTCCTACTAGTACGCACCGCTACGCGCACGGGGAATACGTGCACGATTTCTTCTCCCACTTTCCTCTGTATTTGCAGTGAAATGAACTTACACCGTTGCCAGATTTATTAAAGAATTAACACGCTTTGTCCGCGCACGCTTTTCCCACGCTTTTCCCGTGCGCTTTTCTCGATTACGTGCGGAATCAGGATTGTTCAGATTGTTCTGCTTTTGTTACCATAGGGAAACAATTTTTTGTTTATGAAAAATTGTGAAGGTGTTTAAATTATATAAATTCGACTATATTATAGTAGGTAACCGTTTGCACCGTCGTAGCTTAAAAATAAGAAAAACATAAAACCTTGGTTACAATTATTAAAATCGTAGCAACAATTGTTTTTAAGGTTGCTTTAAAAATAAGGAACGTCGATGCAAATGGCCTTAAATAATATTATACCCCTTTTTTCGTAACGTATGCTGCTTTTTTTGTTCAAATTTCTGACAAGGCCATCTGAATCAAAAAGCTACGCTTATAAGGCCGTTTCAATTTTCGATTTTTCCATATAAACTTTGTTTCTGTGACATTTCGGGCGGCAGAACCTTTTTGCGCTCCATCTACCGATTTCGAACGCAATTGATTGAGACTTTTTCCACTTTTTCTTTGAGGTTAAGTGCTTAAAACGTCAATTAAAACATGAATGCAATAAAATATCTAAGATCCGAGCTTTTTTTGGACACATTCTGGGCTAGCAAAATACTAATAAATTAGAATTGCAAAAAACCATGAAATCATAACACAAGGTATGTATATATATGTATATTTCATGTAGCCAGTGGCGGCTCGTAACATTTTTGGCTGGGTGGGCAGACATTTTAATGTTATTATTACATTTTTTATTATGTTTGTTGTAATTGCTGGAAAGGAATTTCTGTGTTAGTCACTGCTAATTGCAGTGTCCAGCAAGAACCTACGGGAAGGTTCAGAAAATCTCTTGCCGGGAAAGGAATTAGGAATAGGAAGTGTTATTTGTTATTATGGAAGTGATGAGAGTGTTAATATACAGTGCATTTTTTTTAACTGTTGCCATAGGGAATTGCATGGTAAAACTTATACCCCCTGTTAACTTTTGTTCTGATGAAAATATTCAAACCATTTTTGCAACAAAGTTGGAAGATTTTTTAAACTATCGGATAGATTACAATTCAATATCCTAAACTGTCGAAAAAGTTGTGAAAAAAATATTATAAAGTGCGCCGGAATAATAGTACGTCGAGCGGCCGCCAGAATAGCGTCCCTATCGGCTCAACCAGCATCTGACCAAATTCCATTACAGTGCGACATTTACAAAATAGTCGAAGAAAAACATTTTGAACAATTCTTTTGATAACACAAGCCTGCACTGATTTCGATGTTTGCATAAAATTGACAGTTTTTGAACAATTTCGGCCCCCTGATTACGAAAATGATTTTGGTTTTGCGCTATCACGTCTAGTTTTTTCACAAATCGTTTTTTCTTAAAATTGAAATGTCCACCTAGAATGAATGAATTATTTCAAAATTTCGATATTGTAATATCGGACAACAATATGGATATTCGAAATTTCCTTGTTTTATTTGCGAGTGGGACTGCCGGGCACGAGACAAGCATTGGACTCAAAAGAAGTGGCCTTTAACAACTAGACTTGTACCGGGAAGCAATAATAAAAAATAATTTAGTTGTATCCTAAAAAAGTAGTACTTATTAGGTACGACCAATGCATATCAAACTTTGTTGATGAAGCAATTTGTAAAGCCTCTTGATAAAAATGGACAATGTTTCAAGTATTAATGTACAAAGTTACCAGATCTCTCCAATGCCAAATGAAAAGAGGTTAGGACCTCAAATAAGATCTTTGTACAAAGGTAATGATTTTCAAAATTCTATGAATGTTGTTGAAAGGAATGCCTGGACGGCATTTAAGAATGTCATAGCAAAGTTGCTTGGAAATCACAAAGATGAAGACTACGAAAATATTGTAAGAATCATGTTTAAAAATTTTCACATCTTGGGATGTAGTATGAGTTTGAAAGTGAATTTCCTCTTTTCGCACTTAAATCTTTTTCCTAAAAATCTTGGTGCTGTCAGCGAGGAACAAGGGGAACGTCTTGATCAAGATATAAAACAAATGGAGAGGTGATATCAAGGAAGATGGAGCGTATCAATGATGGTAAACTTTTGCTGGATGTTACAGCGCGATGTACCCAAAAAAAAATACAGCAGGCAATCAATTAAAAGAAGTTTCCTCACAAAGCGTTAAAGATGCCATTCTCATAAGGAATAAAAAATTTAGTTAGATTATTAACCAAGAATTATTATAAACATCTTATTTTCCTAAATAAATTGCTTAATTTTTTTTTGTTAATTGTGAAAAAACCTGACGTGATACAAAAAAATGAATTGTATTTTTGTAATCAGGGCTCCAATGTTATACAAAATCAGTTATCAAAATCAAAACATCGATTAAAAAGTTTTGTTTTGCAGGCCTGTGTAATTTCTGTTAATTTGTTGAATTATTTTTGCGTTAACGTTATTACGTTTTGTTTTTTTATAAAGAAATTTAATCATAGCCACGAGAAGATCTCCCTATTTATTTTTTAAATGAAACTGACAAAAATCAAAAGTGGGGATAGGCAGTTGCTGGTTGAGCCGATAAGGACGCTATTCTGGCGGCCGCTCGACGTACTATTATTCCAGCGTGGTACAAATATTTTTTCACAACTTTTTCGACAATTTAGGATATTGAATTGTAATCTGTCCGATAGTTTAAAAAGTCTTCCAACTTTGTTCCAAAAATGATTTGAATATTTTCATCAGAACAAAAGTTAACAGGGGGTATAAGTTTCACCATGCAATTCCCTATGGCAACAGTTAAAAAAAATGCACTGTATAGTCAACAAAAATAACAAATTTTCCATAAACATAAAACAAAAAATAAATTCTCAATAAAGTAAATACAATAAATTCTAAATAAACAAAAAATGATGTTGCATTTTTTTATAAATAAGTAATTATAAATTAAATCGATCGGCGAAATAATCAATTACCTGGTCAAAAAATGTATCCGTTTTACGCAATGACTTTATTAATTCTTTTTCTATCGAAATTTGACTGAGATTATTTAGTCGAAATTGATCTATTGTGTTGAATCATAAGAAGACAAGAATTCCGAGAGTTCCCTATAATTACCGCGATTTGACGAGTCTTCTTTTTTATTGTGACCTCGGAAAGCTCAATTCTTGGGTACCCAAAAAAATTGTCATATCGATGAGACGTTTTAATTTCCCGATTACTTTTCCAAAGAATTTTCTATGTTTTGCTTTCCAAATAATTTTAATTTTAAGGCCGCGTACGTATGATCTTTAGATTTCCCGTGTTTTTCGACCGATTGATGCAACGTCTTCAAATTATCGACTCCTGTCGTACACGATGGGCTTTTTAATTTGGAATTGTTGAACAAAAGACAGGGCCAGCAAAAAAATTATTTTTGATTTCACTACCCGTCAGCCAATGACACGATGAATTAAATTTACGATTAGAATGAATTTAATGAAGGGGTTCGCCTGTCTAATTGTTTAATAAAAACTTTGTCATCGTACGATAATTTATTAAACGCGTTTGTCATTAAATAATTAACCAAATCACCGTTATTTCTTACTAATTCTCGCAAATTCTTCGTGATGAATTGACGAACTACCACACGAAAACCAACGATCTTGCCAACGACTAAGTTGTGCGGACGTTACCGATTAGGTACCGATTCTTGACGAAGTTACAGGGAAGACATGTCTGGCCTGCTACGAGTATTATACGAATGAATTTATTTATTATTGTTTTAATAGCTTTATGGTTTATTTTAGACATATGCTGTCGCGGAGGTTTTTGAAGATTTTTCTCTGATATTCAACTTTCTTTTATAACTTTTTTTTATATTTTTAAGAATAACGCCAGCGTTTTGCAATAATTAAATCTTGGTCAAAGAAAAATTATTTTAATATTTTTTTTATTTAAAATTAAGTGAATAATTTCTCACAATTACTAGTTATTTCAATGTATCTTAGCCCTAAATATTATTACACAAAATTTGGAATAAATTAATTGAACAGGTTGGGAGAAATTAAATAAAATGTGTACAAATGAATGCTTTTTTTTCACTCAGGGCAGACATGTCTTGCCTTAATTACTCAATCTTAAACAAACGTTTCTACTTCGGTCTCTTTCTTTCGCAGTTTCGCACGGTTAGCCATAATACTCGTAGAGCTTTCATATTTCAACGAACACCTCTCAGGGAAGACATGTCTACCCTGACAAAAATTCGCCTTGGAAATGTTTTGATGTACCTATAAAAACATTTACTTTCTAATAACAAATCATCAATTAAATAATTGGTAAATTTAAAAATTAAAATACATAAATTTAAAAAAAATATGTCATTTGGTTTTGGGTGGGCACTGCCCACCCTGCCACCCCTGACGAGCCGCCACTGCATGTAGCAATAAACACCACAAGTCTTTTTTAATTATAGATACTTACAAAAATAGAAGGACAAGGAACAGCATCTTTACATAAGCGTCGTCTTTTGGGGGTTGTAATGTAATTATAGAGACTTGTTGAAAATGCTGCTCACAAATTTCTGAGTAATCCGTAATTTTTGTAGTCTTTTATATTACAAATACAAATTAAAAGGTTGTGCTTATCATTGTCTCCATAAATTTGTTTACCGCAAAATGTTTCAAAAGCTTCGAACCATTTTTGTCTTTGTTTCATATTGTTGCGAATTTCAAATAAGCGAACATCTTTTGCCCCACAAATGAAACACGCTTTTACCATTTCATGTAAAATAGAAGGGTAAAATTTTAAATTGCCGCCAATATTGTAGCTTTGATTTGTTAATCGGCCACCGAGGCCGCGCAATAAGGTTCTGTCTTCTTTTGTTTTATGGCCACTCTGCAGAAACAATTATTATGTACATTGAAACGGCCTTATAAGCGTAGCTTTTTGATTCAGATGGCCTTGATTTCTGAAATCTGGTGGCGCCATCTTGTGGTGTAAATCGTAGGCATGCCAGCCATATCGATCTATCGGTATAACATAGACATCTACTATGTCCTCTAGACCACAGACAATTAAACTATAGTAAGACTGTCAAAAGGGATTACATTTTTGGTGACGCGCTCAAGTGGCGCTGCCCGAGCGTTAGGCCAAACTAATGTATAACAAGTTGCATATCTGACTAGTTTTTGTATACCTATAGTTGCCTTTTTTTTTCAATTTGATTTAAATTGATACTTATCTAAAAAAAATAAAAACGACTAATTAAGTATTAAACATTTTAATACAAATTCTAACATATACAACAAATTAGTAGTTCATTAAACGATTTTGTGTGTAAATTGGGATTTTTTGGGCATGAGTGGCCTAGTTTAAAAGGCGAGTGAAACTGAATTGAAGGGTAGAATTATTTCAATAATTTGATTTTGCGTTAACTTTTAAAATTTCTGGAGATAATTTTAGAATCGTGCAAAAGATTTTTTAATTTTGAAATTGTTTTTTGCTGATATCGGTCCATATAATAAATGTTTCTACCTTTTGAAGTAAGACTACTAACTTTCTTGCATTCAAGTACTTGCAACACACTAGAAGATTTTGTTGGGTGTCTATTTTGGGCCTTGGGCATAACAAGAAGGATTAGATTCTCTATAGTGGGATTTTCAGTAATCGTAGATTTTCCAATTTGTTCAGCTGATCTAACATTGTTTACGGAAGTTTGTTTGTCTTCATGAAGAAAAATCGACGGCAGAACGTATTTATGGAGTTTTGCTTTTTGAGTAAAGAAATTGTTGCCAAAAATGTTTCTCGCAAATAAAAGCATTATCTGTTTTGAAGGGTGGTGCAACATTTACCTAAAGCTTCTATCCATCGTTTCCTTTGTTCTTCTAATTTTTGAAATTTAAAATGTTAATTTTTTATCGCCGATCTTGTTTACAAAGCATTTATGTTTAATTTTTCCCATATCCAAATAAATAAAATAAAAATTGCGATCTGAAAAACCATATTTCGTACTTTTTCAAAAAGAAAAAGATAACTCACCAAATAAAAAGATAACGAAAAATTATCTCAAGATACTGCTTTGGAGTAACTTATTTTGTAGAACAATTTATAAAATTTATTGACTAAACCTTGACAGAAATTAGAAAATTCAAAATTACTGATGAGTGATGACATTATTAATTAATATTCAAATCAACCTTCTTTTTAAACGGAACTTCCCGATCGGATTAACGAGTAAACTCGGTAATTTAGTTTGGCCTAACGCTAGAGCAGCGCTAGTGTTGTCAGTGTCTCCCATGTTTTATACGGGTTTTGAAAGTCTTAATTCTGTTGATGGTCTGTGCTCTAGACCACAGACCATCAACAGAATTAAGACTTTCAAAACCCGTATAAAACATGGGAGACACTGACAACACTAGCGCTGCTCTAGCGTTAGGCCAAACTAAATTACCGAATTTACTCGTTAATCCGATCGGGAATTTCCGTTTAAAAAAAAAGTTGATTTGAATATTAATTAATAATGTCATCAGTAATTTTGAATTTTCTAATTTCTGTCAAGGTATAGTCAATAAATTTTATAAATTGTTCTACAAAATAAATTACTCCAAACCAGTCTCTTGAGATAATTTTTCGTTATCTCTTTATTTGGTAAGTTATCTTTTTCTTTTTGAAAAAGTACGAAATATGGTTTTTCAGATCGCAATTTTTATTTTATTTATTTGGATATGGGAAAAATTAAACATAAATGCTTTGTAAACAACAAGATCGGCGATAAAAAAAATTAACATTTTAAATATCCAAAATTAGAAGAACAAAGGAAACGATGGATAGAAGCTTTAGGTAAATGTTGCACCACCCTTCAAAACAGATAATGCCTTT
This sequence comes from Tenebrio molitor, assembly GCF_963966145.1. Taxonomy (NCBI): domain Eukaryota; kingdom Metazoa; phylum Arthropoda; class Insecta; order Coleoptera; family Tenebrionidae; genus Tenebrio; species Tenebrio molitor. The sequence goes on from NC_091049.1 coordinate 5,101,299, forward strand.
ATTTGCGAGAAACATTTTAGCAACAATTTCTTTACTCAAAAAACAAAACTCCATAAATACGCCCTGCCGTCGGTTTTTCTTCGTGAAGACAAACAAACTTCAATAAATAATGTTAGACCAGCTGAACAAATTGAAAATTCTAGGATTACTGAAAATCCCACTATAGAGAATCAAATCCTTCCTGTTATGCCCAAGGCCCAAAATAGACACCCAACAAAATCTTCTAGTGTGTTGCAAGTACTTAAATGCAAGAAAGTTAGTAGTCGTACTTCAAAAGGTAGAAACATTTATTATATGGACCGATATCAGCGAAAAACAATTTCAAAATTAAAAAATCTTTTGCACGATTCTAAAATTATCTCCAGAAATTTTAGAAGTTAACGCAAGATCAAATTATTGAACTAGATCTACCCTTCAATTCAGTTTCACTCGCCTTAAACTAGCCCACTCATGCCCAAAAAATCCCAATTTATACACAAACTCGTTTAATGAACTACTAATTTGTTGTATATGTTAGAATTTGTATTAAAATGTTTAATACTTATTTAGTCGTTTCTATTTTTTTTAAATAAGTATCAATTTAAATCAAATTAAAAAAAAAATAGGCAACTAGGTATACAGAAAGTCATATATGCAACTTGTTGTACATTAGTTTGGCCTAACGCTGGGGCAGCGCCACTTGAGCGCGTCCCCGAAAATGTAATCCCACTTGACAGTCTTACTATACAGGGTCTCTATAAATGATTGTCGGGTCCAGCCAGTCATGGAAACTTGTCAAATTTTGAATGTGCCGCTTTGTTCGGTAAATAATGAATGTCACATTTTCAGGTTAAGTTGTTGGCTTTTAACCAGAGACAAGTTTCAACTGTGTTTTGCTCCTGCTGACATTAATGTATTTATTATTTCATATCAACACCAACAGGGAGCAATTATTACCCCCATCGTACCGCCACACAGTGTACAGGAATTGGTATGAGAACAAATCCAAACAGATAAATAATAAATATTGAGAACACCTTGTCCTTGTATGCCACTAGACAATAATGCCTTTTTGTCTGCTTTCACATTTCTTGTTTTATGCTAGTGATAAATACGACCTAGACTGAATTGTCGAATACGGTATTGACTCCCATTTTTTCTTCCAATATAAATAACAGTGTTTTTCACGACAAATAAGTCTCAGTATAATCAAATTTATTCAACAACATAATTTATAACTCTAAATAACGATAAAAAATTGGTATTTTTTTTATAAAGTAGATTGAAAATGTCCCCCATTAACTTCTAAACACTTGACAATTCTTCATTTATTTTCAAAAATATTTTGCAGTATTTCTTGGTTAAGGGTACAGCAACACTGCTATTCGCAGTTCCACACGCCAATTTTCAAAACATGTAAAGGAGTCTCAACAAATTGGTGCAGATTCTCAGCACTCCAAATTCTGAAACTGAGGTAATTTTGCAACCGATTACAATATTAAACACAACTTTGATAATCTGCAGGTTGGAGTTTTTGTACATTATTTTATAAGGATGCAGTTGTTGCTTATTTTTAATGATTTTGTGACAAGTGCTTCGTGGTACACCAGATTGTTGAGATAAATGGGCTACGGATATCTGTGGAATCTTTTCCACCATTTCTTTCAAATCCTCGATTACTTCATCAGATACTGGTGGTCGTCCTGATGATTTACCCTTGTTAATTGTTCCGATTGTTAAAAATCTGTTCACAATTCGCCCAATGTGAGTTAACAATCATCTTGAATGTTGTCCGGATATTTTACTGGAATTCATTTTTACAAACAGATAATTCCCCATTAATAAACACTTCGAAAGTAAAAAACAACAATGAACGTGTTCTGTTTAACAGAATAAACCATTGTAAAGAAAATAAAGCTAAAACATAAAACATTAAAATATAACCTCACAAATTTTACCAGTCTGTTTACCTCTAAAAGCGGACGTACTTGCAATTTTTATTGAAAAACACAGATTTTTGGTATTTATTAACTGTGATTAACTGCGACAAAACGAATATATGGAACGAAAACTCGACTGACAAGCGCGAACAAAACGTCATTAATGTCAGAAGTGACCGTGAAAACGTATACTGTGGTGAAAACGAACTAGAATTTGGCATCGGTTTCAAAAAAGCGGAACAGTAAAATTTTTTTCCAAGGCTGGCTTGACCAGACAATCATTTATAGAGACCCTGTAGTTTAATTGTCTCTGCTCTAGACAAGTGTAATGTCAGTGGTGTAATGTTGGTGGTCTATATAAGCACCACAAAATTACATTTGAAATTAGAAAAGACTTACAAAAGATTTTCGCCAATTTGTTATAAATAGATAATGGTTACGTATTCGTGAGCATGCCAGCCATATCGATCTGTCGCGCGTTCAAAGGTTGGAAAACCGTCAATTAATTGTGTTTTTTTAAAGCATAGATTAATTGGAGCATGTTGACAGCTAACCTAAAATGTAGAGCCAAAAATATCTCTTTTTTTCTTTCTTTGCAATGTTTTACATTAAAAATAGAATAACTTAACAATTCCTATTCTTGTATACATGTTCGATTATGTCTTAATTAAACATAAACAAATGTCATCGTGTCAAATGGCGGGAAATTCAAATTAAGAGCACGAAGCTAATATGGCAGTTCCAATTCAATAATTGTACTTTTCACTTTTGTGATAATTACTGTAAAAATGATTAATAAAATGTTACTTGAATAATGTGTGAGCGTATTTTATTATTGAAATTTTTTATTTTTTATTCTTCAGAAGCGCCCGTACTGTGGCGCCCTCATCGGCGAAAATGGGCTCTTTCTCGGAAACATTTTCACAATGCTTTTTTAATGAAATGAACAGGCCGGTTATTATACAGCAGGTCGTGTGCCGAATATATTTCTCCTGAATTTTAACTCGTTGCTATGATATTTGGAAATACAACTCGTGCTGTTTCAAAAGCAAAGAGGTTTTTTTGCAACTCGAGTCAACTTTACTTGGAGTACCTATGCAATAGAAATTTAGTTTGTGTGAATTTTATAGCGACTTTTTAGTAATTATTTATTTGAGGTTAGGTACAGCATAAATAGATTTACAATTATTACAGCAATGCTAGCAATATTGATTCGTCAAAGTTACCAAACACGATGACAGCTAATACCAACCTAATTTTTCATCCGTACTTTTTTGCAACTTGATCACCATTCAGGATAATTAACAGTTATATCCATGGACAATTAACCAATTTTTGTTAATTAACATGGTTAATTAACACTGTTTCTATTATGATAATTAACCGTCTATTATGGTTAATTAACGTTAATTAACAACGGTCAATTATACCACTCCCAACACTAAATGTTATGAATTGAGAAATTAAGTCCAACTAAATATGCCGCCAGAAACCAAAATTGATTGTGAAATATCATAGGGATTTTTGACAACATTATAATATGCATTTTAAAAAACCATAAAAAACAGCTTGTTAGTACCGGGTGATTTTAAATGAATGTGACTTTTTTTCATAGGTTGGTAATATTATTGTTGGTTATTCTGCTTTTTAATGTGATAGTTGACATAAACATCATAGGCTTCTGCAGATTTTCTTACAATTTCTGGAAGATTTGCATGGGAATTAAAAGTTCACTGTTTTCCAGAAATATTTGCTCTGATCACATGAATCATAGAAAGAGAAAATGTAAAAAAAGAAACAACTTGATTAAATGTAATTAATGTTAGTAAACAAGAGCGATGTTGACTTCAAAATGTTTAATTGTTGCCAACAATGCCAACACAAAAAAAGTCCCTAATATATGTTCTTCACGTTGAGTTGACAATTTCAAGGTCAAATATTTTATTTTTTGGCTCTGTAATTATGTTTTGTAAATAGTGACATGCAGGTAAACACCGTTCACGTTGAATTAACCATTGCTAAATCGCATTATGTTGGTTAGCTACATGTCACTATTTACGAAACATAATTACAGAGCAAAAAAATTAAATAATTTGACCTTGAAATGTTCAACTCAACGTGAACAAGGTTTACCAATTATTAAAACAAGTGATTTAACTACCATTTAACAAAAATCCGCAGAAGTCGACAAAAAAAATTTTCAGAAAGATTTGATGTCATTGAAACGGCGTTGGTCAGTTGGGCCAGGCGTCAGGATTTATTTATCGTTCAGTTGGGCCGATCCAGGGCCGCCGCGTACAGGTGTGCAGGTTGTTCACCGCACAAGGGCGGCAAATTAAAGGGGCGGCATTTTGAGATTGGTGTTAACCAAAGTACACATCAGTGTACTTACATATTACTTTTATAATAAAATTTATGGTAATTGTTCACTTTAACTACTTCTGGAATTTTCGCGTTTTTTCTGGCTAGACAGCCTCAGGGCATCCTCCTAGATCGTGTCCCACCATTCAAACCTTGTGCAAATGCCTTTTTTTTCTCTCTTGTTGTGTTTCAAGGTCGTGTCAAGCTCGCGCCAAGTCTTAGTATAACTAAAGGGTAAGGAAAATTTTCAAACAAAAACTATAATGTTTAAACGCTTCTTTTGTAAATTAAAGTTAAATTCACTTACCTCTCCATGACCCTGCTGTAACATAACCTTAAAACGAATAGGTATTATAAAAGTTATTACAAATCAAATGAAAATTTGCAATGAAAATTGCAAATCAGAATAAGTCGTGAAACGTTAGGATGAAGCCAAAAACCAGCAAAGTACTGTAAAAAACAGCAAAACACTGCAAGTCAAGGCGCCAAGTAAAATGTCAAACGACAAGTGAATTGTGGTAACTGTTTCTTTCCAACGTTCCTTTCGTAATTCGAATTCCTAAATTGGCGCCATTATTAAACTCCACCCACCCTCGGTCATTGGTCGGTACGCGTTGGAAAAGAAGTGTATACTCGTGGTCCCGTGGTTTTAAAGATTTGTTCTCTATCTCTGTCAGCTGCCATCATGCACTATTTGAAAAAAGCGGAAATGTCGCGTAAATGCGCACTGCCATAAAGTGGTACTAAATGCAGAGCGCACCATGTGGAAAGATCCCAGCAGAGGGCCAGCAGTGTCACTACTGTCACTAACGCTTGCGCGTAGTTTGAGAAGAGTCATAAACTGGTACCAGAGAGTGGCCGACTGATAACGCATCTAAAGCATTGACGGTATAGGGCTATAGGGAATGCTCCCTCCTGTTAATACTACCTCCATGGTTGGAAGAGTGGAGATGGAGACCCTGCGTTTGCCGTCGAGGTCTACTTCAACCCTTCCGAAATCGCTTCAATGTTGGGTCGTGTCCCGAACCAGAAATCAATTGTTACATGGGTCACTACATTCAGACAAACCGGGAGTGCGACAAGACGAAGAACTGGAGTTTCACTTCAATAAGGGGCAATTTGTAGTAGAGAACTCGCTCGCCAGATTTGGCCCCTTGCGATTTTGTTTATGGGTTTTTTTGAAATCTCGCGTTTATATCAACCATCTAAGGACCCTACAAGACCTGAAGGCCAACATCCGTGCAGAAATTGCACATCACGTGACGTGAATACGAATGAATAATCTCCGTCGGAGGGCGTAGTCCTTAGCATTAAATTAAGGTACAGTTGGTTGAAAAAAAAAACGGGATCTGGCAGAATAAAATTAACACATTTTTACAATTTTTTTATAGTGTGAAACCTTCTTACGAGAGATAGGTTAGAATTAGAGTCAAAATTCAGACATTTTAAGAAATTATTTGATAGGTATTGTCAAGTAGACAATTAATTGACAAATGGACAAAACCAAATTTACATTAGAAAAATTTTCGTTTCCCGTTTTTTTTTTGCAACCAACTATTAAATTTGTGTATGCATTAAATAATTAAATTTCAATTCATTTTATATTAATAAAAAAACTTAATTTAATTCACCTAATAAGTTAACACAACATTTATTGATTCTGAGGCGGTACGAAGTTCGCCGGGTCAGCTAGTAATATTATAATATTGACAAAGTAACCTAAGAAATTTTGGAGTGCAATATTTTAATTTCTTAGGCACTTTGTCAACGTATTCTTTTTCAAGACTTAAATTATGCCACACGGCAATTGCGTCTGTGCACACCACATTTGACTTGCATGTTTCACATGGAAGTTTTAATTTTTTTACGATAAAACCGCTAACGTAGCCTAAACTAATTTTAGTTAAATATGAATAATCATAGGAAGGTATAACAAATTCATTAAAATTAATCAGTGGTTCTACCTCCGCTTCTTCGGCGACGCCCTGCGTGACAAACATTTTCACCGATGAGAGTATGTCTGCAGACCCCTCCTATTGGCAGAAAAAAATCTCCAAAGGATCTTGATTTATGTTTCTAGTTAATAGAAAGTTAAAATCAAGATCCTTCAGAGAAGTAACTATTTCCTCCGACCCACGTAAGGTCACACTTCAATTTTTTAGAGAGGGTGGAACTTCACGTTGCCCCGATTGCAAATTTTTAAAAAACATGTTTTGCAAAGCTCCACGTGCTTCTCTCCAAAATGGAATGTGACCTGAATGTACAGACGCAGCCCATTTATATTCTTTCCTTGATTTATTGAACAAAGTGGAGGCGTTGACACTGTCGAAGAGTCGATCAAAGAACTTCAAAATTGTCGCGGTATCTTTCAAATTTTGTGGATCCATTCCTACAACAGTACAGTTTTAGCTTAACATCACTACAACTGAATTTAAAACTTACCTTCAGATGGAATTCTCGATAACACGGCCATAAAGGACGCCACTGAATGGTTGAATACCTGTGCGGCACAAGAAACCTTCATTTTCTTCATTTTCGCTACGTACACATGGCCGTCAGTCATCTTTGGCATGGATCGTAGTTCTCCAGATGTATTATCTGCTTCATATGCATAAATAATGTCATCCCACCTGGCAGAGATTAGGTCTCCTTCCCGTTCCCAATACACGTCCCTTTTCATGAGGTTATTGCGGATTCCTTTCAGCAAGTGAGGAGAGTCGTAAATGTGTATAACACTTTGATTTCGTACATCATACTTTTTTAAGTGACGTGCATCATGCCTTCCTGTACCTGACCCTTGCACAAGCTGGTTCACAACAGAAACATTTGTTGCCCCCTGGTCGCTGACACTCGCTACAATTCTCAGGCCAGCTTCTTCACAATGGTGAATAACGTTTCTTATATGTGCCATTAAGTTGGCAGTAGGCGTTGTTCCCCTGCAGAACGTAAACATTAAGGGTTGCTTCCACTTCCCAGAGAGACCCCTGATCATGAATACCAAGGCGTGGTCAGCAATGATGTTGCTTTGTTGCAGGCCAGTGTGAACAAATCCATCAAAGCCTTATGTCTTCCTATTCACATCGAAATGAGGCTCAAGGCTTACCTCATCAAACAGCAAAATGCAATTTCGCTCCCGTTGTCTTAATTGCCTTACATTGGCTTTTAAGTTGTCAAAGAGAGCTTCATTGATGCCTGCATCGATTGGAATTCTTTGCAAGAGCGTCATTAAGGTTTTCCTTGATGGCAAAGAAAATAGTTTTGACATTGTGCGGTACGCTTTACCACTTTGCTTATGTAAAATAAGTCCTATGATTTTATCATCCAGGGAGAAGCGACGACCCTGTAGACTTCGCGAAGCAAGCCGAATTTGACTTCTCACAAAATTTGCAACAGCGGGTTGCAAGCTAGATAATTGCTTATCTAACATAAGACCTGTGTCTAGCTCAGATTTTTTTCTTCACGAACAGTCTTCGCTTTTTTAATTGTTTAACTGAACGCCTCAAAATGACTGCTTTTTTGTATAGCCTATGTGCTTTTGGTGTTAATTCTGTCTGTCGGGTGACACCAACATCTTGGAGCAACAGATCAGATGCACCTGCATAGGAGGAAAACAATTAGTAATTCTGTATTTTAATGAACATACCAATAATAAAAACATTAACTTTTATTGTCTTTCACGTGATACAAGATGTCCGCGAAATGGCGCACTCACTACTTACTAAAGTTGACTCAAGTTGCAAAAAACCACTTGTCGTTTGCAATAGCATTTTTTTCATATTTTTGAACCAAATAAAGGCACAAAGGGACCAGAAAATCATAGTTTGGGTTGAATATTTTCCATATAAGTAAAGTTTTAAAGTAATTTCAAATGACTAATGCCATAAAAGTGCTGTTGCAAATGCAAAGTGGTTTTTTGCAACTTGCGTCAACTTTAGTACCTTACCCAGGATGATTAAATGTTCATGAAAAAAATGTTTCTGACAAAAGAATAGATTATTTTTATTATTATTATTAACAGTAACACAATGTAAACAAAAACATATTCGTACCTCATTACCTTGCAGTGTCGCCGTAGTGGGTTTAAGATAATTTTTATAAATAGGGTTATTAATATGTAAAGAGGGTTTTACAACTAATGACAATGACATGAAATTGATGTCCGAAATTTATTAGCTGGCATATTTTAGTACTTTGTGATAATACATATGTACGATTAGAGGTAGGTGTCATGACAATTTAATACATTTATTTCGAAATAATTGGGCTGTTAAGTGCCACTTTCAAAGACCGCCAAATCACTAAATAAGTCCAATACATTTTTTTTAACATTGTTCTCACGTTTACGGTAATCTCTTTTCTACATCGTAGTGTGCCAGTAGTGCGCCATTTCGCGGACACCTGTATGTATCGTGCGTTCAAATGAAATCCTGGGCTGGGAAGGCGTTGGAAACCGTCAATTGTTGTGCTTTTTTAAAACGTAGATTAATTGGAGCATGTTAACAGCTAACCTAAAATTTAGAGCCAAACTGTTTCTTTCTTTGCAATGTTTTCCATTTAACGTAACATAACAATATGTTAACGATTCCTATTCTCGCAGCAAATGGCTAAGGGCACCCTTTGCTGAAAACAAACATGTTCAATTATATCCTGATTAAACATAAACCACGGAAAATTCAAACTTTACACTGTTCTAAACGGTTTCATCTTTCCAATGCTTGCTCAGCCCAGGATTTCATTTGAACGCGCGATATGACAAACATTACATACCAAGTGATGGCGACACATTCTGTATGTTTGGGGTTAAAGGTTCAAATGCAGTGGAACTTGAACTTGTAGCGGGGCCAGATTGCTCTTCAATGGAACTTGTCACAGTTGCTTCCATTGAACTTGTAGAAGGGCCTGCTTGCTCTTCAACCAAACTTGCCACAGATGCCTCCGTTGTAACAGGCCTTGGTATGTTAAGAGTCGGAACAGTAACACCTTTCCGTAAGTACATATTCGTGGTCACATCTTGTCGAAAATGTCTATGACAAACTCGATAGTTGTTGTAGAGCTTGGTAGGACTGACCCCTAGCAGACTGGGATTTCCACAAGCTTCAATCTATTTCATCAATAATTCCAAATGCATTCGAGGATTGGGAAAACGATGCCTGTGAGATTTCTCATCTTCACATCCAAATACGGCACATTTTTTTGTGTATCGCACCATCTGAAAAGTTTACTTCATTTACCAACTACATATAATCCCACCACATATGTGTAATTTATTCTAGGATACACGTGTTTGATATTAGTTTCCTTCTTTTCAGTATATTTAATACGGAAGTAAAATACGCGCTATTAGTGAGGTTATGTATTGAGGTAGGTTAGTTTTGTTTGCTTCCAATCTTCCATGCTTATATCCACCATCACGTGCGAAAAACGAAAATAGCGTTATATTTTTATATATCAGATTTTTTGAGGACTTTTTCGGTTGTGGACGACGTACGGATTTATAATTTTGGAAGAGATTGAGCCGAACAGTTACAAATAGTAAGTATAATATAATAATTTAAGCGCAACCGATTTAACCTCAATTTAGTTAATGATTTTAATTGATTTATGTTCACGTTTCAAATTTAAATATGATATAAATGATATTATAAATTACATTTTACGGTAATGTTGCAGTTTAAGGTCCTACTAGTACGCACCGCTACTGCGCACGGGGAATACGTGCACGATTTCTTCTCCCACTTTCCTCTGAATTTGAGACGACACTAAAAAGAAAAGCACCGATACCTCCGCATTGCCAACTTATTTTTTTAGGGAAAAAATTAAAACTCACTAAACGAGACGACTGATTCAAATATTCAAATTAGACTAATTATATCAGTGATTCAAATAATAAATTTGAAACCTTTTTATGTATTGTATTGCCCAGATTCAAAATTCCACTTCACGGCTACCAAGTAGGCCTTGGTTTGTTTACCAAAAATGGAATCCAGTAGGCCATGGTCAAGAAGTGACTTAAGGAATGGTGGGAGGAGAAAGCGCTCTTTTTTCCACCCTCGCCGGAGGCAAGACGTGTTTGGTGCGTGCAGAGTGTTTTGTTTAAAAATCTCGTGTTTTTTTGCTAATTCCCACTGCCATCCGCTGTTGAATTAAACGCTTTTCATTCGCGAATTAACAGACGGAGTGTTTTCCCGTGAGATTTGGTGCAAATCAGTGATATTGACGCTGTCCCATTTTGGCGCCACTGTTTCCCTTTGTCTCACGCGTTACACTAATCTTTGTTCGAGCCAGGACTGTGTTTTGTTGTTACAGGTATGTTTTGCAGGTAGAACAGCATTGTAAATATTAAATTCTGACATGCTAAATTCACAAATTTGTTAAAATCATAATTTGTTCGTATCGGAAGAAAAGTTTGTGTCATGGAATTGGGAAAGTAGTTTAGAGCGACATCAGCGTTCGTTTCGTCACGGGCTGTAATAAATGTTCCGCACTTCGATAGGCATTGATTGGTGATTGGGACTATATAGATCACTGCACGTTGTAGTTTCGTTCGCTCAGCGTAATTTCCTTTCCTTTTGTCCTCGTCCCCTCCGAACCTACGCGTGAGATTCACGTACACACATAGTAGTTGTGTGCCTCTTCCCCTCCGAACATACGCGTGAGATTCACGTACACACATGGAAGTTGTGTGCCTCGTCCCCTCCGAACCTACGCGTGAGATTCACGTCCACACATGGAAGTTGCACAGTAGATTTACTCATTCAGTAGGGACAGCTAGGGTCGGCACCTTTGAAGTTTCGTCAGCCAGATTTTTTAATAACATGGCGGTATTGGCGGTCCTTGCTAGAAAATGCCATAGATGGCAACACCATCGTTCGCGGCAATTTAATTCATTGCACTCAGCCAGACTTGAGTTCTGAGAGAAAACGCCATATGCATTGATTTGAACGACAAAGATGGACAATTGGAAAGATGCAAAAGTGCGCTACGGAGATTTTTCTATTTCTATGCGTCCGTTTTCACCGTCGGTTCTACATGGTTGGTTTGCGGCAAATAAAAAGGAACTTAAGAAACGGAAAGAAATTTTCTTTCTATCAAGATACATGGTTCCAGTACTGATCTCTAAAGGTGTTTTTTTTTTTTAATTTGGCGTCGAAGTTGTTGTTGGAGAGGCGGTTGAGTCCGCACCACTCATGTAAAGGCGTAAGATTTAAACAGCTGATCCGTGATCCGTATAGCCCATTCACAATCGACTCTTCAACGCCAACTTCGACGCCAAATTTTAAAAAACACCCGTTGTAATGTAGAAATCAGGGCGTGAAGGCGCCAAAAACAGCAGCGCCACGCTACGAGCATCTTGTAAAGGACCGCCGCTGCGAAGACATGCGTATTCGAATTTGGCGATAACCGAAACAGCTCCGTGTCCCTACTGAATGAGTAAATCTACTGTGGAACACAGAACACAAACCTTAAAGAAGCGCAGGCTCTGTACAAATTGACAGCAATTCCAATGACATTTAAATCGGCCATATTGCGTTCTGGGACGCGGGAAATTCAAATTATACTTGGCGAGCCATGCTGGCGGGTAATTTGAATTGTTCTAGATATTTAAAATTATTGATTTTCAATGTTACGTTCGTTTATTTCGTTTGGACTGCATTTTTTTGTGTTTTTATAGATTCTAATTATTTAATAAATGCTATTAGAAATAAACGAATCAAAAAAAACACAAAAACAGCAATCCAACGAAATAAACGAACATTGATTATGATGGATTAAAAATAAGACAATCGTTTATATTAATCTAAATATATTGTAACTATATATGTATAATGAAAACGAATTATGGCAGGTATACATGTGTATTGCGACAAAAAATAAATATTAACAGAACAGAACAAACAAAAATATAAACATGATTCTGCATGTAACAAAAATAAAAATATAACAACAAAAAAACAGTTCGATGTTACGATAAAACTAAAAAGCGAATTCTATACCTACATAACAACATAAATATAATAAATTTGAACAAGCAACAAAAATAAAAATATAATTCTATGAACAACAAAGAAACAGTTCAATGTTAAGAAAATTCTGTACATAACATAAATAAAATAAAGTTGAACAAGCAACAAAAATAAAAATATAATTCTATGAACAACAAAGAAACAGTTCGATGTTAAGAAAATTCTGTACATAACATAAATAAAATAAATTTGAGCATGCAACAAAAATAAAAGTAAAATTCCATAAACAAAAATAAAATCTAAACAAGAGTAGCAAAATCAGTCCGTTCAATTAAATCACAAGTTGCTTGGTAGAGGCATCAAAGAAGTTCCCAGCATCTCAGTGTCAGCAGCTCACAAATATGGCAAGGCCCATGAAAAAGAAAATATATTAGTAAGGAAATATAAAAAATATTGATATAAAAAATAGTGACGAAATATAAAATATACATAATTTTAAGTTTATTTATTGTCAGAAAAGAAAATATTTTAATTTAGATACTGATATTTATCAGAATGATCAATTGTTGTAGACGACTTGGAAACACTCTGTGAATCTATTTTACAATAATCATGATCTGAAGAAATTAGAAGCAAACCGTCACCTGTGTTGGATGAACCCTGTTGTGTACTGTTAATGTCTGTGGTGTCACTTGATAAAGTACTAATGGTGATGTTAACGTCTGTAGTGTTACTTGATGGTGCATGATGTGAAAATGTACTGTTGTCTGTATATGAACATGAGGGTCTTAACAAAGCTTCATCAACGGGCAAAATAAATTGTGAGGTGTTCGCGGGTTTGGGAACCGTTTGATATTTAAGGCGCTCTTGTAAATGATTAGTATAATCTGATTTATTAAAGTGATTTTCACAAACATAAAAATTTATACAATTAACTTCATCAGTTATATTGCATGCATTTTTCCATTTTTGAAGAGTTTCAGGATCTCTTGGAAATCTATGAAATTTAAGATTACGATATTGTGTTGAAATTAATTTTGAAAAACAAACATTTTTACATGATGGATATTTGCAATTTCGGTAACGGTGTTGAAAAGAAGCTTTGATTAGATTCGACATGCTGTATTATTTGTGTTTACAAAGTAGAGAAATAGTATTATGTAATGTAGGTATATAGGTTTCTACGTAAATTAATTTCAAACTAACAAAAGGAATGCTTCGACAGAGATACGAGTACTTACATAAATATCCTTCTATCCTGTCCTGTTATGTCCTTTGCCTCCTGTTGATACCATACAATACCTATAAAGTGATAAAACAAATTAGTTCGGTATTGCATGTAAGAATAATAAATAATTATTATTTGTTGTAGAAAACTTTCCCTCCAAATCAATGCATTTGATACAATCTATTATTATATAAACAGGCTATTCAAAATGTACTTCTACTATTCACTAAAATAAATTACACATTCACCTATTAATTACAACATATTTATGATACTTACTCGTGAAAAAACGAATATTTTAACTGCTTTTGTTTATGGCAATTCAGGACATAACCACAACCTAACCAAACCACCCGCTCACTGAAACAAATGAAATTAAACAGCCAATAGGAGAAACGCCAGATTTGGCGCAATAAATGACGCGTGCGCACTAGCCACATTTCCTTCGTCATTACCCCCACTTTTGCGTTCTAATGGCCGACAAACAAATGTCATTTGAATTGCGAGTTAGGCAATACAACTTTCACCCCCATGCTGTGGAAGTTGTGTGTCCCGTCATCTCCCTTCCGACCGGCATGCGGATGTAGAAATAGGGCGTGGGGGTGTCGCATGCGTTAGAGGTTGTATAGTCTATCCAGTGATAGATTGTTGACAGTCAAGTATTCATTTCACGACTCCCGTACTACGCGAAGAAAATAGTACCGCGGCAAATTTAAAATATCCCACAATGTTACTAAATTACAAAATGAAGTCTTCATACACGCGTTGAATTAAGATTTTATTTAGGATGTCTCAGAATAAATGTAGGAGACGTGGATGACATTGCATGACATTCTTCGTAAATTCTAATAACGAATTCGAAAGAAAAAGTGCCCTAGGATAATAATTAACAACGTAAGATGTAGGCTAAAAAATTTATATATGATAATAAATTTATAATGTGACATGAATTAGTTTTGGGCCAGGAAAATAAAATAACGACAAAACTTGTTTACTTCTACATTTTTATTTTTATCTCACCTGGTACAAGAAGCTAACACATTCACTCAAAATGGGGTAAACGTAAACATAGAAAAAACGCATGATTTGAGTGATTTGACCATCTATTTTAGTCATGTACCTATAATACTGTCACTTACCAGGGGTTGAATGTCCCCCCCCCATCTCGTCTTCAAAACGCTACATCTGCAAATAAACCAAATCTTTTAAATAACTAGTCATTACCTAGGTGAAAACTCAAATCACTATCACTATCGTCACTTTCAATGTCAACATTAATCACCAGCTCCTCAACAGACGTATATATCTCTTTTTCAAAATATTGTCTTATAATTTTATTGGTATGACCTATGTAATGTGTCCATTGTTCTGCAGAGACCCCTTCTAAAGCTGTCCTCCACGCCAAAATTGGATTTTTGTTCTTCAGAACCTCACTGTCATATGTTCGCTTGGTTTGACTCCATGCCATTTCAATCGGGTTAAAAATACAATGATATGGAGGCAAACGTAATGGTTTATGACCAGCCTCATGAATAACACGATCCACTACGTAGACAGGACTTTTATAATTTTGTCTGCATAACTTTAATAAGGTGTCCTTTTTATCTGTCTCAGAAAAATGGATATTGTTATTTTGAAGCCAGGTCTGTAAATGAGCTTTTCTCCATGCACAAGTTGGTTTCTTTTCCTCCAAGCGACTATGGTAACTAGCGTTGTCCAGAACAATTATTGATGGTTCCGTCAAAGCAGGTAATAATTTATCTTGCAACCACTCTTCAAAAGTTTCTGCATTCATTTCTGAATGGTAATCCAATGAATTCTTTTTGCTTTTGAAGATGAGTCCTGCCCCTTCAATAAAATTCAAAAGTATTGCAAGACTTGAACGTTTGTAATGGTAGATAAATTTTGAAGTGAGCTCCTGGCCTAAAGTATCCAACGTCACATGCTTTTCTACAATTAAAAATTATTAGTTCTACACACTTAATTTCCTAAAATAATGACCCCAGAAATCTACATGCAAAATAAACTCATAAATTAAGAACAAAAAATCTCATTGAATAAAGCACCCTTTCTTCTCTCTTACTCTGATGAACCATGTCATATAAAACAAAACGAATTTCTTGTTTAATATTTGGACCCAAATCTGTCGTACTATTTTTGGACCATTGCCTTTTAATTTTCTGAGGCTCCTCTTGTACTGCATCTTTGTATTGCAAGACTGAGTTCTTACTAATACCCAAACAAAGTGCAGTTACCTACAAAAACAAGACTTAAAATGATGTGTTAGGTGTAAATCATCAACAGTACCTCAAGAGCAGATCCCAAACACAAATTTCTTTCCTTAAAATAGGTGTATGCATTGGCAATCATCTTTTGTGCTGTCACATTACCAGCGACAATAATATAGCTTCTCTTGGCCTATCAAACAGTTCATTAAAATCAAACGAAAAACCAAGAATCTTACCTTTGACTGAACCGTATTTGTTATATCACTTAGGCCACTCATTGTTTAAAGAAAGTTTTTCCTTCGAAAGATTCTTAATTAAATAGTTTATTTTATAACACTTTGACGTCCTACAAACACACGCTGACAGGAAGCTGACAGGCACCTGACAGGTCGGAACCGTGTAGGGTGTAGGAATAAAAAAGGCGCGAACACTGCCAACGTTAAAGCGCATCAACCCAATGTCCCTATTGATATACATTGTTAATGTCTAGGGAAATTTCTTTTTTTCACGATATTTGAAAAAGTTGAATCTATGGCTGGATTCACTATAGTAATGTTCACACATGTACTCGGTAGTTGTTGTATCTCCATTTAAACGGCTCGTGACGAAATCGCGCGTCCCCGTATCTCAACTGTACCGAAATGAAATATTTTATTGTAATTCGTGTTTAAGAAAAATTTGTTATGAAGTTTGAAAAGATTCCGCCTTTGGGATACCGTTTACGGGGGTTTTATCGGTCCCGTTTTGCAATAACCGCGTTTTATAATTTGTTTATTTTTGTGTTTTGTCGGGAAAAATTCGTTCATTCACCTTAATTCAAAAAATCCACTTTGTCGGTTCGTTTGGCGTATGCGAGTGCAACGTGAGATTTGGCATTGTGTCTAATTTCTTGTTTGTCTTTATTTCTTTAAAAATTCACCGTTTGCTATTTCGATTTTGGTAAATTATGTATTTTGTGTCGCATCGTTTAATGCTGTTTATTTGTGTATACCTTATATTTTGTTTTGTTGCCATCTTGCGTTGCTCGCTTCAAAAATTCAAAGTCATTGCGGATCAAATAATTAAATGAAATAAAAGTTTGGCGTCTCTCACATGTGTGTTTTAATTAACTGGAACCCTCATCGTTTGCATTCCGAACCTTTTCTTTTTTTTTCCGCCGAAAGAAAGACACAACGTAGGGCTCCTCCGATTCGATGACGATGACGATCACGATCACATTTGTTACCGTTTGCGCAGGTTCAAATATTTGTCGGAAAAAGTAATGTCTTCAAATCATTACAGTATATGTAGTTATATGAAAAAAATTAAAACTTGTTAAAACTATTATGAAAATAAAATAAAAAACTGAATTTTGTTAAATTCATTTATTTTAAAAATTGTGTTGTGCTTGGCTAATATGTAGTACAATAAAAACACTCGGATATAGTTATACATATAAATATATTTACATAAATCATAATATACCTAATACAATACAATAATTTAAAAAACTGGTCATTTCTTATCTGCAACACAGTGACATTAGCAAAATACAGGTGTCCCAGAACTGGCTCCCCAGAGAAAACAGGCATGTGCCGACAACAAAAGAGACTCCAAATTCTGCTAGCTCAAATTACCCAGTTATAAAGTTTTAATTTCACCAATCCCGGAAGCTCGTCCTCAGGTGTTACTAAAAATCCGATCGGTTGCTAAACAACAACAAAAAATCTCTGATATCGCACAAATCAATAAAATGTTTGGGCAACTGGAATTTTGACGTTTTCCGATATAAAAATTCGTTGACGTTTATCTGTCATCAATATCAAGACTTGACAATTGCAAAATTCGAAATAAAACAATAAAAATGGCGATTCTAAAAAGATCCGTTTATTTAAATAGGTAACAATGTTAAAGCAGATGTTCGAAATGACCACCATTCATTTGTATGCACAATTGTGCTCTACGTAACAAACTTCTTGTAGTAGCGTTAGTTATCATTTCTTCAGCAACTGAAACAAAGCCTCCTGAATTCGAACTCTCAGATCAGCCTCTGAATTTATGGGCCGCCGATAAATGATTCAGATCTGGAGACCTGGCAGGCCAATGATGCGGTCCTCCTCGACCGATCCAGCGCTGTGGATATTGGTTATCCAAAATTTCCCGAACGTTTTTGCTAAAATGTTGGAACCAGTCATTTATGCGATAAGCAAGAGATATAATTTCAAGTAAATCAGGTAGCTCCGTGCCAATGAATGCTCAGTTCATCTTGCCCCCGTTAATCTTGCGGGGAATTCAAACGGTCCAATCTAGAGCCGGGGATTCGGAATTTTAATAAATGGAAGGATCCACCACGCTTATACTTGCCAAACGATCGCCCAATAGCCCAGTCCACAAATTAACAGAAAACCTATGTTGAAAACCTCTAGGAAATAATTCTCTTGGATTTTCCTGTGCCCAGATATGAAGGTTGTGATATTTGGAACAACCTTACCGGCAAAATAGCGACTCATCAGAAAACAGTATCCGTGACAAGAAGTGCGGAGCATCGTTTTGGTTTATTAACCATAGATAAAACTCTCGCCTAATTGGATAATCCTCTTGCAGAAGATGTTGTACTCCTGTATAGTGGTACGGATGCCTCCTATTATCAGCTGGAACTCTCTGCACCGAACTCTTGGATAAACCCATTTCACGAGAAACTGTTCGAATATTCCGGGTGCCGTCTTCCTCAAGGACATTCAATACGGCTTCCTCGTGTTCGACAGTCTTGGAGCACCCCCAACTTCTTCTTCGAACTGGCTGCATCTGACCCGTTTCTCGACCCCGAGCGATTAATTTCAGGATTGTTTTATGATCCGGATGACTTTGTCTTTGTGGAAATTGTTCACGGTACAACCTTACTGCTTCACGTGCATTGTTCCCACATCGAGCAAAAGTAAGAATCATATCTACGTTCTCAGAGGAAGAATACATGTTAAATGATACACTTGAATTAAATATCGCAGCGAAATTGTATAACAAATGTCAAACTGACGTAAACAATCATTCTAATAAATGTAGTGGACCAAATCTAATGGACAGAATTATAGAGGTTTACGGATAAAAGGAAACCTAGGCAACGCAAAATTGCGATTATTCCACCTTAATGATGCTCAACTCTAATTGGTCAACTTCAGAATGTCTTTTCTCGGTTATCATTTGAGATAGGACTTTTTTTCTTCAAAATACACGTTAATATATTCGCCCTAAGGCTCCCTTTTTTTCTCTAGGGAGCCAGTTCTGGGACACTCTGTATAATTACAATTTGCCCAGCTTTACCGTTTCGCAGGATAATAATCTTGTTTCTCCATTTTCCTTTTAGTCGATGCAGGAGTGTTGGTCTTTTGTTCTTCTTTCATTATTATATTAATTTTTCTCATTACTCTCTCGTGGGCTTCTTGATCCAATCCTTTTAAAAAATGCATTAAATTTTCATCCTCGATGTTTCTCTTTGTTTCTTTATCAATGGATAGGTCTTCAGTAGCAATCTTTTCTTCAACACATTTTTTAATTTCTTCCTGGTGATAATTTTTAATTTGTGATGGTTGTTCCTTTAGCATCTCCACAACACTATCTGTAACATAATTAGTACCCACTCTCTCCTCATACATACATACCATGTGTATGTGTTTGCACATGGTATTTCTCACTGCATACTCTGGGCATTCACATCTGTATCGATGCACACATACCTTGCACACTCTACAAAATAGGGTCCTGCACTCACTTTCACATATCTCATTGTACATTACTTCATAAAATTGGTCACCTTTTGATGACTTTACCTTAAATTGTCCAAAAGCTTCTTTAATTATCTGTATAGTGTTCTTCATTTCTTCTGCCTTTTTATGCGCCTTGATAACAATCCTATCTTGATAATTCCCTGCACTTGGCCTCTCAATGCTCAAAATCCGGTGCCACATCTTGATGTCAACTAGCTCCTCCAAACTGTCCAAAAGTTTTTCAATTGTGATTTTAGTCCTCCTCTTTAGCTGATTGCTCTTCAAAAAATTGTTCAAACTCTTCACTGACATGTTCATATTAATTCCAGCATTTCTTCTATAACAATGGGCCCACATCTGAATTCTCTCCTCATCTATAAAGTAGTATCTAAAACCAAAAAAAAATTAAGTATTTGCACCCTTCTGTAGGTAGTTAAAATAAAATATGTAATAAATTATAAGAACATGCCTTTTTAAGTACTTCAAGAAATCCACTTCATTAGCTTCTTCTAGTTTTTTAAAATATTCTCTTGATAAGCATTTAAACCTCTCCTCATTGCATTCATTCAAAATCTTCTTCATTTCTCCTTTCATTTCCTTTTTCATGTTAGCATCTTTAATTTTGGCTCTTCCCTGAATATTCCAATTCTTCACCACATGCCATGTGCATAATAATCTTCTTGGTGTATTTCCCATTGTCTTCACCCATGCATTATAATATTTTGGATCATCATCTGTCATAAAATATAGTGGTTCCAGGTTCTGTCCAATTTCTTTCCGGAGTGCTCCTAAAAAAATTTCTTGAATTTGGGTGTCTAATCTGTTCGATAAAAAGAAAGCCACTGGAAATCCTGCATTTCTGTCATCCTTCACCAGCATTATTGTCAAATCCATCCCTTTTTTGTTTGTGCAATGTGTCCCATCCATACATATTATATTGTTGAAGTTTAATAGTTTGTCTCTCATTGTAGAATTCATGGAACCTATAGCAAAATCGTCGTCCTTTAATAAGTCATGCTTCTCTCCTAGAAAATATAACCAACACCATACTAGAAAGCTCCAACCACCATATCTCACTAAATCCCTTTCGATAAAAATTTATAACTAGTTGTACATTAAGAAATAAAAGCCCAATCCCATCATAAACTATGCCAATGAGTTAAAATTAAAAAAACATGTAGTATAGGTACCTGGTTTTTTGAAAAAAAAAAGCAAAATTTTGACCATTTGTATTCCATTCTTCAACCTTCAGTGTGACTGCTACCATTTCATTCTCATCCCTCTTCTTTCCAATATTGTGCTTCCTGTATAAATAATCCACGTCCTTTCTGTTTAGCAAATGTTTTCTCTCAAGTTTTTCCTTGTCTGGTTTCCTTGCATCTGCCAAAATCCTGTCAGTTGTAACACCACATCTCAACTTCTGCACAACCTCTTCTTTTTCTGTTCGTGTTAAATGATGAGCCCGTACTCCTTCTTCATGGCCGAAATGTGTTTTTTGGTAAGTCACTGTAACTTCACCTATAAACAAATATAACCTAACTATTAAACTGACAGCTAAGTGTCATAAAATTACTAATTACCATTTTCTAACAATCCCACTATTAATCTTGAAGGGCAAACACCACGCATCTTAATTGTACCTCCTGATTTTTCTGTTCTTTTGGTGTAGGCTTTTTGATATCCTTTATAATATAACATAATCATGCAGAGAATTTATATTACAATCATTTTTTTAATGTTCAATAATACCTTTCGTATCACTTCTGTTGCAACTGTACTCCTTTTGTTTGTAATTTTGTTCATGTCTTGCCCTGATCAATGCATAATTGCTGTCAATCTTCTCCAATTTCACCCACTCTTCATATTGTTGCTGGCTGGAAAAAGAAAACACTAACTTTTGTAAACATACCTTGTGAAACTCTTCGATGTGCTTGCTTAAATCATTGAAAGTCTGGAACATAAGTTCCCTACAATCTACACTTGGACATAACACGTGATTTTTTTTTTCTTTATAGCTGCTGCTTCCTGGTGGATTATTCTAACGTGCCTATTCATCGATGAAATTGTAGCAAACCGTTTGCCACACCGTGGACATCTTCTCCCATCGACATTTTCTGGAGTTTGTTTTTGAGATGTGGAAGCCTGCGATAAATCCATACCTGCTTAAACCTAAGACTTAAAAAATATTTAAGATGAATATTTGATTATAAACAACACACAAAATACGGTATTTTGTTCTAACGAACAGATTTTTAAAAGTTTAAAAGTTAGCCAGATTCAGAAATCAGAACGAATTTCGAAACATGGATAAAGGCGCGAAGAGCGTAACTCAGGTTTACCAAATTGTGATTTAGTGACTTTTCAAATTTCAATTCCCCTCCCCAAAAGTTGCATTGGCAATCCGGAGGTACCGGTGCCTTTTAGTGTCGCCTCTGAATTTGCAGTATGAAATGAACTTACACCGTTGCCAGATTTATTAAAGAATTAACACGCTTTGTCCGCGCACGCTTTTCCCGTGCGCTTTTCTCGATTACATGCGGAATCAGGATTGTTCAGATTGTTCTCCTTTTGTTAGAGTTAAGCCGGCCTGTGATATGTCATTTGGTGGGGGTGCGCGAAAACGGAAAACAGTTGGACGAGTCCATCTTTTGTAAAATAGGGGTGTTCAACAGATTAAAAAATCAGCTGATTTTTGCAGTGACCGGTGAACGAGTAAAAGTTTCCATTTAGCTGTTTTTTGAGTAATTTAAGTGATTTGTTGTGTTTTTTCTCCCACCAAATGACATATCTCAGGTCGGCTTAACTCTACCATAGGGAAACAATTTTTTGTTTATGAAAAATTGTGAAGGTGTTTAAATTATATAAATTCGACTAGTAGGTAACCGTTTGCACCGTCGTAGCTTAAAAATAAGAAAAACATAAAACCTTGGTTACAATTATTAAAATCGTAGCAACAATTGTTTTTAAGGTTGCTTTAAAAATAAGGAACGTCGATGCAAATGGCCTTAATAGTATATTATATATTGAGGGAGAGAAATGCATGATTTTTCCTAAGGTGCAGTTTGTAGCCAGAGGGCGAAGCCCGAGGGCTACAAAGCACCGAGGGAAAAATGAGCATTCTCTCCAGAAGTATATATACTATTTTTTTCACGGTAGGGAGTAGAAACAGCACAAAAATCTCAAATTTTAAGAATAAAAAAATGATGACAAATGAGTTGTCATCTTTCGATGAATTTAATGGAATTAGTAGTTGCCTTGACAACACAATTAGATTTTTGTCACAACAGTCAAAAAAAATGAAAACTCCCATTAGATTTTTGTCACAACTGTCAAAAAAATGAAAACTCCCTAGGGAGCAAATATTTGCTCCCTAGGGAGAAAATGCTCTACTTCTGTCACAATGTTGACATCCGAAAAGTTGATTTCTACTCCCGATCGTGAAAAAATAATATTATACCCCTTTTTTCGTAACGTATGCTGCTTTTTTTGTTCAAATTTCTGAAATCTGGTGGCGCCATCTTGTGGTGTAAATCGTAGGCATGCCAGCCATATCGATCTATCGGTATAACATAGACATCTACTATGTCCTCTAGACAAGTGTAATGTCAGTGCTGTAATGTTGGTGGTCTATATAAGCACTACAAAATTACATTTGAAATTTGAAAAGACTTACAAAAGATTTTCGCCAATTTGTTATAAATAGATAATGGTTACCTATTCGTGAGCATGCCAGCCATATCCATCTGTCGCGCGTTCAAAGGTTGGAAAACCGTCAATTAATTGTGTTTTTTTAAAGCATAGATTAATTGGAGCATGTTGACAGCTAACCTAAAATGTAGAGCCAAAAATATCTTTTTTTTCTTTCTTTGCAATGTTTTACATTAAAAATAGAATAACTTAACAATTCCTATTCTTGTAGACATGTTCGATTATGTCTTAATTAAACATAAACAAATGTCATCGTGTCAAATGGCGGGAAATTCAAATTAAGAGCACGAAGCTAATATGGCAGTTCCAATTCAATAATTGTACTTTTCACTTTTGTGATTTGTTACTTGAATAATGTGTGAGCGTATTTTATTATTGAAATTTTTTATTTTTTATTCTTCAGAAGCGCCCGTACTGTGGCGCCCTCATCGGCGAAAATTGGCTCTTTCTCGGAAACATTTTCACAATGCTTTTTTAATGAAATGAACAGGCCGGTTATTATACAGCAGGTCGTGTGCCGAATATATTTCTCCTGAATTTTAACTCGTTGCTATGATATTTGGAAATACAACTCGTGCTGTTTCAAAAGCAAAGAGGTTTTTTTGCAACGTTCTTAAATTTGACCACATCTGATAGTCTAAGATCCCAGTGCATGATTTCTACGTTCATCTGTTTTTTAATCAAAACAAAATTTTTATAGATAATTATGAATAGAGAAATATGTTTCTGCAGGGTTGCCTATCAAAATATGGGCGCAAGTATTTTTTAATTAAAATTAAATTAAATAATTTTTTCCCAAACAGTTTCGTTCACTTGTTTTTTTACACAAATTATAATTAAAGCTATTTTTTTTTCTCTACACGATGGAATACGGTTGTTTATGGAAAAGTGGCCGCAAATAGGGGTAACAGTTAAAGATAGATAAGAGCAAAAGAGAGTTAGCGCACCACACCGTGTATTTTTTTTATGTTGTATCTTTGATTTTAAATATTTATTCCTATAGCAATACAGCAACACTTCTAATAAAGTATTTTGTTTGGTGCTGTCCAGAACATAAACATACGAAGAGAAGATTACAAATAACGCTATAATCCTACCCCTAATTAATGATCGGCCCAGGGCCAGTTTATACGTTTTCGTCGTCATAAAAGTATAAACTGACAGTTTTTGACAATGAAATGGCATATAACATAACCTGATATTTAACTTTTTAAATGTGTGGTTATTCTAAATTTCACTAGATATCGCCACTTCATCTCCATCACATGACCAACTTCATTAAACTATGTTAACGAATTTCTTTTCTAGTACCACAAATTTCCCGAAGAACCTCAAACCATTCAGCTCTAACTCCACTGTCGCTGGGAAATTGAAATAAAGGTTTTTCAGAATTGCTACAAATAACGCATTTAATGAGCATTTTCAGAGTTTTTTGATTGACAAAAATTCAAATTTGACGGCAATTTTACCTTGATGTCTAGCAAACAGATGGCACCACTTCATCACTATCCCATGACCAACTTCATTAAACTATGTTATGGCCATTCCAATTCCATTAAAATGCGCTTCGTATGAAGTATGTTGTGGATAGTGATGAAGTGGTGACATCTGTTTGCTAGACATCAAGGTAAAATTGCCGTCAAATTTGAAATTTTGTCAATCAAAAAACTCTGAAAATGCTCATTAAATGCATTATTTGTGGCAATTCTGAAAAACCTTTATTTCAATTTCCCAGCGGCAGTGGAGTTAGAGCTGAATGGTTTGAGGTTCTTCGGGAAATTTGTGGTACTAGAAAAGAAATTTGTTAACATAGTTTAATGAAGTTGGTCATGTGATGGAAATGAAGTGGCGATATCTAGTGAAATTTAGAATAACCACACATTAAAAAGTTAAATATCAGGTTATGTTATATGCCATTTCATTGTCAAAAACTGTCAGTTTATACTTTTATGACGACGAAAACGTATAAACTGACAGTTTTTGACAATGAAGTGGCATATAACATAACCTGATATTTAACTTTTTAAATGTGTGGTTATTCTAAATTTCACTAGATATCGCCACTTCATCTCCATCATCGACTTGTCATTTGGTTTACTTTTTTTCGACATTTGGAATGGCCATAACATAGTTTAATGAAGTTGGTCATGACTATCCATTACATACTTCATACGAAGCCCATTTTAATGGAATTGGAATGGCCATCTGTGATGGCCATAACATAGTTTAATGAAGTTGGTCATGTCAGAAATTTGAACAAAAAAAGCAGCATACGTTACGAAAAAAGGGGTATAATATTATTTTTTCACGATCGGGAGTAGAAATCAACTTTTCGGATGTCCACATCGTGACAGAAGTAGAGCATTTTCTCCCTAGGGAGCAAATACCGAGTGACTATAAATGATTGAAAATTATTTTGTTATGTTGGTAACACATTTGAAATTTTTAGTTGGCAACATCGTTGGCATGACACACGCAATTTTTAAAATTGAAACAAACGTCAAAAAAATCTAAATCGACAATGTACTTCGTGACTTAACCTAACCTAAATAGGAATGATTGACAGATGATGCACGAGAAGACTTGCACTACCAACTGCATCAGTGTTGCCAATCCACTATTTTCCTTCAATCATTTATAGTCACTCGGTATTTGCAAATATTTGCTCCCTAGGGAGTTTTCATTTTTTTCACAGTTGTGACAAAAATCTAATGGGAGTTTTCATTTTTTTTGACTGTTGTGACAAAAATCTAATTGTGTTGTCAAGGCAACTACTAATTCCATTAAATTCATCGAAAGATGACAACTCATTTGTCATCATTTTTTTATTCTTAAAATTTGAGATTTTTGTGCTGTTTCTACTCCCTACCGTGAAAAAAATAGTATATATACTTCTGGAGAGAATGCTCATTTTTCCCTCGGTGCTTTGTAGCCCTCGGGCTTCGCCCTCTGGCTACAAACTGCACCTTAGGAAAAATCATGCATTTCTCTCCCTCAATATACAGGGTGTTTGAAAATTGCTAGTACAAAAAAATACTGGTAATTGGTGATGGTGAGTTAAAGTCATCGGCAAAAAAAAATTTTAATAAAAGTCCTCTAGTTTTCGAGATAAAAATTACTAAAAATTGGGTTAAAATTGTTAGTACCATTGTTAGTTGCCAAAATCTTGCAAAAAAATATTTATTTTTCATATTGTTGTATAGTCCTTCATTATCACGCTTGGTTACCAAGGTTTAAAAAATACTGCCCCGCCTGAGGCGTAAAATATGCTGGGATAGGGTTACTTTATCCCTTTTGTTTAAAAAAATTAAAAATTGGTTTTTTGGATTTCTTAGGGCTTCTAGATGCCACAGTTTTTTTTTTGTACTAGCAATTTTCAAACACCCTGTATAATATACTATTAAGGCCATTTGCATCGACGTTTCTTATTTTTAAAGCAACCTTAAAAACAATTGTTGCTACGATTTTAATAATTGTAACCAAGGTTTTATGTTTTTCTTATTTTTAAGCTACGACGGTGCAAACGGTTACCTACTAGTCGAATTTATATAATTTAAACACCTTCACAATTTTTCATAAACAAAAAATTGTTTCCCTATGGTAACAAAAGCAGAACAATCTGAACAATCCTGATTCCGCACGTAATCGAGAAAAGCGCACGGGAAAAGCGTGCGCGGATAAAGCGTGTTAATTCTTTAATAAATCTGGCAACGGTGTAAGTTCATTTCACTGCAAATACAGAGGAAAGTGGGAGAAGAAATCGTGCACGTATTCCCCGTGCGCAGTAGCGGTGCGTACTAGTAGGACCTTAAACTGCAACAGTGTCAGAAAAGCATGTTATCAAGTTTTACCACATTGCTCAATTTTTTGGGCAAGATATGAATTACCTGTCTCGAGGGGAAAATGCCTACACAAGTGGGCACGTGCGGAGCGTTACATTTGATGGCAACGTGGAGCCTGTACTACTGAAAGGAGTTGTGCAAGCCAGCATGAAGAAGAGGGCATATAATGTTGAGGTAAGATATTTTATTAAGTTAGTTTTTCGTCAGTTACAATTTTTCTGTGCTCAACAATAGGTGGCTTACAACCCCAGAGAAGGTGTTAAAAAGGCCTATTACACCTGCCCACGAGGTAAAGTAACCTGCCACCATATGGCTGCACTGCTGTATCATGGACATTACAACATAAGTGCTACGGATACTGCATGTCAGTGGAAAATTGTACAGACTCCACCTGAAACAGCACAACCTGTGAAACTCAGTGACCTTTTCACAAGAAAAAATCAAAATTATCGGGCCACTAAACGGGATCTGAGTGCTTCAGAAATTACAACTTTTGCACAAGCTTTGGGTCCCAGCAATGTTGTAGGTTTTTCTTGGTTGTTAAGGGCTGAACCCACTGTAGACGCTGCTACACGAATACCAAACATCGAAGATATAATTTTCAGCGAGGAATATCTGGCTGCAATGGATAAACAAATATTTATCTTAGAACGGAGCCAGGTATCAAAAGAGACGATTTTGGAAATTGAGAAGCTGACAAGGGGGCAACATTTAAATTCCAATTGGCATCTAGCAAGAAAGCATAGGTTGACAGCTAGCAAATTTGGACTAGCTTTAAGTGCCTGTCGGCGGAATAGATATCCTCCTTCCTTGCTAAAAAACCTCATGGAAGGTTACAGTTTGGATCGTGTAGCAGCAGTACAGTGGGGTAAACAGCACGAAGAAACAGCATTGGGGGAATTTAAGGCAGCGACAGGACTTTCTTTTGAGCCATCCGGCTTATGGTTGCATCCATGTGGCTTATTAGGGGCCAGCCCAGATGAGGTCGGCGAGGATTTTGTGATTGAGGTCAAATGTCCATACAAATTCAGAAATGCAGCAAGCTTGAAAGATGTGGTGGACAAGAATTACTGCTTTTGGTATGAAGGCGATGTGACAGTAGTAAACACAAATCACCAGTACTACCACCAAGTTCAAGGGCAGCTGCATTTATTAGATAAAGCAGTGTGTTACATGGTGATATGGACCCCACAATATACGCAGATTTTCACCAAAAAATAAAGATGAAGATTGGGCAGAAAATTTAAATACATTAATAGAATTTTATATAAAAAAATATGTAACACACAATGAAATAAATCCAATTTATTATACATCATACCTATTTTAATACCTCAGATCCATGATCAAAAAATTACATTACATTTTGTTTGAAAATAAATTAAGTGAAATCATTACTCTGCGTCATCTAGGAATAGATGCTCCACTTCCTTTATCAAAGGATATTGCAGATTTGTCAAAGCTGCAACACCTTTGAATATTATGTCACCAAATGGACACAGCGTTTCTGGCAGATTGCTCAATATGCGAAACGATTTTATTCTGCAACTCGCTCGTTCCACGTGAATTCTTGCACGTGCTATAGATTGTGTTTGCCTCACTTGTGCTGGCGTGAATTGTGGAGTTCTTAGGAAGGGTGGAATATTAAGATTAACCCCGGGCGGTAAGATGTCCTGTATTAGGAAACCCTTATCGGCTAAAATTAGGTCTCCTGTTTGCAATTTGTCCAGTACTCCACAATCCTGAACAATTTTTTTGTCTGACGTTGCTCCTGCATATAAATCGCTGACATATGTGACCACTCCATTGGGTGCAACCCCTACTAAACCTTTGAAGGTATGGTGATGTTTATATGCACTGTATGTTTGTTTCTGTACAGCCATAGATTTTCTCGATACTACAGTAAAAATTTCTGTACAATCCAACACCAGTCTACACTCTGTGAATGAGCTGAAACAGTTAGGCAAACACATTTTGTTTTTGCTTCGTGATGGAATGTCGGACATTAACTGTTCAAACAAAATTTCATGAATAGCATGAATGTACGTTAAAAATATGTTTGAAACTGTAGCTTGCGACACGTAAAACCTTTCAGCTGGATCCAAATGGGGTGCATTCAACCGCAGCTTCATTAAGGTTAACAGTAGCTGGTCAATGTTTTCTATTTTCTGCACTGCCCAGCCTAAGTAATAATTTAGTTCCACATCTTTGAACAGATCGTACAGAGCCTCAAATGTAGAATGTTTTGGTAAACCACTATATAGCAGAATTAATTTATCACTGCCTTGTACATTTTGGTAACAAAACCGAAGAGACATATATGACATTTTTTTGTTTAGTTCTTCAATTTGTTGTCTTAAGAAATAATTTTCCGCTTCTGCCACGGCGCTACCACCAGATTCGGTGGATGGGAAAACGTCGTCTTTGCTGCTGGATGGTAAAGGGACTCCCAGTTCAGTAATTGCTGCAGAAGTGGAAGGCATTGGTTCTCTTGATGTGGAAGGCATTGGTTCCCCTGATGTGGAAGGCACCGGTGCCCTTAATGTGGAGGATTTAAAATAAAGTATAGATATAGGATAATTTAAAAACAACACACACATGTGCTCTCTACATACATTACTGTTTTCTTTTTCTTCATTTCTGTTTCTGGGAAAGCAAAACGTGACCTTTTCTCGACATTAAACTCGAACAGCTCTGGACCATTTTTTCTTTGACCATCGCGAAAGTGACAACTACATACGTGAGCACCTGGTCCTGGTTCCGTGTCGCGACTATAAATAAAGTTGTACTTAATAAAGATATGTAATAATGAATCTTACTTACCGCAAGAGCCGTTTCCATCGATTTCTTTTCTTTTCGTTGAGCGGAAATCTAAAAAATTTACACACGGCCCCCCGGTCACTGTAGTGGTTACAACCATAATCCCAACACATCACCATTATGGGAAGAATCTACAAGTTTACCCTTTTCAATAAGTATTATTGAGGTTATGTTTCAAGAAATAAATGAGATTTTTGTCTTTACTTACTTCTTATTGAATCACACGCTTATAATACAAGTCCACAAGATGTACTGCAATTACTGCACTATCCAGGAACACATATAAAACCGTAGAATTACAAAACACTCGCGAATCTAATGGAACAACAGTAGCACATGGATGCAAACAAAACTGACCTTACTCAATATGACGTCACGACTAATATGGTGTATAATGTTTTTTTAGCCTTACCTTAACAGACAAAAGACCACAGTTTAGTCTTGAAAAAGAAGAAAGATTTTTTTTAATTGTGACGGAAAAGGGAAAAATCATGAAACGCAAAGAAAGACACTAACAGAGATAACGTAGAGATCGGCAAATGGATAGAGGATTTTGTCCGCAAGTCAACAAAATATTGTATGCTTGCTTTCTCTGTCACTAGCATGGAATTTACCTATTTCGATCTCCCTCCCACAGTTGCAGTCCAGGCGTAGGTGGCAGCACCGTAGGAGCGCGTTCATAAATACTCTGGGTAGGTATAAAGGTTACCCGTGGGCATGGATTTATTAGTACTGGATACGGCAATACCCTATAAACGTATGTCGACTTTGAAAAAACATATCACAGACTTCGGTACCTTCCCCCATTTCATTCTAACCTGTATTAAAATATGTTTCTCTCTGTTATTACAATACGTATGTCGTTTTGATGTTTCGCAAATGTCAATTTTGAAGTTTGAAATTAATTCAAAAGTCTGAACCTGTGGTCTGAACTGTCATAAAACTTCCTGAATTCGTAAAATAGAATAATTGCAATAATGAAAACCTGCAGAATTTGTTCTACTCCTTATTGTTCTTCAAGATAAGATTTATCTTTTCACTGGTATGTACCTAAAATAGACGATTCTTTACAAATACCGAAGACCTGGGTGAAAAAATGATTTCAGTTTTCCAAAAGAAACCTTCTTAAGAAACAAATGGATATCAGTGTGGAAGAGACAATCAAAGTTGCAAACGATGCGGTTATTTGTTCAAAACATTTCGGAATTCTGATTAGGATGAATGTAAAAAACCATGCAAAATTTTAAAAAGGGTTTTTATAGGTATCTTCACAATACCTGAATTTTCCTACCACACCTAATGCCCCCTTTAATTTCAATTTCGCAGAAGAACATTGTAGTGGCAACAAAGGTAGAGCGTATAAAACTTAAATATTTAATTTCTCTTTCATAACTTACTTACCTATTTTTAAAAATTGTTAGAAAATAAAACTACGGCTACTCAATCAGCAGATTCGAGATATAATGCAGATGTAACAGTAGAGCATTTTAGTAGCCCTCGAAAAGTAAATATGATCCAACATGTTGACGAGCAAAGGGAAATACACTACGAATGTAAGAAAACTGCGAAAGCTCTTAACAAAAACAAGATAAGAAGTAAACTTAACAAAGTTGTATTATTTAATAATGAATAAATATAAGAATCTATTACGAGTAATATTTATTTTGGTGTTTTTTTGTAAGTTTCATGGATACTTGTGAGTTTGAATTTACGCGCAAATTAAAGTTAAGTGGTTCACAAAAATATAGGTAGTTGTTGAAGGCAGACAACTCTCTTCACCTTTGTAGTCCAAACCTGGATTTCCTTTTGTGAAATCTTTTCCAACAGCATTGTCAGTGTTTCACATTAGAGTGAAAAATACCTGGCTTTAGACGAATTAGTCATTCTTAATACGTTCAAGTTCTAAAACAATAATACTTGATAGAGTTAACGGTTCAAATACTCTCGAACTATGCAAACTTCAGAGAAACAGATTAGAAAAAAGATGACACGACTGACAGGAGAGTAATAAATAATTGATAGATTGAGAATTTAAACCAATCAGAGTCGGGGGACTCGCTAAAGGATAGTGCTAATACCCAAATAATGCGTTGAGAGCGACAGAAATAGATGGTACGTTTTATTCAACTATGATGGCTGTACACCGTATCCAGTACTAATACATCCATGCCCGTGGGTCACCCAAACGCCGTTCACAAATTAAAATTGGGGGAATAATCACGCTACCCCAGATCGTTCACAAATGTTTAGAGTGACACAAGGAGTGTGCCCATGTTACCGATGTCTAGCGGTGCGGGAGAAATTACCCATACGTCAGATTTGACGTTTGTCAAATATCTGACGGCAGTGAAGCGGCGGCTGCGTGAAAAAAATATGTTCAAAGGTGTTTTTATACAGTTTTTAATTATGTTTTGAATAATGGGAACAAAATTTTGGAAACTGGAACGGCTGACTCTGAAATGCATTTGAAATTGTCTGTTGGTTAACCCCGGTACAATCACTACAATCCGTTCAACATATCCAACAATTCTTAAAGGTATTCCTTGTGCAACCACACTTATATTCTTTTCTTCCCCTTCCTGTATTGAATCCGGTGATAACAAATTTACAGGGGAAAAAGGTTTTTTTTGCAAAACAAATTGTCCCAGAAATAATTAATTTTCTTTTTCTTTCGTCAAATTGCATTTTTAATCTCTTGTTCTTCATTTAAGCAGGTGGTTAAATAGATGACAATTAAATGTGAGTTGACAATGTTGGCATTTACAAAAACAAAAAACACGCGTTTACCCGATTCTGTCCATAATGCCGGAGTGACACTGCAGTCACGTGATATTCTCCACACTCTACCTTCGCCCATATTTTATGAACGCGCTCTAGCTGTTTACGTCAACTACATTTGACAGTGACAAGTAAATGACAATTCACAACAACAATTTTGACATCTAACACCTGTGCTAAATTTTCAACAAATTACTGCTCGTCTACGTTAACAACATTTTGATTTTGTTTCTCGTGTGCATCAAGTGATCAAGTGCTTTCATTATCCGTAAGTAGACTTATCTAAAAGTTATTATAGTGTAACGGTTGAAAATATGCACGTGATAAAATAATATTCGTTTATTTCTTAAAACTAGAAACAACGTAGACAAATGTGTTTAATAAAGTCTATTCTTATTTTAGTTAAGATGCCGTCTTCGCGATTTTGTCTGGTCTGTGAGCAGGGTTGCCAGATTGTTCTTAGTGAAAAAGCGGAGATTTTTTCAACATGTAGGATTGAAAGTATTTTCCATTAAAATAACACGCTAACCTGAACTAAAATAAATATTGAGTCTTTATTTTAAATAATTTTAAAAAATAGAACATTTAGAAACAATCTAATACATACATATAATATAAATGTTAGGTAATTAATATTTTAAAGAACTTTGTGCTTTTTTGATTATGTCTTTTTTGGTTCGAATATATTTATAAAATTCATGACAACTCATATTATAATTTATTTTCACGCACAATTCTGCTTCAACCAATTCTCTTGTCATTCTGTTTCTGGTGTCTGTCCACCCAGCATTCATTAGAGAGAATACTCGCTCTACATTTGCATTACTAAGAAATTGACAAAACGGGTTGCACAATTTTAAACAAATTTGGCAGTTGCGCCTTTTGAAAGATATCAGCCCATATCTTATCGACGTTGTTGTCTTGGATTGTCAGATTGGGTAAAATAATATCGTTGAAATTTACGATTTCATCGTACAAACTATCGTAATCAATGTCGATACAATTCAATACTGTTTTCCCTAGCTCTGCAACTTCGGCGTATTTAATGCCACTCTTCAAATTAAACATTTTAAATTTTTCAAAAGGGGGATTTTCAAAATTATACCAATCCTTTAGGTACTTTATAGCTCTAGTATATACTCCTAGAAAATCTTCTTCCAATTTTTTCTTTTCATAAGTTGAGAAATTGAGCATTGCATTTTGAACTTTGCAACCAAAAAACTTGTCTTCTTTACGACGTTCCAATTGTGTTAAAAGTTTAATCATAAGATCATGCAACTCAAAACATAATACGTTTTGTTTTTCTAGTGTTAAAAGTGGACTTACAAATAAATTTAAAAAATGATGCGAGAAGTACAAATAACATTCCTGGACTGTAATGTTGGATCCTAAGTCATCTGAAATTTCATCTTCTTGATTGCTTAAAAAATCCCATATAACTTTTGGACATTCTTCTTCACCAAGCTTCAAAAAGTACATTTTCACTGCAGTCCAACCTTCCAATATTCTTTCTAAGCACTTGAAAAGTGAGAGCCACCTTGTTGGAACATGACGTAAAACTGCATTAAACATTAAATCCGAATCTTCAAAAAGTTTTTGTAGTTGTGTAGTTTTTTGGCAGAAGTAGAAAATTCTGCATACATTTTTAAGACTAAAACTTCAACATCATATTGCAGTTTTCTGCAGGCAAACTTGGCAGTGTTGTGTAAAATATGGCAGTGACAGTCGCCTTTAAAAATATGTAAATTGTCTTGCTTCAAAAAAGTAAAAACTGATTCTCTAACGCCATAGTTTACAGGTGCATTATCAGCACTGTATGATATCATATTTTTCAAATTTAATTCTGGGTACTTTGCAAGAACTTCAAGAATATTATGATAAAACAGATTTTGAGCCATTCTGAGGGTGAAAATAAAATAAGCAGATTGGGAAAAATTTTCTGTTTTTCTTATTGGATGCATCAGTTGCAACGGTAAAACACAATGCAGATGGTGAAATCAACTCCTTTAAAATCATTTCTGTTCCATGAGGTTTTAACACTTTTTTGGCTAACGCTTCTGCTTTTGTACGACCACATTTAATTTTTCCAGCAATTTTGGAATCATCTATAACGTTGGACATTAATTTTAAACTACAGTCTAAACTATTATAACTGTGAGAATGTAATATGGAGTGATAAACCATTGTCATCTCCACAACACAGACGTTATCACTTTCAATGCTATTATGTGCAGCATAAAAATTGTTCATAATTGTATTTTGTTCTAGATTTTTTACCCTGGTTTGATGTTTGCTCGTTGATGCGTGATCCTTTACAGATTTTTCGCCATTGTATTTTACTGTAAAACTGGCTTTGCAGTGAATGCATGAGCCAGTTTCTTTATCAACTTTCCGTAACCAGGGATATATTTTTAACCACTCCTCTTTAAAACTGCAGCGGTATACCACTTTTATTTTCTTGGACGTTGGAGTATCACAAGAGTTTGGCGAGTCCATTGCCTTAAACTGTTACAATCATACTAGGAATATAAGTAAATATAATAAAAAAAACCTTTTAAACCGTACCGAAAGTGTACACCCTGTGATATCCCTGTGCTGTGCTGATTTTGTTTCCACTTGTCAAACTAGCCAGTCGAGCCAGTCTTAGTGACTTAGTGCGAAACTGTAAAAAACTTAAATTACTAAATTGAAAGTGTTCAAACTATGCAACTCATTATTCAAGTCTGTATTATGTACATGGTAAGTTCTTCTGAAAATGGGATAAAATGCGTTTTTAAGAAATTTGAAAATTAAACAAAAAAATAATATAGGAATCACAAACAGTAAAAAAAGCGGAGACGAGTCCACAGTGAGCGGAGACATGTGATCGCTATTAAAAAGCGGAGACTCCGCTCGAAAAACGGAGATCTGGCAACCCTATCTGTGAGTCATCACAGGATGAAGTGCAGAGTATGCATCGTTTCCCTACCAAGTTGGGACAGGTATACTCCGTACTCTGATAGATTGCACGTTTTTTGACAGAAGACAGACACAGAAACTGGTTTGGCGGGAATTAATCTGCAGGGATACAACGGTTTTCTATATAACGTGAAACAATTGAGATGAAGAGTTTAGTATTTTTCACTGCTTTATGTTTTGGAACTAGAATTTAAAAACGTGCAATCTATCACCGTACGGAGTATACCTAATTATAGTATTGGAGTTGCATGTCTAATATACATACTATGACAATGACAAAATATGGCAGGAAAACATGGGCATTGAATACTGGTGATTGGTAATGGGTTTATACAGGGCTTTCATTTATGAATTCGTGTCACAAGAATGCTGTGTTGCCATTTTAATACATGAAGTCGCAGCCATCTGATGCATGAACCAGGCATTTATCTACTCTGAAGGGTGTGCTTATTCCTTTCCTACCCTAAGTATGTATAATCAGAAAGCAAGGTAATTGGTGGTTGTTCACTCCAGCTCATATGTTTATTAATTGTTAGACATCTGCTTTAAATTATTATCATTAATATATGCTTTCATTTTCTCTTTCCCTTAATAAATGTAATAAGTTATGTTGTACAAATTGCAAGAGTAATTCCATTATATACCTCAATTTTTTTTTTATCCAACAGATATAACCATGGAAGTTTGTGCGCCCCAAATGGCTGTATCTGTAATGCACTCCTTACATTGAGGCTCCCAGCACACCGAAAGGGTCTGTTCCACAAAATTTATTTAAAGTAGTGAAGGATATATCCCGAGCAACTGCTACGCCAAGGAAATTGAAGCTAATGGATATGATATGCAGAAAAGAAGATCACGTGAGGAAATTGAAGAAGATATGCAAGAAAATCTAATGACTTCAAAGCCTTATGTGCCTTTGACAAGTCTCAAGTGGTACAGAAACTATTTAAGGGCATGGCTATGAGCATAGTGAATTTTCTTGTGTCAGAGTTGAGGAATGCACGGCGCGAACCCAGGGGACGACGATGGACCGTAAAGGAAAAAGTTGTGGCCTTAGTTTTAATGAAGAGAAGTCGCAAGGTGCTTCAGATTTTTGAGCAAAATCGTCACCATGCCAAAATCTGCGTGAGCGAAAAGACACCAGGGCTGAGAAGACGAAGCTTAAAAAAATGGCTCATAAATGAACATATGTATACTTTTCATCTTATTTGATAACGTTTAACAATAACACTAATAAATTATCTGTGTCACTATTGATGAGGCTGAATTTTATTTTATATTTAGTTATTTCATCCATATGGTAACATCAATCACTATTTACAAAACATAATTACAGAGCCGAAAATAATTATTGACATTGAAATTGTCAACTCAACGTGAACAACGTTTCATTAAAATTGAAAGTGGTGAAAACGTGCTGTAAATGGCGCGAAATCTTAACCCTTCTGGCACCATTATTTTGTGAAGAGAGCGACATCTAAACTCTTAACCAATCTAAGGGGTTATCATTATCAATGACGGTTGAACCCTAGATGGTTGAACATAAAAATTCAAAAATATGACAGAAATGTCAAATTCTGTCGGCTAGAGCGCTCCCTAGTAAAATGTGCCGGTACTACCATTATATTTCTTTCTCTCTCTAAAAATGTTTCAGAATATTCAAGAGGGAGTGCGCTGGCCATGGGTTCCGTTCATAGACAAAATAAGAACATATAGAACGCAAACTCCCTATACATTTTTTGGGCATAAAGCGTTTACCGCCATCTCTTATCCTGGTGACGGGGGAATATCACAGCCTACTGGATACGTTTACCTTTCCTTTGATTTTTTATCGACTGTAATTACACGAGAGGTCTTTTTTTGTCCGGATAAAATTGAATTTTTTTACGATAATTTGGTGGTTTGTGGAGTCAATTTACCAAAAAGAAACCAAATTAGAGTTTAAAAAATGAAATTTTATCCTGGACGAAAAAAACCTCGAGCGTAATTCGATGAGATAATTGAATGAATAATGATAGGTAGGTAATTATGAAAAATTGAATTGGCCATTTTGCACGTCAATTTATTACAAGCTGTGTCAATGTTTAAGATTGTTGGTTCGTTATCATAACAACAAACAATAATCAGGTTCGAAAAAGTTTGCCATGGAAGTTTAAGCACATTTTATCCAGATGCAAAGTTAGGGCTAACTTTATCCGATGTCAAAGTGACAAATGCATCGCGGCTTATGGGATTTTTTATACATGAATTAAATTATCGACTGTAATTACACAAGAGGTTTCATTTAGTCGACTGTAATTACACGAGAGGTCTTTTTTTGTCCGGATAAAATTGAATTTTTTTACGATAATTTGGTTTGTGGAGTCAATTTACCAAAAAGAAACCAAATTAGAGTTTAAAAAATGAAATTTTATCCTGGACGAAAAAAACCTCGAGCGTAATTCGATGAGATAATTTAATGAATAATGATACCTAGGTAGGTAATTATGAAAAATTGAATTGGCCATTTTGCACGTCAATTTATTACAAGCTGTGTCAAAGTTTAAGATTGTTGGTTCGTTTTCATAACAACAAACAATAATCAGGTTCGAAAAAGTTTGCCATGGAAGTTCAAGCACATTTTATCCAGATGCAAAGTTAGGGCTAACTTTATCCGATGTCAAAGTGACAAATGCATCGCGGCTTATGGGATTTTTTATACATGAATTAAATTATCGGTAAAATATTTTTTGCAACGAAAACGTACCTATTGCTTAGCAATTAGACGAGAAAAATTGGCACGATAAAAGCACGACGGCCGTAGGCCGGAGTTGATTTTATCGTGCCAATTTTTCGAGTCTAATTGTCAAGCAATTAGTTTGAGTTGCAAATAAATATTTTTCCTGACTAAATGAAACCTCGAGTGTAATTCGGCGAGACAATTTAATGAATGAACAATGCAAATTTAATTTTTTTATTTGGTATTAAAGGTATTAGATGCCTAGCAACTAAAGGTATAAGTTACCTGAGTGTTTTTGCCGGATAAAAGTTAGGGCAAACTTTTATCCGCTGTCAAAGTGACAAAATCACAGCGCCTTATGAGATTTTTTATACATGAATTAAATTGTCATTGAAAATTTTCACAACAAATTAAAACGCCAACAATAGGTACTTTCGATATTTTATTTTCAACCGTCTTTGATACAGTTCTGCTTTATTTTTATAAATATTATTCCTAAATGCTATCGTTCTCGTATCCTACCATTTAAAATTAAATTTTACCCCTTAATGTAAATGTGGTTAAATGAATTATTTTACCAATAATTTCATCTCCAATTTTATTTTTAAGTGAACGAAAAATTAACATTAGGTACTTATGTTTGAATTACCGTTGAAATTTTGCTTTTAATATTATCGGTCGGAGTTATGTTACTCAATATAATTTTGAAAATATTATGAATCTTATTAACATTTTTTACAAACTCTAAAAAACTCACACTTGCCACTTTCTGCTAAATTTTAGTATAAATCCAAAAATCCTTCCAATGTGCTGTTTTTTAATCCACATTTTTTTCCAAAGTAGGTAAGTAGTTATGATGGGGGGGTTCTGGGACAGTTCGATGGCGTGTCCATCCGCAGCTAATGGTAAGGTGACCTCAAGGTCGCGAAGAAGTCGATCGTCAATGACCAGAAGCTGAAGAAGTTCTTGCAGCCGAAGAAGTGGTCAACAATGACCAGAAGCTACGTCACAGTGGCCGTTACCACAGCCAAAAAAGGGCGTGGCCCCAGGTGTAATTAAAGGTGTTTTTGAGGTGTTTCCAAAACAGGTGAAAAAAATTATTTTTACCTGTATTACCTGTACAGGTAATTACACCTGGTCCTGTGACGTATTATTTGAAGGTCGGGTGCGGTTAGTGCGCGTGTACTAATGAAAAAAAGTTTTTGTTGAACTGGTCGGGATTCGAACCACGTAGATGCGATTGCGAATAGAATAGAATAGAATAGAAAGAGGCTTTATTTGTCTTAATATGCATTACAAAAATACAGCGATTTATGTGTAATTATTTATCTTCTAGGTTCCTGCCAATTGGCTTATCCTAGGATCGTGAGTGATATTGCTCACATGAGCGTTTCAGTATTGTGAGGACGCAGCCTCGTACTTCTTTCAAATTTACCTGTTTGGTTACAAAGGAAAAGCTAACCTTTTATTTTTCATTTTGAACTAACCTAACTTACCCTATGCACTATACTACTTAGCCTAGTAATTTACACTATGTACATGGGCGGGGCTTTGACGGAAAGAAGGGGGGGGGGGGGTGGAGGAACATGTTGGGCGGTGCCCTTTATTTATTGGTTGTTTATATTGAGTGAGTGGGCAGAGTCAGAGGCTCGCCATTTTCTATTTACAGTTGTTGTCATTTTGTTTTCATTGGAATTTACGGCCTGTGAATCTCATGATTCCTTTGCATGACGCGGTCATAGCGCAGGTGGAGGGGACCTATTTGCTGTTTTTAATGTGGGTGTTTGATCAGAGGATGTGCTGGTGAATTAATTTATGTTTGGTCCTGTTTATATTGAGTTTGTTTAATTCATTGTCATTCGGGGTTTTGATTAGTTGTATGGAATTTTTGCGAAAGAATTTTTCTGCCTGGGCTAGGATGAAGTTTTTGATAGTGGGTAATTCGGAGATGTCTCTAAGATATTGCGTATTGGTGTATCGGGGCGCGTTGTGTATTAATCTTAGACATTTATTTTGAAATACTTCAAGCGGTTGAAGAGCATAGTCGGAGAGGTGTGACCACACGGGGGCAGCATATGTTACGATAGGTCTTAATAATGCTTTGTAAATTATTATTTTGTTTTTCACATTTAACTTACTGTTTCTTTTGATTAACGGGTAGATTTTTCTGATTGCGTTGTTTGCTTTCACTAGTTTGGTTTTGACGTTCTCTTTAAAATTTAGTCTGGCGTCTAGTGTGATGCCAAGGTAATTGACTTTTGTTGTTGGATTGATTTTGTGTTTATTTATTTTAAGAGGGGTACAAATCTTAATGTTCGTTCTCTTTCTAGTGAAGATTATCAGTTCCGTTTTGGGTTCGTTTAGTTTCAGCTTCCAATCCTCAAAGTATTGGGACAGTAAGTTGATGTGCAGCTGATTTTGCAGAAGCGCGGCTTGGGCGTAATAAGAATGAGCATATATTGCCGTGTCGTGAGCATAGAGGGCAAGATTCGTTTTGAAGAATTCGGGGATATCGTGTATGTAAAAGTTAAATAGGGATGGGTCAAGTACAGAGCCTTGGGGCACTCCTGCTTCTATTATTTTTATTCTTCGGTTAGTTAGGTATGAATTTAGTAACTTAATGAAGTTGGGGTTGATCCCAGCTACGTGCATTTTGTACAAAAGACCTTTGATCCACACACGATCAAAGGCCTTTTCCAGATCTAGCAAGGTGAGGACAGTGTTCTTATCTTTGTTGAAGTTGATTAGCACATCATTGCAAATTCTGGCGAGTTGATGGGTCGTACTGTGGTAGGTTTTGAATCCAAATTGGCACTCTTGGTCGATGTTATGGTCAGCTAGTTGGTCCTTTAGTCTTCTGTGAATTATTTTTTCAAGGATTTTTGATATCGAGTTTAGAAGACTAATGGGCCTGTAGCTTTCGACTTTTTTGGGATTTTTGCCTGTTTTGGGGATCGGAATTACTATCGCAGTTTTGTACTGTTTGGGGAAATAATTTAACTTCAGTGCTCCGTTTATGAGATAAGTTAGCTGCACCTTCGCTTTCCTTGACATTCTTTTAATTACTACGTTGTCTACAGAGTCTTCGCCTGTAGCCTTGTTGTTTTTCAATTTATGTAAGATGCCACCGACCTCGCGTGGGTTCGTGATGACGTTTTTAATGTATTCATGATTGAGGCTAGTTTGTCGGTTTATTGTTTTATTTATTATTGCTTCGATTTTCAGTTGTTTGGGGTTGCTTGCAGTACTGTTGTTGTGAACACCCTGGAAGTAGCTTGCGAGGCACTCGGTTTTTTGCTCGTCGCTGATGGCTTCTATATTGTTGCTGTCGGTGATCGGGGGGATTTCACTTCGTTTTTTCGTGCGGGAGCTTGCCAATTTCCACAAGGTGTTATCGTTGGTTTTCGCGTTTCTTAGCAATTTATCCCATTGGGCGTTTTTATGATTGGCAAGCTCCGTTTTGATTACGCGATTGAGGTTCTGGAATTGGTATTTATAATTGTTGTTTCCGGTTCTTTGATACTTTTTTCTCGCTTTGTTGCGGTCTTTGATTATTTCAATTATTTCACTTTTGTCCGGATTGGCTTTGAGTGTCTTTGCGTGCTTGTCGCGGGCGCGTAACAGTGCCGTTGTGAATTTAACTATTTTCGGCGTCCAGTTCCTCAATTGTTTTTATATTTGGATTGATCTCTATTAGTGAATCTAGTGTTTCTCGGAAGCCCTTCCAGTTGGTGTTCTTATAGCTTGTTATAAATTTGTCGAGATTTTGTCTCGGTACGTCTTTTATTAGCATTTCCACTGGGTAGTGGTCCGATGGCAGGTCATGTATTGTTGTCGCGGCAGTATAGTTTGTTATATTTTTCATTAAGAAAAAATCTATTGTCGAGGGGTTTGAGTTGTTGCTTGGGTGGTAGTGAAATTTTTCAGCGTGGTACCGTTCGTGTTGTTATAATTGTTTCCCCAATCAGTGTGCTTTGAGTTAAGGTCCCCGGCTAGAATTAAATTGTTGTGTGCACTGTAAATTTTGCCTAGACTGTTCCGTTTGAATTTATTTACCGGACGGTTATAAACAGCTATAACCGTTATATTATTAGAAAGTTTTATGGCAGTGCATTCAACTTCGTTTGCAGGTAGCTGGGCTTTGCTGTAGGGGATGCCGCGCTTTACAAAAATCGCTACACCGCCTCCCCGCGTGTCAGTGTTTCGTTCCTTCCGCATTATGCTATATATACCCTTTTATCAATAACTTGTCAGATTTTAGGAGTTTTGTTTCAGTAATGGCCATTATGTCCACGTCATGCAGTTTGAGGAATACTTTGAGTTCATTGAATTTATCTAAAATTCCGTTGGAGTTCCAGGTGACGATTTTCAACTTTTTCCGATTGCTTACTTGAGGAAGGCCGGCTGATCCAGGGATAGTAGCACCTTCATGATTTCTACGGTGCTGGTGTTTTCGGTTATTGCTTCGTTCAGGGTCCTCAGTGATTGCAACAGCTTGCCGAGGTCAATTTTTTCCTTCAGTTTCTTTACTTCGTCGCATATTTGGATAAATATGTTGACGTCTCCCATCAGCCCTGGATCTGTTGCGTTATTTGCGGTGGCGGACTGGGCCGCGACTTCCTCGGCGTGTCTTGCTCTGATGGTTAGCATGTGGGCGGCGGCGGGGTTGCGGTTCCCTTCGTCTTCATTTCTTTGTGTCGTCCATGCGTTTTTTGTTGGTACTGGCGCCGGCACGTATTTATTGCTTTGTCGTGTTGTTTTTTGGACGAGGTCTGTTTTGTTTTTCACCATTAATTTTTTCCTGGCAATGTATATTTCGCATTCGGTGCTATTTGCCAAGTGCCCTTGACCGCAGTTTGAGCATTTGATTTTCTTTTGGTCCTCGGTGTCATCCTTCTTCAAGGAGCACTCGCTCGTCAGATGGTTTCCTGCGCATTTGAGGCACTTTGTAGCTGCGAAACAATTTGTTGCGGCGTGCCCCCATGTCTGGCAGTTGTGACACTGGACAATTTCTCTTTTGTTGATGAGCTTCTTCCATCGGACTACTATGTACTCGATCGTTTTAACATTCGATTCCAGGTCTTGCAGTGTGGTCTTGTTGTCAGTTATAACGATATATAAAGGCGAATTAGTCTTTTTCATTTTATAAACGTTTCGGCAGTTTATTCCCTTTTCTTCCAGCACTTTTTTGACGTCGTTCTCATCGGGGTTGTTGTCTAGTCCGTATGCTACGAACCCGTGCGTTTTCTCTTTCTTTGTCGCGTATGTGTGCCACTCTGCTTTTTTGCTGTTTTTCAGCGCTTCTTTTAAACCGTCGAAGTCCTTGATCGTCTGGCTGTAGATAATTGTGTTCGCTCGAGTGAATTTTAAACTCACCCCGTGCTTTGTACTTTGCTGGCTGAGTTCTAGCAGTTTCTTGTAATCGTACTTTCCATGTAGAACAATCGGGGGCGGTTTTTCATTTTTTTCTTCCTCGGGGGTAGTCTCTTCCTCTTCTTCCATTGGCTCGTTCTCTTCATCCTGGAGATCTGTGTCTTCATGGTCCGACAGGGGTGCGAACCTGCTTCCTGTCGGAACATTTGTCACCTCCTCCGGCTCCGCCGTGGACGGCTTCTTCCTTGTAGGTGTCTTCTTTTTCATCCTACCTTCTTGTTCGCTGTCCGTGTCGTCGCTGGACCTTCTACGGACCAATTTTTGTGGTTTTTCTTTGTTCACTATTTTACTAGTTCTTAACAGCTCGCTTTTAGGTTAT
The DNA here is from genome assembly GCF_963966145.1 of Tenebrio molitor. Lineage (NCBI taxonomy): Eukaryota > Metazoa > Arthropoda > Insecta > Coleoptera > Tenebrionidae > Tenebrio > Tenebrio molitor. The sequence goes on from NC_091049.1 coordinate 5,145,316, forward strand.
TAATATGCTGATCGATTTGACTTGCGTGACTGTGCAACGAAAGTTAGCGCGTATGCACGTCTCGACCGCTCGGACGAGACTGCGATTGCGAATACGGATGCATGATCCACTGAGCTACAAAGTGTTTGCAACTTGCGTATGTGATTATTGGGTATATAAGATCGAGTTTAGCCTAGATGAGCTTAGCCTCGATTATACCTCATTTTAATAAAAACAAAAAACAAACGTTGTTTTATTATAAAAATAAAATAAAAGGTTTAGTTTTACTATGTATAGTTCAGTTATGTTAAAATCGTTATTACACAACCTACTAAAACAAAAAAACAAAAAATGAGTTATCGTCGTCACATCAGCGGTAGTGGAATATTGGAAAAAACTTTGTATAAAATTCCGTATGAGTTTCATAGAAGTACCTGGTTATCAATTTTGTGGACCGAATACGAAACTTGAGGAACGTTTAAGACGAGGTGATGTAGGTATTAATGGTCTTGATATGGCATGTAAAGATCATGACATTGCTTATTCACAAAATAAAGATTTAAAATTACGTCATGATGCTGATAGGGTATTAGCGGAAAAAGCCTTGCAACGTTTCCATTCGAAGAATGCATCTTGGGGTGAAAAAGCTGCAGCATTAGGTGTAGTTGGAGCGATGAAAGCAAAAATAAAATTTGGTATGGGAATATCAACACGAAAAGTTGGTTGTGTAAAAGTTTTAAATCAGTGTGAAAAAAGTCTGGAGAAAACTAAAACAACAATTGAAGATTGTTTAAAGAAAATATCAGAATTTAAAACGAATGATGCAAGTAAAAATAAATATCGACGAAAACAACAAAACAAGCCTCCTGTGAATCGAAAGCGAAAAGAAAAAGAAGGTATTGCTGCTGCTGTTGAAAATATGATGATTAATAATAATTCAGATGATCAAATTGTAACAAATCCAATATCAAAATCTTCATTTGAACGAAAATTAGAGTTTGATCCGTTTGAAGACAATAAAAAACCAAAGTTAGATAACCGAATTAAACTTAAACCGTTTAAAAGAAAACAACAAAATAAACGTAAACTTGATATTGAAACTGATGATGATGATGATCATGTTGCTGATGGTGAAAATTACTTAAATATTCAATACATGTAGAAATTGAACGTAGTCTATTATTTGCTTGCATACAATAAACACACACACAACATAGTTATGGTTAGAATCAAAAGAAAAAGTAAAAAGAAGGTTAGCAAAACGAAGAAGAAGAAGAACTCAAAAAATAAATGTGGAGGAATAAGTTTTCCAACAGTTTTAAAGAAAATCAAAAATAAACTTATTCGAAGCAAATCAAAAACAGCCAATGATGCTATTTTTGCTGCATTAAAGGCAGCACATCAAGAGAAAAAAAAGAAGAATGGTATTAAACCATCACGTATAATAAAAATTCCAAAATCTGGTGGTATTTTACCATTAATTCCAATATTTGCTGGATTGAGTGCACTTGGTGCACTTAGTGGAGGTGTTGGTGGAATTGCTAAAGCAATAAATTCAGCCAAAGAAGCACGTAAACAATTAGAAGAATCTCAACGTCACAATAAAACCATGGAAGCTATTGCAATGGGAAAAGGTTTATTTTTGAAACCGTACAAAAAAGGATTGGGTCTATCAAATGTTGATATAGAATCATTTGTAAAATGGAATAAAATTCCATATTTTCGAGGTGTATTTTCTCGTGACATTCTACCTAAAAAAATACACAAGAATGAAAGTGGTGTGATTAATTTGGATAAAAACAGCGGACGAGGAACTCATTGGGTTGCTTATAAAAAAATTGGAAATGTTGTGAAATATTTTGATAGTTTTGGAAATTTGCAACCACCCCAGGAAGCAGTACAATATTTTACTTCGAATGGTCCATGTAGAATATTTTATAATCATGAACGTTTTCAAAAATTTAATACATTTAATTGTGGCCATCTTTGTTTAACCTTCTTACAAAAAAATAAATAAATTGTTCACCAATTCGAAAAACAACAGTTCTTTTTTAATCCTATAGCCTACAACATGTCTTATTAGTTTTTCTTTAGTGATCAAGAAACATCAGAATTATCTGAAGAATTTAATCCTCCTATTATCTTAGAAAACGATGGTTTTTACGAAATTGGATTGACTAATTTTAGCGTTAACAATGCAATACCGAATGTTGATGAGAAAAATAATAAATTCCATTATGGTGATAAGGACGATGTGATCGAAATACCTGTTGGTAGTTATGAAATAGCCGATATAAACAAGTATTTAAAGACTATTCTTACATATAAAACATCTAAAGAAGAGAAGGAGAAAATATTTTTACATTTGCAAGCAAATTTTAATACTTTAAAATGTGAAATTAAATGTAATAAAACTATAGATTTCTCAAAACCCAATTCTATAGGGCAACTATTGGGTTTTGAACCCCGAAAATTGACAAGTAACAAATTACATACATCAGATTTTCCTGTTGATATTATGCGCGTAAATATCATTAGAATTGAATGTAATATTGCAACTAATTCATATAGAAATGGTGAGCCCGTTCACATCATTCATTCTTTCTATCCAACCGATCCACCTGGTTATAAGATAGTTGAAAATCCTCGAAATGTTATATATTTACCAATAAATACACGCATAATACATAACATTTCTCTTAAAATAATCGATCAGAACGGTTTTCCAGTTAATTTTCGAAAAGAAGTTGTCACGGTAACATTGCATTTGAGAAAAGTGTAAAGTGTAGTGATGGTTATTACTTATTAGATTCAACACACCTTATCAGTATTTTTCACAAGATATAAGAACGTTTCCTGCCAGAAAAAAGAATATTAACGAAAGAAAATTGATCAAGTTAACATGACAGAATATTTTATTTTTGAACTCGATCGGTTTACAACCTAAATAAGAGAAATAATGGCATCCATCAGTTTGTTGAATGTGAATGAAAAAGTGTATATCAATCATATATACCAGGTGAATTAAAATACAACGATGAGTGTCGAATTGTTATTCAACAACAAGAATTACTAACTGCTCCAGGATTAAGTCAATTACACATACAAGGAAGGATATTGAAACATGATCAGTCAGCCGTTTCAACTAAAGTTCTACCAATTAATAATTTCATTGCTCATCTTTTCGATGAGATTCGTTTGGAATTGGGAGGTGTTATCGTAGATCGTATAAAAAATCCAGGTATTACAACAACAATGAAAGGATATGTATCACATACACCTAATGAGAGTACAGCATTAATAAATGCCGGTTGGAGTCCCTCGAAGATACTTATACAAATTTTGATGCACAAACAGGTGCTTTTGATGTATGTTGGCCACTTTCGAATATATTAGGCTTTGCTGAAGATTATAAAAAGGTTGTGTTGAATTTACGTCAAGAACTCATACTGCTTCGTTCAAGTACTGATTTAAATGCTACTCTCGAATCAACAGGATTAGAAAAAGCATATATAAGAATTACAAAAATTGTGTGGCAAGTTCCACACTAAGAAAAATTAAAATTGTTTAATATAATTGAGAAAAATAATCCCCTATCAATTGCACATAGACGATGGGAATTATTTACTTATCCTCTTTTACAAGAAAGTCATTCGTTTACGTGGGTATTAAAATCATCAACGTCCTTGGAAAAACCGCGATTCGTTATAATAGGTTTTCAAACTGATCGAAAAAATAATCTGAGAAAAGATGCATCCAAGTTTGATCATTGTCATTTAAAAAATATCAAACTATATTTAAATTCTCAATCTTATCCATATGAAAATTTAAATCTAGATTATAGACATAACCAATATGCTTTGGCCTATGATATGTATGCACGATTTCAACAGTCCTATTACTACAATAAAAAAATGATTTGTGAACCGTTGTTCAAACCTGCAAAATTCAAAACGGATGCACCTTTGCTTGTTATTGATTGTTCGTATCAAAATGAAACGTTCAAAAACGGAACTGTAGATGCGCGAATAGAATTTGAAACTCTCGCTGATATGCCTGCAAATACTTCAGCTTTTTGTTTAGTCTTGTACGAACAGTTCGTGAGTTACGAACCTCTAACTGGTAGAGTAAGAATTTTGTAAAAATAATAATAATTAAAAAAAAAATGTTTATCGTTGACGTGCAAGGTTTCTTATATTCAATTCAATATCTCTCATTATGTTTTGGCTTTAAGTGGCGTTCAAGACAACAAATCTAGAATCTTTCTTGAATTCTGTAATTACATGGGTTTTCATCAGAACAACAATATCGCTAATGACTTCAACAGAATACTGGACCTAGTTTGCTCGAACAAGAAATGTGTGGTTAGCAAGGCCGTTGATATATTGTGTAAAGAGGATGTTCATCATCCACCCCTTCACATTCTATATGCTTATAAATATGCTTATAAATATGACACATCAGTTAAAGGTATTTCATCTAAGAAACAACATTTTAATTTTCTAAAAGCTGATTTTGTTGCAATAAACAAAAAATTGTCTGACATTGACTGGTCTTTTCTAAAACCTATATCTGATACTGACGTTATGATGGAGGCGTTTTATAGTAAACTGAATGATATATTTAGTATTTGTGTTCCAAGATCCCTACGTTTTTACAAATCGAAATATCCCCCTTGGTTTAATAGCTCAATCGTTAAGCAGCTGAGACAAAAACATAAACTTTGGCTAATATACAAACAAAGCAAATCTCCTTTATGCTACGATGAATTCAAGTCTATCAGAAAGATTATCAAGTTAGAAATCAAACGTGCCCATTGTAAATATATTTTACAAGTGGAACAAAATATGACAAAAGATCCTAAAAGTTTTTGGTCTTATATCGATTGTATTAAGAAAAACAATTTTATACCTACTTACATGACTTTCAACGACAAGGAACTGCAGACTCCTACAGACATAGCAAATGGTTTTGCTGATTTCTTTCAACAAACTTATACCTCATCTTCCACAGCAGTTTCAGATAATAATCACTTCGATATGTATTCGCGCAATTCCGGCTGCTTAACTATTCCGACTTTTACTGTAACTAATATGAGTGATGCAATAAAAAAACTCAAAACTAAAAAATCCTCTGGCCCGGATGGTATTCCTGCTTTTGTAATTAAAAACATTTGTGACAATATTACAACCCCACTTACTATAATTTTTAACCGTGCGTTAAGTTCCTCGACATTCCCTGCTGTTTTTAAAAATTCAATAATTTGTCCGATCTATAAAAAAGGTGATAGAAAACAAATTCACAATTATAGGCCTGTGGTTCTGCTGTCGAGTTTTGCTAAGGTTTTTGAGATTTTACTTCACGATACGATATCCCCCTTCGTGAAAAACCAGTTATCGAACTTTCAACATGGCTTTGTGAAGGGCCGATCTACTGTTACAAACTTATGCAGTTTTGTGCAGTTTGTGGCTGATTGCATGAATGATCGTTCTCAAGTTGATGTTGTATTCACGGACTTGTCGAAAGCGTTTGACACAATTGATCATCCAATACTGTTAGGAAAACTTTCCAAATTTGGACTCTGTACCAATTTTGTCGAATTTTTTAGGTCATATTTCAGTGGTCGTTGTCAGTATGTTAATTGTGCTGGCTTTCAATCACACGTGATCAATGTTTCATCTGGTGTACCGCAGGGCTCCATTCTTGGACCACTTTTGTTTAATGTCTTCATTAATAATATAGCGGATGTTGTTGACTCTCAAATTTTATTATATGCTGATGATTTCAAAATTTACTCAAGAATTGACCATGCTGTTGACTGCCTGCGAATGCAGGATACCACTGATGAAGTGGTAACCTGGTGCAACAGCAATGGTCTAAAACTAAACAAGGATAAATGCTGTATTATGTCATTTACCAGAAAGACTCAGCCTATTCATCATCACTATACTCTTGACATCTCAGACCTACAACGCTGTACAAAACATGTTGATCTAGGAATAACTCTCGACAGTAACTTGTCCTTCTCAGATCATGTTGAGGGCATGGTTACCAGATCGGTTAGATCCCTTGGGTTTGTCATCAGAAACTCTCGGATTTTCAATAATGCTGATACTGTGAAACGTTTGTATTTTGCTTTCGTGAGATCGAAATTGGAATATGCTAGTGTGGTTTGGTCTACTGGTTATAAGTCACAGATTGAGGATCTTGAGAAAATACAAAGACGTCTTCTAAAGTACTTGAGTTTCAAAGTTGATGGTACTTATCCAGAGAACGGCCATCCACAACATGACCTGTTACGTCGTTGGAATGTAGACAGTCTTTTGCATCGCCGCGTTTGCCATTCCCTTATTTTTTTACATCGACTAATTAACAACGTCTTCGACTGTCCTGAATTGCTGGGTAAAATTAATTTTCATGTACCTAGGCTGGCATCCAGAAATCAGTTGACTTTTTATATGGATACTCCTCGCATTAATACGCAAAAATTTTCTCCGCTCTTCATGATGTGTCATAATTCTAATAAGTTACCTTCCCTCGATATTTTCAACTGCACTATTAGAGACATAAAGGGGATGTGCTTCAATACAGATTAATATACTGATTTTGGTTTTTCCTACCCTCTAATTGGACTACATGTCTGTTGGGTGGTGTAATAATAATAATAATAATAATAATAATAATAATAATAATAAAAAAAAAAAAATTAATAAATATTTAGAGCTGTCCGTTGCTATGAGAAATCTATGGTGTTTAGAAAAAAATTCGATTTTACCACTTGTAATTTCAGCAACGGGAACAGTAACGCAATCTCTTTTTAAAAATTTAAAAATTCTGGATTTAGATAACACATTGGTAGTTGAAATTCAAAAAGGTATATTATTATACTCATGTCACATCGTGAGGAAGTTCCTTAACATTGACACAGAACATAATACGCAACAAAGTCAAAATGCGGAGGCGAGACGCCGGTAATTATGTTGATAAGCACTGCACTATTACTTGATAGTAATATCCGTAATAGTGTATGTACTCCGGCAAAATTGCCGTGCCGCCGGGTGGAGGTGGGATAGTTAGAATTGAAATTAAACATACATATTTGTAGGGCAGTTCTGGGTAAATTCGTATTAACTAAATTAATGACGGAATTGACAACAATTCGAATATTTAAAAACGAAACGTCATATGACAGGACCTGACGCCAATCTAACAAAAAAATATCGCGGCCTCCTGCATGTTTAAAATAATCGTGAACGGCATATAAAGTAACGCTTAAGGTATAAGATTATATGGCAGCACTAAAATTATCCGAATAATGGAAACCAATATTGGCGTTGAGATGGTTGTCTCGGCTCGTGCAGCTGCATCCCTTTTCTGTCGTTCAGGGCAGGGATTAAAAATTTGTGATAGAACATGTTTTTGATGTTTATTGTAAATTTTGCGATGGTAACGAAATTCCCTTTAGTACTTTGTGTCTTGAAAACAGTAAAGATGATTTGTAATAGTATTGTAATATTTAATAAATAAATATAATTTCATCGGTACGCATTTGTTTTGAGGCCGGCTCTGGAATTCACAACAGAGAATTGCTTGAAGCATGATTTATGGTTGGGCTGACCGCCTACTGCAATTGCGACAAAAGGGACGTTTATCTCCGGTCAAATATTTTTAAAGGGCCATATAATCTTATACCTTAAGCGTTACTTTACTTACATGTGATTTTACAATCTTTTGACTAAGAGTGTACGTGAAAATAAACATAATTTCAATTTTCATTTATTTCTGTTAAAGTTCTTAACGTAACTGTAGTAAAACGTGCGATATGAGTGTAATGTTGCATACCGACGTGAATTATATGCATTTTGTTCACATTTATTGAAATTAAACAGATACATAACCTCAAAAACCGTGTTTTTCCACATATAATTAGCGATTACAAGGAAAATCCTCGACCAACTTTTTTTGTACAGTTGGTTTCAAAAAAAACGGGAAATGAAATTTGACCTAATGTGAATTGGAAATTTAATTTGTCAGTTTATGTCAATTTGTGCCTGTTTGACAGTAGTATTTCTGACACATAAGTGCAGTTTTTTAACCTAAATTCTAAAAGGCCGTTTCAAACTATAAAAATTTAATAAAATCTGACAGAACTTTTTCTGACAGTTCCCGTTTTTTTTGAAGCCAACCGTAAATTCATTAGAAAATTCTACGATATCGATACTTTATGTATGAAAAATTTATGAAAAATTGGCCTTTTTGAAATATGTTTTTTATCAATTTTTATGCGACCATTGCTCGATTTCTCATAAGAACACGTGTAAAATATCCCGAAACTGTAAAAGGTAATAACTTTAAAATTCTGTTTCTGTTTCAAAATCAAAAATCCACCACCTGTTGAATTATGTTGGCAGAAAAAAAGAAATCCGTAGAATAAGTTTTATTTTTTGGGTTGGCCCAACCTCCCGCCAAAATTTGCCATTGAACTGTTGAGTTTATTTACGTAACACAAAATAATTATTATGTACAAAAAGGTGGTAGCTACCGTATCATAACTTTTGAGTGATATAATAAAATGAGAATAAAAAAACACGATGAATTAAGACCTAAACAACTGTCAACAGTTTTCTTTCATAACCACATTTTTTTCTGACACTTGCAAACACACTAAAAACAAAAGTTGGCGACGTTGTCGGTTGTATTTTCGAGGTAGAATGCAGTGTTGGTGGATTTTTGATTTTGAAATAGATTATAGTAGCGTTATGTGATGTTTTTTGGAAAATCGCTCGGACAGGTCGATTTTATTTTGAAAAATGCCATCCTGTGACGTACAACTTGTTTAAATGACGTAATTGGTTTTTGCGCAATGACGTCGTCACCAATTTTTTTAAATGGCAACTCCCACTTTTTTCATCTCTTTCTGATAGACCTTCCTACTACCTAAACGATAAATGAAAAAAATTGGTACCTTACATAACAATTTTTTTTGAAAAAATGGCATTTTTAATTCAAAAATTTAATTTAAAAGTCATAGCCTACTTTAATTATAAATTTGAATTATTTATATGACCACCCAGCACATTTAAATAATTAAAGTACATTATGACTTTTGGATTAGATTGGTATATTGGTAACATTGCTGAAAACTTGATTTGAATTATCAAAATGACGCTTCAAAATTCAATACAAAATATGAAACGGCGAGTTAACAGTTGTATCGAAGCCGGGGGAGAACATTTTGAACGTTTTCTTTGATTGTCGATAAAACTGTATTATTTTCTAGTGTTCATTTCTTTTAAATTAAAACAACACAACAGTATTGCCAATCTAATTTAAAAGTCATAACCTACTTTAATTTATAAATTTAAATGATCTCACAGGATCGAATGAGTACAGTCGATTATAAAAAAAATCGAGCACATCAAATTTTCTACACATAGTTCAATTATTCATTCTTCTTGTTGTCAGTTTTGATGAGACAAGCAAAATGTCAAAAATTTTCATTTCTTACGTCACATATAATGACATTCGTTGTGTCAGACATAACCTGTTTGAAAAAGCATGCCATTAAAAGTCAGAAAAGCCTGATTTACATGTATTAAAAATAGGAAAATTCAGTCCTCTTGATTTTTATGATGTACTCGTTTTTTTTGCAATCGACTGTACAAATTAAAAATAGCGCGCATTTTAGTTACACTTAATTCGAATAGATGGGGCGTTTCTTCAAATGTATTTCTCTGGCATCGGTTGACCGGGTCCACGGATACTTTACTGATACGGTCGGAGCGAAAGCTAAAATAGTGGTGGGGAGCGAGTGCCGGTGACGTCACAATTTACCCACTGTTGTGGTACAGCATTCGCTTTGTTTGTTCGGCTAGTTTTCCCACCAAAATATTCGTCTATTTTTAATGGAGCCAATAAAAACGCTACTGCATTAATTTTTTAATGTTTATTTACAATCAATTTTATTGTATAAGTGTTTTAGATAGCATTTTATCCACGCAAGAATGTTTAAAGGCGAGTGCGAACGCACGAGCGTTTAATACCTACCTCTTTTTAAGTGGATAAAATGCAACTAAAACTCGAATGCAATAATAACGTTTTATTAAAGTAAAGGTCCATATACAATGGAATTAACGTTACGTCGATGTTAAAACGTTAATGTTAACGTTACATCTAGAAATTCAAAATTACATGTATTTCATTGTGGACCGTTCACAATGACGTTATGATGAAAATTAATGTTGCATGAGATTGTTAGCGTTAACGTTAGTTCTAGAAATGTTCTGGATTCTTAACGTTACATTCTAACAATAGCCAACGGAAATAGTTTATAAAAAGTACTGAAATACATGTAATTAGATCTAACGTTAACATTAACGTTTTAACATCGACGTAACGTTAACGCCATTTTGAAAGGGCTGTAACGAATGGGAATCTGTGTGTTACTCCAAATATAAATGTTAACGTTAATAAGTAATTATTCAATACATTTCAAATGATTTCTAGGATTAATTAATTTTCCATTTTCACTTATCTAGTAGTTTATTCCGCTAGTGGATAAAATGCTAGTTAATAGGGTTCATAAAAGTGGATAAAAGTCGTTTTAAAATTGTGATTGTGGATAAAAAAAAATTCGGTAACAAAAATGAATGAGTTTGAGGTCACTGAAAACAGCACATTTTTACTGAATTTAGTCACCTTGTTTTTCCCAATATAAAAATTTGAGGGACGCGCTTGATCCAAATCGTCTTCTCTCTTCTCTCCTTCAGATGAACGAATGTTGCCAGATCTAGATAGGTCCGATTGTTCTTGGTGCAATTCTTCTTCCTCCGACACTTCTAGTTCAGATTCTGTCTCGTGATCACTTTTTTCAGCAACACTCACATCCACACTGACATCATCTTCGGCTTCGTCATCGTCTTCGTTAACAGGGCCCTCTTCCCTATTTGACAGAGCGTTAAACCATCTTAGCCATACTTCTGGGTCATTGCTTCTCTCCACGCGTCTTTTTTTGGGGGTAAACATTGTTTTTTCTAAACTGTATTGTATTTATTACACATGCGCCAAAAATTAATAACTAATACTAAGACATCTAGACCCAGAAAATAAGGGATATAAAGGGCGGCACCGCAGCGAGAAACCGTAACGTCGATGGTCACGCATTATGCTGTTTAAGCCTTGATAAGATTTACAATTTCACATATCAAGTACACATAACAAAATTCTGGTAAGGTAGAGAGATTGCTTAGCAACAGCTACTGAGAAGCACACGCAGTTAAAAAAAAAAAAAAACTAACAGTGTTTGCAAAGAGGTGGTGTACGGTTGTATAGACCAGGTGATTAACGTAGGGTTTTTAAGTGTTGTTTTCTGTGAATACCGTTGTTTAGGTCACCAACTAAATTTTAACAAAATTTGTTGAACAATTGGAATTAAAAGTAAGTAGGTAAAGGCATCCCATTCCCTTGAATAATGCATTTTAGTTGCACTTTCTCAGGCTATTCGTTTTCTAACATGCCGGGGACCAGATGTGCTGTGGCTGTTTGTTCAAACAGTTGGGCTAAAGCTACAAAACAGAAACTCCTAATTTCGTTTCACAAATTTCCAAAAAACAAAGAATTGAGAAATTTGTGGATCAAAGCATGTCGAAGAAAAGATGAATGGAACCCAGATACAAGTCATATATGCAGCGTGCATTTTAAAGAAGAACATTTTGTTGTGGACTTGCGGAGCCAATTGATGAACATTAAAACAAAACGACAATTAATTTCAGGAGGTACTTACAATAACAATTTCAATAAACCTGCTATTTATTAAATACAATTTGAAATATTTTTTAGCTGTTCCTTCGCTTCATGTAAAACCATTACAAACCAGTAAAGAAACTAGGGCAAGGCAATTACGATTGCAAGAACGGGAAAGAAAAGAGATCATAGACAACATTCTTCAAAAAGAAGAAATTGAGAATAAACCAAGCACAAGTACAGGACATTTAGCAGAAGTTGAACTAACTTTACCAACTCTTGAGGAAAAATATAGTAAATTATTACAAAACTATGAAGAATTGAAGTGTAAACATGCACAACTTCAACAAAATTTCAGAGACCAAAACAGAGACATTGTGAAAAAAGATAAAGCGGCTGATTCTCTAAAAGCGAAACTTGAACAAGAGGTTACCAATAAAAATCAATTGGAAGAAGCACTGGGAAGAGTATTTACTGCAGCTCAAAGAGATTTATTAACCAAAAAAAAAAAAAAAGTAATTTGGAGCTCTGATGATATATCTCGAGCGTTTACGCTGAGATATTTAAGTAGAAGAGCTTACATTTATGTAAGAAAAACTTTACAATACCCTTTGCCTCACATAGCTACTTTAAAAAAATGGGCAGCTAAATTAAATTTTCGACAAGGTATTTTGCAAGATGTGTTACGATTTATGAAGATTGCTGGAATGAAACTATCTAACTTTGAAAAAGTTACTGTATTAAATTTTGATGAAATGAAAGTTCATTCTACTCATGAATTTGACAAAATAAGAGATGAGATTATAGGACCTCATAGTCAAATGCAGGTTGTAATGGTAAGAGGACTTTTTTCAAACTGGAAGCAACCAGTGTATGTGGATTTCGACCAAAAAATGACCCAAAATATATTATTTGACATAATAGTTGAACTCGAAAAAATTGGATACCATGTAGTAGCATGTGTATCAGATTGTGGTGGTGGAAACGTCGGTTTATGGAGTAGTCTGGACATATCAATAGACAAAACTTCCTTTAACAACCCAGTAACTGAAGAGAAAGTATTTATTTTTCCTGATGCTCCACATATCCTTAAGCTGGTAAGAAATTGGTTGTTAGACACTGGTTTCATTATGGCCGATGGATCTGAAGTCAACAAAAAACCATTGGAATCTTTGTTACAAGTGGTGGATTCTGAAATATCGTCGTGTCACAGGTTGACAAAAAAACATCTAGAATGTGTCAAGAGTGAAAGGCAGAATGTTCCTTTGGCGATGCAGCTATTGTCACATACAGTTGCTACTTGTTTAATTCAATATCAGCCAGGTTCCTCAAAAGAGTTAGCAGAACAAACTGGGAAATTTATCGAGCAAGTGTCAACTTGGTTTAGCATTATGAACTCGTATTCTGTGACACATTCAGAACATGTACGGAAGCCATATGGTATTTTTCTTGAAAATCAAAATAATAGCTTAATAGTTATTTATGGTATAAGTGGGTTATTTAAGATATTACCCACGAGAGGTATTTGTAACCTACGAGGGCTTGCCCGAGTAGGTTATTACCTCGAGTGGGTAGTACTTAATAACCCACGTATGCCATACAACGTTTTATCCAATATTCCAAAATTTTTAGATAATGACATTATTGATGAAATTCTGCTCCCGATGGGTTATGAACGTTAATAACCCACGGTGCTAATGGCAACGTGGGTTATGTATGTTATAACCCACGGTGCAAATGGCAACGTGGGTTAAAACAACAGACTAGTTATAGCCCAGTTTACTCAATTAAAACTAACTAGTAAAACACGATATTACTATTGAATGTTGGATAAATGGGATTTACGAAACATTTAAGTCTATGAAGTGTCATGGGAAAAATGTTTTGCAAACTTTTCAGAAGGCCTTATTAATGTCTGTAAAGTCGTTGCAACAATTGTTTATAGAAATGCGAGCCAAATACGATTGTAAATATATTCTTACACATAGGGTGAATCAAAATTGCATCGAAAATTTTTTTTCGCAAGTACGAAATATGGGAGGGTTACATGATCATCCTTCTCCGCTACAATCAATATATAGAATTAGACTGATAGTGTTAGGAAAAAATCCAGGAGTTATCCAAGACCGCCAAAATACTGATAGTTCTCAAGAAGTTCTGGAGGAGTATTTAGTTGCAAATGTTATATCTGGCGCCGAATTGGAAATTTCAGAAAATGAAGTTGTAAATAATATTGACCCATATCACGAAATTGATGATCCCACTACTCGTTCTGAGAGCAGTTTATCTTCTACTTCTACCAGGGAATCCAAAGGAAGTTTTGACACAGTTTCAGAGGCCGATGGTTTTAAATACCTATGTGGATTTATTGCCAGAAAATTTAAGGAAAAATATCCTGATATGGGCATTTACACAAAAGACATTATTTCGGATCATTCGTATTCGCATCCACCGGACTGGCTTCAATTTTTATCATTTGGAGGCTTAACAGTACCAAGTCATAAATGGTTAAAAGAAGCCAGGATTATAGAAAAATATTTTAAAAAATATCATGCAGAGGGATTTAAGAAAGGCAGTGGAATTACAAAAAAATTAGTGAATATTGTTTTAAAAAAACATAACATTTCAGAAGATGTTGTTCGAGCATATATAATGCAGAGATATTATATAAGAATTAAATATTTTAATCTAAAAAAAGTTGAAACCATAAAGAGAAAACGGGAAGCTGACTCTGAAAGCAGAAAACTGAAAAAAAAAATGAAAAAAATTACCACATAATTACCTATTGTATTTTTTCTATATTAGGCAATTTTATACATATGAACATTTGTTGTATTTTACCTATTCCCTTACTCGTATTCTTTAATCTCGTTTTAAAAATTATTATTATACATATAACAAACTATTCCACTACAGTATAACTTATTGTTTTCTTCTAGTGTTTTTATTATTTTGATGAACCTTTTAAGAATCTAAATATGTTACAAAAAATGAAGATTCAATTTGTTATTTTCTAAAATGCCCACGTTGTTTACTTTTTTATTTTGGCATACAAGCATTTTGATGGTAAAAGCACTTTGCAATTATTGTTTTTTATTTGATTTGATTCCAAGAAAACAGAAGTCACCGATGATAACATTCTTCCGCGCTCCGTAGGTTACAAATTGTTATAAGTTAGACGGAGAACATGGGAAAACGGAACAGCGAGAGGTAAATTGTGACGTCAAAACGCGGATAGCAACATGATTGGTCGAGTGCGTTTCGCTCCGACCGTATTAGTAAAGTATCCGTGGACCGGGTCGACGTGGCATTCGTGTCTCGTGTGCTGTGTTGCAAAATGCAAGGTGTCATGGCGTCTAAAGTGTTAACGTTATTTGCACTGCACATATGTTTTGCAAAAATCGCAAAAAGTTTAATTGTTTATTAATTATAACTGCAAATAATATAATGTACATTCAGAGAGACGATCTACTGGAAGCAATTGATTGATTCTCGAAAGAAGCAATAATAGAATTGCGAGTGCTTCAGAAAGAAAGAGATGGAACTCGAATTTCAGAAGAATTCAGTTTTGCAAGAGCTGCTGTGTTTTTTAATTTAATTAGTTGTGAAATATAAGAAGATAGTTTCTGTAATAAACTTTTCGTTTTCAATTGTTCCTGTTAATTTATTCTTGGACAGTGAATATTGAAAGTGCTAAAATCAAATGGACCAGCTTTTATTAACCTATCAACGTGAAAAAAGTATGTACATAAAAAAATGTACAACTATGATTTAATGTAACTTCGACTGAACTGGTCTTACCAGATTTTGCAATTGAAAGTCGTAGCCATTTTTCTTACGTTCCCAACCAGACATTTTTTCTTTCATCGAACTAATTTTATTTTGATGTAGAAACAAGACAGGAAACTGGAAGGAGACGTGTCTGGGTAAAAAAAAATAATAAAAGGTACTCGAAGACAGTGATTGAAAGAATGACAGACAATAGAGTGGTAAAGACAGGAAGAAACAAGTCATCTAACAGAAGAAGATCAACGGGAAGACCAAGGATGACGTGGTGGGACGAGATCCAAGTAAGAAGTTAAGAATCGAAGAAGGAACAGGCAATTTGCCTACTAACAAGACGGAAGAAGAAGAAGAAGAAGAACTTTTTCAAATTTTCATTTGACTGATTTATAAATATGTAATGTTAGCAGGGTTAATAAACAAATTGAGCTTTTAAGTTTTGTATTTTTTTTTTGTGGCAGCTGGATCGATGAAGCTGGCACTGTTGAATTCCTCTTTTCAGAGCGCGTTTCTTAAATGTAAAATGGTTCAAATGTATTATTTACTCTGCGAAATATATATCTTATCATTGATTTGATCAAAATTTATTGTCTCTATTATTTTATCAGAAAATTGATAAATCGTTGTTTACTTCAAATATTTGTGTAAACGATGCCGCAGCTACAGCATCAGATTAACAAGCGACATTAAAATGACTGGCACCGTAAGTACTATTTAACATCTGTCTTTCTACCAACCATTAAATTAAGTCGTACTTAACTTTTCGCTAGTTTTCATAGTTGCGTACGTTAACGTTTTTTTAACATTGTTTACTCCACAAAATGTGTTCTAAAAAGATAAGTATTTAGTTCGAAATTTTCATTCTACGATTATCAGTTAGGTTTAAAGATTAATAACTGCGTTTTGCACCGATAAAAACCCGGGCGCTACATTCATTTTGAAAGAGCCAAATTCTTTCAGAAATTTACCAAAAAGACGGGAACATTAAACCAAGGAAAAGAAAATGAAGAGTTAAACATAGCCAAATTGGTTTTAACATTAACACTCAACGATGACGTCCAAGACTTCCAATTGTCATCAAGCGATCCCGAGTTTGGACTCTTCGACGACATCGTCTGTCAGGGTAAAACTAGTTCACAGAAATTCAAATACGCCATACAGTTGAAGCACATTAACGGCTTCGAGAAGAAATTGAAAGTGTTGGATTTCCAAAAGAAAACTGGAAAGTTTGGAGTGTTGACATATTGCAATAATTACCTAGAAGTAGAAAGTTCTTGTGAGACTTTCGATGTGATCTTGTACACGAATCGGACCCTCGACTGGGAGACTACACAAGACAAATTTGTTATCAACGATGGAACCGACAAGTTCAGCGTGTTGATGACCGAATGTCAGGCTCATCCTTTGCTCAGCACCAACGAAAAGAACTGCTGCTACAAGTTTCAAATCGTCCAAGACGACAACGATACTGTCGCTATGGATGCGACTAAAATGACAAAATATGTTAAGTTCTTTGACAAGTTTTATCTGTACGTTGACCAAATGAATGTGCAGCAGCTCTGGGACCATCTTTTTAACAAGTTCAAGGAAGAATTCGGTTGCAACACAGATTACCACGCCAAGAAATATCTTCATTTTATCCAGAACTGGAACGATTGCGAAAAGAAAAAGATCAAATTGAACAAGAGCATGATGAAGAATGTCCTGGTGTTTAATTTACTCTCGCGGAAGATTAGACCACCGCAGTTGGCCAAAGAACCGATCAGTGAGAAGATGAAGACGCTTCGACAAGCTATTTTGAAATTTGATATTACCGTTTTTAGCAAAGAGAACGAAGATCTGGTCAAAACTATTTGGGCATTTGATACTACTGAGTTTTTAGAGGATAGTAACACGCAAGAACTTGTAGAAAATTATAGGTTTGTGACTAAAAACAAGACGTATTTGAAGTTGTTGTGGTTGAGAGACGAGTATCCTTTATTGGTTGTTGACAGTGATATCACACGCAAAGCTATCAGTTTATCTAGTACCAAAAAGTTTATTTTGTTCGGTGACAACGACAACATTGACCATTTTGCAAACTTATCCGTGCTGAGAAAACTATCTGATTTAGAAGAACATGCAGAAATTTACAATACGGTTGTGGATACATTCAAGTGCGCTATACAACTCAAAATAAACGCATTTCCATTGAGAAAGTTTCTACAAGAAAACAAAAAGATACAAGAAATCGTCACTACAGATAAATTGGTTTCTATGATCAATGGTCCTTTAGTAATATGCCCTGATAATGAAGTTTTGCCACCGTTCTACATCACCAGAGACATATCGAGGAATATAATTATTGATGTAAGATTTTTCGAGAAGATGGACCAAGACACGTTGGTATTCATCTGTTGTTGGAAGAAAAACTCCAAACTCTTGGAGGGCTTCAGAATCGTCGATGTTGAAGAGTTAATGAAGAACGACGAACACGGTGAAGAGTCTGGCAAGGTTATTTATGTCAGCGAGAGTAAATGTTCTTGGGAAAAATTTCAAGAGTGTTGTTCCAAAATGAAGAAGGCGAAAGCTCATCAGTTCTCCATGACAGAAGGAGAACAACTGGAATGGGTAAGAAGCAGAAACGGACTCGAAGATCTTGAAGGATTTCGAGAGGAACAGAGGTCGATGAAAGAATCGGAATTGTTGAAGTACGAAAACAACATCAACATTGTGTGTGCAGAGTCGGGAATGGGAAAAACTGAACTGATGAAGTCTGTAAAAAATAAATCTTGCTACAAGTCTTGGACGATAATGATCTACGCTAGAAACCACTCTCAACATTTCAAAGAGAAGAAGGATGACGTGAATGCTTTCAAAGAATACATCGTCGACAGAATTTACAAAAGATATGAAGAGTTTGAGTTGCAATTTTTAAAAATGTTGATAATAGATGCTAAATCCATCGTTGTCAGATATATCTGGGACGGATTGGAAGAAGTTTCGTGTAAAAACTTGGAAATGATCTTGAAAGTAATTGAGGATTTGTCCCGAGCAGGATCGAAGCATTGGATCACTTCTTGGAACAACTTGAAGGAGAAGCTGGAGCAACGCTTTAATACCTTCTCGTGGACCATCAAAGAATTCGACGAAGACCAACAAAAGAAGTACATCGATGACAAGTTGGCGCATCTGTCACACAATTCGAAGAAGACTTCCGAAAATATCATTGCCACGATTCGTTCGTGTTCGTGCGACGGTGTTTTGGGAATCCCACTCTTGGTTTATATTTTGACAGAATTATTCAGCGTGAAGAGTTCTGGTTCGAGACACGAGTGGTTGACAGACGGATCATTTTCGTTGGCCAAGCTGTATCATCAGTTCGTAGAAGAGAAGTTTTATTGCTACTTCAAAGACAGACTTGGGTGCAACCTAAACAACGAGGGTCAGACTAAAAGGAACGAATCCCGCAAGAACAAGCGAATTGTCAATTATGAAAAAGTCGCCATGAAAATGTATTTTGAAGGAGATGTCGTGAGCAAGATGGACGTCGACAAGTTTTTAAACAAGATCAAGTCGGGAAGTGATGATGTTGGTATCATTACCAGAGTAACCGAGACAGGGAGTTCTGTGTTCTTGCACAGTTCCTTCGGTGAGTACTTCGCAGGTTCGTATCTTGCGCGACATGATCCTCACGGGGACAAATTTGATCTTTCCGACAGAAACTACAAAAACATTCGACTTTTTCGTGATTTGCTTGTAGAACAAAAATGAAGCTATTGCAACACCGCACTAAATGTATCTAGCAGAATTCATAATTCTACCTGTACGCTTTCATAATGTAATATTTAATTATCTTCATAGTTACTGTTAAGCCGTTCTGCACTTCTGCCCTTTTCCATGCGGAGTCATGAATGCGTGGGACGCTCTGCACGGACTCCACACACACACACATATACACATTGGCATACAGAACTTCTACTTGTACAGATCTCTGTTCAATATTTTGTAATAAAACGCATTTTTAATTTTCATTAACTAAAAATTTCCAACTGTGCCCTAATAAATCAGAAGTGGAATAATCAGGGATCCCGGCAACCCGAAATTCTAAAAATTGTGTGATTTGTGATGAAAAGGACTTATTGCGCAATAGCTCGTGGATGTTGTGCAACGTGTCACACCCTTGTGTTGTACCCCCTGTGCCTTACTTCGTAAAGGGTGAGTACCCAAGCCTTAAAACTTTTGCACGTTGTCTAGTCTGTTGATTTTTGAACATTTTATTGCGTGTTCTTTGTGGGGACAATTATCCGATCCGAAATGTGTGATCCCCCCAATCATGCCCAAAGACGCTCTCGTTCGCGACACCGCCGCAAACGTGCGTGTTCTCCTATTGCTAATCTCGATAACGAATTATTGCATCATCGAATTAAAATTCTAGAAAGTATTATCGCAAATCGCGGGGCACACTCGATTTCAGGAGTTCCTACTGCCCCTTATACAGCCGAATTTCCCGAACATTCGCCAGATTTCTCCGCTATTCCATCATCGTCGCGAAATTTAAATATCCCATCATGTAATCGCGAACAACACCATTCTACGCCGCTGCCAGAAATTCGACACGAAAACAACAGTCCCAGATATCAAGGACGTATCGAATTAATTCCAGAATTTAGTGGTTCGACGGATGGTATGACAATCGACCGTTGGCTAGATAAAATAAATTCCATTGGTAAACTTTATAACTGGGATGATCACGCCAAAATATTTTCCACCATTGCCCGTCTTAGTGGAAACGCGAAATCCTGGTACGATTGCCAAACAACGACACCAGTTACTTGAAATGAATGGGAAGAAAAACTTAGAGTCGCATTTCCACCGCATAAAAATATCGCCTCCAAACTTAAAGATTTTGTAAACATTGAAAGAAATCCCGATCAAGATGTAATCTCGTTCTATTATGAAAAATTACGAATGGGAAAACATTGCAACCTCCCCGATGAAGTTATCACCGATGTGATTATTTCAACCATAAACAACAACATAATACGAGCAAGTGCTCACGCTGCAAATTGCAAATCTACCGAAAAACTTTTGCTATTTTTAAGCGATTACAACTACGTCACCCAAACTCATAAACATCATTCAAGCGGACTAAATTTCAAGTCCCAAAGATTTACGAAGAATGACCAACATCGTTCTCAGAATAAATTCATTTCCAAACCTTTCAATAACAAAGACACCAATTATTCTACAGTGACAAATAAACGAAATATCACCTGTTCCTATTGCAAAAAGGATGGACACACGCGTGAGATGTGTTTCAAATTAAAAGCAAGAAAAGAAAACAGTCAACCAGCACAGGTGCAACAGATTTCAAAAGATGACGCAAAATACCATATAAACGCCAAAATTAATAATCAGACTGTTACGGCATACGTTGATTTTGGTAGTGCTTGTAATTTAATAAAGTTGGAGAAGGCACAAGAACTACAGCTCACAATCGACAAGGAGCGAGCTATTACAATCCGTGGCTACGGTGGTGCACTTGTACCCACCCTAGGCTTAATTCAAGCAAACGAAAATGTCGATTCTGTAACTCGTTCCGTACCCGTTTATGCTGTTAAGAACCACCATCAAGAAGTTGATTTACTTATTGGGCGACCATTTACTGAATCATCAAACACCTACGTTATAAAATCTGCTGATACACTAACATTCTATGAAGAAGCTGAGTTTGAATTGTTGTCCAGTTTTCACGTTGAGGAAATTTGTAATAAATTGGCAATTCACGCTGAAGAAAATACTACCGTGGTTCCAGGTATCAATAAAATAGCGGTCCGAACGAATCTTAATCAAGGTATTGTCGTTCCTAATTTTTCAGAACAACAACATAACAGCTCTGCTCTAATTGTTCCTAGTAAACCGATTGAATTTCATAATTGTTTAGGCATTTTAACCGTATACTCCATTAGTTACGCGAATACGCTGTTACGTAAAGGGCAATGTGTCGCGCGGGGAATCCCATCTGGGCAGTCTCAGACTGAAGTACCTGTGAGACCTTCGCTCTTGACAGAAGCACAACAAACACGTTTAGATAAGCTTTTAAAAGATTATGACGACTGTTTTGCTGCTAGTACCTCAGAGTTAGGAAACACAAACGTCGAAATGAGAATTAAATTGACAAGTACTGTACCAGTATGTTACAAACCATACAGGTTATCATTTTACGAAAGAGAAGTTGTTAGAAAAATAGTAGCGGACCTTATGGAAAATAATATTATAGAGCCAACTGTTTCCGAATATGCAAGCCCGATACTTCTAGTGAAGAAAAAGTCAGGAGAAATCAGAATGGTTGTGGACTATAGAAAATTAAACTCTATCACCGAAAAGGATCATTATCCCCTACCAAACATTGAGGACCAACTTGAACGATTGGCTGGTCATACGTGCTTCACAACCTTAGACATGGCGTCAGGATACCATCAATTTCGCGTTGCGGAAGACAGTAAACCATTTATCGCCTTTGTCACTCCCGATGGACATTATCAATATAAAAGAGTTCCATTTGGTTTGACAAATGCAACAGCAGCAATTGAAGGCCATCATGAATCGTGGGAAGATCATCTTACCGAAGTACAACGAGGTATCAACATGACCATTAATGCAACAACAGGACAAACTCCGTCTGAGCTTCTTTACGGGTTTCAACCGCGTTTAAGGTACGATGCCGATTTACCAGATCGCGAACCAATAAACAGACTAGAGCAATTAAAAAGTAACCGCACCAAGGCTTCGGGTAAAATCGCTCGAAATGCAATTAATATGAAAGCGCGTTACGATAAAAATCGCTTATGTGCCCGAACATTTCAACCTGGTGATATGGTATTCGTTGAGAGAACTCCAATCATCAAAGGACTTGCAAGTGGAAAACTTGTTCAGAAATATATTGGACCAGTCCAGGTGACGGAAGTTCTACCAAACGACCGCTACCGTGTCCAATCCCTGTCAAAGGACCGAAGACGCTTCAGAGGCGTTGTGGCCAGCGATCGAATGAAGATTTTTACCGCCCAAAAATCCAAATAAAGGTGGGTAATCTTTCATATCCTTTTAACTGTCTTAAAAATTTTACTCATTCTTGTTATTTGATTAAAAACCGCAAACTCTGCGAAATAATCCACTTTAAGTAAACTATTGGATCAAGTTTGTTTCACCCAATAACATCACTGTACTCTGCATAATTCTTCTTGGTCTATAAGCCAAATTTGACAGTTTGTCCTCTTACTGCATATTGCAAATTGTTCTGTTTGCTTATAATTGCATTCACAGAAGGAGTGTTAACTTATAGAGCATTTATGACTCTACACTCAAGATTAAAACTTTAGTTTGCAGTGGTACAATTAATCTGATCCAGTTTAAAACGGTGTGCTTCAAGCTGGCGCCTGTTGAGTTCTAGAGTGTTTTTTCTGCTTGTTGTGAACTTCAGAAGTTCGCCCTTGTTGACCACAATCCAAAAATTCTAATCTCTAGGTGCCTCCAGGGTAAACTATTAAATTTTAAACTCCTTATCTGTGTGGACTCCAAGTTGACCTCGGTTGAGATTTGTGTATTGGATGTCGACTATCTACTCCCTGTTTGGTCCTTGTTGAGGTCACATTTGTTTTGTTGACTCCAGGCTAATTCCTGTTGAGGTTACATTTGAAGTGTGGACTCCAAGCTGACCCCTGTTGAGATTGATGGTACCTGATATTCAATTTTAGACTCCCAGTTTGGTCCTTGTTGAGATCGCTTGATCGACGATTCATAGTGAGCATATAGTACTTCAGATAAGCCCTGTTGAGACCTTTTTATTCGACATGCAACTTTAAAGTTTCAAAACTTGAAAGTTTTATTTTGCTACCAAGTTAAACTTTAAGGTACTGCTTGCCTATTTTGTTTTCAGAAATCAGTCGACTTGAAAGGCCCGGGACGAGCCTAGTCAGGATGGCCGAATGTTAAGCCGTTCTGCACTTCTGCCCTTTTCCATGCGGAGTCATGAATGCGTGGGACGCTCTGCACGGACTCCACACACACACACATATACACATTAGCATACAGAACTTCTACTTGTACAGATCTCTGTTCAATATTTTGTAATAAAACGCATTTTTAATTTTCATTAACTAAAAATTTCCAACTGTGCCCTAATATTACAAATGTAGTACCTACAACCGACAACTCAGTTTGATGGAGTTTCTCTATCTGCCAATGAGTTAGTGGTTTTGTAGAATACGAAATAAATTATCAACCTTTCAATTTACATAACAACTTTATTCACACCCGATCAAGAAATAGTTATTTACATTACAAATGCGGTAGGCTACATTTTACAGCGCGAGGTTTTTAGATTGAAACACGACCGCGAAGCGGGAGTGATTTAACAAAAACCGACCGATGTAAAATGTCTACCGCATTAGTAATGTATCATAGATAATATAATAATCGACTATCGTATACAACGTGTAACAGAAATAAGTACATTAATTTTAACTGGTAATAGAACTCGTCAAAAGGAACAACTTTTCTATCTACCATTTTGCCGAAAAACGATGTTTAATTCCAAAAAAAAATTGGAGAGATTTTTCACTAAAATAACCCTACGCCACTAAATACTGCAATGGCTAATTGAGATCAGCGCTAATATGAAAAAAACATCCATTTTCATCCAGAAAACGTGTTTTAACGCCGAAATCGAAATTCAAATAAATCTATCCGTATAGCAAAAAATCCACTTCGTAAGAATCTGGTTGTTTCACGTTTTTAGGTAGCTTAGTTTTGGAAATATGAACGGTTTTAGGAAAATCTTTCCTATTTTTTTAAGCCACTACGCAACGTTTTTCGCCAAAATGGCAGAGAGAAAACTTGTTCCTTTTGATGAGTTCTATTACCAGTTAAAATTAATGTACTTATTTCAGAAACAACCCTGTATAATGCAAAGTCAATGTACACGAATTTTTTTGGTTTTAAGAGCTTAGCCCCAAATAAACGCTGTTCAAAAATCAAAAAACCATTGCGGTGTGATAAGTAATAGAAAATGTCATGAAAAATGCACCACAATTTTTTTTTATTCTTTAACACCGTTTATAAAGATGTCGCTTGTAATGTTTCTAGCCAAGGTTGGTAGAACTAACTAATTTGTATAGAGGTTGCCTCGTTGCTATTTAAAACAATAGTTTGAATAATTTTTCCCCCGCAAAAGTTACGCGTGACGTCATAATGCGCTAAACTTTTACTACAAAGTTTGTCGAACATGGATTAGGTGTTTCCTCACTAGAATAAAACCCAGAAAACCACTCAATAAATACCACGGAGCTTATAAACCTTGGGTTCTATTCGAACACTCAAAATTTCGGAGTTGATTTTACATCACGAGTTACTTTTCCCCCCGCCCCCCAATTTTCAACGAGGCAACCTACTATACAAATTAGTAGGTTCTACCGACCTTATTTAGAAGGAAACAATTAAATTATGTCAATTTTTGAAAACTGAGAGGATCGATGGCAGCGGTATCTCGTCTTAGTATAAATATAAACGGTATAAAAAATTAAATTTGATATACAGAACAGTTATTTACAGTGTCAAGTCGTCCACTGCTGTTGTACAGTCGCGAGCAATAAATTTTGGTCATCAAAGTCATTCTTTGACGCAATCAAAAATACTCCATTGTAAAACTGTCGTAAATATCATAACCTATGATCATGTTGTATGACATTAATTGTCATTTTTTTCATTTTTTTTTTTGACACTTCAGGCAGGGAATTTTTTAAAATTTGTGACAATTTAACCAAATTTTGAAATGACATTGACGACCAAAATTTATTGCTCGCGACAGTAGGTTGTCTACTACTTACACTCTATAATTTGTTTCCATATTATACCGGGTGAGCAACAAGTACTGATTGAGTTGCCAATAAATTCTGGTGATTTTTGGTGACTTTTATGTCATGTTCCAACGAGAAAACCATTTTATTAATAAAAGATTACAAAAACCAAGACGTTTAAATTTGAAATGTATACCAGCTGTCAATAATGTCAATAAAACAAACCGAAATAGGTACAACTCACAGTCTTGAAAATTGTATGTAAAATTTTTTTTTGCCAACTGAAACAGTTATTGTTGCTCACCCTGTATTTCACTGGATTAGGTAGTGAAATCTTCAAAATGAGCTATTCAGATCTTGCTCAGTTCCTCAGATAGCAAAAATATGACGTATACAGGTATACCATTTAAAAATAAAATCAGTATCACCAACTCAAACGGCAACAGCGTTAAAATCACTAACATGGGTTATAAAATGGGAAATTGCAAATTATAATGCCGTTCACGATTATTTTAAACACGCAGGAGGCCGCGATATTTTTTTGTTAGATTGGCGTCAGGTCCTGTCATATGACGTTTCGTTTTTAAATATACGCATTGTTGTCAATTCCGTCATTAATTTAGTTAATAAGAATTTACCCAGAACTGTCCTGCAAATATGTATGTTTCATTTCAATTACAATTTTACGATTATTGTTCCTAATGCGTTCAATAATTTAAAAAATGTAACAACTTGGGAGCAGTGTTCGGTTGAATTATAACCTAAAATAGATTTATTAAGACAAATCACAATACTGCCAACTAAAATGTCAGATTTTCATAGATAGTCCGAATATGAAATAATCGTGAATGGTTTATATAATCGTGTCAAAAATAAATTACGCCCTAGGATTTAGGGATATTTGTTACTAGGTTGCCATAAATTTGGTTAGGTTGGAGGCTATGTGGTTTCTGGTGACAAACAAAAGATATCGTAACCATAAGGCAGCGAATTTTTTGTAACAGTTCCATATGGCTCTATTTCTCGCTAAGTGATAGATGTTTTTTCGTTTCACAATCAATTTTGGTTTTAGTTGGACTTAATCTTTCAATTCATAGTAACCAACATTAGGCATTCAAAATTACTTTTGAAAATTCTAGTACATACAACATGAAAAACGTTATTTCCCTAAAAGTTCGAATTCTAGAGAGTAATTTATTTTTGACATGATTGTACTTACCTAATTGCAAAATACAAATTTTGCACTGTACTGACGATATAATCCTACTTAAGTGCGACTTAAAGTCATATAGATGACAGAGTACGTAGTAAAAGAATCCGCGAGACATACGAAGTACAGGATGTGGTCTGATGGACAAGAAAAAGAAGAAATCACTGGGGAGATTAGGTACTACGTTTAAAGGATGGGAGATGAAGGATTAGCCAAGAAATTTCAAAGACAGAAACCAGACATAAAGGGAAGATGGGAAGACCACATAAACGTTGGTAGGATAGTTGGACGTCATCATCACAGGATAATAACCCATAGGACAGAGAAGAAGTTGGCAATTGTTCACAATCCTTGGAGTAATAACTAATAAGTCATCACTTACGGCTGTGGGTAACGAATATCATTACTTGACGATATACCGAGTGACTATAAATGATTGAAAGAAAATAGTGGATTGGCAACACTGATGCAGTTGGTAGTGCAAGTCTTCTCGTGCATCATCTGTCAGTCATTTCTATTTAGGTTAGGTTAAGTCACGAAGTACATTGTCGATTTAGACTTTTTTGACGTTTGTTTGAATTTTAAAAATTAAGTGTGTCATGCCAACGATGTTGCCAACTAAAGATTTCAAATGTGTTACCAACATAACAAAATAATTTTCAATCATTTATAGTCACTCGGTAGATATACCGAGTGACTATAAATGATTGAAAGAAAATAGTGGATTGGCAACACTGATGCAGTTGGTAGTGCAAGTCTTCTCGTGCATCATCTGTCAATCATTCCTATTTAGGTTAGGTTAAGTCACGAAGTACATTGTCGATTTAGATTTTTTTGACGTTTGTTTCAATTTTAAAAATTGCGTGTGTCATGCCAACGATGTTGCCAACTAAAGATTTCAAATGTGTTACCAACATAACAAAATAATTTTCAATCATTTATAGTCACTCGGTATATGCCGTTCACGATTATTTTAAACACGCAGGAGGCCACGATATTTTTTTGTTAGATTGGCGTCAGGTCCTGTCATATGACGTTTCGTTATTAAATATTCGTCTTGTTGTCAATTCCCTAAGTGAATCAGTGTAATTCAATTATAACCTAAAATAGATTTATTATGCCAAATCACAATATTGCCAACTAAAATGTCAAATTTTCATAGACAGTCCGAATTTGAAATAATCGTGAACGGATAATAGTATAATTCAGAATAAGTGGCATCGCGGTAGGCGTTGATTCTCTAAAGTGAGCTTTATGTTATGTCAAAAAATTTAGTAAACATGTGAAACCGTCATTACTTTATTCTGAGGTTATGCGTTACATAATTTTGACATGGTTTTCACCCACAGCAGAGATAACCCCCAGACAAATAATACACTTTTCATAAATGAAACAAGGAAATTCCAAATACTTATAACAAGAAAATAAACACAAAACGATTCCAATGATAATATCAAGGCCAAATTAAAAGCGAAGGTTACCAACAGCATCGAAACTAGGGTATTATTAGCAGGGGTCTTGCTGCCAACGTAAATTTGAATTTCCAACGCCTACCGAGATGCCACTTATTCTGAATTATAAATAACTATAATGAATATATCGTCGGCTTACTGCAGTGACGTGGGAAATAGAATAGACGGAGCATAAGATACACCGCTTTGATTCCCACCTGTACATTTTTGCCCTTACCAAGATGGCCACCGATTGTATTGCTGGTTGCTCTTGCGAAAGTTTTATAATGATGGAGATAACAAAATACAGTAAAAAGATACATTAAATAAAAACGGACAAAAGCCAAATCAATTTATGTAAGTACAACCTTTGTTAAATAGTAGTTTATTTAACGAGTTTGTGTGTAAATTGGGACTTTTTTGGCATGAGTGGGCCAGTTTAAAACGCGAGTGAAACGCGGGTTTAAAGGCCCACGAGTGCCAAAAAAGGCCCAATTTACACACGAACGAGTTGAATACAACGTTTTTTGTTCGACAAGCTCCTTAAAGGCTCCAAATCGCTTAAAATCTTTAAAATTACCTTGACGTTTCGTTTTTGTGTTGAATTGTTTGTTAAAGTAATGAAGTCTAATTTTGGTATATCTAACAATTATTTGTTTGATTAATATAAAATTATGATTTTCCGAAAAAATTTCAAAATCTAAAATATGGCTATCTATAGGAAAAAATAAGTTAGAGGGTAAAGTAGCAAAAACAACATTACAGATCCTTGTAATGACATTATCTATAGAAGGGTTATTGTTCTTTTTTGCAATTTTTAACATAACACGTGCTAGTCACTTCAAAAAGTATGAGTTTTATAATTATATGAAAGCAAACAAATAGGTCCTTTTTGTTAATATAAAACCAACAGATACGATACCTCTGCAACCCACGCAACTGACACATAAATGTTAGGCAAATACAGAGCAGATTTGCTATTATTGCTGCATAACTTGCCCTTACTTATAATGTTGCATGTAGGAATCAACGCTTTACATGGTGATGCTCCGTCTATTCTATTTCCCACGTCACTGGCTTACTGCAAGAACCAGATAAGTTACATTTATATCTCTGCATTTGTATAGTTTCAAGATAAATGACAATAAAGTGTTTACAAATTAAAAATCGCCGACTTAACTGCTTCTTGCAGGGCGTATCTTTGTTTTATCCTTTCCGACACTTATCTTGTTTTGGCTGACAATTTTTTACCCTAAAGAAGTACTTAACTCATTTATGGAGTTATCTTGTTTTTGCAGTATCCCGACGATATGATTTAACAGAAGTAGAAAGAGTACTTTATTTGTAGTCGTAAAAATGTGCACTTTAGGACGCATAATATTGATTATAAAACATTTTTTTTAATGGCGATGCAAAAGAAAAATCATCTTAAACGCTCAATTCGTTTATTAACCTGTCAACAATACATAATACGTCTACGTCGTAGTCGTCGGTGTACAATTCGCTCTAGTGAACATCAAACTACCCTACTCGATTACACGAAGAAATTAGGCCTAAACCCCTCACGCCCCGAGGTACAACAAGAACCCCTCGTACACGTACTGCTCCGGTTAATTGCCCCCCTTGGGCTTGCGCCTGGTCTCCTGAACCGCCGCCACGAGACTCTTGACCGCCTCCTCGTGTCCCTCGAAACTGTCGGCCTTCCGCAACGGCATCGGGTTCGGTGCCGACAGCTTGTGACACATGTGGTGGCGCCTCTTCGGCGGAAAAGTCTCCCAACTCCTCTGCTTCTGCGCCATCGTCATATTCTTGTTGCGGCGGTTAATCACCACCACTAGCGTCTTGTCGGGGCCGTCGAAACTCGACCTCCGACTCGAGGTGCTGAGCGAGTCGGCCGAGTCGTGGAGCGAGTAGAAGACGTTGTCTTCGCCGTCGCTGTACGGGTAGACTTTGGGCTTGCGCGACTTGGGGGGCGGCTTCTTGTTCTTGCACTTGGGGCTGCTGGGGCTCGAGCGCGTCTCTTTGTGCACCAGCGCCTTCACGCTCTGGCTCGTGGCTTCGGATATCCTCTGGTAGTCCGATTCTGTTCGCTTCTTCGGGTCGCTGTCCGGCTTGCTGGACGCGTTGATTTTGTCGCAGCTCTTGCCGATCTTCTTGTACATGATCCGCTGCTTCGACCCGAGCTTGCTGATGGAGTCCAGGTCGGTTTTGCTCAGCTTCCGGTCGTCTTTCGACAGTTTGCGGTCGCTCTCGGGGTCGGACTTCGACTGGGCCCCGGACTGTCTCCGGCAGACCATGTCGTGGAGCTTCTCCTTGATCTGGGCCTCCAGTCGGTCTATGTTCATCTGGTGGGTGCTCTGCATGAACGACTTCTTAGGCTTCAGGGGCGTACTGAGGGGCTTGTCGGTCTGGCCGGCGGACTTGCTGCGTTCGCGCTCCTGTATGTTGGGACGGACTTTTTCGAACAGCTGGCCCAACACTCTGGACCTGGAGCGCGGGATCTTGCCCAAACCGGCGTCCGATTGCTGCAAAACGTCTGAAAAATATTATCGCATTGAATTTGCGTATTTCTCTCGACACATAGAGGGCGCTGCGAGTACTCAACTCATCGACACACAGAGGGCGCTGCACTCAGCTGTCATTACAAACTTACACTTCTTCGCCGCAAGTACGAGACATACTCACTGAAATGCTCGAGGAGCGACTGCATTTGTTGACTCTGCTCCGCCGCCGACTCGCTCTGGCTCGACTGCTGCGCAGGCGTCAGACTCCTGATGTAAGGCTCCAACTGTCCGGCCAACTGACTCAAGTGCTTCAACTCGTTGCGCAGCGTCATCACGTCGGCTCTTTGACAGCTGAAGACCTCTTGCTCGACTCTGAGACGCCACAGTTGCTCCTCCCACGAAGCGTCGAACGTCGTCGCCATCCTGTCCAACTCCTGCTGCTGCCTCTCCAGGTTCTGGTCCAAGTGGAGACACTCCCTCATCAGGAGGTCGTACCTGGCGGTCAGCGGCGGAGTCTGCGCTTTCCTCAAGGCAGTGATGTCGCGGTGCAAGTCTCCCACTTTCTCCTTGACGGCGTTGAACTGCTGGTTCAGGTCGCGGATCTGGGACTCGAAGGATCTGCAGTGCGCCGAGAAGGAACTCTCCCCCTCTAGAAGCTTGTTCTTGAGAGCCGTCTGCTGCTTCTTGGTGGCGGGAGGAGGGGCCCCGTCGTACATCCGCGACGCTGCAAAATCAGTCACAACGGCTCTGATAATATTGAACGGTGGGGCTAACCTGCCGCCAACTCTGTCTGGTGTTGACTGACCGCCGCCGGACCTATCCACGGCTCCAGACACTGGGCGAACTCGCTCCTGTAGTTGGTCTTGATGGCGGAACCTTGCAGCGACCTGACCGGCTGACTGAGCTGCCCCACCGCCGACAAGCGCTCGATCAGCGACGGACACAGCTCCAGAAACTGGTACTTGTTGGCGGCGGCGGTGAACGTGGTGCACAACACTAGGTGGAGCTGCAAGACCGGCATCACAGTTCCTACAAAACGGGACCAGGTCAAATCAAGACATTTACTATTGCATCAACCTAGGACGAGGAGTTGGCTCCTGTAGATGCGCTCCTTGCTCTCGAACTGCCGCTGCACCTCCATTATCATGGCGGCGTGGGTCTTCGCCATGGCTTCTTGCATCCCCTGGCAGAAGGTGTTGATGGTGTGCTTCTCGGTGTCCATGTTGCGGCGCAACTCGTCCATCAGGCCCTTGAGGGCTATGATGCCGTCCCTCACTGAAGTCTGTAAAGTTTTGAATTCAGAAAAATCGTGACGTATAGAGGGCGCTCCTGACATTTGTTTAATAAATCCATGGTTATAATTGTCCTTATATGTATATCTATGATAATTGTTAACGGGAGCGCCTCTCGTGTCCGTTCGACAAACTAACACATTTTGACAGTTCATAAATGAAATTTGATTTTGAAAAGTTAAAAGTTGTTTTATCTTTGTTGTAGCTGTCCGTGCTTTTCCAAAAATGAAATTGCGTGTTTCGGGGGTTCACCTGCAAGTCCATGATGGCGGTCTGCCCCCGCTCCAGCCTCTTCGCCGCCTGCGTGTGCGCCGTGTCGATGTCGACGCATTGGGCCCTGATCTCGTTGGGTAAGTCCCGGAAGCAGTTGACGCAGAGCATCGCGTTTTGCAACGAAGAGTACATAATGTACTGCTCTCCGTGTTGGGGGCACTGAAACGGTTCGATTAGTGCGAGTAGGGGGCAACCCGGGGCCTCACCCTTTTGGGTTCTTTGGTACATTTAGTCATGTGGACGATGTCGTGCGTGGCGAACATCTTGGCCCTGTGGGTGTTGTCCCGGCAGTGTGAACACAACGCTTGTCCTGCAACACAACCGTCACTCTGGTGTCGCCCCGAAGCGCGCTCGGTTACCGCAAGTGTTGCAGTAGTACATGTTGGCTCGGTCCCGCTTGTCGCAGTTTGAACACGGGGGGTTCTCGCTGTTGGCGATGTCGATCAGCTGGCGCATCAGGGTGTCGGGGGGCGGCAGCATCGAGCCGTCCTTCAGGAGGGTGGGTTGCCTGAAACTTCACGTGCACCAGGGCGACGAAACGCGAGTACGTACCTGCAAAAGGGGCAGACCAGGCGGCGGTCCTGCTCGCGCCCCCTCAAGCACCGCGCGCAGAACGTGTGGTAGCAGCTGAGAATGCACGGTTCGGTGAAGTAGTCGTGGCAAATGGGGCACAAAAGGGGGTTCTTCGGGAACTCCAGCGCCGATTCCAACCCTGGGGGCTCCATCTCCAGGTTGCAGTGGCTGGAAGCGGGTTCGAGGTTTTGTCGGGCG
Source organism: Tenebrio molitor (assembly GCF_963966145.1). Taxonomy (NCBI): domain Eukaryota; kingdom Metazoa; phylum Arthropoda; class Insecta; order Coleoptera; family Tenebrionidae; genus Tenebrio; species Tenebrio molitor. The sequence continues at coordinate 5,178,157 of NC_091049.1, forward strand.
AGGAACGCAGCGCCACTCACCTGACAAAGTAGATAATCCCGAAAATCGCAATTTCAACCCCTTTAGTCTACCGCAGGGTTGCCATTAATGTTTTTTATTTCCATCCCCACCCACTCCGGCGCACATGCGCCGGATCTGACCCAGTTCCCACCCCCTCCAAACAAAACAATACCATTTATTGGAAAGTTTATTAAAGTAAATGCAATACATTATCATTATCACACAAAAACGGTAACGAAAGACACTTTCGCCGTACGTATGGTAGGCCCCGAAACGCAAATGGTCCCGCGAATGGTGCTTTTTGTGACTTAAACGTAGAACAGGCGCACTCTCGATGTGGAGATGAGCAAGTCGTCGTCGTAGAATTTTGTTTCGATGACTACATTCCCGCTGAAAGTGTCTCTTTTATTATGGGAAAGCGTCACGATCGAGACTTACTTGAGGACGGACGCCGGCATCATTTCAGACTCGGGTGCCGCCTCCATGATCGATTGCCATGTATTTGTCGATTCTGGCATAACAAAACCAAATTCAAAGTACCATTCTTCGAGACACCGTCCTTTAAACAGTACTTTCTGCAAAGAAAACGCGATCAAACCCTTTTCGAGACACGTTCGTCAACACTCCTTACCTGCTCCAAGCGAAACTTCTCGATTTGCTCTTTGGAACTAAAATTAAACTCTCGAGATACTGCACGACATTTGAGGATGTTTTTAGGTACGTGAGCTTCATGTTCGACGTCCGGGTAGCTCAGGTCTTCGGAGCCCTGCCAGAAAATCGTGCCCCCGTCGGCGTCGCGCAGACAAATCCAGTTCCTGCGCCACAATCACAACACTCGAACTTTCGATCGATTATACTCACACTTGGAAACCCTTCAGTATTTCTTCAGCCCGGGTGCTCTCTGTCATTCTATTGGGGACTCGAGGGGGCGGCGGCGGCGCTTTCAACACAGTTCACCGGGGAATTTCAACAGAAAACACAAAAACATTCGCCAGTTGTTAACCTCAAATTGGATGACGGACTGAGTGCTGGTAACTGACGCGAGTGGCGCCACTGTCGCAAATGTCAATCAAAAATCAAAATTCACTCGCAAATCAATCAAAATGACGACAAATAAATCGTAACGAACTGAAATTGATTTATTTCGGTTATTTGAACGGAAACGGGTACAACGTTCTGGATAAATTATGTTTCGATGTGATTTAGTGGGGTCGCGAACCTGGGTTGAGGGACCTGCAGTCAATTTACGGGTCCAGTGGCGTACTCGAGGGTATTCACACGGGCAATAAATCACTTAACACCTGAACTTGCGCAAATGTTACATTTTCATCCGATCGATTTCCCTTCAAGGTAGTCAAATTTTCATGGATGCGGGACGGACGTGGCGCATTTTGCCACAACAAAATTAATTATCTTTATCGCACAATTTCCTTTATTTTTCCGTTATCAGTGGCCGAGTTGGGAGAGCGTTCCGGAAATGTCTCCAAATAACGGTAAACCAAAGAACATAGTTCAATTTAACACAATTGTCCATTTTTGACGTTTGTAGAAAACGAATTCAAGGGGCGTCTCATTACTGCCGTAAAAAAAGAAGTGAAACAAGTGATGGAGGAGTCGGTCACTAGAAAATTCGTACACGAGGAGAGCGGTTCGGTGACGTCACTGTGTGCCGCCGTCGAGGCTTGTCTGTCCCAAGGTGAGTCCCCCCGCAATCAGTCCTTCGCTCGGTTTCTCAATTGTGTGAAGGTTTGAGACGCAGAGCCCTCGGCCTCTTCAAGACGAGCTCGACGACGGCGCTCCTCCACAAAATAGCCAAACACAGCAAAGAGGCGGCTCTGATATCGAAAAGAGTCCAGGAGATCGAGAACGCGGACCCCAACAGGAGGTCGTCGAGCAGCAGCGAGAGCATGACCAAGCCCACCCTCAAGAAGAACGCTTCCCTGCCGGCGAACCCTCTTCCCAAGTACCTCTGGATCAGGTTGGCGCTGTTCGAGAAACAGTTGGCCAAGATCATAGACTACTTGGTCTCGAACGCCAACAAATACTACGACAAGGACGCCCTGGTGGCGGATCCGGACTACGGGAGCATCCTGAGTTCGTTGCTGGTGGGGCCCTGCGCTCTGGACTACTCCAGGACGAAGACTCCGGACCACTTCTGGACGGACCCGCCCGCCGACGAGCTGGTAAGTGACACGAGCGCCCCCTGCAACAGAAACGTCACTCGGTCAAAGCAATCAAGCGGCCGTAATTCACGTCAAGTCGTAAAATATCGTTCCAAATGTCACTGAGAGAGTCCAATCGGCGCCGCTTTATTGCCCATCGCATCTACATAAAATGATAATAAAGAGAGCGGCGCCACCAGGTCCAGCGACATCGAATCTCGAGCGGCCACTCGACGCCGCCTTCAGTCCGCCGCCCCATCCTCAACTTCCGCCGCTCGCTCAACGCCAGCTCCGAAGACTCGATAACCAACCGGACCACCACCCAACACCTCGCCAAAGACTACGTCGAGAGCCTCCACCAGAACTCGAGGGCCACTCTGCTCTTCGGCAAGAACAACGTGCTGGTGTTGCCGGTGAATGCGGACGTCTCGCAGCCGATGCCCGGCTACTTGAGTCTCCACCAGACGGCGAGCGGGCTCACCATCAAGTGGACACCCAACCAGCTGATGAACGGCTTCACCGACGAGGTCCAGGACAAGAGGTAGGAGCGTCCGGTCGGTCGACTGTGGCTCATCGAATTGTTGCAGCGTCTATTGGGACTACGCCCTCCAGGTCCGTCTCGACGAGATCGTCTACGTCCATTGTCACCAAGACAGCGAAACTGGAGGTACTGTGATTCTGGTGGGCCAAGACGGAGTGCAGCGCCCCCCTATTCACTTCCCCAAAGGGGGGCACATGTTGGCGTTCCTCAGTTGCATCGAGACCGGTTTGTTGCCGAGAGGGCGGCTGGACCCGCCGCTTTGGTCCCAACGCTCCGGGACTAGTTCCAACAAGCGGAGACGCCCCCTGCCGGCGCTTTCCGAAACCGAGGAGACAACCAAAGACTACGTTTTTCGCATCGCCGACAACAGCACACACAAAGACATGCGTCAGTAGAGCTGGAGCCCCGCGACGAATTTGTCTAATCGGAATGTTTCAGTGAAGAGGAACGAACTGATGGACACGCACATCTCCCTGCCGCCTAAATCCCGCGTCCAGCTCCCCAGCACGAGCACCAGCTCGGAGAGCTCGACCAAGAGCTTCAGCATAGACCAGAACGCCCCCGACAGCCCCCCAAGCATCTGCATCCAAGCGGTCTGTGATTCGATGAAACGCCAAATCATCTCGAGGGCCTTCTACGGCTGGCTGGCCTACTGCCGCCACCTGTCCACGGTGAGGACGCACCTGAGCGGCCTCGTCAACTCCAAGATAGTGAGCGGGGAGGGCGCCGCCGACGGCATCACCGCCGACAAGTGGAACGAGCTGTGCGTGGACGGCGTGGTCTCCGACCACCAGGAGGTCTACCGGCTCGCCTACTTCGGCGGCGTCGCCCAGGACCTGCGCAAGGAGTTGTGGCCCTACCTGCTAGGCCACTACAAGTTCGGCACCACCACCGAGCAGCGGGTCGAGCTGGGCGAGGAGACGAGGCAGGCCTACGAGAACACCATGTCGGAGTGGCTCGCCGTGGAGGCCATCGTCAAGCAGAAGGACAAGGAGACGCAAGCCAACGCCATAGCCAAGCTGAGCAGCGAGAGCATGAGCGGGGAACAAGTGCCGGCGCAGATACAACGCGAACTCAGCAATGAAGTAGTGTTCCCAGTGGCGACCTCCAACGGCCGCAAGAGAAGTGCCCCGCGCACTTCTCTTGTCACGCCGGGCCGTTGCGACCCCCCCGATTCTTACTTGTTTCGTTTTCAAGGTCTTCGAAGACACGCTCAGCGACGACGACTCCGATGACGACAAACCGAAGAAGACCCGACAGAACACGATCAAGTACGAGAGCGATCAGGAGGACGGGGAGGCCCGACAGGTGGACGAGGCGCACCAGCAACTCAAAGACTTCGTGCACAACGTGATCGTGACCAACGCCAGCGTGGACATGGGGAACTTGGGCGCGGAGGTCGAGGGCGTCCACCGCAACAACTTGGACGCCGTCGCCGAGGAGAGCTCGGCGCTGGACGCCTGCATGGAGACGCACGGGTTGGCCTCGCCGGCGATGTCCGCCTGCGTGTCCCCCGCCAGCTCCAACGGAGGCGTCTACAGCGTAACGTTGTCGCCTCCTCGATTACAAACGAATGAAGGTTGTCTCTTGCAGCAAGAACTGTTGGAGACGTTCGGGCTGAATCTGCACCGGATAGAGAAGGACGTGCAGCGGTGCGACCGCAACTACTGGTACTTCACCGTCGAGAATTTGGACAAGCTGCGCAACGTGATGTGCACCTACGTGTGGGAGCACCTCGACGTCGGCTACATGCAAGGCATGTGCGACCTGGTGGCGCCCCTCCTGGTCGTCTTCAACGACGAGTCCCTCACCTACGCGTGCTTCTGCCACTTGATGGAGCGCATGGTGGAGAACTTCCCCAACGGCAACGCCATGGACTGCCACTTCGCCAACATGCGCTCCCTCATCCAGATCCTCGACTCGGAGATGTACGAGCTGATGCACTCGCACGGCGACTACACCCACTTCTACTTCTGCTACCGGTGGTTCCTGCTCGACTTCAAGCGCGAGCTCGTCTACTCCGACGTCTACGCCACCTGGGAGGTGATCTGGGCGGCCCAGCACGTCGCCTCCAGCCACTTCGTCCTGTTCCTGGCCCTCGCCCTCCTGGAGACCTACAGGGACATCATCCTGTCCAACTGCATGGACTTCACCGACATCATCAAGTTCTTCAACGGTGAGTGTCGACTCTATTGGGTGGCAAAAATGTGACTGATGAATTCTTCGCAGAAATGGCCGAGAGGCACGACGCTTCCGCCGTGCTGGCCCTGGCCAGAGACCTGGTGCTCCAGCTGCAACTGCTCATAGAGAACAAATAGGGAAAAAATTAGGTCCGTAGGTAGGTACGGGACAGAATCAAAATATACCTCACATTATTTTTTAGACGAGAGTGTAGGTAGGTAGGTCTCTTGATCGATTTTTTCACCACAATCACCCCGTATATACGAAACGTGCCAAAAACAACACTCTCATTATTTTTGTTCGAACGATCGGTTGAGTGTGCTTCATATTTTTATATATTCGCCGTGTTCGTTGTTTCCGAACGGTGGGCGCTCGCGGCGGTCCGGACCGTTCAGTCCGCGGTCCGCGTTGCCCGAGCGCCGAGTCTCGACAGTTTGTAAGATATGATATTTATTTTATTATAAATGATAGTCTATGTAAGATATATAAATAACTATAAATAATATTAAATATATATGAAGGATATATTTTATAACAAGTTAGAGTTACTACCGAGAACTTGGTTCGACCTTCTACAATTTAAACCAACAAATATATTTACACACACAAAAAAAAAACGAATCTTAAAGTATGTCTTAACTTAACACTATTTTTATGTATCAATGTTTAAATGTGCCTTTTTTGATGCATCTTTCATACAGTATTTTATCTGTGGCGTAAGCGAGTTAAAGTGGGGCGTACGATCAGTGCCAAACGACGTCGACCGGACCGCGGACTAAACTCCACTTCACACCGGTCCGTGTGACGTCACCCCGTTGGAAAAGCGCCCCCCTTTAACTTTTTTATCCGATTTGAACGAAATGTAAATACAACATATCAGTCTTCTTATCTCATGTTGTATCAAAATATAGCAATTATTTAATATAGTTTTTTTTGTCTTTTACTTACGTCACTCGGAATCACTGTTCGCCGCCAAAACCTCTCCCAGTACCGTCTCGTGGAACGTCGGGTCGTAACAACGACCGAACACCGTTCGCGCCTTTTTGCTTCGAGGAGATTCGGGCGATCTCGGTACGATATCCTCTTCTTCTTTCTTCGACCCTCCACAGTTGTCTTTGTCTTTTTTCTCTTCTTCCGTCACCTCCTCACTCTCCCAATTTTCCGTCTGCATTGCTTCCAGATCCTCGTCACTGATCTCGGTGGGTCTCGCTTTAGTGACTCCAGCCGCCACGGAGGTCGCTGTCGCCAGTGAGGAGTTGGTGTCAGTGTAGGGATTGAGCGTTGCCACGATAAAATTCACTTCGAAAGTGGGATTCTTCAAGAGGATTGATAGAGGCCTGGAACTTTTTTTTTAAACTCGTCAAGACATTTTCCGCAAGACGTACTTCCCCCCAACGTCGAAATTGAGGTCGATGTTGAGGTTAAAAGTCTCCGCGAAGTGGACAACGGTGCGGAAAGGCTTCAGCGAGAAGTTTACGGTTGTCTCTTTGGTTATGCGATACGACAAGAATTCGGTCGAGTTTAGATTGATCTGGCTCCGCATCATCTTGGGGCGACACGGCGTTCCTGCAAGATTTGACAATTGACAATTTGAGATGCGCGCATGCGCCAACTCACCTTGACAATAATTCCGCGCCACAACTTTGGCTGGAGTGATCTCAAAAGTGAGTTCGTCATCTGAGATGCTAAACATTGCGAGCAACTGGTTGTAGAAAGAGCTGGACCCCCCTAGACTATTCTCCCCCGTATCTGCACCCACTCCAATTGAGAGTGTCTCGTTGTCCATCAAGCGCAACTTGTGCACCATGACGATATCGTCGCACTTGTATTTCATTTTGAACACGATCAAGTCGCTGTCTGTGGTGTATTCAAACTTGAAGTAGTCGAGCTATGGGCAGACAATCAGTTTTTGGGGTTAGAATAGCGAGACTTACCTTTTTCTCCAAGTTGCCCTTGAACAAAGGTAGAAAAATCTTCATGTGGACTTTACACGTGATGGTTTCGTTGCCAGCGGCGCTCAAGTCGTCTGGGTTCACTTCGTAGGAGCTGAAGAAGGTTTCGAAAAAATGAAAGCGGGCGCAGACGGTTTTACTCGAGTTTAGGGTTATCAACGAGAGGCGGTCGCTTTTGGCTTCCATGTAGAGCTCGTCGCCGATTTTTGACAGGGCTTGTAGGGCTTTGCCCAAAACTAGAAACCGGAATTCAAATGTGACATAACCCTACTTTTTCTACTGCTAGTTTTGCTCACCTTTCATGTTGTTCCCCGGTACGATGCACTCCATCGTGTCTTCCTAATTATTAGAGCGACCCCTGACAGGTTTTCTTGGCCGCGAGATTAATTTCTTCGGATTTTCCTCTTCATAATTTGAAACTTTCCCTCGATCTCGATTGTGGATTGGCGACTTCTGCATTACCGACATCGCCAAATGTCAACGTCAAAAACAACCACCCCCTTAAAATTATTAAATTAAAGCAATTGCACAGCCAAATCGACCCGATTTGACAAATTCGGTACAAAAATGGTGACTAGTACTCGATTTGGCACCGTTGTTGGTGCTTTCCAGGTGTAACGACACATAACCTTACTTTCTTCCAGTTGGTCCTTGTTTTGGGCGATTTACACATTCCACATAGATGTAGCACGTTGCCGGCCAAATTCAAGAAACTGTTACTCCCGGGCCGGATACAGCACATACTTTGTACCGGAAATTTGTGCACGAAAGAGTCGTACGACTACTTGAAAACCCTAGCCAGTGACGTGCACGTTGTTAGGGGCGATTTTGACGACGTATGTCGCCATTTCTGACCGTGAGCGCTTCTAATCGCGTCTTCTTCCAGAACCTGAACTATCCAGAACAGAAAGTCGTCACGGTGGGTCAGTTTCGTATAGGTTTGTTACATGGGCACCAGGTGGTCCCTTGGGGCGACCCGGAATCTCTGGCTCTAATCCAGCGACAGTTGGACGTTGACATTCTGATATCGGGGCACACGCACAAGTTCGAGGCGTACGAACATGAAAACAAATTTTATATTAATCCGGGGTCGGCGACAGGGGCGTACAACGCTCTAGATATGTGAGTGTAGAATGTGCAATTGAAAATGCGCTGATTGGTTGTGTTGCAGCACCGTGACGCCCTCTTTCGTTCTCATGGACATACAGAACACCACCGTCGTGACCTACGTCTACCAGCTCGTCGGGGATGATGTCAAGGTGGAAAGGATCGAATACAAAAAGAACTGAAACTGTTATTTTTATATTTATGTGTATAAATAATCGTGTTATTTATAAGCGGATGTACAATGTCAAGTTTATACAAAGATTTGGTGTAGAATTATCTGTATATTAGGCACGAACGAATCAACCTTTTACTGTTGCAATTCTGTTAAATAATTTTCAACGAGCCTCAGGTTCTATAAATTACAATTGTCAGAAGCTCGCGTTTTATTTAGTTCAATTGGATCTCTCCTCCACACTCAAGACCGGATGCGGACCGCAGACTAAATACGTCAAACAACAAAGAAGTGGAGCGAACCGCGGACTAAACACACTCAACGAACATTACAAATCAAGCTTTATTTATCTAGGTACATTGTGCATTACTCCTCGGCTGCTGCTTCGGTGGCGGCTTCAGCGTCCCCCTCCGCCGCCGCCTCTGTAGCGGGCGGCGTCGCCGTGTTCCTCTCGTCGATGTCCTCACCCGCTGTGGTCGTCGAAGGCGGCGGTTGCGTCGGGACCACCACTTCAATCAAACGATTTACAAATGAAGGTTTAACCTGTGTAATTACCTGGGGGCGGCGGCGTCACCGGTACCGGGACTCTCTTGTAGATGACTATCCAGAAGCACGCCGGTATTTCATCGTGATCGCGCGGCGGCGGCACGTACAAAGAGAAGGCGGCGGTCGCCGCCGCCAGCAAAACAAACCAGCATCGTCGCATGATGGCGTGCACGGATACACTGCAGTTTTGTTCGTTATCGGCATGAGATTTTGCGATTTGATGTCGGCTTTTGTGGCGAAACAAATGATTTTTCAATTAGTCCCAATGTGGGGCTAATTGAGGAAGGATGGAATGACAGATTAATGAGGCGTTGTGGTTGTTTGTCGGACAGGTGAAAGTCCGAATTTCAGTCGCGAATTGGGTCATCGGAGCGGGTGTCATTTTGACAGGAGGGATCAAAGACTTGACCAAGAGCTTCCACAGACTATACTTGATTAACAGAGACAAAAGGAAAAAACGGAAATAGAAAATTCGGCTTTTTCTCGGAAAATATAAAAACAAAACATGACAAAGTACCCATTTTAAGAACAAGTTCGTACTATTTTCTTCATTTTTGGTACAAATGACATTTTTCCCATATTTTCTACCATAGCTAAAAGACCAAAACTTTGTTTTTTTTCCATAGAACATGAATCCAGAAGATTTTCAAAATTTTTAACTAATAAATATGTAAAACAAATAAATACCAAGTGGTAACTGTAATGTAAAAATAAAACTTTCAAGAAATAACTCTTTTATTATTTCTTCTCTCATTTCTTGTTTTTATCTTCTTTTCTGTTCTTCGCCCTTTCAATTTTTAAAAATCTTGACATATTTGTTGTCTATGGTAGTGGTTAAAAACGTACGTATTGTAAGTCATCTGACTTACCTTCCCCTTAGGCGGCCATCACGGTTCCCACACAAACACTTCCCCTTTCCACTCATCCCAAATAAGACAAAAACATACGTTAAAATGTGATTTTTTATTCAATTTTATTTATTTTGTAAGATTCTTGCTCGGTTCTTATTTACTGGCGGCTGTGGTCGCGGGGGCAGGCGTCGCTTAAAAACAAAAGTCAATCGGCTGATTCTAACCTAAACAGAGACTCACCAATGGACACGTTTATAGTGAATCCGAAGCAGTTGGCCTTCTTCCGTGCTATGGAGTTGATCTGGGGGATCAACCCCCGACTGGTGTCCCTCCGGAGGCGGGGGAGGGCGTCACAACCCTGTAAAACCCAAATCAAAAAGGAAACTTGACAGGGGGAAACCCACCGAAATGAAAATGGCGGCCATGGCGACCAACACGAAAAAACCGAACAAGCGCATGTTGACAGGTGACACTTGTCAAATTTGCACTTCGCTTATATACAAGAACCCAACAATGTCAAATTGGCTGTGAAATTAACAAATTGCGCAATTACGGAAGTTTATTTAATTTTTTTTTGTGTTTCCGTTTACATCAGTTTGTTTAATCAATCATATTGTAGGTGTTGTGTAGCGCTGTATCTGTCGTTAGCTTCGGGATTGACCACAATCAGCGCTTCCGGTTTTTCGGTAGTGATTTCTTTTTTACCACCCCCCCAGATGTTGTCGAATACATTTCCCAAAACAGAGGTGTAAACCTTCCAAACCTACAAGTCACAAAATCTGATTGGGAGCAATTATTTTCCAAAAATTTACCAAAATCGAGAACACAACCAGAAACGTCCAAAACTTCATTTCGTCTTGTCAAAAATTACAGCACCACTGAAGCGAATTCGCAATTTTCGTAAATGAATAATGCTTATTAGTAGGTTTATCGCAAAACGGTACCGCTGGAATGATTTCGGTACGCCGCTCACCTTCTGTACTGGCAAGGTACTATAATTCTGAAAAATGTCGCTAATATATGTAATTTTACTTTCGTAAATATACCACAGTTGTTCAAATCGTTGTTCAATGTACAGAGTATGATTTATGGTCACGACTTGTTATGGTATATCCCAGTACTATCAGTAGACACCCAAATGGACAATAAAACCATGACGCAAGTACCGTATAGAACCTATTACATTTTATCTATCGATAAAAAAGTAATAACAACGACTTTTAATTAATTGTTCTATTGTTGATTATTAAATGAGTTACCTGACTGAAGCGGTAAGGTGAATAAAACAGTGAAATTAAAAAATAACAATTTAATTTTTGTTAAATCTTGTTTGGTCGGTCTAGGCAACCTAGAAAAGAAAAAATCTTGACAAGAAGTAGACGTACTATGCTCACGTAAGTTGGCAATACTTATCTTAATGTGACAATTATCACGTGGGCACTTATACGTCAAATGTACCTACATGTGATTTTGCGCGTTTGCGTTGTAATTATTCGCTGGAGTCGTCTTGGGTCTGCCCCTCGTTTGGTCCGAAGCCAGCGCCGCCCCCGATGTTGACCCCCGATTAAAACAATGAGATTCAAATATAAAATTGTTATTTTTGTTAAATTTTGTTTAGTGAATCTAGGTGAAAGTTGTGCAACCTAGAAAAGAAAAAATCTTGACAAGAAGTAGACGTATAGTATGTATATTAAAATACAGCGTGATCAACAATGACTGAGTCTGTTGGCAATGAAAAAATTGAAAACAATTGGTGTTTTTCTGTTTCGTAATTGGCGGTGACCGGATGTTTAACTTGACACGACAAAAAAAAAAAGGTTATGTCGGGTATGTTTATGCTATACAAAAATGACCCTTTGGCGGTAAACGTCAAATTCGCCTGTCAAGTCTGTCAATGGTGACAACCAGAAATGCGTTTTTATTACAATGGTACCAAAATCATTGAAATTCTCATTGTTACCAACAGATTCAGTCATTCTTGATCACGGAGCTGCGTAGCGGCGAGTTGAAGAACAAATGAGTGCTTGAAGGACCTTCTGCAACGAATCTTTTATAATATTTTTTCTATTTTGCCGCTTTATACCATTTTATAAATGAAAAAATAAAAATTTTAAATGTAGGGAATTTTGCGACGGTTGGTGACATTTTTATGTGGCATAATTTTAGCCGGCTGTGAAAAAAATTAATTTAAAACGTCAGATTTTTTTTTTCGCATTTGATGTTTGAAAATGAATGCTGAAGAAAGTTTATCACTAACGCCGCCGCAAATTAGGCAAATTGCACAAAAGACGTTAGAAAATTTACTGCCGGAGAAGTCCAAATCCCAGAATGAAAATTAAACGTTTTGTTGATTGTTATTTATTAATTTGCTTTGTTCTCTGCGAGATTTATTTTTTGACGTCTGTCAGTTGACACTTCACGCTACCAACATCAATACAGTAAATTTTACTACTCCATTCTAACACTCCAACGACCTATTAAAGCACTCAAATGACATCATTTGGGTGCTAGAATAGACCAAATAACCACCAACACTGCATTCTACCCAGAAAATGAACCGGCAACGTTGTGTACTTAGAATTGATTGGTCCAGCATCCTAGTACCTAATACAGCGTGATCAACAATGACTGAGTCTGTTGGCAATGAAACAATTGAAAAATATTGGTGTTTTTCTGTTTCGTAATTGGCACTGACCGGATGTTTTAACTTGACACGACATTAAAAAAAAATTAGGTTATGTCGGGTATGTTTATGCTATTAGAAAAATGACCTTTCATAGTAAACGGCAAATTCGCCTGTCAACTCTGTCAAAGCTGACAACCGGAAATGCGTTTAGATTACAGTGGTGCCAAAATCATTCAAATTTTCATTGTTACCAACAGACTCAGTCATTCTTGATCACGTTGTATTAAAATTGCCATTATACACTTAGTGTAATTTTGTTTTCACCAACTTAATTCAACTGGTGGTGGTAATTTGGGTTTGGCACGGGCTATACCTTTTTACCGCGAATTTGGGCTTTTAAAAAGTTAGGTTATCGGTCACGTCATTTGCTTCTACAATTTTGTACTTCTTCATTAGGTTTCCATTATCTCCATGAGAGCTTGCTTATCCATGCTCTCCTCTGTTTTGAAAATTCATTCGTTATGGCAGCGACAATAATATGACAATTTAAATCTTTGCTCACGTAAGTTAGCAATACTTAATTTCATGTGACAGTTATCACGTGGGCACTTATACATTAATGTAGATGTACTTGTGATTTTGCGTTTTTACGTTTACCCTGCGCCGCCCCCGATCTTGACCCCCGATTCCCCCTCCTTCGCCGCTCCATTTGGGGATCCACCGGGTTTAATCGCAGATACCGGACACCCACAATTACGAAAATTCGCGGCTGTTTAAATAATTTGACACCGAATTAGCATAATGGCGGTGGCAACGAGAAGTGTCATTACGAATTGCACTCTGTAACGGGTCACGCTTTATAACCGCGAACGGCGGAAATGAAAAAACGGGCAACTTTTACAATTCCCTTTATTGTTTTTGCTTGGGCGGAAAATCGTCGTCGTCATCGTCGGAGTCGTCGCTGCTGCTCTCGTCCGACTCGAACATCTCGTCGAACAAGGGGGACAGGAGGGACACCTTGAGGGGGGCGGCGATCGGGGCGGAGGGGTCGGCGTCCGTGTCGCCGCCGTCGTCGAGCTGGCGCGCCGCTGGCTGGTGCCCTTTGTCCCCCCCTTTCGGCGCCACTTCGTTGTTTTTGCCACCCTTGCCGTCGTCGCCCTTGTGCGGGTGGGGGATCTTGCCCCCCCTGCGGCTCATCCGCCGTCTGAGGCACATGCCCGAGCTCTGCAAGCAATCACAACAACAGAAATCCTGCCTGAATGCCGTGCCCAGTCATACCAAAGATAATAATAAAAGCAGTAATAATAATATTTACCAGGAGGAGAAAGACAGTCAAGACCAGCAAACAGTTAATCCTCATTGTCTGTCACTGCCAACATAGTGTTCCGAATTTCGGAACTGCAATGGCCCACTCTGACTGTCAAAAGCCCCAAATTATACGTCCCCCGCTAATGCGAAAATAATACAGGGTATTTGCGGTAATTTTGGATTTTTTAATTGGTTCGTAATTAGGGTAATAAAACAAGGGAACTGCGTCAAATTGCTTTACTCATTGCTAATCGAATTCGGAGAAACTTGGCTTGGTCACTCTTTGGGGGGTTCTTCTGTCTGCGGGTCATCGCCCCCGCCCGGGCTCCTCTTGAAGACTCTCTTCTGGGACCTCTCCTTAGCTTCAGAAGCTGTACCTTCAGCTTTGCCTTCGGCGTCGTCGCTGGTACTTCGTTTGACGATGGAGGAACCAGCGCCAGCACCCATTCCTGCATCGGCTCCGGCATTCATACCGAAACCTGCATTGGCTCCAAATCCACCACCGACGCCGCCACCGGCACCGGCACCATAACCCGCGTCAGCGGCGAGCGTGAGAGTGACCTACAATCAGGCGTGTTTGATTTTGGGGGAGAAATTTTGATACTCACAGCTAGGAAAACGACGAGGAACACCACCAAGTACTTCATGTTGGACCAGGATCTGGTGGGAATGGCGGCTTGGGCTGTTTTATAGGCGAGGAATGCAATTGTGTTGTTAAGGTGATCGGAAATGTAACTTGTAAAAATGTGTCGAGGTGCATTAATTGGTTTGATTGCGATGGTTATAATTGCTGTTGGACATGAGAGAATTGTGGAAAAAAATTACATAATACTGTTGTAGTTGGTTTAATTGTGAAAAACAGGTAGTACGATGGACAGCAGCACCGGTAAATTTTGTTGTCATTTCGTCTTGTTCTTCTGCTTCTTGCTATCATCTTTTCGTGGATCTTCCTCCACCTTTCTAGCAACTATCGCGTTTTTTACTCTTTTGCTGAGGTATAAGAATTGAGAAGCTACAATAAGTGAATGCGTACAGAAGAAAGCATTAAGAATATGTATAAAGTTAATTTTTTCCTTAAAATAATTGTCAAAGTGTTGTCATGTTGGTACTATTGCAGACACGGAATCTTGGACGATTGACATAAAAATCTAAAACTGGCTTTAGGTGCAACTAACCTCACTTTTGATTTTTGTAATTTTGATCATACTGACATGCCAAAAACAATCTTTCAAATGTCAAATAGTTTCAAACGTCTATCATAATGACAATAAAGCATGGCTTACGTTGACATTTTATGAATTGACATAAATTTGACGTCTAAAATTCCGTCTCCGAAACTATATGGGCCATTAGTTATTTAATGTTTATTAAGTTTGCAAAATTAAATGTCAATTGTATGTCAGCCCGTTTGATGTAAAGACGCTTGCACTACTGAATATGTTCAGTTATACAGGGTGATTCATGTAGCCCGTTCGTTAGAAACTTTCTGATTTCCCAAAATCGTATTAATACGAAAATTGGTAGCCGACTACAGTCGACCGCTCCAAGTTCAAATAAAATATTTTCAAAATGGCGACACTTCCGGAGATACCGGAAATCGACGCCACTGTTGTTTTTTTAAATGGAAACGTGTCATTTTGATTTCATATTTGGATTCTACGTTAATTTTTGAGTTAAGAACATCGTTTTGTTAACACTAATCTGTCATCATTTTTGAGCTATGCCATTTTTTTCTCAAAAAAGCCGAGTTGCAGAGCTTCATTAAAAAATTTATAACTCCTGAATCATTGGAAATAAAGAATTGATTTTTTTTTACTGAATTCCCAAAGATCCGGCCGATTTTTTGCGCTATTATCGATATTTTTTTTATGTTTCAAATGCCTACTGCAATTTTTCAAAATTGATAATCAAAAAATGTCTAAAACTTAATTTTTTAAAATAGCAAATACCATTTCTCATACTTGATATAAGTGTAAAATTGAATTTTAATGCCACTTTTATTAACATTGTGTATGTTATTTCCAGCCGTTTTGGCGTAATTTCAATTTTTTGAATAAAATATTCTTTTTTTATCACTTAATTTTTATTTAAATTTTATTCAAAAATAGCATTTCAGTAAATAGTAGATAACAACAAAATAATAAAAAAACAAGCAAATTAACAAAAAAATATTTTAATGTATGTAAATGTGTTCACGTTTTCATTGAGTCTTAAATATATGATTTTAACATTTCAGAGTTCTTTCTTTTACACCACATTAAATGTTAAATTAATTTAAAACAGACAAAACAAACATGTTTCTGATATTGACAGATAAAACTTGCATGTAAAAAAAATGTATCGGGTGTTCAATTCAATTTCTGGTCAAAGTTGACATTGAAGAGTCGATTGTGAACGCATCAGCTGTTTAAATCTTACCTCAGTTTTTTCGTTGGTTATGTTTTTACACGAGTGGTGCCTGGTGCGTTCACAATCGACTCTTCAACGGCAACTTTGACCGCAAATTTAAATGAACACCCGATATCTGCTTAAAAATTTTACTGTTCCCTCTATTTCTCTGTCAATTTGTACTTATTTTATGCTTCTTGGATATTTTTTGTTGCATTGAATTTTTACTAATATATTCTCTTAATTATGATAATTACTCTGTAGCTTTTTTCAAACACATCTGAAGTGTTATTCTTTCAACAAGCTCCCTTTCATCATTCTAAATATAATACGTAAGTCTGTCAAAAGTTTTTCAATTTTTAAATCCCTCTAAAACTGGCAAAACTTAGTTCCCCTCAAGCGGCCATTTTGCATTTGCATTACTACCCTAGACAGACATTTGCAATATCGTAAGTCACTTCCCCTTCAGCGGCCATCTTGAATTGTCACGCTCAAAAGAGAAACGTACTGTTTTGAACTCTTAAACCACTCTCCCTTACGCAGCCATTTTGACAGCGTTTCTCCCCACCAACTCTCAAATTTAAAAAAACACAATAATTTGTCATAATTCTTTATTATATTGTATTAGTACCGGATTACTCCTCGGGTGGCGCTGGAGCAGCTGCTGCACAAAAACAAAAAATACACATTGTCAAAACCCACAGGAACGACTCACTAGTTGCACCTCCGCCGTAGCCTCTCATACCGAAACAATTGGCACCTTTGTACTTCCCCTCCATCAAACCTTGAACCCCTCCTATTCGCCCCCATAGCAACCCCGACGGGTCCTCCTTCGGGAGTCGCTTTGCGTCCCCCTCCATCTGAATCACCCCCTCAAATATCATTTTGCCTAATTTTCCAAACTTACCGCTGCTAGAACTAGAGCTACAACTAGAACAAAAATCATTTTGACTAGTTCTAGTACCATCTGGTGTGCTTATATAGTGTGCAAAGGACATGTCAGACATTTCCTGCACTTGTCAAAAAAAAAACACGAGTGTATTGTCACTGAATTTATTAGGTAATTCAAGTGTGAAAAACAACTGTATCAGGCTGAGGCTTCTGTGGCTTCTGCGGTGGTGGTAGTGGTGGCGGCGGTGGTTGCTGTCAAAAAAACTGTCAAAAAATGTTGCGTTTGTTTTGTATAGGTACTTACATTCTCCACCTCCACCTCCACCTCCGTGTCCTCCGTGTCTACCGTGACAGTTGGCACCACTGTTCATGGCTCTAGTCGCTAGTAGTCCGACCCCGCCCCCGAAACCTCCCCCGAACCCGACTCCAGTCCCTGAAGCGAAGCCTCCTCCAAATCCACCTCCTCCTGCTGCACCGGCTTGCCCCGCAGATTTGGTGGTACCAGAATCGTGATGGTGGGGCACGCCCTCGACCTGCAACCCCCAATCAGACAAAAGCACGGACGAAAGGGGTGTCCTCACCAAAATAAAAGCTACCGCAACTACACAAACCAGGATCTTGATCATCTCGGTTCGTTTGGACCAGAAATCGAGAAAAACTCTTTTTATACTGTGCGGACATCACATCTGTCAAATTATCGCCATTACGAGCATTTCAAAAAAATCACACCTTTTCATTAATTCGATTAATTGAGGGGATTTAATTTGGAAACGAATCAGACGCGACCTTGGACCAGTCGCAAAATAAATAAATGACATAACAGAATGAAATGTAACAGACAATTAGCCGCCGCACTTCCTCTCCATTCAATTCCAATTTTAATAATCGCTTTAGAAAAGCACGCGTCACGGCGGCAAGAAGTCATGGCGGCTGGAGGGGTGGCAAGGTTAGGTCAATGAGGGCGTGAGGGTGGTGGGCGTGGTCGAGATGTGACCGGCGAATGACGCACCAGCGGGGTAATGGCGGGCTGTAGGGGAAGCGAGCCTCGACGGGGTTTGTATTCGTGACTGTGCCGAAAGGGGTGGTACCTAGAGGCGACCTTAGCGTGCAGCCTTGAGTCAAGTCTACACTCATCCGTTTTAATCACAGGCGGCTGCGTTGCATGCGAAAAATTGTGTGTATTCGAATGCAAATTGCTTAAATAGGACCTTATTGGCAATTGTCACTCATAAGTACCGCCGTAACAACGCGACATTAGTCTCCGGTCAGCCATGGCGGTCAGTTTCTTCAACGTGAAAGCGGAGTACGCCAAAGACAAGGATCTGAAGGAGGAGGACGTGCAGGCCCTGATGGAGTGGGTGAGCAAGCAGCCGCACCTCCCCCAGATCAACGGTGAGTACCCCTTGTCGTGGAGTTGTCGAAACTGACGTTTTGGGCAGAGGCGCAAGCCATCCTGTTCCTGCAAAGTTGCTACTACCGCAACGAGGCAGCCAAAGCGGCGCTCGACACCTACTTCACGGTCAAGACCTTCTGTCCGGACATCTTCTGCAACAGGAACCCCACGGTTTCGCCTCTGAAGGACAGTCTCAACGTGTCGTAAGTGTTTGGGGGAGTGCCGGCCAGGTCTAGTGTCTTCCTTGCAGACTGTTCAGCGTCCTCCCGAGAAAAACCCCAGAAGGCTGCAGCGTCATCTTGATGAAGCTGATGGACCCCAACCCCGACGTCTACAACTTCGCCGTACAACTCAAGTACTTCGATATGGCGTGCATGTTGTATCTTCACCAACACGGACCTTCCAACGGCCACTTGATCCTCCTGGACATGAAAGAGGTCGTTTTTGGGCACGTCACCAAACTCGGACCTCTCAATATGAAGAAGTTCCTCTACTACCTCCAAGAGGCGATGCCCTTGCGACTCAAAGGACTCCACTACTTCAATATCGTCCCGTTCATGGACAAAATCCTCGCCTTGATGAAGCCCTTCATGAAGAAAGAGCTCATGGATATGGTAGGTCTACCCCACGTACATTCACTTCCGACTTACTTTCTCTTTCAGCTCTATTTACACAACGGTGTGGACGATCTGGTCAAGTACGTTCCTCTGGAGTGTCTCCCTCAGGACTACGGTGGTTCGGTCGAAACTACTCCTATTCTGCACGGTATGTGGGGTAGAGATGGGGTCCCAGTGGTTTAACCCTTGGTTTCAGAAAAGGTCAAAGGGGAACTGCTCAAGAACGTCGCATTTTTCGATTGGGAGGACAAGCTGACAGTTGACGAGAGCAAAAGGCCCGGGAAGCCCAAAAACGTGGGGGATATCTTCGGGGTCGAAGGGACTTTCAAGAAGCTGGAACTGGATTGATCTCCAATAAGTCTTAGTTTATGAATTTAGAAGGTGTTAATAAAAAACTGCAAATATTAATTTCCTCTTCTCTTTTTCTTCTTATTTGCTTTCCAATTGTTCCTTTTCGAGAAATTTAGAAGTCGATAAAGACCACGCCCAATTTGGACGGTGCAGTAAGTAGGCGTGGCAAGAGGCGTAGCTAACATTCCATTTTAGAGATAAGCAGAAATGCTTATTGTGAGGAAAGCAGAAAGTTGTTAAAAACAATAGGTTAAGAAAAAGGGATGCTTTTTGAAATTAAAAAGATTCTCAAGAAAGTAGAAACCTTGATGAAGGCCTTCATGAAGGGTGAAATCTTCTTGAAGAAATGTTGTCAGGAAGGCCTAAATCAGTGGTACAATTCGTTCAAAAAAATGTCTCAAAAAGAGTATAGAAGCCCCGCCCACTTTGCAGGTAGAGAAATTTAGAAGTCGATAAAGACCACGCCCAATTTGGACGGTGCAGTAAGTAGGCGTGGCTAACATTCCATTTTACAGTAAGCAGAAATGCTTATTGTAAGGAAAGCAGAAAGTTGCTAAAAACAATAGGTTAAGAAAAAGGGATGCTTTTTGAAATTAAATAGATTCTCAAGAAAGTAGAGACCTTGATGAAGATCTCATAAAGGGTGAAATCTTCTTGAAGAAATTTTGTCAGGCAGGCCTAAAATCAATGATACAATTCGTTCAAAAAAATGCCTCAAAAAGACTATAGAAGCCACGCCCACCTTGCAGGTAGGCGTGCTCAAGAGGCGTGGTTAAACTACGAGTATATCGTTATTGTTGGGGAGAAAATCGCAAACAGGGACAAGTGAAAACTAACAGAGGTAGCGCATCTGGAGCAGTTGTTTCGGTATGAAAAATAAGTTAGTGACATTCATTTTAGAAATTCTTCTTTATTCCAGGCTCGATCAAAGCCTCAAGCTGTGTAAGTATGTGCGCAGGTCGTGACCCATCAGAATACCTCATTCTAAATTGTTTTCGTCACTTATTTGATTACAGAAAGTACTTAATTAGTGACTTAATTCTTCACGTCTTGAACAAAAAAAGAAGAGAAGAGAAAGGCGGCCTCGACCCGGACCAGAAACTGGTGAAACCGCACGATCGCTTAGTTACAGCGTTGCCAGCGTTCAGAGCGATCCAAGTCTATCCTTTGCGATGGAACTTTCTCTCGTCGACGTGAAAACGCAGTACCACAAAGACAACAAACTGAAAAAAGAAGACGTTCGAGCTTTGTTAGACTGGAGCGAGAAGCAACCCCACCTACCCCAGATCACCGGTAAGTCACCCCCACCAACTCTCACTCCTACGGCCTCGTTTTGCAGAGCTCCAAGCCATCCTGTTCCTCCAGAGTTGTTACTATCGGAACGAAGCAGCCAAAAGCGCCCTCGACAACTACTTCACGCTCAAAACCCTGTGTTCTGACATATTCGGAGACCGAAACCCCACACGTCCAGCTTTGACGACAGCTCTGGCCGCTGGGTAAGTGCCTTAGGTGGTACCGCTCGTTAACTGTAGTTCAAATTGCAGCGTTGTGACGACTCTCCCCAAGAAGACCCCAGAGGGTTACACCCTCATCTTTATAAAACTGGCGGACACCAACCCCAACAATTTCGACTTCGCGGTTCAGTTGCGGTACTTCGATATGGTGTGCACAACACAGTTGTACCAAGAAGGTACTTCAGAAGGACACGTGGTCGTGGCAGACATGAAAGGAACGGTTTTTGGACACTTGACCAAAGCGGGACCCATCATTGTGAAAAAGTTTCTCTTCTATTTGCAAGAAGCGATGCCGGTGCGGTTGAAAGGGTTACACTTTTTCAATATTGTACCCTTCATGGATAAAGTACTGGCTTTGATAAGACCTTTTTTAAAAATGGAACTCATGGATATGGTGCTGGGTCAAACGTGGGAAAACATACTGATTGGTACTAGTTGTGTTTCAGCTCCATTTACACAATGGTGTGGAGGATTTGGCCAAGTACGTTCCACTCGAGTGCTTGCCTCAAGAGTACGGTGGTACCGTCGAGGCGGTACCTGTTTTGCACGGTAGAGTAGGTACTTCAGGTGTCCCAAAAGAGGACTAATTGTGAGTTTTGCAGAAAAGATAAAAAGCAAACTGTTGGAAAATGTTAAATTGTTCGAGTGGGAACAAGGACAGAGCGTTGACGAAAGCAGGAGACCAGAGAGGCCCAAAAATGTGGGTGATTTTTTTGGTATCGAAGGTACTTTCAAAAAGTTGGAAATTGACTGATTTTAATAAATCCATATTTTGTGTATTTACTCTGAGAAGTACCACGAAGAACTACTTCTATACAGGGTGTTATTGAAAGTTGTACAGATATTTTAACCACGAGCTACTGGCTTCATGTAGAACTCGGAAAAAATATCTCAAAAAATATTTCAAAAACACCCTGTGTTTAGTACCAAAAAACGAAGTATCTACAATTTTTTAATAAAATAAAGAAAAAAAATTTTTTTTTTTTTTTTTTTTAACTAGAAAATATCACTTCAGAAAGAAAGTACCTAGTACTCAAGGAATGATAACCAAGTTATGTGAACAGAAAAAATAACCGTACCCCAAGGACCAAAAACCTTGACCATGACCAAACTGAAAAACTTGGAGGACGCAACGAAACAGCTCGAGAGGTTCCACCTAGTGGCGAAAACGGAAAACATGATTTCTCGCGATTGCGTAAAAAGAGATGAAAGAAAACACGTTTTCTCAATTGCGCATTCAGGAAAATAACTAATGACGCTAAACTGTATGTTTTAACAATTTATGATTACAACAATTATAAACAATTGAACCGTTTATGTACGAACAAAAAATATTTCAATCAAACGATAAATAATCTCAAAGATAAATATCGCTCTAAAATGTTTCAAAAACTGATTTGAGATTTGCCCAAAAAATACGCGAAGCTTGGTTCACCTCGGTGTGTCAGAAACGTCATAAATATTATGTTGTTGCAATGTGGAGGTAGGTTGTGGATCTTGTTAAGAGCAAATCTGCCAAGGTGAAGGTGGCAAAACGGTACCTACTGCTCGTGAAAGTTTATCAAACTGGAGAAAGACAGAAGTCGAAATGTTGTCCGTAAAGATGTCGTAAATAATACCGGATTTCGGTCGCTTTGGCACGCTCCGAAATTTTGTAATGTGTACAGTGAGTCATGTGAATCTGACAACTGGAATCTTACCAGCAGCGTAACGGGTACGCACTTCACTTCAAATAAATTAACTGGTAAACTTTATACTTTGGTACATTACCACTGTAAAACTGTGTATCGCTGAAAATAACAAAAATTTATGACAATCCTGATCGGTGCAAAAATTGCAGAGCACAAATGCGTTGAAGACCCCCAGTAAGAAATGTTTAAATTTATGACGGCCGAGACCAACGGGCTGTCCCAAACGTTCCAACTCTCATAAAAGTATTAGTAGGTACGTTATAAAGACCTGCATAAGATCTTGTACTCCTATTATAAGTAGTATTCAAAGTTGCACACTCGACAGTATAGAAAATCAATGCATAATGAATAATGACACACTATTTAAATTATTAAATTAACTGACCACCAAAGACAAAAATGCTGTTTGAATAAATTGATACAAACAGATTTAGTGGGCGATAAAAATGAATAATAAAAATTTTCTCCCTTCACCACCCGGCGGCACGGCAATTTTGCCGGAGTACATACACTATTACGGATATTACTATCAAGTAATAGTGCAGTGCTTATCAACATAATTACCGGCGTCTCGCCTCCACATTTTGACTTTGTTTTGTATTATGTTCTGTGTCAATGTTAAGGAATTTCCTCACGATGTGACATGAGTATAATAATATACCTTTTTAAAAAGAAATTGCGGTACTATTCCCGTTGCTGAAATTATAAGTGGTAAAATCGAATTTTTTTATAAACACCAAAGATTTCTCATAGCAACGGAGAGTTCTAAATATTTATTAATTTTTGTGTTATATGTCTGTGTTATATTATGTGAATTTGGAACAGCTATATCTAAAGGAAATGCTTGCTTTTGTTGTTTATTTAAAATAATAATGTCTGGTCTGTACTGGTTAATATGAATGTCAGTTAAAACTGTTCGATGAAAATATAATTTGTAATTGTCATTTTCCAAACAACTTTCTGGTTTATAACTATAATGTGGTTGTGTATTCTTTAATAAATTGAATTTAACAGCTAAATTCATGTGTATAATTTTAGTGAATATATCATGACGTTTCTTATATTCGCTTTGAGCCAAAACGGTGCAAGAAGAAATGATGTGTTCAATTGTTTCCCCTTCCGTTCCGCAAATCCTACATTTATCAATGATCGATCGATTGCAAACGGTATATATGTTTTTATAATTTCTTGTATTTATAACTTGATCTTGTATTGCAAATATAAAACCCTCCGTCTCAGGGTGAATATCTGATTTTTTAAGCCATGCATAAGAAGCCTGAATATTAATTTCTGATTGTACCAGTTCTTTAAAGTAAATCCCTGTTTTATATTTGCTATAGTGTCAGGTATATTCGGCTCAACAATATCTGAAATTATATTATCACTTAAATTTAAAGGTGTGTAACCTTTATCGGTTGAAACCAAAGCATTAAAAAAGGTGTTATCACGAACTCTATTGAGGAAATAATTTTTTAGTGAAGTAATTTGATTGTGTTGTAGTATTTCTAGATTTGAAACTATTATTGTCTCAAATTGTTTGCATAAAAATGACGTACAAACGGGTTCGTTCAACGTATAAGTACGATTCATAATTGATCATGTGTGTTCTGTTTCCTTCCACGCCACCCAAAAAGTCTTATCTAGTAATAAATAAAACAAGTCCGAAAAAAACCGAATTAATTTAAAAGTGCCAAACCTTCAACGGGACTTGTTAACCGTGACGATTCCAGGTATCAGTGTTAGTTTGACGATGACGCTCAATTTGGCAGACGTTAGTACCGAGTACTCCAAAGACAAAGATTTGAAGAAGGATGACGTGATCATGTTCATGACTTGGGTGAACAAGCAACCCCATCTCCCCGAAATCAACGGCGAGTACGACTCCAAACTGGCGGCGAAAATTTTGAAGTGGTACTTGTTGCAGAGCTCCAAGCCATTCTGTTCCTGCAATGCTGTTATTACCGAAACGAGATGGCGAAAACTGTGATCGACAACTTCTTCACGGTGAGGACCCACTGCCCCGAGTTCTTTCGAGAGAGGAATGCGATGGTGAAAACGGTCAACGCCGCTATGGATCTCGCGTAAGTACCGCGAAACAGTTGAAGAATCGAAAGAGACGAGATCAAAACGGCTAAAATTGTTGCGACAGACTCGTTAAAACATCGAATCGGATGTTTGAGGTGGTACCAGATTAAAATGAAATTGAAAGTACTAATATATACCGTTTTTTTCCCAAAACTGGTTTTACACCTGTCTACAAATATTTAAAGATAATTTGAAATTGGAACTGATTCAAAACAAAAATATGTGAATGTATAAATTGCATAAAATTGAAATGGAAAAATGACGTAACCAAGAGATTGCCTTTAAAGCATCACAGTTTAGACACCGTATTTACGCTTTTATGGAGAGTTAAAACAGTCTCAAACGGTACTTCTTTCAAATGTAGAGTTTTGGTTGAATCGGTTTGAAAATCGTCAACGAACAACGATTCCAATATTCTGTAATACCGTACAGTACCGTCTTAATATGTGTTCGTAGCATTTTTACAACGTTACCTAAAAAAACTCCGGAAGGCTATACCATCTTCTTCGTGAAACTAATGGACACCAATCCTAACAAATTCATCCTCGCGGAGGAACTAAAATGCTTAGATATGATTTGCTTGTTGCACCTACACCAAGAGGGTACTTCCCCCGGTCACGTGATCATCTACGACATGACAGGGGCAAATTTCGGTCACTTGGCCAGACTAGGACCCCTCACCATCAAGAAGACCCTCTACTACTTACAAGAAGCTATGCCTCTGAGACTCAAAGGGTTGCACTTTTTCAACATAGTACCTTTCATAGACAAAGTATTCGCGCTGATGCGGCCCTTCATGAAGAAAGAACTCATGAACAAGGTACGCCTGAACCAAGTCGTACCACCCCAAATTGTCAATCTTTTTCCAGTTCTACATGCACAACTCCGTCGATGATTTGCTCAACTTCATCCCCCGTGACTGTCTCCCGGCAGACTATGGCGGCACCGCCGACCCAGTCTTAGTTCTGCACGGTACGACACAACAACACCTCAAACCCACCTGATCTTACCCTCGTTTCAGAACAAATGAAGACCAAGATGCGCGACAACACCCCTTTCTTCGCCTGGGAGGAGACGCAAACTGTCGACGAGTCAGCCAGACCGGGAAAACCGAAAAGCGTGAACGACATATTCGGGGTCGAAGGTACATTCAAAAAACTTGAACTTGACTAACGGTGACTCACTACTATTTGCAATAAAAAATGAACACGAACGCATGTTTTTCTTTTTTTACCCGTGTTGTCTTAACAATCATCGGTAACACTTACGGTTAGTCTCATTTCGACAAGTGACCGCACAATGCGAAAAATCGCAGCTCTAAAACTTGTCGAATGGTGTCAGGTCAGGTGAAACATGTGGCCAAATTCGAAAATTTTCTATCTCCGGTCTATATTCTAGATTTTTAATAAATTTTAGTACCCAAAAAAGGAAGTATGTACCATGATTCAATACGAAAAACTTTCTTCTTTTTTTTCTTAAAGAGTATAAAATACAGGTTGATTCACGTAGCCCGTTCATTAGAAACTTTCTAATTTCCCCAAATCATATTAATATGAAAATTGGTAGTTGACTATAATCGATTGCTCCAAGTTCAAATGAAATATTTTCAAAACGGTGGCACTTCCGGAAATACCGAAAATCGACGCCATCTTTATTTTTTTTTAATAGAAAGGCCTCATTTTGACTTCACATTTCGATTCTACGTTAAATTTTGAGTTTAGAGCGTCTTTTTGTCAACACTTATCTGTCATCGTTTTTGACTTATGTCATCTTTTTTGAAAAAAAGCGAGGTTGCAGGGCTTCATTAACAAATTTATAACTCTGGAACCATCTGAAATAAATAATAGATTTTTTTTAGTTGAATTCCTAAAGACCTGGCCGATCTTTTCCGCCATTAGGGAAATTTTTTTAATGTTTCGTACACCTACTGAAATTTTTCAAAATTGCTAATCAAAAAATGTCAAAAACTTCATTTTTTTAAATGGCAACCACCATTTGTGACACTAGATATAAATGTAAAATTTAATTCTAAGCCTACTTTTATTAATATTGTGTATGCCTATTCCCAGCCGTTTAGGCGTAATTTCGATTTTTTGAGTAAAATATTGTTTTTTTTTTTTTATCAAACAATTGTTTTATTTGAATTTTTATTCAAAAATCACATGCAATAAACAGTAAATAACAACAAAATAATAAAAAAGAAGCAAATTAACAACAAAATATTTTCAATGAATTCATTTACAAAATATTTTTTTGTTAATTTGCTTATTTTTTATTTGTTGTCTAATATTTATCGCAATGCTATTTTTGAATAAAAATTCAAATAAAACAATTGATTATAAAAAATAATATTTTATTCAAAAAAATTGAAATTACGCCTAAACGGCTGCAAATAGGCATACATAATGTTAATAAAAGTGGCCTTAAAATTTAATTTTACATTTATATCTAGTATCAGAAATGGTAGTTGCCATTCGACATTTTTTGATTATCAATTTTAAAAAAATTCAGTAGGCGTATGAAACATTAAAAAAATGTCGTTGATAGCGCAAAAAAGCGGCCGAATCTTTGGCAAGTCAGTAGAGTAAAAATAAATTATAAATTATAAATTATAATTTTTTTAATGAAGCCCTGCAACCTCACTTTTTTGCAAAAAAGATGACATAGATCAAAAACGATGACAGATAAGTATTGACAAAAAGATGTACTAAACTCAGAAGTTAACGTAGAATCGAAATGTGAAGTCAAAATGGGGCCTTTCTATTTAAAAAAAACAAAGATGGCATCGATTTCCGGTATTTCCGGAAGTGCCGCCATTTTGAAAATATTTTATTTGAACTTGGAGTAGTCGGTTATAGTCAACTACCAATTTTCATATTAATACGATTTTGGGAAATCAAAAAGTTTCTAATTAACGGGCTACGTGAATCAGCCTGTATACATTGTCAATTATTGAATTTAAAAAAAAAAAGAAATGAACTTTGCACATAGAATCTTCCAAGTCCATTACATGTTGCACTTAAAAATAGAAAGTTGGGGTCATATCTTGTTAAATCGAAAATTTTATAGGAGAAAAATTGCAGAAAGAAGGAGAATGAATTAAGTCATTTATTGATCTCCAGTACAAGAGATACTTCCGACTTCAGAAAGACTAATTGAACTCATGAAATCGTATCGAAATTTTCTCTGAAGGAAATATGTGTAATTAAATTCTGTCAAAAACAAATTAATTGAAAAAAGTTGCTGACGATTTTACGCAATTCTACATCTCGATTAGGCCTTCAAAAGCACGTAAAAAAAATAGACTCAAGTCGCAAAAAACCACGGATGACAAATTAGGTTGGTATTATCTGTCATCGTGTTTGGTAATTTTGACGAATCATTATTGGTAGAACTGCTGCTTAATGACATTGTACTTAACCTCAAATAAATAATTACTAAAAAAGGTCCATATAAAATTCACACTAACGAAACTTCTGTTGCATACTGTAACTACTCACCTTTTGGCGTTGACACCAAGAGTTAATAATCCCGCCTCCCGCCGCAGAGGGATCCCCCGTTCGCCGTCGTATACGTAAACGTAACAGGTTAAAGTTAGGTTATGGCATCTATTCAAGCACGAATTTGAAATTCCGAAACGACCCGAGTAGCGGCGAGTTGAGGAACAAATGAGTGCTTGAAGGACCTTCTGCAACGAATCTTTTATACTATTTTTTCTATTTTGCCACTTTATACCATTTTATAAATAAAAAAATAAAAATTTTAAATGTAAGGAATTTTGGGATGGTTGTGACATTTTTTATGTGGCATAATTTTAGCCAGCTGTGAAAAAAATTAATTTAAAACGTCAGATTTTTTTTATTTTCGCATTTGATGTTTGAAAATGAATGCTGAAGAAAGTTTATCACTAACGCCGCCGCAAATTAGGCAAATTGCACAAAAGACGTTAGAAAATTTACTGCCGGAGAAGTCCAAATCCCAGAATGAAAATTAAACGTTTTGTTCATTGTTATTTATTAATTTGCTTGGTTCTCTGCGAGATTTATTTTTTGACGTCTGTCAGTTGACACTTCACGCTACCAACATCAATACAGTAAATTTTACTAGTCTATTCTAACACGCCAACGACCTATTAAAGCACTCAAATGACGTAATTTGGGTGCTAGAATAGACTTATTCTAAACGCAAAATAGAAAAATAACATTCAATCGTGAATATCTTTTGTTCAAGAGTGAAAACCATTTTCATAGATAACATTTCGCGAACAAAATTATTATGGCGATTGATGACGTTTCTGTCACTTCAATTATTGTTTGACAAGCTGAGCCATACGTTTTTTATGCTTTTGTTTTTCATGACCTACTTCACCAGAAATTTTTTGAAATGTGATGAAAACTGAAAACATGATTTCTCTCGATTACGTAAAAAGAGATGAAAGAAAACACGTTTTCTCAATTGCACAATCTGGAAAATTACTAATGACGCTAAACTGTATGTTTTAACAATTAATGATTACAACAATTCACATCGTACCGTTTAAATTGTTTCTAAACCTGATTGATATTTGTGGAAAAATTATGCGAAACTTTGATCACCTCGGTGTGTCAGAAAATCCATAAATACTATGTTGTTGCAATGTCGAGGTAGGTTGCGGACCTTGTGAAGAGCAAATCTGCGAAATAGGAATCAAGGTGAAGGTGACAAAACTGTACTGCTCGTGAGAGTTTATCAAACTGGAGAAAGACACAAGTGGAAATGTTGCTGTGGTCTGCCACACGCGAATTCAATTGGATTAAGATTTGGAAATTCGGAATGCCGAACTATGTATTCCCCACTGCCAGACAAGTTATCTGTTCTGTTCTAATTGTTGCTGCAATGACAATTCCCCTTGACCTGTACGATCCAGAAAGCAGTGATTCTCGGTTCCCTCCACCTACTGCGCCGCACCCTATTATTATCATTATGATTATTAAAACTTGATTACCGAACAAGATAATTAAAAAAATTACGATTATTGCTTTTCGTGGTGCTCATTATCCACTTAAACCTACCTACGTACCTAGTGAAACTTGCAGTTAGTTTTGCTCGAGTGGCTCCAGGATTATACACGCGTAAGTCAACTAATTTTGTTAGAAACTAATCAACAATGCTGAGATAATGAAGGAAAACCTAATAAACACGTAAAACTAAACGTTTTTTCTAGTAATATTCAATTACTAGTTCAATATAAAACTCTACCTCTACTAGGACGTTTCGAGTGCATTACCAGAAATAGTACCAAACTAGATATCAAATTAGACACAAGTGACTTAAACCGTACCGCAGAGATCCTTCATCAACTTCTGCAATCCCAGTGGTAAGTCGTATTCAAAGTTGTCCAATTATTAATCTCGTCAACAAAGATTTTCTAATTGATATTAGCACAGCTTGACAAAAACAGCTTGGTACATGAAATGCGCAGAAGAAGAAATGAGAGAGTGTCTGTAGACAAGGATATAGCTAGGTACGATACACCAATGAAGCAAACGAGTGCACTCCGTTAGTGGGAGGGATTTCAGCTCAGCGCATCCATCAGCCATGTGCCAAGCTGTTTTTCTCGAGTTGTGCTGTACTCTGTACTCAGGACACCTACAAAATGTCACAACGTCTGTCTGACTGTCAAAAACATATGCCAGCACCTGTAGTTTTATGTGTATTCTATTTTTTCCTACTGTTATGAGCAGAGAAGCAAAATGGAATACATAGTATCGGGTGTTCATTGATCCTCACAGAGTTGATTGTGAACACACCACGGATTGAAGATCACGGATCAGCTGATTTAACATCACTTTTTCCGCTGTTTGTATTTTTACTTGGCAGACTGACGAGTGGTGCGTTCACAATCGACTCTTCAACGCTAACTTTGAGGATAAATTTAAATGAACACCTGATAGAAAGTAGATGCAATTTTCGTAAGTGTTACACAACTACATATTATTATTTTATTAATATGACGTTTTTACTAAGAAATCAGTGCATAATGACACACTAATTAAAGTTGTTAAAATGAAATGACCTCCAAGGATAAAAATGCTGTTTGAATAAATTGATACAAACAAGTTTAGCGGGCGAGGAAATATAATAAAATTTACTTTATTATTGTGTCAAACTGTTTGCATAAAAAGGACCTACAAACGGGTTCGTTCAACATCTAAGTACGGTTCTTAATTGATCATGTGTGTTCTGTTTCTTTCCACGCCACCCAAAAAGTGTTATTTTTTTATAAACAAAACAAGTCGAAAAAACCGAATTTATTTGAAAGTATCAAACCTTCAACGGGACTTGTTAACCGTGACGATTCCAGACAGCAGTGTCAGTTTGACGATGACGCTCAAGTTGGCAGACGTTAGTACCGAGTACTCCAAAGACAAAGATTTGAAGAAAGATGACGTGATGATGCTCATTACTTGGGTGAACAAGCAGCCCCATCTCCCCAAAATCAACGGCGAGTACGACTCCAAACTGGCGGCGAAAATTTTGAAGTGGTACTTGTTGCAGAGCTCCAAGCCATTCTGTTCCTGCAATGCTGTTACTACCGGAACGAGATGGCCAAAACTGTGATCGACAACTTCTTCACGGTGAAGACCCACTGTCCCGAGTTCTTTCGAGAGAGGAATGCGATGGTGAAATCGGTCAAGGCCGCTATGGATCTCGCGTAAGTACCGCGGAACAGTTGAAGAATTGAAAGTGTAAAGGCGAAACCAAAACATCGAAACGGATGTTTGAGGTGGTACCAAATTCAAATGAAATTGAAAGTACTAGTACTGTTTATTTCCAAAACTGGTTTTGAACTTGTTTGTAAATATTTAAAAATTATTTGAATTTGGAACTGATTCAAAACAAAAATATTTGATGAGGTCGTACCGTATCTAGTATAAAATTGAAACTGTAAAAATGACGCAACCAAGAGATTGCCTTTAAAGCATCACAGTTTAGACACTGTCTTCACGCTTTTACAGAGAGTGAAAACATTCTCACACGGTACTTCTTTCAAATGTAAACCATTTGAAAAGGATCCAGTTTTGGTTGAATCGGTTTGAAAATCGCCCTAGGTGTTTTGTTCGTCAACAAACAACGATTCCAACATTCGGTAGTACCGTACAGTACCGTCTTAATACATATGTGTTCGTAGTATTTTTGCAACGTTACCTAAAAAAACCCCAGAAGGCTACACCATCTTCTTCGTCAAGCTAGTGGACACCAACCCTAACAAATTCTTCCTCGCGGACGCTCTAAAATGTTTGGACATGATCTGCTTGTTGCACCTGCACCAAGAGGGTACTTCCCCCGGCCACGTGATCATCTACGACATGACAGGGGCAATTTTCAGTCACTTGGCGCGACTAGGACCCCTCACCATCAAGAAGTTCCTCTACTACTTACAAGAAGCTATGCCTCTGAGACTCAAAGGGTTGCACTTTTTCAACATAGTACCTTTCATGGACAAAATATTCGCGCTGATGCGGCCCTTCATGAAGAAAGAACTGATGAACAAGGTACGCCTGAACCAAGTCGTACCACCTCAAACTGTCAAATCTTTTTCCAGTTCCACATGCACAACTCCGTCGATGATTTGCTCAACTTCATCCCCCGTGACTGTCTCCCCTCAGACTACGGAGGCACCAGCGACTCTGCCTCAGTTCTGCACGGTACGACACAACAACACCCCAAACCCACCTGATCTGACCCTCGTTTCAGAACAAATGAAGACTAAGATGTGCGACAACATCCCCTTCTTCGCCTGGGAGGAGAAGCAAACTGTTGACGAGTCAGCCAGACCGGGAAAACCGAAAAGCGTGAACGAGATCTTCGGGGTCGAAGGTACATTCAAAAAGCTTGAACTTGACTAACGTTAATTCACTAGTATTGTAATAAAATTGAACATCTATATATGTTTGTTTTTTTTAAACTGGTGTCGTAGACAAGTCTTAACAAACATCCTAACACTCACGGTTAGACTCATTTCGACAACTGACCGCGCAACACCGAAAAATCGCAGGCAAGTCGATTCCAAAACATTTCGAGTGGTGTCAGATCGGGTGGAGCGTGTGGTCAAATCCGAAAATTTTCGAAACGGGTTTACCGCGAGCCGTCCGGTTATGTCTAGGTACATATCCAGTCTATAGTACCCAAAAAAAGAAGTACCATCGTTCAATAAACGAAAGAAAAACTTTTTTCATTCATTTTCAAAAAAGAAAAGAACTTTAAGCAGAGAATCTTCCAAGTCTACATTGCGTGGTGCACTTAAAAATAGAAAGTTGACGTCATGTCCTGTTAAATCGAAAATTTTATAGACAGAAAAATTACAGACTTCGGTCTCCTTCGGGAGATGAATCAAGTTATTGATTGGTCTAGTGCAAGAGGTACTTCCGACTTCTCAGAAAGACTAGTTGAGGTCATGAACCTCAATGAAATTTTCTCAAAAAAAATTAAATCCTCTCCAAAAAAAAACACTGAAAAAAGTTGCTGCCGATATTTATGTAATTCTACATTTCGATTAGACCTTGACCAGCACACACGTGCGTACCGTGACCATGAACCAAATAGAATGGACCGGTACTTACTACTTCCTAGCATCCCACATCAAAAACTTGAAGAATTCAACGAAACGATTCGAATGTGGTGCCACTTAGTTACGAAAACAGATGACAACATCATTTCAATTGCAAAATAGTAAATTATTTAACGAGTTCGTGTGTAAATTGGGCTCTTTATGGCATGGGTGGGGCAGTTTAAAACGCGAGTGAAACGAGCGTTTTAAATGACCACGAACGAGTTTGAATGCGACGTTTTTTTGTTCGACGAGCCCTTTAAAGGCTCCAAATCGCTTAAAATCTTTAAAATTAGCTTGACGTTTCGTTTTGACAAGTTGTGACATTTAGATATCAAAATGCGTTCACACAGGAGAAAATTCTCAAATTCTGGCAGTGTCGAAAAAATAAATCTATTAAGAAAAAGACGTTTTCATGTTCGTTTCCTGAGATATATAATTAGTGTTTTTTTAGACCTTGCCCAAACGAACACGAAAAACGTTATTCAACATTCGTGCGCTTTCACTTTTCATATATTCGGCCTGTTGGTAACACTCGCCTACCGCCTCGTGCTTCAAATTTCGGCCTCATACCTGAAAAGTGATCTGACAGCGCTACTCATATGAAAATAACAACTCATATTTCCCAATTGCACGATCAGAAAAATAAAATTGTTTGTTTTTATAACAATTTAGGTATCAGCAAAATATACTTCTTAAGTTTTTA
The DNA here is from genome assembly GCF_963966145.1 of Tenebrio molitor. Classification (NCBI taxonomy): domain Eukaryota; kingdom Metazoa; phylum Arthropoda; class Insecta; order Coleoptera; family Tenebrionidae; genus Tenebrio; species Tenebrio molitor. Next base: position 5,211,829 of record NC_091049.1, read on the forward strand.
TTGTCCCAAAGATACGAATCAATTTATAAAAATGTTTCAAAAATTGATTGAGATTTGGCCAAAAAATATGCGAAGATTTGGTGACCTCGAGGTGTGTCAGAACAGTCATAAATAATACTTCTACGTTTATGCAATGTTGAGGTAGGTTGTCAACGTTGTTGAGAGCAATCAAGGTCAAGGTAGCTCTTGAATTGTTATCAAACTAGAAAAACATAGAAGTCGAGATGTTGTCTATGGCCTGTCCACGGCAACAATTCGACGCCTATAACCCAAAATGTTCAATTCTTCTTTGTCTTCTGAATATTAAAGAAATAAATAATAAAAGGAAGACGGATTTATTTAAATTACCCACCCAAACACTGACCGTGTCTGACCGAATGATGATAGTGCTTTCATTGTAATGGAACTGCCGAATAATTAATACAGGGTATTTCACGAGTGATAATACTGATGCGGTTTACAATCGATCATTGATAAATGTAGGATTTGCGGAACTGAAGGGGAAACCATTGAACACATCATTTCTTCTTGCACCGTTTTGGCTCAAAGCGAATATAAAAAACGTCATGATATATTCGCAAAAATTATACACATGAATTTAGCAGTTAAATTCAACTTATTAAGGGATACACAACCACATTATATTTATAAACCAGAGAGTTGTTTGGAAAATGACAATTACAAATTATATTTTGATCGTACAGTTTTAACTGACATTCATATTCAGCATAACAGACCAGACATTATAATTTTAAATAAACAACAAAAGCAAGTATATCTTTTAGATATAGCTGTTCCAAATTCACACAATATAACACAGACATATAATACAAAAATTAATAAATATTTAGAACTCTCCGTTGCTATGAGAAATCTTTGGTGTTTAGAAAAAAATTCGATTTTACCATTTATAAGTACCGCAATCTCTTTTTAAAAATTTAAAAATTTTGGACTTAGAGAAAACATTAGTGGTTGAAATTCAAAAAGGTATATTATTATACTCATGTCATATCGTGAGGAAATTCCTTAACATTGACACAGAACATAATACACAACAAAGTCAAAATGCGGAGGCGAGACGTCGGTAATTATGTTGATAAGCACTGCACTATTACTTGATAGTATTATCCGTAATAGTGTATGTACTCCGGCAAAATTGCCGTGCCGCCGGGTGGAGGTGGGATAGTAATGATAAGACCGACGCAATTGAAAATGCAACCCACAATACATTTGCAAAACTAACGTGGATATTTGTTTTTTATTTAAAAAACGTAAAGCATAGTTACCTGTGCAGTTTCGTAAATTTTGACATAAATGTCATATTCGCTTGGTTAAATAAAATTGTGAAAAAACAAATACTTTTGGGGAAAATGTTTATTGTCTACATAAACGCGCAACGACAGAAGTATTTTTTTAGAATCTACGTCTCTAATAGGTCTATTATTGTATTCAATTTGGAGTCGTTTATGGCTATCTCTTAAAGCACTCGTGATTTAATAGATCTCTAAGAAAATTTTAATCAATATTTCAGTGTATTATTGTCATTTACACCAAAAAACTTCCAATATTAATGTTCAAACTCTACTTTTTAACATATGTTGCAGATGTTGTTGCATCCGTTACCTTGAATTACCAATTAATACAAAATTCCTTAGAATTTGAAAATTTAATTTTTTTATTTAACAATAAAAACAAGGGTGCAAATTCTAAAAAATAACATAAAAAACTCGTTTTATATGGGCATTGGCGCACTCGTCCCATACAAAACTCCCCTACGGGTCGTTTTCTACACTTGGGACTCGTGCACCAAATCAACCCTTATAAAACTCGTTCTTTAATATATATTATTACATTCACCACAAATCAGGATCATGTTTTGTCATCGTGCTCGCAAAAGACCATCGTCTTTTTGTCCAGCTCGCTGTTACGGAGCCGCAGTCTTTTTTGTACAGGGAGACGGGGGAATGAACGAAACGAACACGTTTAGAGCGTGAACGAAAGTGAACGAATTTCGACCGGCGTCACCTATTTATCGGAAAGTTGAGACCAAACGCGACACGAACGAAGCCCGCTCATTGGCCGACCAATAAGCGGACAGAGTACCCCGAACACAACGCTGCCCGGTATCACCATCATGGATTCATTTTAAAACAATACGATATTTAAAATAGCCACGTTAACTTTGGAAATGTATTGTGGGTTGCATTTTCGCCGGGCTCATAATCAATCGTGAAATACGAAATAATATTAATAATAATTAAACACTATCCCACCTCCACCCGGCGGCACGGCAATTTTGCCGGAGTACATACACTATTACGGATATTACTATCAAGTAATAGTGCAGTGCTTATCAACATAATTACTGGCGTCTCGCCTCCGCATTTTGACTTTGTTGTGTATTATGTTCTGTGTCAGTGTTAAGGAACTTCCTCACGATGTGATATGAGTATAATAATATACCTTTTTGAATTTCAACTACCAATGTGTTATCTAAATCCAGAATTTTTAAATTTTTAAAAAGAGATTGCGGTACTATTCCCGTTGCTGAAATTACAAGTGGTAAAATCGAAATTTTTTCTAAACATCAAAGATTTCTCATAGCAACGGACAGCTCTAAATATTTATTAATTTTTGTATTATATGTTTGTGTTATATTGTGTGAATTTGGAACAGCTATATCTAAAAGATATGCTTGCTTTTGTTGTTTATTTAAAATAATAATGTCTGGTCTGTTATGCTGAATGTGAATGTCAGTTAAAACTGTGCGATCAAAATATAATTTGTAATTGTCATTTTCTAAACAACTTTCTGGTTTATAAATGTAATGTGGTTATGTATCCTTTAATAAATTGAATTTAACTGCTAAATTCATGTGTATAATTTTTGCGAATATATCATAATTTATTATTATTATTATGATTATCATCATTAAACTTGTCCACGCTCCAGGATTCTTAAGTTACGTTGTTTATTAGGTACCGAAATAGATAATCAGGGAAATTATAATTAATGTTTTTGCAAGTACATATTCATTATCCAGTTAAAGCCACCTACTCGCACATACTCGTATCTAGTGGAACTTGCAGTTAGTTTTGCTTGAGTGACTCCAGGATTAAACACGCGTAAGTCAACTAATTCTCATCAGAAACTACATAATCGACAATGCTGACATAATATTGACTGCTGACTGATCGATTTATTTAACTGGACTGTATACAGGGTGTTATTGAAATGCGAGACCAAATTTTAACCACGAGCTGCTGGGTTCATGTAGAACTCGGAAAAAATATTTACAAAATTCTATGTCAAAAAATAAAATGACATTTATTTTTTTAGGTACAATTTTTTTAAATTGCCTTTAGTCTTCTACGTACATTACATAAAATATGATATACACGGTGTATTTTTAAAATGTGCTGAAATTTTACCTACAAGGTTGTGGGTCAACGTAAATATTGTAATTATTTATCAATCACTTTTAAATAGCATATTCACAACAAAATTGTATATTTTAATGAAGAAAATAAATTATAAACAACGATAACACTAAACAATATCGAAATGCGTAACTCATTGTTCATTTTTAAGCCTCCAAATCAAAGAGAGGACATTATCGATAAATGCCGTGAGTGTGACAAAGACAGAGACACTGCTTCCACTCGACCCAATAGTTTTTACCCCCACCACTTTTCGTCACACAAAAAGGTTGCCGATCAGAATTTCAAGACCTTCCCATAAAAAGTTTCACTTCAAAAAGTGTAGCTTAATAAATAAATATCATTTTATTTTTTGACTGAATTGTTTTAATATTTTTTCATGAAGCCAGTAGCTTGTGGTTAAAATTTGGTCATGCATTTCAATAACACCCTGTATATTTTATTTAAAATCTAGCTTTTTGTTATTGATTTGTATATGAAACACTAATAGGCATTTGTTATTTTCATAAGTTTTGCACACTCGTTAGGTACACACTTATTATTATTTTCGTAATAATAATGTATTTGCGTGTTATAATTGTTACAGTTATTGTATTGATATAACGTTCTGGATTTCAAAATCAAGTCACTACGATATGTTAATGAGGACTTTTAACATTAAACGACTTTGAAAGTCCAAAATGCATTCTGTCAATCCAGCTACTGCAAAACCTGTTCATTTTTATATTTTATATGAATTTATACAAATAGGACAAGTCAGCAACAGTATAATTATTACGCCACACGAAGTCTTATCTTTTGATAAACAATACAAATCGAAAAAAAAATAATTTATTTGAAAGTACCAAACCTTCAACAGTGCTTGTTGTCCGTGACGATTCCAGAACTAAAAGTGTCAGTTTGATGATGACGCTCAAGTTGGCAGACGTCAGTACCGAGTATTTGAAAGACAAAGATTTGAAAAAAGATGACGTGATCACGTTCATGACTTGGGTGAACAAGCAGCCCCATCTTCCCGAAATCAATGGCGAGTACGACATCGAATTGGCGGGAATTTTTTTGAAGTGGTACTCTTGCAGAACTCCAAGCCATCCTCTTCCTGCAAAGCTGTTATTACAGGAACGAGGCGGCGAAAGCTGCCATCGACAACTTCTTCACGGTTAAAACCCACTGTCCCGAGTTCTTTCGGGAGAGGAATGCGACGGTGAAGACGGTCAAGGCCGCTCTGGATGTCTGGTAAGTACCACGGAACACACGAACAATCGGAAGTGTAAAAACGAGATCAAAATCAAAAAAGAATGTTTAGGTGGTACCAAATTTAAACAAAATTGAATGTACTAATAATGTTGAGAATCGAAGAACCGATTTCGAATTTGTTTGCAAATAGGTATTTGTAAACCAGTTAAACTTTGAACTGATTCATTTGAGGTAGTACCGAATGTATAAATGTAAAATAAAATTGAAATCATCAAAAATACAAAACCAAGAAATGGTTCATTCTTCAAGTTTTACAGTGAATTAAAACAGTCTCAAACGGTAGGTACTGTTTTCCCAATTTCGTTGTAGATCGTAAAATTTTATTGCATATTATGAGCGATTAACGGACACAATGGTTGGATTTGAAAAGGTTGGTAAGCGGCGCATGCCAATTGCTCTACTATGCAAAATGTACAATACAACCCTGCTTAAAATATTACCTGCTAGTGGTAAACTAGAATTTATAAACTCCACAAGATCTTTAACTTAAAGTACCATAAAATTTTACGACCTACAACCAAATTGAGAAAACAGTAATTCGTTAAAATGTATCAACCGTTTTAAGAGCGTCCGGTTTTGTTTGGATTAATTTTAAAATTCACGCTAGGTTTTTCTATTCGTCAACAAACGCCCAACTGATTCGAATTTTTCGCTAGTCCCATACAGTACCATCTATAATATGTTCGTAGTGTTTTTGCAACGTTACCTAAAAAAACCCCAGAAGGCTACACCATCTTCTTCATGAAGCTGGTGGACACCAGCCCTAACAAATTCATCTTCGCGGACGTTCTAAAATGTTTAGATATGACCTGTTTGTTGCACCTGCACCAACAGGGCACTTCCTCCGGTCACGTTATCGTGATCGACATGGCAGGGGTAGTTTTAGGTCACATGGCCAGACTAGGACCGCTCACCATCAAGAAGTTCCTCTACTACTTGCAAGAAGCTATGCCTGTGAGACTGAAAGGGTTGCACTTTTTCAACATAGTACCATTCATGGATAAAATATTCGCCCTGATGCGTCCCTTCATGAAGAAAGAACTCATGAGCAAGGTACGCCTGAACCAAGTCGTACCACCCCAAATTGTCAATCTTTTTCCAGTTCTACATGCACAACTCCGTCAATGATTTGGTCAATTTCATCCCCCGTGACTGTCTCCCCTCAGACTACAGAGGCACCAGCGACTCTGCCTCAGTTCTGCAAGGTACGACACAACAACACCCCAAACCCACCTGATCTTACCCTCGTTTCAGAACAAATGAAGATCAAGATGCGCGACAACATCCCCTTCTTCGCATGGGAGGAAAAGCAAACTGTCGACGAGACCGTCAGACCGGGAAAACCGAAAAGCGTGAACGAGATCTTCGGGGTCGAAGGTACATTCAAAAAGCTTGAACTTGACTAACGTTAATGCACTAGTATTGTAATAAAAATGAACATCAATATATATTTGTTTTTTTTTAACTGGTGTCGTAGACAAGTCTTAACAAACATCGTAACACTCACGGTTAGACTGATTTCGACAACTGCCAGCGCAACACCGAAAAATCGCAGGCAAGTCGACTCCCAAACATTTCGAGTGGTGTCAGATCGGGTGGAGCGTGTGGTCAAATCAAAGAAATGCTTTTTAAATTTTTATTGTCCCAAAGATACGAATCAATTTATAAAAAATGTTTCAAAAACTGATTGAGATTTGGCCAAAAAATATGCGAAGATTTGGTGACCTCGAGGTGTGTCAGAACAGTCATAAATAATACTTCTACGTTTTTGCAATGTTGAGGTAGGTTGTCAACGTTGTTGAGAGCAATCAAGGTCAAGGTAGCTCTTGAATGGTTATCAAACTAGAAAAAGACAGAAGTCGAGATGTTGTCTATGGTCTGTCCACGGCAACAATTCGACGCCTATAACTCAAAATGTTCAATTCTTCTTTATCTTTTGAATATTAAAGAAATAAATAATAAAAGGAAAACGGATTTATTTAAATTACCCAAATACTGACCGCGTCTGACAGAATGATGCTAGTGTTCTTTCATTGTAATGGAACTGCCGAATAATTAATACAGGGTATTAATATACGAGTGATTATAAGCCTGATCCAATTGAAAATGCAACCCACAATACATTTGCAAAACTAACATAGATCTTTGTTTTTTTATTTAAAAAAAAAAAAACCTAAAACATAGTTAACTGTGCAGTTTCGTAAATTTTGACATAAATGTCATATTCGCTTGGTTCCCCAGTCTTTTTTGTACAGGGAGAGAGAGGAGTGCACGAAACGAACACGTTTAGAGCGTGAACGAAAATGAACGAATTTCGGCCGGCGTCACCTATTTATGGCAAAGTTGGGACCAAACGCGACACGAACGGAACCTGCTCATTGGCCGACCAAGAAGCGAGCAGAGTACCCCGAACAAAACCGAGACACAACGCTGCCCGGTATCATCATCATGGATTCATTTTAAAACAATACGATATTTAAAACAGCCACGTTAACTTTGGAAATGTATTGTGGGTTGCATTTTCAATTCCGCCGGGCTCATTATCAGTAGTGAAATACCCCGTATAATACACTGCTCGCCAAAATTATCGCATAAAGTAAAAATGAACCGTAGTTTTTTGTATTTTACTTCTTCTGCGATTTCCTTATGTGTGAATCTCTTGTTTTATCGTATTTCTTTTGTTTAGTAGCAAAAATCGCCATGCTGATAACTTCTAAAGTTGTTTATCATGAAAAGTCTGTATTAGTGTTATTAGTCAATTTCGTAAAGCATTTTGATTGTGGATTTGAGAGACGGTTAGTCAGAAGTTTTGGTTCCTTCAGTCATAAATTTCGAAAATGAATCCCTACGAACGTTTAAGTTGAAATACAACAGCCGAACGATGTGCACAAATTGTTGTACTAGTCGAAGACGGTATTAATCAACAACATATTGCAAACGGTCTTGATTTGCTCGCCGAAGAGTACGATTGCTGTTTGCCCAAAATCACGTTGATTGGGAATTGGATCAATGGAGGTTAGTAATGTTCTCTGACGCGTCCAGGTTTTGCCTGGATCACAGTGACAGATGTGTGCGGGTGAGGTGAACCGATGCTCAGGAGAGCGATATGCTCAATGTAACATTATCCCGAAAGTCAATTTTGGAAGAGGTTCCGTTATGGTTTGAGCATGTGTCACTTTCGACGCTCCCACAGAGTTGGTGGTGCTAGAAAGAGGAAACCGAAATGCGGCGATGTACATTACCAATATTCTGAAACCTCATATTGTCCCATTCCGACCATTTATTAGGATGACTTTAATTTTATGCATGATAATGGTCGATCGCACGTTGCGGGCATTATTTCCATGAGGTCGAAATTGGGCAAATGCAATGGCCAGCAAGGAGTTCAGACCTAAACCTCATCGAGTAATTGTGGGATCCTACAGATAAAAGAGTTAGAAGGTTACCAAATCCACCAACAACTCTTCATCAGCTGTCTTTGGATCTAACTCAAGTTTGAGAAGAAATTAAGCAAAGAGTTATACAAAACCTCATTTTAAGCATCAGATAATGTTGTGCAGCTGAAATAAAGGCACGGGGTGCCAACACGCACTATTAAATGTTAAATTTCTTAGTTTTCTCCGAATTTGAATTGTTTTATTTTTTTGTTTTCTTCATTTCTTTGTTGTGTTCTGATTATTGTAGTGTTTACTTTTATAAATCTACTTCTTTAATACTTTACAGTTCGAAATGTTGTAACTGGAAATAAATTTTGGCTCAAAAACACGAGTTTTGAAATTATGCGATAATTTTGGCGGGCAGTGTATTAGCCATTCCCATCACTAATCAGCGAATTACGTTATCATTTCCGATATTTACTTAAATGAATGAGCGTGTTAGTGTATTGGTTTGATGTTTGATGGTCTAGCACAAAAATAAAAATTATTATTATTATTATGATTAATTATCATCATTAAAGCTTGTTCCACGATTCTTAAGTTACGTTGTTTATTAGGTACCGAAATAGATAATCAGAGACGTTATAATTAATGTTTTTGCAAGTGTTCATTATCCAGTTAAAGCACATACTCGTATCTAGTGGAACTTGCAGTTAGTTTTGGTTGAGTGACTCCAGGAGTAAACACGCGTAAGTCAACTAATTCTCATTAGAAACTAATCGACAATGGATAATGAAAACATTTATAATACATATATACCTACTAAAAATAAAACGTCAGCTTGATATAGTTTGTCCAGCAAGAGATTGGTTGACATAAAAACCACTAAATTCTACTTAGAGGAAGTAGTACCTAGCGCAAGTAAAATTTGAAATATATCCTTCAAGCAGTAACATTTTTGCCTTGAAATTATGCTCTAATTAATGTATTCTAGTGCATTTTATAGTGTTGGGTTAATTTAATACAATTTAAAATCTCTCAATCTCTCGCTGGACGAAGTTTAGTTAAAAAAATATGTTGACTGCTGACTGATTTATTTAACTGTACTGTATACAGGGTGTCATTGAAATGCGTGACCAAATTTTAACCACGAGCTACTGGCTTCATGAACAACTCGGAAAAATATTTAAAAAATTCTATCAAAAAATAAAATGACATTTATTTTTTGAGCTACAATTTTTTTTTTAATTGCTTTTAGTCTTCTACGTTCTTCCACGACCTCGTTTTATAAAACGTACACCAATGCGGTTTCCTTGTTTTAAAGCCTATTTCCTAGAGGTTACTTCGCATTGGCGTACATTATAATTATCAAATATGATATACAAGGGTGTATTTTTAAAATGTGCCGAAATTTTACCTACGAGGTTGTGGTTGTCACGCATTTGAATAACACCCTGTATATTTTATTTGAAATCTAGTTTTTTGTTATTGATTTCTACAGAACTACGACATGAAACAAAATATGTAATAGGCATTTGTTATTTTCATAAGTTTTGCACACTCGTTAGGTACACAATTATTATTATTTTCATCATTACAGTTATTGTAAATCGTTCTGTATTTGAAAATCAAGTCACTACGATATATTAATGAGTACTTTTAACATTAAACGACCTTGAAAGTCCAAAATGCATCCTGTCAGTCCAAGTACTGCAAAACATGTTTATTTTTATATGAAATGTTAATTGAACAAATTTATACAAATAGGTCAAGTCAGCAATTAAAATAGTAGTATAATTATGCCACACAAAGTCTTATCTTTTGATAAACAAAACAAATCGAAAAAAAAAAAAAATATATTTGAAAATACCAAACCTTCAACGGTACTTGTTATCCGTGACGATTCCAGAGCTAAAAGTGTCAGTTTGATGATGACGCTCAACTTGGCAGATGCCAGTACCGAGTACTTCAAAGACAAAGATTTGAAAAAAGATGATGTGATCACTTTTATGAGTTGGGTGAAGAAGCAGCCCCATCTTCCCAAAATCAATGGCGAGTACGACATCAAACTGGCAAGAAATTTTTTGAAGTGGTACTCTTGCAGAACTCCAAGCCATCCTCTTCCTGCAAAGCTGTTATTACAGGAACGAGGCGGCGAAAGCTGCCATCGACAACTTCTTCACGATTAAAACCCACTGTCCCGAGTTCTTTCGGGACAGGAATGCGACGGTGAAGACGGTCAAGGCCGCTCTGGATGTCTGGTGAGTACCGCGGACCATACGAAAAATATAAAACCAAGAAATGGTTCATTCTTCACGTTTTACAGAGAATTAAAACAATCTCAAACGGTAGGTACTGGTTTCCGAATTTCGTTGTAGATCGTAAAATTTTATTGCGATTAACGCTCACAATGGTTGGGTTTGAAAAGGTTGGCGCATGCCAATTGCTCTACTATGCAAAATGTACAATACAACCCTGCTTAAAATATTACCTGCTAGTGGTAAACTAGAATTTATAAACCCCACAAGATCTTTAACTTAAAGTACCATAAAATTTTACGACCTACAACCAAATTGAAAAAACAGTAATTCGTTAAAATATATCAACCGTTTTAAGAGAGTCCAGTTTTGTTTGGATTAATTTTAAAATTCACGCTAGGCTTTTCTATTCGTCAACAAACGCCCAACTGATTCGAATTTTTCGCTAGTCCCATACAGTACCATCTATAATATGTTCGTAGTGTTTTTGCAACGTTACCTAAAAAAACTCCAGAAGGCTACACCATCTTCTTTATGAAAATAATGGACACCAACCCTAACAAATTCATCCTCGCGGACATTCTAAAATGTTTAGATATGACCTGTTTGTTGCATCTGCACCAAAAGGGCACATCCTCCGGTCACGTGATCATTTTCGACATGACAGGGGCAGTTTTAGGTCACATGGCCAGACTAGGACCGCTCACCATCAAAAAATTCCTCTACTACTTGCAAGAAGCTATGCCTGTGAGACTGAAAGGGTTGCACTTTTTCAACATAGTACCTTTCATGGATAAAATATTTGCCCTGATGCGTCCCTTCATGAAGAAAGAACTCATGAGCAAGGTACGCTTGAACCAAGTCGTACCACCCCAAATTGTCAATCTTTTTCCAGTTCTACATGCACAACTCCGTCAATGATTTGGTCAACTTCATCCCCCGTGACTGTCTCCCCTCAGACTACAGAGGCACCAGCGACTCTGCCTCAGTTCTGCAAGGTACGACACAACAACACCCCAAACCCACCTGATCTTACCCTCGTTTCAGAACAAATGAAGATCAAGATGCGCCACAATATCCCTTTCTTCGCATGGGAGGAAAAGCAAACTGTCGACGAGACCGTCAGACCGGGAAAACCGAAAAGCGTGAACGAGATCTTCGGGGTCGAAGGCACCTTCAAAAAACTCGAACTTGACTAACGGTGACTCACTACTATTTGTAATAAAAAATGAACACGAACGCATGTTTCTCTTTTTTTTACCGGTGTTGTCTTAACAATCGTCGGTAACACTCATTTCGACAAGTGACCGCACAACGCGAAAAATCGCAGGTTCAAAACTTTTCGAGTGGTGTCAGGTTGGGTGAACTGTGTGGCCAAATTCGAAATTTCTGCATCTCCAGTCTATATTTTAGACTTTTAATAGATTTTAGTACCTAAAAAAGGAAGTGTGTACCATTATTCAATAAACGAAAGAAAAACTGTCTTCTTTTTTTTTTCTTAAAGACTAAAATATTACATCCTCAATTATTGAATTTTCAACAAAAAAAGAAAAGAATTTTACACACAGAATCTTCCATGTCAATTACATGTTGCACTTGAAAATAGAATTATTAAATCGAAAATTTTATAGGAGAAAAATTGTAGAAAGAAGGAGAATGAATCAAGTCATTGATCGTTCTCTAGTTAGTACAAGAGGTACTTCCGACTTCAGAAAGACTAGTTGAACTCATGAAATAGCATCGAAATTCCTGTAAAAATCCTGTCAAAAACAAATTAATTGCAAAAGTTGCTTCAGATTTTTACGCAATTCTATGCAAATTTATCAGTGTGCTGCTCTTAAAGCGGGCCGACTATGCCGGAAATAACAAATAATTGGATTGAAGACTCCCAGTGAGAAATGTTTGAATACAGTCAATTTCTGAACCTTCAATAATTTCAGTTATTTATGACGGCCAACAGCAACGGGCTATCCTAAACGCCAAACGTTCCAACCCTCATAAAAGTATTAGTACGTTATAAAAACTTTCATAAGACGTGTCCAATATCTTTTACTTGTCCTATACGTGCGTAATTTGACTATGAACAAATTGAATGGACGGTACTACTATCTGCATCTCCTGCACCAAAAACTTGGAGGACGCAAAGAAACGGCTCCATGACGTGCCACATAGTGACGAAAACGGAAAAGATGATTTCTCTGGATTGCGTAAAAAGAAATCAAGGACAAGACGTTTTTTCAATTGCACAAACAGGAAAATAACTACTGACGTTAAACTGTGTCTTTTAACAATTTACGAGTATGATTACAACAATTATAATATTGTATAATAATTATGTATGAACAACAAATACAGGGTTATTCTAAATGATTGTAGTCGAAGTAGGCCATGCCCATGTTATTACGTTTTTGCCGCTTTCATGTGAACTGTCAGTTGTGTCGCTGTCACTGTCATTTTTTAGGTGAAAAGTGCAGTGATGAGGATTTTATTTATTTTTGTTAAATTAACGATTGAATCCAGAAATATTGAGTTGTTCTACAATCAATTTTAAAAATAGTGAGTTGTTTTGCACCCAATTTAACACATCATTTTGATGATTTTTTTATGTGGAGCGGCAACCATAAATTTTACATTCAGTTTTCACGCCTACTTCGACTACAATCATTTAGAATAACCCTGTATTTTTATTAAAGCATAAATCGTCCCAAAGATACAAATCAGTTTATTAAAAAAAAATCCAAAACTGATTGAGAAAAATATTCGAAGTTGAGGTCACCTGGATGTGTGTCAGAAAAGCCATAAATAATACTTCCATGTTTTGGAATGTTGAGGTAGGTTGTCAACCTTGTTGAGAGCAAATCTGCGATAGAAATCAAGGTCAAGGTAGCAAAACGGTATTGCTCTTGAAAGTTTATCAAACTAGAGAAAGACAAAAGTCCAGATGTTGTGCGTGGTCTGTCCACGGCAACAACAAAGCGGCGAATATAACTATACCTGCATATTCAAAATGTTCAATTCTTCTTTGCCTTTTAAGTATTAAAAATCATAAATAAAAACAACGGATTTATTTATTACGGATAGTTCAATCATTTATAATAATTCCTGTGAAGCAATTGGTTTTTATATTATCATTTATTTTTGCACTACGCCCCCTTTTTACACAACTATGTCGGAAGTTGGTTCATACGACATTACGGATTTCAGACAACATTTCGACATTATCACATTATCAGACTCCCACCACAAGACCCTCAGTGGCGGCGCGCTCTATTAGTGGAGTAAAATCGGAGTGCAATTATGACTCTTATTAGTGATTCAAAGGTATAACTATCCTATCTTGTAGAGGACATTTTGGGGCATAAGGAATCGTTATCTACAACTTTATTTAATATGACCGAACTTTGAAAAAACGGCTGTTATAACTACGTAGTTGAAGTGTAGTCCGAAAAAATACGTTTCTCGTAACATTTAACGCTGTGTTAATTCAACTATTGAAGCTATAATTTTGATTTTCTGTATATTTATACTAAAAAGTACAGCGCTTCCAACAGTGAATTGAAAATCGCAAATATCGATGGTTTTGAAAATAGTTATTTACATAATTAGTGGGATAAAAGCAATATTACAGGACTTGAGCGTGAAGATTGCAGATGACGAGGGCGTTAGCCCGAGTTCATTTGTAATCACACGAGTTCCCTGTAATATGCTTTAGCCCACGTGTTATGTACAAAATTTTATCTAAGACCGCCCCAAATTAAAAAAACAAATCTTATCTATTGATTTTCGCCAGTGAAATAAATGAGTTCTTTTACAACAGACAGGTCACACATAATTCACACCTTTATGAAAATCAAGATTTCAACATTCTCAAAGTCACTAACATAACTTTTAAGACTGACATCTGATAATTGATATCATAACGAATTGCCAACTGAAATGTTTGGTCACAGCCCACTCTAATTTTTTTTCGATCTCACGGTATAATCCATTCCCACCACTAATCCGAAAAGTACCTTATCATTTCGAGTACTGCTACCAGGCAATAGCGAGTACCTAAGTCGTAATAATTAAGTGAAGCAATGACAGTTCTGATGTTGCTCAAAAAGATTTATTGTTAGTGCCAAACTGTCCAGTATAGTTAAGGACAATAATACAGGTTCCTAATGAATGTTGGTTAGCTAAAATGCCTTAAGATATTGAGGTACTTCGTTCTGGACTCCTCGGAAGAAGGTCGCGAAGTGTCAAAATCTGCTTTTTGTTTTATTTTTGTGTAAGAAAGTTTACCCAACATATCCACTAATATGAACGAGTTATTGCATTTTTTATGGTCTGGCAAAAATCAGTGTTGCAAACAAATGTTATTAGTAATAATTAATAATTATTAATAATTCGACTCTTTCTTCGGCTTTGTCCTCGGTTTGCGCCTCGTGCGCTTCTTCTTCACGTCTGGGGTCTCGGAATTCGACTCTCTGCCTTTGTCCGTGTCTATTGATTTAGATGAACTTGGTCCCGGAGAATTTGCCATTTATTTACTATTTTTTTTTTTTATAAAATTATGACATCTTGCATTAAAGTAATAATTTACGACCATTGTCAAAAATTAAATATACTTAATGAAGAACAAAAAGGTTGTGTTAAAGAGTGTTTTGGTTGTAAAGAACAACTCATAATAGATACGGTAATAATGGAACAAGCTCGAAAAAATAATAGAAATATTTATACCGCATTCATAGACTACAAAAAAGCCTATGATTCAGTACCACATTCATGGTTAATTAAAATTCTTAAAATTTATAAAATTAATTTGGATTTGATTAACTTTTTATCTCATGTTATGACATTTTGGAGAACTACTTTAAATTTATCAATAAACAATACTAAATTAAAATCCGAGCCTATTCAAATTAAACGGGGAATTTATCAAGGAGATTCTTTAAGTCCTTTATGGTTTTGTCTAGCCATTAATCCTTTGACAAATCTATTAAATAGCACTGGATATGGTTTCAATATTAGACTTAATAATACCACACTATCCAAATTAAATCACCTTCTTTATATGGATGACATAAAACTTTATGCATCAAAAAAGAATCACATTTTATCTTTACTAACAATAACTGAAAATTTCTCAAATGATATTGGGATGAGTTTTGGTATTGATAAGTGTAAAATGCAATCAATATGTCGCGGTCATTACGAAAATTTGGAATATATAACTAAAGAAGGAGAAATCATTAAAAATTTAAATAAAGGAGAATTTTATAAATATTTAGGTATTAATCAATCAAATCATATTCAACACTCAATTATAAAAGAAAATTTAGAAAAGCAATTTTATTTAAGAATTAAATCTATTTTAAAATCAAAATTAAACGGTAATAATTTAATTAAAGCAGTTAATACATATGCTGTTCCATTACTGACCTATTCTTTCGGTGTTATAAAATGGTCCAAAACTAATTTACAGAACATAAACATTAAAACTAGAGTTCTTTTTACTAAATTTAGTAAACACCATCCTAAATCTGCAATTGAAAGATTTAATTTACCACGCGAAAACGGTGGTAGGGGTTTTTCAAATCTAGAAATACTGCTAAAAAATCAAATTGCTTCACTAAAAAATTATTTCCTCAATAGAGCTCGTGATAACACCTTTTTCAATGCTTTGGTTTCAGCCGATAAAGGCTACACATCTTTAAATTTAAGTGATAATATAATTTCAGACATTGTTAAGCCAAATATACCTGACACAATAGCAAATATAAAACAGAAGTCTTTACATGGGAGATACTTTAAAGAACTGGAACAACCAGAAGTTAATATTCAGGCCTCTCATGCATGGCTTAAGAAATCAAATATTCACCCTGAGACGGAGGGTTTTATATTTGCAATACAAGATCGTGTTATAAATACAAGAAATTATAAAAAACACATATGCGGTTTACAATCGATAATTGATAAATGTAGGATTTGCGGAACTGAAGGGGAAACAATTGAACACACCATTTCTTCTTGCACCGTTTTGGCTCAAAGCGAATATAAAAAACGACACGATATATTCGCTAAAATTATACACATGAATTTAGCTGTTAAATTCAATTTATTAAAGAATACACAACCACATTATAGTTATACACCAGAAAGTTGTTTGGAAAATGACAGTTACAAGTTATATTTTGATAGAACAATTTTAACTGACATTCATATTAAGCATAACAGACCAGACATTATAATTTTAAATAAACAACAAAAGCAAGCATATCTTTTAGATATAGCTGTTCCAAATTCACATAATATAACACAGACATATAACACAAAAATTAATAAATATTTAGAGCTGTCCGTTGCTATGAGAAATCTTTGGTGTTTAGAAAAAATTTCGATTTTACCACTTGTAATTTCAGCAACGGGAATAGCACCGCAATCTCTTTTTAAAAATTTAAAAATTCTGGATTTAGATAACACATTGGTAGTTGAAATTCAAAAAGGTATATTATTATACTCATGTCACATCGTGAGGAAGTTCCTTAACATTGACACAGAACATAATACACAACAAAGTCATAATGCGGAGGCGAGACGCCGGTAATTATGTTGATAAGCACTGCACTATTACTTGATAGTAATATCCGTGATAGTGTATGTACTCCGGCAAAATTGCCGTGCTGCCGGGTGGAGGTGGGATACAAGAATAACTAAGTATTCTAGTATTATCATTAAAGTTTGATCCACGATTCTTAGATTACCTCGCTATTTATTAACTACCGAAACAGATAACTAGAGAAATTGTAATTGATGTTTTTGCGAGTGTTCGTTATCTACTTTCACCTACATATCTAGTGGAACTTGCAGTTAGTTTTGCTTGAGTGGCTCCAGGATTGAACACGTATAAGTCAACTAAATCTTGTTCGAGACCAATCAAAAATGCTCTTTGTACTAATATTTTATTATTGGTTTTTGTTCAACACACTATACACACAACCGTCAAGGTAGCACGTTTCGAGATTCGCAATTTCCAAAAATATACAAAAACTTCTGCAACCCCAGTGCAATAAATTTATACAAACAAGTTTCGCGGGCCATGAAAATAATAGAAAAAATAATTGCCTAAAACTACATATTTGCATTAAAAATACAAACGGGTTTCTTCAATGTACTCCTAGACTATTCTTAATTGATCATGTGTGTTTTTTTTCCTGCCACGCCACACAAAAAGTCTCATCTCCTGATAAACAAAACAAATCGAAAATAATTGAATTTATTTATAAAAGTATCAAACCTTCAACGGTACTAGTTAACCGTGACGATTCCAGAACTAAAAGTGTCAGTTTGACGATGACGCTCAAGTTGGCAGACGCTAGTACCGAGTACTTGAAAGACAAAGACTTGAAAAAAGATGACGTGATAACGTTCATGACTTGGGTGAACAAGCAGCCCCATCTTCCCGAAGTCAATGGCGAGTACGACTCCAAACTGGCGGTATTTGTTTTGAAGTGGTACCTCTTGCAGAACTCCAAGCCATCCTCTTCCTGCAAAGCTGTTACTACCGGAACGAGGCGGCGAAAGCTGCCATCGACAACTTCTTCACGGTCAAGACCCACTGTCCCGAGTTCCTTCAGGAGAGGAATGCGATGGGGAAGGCGGTGAAGGCCGCTCTGGATGTCGCGTAAGTACCGCATGTGAAAACGAGATCAAAATGCCTAAAATTGTTGCAACATCAAAAGAGATGTTTGAGGTGGTGCCAAATTTATTGAAATGAAATTGATAGTACTCATAATACAGTACCGTCTTAATATGTTTGTAGTGTCTTTGCAACGTTACCTAAAAAAACCCCAGAAGGCTACACCATCTTCTTCACGAAGCTAGTGGACACCAACCCTAACAACTACAACTTAGCTGACAGTTTAAAATGTTTCGACATGACCTGCTTGTTGCACCTGCACCAAGAGGGTACTTCCCCCGGTCACGTGATCATCTACGACTTACAGGGGGTAGTTTTCGGTCACTTGGCCAGACTAGGACCCCTCACCATCAAGAAGTTCCTCTACTACTTGCAAGAACTGGACAAATTATTCGCGCTGATGCGTCCCTTCATGAAGAAAGAACTCATGAAAAAGGTACGCTTGAACCAAGTCGTACCACCCCAAAATTGTCAAACTATTTCCAGTTCTACATGCACAACTCCGTCGAGGACTTGCTCCAATTCATCCCCCGTGACTGTCTCCCCTCAGACTACGGAGGCACCAGCGACTCTGCCTCAGTTCTGCACGGTACGACACAACAACACCTCAAACCCAACTGATCGTACCCCGTTTCAGAACAAATGAAGAAGAAGCTGCGCGAAAACCTTCCCTTCTTCGCCTGGGAGAAGAAGCAAACTGTCGACGAGTCAGCCAGACCGGGAAAACCGAAAAGCCTGAATGATATCTTCGGGGTCGAAGGTACATTCAAAAAGCTCGAACTTGACTAACGTTGAGTCATACACAATAAAGAAATGAACGTTAACATTTTGTTTTCTATTGTGTAACCGGTGTCCTAGACAAGTCTTAACAATCATCGGTGACACTCACGGTCAGTCTCATTCCAACAGCTGACCGTGTAACATCGAAATATTACAGGTAAGTTGGCTCTAAAACTTTTCGAGTGGTGTCAGGTCGGGTGGAGCATATGGCTAAATCCGAAATTTTCCAAAACGGGTTTTCCGTAAATGGTCTAAGCGTGCGTCAGATGACGTCTGTGGCGCACCTGAATCTACAGTAGAATTTTTGTTGGTCCCAGTTCACAGAATTATAAATAAAAAAATATATATACATTTTATGACAGTGGAAAAATTTTGAAAGTGGAAAAATGTGTAGATAATATTTTCCAAAATCTTTATAGATCCAATTGTGAAAAACAAAGTAACCAATGGTGTAAGTGGTTAAAATGACATTATCGTTAGTGTAATTACGGTGTAAATATAGTACCAAGGTTAATGACTGTATGACAGGCACCTACTAGAACAATATTTTACTTTTTAATATCAGACTTTGTTTATAAACATAATCTAATCACCTAGAAGTAATCTGAAGATGACTACAAAAAAAAAAAAAAAAACGAAACACAACAAAGTCGCTCTGAACGTTGAAATTAAAATGTTATTTCCAAAATTTCGGAAAAACACACTGGCATCAATTCCTGATGCGACTAGTTTATGAGTCAAGGTTAATGACTTACTACAAATTTAAAATTTAATCGGAAAGTACCAAAAACAAGGTCATTATATGACTGTCGATTTTTAACAAAAAACATTTGAAAACAATTATTTCAAAAAGAATGTCCATCCAAATGGTCGACGTCGAAACCGAATACGCCAAAGACAAAAATCTGAAACGCGAAGATGTCAAAATCTTGTCGGAATGGATGAACAAGCAACCCCACCTCCCCAAAGTGCCCGAACTGCACCTGGCGCTCTTCCTCCAGAGCTGCTACTACAGAATAGAGCCGACGAAAACCGCCATCGACAACTTCTTCACCGTGCGAACACTTTGTCCCGACCTGTTCGGCACTCCTAGTGTGGAGTCCCTCAAAGAGGAACTCTCGGTGGGGTAAGTCTTCTCACTCTTCTCCATACAAAACTTGCAAATTCTAACCCCTCAACAGTTCCATAAACGTTCTACCAAAGAAGACTCCAGAAGGCTACGCTGTCATTTGGATGAAGCTTCGGGACCCCGCTCCTGAGCACTACCGTTGCGTCAACCAAATCAACCTCCTCGATTTGATCATGATGTTGAATCTTCACCAAAAGGGCACTTGCAACGGAGTGTTGGCCTTGTTCGACATGAAAGGACTCAGTTTTGGCCACTTGACCAGATTCAACCTGGTCGCCATAAAAAAACACCTCTTTTACGTCCAGGTCTGAAGCCCATCGAGTCGTTGTGTTTAATAATTGAAAGTTTCAGGAAGCTACACCGGTCAGGATAAAAGGACTGCACTACATCAACGTGGTCCCTTTCGCGGATACACTCATAGGGATGGCGAAACCCTTCATGAAGAAGGAACTAGTCGATATGGTAACAAGATGGAGTTGAGTCTCGCAATCATTTTTGATTGGTCGTTTTCAGTTAAATTTCCACGACGAGTCGATGGAAACTCTGTATAAGTACGTGCCGAAAGAGATTATGCCCAAAGACTACGGTGGTGAGGGTCCCTCGCTAGCAACACTACATGGTAGGTACCACCCAGTTCAAATAACTGTGAAAACGTGACATTATAGAGGAAAACACCAAAAATCTTCTCGAAAATATGGATTTATTCAAGTGGATGAACACTCTGAAGGTGGACGAAAGCAAGAGACCGGGGAAACCCAAGAACGCTGGAGACATTTTCGGCGTTGATGGTACTTTCAAGAAATTAGAAGTAGATTAAGTGTCGAAACTATTAGGAAACTGTTAATTTGTGTATTAAAGATAGCTAGTCGACAATTTGCTCGTCCTGTGAGCTTTGTGGGAGGGCGCAACATCCTGGTGAAACATAGTTTAATTAATATCACACAAGAATAAATAATAGGCGTTGTTATTTAAAAAATTGTTAAACAATAGTCTGTAATGGTACATTAGAAACAATAAAAATGTCTTGAAAATTGTTTAAAAGAATACGACACAATTTGAGATACTTTAACCGCCAACTTCTATCTGAGAGTTCATTAAAAACATATTTTATGTATTTATTCCAATACAAACACAGGAGTGTCAATAGGAAGTACTAGGTTTTAGTACCCAAAAAAGGGAATACCATATTTCAATAAACGACAGAAAAAAAATTGTTTTTTTATTTTTCTTGAAGTCAATAAAATATCACAAGGAATAGTTATTTACACTACGAGAGAGGAAGGTAAAGCTTTTGTAGACGAAAGCGATTTTAGTCTCGAGTGCTGTATATGGTTCCGTTCGATACCTGACATACCTCCTTAAAAGGTGAGTCTGTAACTTTTTTTTTCAAGAAACGATGTTTGCAAGTTTTTACTGGAAGCGGCTGATCAAGAGTGGATCCTTCAGAAAGTTGTATTAATGAATAATGATGGGCATATTTGGTGGCTGTCGTTGGGACGAATTATGTAAAATCATGAATTTTTATAGTTATTATTAGTTATCATTTTCAATTAACAAATTCTTTTTCATAAAATCGAATTTCAATTATGCGTGAGCGAAATACAGTGAGCGAAAGTGAAACCTTCACCCACCGGTAATTGGATATAGACTCACTTTCAAGGGAGGAATCTAACAAAGGAATTTTATACACTGCTTATTGTGTATCGGAAGTTCTTTGGAGAAAAAAATAGTAGAAAAGAGTTAAACGAGCCAAGTTATTGACTCGTCCGATACAAGAGACACTTCGGACTTCGAAAAGAGTATTTAAAGTAGTACTCAAGGAACCGTAACGAACGTTGAGGTAGGTCGTGGACTTTCTATAAAGCAAATCTGCGAGTTAGGAATCAAGGTCAATGTCAAAATGGTACTGCTCTTGAATGTTTATCAAACTGGAGAAAGATGGCGTGTCACAATTGAATTGAATTGAATTATAATAAGACCTGTAAATTCGACGCCTATAACGAATAATATTCAACTTATTCAGTACCACCAATATTCTTTAAAAAGGAGTTTGTTTATAATTACGGATATTTCTATCAAGTATGATAATTCCCTTGAAAGTAAAGGGTTATTATAAATGATTGTAGTCCAAGTTGGCGTAAAAACTGAATGTAAAATTTATGCTTGCCGCTCCATATAAAAATTTTCAAAATAATATGAATAAGTGAATTTACACCGTTCACACAGAGGAGTTAAACAACTCAGTACTGTTAGATTATTCAATCGTTAATTTAAAAAGAAATAAATAAAATTCTTATCACCGCACATTTCACCTAAAAAATGACAGTGACAGTGACAAAAATTGACAGTTCACAGTGAGGCGGCAAAAATTTCATAACATGGGCATGGCTTGCTTCGACTACAATCATTTATAATAACCCTGTAGTATTTTTATGTTATCAAATGATAACATATTAAAAAAAATACAAGTACGAGTAGTTCTACACTGAATACATTTACACACCTTTTCAAGTTTTATATGTTTTACGTAATGTTTCTGACGAAGAATTTTATCAAATGAGTCAGAAGCAATTCGCAAAATATGCGGAAGATATTTCGGACACGATTTCGTCTCAATTACTGCCACTGAGGGAATGTTTTAAAAATAATTTGTCCATAATTAATTCCCCAATGAAATTAACCGGATTTGTACTAATAAAAAAATTTCTTGGTGCTGTTTTTATCAGAAAAAGTTTTCTCCGCGACTAATAAAGAATTAATGCATTCTTGGTGTATATTCAATGAAAGAATGATCAATTCCGCGCCCCGTGTTAGAGTTCTACTGAAATCCACCGCTGTCGACCAATCACATCCCTCGTATTTTCATTCTACAACGGCAGATCGCCAATCCGATGCGTTTGTAAACAATAAGTCGCGCATCGCGTAGCAACCGCTAAACGAGGTACAATTTTAATTGTCAAATATTAAAAATAAAATTAAATTTAGTTTTCAAAGACTGTTTTTTCTTGGTATAGTCGCGGAGAAAGTATAGTCTTCAACTTGCGTATAATGGCTATTATTCACTCGGATGATTTCACCACTCGCCTACGGCTCGTGTTGTAATTTTCATTCTTCTAAATAATAGGCATCATTATACGCTCATTATAGAATGTACAACTTTTTTAATAATTTTATATTATTAAATTTCTAAACGTATTTTTTAAATGCTTTGCTCGGGGTGTTTAACAAAAATTTGAGGCGCTGTTTTCCTGACTCACTGATGCTGCAACATTGACTCGTGGCTGTATTGTTAGATACACTCACTGTATGGTACACAGTGATTAATTAATACTGTGAACATTAAAAGTCCTTGAAGGTACAAACCGCATCCTGTCAGTCCACAAACACTAAAACACGTTCATTTTTATAAAAAGTTGTGAAATAGAATGAATTTGTATTATAAAAACAAGTCAAGTCGGTATCGTTGACCACACCCCAGTCCGGCACGACACAACAAGACCCCAAGCCCACCTGATCTGACCCCCGTTTCAACAAATGAAGACCAAACTACCCAACAACCTCCCTTCTTCACCTGGGAGAAAAAGCAAACTCTCGACCAGGGCATCAGCCGGAGAAAACCGAAAAGCCTGGATGACATCTTGGAGTCGAAGATTGTACATTCAAAAAACTGGAATTTGACTAATATTGAAATTAACGTCTCTCTTTTAAACCGGCGCCGTAGACAAATCTTAACAGTCAGCAATAACGCTCACGGTCAGTCTCGTTTCAACAATTAACGAGGCAACGCTGAAAAATCGCAGGTAAGTCGACTCCAAAACTTTTCAAGAGGTGTCAGGTCGGCTGGAGCGATGTCTAAATGAGAAATTTTCCAAAACGTTTTTTACGCGTGCACCTGATAACGTCAGGGTGCACCTGCGGTCTACTATGGGATTTTTATCGCTCACAATTGACGTCATTCTCAATTGAAAAAAAAATGTCAGCAAAATATTACCAAATATAATTGTGAAGCAAAATGGTAATGATTCCATTTAGAATAACATTGTCGTTAGAATAATTGCAGTGTACATGTCACGTCAAGGTTATATAACAAGCATCTCCTAAATCAATATGTATTTCATTTTTCAATGTTAGGTTTAATTGTTCAAAAACATGATCTCGTTCCCTCAGAGTTGTCTGAAGATGATTTCGAAAAAACGAAGCACAATAAATTCGTTTTGAATTTTGAAATAAAATTTATTTACATATTTCAGATTTAGAATTTAATCATGGAGTACGAAAAACAAGGTCATGACCGCTGACTTGTTAGTAAAAACAATTGATAAAGATTATTTCGAGAAAAAATGTCCATCCAAATGGTCGACGTCGAAACCGAATACGCCAAAGACAAAAATTTGAAACGCGAAGATGTCAAAATCTTGTCGAAATGGATGGCCAAGCAACCCCACCTGCCCAAAGTGCCCGAACTGCACCTGGTGCTCTTCCTCCAGAGCTGCTACTACAGAATAGAGCCGGCGAAAATCGCCATCGATAACTTCTTCACCATGCGAACTCTGTGTCCCGACCTGTTCGGCACTCCTAGTGTGGAGTCCCTCAAAGAGGAACTCTCGGTGGGGTAAGTCTTCTCACTCTTCTCCATACAAAACTTGCAAATTCTAACCCCTCAACAGTTCCATAAACGTCCTACCAAAGAAGACTCCAGAAGGCTACGTTGTTATTTGCATGAAGCTGCTGGACCCCGCTCCTGAGCACTACCGTCACGTCAACCAAATCAATCTCCACGACTTGACCATGGTGTTGAATCTTCACCAAAAGGGCACTTCCAACGGAGTGTTGGCCGTGACCGACATGAAAGGACTCAGTTTTGGCCACCTGACCAGATTCAACCTGGTCGCCATAAAGAAACACCTCTTTTACGTCCAGGTCTGAAGCCCATCGAGTCGTTGCGTTTAATAACTGAGAGTTTCAGGAAGCTACACCGGTCAGGATAAAAGGACTCCACTACATCAACGTGGCCCCTTTCACGGATAAACTCGTAAAGATGGCGAAACCCTTCTTGAAGAAGGAGCTACTCGATATGGTAATAAATTGGAGCTGAGTCTTGAAATAATTTTCGATTGGTCGTTTTCAGTTCAATTTTCACGAGTCGATCGAAACTCTGTATAAATACGTGCCAAAAGAGATTATGCCCAAAGACTACGGTGGTGAAGGTCCCTCACTAGCAACACTACATGGTAGGTACCACCGAGTTCAAATAATTGTGAAAACGTGACATTTTAGAGGAGAACACTAAAAATCTTCTCGAAAATATGGATTTATTCAAGTGGATCGACACTCTGAAGGTGGATGAAAACAAGAGACCGGGGAAACCCAAGAACGCTGGAGACATTTTCGGCGTTGATGGTACTTTCAAGAAATTAGAAGTAGATTAAGTGTCGAAACTATTAGAAAATTGTTAATTTGTGTATTAAAGATAGCTAGTCGACATTTTGCTCGTCCTGTGAGCTTTGTGGGAGCGCGCAACATCCTGGTGAAACATAGTTTAATTAATATCACACAAGAATAAATAATAGGCGTTGTTATTTAAAAAATTGTTAAACAATGGTCTGTAATGGTACATTAGAAACAATAAAAATGTCTTTCTTGAAAATTGTTTAAAAGAATATGACAGAATTTGAGATACTTTAACGGCCAACTTCTATCTGAGACTTCATTAAAAACATATTTTGTGTATTTATTCCAATACAAACACAGGAGTGTCAATAGGAAGTACTAGATTTTAGTACCTAAAAAAGGGAATATCATATTTCAATAAACGACAGAACAAAAATCTGGTTTTTTATTTTTCTTGAAGTCAATAAAATATCACAAGGAATAGTTATTTACACTACGAGAGAGGAAGGTTTTGTTCACGCAAATTGCGTGTTCGTCCACGAAGCGCAGCTGAGTGGACTATTCAATTCAAGTGAACGAAAGCGACCTTATTCTCGAGTGCTGTATTTGGTTTCGTTCGATACCTCACATACCTCCTTTGAAGGTGAGTCTGTAACTTTGCATTCAACATTTTAAATAGAATTAAAATAAAATAAATAAATCATATGTTCGGAGGAGGGATCTCTTGCTATGGAAAAAAAATAAAATACAAAATAAACAAACTTCTGTAACGTCAATAAAGTTATTGTGTACACGTTTTGGAAATGGATGATGAAGAATTGTACTGATGATAACCTGAAAGAGGCAAATGCCAGGAAGTACTAAATGTTGCCTACAAAATCAAAATTACGATACCAGAAAGAATTGGAAAAATTTACACATGGTAGACCGAGAAACGGATCAAAGGAATAGACGAAAATGTTGTGATGGAATATTTTTAAAATATAGGCGCAGCATCACCGCAGTCTGGATATTCAATGTTGAAGAGTACACTTTTTGTATTTCAGAACGCTGACATCTCCAGGTCAGAGGTTTTTTAATAAGCTGTTAGTTGTTTTAATATAAAAAATGGTTCAAAGCTGCAACTTTTTCAAGAAACGATGTTTGCAAGTTTGCAAGTTTTTATCGGAAGCGGCTGATCAAGAGTGGATCCTTCAAAAAGTTGTATTAATGAATAATGATGGGCATATTTGGTTGTGATGAATTATGTAAAATCATGAATTTTTATAGTTATTATTGGTTATTATTTTCAATTTACAAATTCTTTTTCATAAAATCGAATTTCAATTATGCGTGAGCGAAAGACAGTGAGCGAAAGTGAAACCTTCACCCACTGGTAACTATGGATACAGAATCAGTTACTAGGGAGGTATAGAAGAAAGGAATTTTATACACTGCTTATTGTGTATTGGAAGTCCTTTGGAAAAAAAATTGCAGAAAAGAGTTAAACGAGCCAAGTTATTGACTCGTCCGATACAAAAGGCACTTCGGACTTCGAAAAGAGTATTTAAAGTAGTACTCAAGGAACCGTAACGAACGTTGAGGTAGGTCGTGGACTTTCTATAAAGCAAATCTGCGAGTTAGGAATCAAGGTCAATGTCAAAATGGTATTGCTCTTGAATGTTTATCAAACTGGAGAAAGATGGCGTATCACAATTGAATTCAGTTGGATTAAGACCTGTAAATTCGACGGCTATAACGAATAATATTCAACTTGTTCAATACCTCCAATAATCTTTAAAAAGGAGTTTGTTTATAATTACGGATATTTCTATCAAGTATGATAATTCCCTTGAAAGTAATATTTTTATGTTATCAAATGATAACATATAAGTAATGTTTCTGACGAAGAATTTTATCAAATGAGTCAGGAGCTATTCGCAAAATATGCGGAAGATATTTCCGACACGATTTCGTCTCAATTACTGCCATTGGGGGAATGTTTCAAAAATGATTTGTCCAATTAACCGGATTTGTATTAATAAAAAAATTCTTGGTGTTGTTTTTATCAGAAAAACTTTTCTCCACGACTATTAAAGAAATGAATGCATTCTTGGTGGATATTCAATTAAAGAATTATATCAATTCCATGGCCTGTGTTAGAATATACAGAAATCCACAGCTGTCGGCCAATCACACCCTCGTATTTTCATTCTGCAACGACAAATCGCCAATCCGATGCGTTTGTAAACAATAAGTCGTGCATCGCGTAGCAACCGCTAAACGAGGTACAATTTTAATTGTCAAATATTAAAAATCAAATTAAATTCAATTTTCAACGATTATTTTTTCTTGGTATAGTCGTGGAGAAAGTATAGTAGGTATAATGGCTATTATTCACTCGGATGATTCCACCACTCGCCTATGGCTCGTGTTGTAATTTTCATTCTCTTGGCATAATAGGCATCATTATACGCTCATTGAAGAATGAACTATTTTTTTTGTAATTGTACATTATTAAATTTATAAACGTATTTTTCAAATGCTTTGTCAGGGTGTTTAACAAATATTTGAGGCGCTGTTTTCCTGACTCACTGATGCTGCAACATTGACTCGTGGCTGTATTGTTAACCCACTGTATGGTACACAGTGATTAATTAATACTGTGAACATTAAAAGTCCTTGAAGGTACAAAACGCATCCTGTCAGTTCACAAACACTAAAACATGTTCACTATTATAAAAAGTTGTCAAATAGAATGAATTTGTCTTATAAAAACAAGTCAAGTCCGCATCGTTGACCACACCCAAGTCCTGCACGACACAACAACACCCCCAAACCCATCTGATCTGACCCCGCTTCAGAACAAATGAAGACCAAACTACCCAACAACCTCCCTTTTTCGCCTGGGAAAAGAAGCAAACTCGTCTGGAGAAAACCGCCAATCCTGGATGACATCTTGGGGTCGAAGATATATTCAAGAAACTGGAATTTGATTAATATTGAAATTAACGTCTCTCTTTTAAACCGACGCCGTAGACAAATCTTAACAATCAGCAATAACGCTCACGGTCAGTCTCGTTTCAACAATTGACGACGCAACGCTGAAAAATCGCAGGTAAGTCGACTCCAAAACTTTTCCAGAGGTGTCAGGTCAGCTGGAGCGATGTCCAAATGATAAATTTTCCAAAACGGTTTTTCCGCGTGCACCTGATAACGTCAGGGCGCACCTGCGGTCTAAAATGGGATTTTTATCGCTCACAATTGACGTCATCTCAATTGAAAAAAAATGTCAGCAAAATATTTCCAAATATAATTGTGAAGCAAAATGGTAATAATTCCATTTAGAATAAAATTGTCGTTAGAATAATTGCAGTGTACATGTAACGTCAAGGTTATATGACAAGCATCTCCTAAATCAATATTTCATTTTTCAATGTCAGGTTTAATTGTTCAAAAACATGATCTCGTTGCCTCAGAGTCGTCTGAAGATGATTTCGAAAAAACGAAACACAATAAATGCGCTTTGAGTTTTGAAATAATAGTTATTTATGCAACGAGTTTCTGTGTAAATTGGGCTTTTCTAATTGCCCGAGGGACAAGATTAAAGCACGAGCGTAGCGAGGGCAATTAGAAAAGCCCAATTTACCCAGAAACGAGTTGCATACAAAATTTTATTGTTTGAAACGAGGTCCCTGAAGCTTCCAAATCTTTTAAAAATGGTTTCGCATTTGCTTTTGACAGTTTTGACAAATTTTTCAAAACCTGTCAGAAATGTAACGTTGAATGTGTTTGTCTAGGCCAACGGTTCGTTATCTGCTCATTTTGCTTTAGGGCAGTTAAGAGGCAGTTTACAAAAGAGAAGAATGAGAATTTATGACAGTTGAAAACAATAAAATGTATTTACATATTTCAAATTTAGAATTTAATCATGAAGTAAGAAAAACAAGGTCATGACCGCTGACTTGTTAGTAAAAACAATTGATAAAGATTATTTCGAGAAAAAATGTCGATCCAAATGGTCGACGTCGAAACCGAATACGCCAAAGACAAAAATCTGAAACGCGAAGATGTCAAAATCTTGTCGAAATGGATGGCCAAGCAACCGCACCTGCCCAAAGTGCCCGAATTGCACCTGGTGCTCTTCCTCCAGAGCTGCTACTACAGAATAGAGCCGGCGAAAATCGCCATCGATAACTTCTTCACCATGCGAACTCTGTGTCCCGACCTGTTCGGCACGCCTAGTGTGGAGTCCCTCAAAGAGGAACTCTCGGTGGGGTAAGTCTTCTCACTCTTCTCCATACAAAACTTGCAAGTTCTAACCCCTCAAAAGTTCCATAAACCTCCTACCAAAGACAACTCCAGAAGGCTACGCTGTCATTTGCATGAAGCTGCTAGACCCCGCTCCTGAGCACTACCGTCACGTCAACCAAATTAACCTCCTCGATTTGATCACGATGTGGAATCTTCACCAAAAGGGCACTTCCAACGGAGTGTTGGCCTTGTTCGACATGAAGGGAATCAGTTTTGGCCACCTGACCAGAGTAAACCTGGTCGCCATGAAAAAACACCTCTTCTACGTCCAGGTCTGAAGCCCACCGAGACGTTGTGTTTAATAACTGAGAGTTTCAGGAAGCTACACCGGTCAGGATAAAAGGACTCCACTGCATTAACGTGGCCCCTTTCACGGATAAACTCGTAAAGATGGCGAAACCCTTCTTGAAGAAGGAGCTACTCGATATGGTAAAAAGTTGGAGCTGTCTCGCAATAATTTTCGATTGGTCGTTTTCAGTTAAATTTTCACGAGTCGATGGAAACTCTGTATAAATATGTGCCAAAAGAGATTATGCCCAAGGACTACGGTGGTGAGAATCCCTCACTAGCAACACTACATGGTAGGTATCACCGAGTTCAAATAATTGTGAAAACGTGGCATTTTAGAGGAGAACACCAAAAATCTTCTCGAAAATATGGATTTATTCAAGTGGATCGACACTCTGAAGGTGGACGAAAACAAGAGACCGGGGAAACCCAAGACCACTGGAGACATTTTTGGCCTCGATGGTACTTTCAAGAAATTAGAAGTTGACTAAATGTCGAAACTATTCGAAAACTGTTAATTTGTGAAATATAGTGAAAAATAATTCGTGAGAATTTTGCTCGTGAGCGATGTGGGAGGGCGCAACATCCTGGTGAAACATATAGGGTTTTCATGTGACTCTAACTGGTCGACCTGTAAAACTGTAAAACTCAAATTATCAACAAAGAACAAACGGTTGTCTGTTACGTATTAGATACATTTCTCTGAAAAATGTCTTATTAGGTACAAGGGTATTTTTTTTTATAAAGTTTAATGGAATGCGTAGGTAGCCTGCCGTTTCCAAAGGCTCAACTATTCAAATCGTTATCCACAACAAGCGGCGTCAGTGTCAGTAAAATTCAAGTTTAGCGGTAGTATAGTTGTCCACATAAATGCAAAACGCCGCTTTGTTGAATAATATTGTTTTATAACTGGACCAGTCAGAGTCAGATGGAAATGTTATCGTTGAATTAATATCACACAAACATGAATTAAAAGCATTGTTCTTAAAAAAATAAGTTGTTAAAAACTGGTATATAGCAATCAATACATTGGAAATAATAATAGTAGTTTATTTGACGAGTTTGTGTGTAATTTGGGCCTTTTTTGGCACGAGTGGGCCAATTTACACACGAACGAGTTGAATACAACGTTTTTTTGTTCGACGAGCCCATTAAAGGCTCCAAATCGCTTAAAACCTTTAAAATTAGTTTGACGTTTCGTTTTGACAAGTTGTGACATTTATCAAAATCCGTTCACATAGGGGAAAATTCTCAAATTCTGACAGTGTCGAACAAAAAAAATGTTTTTCTTGAAAATTAGGTATTAAAACAAAGGGATGTAATTTGAGACACACAACCAGGAAGGGTCAGACACCAGACCAGGCTGGTCTGACCAGCGACACTTTAACCACCAACTTTGACCCGGTTACAGTGCAAGGTCAAATTCTGCATTTACAACTTTAACAAAAAAATTAAATAAAAAATGCCACACTTTCGCCTCGAGACCAACGTCCCCCAGGCCAAGATTCCGGCCGATTTGCCACAAAAACTCTGCCAAACCCTATCGAAATCGCTGGGAAAACCGATAAACGTAAGTTTGAGGTTATATCTCTTGTCATTCGCCACTTATTCGTTTCGTTTAAAGTATTGCGTAGCGACGGTCATCGGAGGCGTCAACATGTCGTGGGGCGGCACGACCGAACCCGCCGCCCAAGCTACTCTGATGAGCATCGGGGCGTTGGGAGTCGATCAAAACAAAAAACATTCGAAGGCGCTGGCCGAAGTGGTGTCCAAAGAACTCGGCGTGCCCAACTCTAGGTAATTGAGCTTGATTGATTGGCCCCGTCTGATTGTGTCATTCTAGGATGTACATTTATTTCATGAACGCCCCTTCCAGCGACGTGGGCTACTCTGGGACCACCTTCCAAGAGATTCTTGGAAGCTAAAATGTTTCAATTAGTTTGATTAAAATAGTAACGATAATTTTTTTCTTTTATTTAGATTTTAAAAAATTATTACAAATAGTCTATTGAGAAAATTAACGCTAAAAATATAACATGATCTACAACTAAGATATATCAAGAAAATTAAACTTACTTAATAGGAGAACAAACTTGGAGAGGTCAAAATAAGGGAAGATTCTACATATTAATGGCCGACTGAAGATTTGCTAGCTTGTAGCTAATAAAACCTACATCGGATCAATCGAGTTATATGTACATTAGAAAATATGCTTATCAACTAAGTTTTCACTCGGCTTTATTTTCGTCATTGGTGGGTGAATGCCATGTCAAACGTTCCTCATAGAACCTAATCACAACTTGGGGGCACTTCACGTTTGCTTGTTTGGCTGGTACCAGATCTGCCTCATCTGTACCTTCCCACTTCATTAAAAACATCAACTGTCCTGAACTGTCGGTCGCGCCGATAATTTTTTCCGGTTCCAGGCCCCTGTCAAAGCCGTGCACTTTCTTCTCCTCATTCTTCCTTTTTGTGCCTTTCAACTCCTGAGTCGGCGTCCCTCCCGCTTTGCGCTTTTTATTTCTCTCCTTTTCTTTGCTCGCCCTTTCCGCCTCGAACGCCGCGATCAAACCGGGACAGTCGAGATTCTCTTCCGGCTCCCATGTGTTGTCTTTGTCATCATAACCAATCCACTTCAAAAAATACTCCTTCACTCCGTGCGCGTTTATTCTACTATCGATAATCTTCTCCACGACGTACTCCTCGGGATTCGTGTCCTCTGTTGGCGAAGGACTGTTCCTTTTGCTTTTGCTCATTTTTGTGAATTATTGGCGGGGCTGAAATAAAACCGATCAAAACGTGACTCGGCGAAGCACCGGGCCGGGGTCCCCCGAACACGCCAATTATCCCACTTACCACTAGTTTATGATGTTTCCGTAACTATCTCAACACAACAAAACCCGCAAATTCCTTCAAAAGCCGACAAAACAGACGCTTCCTAGAGCAAAATCAAACAAATATGGCGTCGAACAGTCGGTAACTATTACAGAAAACTACAATCTCGACGGCGCCCGTATCGAATTTCACTCGAGTTTGCGCCCCGGGATTTCTTTATTTTCCAATATAAACAAAAATCAATAGATTTTTCAAAATAGTGCCGTTTAGGTGTCCGTTTTGCAATTTTTTAAATTAATTTGTCGAAACGCATTCGTCGATAGAGGGCGCGCGAGTCAACATCGCGAACTGTCAAAATATTTGATCACTTGATCAGTGTCTGTTATCAGTGTTGTGGTGAGTGTTCTGTGGGTTAGGCTGTGGTAAACAACTCTGAGAAGATGCCGTCGGACGCCGCCCCCGGGTCGCAACGTTTGACCAACGATGACTTCAGGAAGCTGTTGATGACGCCCAGGTCGACCCCCGCGAACGCCCCGGCTCCGGGGTCGATCCGGGAGGCCATGGCCAACTCGTCGTCGATGCCGCCCCCCAAAGAGGACAAGAACGAGGCGCGACGCAAGAAGAAGAGCTACTACGCCAAGCTGAAGAAGCAGGAGGACAACAAAATGGCCGAGCTTGCCGAGAAGTACAGAGACAGGGCGAGCGAGAGGCGCCAGGGGGTCAATCCGGACTACCAGAGCGACGACCCCGTGGCCACGGCACAGGCGTACCGAGCCGTGGCGCCGGACCTGAAGTCGGGGTTCGACGCGGCCGAAAGGCGCCGACAGATGATCCAAGAGTCAAAGTTCTTGGGTGGTGACATGGAACACACCCATTTGGTCAAGGGATTGGACTACGCGCTGCTCCAGAAGGTGAGGAGCGAGATCCAGCACATAGAGCAGGAGCAGGAACAGGAATTGGAGAGGTTGGCGACGAAGACGTCCGAAGAGAAAGAGAAGAAGGAGGTGCAGAAGAGGGAGGAGGATGAGCTCAAGTTCAAGACTAAAATTGGGAAGTCGATCTATCACACGATCTGCTCGCTCAAGTCGAGGCACATCGAGCGGTCGGAGATCTTCGTGCCAGGGCGCATGGCTTACGTCATCGACTTGGGTAAGTTTTATTTCCTTCAATTGACAAATTATTATTTTGTTTGTTGCAGACGACGAAGCCGAGTCAGACATTCCCACTACGTTGATCCGGTCAATAGCCGACGTCCCGTCCTTCGAGCTGACCACCACCCTCACCACGAACGACATAGTCATCAACAAACTCACCCAAATCTTGAGCTACCTGAGACAAGGCAACCGCAAGAACAAGAAGACGAAGAGAGGCCAGCCGGACGCGCGCGAAAACGAACAATCTGAAGAACAAGAGGGGAAGAAACCTGCTAAACGCGCCGCCACCGACGACTCCATCTACGGGGAGCTCGGCGACTACGTCCCCTCCAGAGGCAACAAGCACGCTTCGTCGAGGGATCACGGCAAGCAGCCGTATTTCGACAAACAAGAAGAACCGCTCGAGAGCAACGGCCCCTCGTTCAAGGTTAACAAGTCCGCGCAAATACTGAACAAGCTGGCGCAAGAACCGGAGGGCTACGCAGAGTGCTACCCAGGACTGGAAGAAATGAACGACGCGATAGACGATTCCGATGATGAAGTCGATTATTCCAAGATGGACTTGGGGAACAAGAAGGGCCCTATTGGGAGGTGGGACTTCGATACGGCGGAAGAGTACTCAGACTATATGAACCAGAAGGAGGCGCTTCCCAAAGCGGCGTTCCAATACGGGCTCAAAATGGCCGACGGGCGCAGATCCAGGAAGCACAAGGATAAAAATGAAAAGGCTCACCTGGACAGGGAGTGGCAGAAGATTCAAAGCATCATCAAGAAGAAATAATTGTTTTTATAGTTATAGTTGTATAATGTAACACTGTGTATATAATCGCTTGATAAAATATGACAGTTTTGCTGTTTCCAAGATGGCGTAATTACTGTTGAAACATGTTTGAATTTGCCGCTAAAAAAATGGATAAATCCAAGCTACCAAATATGATGGCTAAAAAGTAAGTCTTAAAAAATTGATGATTTGTAAATTTAGTCGACTAATAGGTTTAATTGTACAAATTTCATTGCTGAATTGGCGTAACTATTTGGAAAAATCTAGACTGCAGCGATGAAACATTAAAATTTTCTTACTCCTGCAATTCAATGTTTTTGTGCAAATCAAGATAATTGGCCCGACTACAAAGTAAAGTACTTGTAACTTACCTCATTTATTCGTCGAAATCTTCAAAACCACGTCCAGATTGCGGGTTCAACGCTAAATCAACCAATATTCAATAATTCAAAAAATCACTCCATCTTGTTTTTCTCTACACGGGTACCAACCGCAACCAGTCGGTCATTTCCGGATTACCAACCACGCTAACAAAAAGGTCCTAATTTGACAGGTCCTTGGCCATTTTGTGGTTACATTTTGTGAAATCTGTTAAGTGAAAAAGGGATTTAATTAAGTAAGTTTATTGATGATTTTACACATTTTGAAAACTCCGAAGCCGTTTTATTAAAACTGACCAAGCAATAGTTCTTAAAACGAAATAGTTGTCGGGCGTAGATGACCCTGATTTGGACCACATGGATCCTGACAGGAGTGCTTAAATCACAAGCAATAAATAATTTTAGACCGCGAATTAATTTTGATTAAGCACGTCGATTGTAAAATGGGTGCTGTGGTCGATATTGTGGCCAATTTGATGGCGCTTGAGCTTCATTGCTTTGAGGTTATGTTGCCCAATCTGTTTCAGACAAAACAGTGAAAAATGAGTCGTTTCTTCGCCGGTTCGGACTCAGACTCCGACAGCTCGTCCGAGGAGGAGCCAATCCAGCGCGCACCAGCTCAAGTCTACACCGTAAGTAGCCCTTAACCTCTTGACCTCGACCCAACCTCAATCTGTTAGTTTAGCGACGATGAAGAGGAAGTCAAACGGGTGGTTCGCTCCGCCAAAGAGAAGCGCTACGAGGAACTCACCAACATTATTAAACAAATCCGCAACTATAAAAAAATTAAAGACATGAGCAGTATGCTGACTAGCTTCGAAGAGCTGCAGAAGGCCTACGTGAAGGCGCTGCCGGTGATAGCGAAAGAAGAGGCGGGCCAAACCCCCCGCTTCTTCACCCGTTGCTTGGTCGAGATGGAAGACTTCATCAACGAGATGTGGGAGGATCGCGAGGGGCGCAAAAACATGAGCAAAAACAACAGCAAGTCGCTGGCGTCCATGCGCCAAAAGTTGAGGAAATACATCAAGGACTTCGAGGAGGACATATCGAAGTTTAGGGAGAATCCGGACCAACCCGATGACGAGGAAGAAGAAGAGAAACGTGAGTGGGAGTGGTGTATTCGGCAATGTTTAATTGTGATTTGTAGCTGAGCCAGAACCGGACTCCGAGACTGAAATACCAGTCAAAGCGGTGGCGAAGGCGGCGTCTAAGCAAGTGGTGGACGCCGAGGGGTCGTCAGATTCGGATGATTGGCCTTCGGACACCGACTCCAGTTCCGACAGCTCCGACGAAGACGAGGGCAAGTACCAGAGTATGAGGGAACGCTTCTTGAAGAAGACTGGACCGGTGCACGAAGAAGACGAAGAGCGCGAGAAACGCAAGGAAGAGAGGAGAAAAGAGCGCAAAGAGAAGGAGAAGAGAAAGCCGCGGAACGAGGACGAGGAGGACGGCGAGGGCGAGTGGGAGTACGTCAAGGGGGGCATCGCCATCCCCAGCGAGAAGCCCAAGATGTTTGCGAAAGACGCCGAAATCGATCTGAATCTTGTCATAAAGAAACTGAGCGAAATTATGGCCGCTAGAGGGAAGAAGAGGACAGATAGGAGGGAACAGATCGAGCTACTCCACGAATTGCAAAACGTCTCCGATCAGCACCAGCTCGGTGCCGCCATCTACGTCAAAATCAAGTTCGCCATCATCTCCGCAATTTTCGACTACAACCCGAAAGTATCCGACGCCATGAAGCCCGAGTATTGGATAAAACTCCTGGAGAGGATGTCCGAAATGCTCGACGTCCTCCTGGGCAACCCCCAGTTGTTCGTCTCGGAGTCGGTCACCGAAGAAACCGAGAATCTGGAAGAGCCCCCGTTCAAGATCCGAGGGTGCGTCCTCACATCCGTCGAGCGTTTGGACGACGAGTTCACCAAGTTGCTGAAAGAGTGCGACCCCCACAGCAACGAGTACGTCGAGAGGCTGAAAGACGAGGCCAAAGTGAGCGGGATCATCGACAAAACCATGAAGTACCTAGAGAGGACCAACGTACCGTCGGAGATCTGCAGAATCTACCTACGCAAGATCGAGCATCTCTACTACAAATTTGACCCGCGAGTGCTCCAACAGAAAGCGGTAAGTCGAGTGTACAGCCAGTACCGGAAAAAATCTAAAGTCCTCTTCTTCAGGGCGAGATTCCGAAGGACATCTACACTTCGGTGCAAGAGATGGAGAAGCTTTGCAAATTCATCTATGCCAAAGATGGTACCGATCGGTTGCGTACCCGCGCCATCTTGTCCCACATCTACCACCACGCCCTTCACGACAACTGGTTCCAAGCGCGCGATCTAGTACTGATGTCGCATCTCCAAGAGACGATCCATCACTCCGACCCCAGCACCCAGATTCTCTACAATCGTACCATGGCCCATCTGGGACTGTGCGCATTCCGTCACGCCAACATCAAAGACGCCCACAACTGTCTCGTGGATCTGATGATGACCGGCAAGCCTAAAGAGCTGTTGGCGCAGGGGTTGCTGCCGCAGAGGCAACACGAGAGGAGTAAAGAACAAGAGAAGATCGAAAAGCAAAGACAGGTAAGGTGAAATATTGATGGGAGGCGGGACTTGCGTGGGACGTGGTTTGTTCGTGATTGGCCGAAAGCTTGCCAGCAGCGCCACCACGCTCTTTGCAAACACTACAAATCCTTCGCGTCGGTGCTAACCGGGACCCCCTTTCCAGATGCCCTTCCACATGCACATCAACCTGGAGCTGCTCGAGTGCGTCTACTTGGTGTCCGCCATGCTGATCGAGATCCCGTACATGGCGGCGCACGAGTTCGACGCCAGACGCCGCATGATCTCCAAGACTTTCTACCAGCAGCTGAGGAGTTCGGAGCGACAGAGCCTAGTGGGCCCGCCCGAGAGCATGCGGGAGCATGTGGTGGCGGCGGCGAAAGCGATGCGCAACGGCAACTGGTCGGCGTGCAACAACTACATCATCAACGAGAAGATGAACGCCAAAGTGTGGGACCTGTTCTACCAAGCCGACGCGGTCAGAGCCATGCTGACGAAGCTGATCAAAGAGGAGTCGCTGCGCACCTACCTTTTCACCTACTCACACGTCTACGACTCGATCTCGATGGCGACGCTCGCGCAGATGTTCGAATTGGAGAAGCCCGTGGTACATTCCATCATCTCGAAGATGATCATCAACGAAGAGCTGATGGTGAGTGCGGAGCGAAGAGTCGCCAGGTGGTAATGTGGGTTTCAGGCGTCGCTAGATGATCCGACTCAGACGGTGGTGATGCACAGGAGCGAGCCATCGCGTTTGCAGTCCCTGGCGCTGCAGTTGGCCGACAAGATCAACAATTTCGTCGACTCCAACGAGAGGATCTTGGAGACCAAACAAGGGAATTTCTTCTCGAGGGGGATGAATCAGGTGAGTGGCGGTGTTGAGACGAAGATGAGGTGGTGACAGTGGAGTTTCAGGGAAATTTCAGAGGGGATAGGCAGAATTACAGAGGGAACAATCAGGATTGGAACCGGCAACGGAGGGATCACAGAAAAGAGTATTAGAGTGTGGCAAGTTTTAAAATTTTTTGTATTTGTCTTGATGGATCCAATAAATGTATATCTAAGGTCGAGGGGTTTTTTTATTTAAAAAGAACAAAACTATAAAAAAGGTGAAATGGAAGAGATAAACTGAAGGAAAAGAATAAAGAGATAGTCGAAAGGAAGAGAACTAGTTCAACTCTGCAGATATGTGAAATTCTTGTTGGTGTTTGTTATTGTCGATTTAAGTCGCAAGTATGTTGCATTATCAGCAGAGATGCGATTGGTCATTGGGAAATTCCGCTTTGCAATCTCTTCAAGCTTGATTATTTTTAATTCAGTTTGTTTTGCAAGAGCGAATGCGCATGTAGTGTTTCGTAAAAATATACGCCGATGACATTCACATCTTGTCGGGGGCTCCAGGAATTTTACTTATTTTTCGAGTGGTCAAACCTGAGTTGAGTGACATAACCTCAAACTTCAAATTTGAACAAACCGGAAAACGAGAACCCGGAAGCGAGAAAATTTAAATACTTGTCTTAAAGGGATGCTGTGAGTACCGAAAAAGTGCAGAAAACGTACCTGGGGGTTAATTGCAAATAATTTAACAGGTGAACAATCACTGTGTTAAGTTTAAACTTAGGTGGCTTTGACTTTGAATAATTTTCAAATGTCACGGTGTCTTCGACATTATGACACTTGCCTCAAAATGGACGATAAAAGGAAACAATAATATTAAATTAAGGTGATAAAGACTGTTAAAGCAGTCTAATCCCAATCTGTAAATGAACCGGTCATAAAAAAGCTTGAATTTCATTATTTCGGTTTAAATGAATCAAACAGTTTCAAAAATTTGGGAGATCCGCGATAAAATCTTATCTTCGTTGTAAAACTGGGTTCTGTGTGTTTTGTGATTATTTACATCATTGTTATGCAGGGTCACGAGCAGAGACATGATATGTGACATAAAACCACAGATATTAACACCTGGAAGAAAAATGCTTCCTCTTGTTTTCTTTTTCCTTGGTTGGGTTGCTCCTGCAGTGAGTAAATCAATAATTCACTGCCACGCAGTGAAAAAATGCATGTTTTAGACTCTTTCTCCGTGGGATTCCCTCACTGCCAACATTGCAGTAGTCGAGTACCGCCCCCTGCACGACTCCAGCGCCCTAAACAACAACACGGTCGCTCTGAACACCAAGAAATACGTCGAAATCGTGAAATCAGCGAGCCCCAAAGTACTATTTACCCCATCCTGTTCCCTTAAATCTGCAATGTCATTTCCAGAAACTCGACTTGATCGTGTTTCCTGAAGCCGGCCTCCGGGACACCCCCGAAACCGCCGTCGAAGTGCGCGTCTCGGACAACCCCTGCAAGTCCGCAAGCCAGGCCGACGTCCTGACGAACCTCTCCTGCGCGGCCGCCGCTTCCAAGACCTACATGGTGGTCAACCTGGTGGAGAAGTCCAAATGCGACATCGACAACGCGGGCGACAACTGCGCCAAGTTTGGCTTTCGCTTCTACAATACCGACGTGGTTTTCGACCGAAGCGGGAGGATTGTTAATCGGTTGGTGGGGCAGTCTGTGCCGCAGATGAGTTGATCGGTTGTTGTAGGTACCGCAAGTACAACCTCTTCGGCGAGAGGGACCTGGACAAGCCCGACGAGCCCGAAGAGGTGGTCATCGAGACCGATTTCGGAGTCCGGTTCGGGATCTTTACTTGTTTTGATGTGTTGTTCAAGAGACCGGCTCAGGATTTGCTGAGGAAGAATGTAGATGGGGTGATTTTTCCCACCATGTGGCACTCGGAGCTGCCGTTTTTGACAGGTGCGCCCTCGGATGGTCTAAGTAACGGATGAATCTGTATCTCGAACGTCTTTTGCGTCTTCACATTAAAATTTGTAGACAGTAAGTCACTTCAAAACACCTGATGGTGATTTTTTTTTGTAGCACTTCAGGCCCAGCAGATGTGGGCCCACGCCCACGACACGTATTTTTTCGGAGCCGGTACCAACGTCCCCATTGTTGGTTCTGGAGGAACGGGAGTTTACAGAGGTACAAAACCCCCCACGTGATTCTCTCCCTCCACACTGAATTTTCCAGGTTCCAGGAGCAGAATCTCCGGCAGTTTCCTCGCCGAAGACACCTTTCAAACCTTCTTTTTCGAGAGCGTGGGGGGCAAAGTACCACCGCCGCCCCCCGAAGACGTCGATCTCCTAGCCGAACAAATGAGCAACTTCACGATATTCACCGACACAAGCCTCCCACGATTTGCCTCTTTTGTGGTGGACACCGCCGTGAAGAACATTCAGAAGAGGTTGTGTCACGGAGAGGACGACGAGGACGAGTTCTGTTGCGACTTCGACCTCCGTTTGTCTCTATCCGAGTCGAGGTCGGACCTCCCGTTTTATTCGTACCTCCTGGTGGTCTTCTCGGGGGTGCGCTCGTTCCGCGGCATGTACAACGGAGGGATCCAGACGTGCGGCGTGGTCGCGTGTCTGAATTCTTCGTTGTCGTCTTGCGGTCGTAGATTTGCCAGATATGAAGAGGTCCAGTGGCCCGTGACCTTCGAAGAGATTACGATCCAGACGCGATACGAAGAAGGCGAGAATAAGACTTTCTTCCCGAATTCGTTGCTCAGTTCGATACGACCGATCGACGCGAGCGACACCTACTGGACTGGAGAACGAGTGGGAGAGAAGAGCGTCAAGAGGACGTTTTCGGTGAAAAAACCCCAAAATCGTCTCTTCACTTTTGCGATTTATGGGCGCAATTTCGACAAGGATTCGCCTGCTGGTTCGGGGAAGGGCAGTTCCAGGATTCTTACGTGGTTGTTGTTGAGCTGCGTCGTATTTTTATCTGGATTTTCAATCATGCAATAAAAATATTTCCATTATTTATTCGATACTAGGCAACCCACTGTACATTTGAAAGCATTATTTGTACATTTTTCTCCTCGAAATGGTGCTCTACCGTATTGTTATTGTTTATAAAAAACTAACGGAAAACTATTAAATTGTAATACTTATCTTCCAAGTACATTGGGCGAAAAATAAAAGGAAAACAATAATAATAGTATATTACACGAGTTTTTTTAAGAAGTATTTTGTAGCATGCACGGGTTTAGGAGTAAGTGTTACAATAGTTATTTATGCAACAAGTGAGAAAAGTAATACTTTTTTTACGAGAAGGCAAATTTGCCACACGAGCGCAGCGAGTGCGTAAATCCGCCGAGTAAAAAAAAAGATACTTTACCAACGAGTTGCATACAAAAAATTTTTTGGCGCTCGTAAGTTTAGATAACAAATTTTTCAACACTCAAAATTTGAAAATTTTCTCCTGTGTGAACCCGTAGACCTTTAAAACGCTCGTTGCGTTTTAAATTGGCCCACTCATGCCAAAAAAATCCCAATTTATATACGAATTTGTTAAAAAAACTACTAATTATGAATGAAAAATTTTATTATTGCGTTAAAAAATGACACGCTACGGCACTTTTTTTAACGTTTCTTGACCGATTCAAAAATCACGTATTTTATGGACGCAAACGAATGAAAAAACTTGGCACTTTTTTTGACGGACGTTAAAAAAACGCCTTATAAACGAGATATCATACACTATTTTTTCTGCTTTGCACCTTTTAAGGCATTTTTAAGTGACAATTAAGAATTTTCAAATTTGGAGAATTTGGTCGTGGTTAGCAACGAATTAAAAAGGAGGGAAGACAATTTTGCATGTACAGTCGCGATCAATAAATTTTGGACACTAGTGTCATCGTGCTATCATACATTCTAAAACAACCTTTATGTATTAATAACCTTAATTTTGATTGTTGTGTCAATTTTGAAAATGTGAATATCTGATTTACCGACAAAACATTAAGTTTTAAAAATCAGACAAATGGAATAGAACGAGGTTTTAATTAATAAAAATAGAAAATAAATAAATAAAAACTATAAACTTAATATTTTGTCATCGCTCATATTGGCAAATTGTAGACAATTTCAATAAAGCATGATTAGTAGAGTAATTTTTTTTGTATGACAGAAAAATGATGTCCAAAATTTAATGATCACAAGAGTACTATTGCGGGCATAAAAAGTGGGACATCAAATTTCTGTCAGCTTTTAAAAAATTCGATGTAGTTCAAGCTTTATTGTTATTTAGCCTTTGATTATTGTCATTGACACTATTCTAACTGACAGTTTAAAAATTTACTTTATACTCCTATTTTCTTTTTCTAAATGCCCTTTTCTTTTGATAAAGGTAGATTTTGATTGGGACTTTGCATTAAATAAATATTTACGACGTGCTTATTTAGGTACACTCATTACCTACAACACTTAATGACAAACGTCAATCAATTCAAAGTAGGGTTAGAAACAGATAAGGGTCATTTCACATTAAAAGTCAAAGCAGTGATGTTGATGTCCCACTTTTTTTGCTCACAATAGTACTCAGCCAGAATACGAGATCGGAGTTTTTAAATAACCTCGGCTACGCTTACGCTTAGCCTCGGCCATCTAAAAACACCTCGCACCTAAAAGTGTTACTTTCGCAGTTTGTAATGTAAACAATTCAATTCCATTTCCATTTGTCTGATTTATTAAAACTTCTTGAATAATTTTGTCGGTAAATCATTCACATTTTCAAAATTGTGGTTAACTTATTAACTAATACATAATAAGAAAAAGAAAATAAGATTGATAACTTGATAAGGGTCGTTTTAGAATGTATGACAGCATACAGCACGTTGCATAATGAAATTAAGCGTTCAAAAATTATTGATCGCGACCGTACAGAGTTATGAGTTACAGTCAGAGCACGTCAGAGTCACCGAATCAGACAATTGATTTATTGATCATCTTTTTAACTGCACTTTGATTATGTCAAGCGCCCAGCTTTCGCCGAGCATACGAAAAATTCATCGTAGACTCATTTGAATTGTTCCCCTCCACGGAAATCTTTAGTAAAAGGCGAAAGATTTATTCGCTTTGAAGGAAAACCAGAGTGACGAGCAATCTTTTCATCAACCCTTATATCTTCACCAGTTCGTATACTAGTCGCAACATGTTACAAGTGTCTCCCTCTGGTACTTTCTACGATACCTAGCGTAACATGTACAGTCGCGGCCGTTGAAATCTCAGACAGGAAAGATTTAAACACTCTGTATAAATTCCGAAATTTGATTAGCGTAAACAGGATTTTCATCAAGGATTATAAAGTCAGTGTCAGTTTTTGACATATTAGATCAGAATCGAGCGTAACTTTTGAAATGCCGCAATTATCTGATTTGCAAAAATGTGTTAGACTGAGGGACGGTGTGAATATAACAGTCATTGCGAGAGAAATTAATGTGGATAATGTTTGAGTGACATCTTAAGAAACGTCACTTTCGGTACCACTTACAAAGCCAAAAGTTTGGCGTTGTCAAAGTGTCTGAGTTTTCAACGGCCGCGACTGTACAGGCGCGAACATTAAATTTTGGTCGTTAATGTAATTATTTGACGCAATGGAAAATGCTCCATTCCATTGTAAAACGGTCGTAAACATCATAACTTATCATCTCTGTCATCATGTTGTATGACATTAATCATTAATTACTGGAAAATGAAAGAAAATTTGACTGTTGGCTGTGCGAACTTCCCTACATTTGTGAGGTTAGGTCCCCAGACTATCCACTACCCTATTCACAACCATTCACTTTTTGGTATAGATAATTTAAATCTTCCAATAAATAAGCGATCTATGGACTCGTCTTCTTTTTTGTGGGACACCTGTATAACACAATTGTTCTACAGGTTATTTTAAATT
Organism: Tenebrio molitor; assembly: GCF_963966145.1. Lineage (NCBI taxonomy): Eukaryota > Metazoa > Arthropoda > Insecta > Coleoptera > Tenebrionidae > Tenebrio > Tenebrio molitor. The sequence continues at coordinate 5,256,229 of NC_091049.1, forward strand.
ATTATAGTCCAAGTAGGCCATGCCCATGTTATTACATTTTTGCCGCTTTCATGTGAATTGTCAGTTTTGTCGCTGTCACTGTCACTGTCATTTTTTAGGTGAAAAGTGCGGTGATGAGATGTTTATTTATTTTTGTTAAATTAACAATTGAATCATTTAGAATAACCTGTAGCATCTTTTAGGTTGAAAGAGTTAATTCTAAATTGACAGTTTTTAGATTGAGCGTGGAGGGAGAAAAGACTGGAGATGGCATTTCCTATGCTTCCCATGTTAAAAATCCGAACCTTCTAAAAGCACGTGCAACAACCTTTTATGACCCAGTCCACAATGCGCTAGATAAAGAAGCACAATGCGCCTGGAAGGAAGGCGAAGGAAGCCATTGGCCTAGCGTCTATATTCAGAAACCTTTTATGACTCTGTAGTTTTCGCGGGCCGGTACACTTATTTGAATTAGTGCCATCTCCAGTCTTTTCTCCCTCCACGATTTTGAGTGACAATTCAAAAGTCTGATACACAATCACCAAATTTTGATGTCCACCGATGAGCAGTGTTGCCAGACCCATCTCAAAATCTATGGGGCTTCGTATTTTCAACCATCAAAATTCCTCACATTTCCAAATTTAAATTATCTCCGCACACACCTGGACAATCTTTTGTCTTGTGCTATTTACTGTCGCGAGCAAAAAATTCTGGTCGTCAATGTCATTTCAAAATTTGGTTAGATTGTCACAAATTAAAAAATTTTCCCTGCCTGTTTATGCCCATGTCAACAAAGTGTCAAAAAAATGACAATTAACGTCATACAACATGATAGGTTATGATATTTACGACCGTTTTACAATGGAGCATTTTCCATTGTGCCAAAACTTGATTTTGAGGACCAGTTTTTTTTGCTCGCAACCGTAAAACTGTTTCCCAGTTGTGGGCAAGAACTGGAATTGGCGGTGAGGGGGGATAATAATGAATCCACTTTTCTCAAATAGTCAACTTTATTAAAACAGTTTTTCATTACACCAGTCCATGCGTCGTCTTCGCGTGTTTTCTCAACGCAAACTCGCTCTTGTACGCGTTATCACACTTGTCACACTGGAACGTCCGCAAATTCGAGTGACTACTGTAGTGCCTCTGCACCATGATCTTATCAAAAAAACTCTTGCCGCAAATCCCGCACGAAAACTTCTTCTCTCCCGTGTGCCTCCTCAGGTGCTTGTTCAAATTACTGCTGAGCGGAAACTTCTTTAAACAGTAACTACACTCGTACTTCCACTCCTCCTGATCCGCGTGCACACATATCTTGTGCGTCCTCAAGTTGCTCGCCGTGTTGAACGTCTTTTCGCACCCGTCGCACTTGTACGCTCTCTTGTTCTCGTGAGTCTTATTGTGTTTACTCAAGCTGTCCGGCCGGGCGAACTTTTTACCGCAAAACACGCACACGTACGACCGTTCGTTGTCGTGTTGCAACTTGTGCAAGTACAGTTTACCGGCCACCGGAAAAGTCTTGCCGCACAGGTCGCACTGGAAAGGTTTCTCGAACGTGTGAAGGGCGCGGACGTGGCCCAACAAGTGTTGTTTTCTTTTGAACGTCCGTCCACAGTAAGTGCAAGTTTTTGACGACTTTATCGGCGAGTCTGTCGTCACTCGTGTGGAATTTTTGACCGCTTCTGTCGACTCTTCTATCTTGACTTCTTCAATGCGATTTTCTTCTACAGTAACTTCCCAGTTTGCCGCTTCCCGTTTCTCGATTTCCTCCAGGTACAGACGACGCAGTTCGATCGATCGTAAACAAGACTCTCTGAACGCGTACGTGATTTGCAGGTGTTGGTAGCAGAGAGTGCAAATTTTTGAATCGTCGTCCCACTCCTATAATTTAAAAAAGAAGGTCTTGGGAGACCAATGTCTCGCTTGCAAATTGTGTACAACAAAAAATGTACAAAAACACAAAATCATCTCATAAATTTGTACAAAAAGCTATTGTACCACGTGCAGCATTATCGAATACAGTTTTTACAGAGGAAGAATGTAGTTTTTCATTCAAGTTTTCACGAAATGTGAAACCTAACCTCAAAATACAAAACCCTCATATTTACATCATTTCCACTTACAATATCGGGGAAACAATCACGCAACTGTTGCAAAAACACAATTCCATCTTCGCCATCGCACTTCCCTTCCGTTTTGATAATTATCACATCACTTTTTACGCAAACACAACAAACACCTTCCAATCCACTCATTTTCAATATAAACAATCGATCTAACCTCACAAATCTAGGGAATTTCGCACTGCCAACTGTCAAATTTTCATTCATTTTCCACGATATTGTGAGTTTTCCGCATATGTTGCTTCACGTACGACTTGTCGATAAACTTCTTTTGACAAATTCTACAAAAATAGGGTTTCTCCCCCGTGTGCGTACACAAATGCCTTGTCAACTTGTTCTTGTCAAAGTACGCTTTGGGGCACACATGACACAGATACTTCTTCACTCTGACGGGCACTTTCACGTCGCCGACTCCGTGAATCTTCTTCTTATGTATGCTCATGATGTGCTTGTCTTTGTACTCTTTCTTGCAGATGTCGCACACGTACGCCCTGTTGTTGGTGTGGGAGCGAAAATGCTTCTGCAACACGCTCTTGTCGATAAATTTCTTGTCGCACAAGTGGCACGCGAAGGGCCGCTCGTCTTTGTGGCGACGCATGTGTGCGTCATAATTTGACTTGATCGGAAATCTCTTGGAGCACAACTCGCAGACGTGCTGCCACAAACTGGGGTCGGTGTGGACGACCAGTTTGTGCGAGCGCAAGTCTTTGTGCGTGTTGAAGCACTTGGAACAGTGCTCGCACTTGTATTCTCTTTTGTTCAAGTGGGTCTTCTCGTGTATTGTCAAGTCACTTTTCGTGACGTAACTCTTGCCGCAATAGGTGCAAACGTGGGTGCGACTGCCGTTGTGGTACTTCAGGTGTTGCAACAAGTTGGACGAACACGCGAATCTGTTGTCGCAAATGTGACAAACGAACGGTTTGACAGTTTTCGCTTCGGTATGATGTACCTTCACTGAGTGCGCTACGAGCTTGGTGCTGCTCAGAAACGTCAAGTTACAGTCCTGACACGCGAACTGCGATGACTTTTGCGATTTACGTTCAGATATTGAGCCGCAATTGTCTTCGGAAGGAAATGGACGTGACGCCACTGTTTCTTGACTCCTCAAATTTTCCGAGTTCAAACATTTTTCTCTAAACAGGTACACCAAATCGAGGTCAGCATTGCACGGCCCACAAATCATATAATCCTCCTTCCAGTCCTGAAACTTCAAAGTTATCCACAGTTTAACAAAACAATTTTAATTACAATTTCGGGAACGCAGGATCGCAATTTGCACACCACCGATCGATTGTTATTATCGATTTCGGTGATCTGTCGCAAATCTGCCTCATTTTGTAGACACACAGTGCAATTCCTCACGACTTTTTCCATTACTTGAATTTTTAAACATAACCTCAAAATCTACAGTCTACATATAAAAGTTGTCTCTGCACATAACACCACTTTCTGTCAACATAACCTCACTTTATTAATCAAAATAATATCTTAAAATGGATGGATTAAAATTACGTGAACGACTGAAACTGCACCTCGAGCTCGTCTTCGTCGTCCAAATTGTGAACATTCTTCCTGTGCTGCTTCAAATAATACTTGTCGGAAAATTTCTTGTCGCAGTTTCTACACACATAGGGTTTTACCCCCGAATGCGTGCGCAAATGCCTCTCCAATTTCTGCTTGTCAAAGAAAGTGTTGGGACAGACGTGACACGCAAATTTCTTGACTTTGACCGGTATCTTCGCATCGCCAATTCCATGACTCTTGGTCAGATGTATCTCGTAGAGACGCTTCTCTTTGTAGGCTTTATCACAATGCCCACATCTGAAAGGCTTGACCATCGAGTGGTACCCCATGTGCTTCTGCAATTCGCTTCTGCTGACGAACGATTTGGCACAAATGTGACAAACAAATTGTTTGTCCCCAGCATGTCTCCTCATGTGTTGTTCGTAGCCGGATTTCAAGGGAAATCTTCGACTGCACACGTCGCAACCGTACTTCCACAGGCTCGAGTTCGTGTGAACGACTAAAATGTGCGAGCGGAGGTTTTTATTTGTGTTGAAAGCTTTACCGCAAACTTCGCATTTGTAGTTCCGCCTGTTAAAATGCGTGTACTCGTGGACGGTAAGGTCGCTCTTGGTTATGTAAGACTTGCCGCAGAAGCTGCAAATGTGGCTACGACTCCCGTCATGGTACTTCTTGTGCTGGATCAAATTCGCCGAAGACGAGAATCTCATAGGGCACTCGTCGCAAGTGTAAGGCTTGACCACCTTTCTGTCCATCGAGTGTTCACTGACGCAATGCTCGACGACCAGCTTGGCATGAGTCAGAACCAAATTACACACCTCACAAGAAAAACTGCGACTCTTCCGCACCTTGACCTGTTCATTTTTACATTTTTTCGAATGAGCCTTGAGCACTTTTTGAGTAGAGTAGGACTTATCACAAGTACCACATTCAAATCTTTTTATTTGAACTGGTTCAGATTTTTTATCGATTTGGGGGGAGTGATGGGTTTGGATGTGTTCAGTCAAGATTGTTTTGTTGTTGACGCTTGTGCCACAATGATTACATATAAATAGCTTGTTGTCTAGGATTTTGGGCACGAGAGCCTGTTTGCGTTCGAAATCGAGCTGTATGCAACGATTTCGGAACTCATATGCCACATTTAAATCTGCTCCACACGGCTCACAGATTCTGTACTGTTCCGCCCACTCCTGCAATCAGTAGAATGTCTAGCGTTTAATTTACAGATGAAAGCCTACCATTACCACTTCGGGGACTACATTCTGGAGTTTGGATATCAAGGACTCGCTTTTGAAATCGCAGCTGTCGAGTTGTGCTGCGTCTTGTGTGGAAGTTAAGCAGACGCAACATTTCACCTCGAAATCTTCCATTCCGCACAAAAAATTGAAAATTAACGACTCTAACGCATTTTAAAACCGGTTCACATGTTTTAAAGTCAGGAAGCTGTTCTAGATTTGAGGTTATGTCGATTAAACAACACAACCGCAACTCAACACTTCAACAGCGGCTCTATGTCCTCCTCTAACTTGTTATTCTTCGAAAGACACTTATTAATCATTCTAGTAATGAGCGAGTTCTTGTTAAATCATGTTCGAATTTTCAAAATTCAAATTAGTTTCAGAGTTCCAGCTGGCATCTGTCAAATCAGGACCATAGATAAAGACAAAAGCACAGAGATAAAAGGGGGATCAGTGATCAGTGCAGCCACATTAGTAGGGCGAAATAATTCCAATAAAATTATGTTATGTATCGTTAAAGCAAAAAAATACTAAAAAATACATAGTTTTCTTTATAAAAAAGTTATTGCTCAACACTTTATTTTAAAATTACGAAAACAAAACCACAACTGAATGAGTTCTTGCTCCAAAACTGAAACGCCACTACGCCAGTGGCTCCCCTCAATGCCAGCGGCGAAGCTTCGAACTAAAAATGTTTGTGTTTTTTACAATTATTCCTTCTGGCGAAAAAACCGCAACATTTACAGTAAAAGCGGAACCGCAACATGTGTTCCAAGTGGTCATTTGTGAGAACCTGTGAGTCCGGTTTCGCCCCCACCTTGAAAAAATTTTGAGGTTATCTCTGGATTCGCGATGTCTGCCCCTCTGAACCTGGCCGACTTGTCCGCCTACGTGATCTTAGAAATTCTGCGATACTTGGACGCCACAAGTTTGTACCTTCTCGGCAGGTTCGCACCAAATCGACTTTAACATCTCTCCGGACACGATTTTTTCAGAACGTGCACGCATTTCGACGAAATAATCAGAACGGGCACATCGCTATGGAGACGCATAGACGCCCGACGGGCACCCAACGACCGCACCAAACTGTCGTACTGTTTGGACCGGTGCTACGAGAGGACTCACACGTTCCTCGCCCGTGCCGACAGCCAACTGGAGACGCTCATTTCGGACGAGTACTTCGGCACGATTCGACACTTCAGAAATCTCGTCATCGTGTCGGTGGAAAACCAAAAAATCGACGGCGAGCGCGTAAAGACGCAGCCTCAAAATTTCAACAAACATAACCTCAAATTTTTCAGTACAGAGTTTCATCGTTTCCTGCGCACTTGCACGAGCTCAGCTTGAAGAAAACGGTAGTGACCAATCCTCTCCAGTTTTTCAAAGATTCGGGAGACAAGTTTCCGGATTTGCGGGTTTTGATTTTAGATGAATGCACTTGGCTAACGAGCAGTGCATTTATGCCCATCTCAAAATACGTCAGTCTAGAGATTTTGTCCGTTTACAAGTGTAGAAACATCGAGAACTCCATAGCATACTTGAGTCTTTCGGGGCAAGGATTCAAGCAGTTGAAAATATTTGACGCCAGATTATCACGTAACTGAGCCCCTGTTTTTACAGCGCGTTTCTAATTTGACAATTTCAGCCTTGGGGAACACTTTAATCAGGTCCCTGTACAAGTCCCCCTCTCTGCTAGCCATCTACTTGCAGAATGAAGACATCAGTTACAAGCTGGACTATTTCAAGCGGAAACTGGACATCGTGAAAGGGGCCCCCACTCGAGATTTCTTCGTGGAGGACGACGAGTTCGACCTGGATGATTCGCTCATCAATGAAGAGAACGGTTTGAACTACGAGAGCCCCACCGATCTGGACGACAGGGGGCTCCTGGACTATGTGTCCGCTTTCAGCGTGCGAGCCGCGGCGGGGCTCCCAGAGAGCGTCCTCTACCTGGACCCCTACAACGAGTGCACCTGTCGGCTGGAGGAGCGCCAGAAGAACATCCGGAACAAACCAGATAAAGGTCTGTCGACACCATCCACAACACCGATTACTGTAGTTTTTGCAGAAGAGCCCCCCAAGGACTCGTGCAGTGATGACAGTGACGACAGCGACGACCAAGGGGGTGGCGATCTCCCCGTCAGGCGTAAACTGTCGGACAAGGTTGTCCGACTGAGTCGAATAATTCGCCGCAGCCAGGCCAACAGCACGTACAGTCGGGGGCTGTTCAACCACAACCACCCCCGGTCTCCGGGGGAGCCGAACACCGTCCTCACGATCCACAACGTCAACGGCGACATGTACACCTCCATGAACGATCCGGACAACAACGTCTGTCTGATGGACTTGTCGGCTCTGCAGTCGAACAACCGGAGGGGGCGGAGGTCGCCCCCCGATCGGGGGGTCCCCAAGTCCCGGATCTACGAGGTCATGTTCGAGACGTACATGCCCAACAAGGAGTTTTCCGACAGCGACGACGACGACGATTACGTCGTCAAGATTACGGAGCAGCGCCGCAAAGAGAAACCGACGTCGTACTATCACAGGGACAGGTGCAGGAACAACGTGCCCCCCCAGAACGACGAACCGCGAAACGCCGACTCTTCCGAGTCCAACCACAACTCCCGGGCACGAGTCAGACGCCTGATCGAGTAGGTGGTTGCTGAACATTGTCCGGATTCTTTTGAATGTTTTTTTTTTCAGCGCGCACATCGTCCCCCGCGACGTCGGCGGCGAAAGCAGCGACACCACCCAGGTCACGTTGAAGGAGGCTGCGGCGGTGCTACGCAAGCGCCTGAATGAGCCCTGCGCGGGGGGAGATTCCACGGAACCTCTCCCAAAGCGAGCGAGGGCGGACGAGCCGGGCCCCAGCGGTCTCAACGTCGCGAGCAGCGAGTCCGACGACGACGTCAGCCTGCACCGGTGCATGGAGCGGCCCCCGACGCCCCATCCCGACGTCGCCGTCAACAATCCGCCCCCGGAGAAGCGGGAGGCGTACAGGAGGATCTACTTCGGGAACTGGCCGGTCGTCCAGATCGAGAACTTGCAAGACATACGGAAGGACGTGCCGGTGCCGTTGCGGAGGCTGTCCCTGCGCGGCTACAAGAAAATCACGAACATGACGCTTGACTACATCAAAGACTTGGATCTCGAGCTGTTGGACTTGACGTACACGAACGTTTCAGTGGATGCCATTCATAACTACCTGGTGGACCACCCGTTCTGTCGGATCGTGCATGAACGGTTCTGCGTCTGCCCGACTAACTTACATTTTTAGTAACTTATTTGTGATGTACATAATTTCAGATTTGTAACAGTCAAGGTATCGAACAATTACCTTACTCTTCTTTTATATAATAAATTTATTACCGACAGTCTTATTTAATCTGGAACAATCATTTCACCTCGAATTTGAACCCCAATTTCGTCAGGTCGGCTCGTGCCTCCTGAATTTCCTCTTGCAACTCAGCTGCCGCTTTCTCACAATTATTGAACGTGAACACTCTGTACAGCACCACAATTACAGCATAAATCTGAAAAATCTACTCAACACAAATTGACATAACCTCACTTTTACTTACGCCGAACAAAGCGACAAAAATCACAGGCGAATACAAAATCAAGTTTGGGTAGCGCCTTGCGACACCGGTTTCGAGTTTGTTGGTGACGAGGGAGAGCCAAATCGCTCCCAAAACCCCAAAAACTCCCACCCACTCGAGCAATTTCGTCATTTCTAGGTTATATCAGTATTTCTTCCCCCAGAACAACGAAATTCCCCTAGACTCTCAGCTGACTTGTGATGGCCAATTGACAGCAAAATTTTTGAAAATATCAACAAAATTCTCCCAAATTCCCGACAATTAGGTCGAAACAATCCAGTTTTGAGGATAAACCAGCACTGATTACGTGGGGACTCGAATCGCGCAGCACCGCGCAATGTTTGTACAAAGACTGTTAATTATTATTTCCACAAAACAATACTCGAAATTATCAGAATAAACAAGAATGGAGCACAGTACGGTGCGTTTCGTCGCGAAAGGTAAGCCCCGCGTGTGCCGCTCCCCCAATTTGAGCACTTTAGCCCTTCCAGATGGCCTCAAGCGAACACCCAAAGATCTTGACAGCTTCAAAACTCAAATCCAGAGGATCGACGGGACGACGATCAAAATACCGAATGACTACGCATACGTCGACATCACGATACCAGAAGGAAACTACTACCTGATACGGTGAGTACCAGATAGTGGTAATCCAAAAATGATCCCAAGATTAGATTTTCATCTCATAAATCAACTCTTACATAAGAGTACAGTGTTTCGACATGCCTGGACCTACCTGGCTGTCTTCCGCCCTCAAATATGTCAGACTGTAAGTTATATAATTCTTTTGCAACCTTGAATTTTTCGAGGCCACCTCTTTACTTCTTTTCACTCTTGCTGTGCTTTAATTGGGAGTAATGAGGCCAGAACCAATTTACTTTCACCTCTCTAGCCCAGTCCAGCAGAGATGATGGAGAGTGACGGTGTGCAGTGTGAATAATGTTCACTTTGAAAAAGTACGTAAACGCAATTTTCCGCATTTTCTTCGTTTGGGAAAACTTGTTTGTTTTGTGTGTTGCCTAATCGTCGACGTTCTTGCGGTTTCCTATTTATCTTGTTTGTTTGCGGCTGTTCCGCGGTCGTTACATTTCATTTCCTATTTGCCTAATAATTCGATCAGTTTTTTTGTTTTCGCCTCGCGGTCCTGTCTTGGTAAGTTCATCGTCTATAAATTGTCTTTGATCTTATCTCTTCACTATTGTGTACCTTTATTTATTTATACTTGCGATAAGTAGAGAAAAATCTAAGCCGCCGATTTTATCTCGGTTTGAGCGAGAGTTTAACACCGGCTTAAAACGAGAAATTTGTCGAGCACTTGATAAAAAGAATTAGATTCGCCGCGTGTACGCATTACTTCTTATCTAATCGGTTTTTAAAACAACAAAAAACATTTCTGAACGTACGCGTCGTTAATTATGTAGAAAATGCACTTTTCATATTTTAGTGAAGTCCGTTGGATAAATTGGCCAAGTGTACAAGTTTGTACGGTTCGTGTATATTTATTTTGTCTTATCGCAGTATTTGTTCACGACTGGATATCAACAGATAATAAGTTTTATTTGTTCACAAAACTAATATGTAATAATAACTCTCGTTGAACGAGACTGTCCATATAACACGAGGAGGCACGAAAATAATTAATTTATAGCGAGAAATAGAAATTGGTTTTTATTCAAATCGCACATGGCGTTTTGTTGGGAAAGTTTCAGCAAAGTTGTGGAAACTTTCCCTCGATATCATAATTTTACGCACGGCAAGAGAAACTTGACGATGCAATTATTACAATTTGATCCAAGATAATTCAGTTGAATCAAAAGAGTAATAAAAAAAATGTGTATAAAAAAATGCCTAGAAGAATGGTCTAGTTTAAGGATGTGGACGTTGTCCTTATCGTCAGAATAATAAATATTTGTTTGCTTTTTAGTAATTTTTATCAATGCACCTTGAAAAATATTTTTAATCAGGACAAGATAAAATTTTTATCCCACTTACTTGGTTCGAAGATTCCGTTCCACTGACCTACCTCATAAAATACAAAAAAACAAAAATTAATACATTTTTCCTTTACTTGCACAACTCAAGAGATGAAAAAAAAAATCAGACCAAGATGGCAAGAGCAGCGAGGGCAATAATTACAGGAGGGGTGTAGCCCCGTATATGATACTGTTTGCAATTTTTTTTTACTATTTCCATATCTATTTACTAAACTAACGTTTTATACAAAGGTCTTGCAAAAAACAATTGTTATTCGTGTCCCGTCGTAGTGTGGTGCCCCGCAAGGCTCTGTTTTAAGACCCCTCTTCTCCACGCTGAACGAAATAGTACACAACTAGCATGCACTATCATAATTATTTGTCGAAGATAGCGTTGTATAAATAGAACAAAACATAAAATAAGATATTTGTCTTGAGAATTTCTTCCCGCGGAGGTGCTAGCCGAGATCGAGGTCCATTTTTGTTGGTAATGCTAATGACTCTTCGTATTATGCACACGTGCAGTATTCTAGTCTGAGGTCACTCTCCGTCAGCTTGCAGATTGTTTAAAATTCAGCGTTGTGCTTCGAGAATAATTTGTAATTTAAATTTTATCAAGTTTATGCAGAGTTTATGTTGGTAAATTGAATATTCTTATCTTACCGCGTTGCCAGACATTGGCATGTTTGTGTTAAAAATCAGTTACGGAGATAGACCGAGAAATGAATTCTGTTGCATGTGGAAGTGACTTTCATTTTCTTATCAAAAGGAGACGTGGTCTGCCAGGTGTTCTAATTTTATTTTTATTTATCCATCTTTAAAAACGTATCGATTAGACATTCGGTATTGACGGAATGGATAAAATTTTACTAATCGTACTAAAAAACTGTCTTGTTTCTTTTTTAAATTTTATTCAAATGCCTTCACAAATCTCCTCACTTACGTAATCTGCTTTGAACCTGAGTTCATTGTTCTTGCTATCTATATTCTTATCAGACGGATTCGACCAATCATTTTCTTCGCTTTTCATCTTTTCTGTATAATTATGATAGTCTTTTCGTGTATATTACTATTTCTTGATCTACGAGGTACATTTTATCTCTCTTTCGCCTCTTTTCCAGACTCTTCCTCTTGCATCAGCTCTTCACACATCCTTCTCTTCTCTTCCTTCCATTCTCCTTCCGATATTTTACCGCATCGTTATTTCCACATTTGCTCGCTTCGCTTTCAATCATTATTATATTTTAATTTTGTCTCTTTTCTTGTCCCAATCTTCTCCATTCATCTTTTAGCTCTGTCGCAATTTTCATTACACATTAAACTGCCGACTCATCGTGGAAACCGGCATATAGAGTATGTAAAAAGTCACGGAACGATAAAACTGACGTACATTGTTAGATATTGAAAATCTATTTCAATATTTCTTTATCACTGACAGTTCAAATTTTTGTAAATACTTGCACGTACGCCAAATGTGTATATGTATCACGTTTTGTCTGCGAATAAATAATGAAAATGTTTCAAAAACGAACAAAACGACAATGACAACAAAAGAGTTGGCTGGAGAGGAAACTGTGGCTGTGGTTAATAGTGTTGAATAATGTATAGTTGGGGAATCAGAGAGTGAAAGATGACTCTGGAAACAACTGAGGTCAATAATAGAATCAAGTAGGTGGCACTAAAACACAGAACATTCCAAATGTGTTGTACTCGTTCATTTTATAATAACAAATTTTCGGTTGCAGAAAAAATGTTGTGTACGCCTTCGTCGCGAAATCCTTTAACATCCTTGAGATTGTCTTGCCTCGGCCGCAAGCGGCCTCGGCGATAATTTTTCTCTCGGTACGTTAAAGAACGATTTCGCGGCCTCGATATACAGTAATTATCAATTAATACTAAAAATTCTCGAATAGTTTTTAGGGGAAATAATATTTTTTCGTTCACCTTTGCTTAAATGTCATCTTTAGGTAAACAGTATTTTTGCAAAATGATTTTCCCTTATTTCAATTACAAAAACAACGTGAGGTTTTTACCTCACTCGTGTAATTGAGCAAACAAAGAATATTTATTACGAAAGTATTTATTTTTTTTATCTGTGTTTTGCAATCTTTCCATTTTTTATCGACATAAACAGGCATCTATTGTTCAACCATAAACAAAAGGCCAATAAATGATGAATAATATATTTTTGTGAAAAAAAGACGTAAAAAAGAAAACGAACATGATTGTAACAGAAATTTCTATTTGTTATAATATAATTTATTATGATTAGTGCGTAGTTGTTATTGATAGATGGCCTTGCTTAATTTGACAGTTAGAGCCGAACGAATCAATTTACGAATTGAATTGTTCACTTTCCATCGCTAATTGAGCATCTAAATTAATTAATAGTGTAAGCACACTTGACACCGCGTCATGAAAATAGACATTTGACAGTTAGGATAGTAGAAATGGATGTTCGCATTTTCCACCACTAACAGATCTTTATTATTATTGTTATCTTCTCATAAAAACCTCAGCGTTCAAGATCCATCGTCATTCACAATTTAGGAATTTATTTTCTCGCTACTTGGTGTGCTTGACAACCGTACGAATCAATCTGCGAGTCCGTTTTTATTGTTCACGGCTCACTGTAAGCGCGAAAAATTGAAAAAATTCCCACACACCAAAAAATTGTCGAATTTTGTCGACGCGTTTCATCCAACCAAGTTGGCATCATCAGGACGATGAACAAACTAAGACTGTAAGCCCCAAAATTTATTTGAATGTGTATTTTTTACTTAAGCAATATTTCCTCGTGTTCCTAACAAGTGCACGTGTCCTTGGTTCCACCTCCAATCCACTCGTTTCGTCCATTACCGTTACAATTAAAATCGTACGGTTCAATCTAAGAATCAAGTTTTATTTTTCCGCACCAACTGGTGCCCTCAGGGCAGTAGGGCTCGTTCAAATCCAGAAGTACATGGGCGGTCCTATGATTCGCCTGACAACTAATAGTCTAGACACCACGTGATGAACGTCCTGTACAACTCTATTTAACGTGTTGAACAATTTTTGAATAATTTCCTCGTTCCTCCAGAAGATTTGTGTGTTCTTCATCACGTGATTCGGATTTCAATTGAATTTTGTCCACAAAATATTTACTAATTTGACAGTTAAAACCGTTCGAATCAATCCAAGAATTCGCTTTTGCTGCTCACTACCGACTAACCTCTCAAATTTATTTCATTTGTCCTTCATTTCACCTCCAGTCCAGCTAGTTTGTCCTTCTGTTTTAATTAATTGACAGTTAAAATTGTTCTACCAATCAATCTAAGAAAAAAGTTTTATTTTGATCACGTTCAAATCCAGAAGTACAGGGGCGGTTGTAGGTATTATTTACGTAGTAACCAATAGCCTGGACACCACGTGATGTGTACTTTTCTCTTTGAACGTTCCCTACAACTCTATTTAATGCGATCAAAAATGTTTTGCTTATTTTCTCGTCCCTGTAGGATATTTGTGTGTTCTTTACAACGTGATTCCGATTTCAGTCCGCTTCTTCTGTCGACATATATTTATTAATACGAATTAATCTAAAAATTCGCTTTTATTTGGTCGCACAGTATAACTTCATTTGTGGCGTTCTCAATTTTCAACGTTCAAAATTTCCTTGCATCATATTTTAATTAATTCGACAGCTAAATTCGTATGAAACAATCTACGACTCGACTCTTATCTTTCACAACTTTGTTCTAATTCCAATTTCATTAGTTTAATCGATCAAGCTTACAACTTAAACCGTTCTCTGTTAGTTTAACAGCTTGATCCACTTCTGACAGTTAAATTCGTACGAGGCAATCTACGACTCGACTTTCTTTGTTCACAACCAACTAAGCTCCCAGAATTATATAATCGTGCATTATTAATTTGACATTTAAAATCGTACGAAACAATCTACGAATGGACTTTTACGTTGCACAAGCGCCCCCCAATTTTATTCAATGGTTTAATATTTTTCTGCCGATTGCTTTTATTATTTCTTTGTCCTCTGATCACGTCCTCGCCCCAATTCCAATCCGCTTATTCCGTCCGTCTGCTTCCCGACAGTTCTAAGGCGATTAGGAAGGAATTCCACAGAACCGCTTCGACGGAATCTAATGAAAAATCCCTCCGGCATGCCATCAATAACGAAACAGGTCATGCCATAAGGTGTCGGGTGTTATCAGCACCAGGTACACAAAATGATTGGAATATTATTGAAATGGAGAGGCGCGCATCAGATAACACTCCTCAATGTTATAGCAGCGCTAGCAGAGCCGCCTTGTCGTCACTTATCACTCGTCTGTTCCTTATCGTCCTTCCCCAGTTGATTCATCCATCCTCTCGCGGTCACATTCGAACCATGTCCCGTCGCGTAATCGTCGGTGAATAATAAAGAAACTAATTATTTTTCGCGAATCTTAATTGTTTCCGATCGTAAAAGTGAACAATTATGGACGATAAGGTGCTGCTGTTATCGGACAACGAATGGTAAGTTTATTAGAGCGACGTCTCTTCGAACGCAAGCACGAATGCGACGCTTCGCCGCCGGTCTCGCCATCATCGAAAAGTTCCTCGTCTATTTCACGATGTCGTTCCGGGTGCTTTTCGAGAGGATAGCGCGGCGACGCTCCTGGTGACGGCCGTCCGCCGCCCCCCCGAACGAGGTACTGACCAGGTCTTTGTCGCAGGGACGCCACCGAGTCGCTAGGCTTCGAGCCCCTCATCAGCGACAGGTCCGGCGAAGCGGAGGCGGTCTCGCTGTTGGCCCCCACGGGGGACTTCTCGGCCAGCGAGCCGGTCGTCGTCACCGTCGCCGAGGACGACACGATCAGGGTGGCCGTCACGGGGATGACCTGCCAGAGCTGCGTCAAGAGCATCGAGGATAATCTCAGCCGCACGCCGGGGATCTACAGCATCAAGGTCAGCCTCCAGGAGAAGGCGGCGCTGGTGCACTACGACACCAAGCAGCTGACGCCGCACCAGATATGCGAACGCATCGAGGACATGGGGTTCGAGGCGTCCACGCCGGTCGCACCGGCCGCCCCCAGGCTCTGCAGGATACACATCGAGGGGATGACGTGCAAGTCGTGCGTGCAGAGCATTGAAGGTACGGCAAAAAAAAATTCATGAAATTTAACCGTAATAATTGTTTTTCAAAATTTGTATTTTTATTTGTGGTTTTTTGGAATTTGAAAAATCTGAATTATTTGTTTCCGGTCAGAAAAAAAAGGGGACAAAACACTTCAGCAAAATATTTAGGACTTATTATCAGTATTTAACTAGGTAGAATTGCAAAACTGGCTTAAGTAAATAAGATTGGCAATGAATAAAATACATAGCCGATTATGCGTTTAAAAAACTTCTTTGGCTCCGAA
This sequence comes from Tenebrio molitor, assembly GCF_963966145.1. Classification (NCBI taxonomy): domain Eukaryota; kingdom Metazoa; phylum Arthropoda; class Insecta; order Coleoptera; family Tenebrionidae; genus Tenebrio; species Tenebrio molitor. The sequence continues at coordinate 5,272,064 of NC_091049.1, forward strand.
TTAAATTTAAAAACATAAATGTTTAATTGATTAACGCCGAATCGAAGCAATAAAATAGTCGAATGAATAAAATCATAAATAACAAGCTTGATTAAATTTATTCAAGCCTCGATGAACGTTTAAAAGCAGCAAAAATATTAATTGGGATCGTTTCTCTCTCAATAGGCATGTTATCGACGCAGAGGGGTGTCAGGAGCGTCAAGGTCGACCTCGCCGCCAAAGAGGGCGTCGTGGAGTACGACCCCGCGCAGATCCGCCCCGACGACGTCGCCGACCAGGTCGAGGACATGGGCTTCGAGGCGTACGTGAAATCCGGCGACGGCAAACCCACCCCCAAGTCTTCCCCGCACCGTCAACCCGCCCCCGCACCTCACACCTCCATCGAGATGAACGTCGAAAAGTGCCAACTCCACGTCAAGGGCATGACGTGCGGCAGCTGCGTCGCCGCCATCGAGAAACACGTCCAGAAACTTCCCGGCTGTTACAAGATACTGGTCTCGCTGTTGGCGGCGAGAGCGGAGATCCAGTACGACCCGTCGCTCATATCGCCAACGGAACTGGCCGCCTCCATCACCGACCTGGGATTCCCCGCTTCGGTGCTCCAGCAAGCGGGGGCGGGTGTGTCGGAGGTGGACCTGGAGATCTCGGGGATGACTTGCGCCTCGTGCGTCCACAAAATCGAGACGAACATAGGGAAGTTGAGCGGGGTGGTGGTGGCGAAGGTGGCGCTCACCACCAAGAGGGGAAAGTTCAGGTTCGATCCGGAGGTGACCGGAGCCAGAGACATCATAGAGGCGGTGAAGAAGCTGGGATTCGAGGCGAAACTGTTCGACAGAGACCACGGGAACGAGTATTTGGAGCAGAAGGAGGAGATAAGGAGATGGAAGACTGCGTTCTTGTTTTCGTTAGCTTTCGGGGGGCCTTGCATGATCGCCATGATGTATTTCATGACGTTGATGTCGACCGGTCACATGACCCACGAAGACATGTGCTGCGTCATACCGGGTCTCTCGCTGGAGAATCTGATAATGTGGGTGTTGTCGACTCCGGTGTTGATGCTGGGGGGGCGCCACTTCTTCGTCCAGGCGTACAAAGCGTTGAAACATAAGACGACCAACATGGACGTCCTGATCGCCATGGCCACTTCGATCTCATACACTTACAGCGTGATTGTGGTCGTGGCCGCCATGATCCTCAAACAGAAGACTTCCCCGCAGACTTTTTTCGACACCCCACCCATGCTCCTGGTGTTTATCAGTCTGGGCAGGTGGTTGGAGCACATCGCCAAAGGGAAGACGTCGGAGGCGCTGTCCAAATTGCTGTCGCTCAAGGCCACCGACGCCGTCTTGGTCAAACTGGGACCTAAGGGAGAGGTCTCGAGCGAGACTCTGGTGCACGTGGACCTGGTGCAGAGGGGCGACGTTCTGAAGGTCGTCCCGGGGGCGAAGGTTCCGGTCGACGGGAAGGTCCTCCAGGTGAAACAGTTCAGTAGTAGTTTTGCAGTTGTTATTTAGAGCGTGCGACAGGGTCAGTCGATGTGCGACGAGAGTCTCATCACTGGGGAGAGCATGCCGGTGGCGAAGAAGATCGGGAGCAGCGTGATCGGAGGGTCGATCAACCAGCATGGCCTTTTGATCGTCGAAGCCACCCACACGGGGGAGGCCACCACGCTGTCCCAAATCGTCAAGCTCGTCGAAGAAGCTCAAACCTCCAAAGCTCCAATCCAACAGCTGGCCGACAAAATCGCCGGTTACTTCGTCCCGACCGTCGTCTTCCTCTCCCTGTTGACCTTGATAGTGTGGTCGATAATCGGTTCGATCAACATCGACTCTTTGCCGGTGTCGGAGAGCGAAAAACAAGGCTTCACCAACACGGAGGTCCTCCTGCAGTTCGTCTTCCGGTGCGCCCTCAGCGTCCTGGCCATAGCGTGCCCGTGCGCGCTGGGTCTGGCCACCCCCACGGCCGTGATGGTGGGTACGGGCATAGGAGCGGTGAACGGCATCCTGATCAAAGGGGCGGAACCCCTGGAGAACGCGCACAAGGTCAAAGCGATCATGTTTGACAAGACCGGCACCATCACCAAGGGGGTGCCGGAGGTGACGCGGATGTGGATGAAGGGGGACTCGGTCGGTCCCGCCTTGATACTGGGGGCGTTGGGCTGCGCCGAGACCAACTCGGAACACCCGATCGCGGCGGCGATCATCAAGTACGTCCGCGAGGCGATCGGGTCCGACCTGGGCGGCACCAGCACCAACTTCCAGGCGGTTCCCGGGTGCGGCATGAAGTGCACGGTGTCCTCGCTCGGGGAGCTGGTCAAGAACGCGAAGAACTCCCAAGAGATGAGCAACTTCACGACGCTGGTCTCGTCCGGCAACTCCGGAGTGTTCACGCTGAACGGGGTGGAGGTCGAGGTGAGCTGCAGTCAGACCCTGAAGCTGGGCCAGCTGATCGGGATGCACAGCGAGACGAGCGAAGCGACGGGGGAGTACGAGGTGGTGGTGGGGAACAGGGAGTGGATGAACAGGAACGGGTTCGTCGTCCCCGACGACATCGACAGGAAGATGGTGGCGGAGGAGGAGCAAGGGAGGTCGGCGGTGCTGTGCGTCATCGACGGTGAGTTTTCGTAGCGATCGTGACGCCCTCTACCGACTCGATTTCAGGCGACATGGTGGCGATGGTGAGCGTGGCCGACATGGTGAAGCCCGAGGCGCACCTCGCGGTCTACTCCCTGAAGAAAATGGGCCTGGAGGTGATCCTTTTGACGGGCGACAACCGCCAAACCGCCGCCAGCATCGCCAAACAAGTCGGCATCACCAAAGTGTACGCAGAGGTGCTGCCCTCGCACAAGGTAGCCCGCGTGCAGAGACTGCAAGCGAGAGGCATCAAGGTGGCGATGGTCGGAGACGGCGTCAACGACAGCCCCGCCCTGGCCCAGGCCGACGTTGGCATGGCGATCGCCGCCGGGACGGACGTCGCCGTCGAGGCGGCCAACGTCGTACTTATGAGGAACGATCTCTTGGACGTGGTGGCGTGTCTGGAGCTGTCGAGGAAGACGGTCAACAGGATACGACTCAACTTCATGTTCGCCAGCATTTACAATCTTCTAGGTAATCGTGAACGTTGACGCGACCTCGAATGTGACGTGACGACATTTCGCAGGCATTCCACTGGCCGCGGGGGCCTTCAGCACCATCGGGTTCATGCTGGCGCCGTGGATGGCGAGCGCCGCGATGGCCTTGAGCAGCGTCTCTGTCGTCGGCTCCAGTCTTTTGCTCAAGTTGTGGCGGAAACCGACGGTCAGAGACCTCCAGACTGAAGAGTACTTGGCCTTGAGGAACTCGGGCGAATTGGACAGCATCTCGATACATCGAGGTCTGGACGATCTCGAACAGTTGAACGGAGCGCCACCTATATCAAGGTACACGAGAAACTGTAACGACTATCTCTTATAAAAGAAGTATATTCCGTAGAACTGATATTAAATTAAATAAAACCGAAACGGTTTGATCGATGTAAGTTATTTGATCAAGAAGCATGGTTCTGTGATGTTTTCTATTTTATTAATTATAAATAACAATACTGTTCTCGTCTTGTTTATTTTGAAGTGTGCGTTTGTGTGTTTTTCCTGTTTCCACGACACATTGTTAACCTGAACATAACCTCGATCAAAGTTTGATATCTCAAAGTCTCAAAGCTTATCGCTCCGTTTCTTATCAGAGTCTTATCTTAACATTGTAGGTTCCTGGGGAGGAACAAAAGCGGACGCCAGTTGTTGCTAGCGAACGATCTAGACGAGGACGCGTCAGTGACGTTTGACAGAAGAAAAGGGGGCGTGCGTGAGCCACTCATGATGTCTTAAGCCACCAAGATACTTAAGTTATATTCAACATTATTGTGATATCAGCACATCACTTTTACTTCAGCTGAATCTGAAAAACGTATTTTTATTTATGCATAACCTTGTAAGCAAATCTGTTACCTGTAAACATCAACTGTTTATTTTGTTATTTTTTGTACACATGAGACAGACGTAATCAGTAAGGTACTTGAAAGGTGCTTAATTCCTTGTAATCTCGATTCTGTATTGTAAGAAATAAAGAATATTTTTTTAACACAAATATTACGAAACATCCGTATGCATTATAAGTGTGAGTGGCAAAATGCCGAAACGAAATGCGAAATATCAAAGAAATCTGCTTTGTGTTGTGCCGCCATTAATTTTATTTTCGTTGTTCAAATTGTTGGAATTTTGCGTTTTGATGTGGGAAGGTTGGCAATTGGGGGGTTGTCATTTGTCAAAATTTCTTCGCGGGTAAACCAACAATTATTCTTGTAAATGAACGATAAAATTCGAATTTTTTGCGTAGTCTACAGTCTGGTGTATGAAGTTCGTCGCACGTAACGCTTTGTCCATTTAATTTTTAATTTGCGGCGCCGCATCGACCATTTTTCGTTTCGTTTGCGGTTCTAACCTCAAAACCATTTGTTGATCGTTATTTCTAGAATGGCAAAAGTTCAACTTTGCAATATCACAGTGATGGACAACCCCAGTCCGTTCTCGAACCCGTTCCAGTTCGAGATCACCTTCGAGTGCATCGAAGAACTGAAAGAAGGTAAGTCTTGGCGAAAATCCCTCCGGGAATGACCCCGCTTTGTTGCAGATCTCGAGTGGAAGATGATCTACGTGGGGTCGGCGGAGAGCGAGGAGTACGACCAGATCCTGGACTCGGTGATGGTGGGGCCGATCCCCGAGGGCAAGCACATGTTCGTGTTCCAAGCTGACCCCCCCAACGTGGCCAGGATCCCGGAGAACGACGCCATTGGGGTGACCGTGGTGCTGCTGACTTGCTCGTACCGGGCGCAGGAGTTCATCAGGGTGGGGTACTTTATCAACAACGAGTACACCGACCAGGAGTTGCGCGAGAACCCGCCGAGCCCCCCGCAGTTCGACAAGGTGGTCCGGAACATCCTGGCGTCGGAGCCGAGGGTGACCCGCTTCAAGATCAACTGGGAGGAGCCGAACGCGCCGGACAACGGGGCCCCCCCGACTGAACCGCAAAGTGCCCCCGCGGCTGAGGCCGAGCCTCGCTCCGAACTGCCGGCGTTCAACGAGAACTCCAACTCTTGGGCCGCCATGGAGTGCTCGTAACGCTCCGTGGGCCCCCGTGTACATACCCGATAATTAAGTTAGACTATTTTTGTATTTATTCATTTTGTTGTACCTACCGATGAGTAAAGTTTTGTATTTGGCACGTTCCGCTACTTTTACTTTCCAATCGATAAGGGGTTAGATCGGGGTGGGGATGGTCAGTCCCCTCTCTCGGCTGCGATAATTAGGGATTTTGTGGCATCTCAAAACAGATGAGTGCTGCTGGCATGGCCGAGGGAGGGGAAGAATAATTTCGACGCAGCAGGCTCTGAAGGCTCGCGGCAGCGACACTGACCTCTGCGGCGGAGGCTTTAAGGTCGCTTTTCGTCCGTCGCGGCAAGAGTTGATCGTGGATGTTATTTTTTTTGTGTATCAAATGACGCGAGTCGCCGACCAATCAGGAGCGAGTATTCCCTGCTAGCGTAGTAGTGGACCCCGTTTTTGCCAATGAAGTGAAAATTGTTTGAGGTACGTAGAAATTTTATTCATTTTATCACGGAAATCGTGCGGGGCACACTATCGCGGCCTTAGCCCGACTCGAAACGGCCCGGAAAAAATCCGGTTTTTTTCCGGGAATGTCGGAGGGACGGCCGCGAGGTGACTGCTCGATCTGCACATGGATTTTGCCCTCGCAACCGCAGATAACCTAACTTTCTTATCGATTTTTTCGGATGGATCCGGACGGCCGCCGTCCGCCGTCCCCGGCGCGATTTTGGGGTTTCCGGCGGCGGTTTTTCCGCCTTTACGGCCTTTTGTTGTTGTTTTCGTCTCCTTTTCCAGTTTTTAACGTCCCCCACTACTGCTACTTTCGTTTGTTCCCGAGTCCCCCCACCCCCACCACGGCCAACTATAAACGGGTGATAAATGATTTTTTTATTGCATTAACGCCGGAATTTGAGCGGCGGCGGGGAATTGCGGCCCGTTAGGCTGAATCGATGGAAAAATCGACGCCGGCATGTCGGAAAATCCGTCGATTTTTCGACGCCGACCAACCTTGAAATGTTGACGGACTGGTCCATTTTTCGCTGCCGGGGTGGGGGGAATGCGACAAGAAGAAGACGAAAAAAGGGGCATCATCGTAAAAGATGGCGGTAGAGTGATTAGTTATTTGTGGTTGCAAATTTGCAAATTTGTTTATAAACAAATCAAATCGTGGCCCGCGTCGCCCCGCGGCGACTCCGTCATCTGAAGGGGGCTTTATTCGAGCGAAACGTGAGTGTCTAGCGGGCTGTGGTTCGATTGTTTCCGTGAAATTTGACATAATCGTAGAGGTTATGTTTGGATTGAAGTTTTTGTTGTGATGTTTCAGGTTTTGCGGGAATTTCTGACTAAAATCGGGCGAGAAGCACGCAAAATCTACTTCAGACCTACGAGTGAACGTATCGCAACGCCGTTTCCAACGAAAATTCGGCCGACATTGACCCGAAACCTGGCCCCATGGAAGAAACCCGAACAACAAAATAATGCCTTGGCTTGCAGTGTTCCCTCTAGATGTTTACAACGATAAAATGGCCCTATTCGAATTCGGCTAAACCAAAGTGATGACAAACCAGTGCTTTTAACAAGACTACAGACTCGAAACCCAAAAAACATTTCAACAAAATGAGTTAGTTTTAAGCCCCGAAACTCAAACGACATTCCGGTGTAAATTTTCTTTTTCCTCTTGTTTCGTTTTTGTGTTAAACTTGTTTTAAAAAAGTAGAGCCGCAACAAAATGTCGTACTTAAAGATACTGTGAAATTTTCCGGGGGTTTAGTGTTCTCGTTTATTGTAGCGACAAAAGAAAAATGTCTCAAACGCCCCAGAAACTCGGTCAAAAAATGTGCAAATCACCGAAAAATTCAACAAACAACTATCAAATCAAGCCGGAAAAGATCGACTATGAAAACCTCAGCACCAACTGCACCGTCGTCGGTTCCAACAACCTCAATCTGGTCAAGAAGCCGCAGATCGTCACCAACATGTCTCCGGCCTACTCCAACCCGAGCCCCGGCTATCCGCCGTCGCCCTACTCGTCGCCAGCTAGTCTAAAATCGCCCTCGCCCAATCTCAAACCGCCCACGCCCCAGCCCAGCTTTCCCGTCATGCAGATCATCAACAGTCACTCGCTGCTCGCCAGACCCATCCAGACCGGCCAGTCGCAGAACATCATCAAGCTCAAGCCGCACCTCAACATCTTGCCCAAGCCCAGCGCCAGCCCTCAACCCTCGCCCAAACCCAGCGTCAGGTACTTCGCCCCATTTGCACCGCTTTCAATTTCAAATTGTCAAAACGTATCACCTGTCATTTTCGAAACCGACCACAGCGCCACGGTGCTGCAGAAAAAATTTCACCCGGTTTTCACGACGAAAAATGCAAAAATTGTAACGACAAACGTTTTGACATGCGAGAGGGGCGCTCGGTACCATTAAACGTCTGGTAAAGGACGCACAGAAGGGAAGAAAATCTCTTAAAATTTCAAATGTCACAATAAATACAAATTTGATAACCCAGCAGGCCGTGTACATGTAGAGAGCGCTGGCTGTATTGTACGTCATTAATCTGTCACATTTGAAATTTGACAGATTTAAGTTTGGTTTTTGTAAGTAACGCTTAGTAGTCATCGTTCGGGGTGGTTGGACGTTTGCAATACTGATTGTCTTTTTTTTCAGCCCCCAAATCGTGATCCCCAACCAGCAGGCGACGGCGACCATCATGCCGACGGCCCAGCCGGTGCTCCTGAACCAGATGCCTCTGTTGACGACGCCCGGCGTCCAGTTCATCCTGCGGCCGCAGACCAAGATCCCGACGCAGATGTCGACGGCGGCCCCGCAGGGTCTCATCCTGCAGCCGAGCGGACAACCCCTGCTGCAGATACCCAGATCTCAGCCGATGGTCCGCGTCCTGACCAACGGCGTCCAGCTCGCTCCCTCGACAACGACGACAGCCTACGTGACGACGCAGATGACGAATCCGGCACCACCCACGACGCAAAACCTCGTCGTCAACAACACCCAACATCAGCCGCACCAGCAACCCCAACAACAGCAGCCGCAACAACAACAGAACCAGACGGTGAAGAAGAAGCCGAAAAACAAGGTGAAGAAGAAACTGGACTTGGCCAATCTGATGAAGCTGTCGGGAATAGGGGACGAGGACGACATCCAATTCGAGAGCGACGCCTCGCAGAGCGAAAGCGAACCGACCTCGGTGCCGAACACTCCTCAGCCCCAGCAGCAGCAGAACATCGTCCAGGCGGAACCGAAGAAAATCGGGAACATTCAACTGAGCGCCATGCCCCAGCCGACGATAAACGCGGCCACTCCGGTAGTACAAGTGTTGAATCAGAATTTCCAGGGCGGGATGCTCTCGAATAGCTCGACCCAACCCCAGGCCGGCATCCCGTTCAACCCCTTCATAACCCCAAATTTTACGATAAACAACGGACTGATGGTGCAGAGGAGCGGGGGGTTCAAGCTGACGATGGGCGAGGACGGGAGGTTGGTCCTCCAGCACGACCCCACCCTCAACCAGGACCTGCAGTCGCAACTGATCCTCCAGAGCATATTCGGGTTGAACGGGGGCTTGGTCCTGCAACCGTCGATGGACCAACAGACCGTCCAACAAACGGTGCAAACGATACAACAGCAATCGGTACAGACGATACAGCAGCAAACGGTACAATCGCAGACCATACAGACCGTACAACAGCAGACGATGCAACCGCAACACACGCTTCAACCACAGATACAACAACAGACAGTACAACAAACAATACAACATCAAACGGTGCAGTCTCAACCGTTGATGCAGCAGCCAATGCAGATCGTTCAACCGCAACCGACGATGCACTCGTTGCACAGTCTCCAGTCGCAGATTCAAGGCCAGTTGCAGAGTCTCCTTCAACATCAACAGAATCAAGCAGTACAAACGCATCAGATACCGCCACCGTCGCCCACGTTTCATCAACAACAACAACAGCAGCAGCACCACCAACAACAGAACCAACCGGTTTTGAAAGTACAACCGTTCCAAAAAGCTCAACCTCCTGTACAGACGGTACATCCGCAACCGATTGTACAGCAGCAACAACAACAACAGCAAGAGAATCAACCACAGAATCAACCGACGTCTTATGTTGTCAATCTGACACCGGATCAGTTGGAACAGTTGAAAAGAAACGGACAGTTGACGGTCAACGGCCAGACGATATTCATGCAACGACCAAATTCCGGCAGCAACAACAACAACAAACAGCACCAGCAGCACCAACAACAGGACGAGTGTAAAAAACTGTCGCCGAAGATCAAACCGGTGAAGAAGATACAGCAGCAGCAACAGCCGCAGATGAAGATCCAACAGAAGAATTTCGACGAACCGGTGAAAGAGAAAGACGCGAAGTCGAGCCTGATCACGGCGCTGCAGTCGCCACCCAAGCACCTGTCTCCCCCGCAGAAACAAGCGATAGTACAGCCGTCAGTCAAGGAGAAGAGTCCCCCAAAAGTGCCACCCCAGCCCCCGCCCAAACCTAACGATTCGAACGGTACGAATCAGGACGTGGAGAAGCTGCTCGGCCAGCTGTTGGAGGAGTCCGGCAACATCAACATCATAACGTCGTCGACAGCGCCGAACGTGACGTCGAAGAACCAAAGGATACACACGATACAGCTGACGCCCCAGAAACAGGAACACCTGAAGAACATCCAGCTGCAGATCCAGACGCTGTCGGCCAGTCTGACTCCCGGCAATTCGGAGATCCAGGCGGCGCTGAAGATGCTCTTCGCCGAACAGCAGAAGATACTGGCGACGGGGAAGCTGCTCCCGCCCGACAAAGTCTACTACCACAATAATCATCTGACGATCATCAATCCGTCCAGTCTGAACTTGGGTGGGGGACAACAGCAGCAACAGCAGACGAACAAGAACGAAGCGCAACAGCAGCAGACGGGGACCAGGATCGAACCGACGGCGCCGACGAATCAGGTAGGCGAAGCGACTCGATCGGTTATTTAATCGCGAGATAAGCGATAAGCGATCATTAATTTCGCGATTACGCGACGTTCAGTTGTCACGTCTGACACAACAATCGAAGTCACACTTTCGTTATCGGAGGATGCACACGTTCTGCAACGACGCGGTGTTGTCGGTCGGACGGAAGTGTGTCTGTCGAAATAGTGCGAAATGAAAATTTGGTATTTTTCCAGGTGATAACGACGCAACCGCACCCGGTGCCCAGGATATCGGTGTCGATACCCTCGTCCGAGCACTCAGTACAACAGAACACGACTAGTCAGATGGCGGGGGGTCCCCGACTCGCCGTCCCCCAAGTACAGCAACAACAGCCAATCAAACCGCAACAACCGCAACCGCCACCTCCTCCGCAACCGCAACAACAGCCTCAGCACTCGGCCGCCAAGAAAGCGCACCTGTAAGTTCACCCACCGGACCGCAGTGCGGTCACGATTGACGGCAACTTCGTTTTCAGAATCGAGACCCAACTGAATCTGGACCAATCCGGCGCCGTCAAGCCGGACATCCACACCCCCTTCCGCGACAAGAAGGACGCCTGCATCAGGCTGATCAGGTACCACTGCATGGACCAGCCGGTGCTCTCGCAGAAGGACCTCCACAAGGCCGACGAGATATTCGAACTGACGGCCGAGCATTTCATAGCCAAGTACGCCAAGATGGTCGACAAGTACAAGTACCTCCTGATGAAGGAGAGCATGGTACGTAAACAATAGAGTACACCCGGCTCAGCGTGTAATGTCGAGCCGAGTGTACCTGTTCGCGGGCGATTGTGAGATTAATGAACGTTTGTGTTTGCGCAGAGGTCGGTGCAGACCTCCGAGCTGATGATGCTGGACCGGATGTACCTGACGGAGGAGCGGCAGTCGCTGATGCGGCTGCGGCAGGAGGCCGACGAGGCGGTCCAGATGGTGGAGATGCAGCAGCAGCAGCCGCCTCCCTCGGCGGGGCCTCCTTCGTCGGCGCATCCGAGCGAGCCGCCTACGCCGCAGTGCGGCGAGGACTACGACGAGTGGGCGTGCATCCAGCGCGAGCTGGGGTGTTTGCCGCCGGCGGAGGACGCGGGACCGAGGCAGCACAACGTGGTGGCCGTTGGCGGGGGGCCGGTCGTGGCGAACGCGCACGCCCACCTCCAGCCGCCGAAGCGGACGGCCAGCAGCGACTCGAGACTGGAAACGCTGAAGAGGTTTCGCGTCGACAAGCACAACAAGAAGAGCAGCTCGTCGGATTGTGTACATAACAATAGTGTTTTAAATAATAACAACAGTAGTGTACAAAGTGTCAGTAGTGGGATTAATACTCATCATCACCAGCAGAACAGTTACGAACAGCAAGCGGGGCAGCACGACGCGTACGAGGCCGAGGTCGAGAACAACAGCATCGACGAGCAAGTGCAGTCTGCGATCGATTCGATACTGAATCTGCAGCAGAACACTCCCCTCGACCTGGACAGTATTCTTTCATGACGATATGTCTAATGTCGACGGCGGACGGGCTGCCCCAGCACACGCGCGCGTTTTCTCTCCATTGTGATCATTACTTTTTAAAAGTCATTTATTTTTACATCATTCAAAAGGATAAACAAAATAACGGTTCACAGCTCAAAAGCGGCATCTAATCGACGGACGGCGGCGCTGATCGGTGCGTCTCGATCCGACAACAGTCATCCCAACCGCTGTACACGACAACAGCTCGTCGACGCGCTGCACGCCGGTCGTCTTCGTCGGAGGCGCACGTGATCCGCGCGTCGTCGTTCACCTCTTTCTTTTCACAGTGTACCACAATTGTGTCATATCACGTTGTCGCAATAATTCATTCGGTGGTTCGGCCGACCGGTCGCGAGGCAGCTGGGAATTAGATGTCGAGCAATAATTTTAATTTATTATTTTTTTAAAAACGATCCTACGCATGATTGTAGCACACTGTAAAAAAGTCTACGATTTTATTGTAAATAATTTAATTTATGTGTACTTAGTTTACATTAATTTTATAAGGTTTTATTATTATTAAGACTGACTTTAAGAAATTTTGGTTCCTAAACGGAAAAAGTATTTCAAATAAAATTGAATTGTTTCATAAGTTGGCTGTTTTTTTGCGACGCGGTTGGCAGCATTTTTCGCGGTATCGCCGCTGACGTTCGGGACGGCGCGTTGCGCAACGCTCCCAGCTGATCGCATCTGCATTTAACGACGAATTCGAGGAAATCGGCTCGTAAATGGGAGTTAATCTGATTTTCGCTGGTTTTAATTGACTGACGACACGTATGAAGTCACGTTGGCATCACTGGACATTCCAGCGTGACATGTGGACCCCAATTGTGCGGAAAAAGTTGATCTTTTTTTCAACACCAATTTGACCGTTTCCGCTCGAATTTTCTTCCCCACGGCCGTTATCTTTTATTGTTTGCTATCTGGACCGCAAACGGGGCAGGGTCAAGCGACCCTCTCTGTCTAACACCCGTTCTTTACCGAACCCATTCATTCTTGGGTCCCTTTACTCTCTATTTTTTGCGTCCGTGTAAATTTCTCCCTTCTACTGAACACCCATTCTTGTTTTTCTTTCCCAACCAGTGGCGTACACCTAACAATAATCGGGCACATTTTCACGCGAAACCGAAACTCTCTTGCAATTTCTTGTCGTGTCTCGCATTATCTGTTTTGAATTATTCAATCCGTTCCACATAATTCGTCCACGTGATGGCTTTTGATTAATTATTTATTTATAATCTGCTTAACGTTGTGAGCTATTTCTGTGAACTCGTGTTTCGACGAAAACCTAAGAATCACCTGAAGGATTTCACGCTAAAATTAAGACGTAGTTATTTTATCTACATTGTCACATCTTTTTTGAAAAAAAACTGCTCCAAAAGCACCAAAGTTATTTTTTTGTCCTGTCACGGCTAAAAAATAAGAATTGCGCGAGATTATTTTGATGCGAACTTAATATCAACTGAATCGAATCGGGATAATAACAACAATAAAAATCAATGGAATCGATTCGATTTGTGCTCTAAAATCGATTGTTACACCATTTCGTTGATTTCGAGTGCCAGTCATGGTCATAATAACCACGATAAACATTTTAAATTGTTGTCTTCGATTCATTTCTCCTCGCCATTCAATAAAAAACCTATTTTGAGCCTTATGTCCCTTCACTATTATCAACAATGGAACAGTTGGCAACAATGTTTGCTCTAATGTTGTAGTCGTACTGAGTAAGATTACTTAGCAAGTATGATTTTAATTGTGAAGAGGTAACAGTCTGTTGGAGTCAAATCGGACTGTAAAGTGGCAAGTGATACTTTGTGCAACAACATTTCGAGGGAACTTGCAAGGAAAGTACGATAATTCTTGTAATCTTGTTGTCTTTGCTTTCTTGTGAATTACGATTTGATGAAGCAAAACGTTCCGCCAAAGAGTTTCTATGTGATGATTATGGATGTCGCTAGTAGTCCTGGTCAAACTTAGAACGTTGGAACACTGTTTTATCTCCAGAGTGGCGTATTTTCTTGCATTACACGTTCAAAGAGAAAAGTACACATCACGTGGTCTTCAGCCCTGCTCATTATCACGTAAATTGAAAGACCGCCCACGTACTTTTCGTTTTGAACGTGCTCTGGATGAAAATGAATGTAGTATCAAACAAGACGATCGTGCCAGTACAAGTTACTTTGTTCGTCATGAAATAAAAAATTGGAACGTTCTTCTGTTGTCGATAAAATCGATATTTTCGACTTTAATACGTAGGAGGACAGTGTGAGGAAGCGTTATTAGTCCAAAGAGGATCAATCTCTTTTGAATACGTCGTCCTTTATACTGTTCCTTCAGAAATACAGAGTTCTGGCGCACCACCTTTTTCCTTGACAGATTGTCAGAGTATATATTTTGTAAAAAGAAAATCTCGAGATTGTCGGAATTAAGATACTTCTGGATTCCTGGATTTTCATTTAGCTTATCTCTTATCTATTTCTTGTTTATTTCTCGTAGCTTTGTTAGATGGAGCCACGATCAGACCAAACCAGAAGAAAAACAATCTTCGTCCTTTTTTCTTTTGGTAACGGAAATATACATATCCACTTAGGTAGGTATGTTTTTTTTTTTTTGGTTACTACAAAAACTTAAGGTGATTTTTGTCGTGTGAGGTGTGCTTTATCCTGTGGAAACATGTTTATTGCAGAAACCAACAGGTTTGAAAACCTGTCAAATCTTGACAAACAAGCAAAAAAACAAAAAGCGGCTAGATTTTGTGTAACTGTTGGTGGTAGCGCTACAGAACGCCCCCCTGCCCCGCCTCCCTTGCCCCCATTTGTATTTTCCTCCACATCGTCGCATTGAAAAAAATGGAAAACAAAAACTTTCTGCCGAAAAACACCGATTTGCATAACACCGGCGACAAGGTCGTCCTCTCGACTAAAGCCCCATTCACGGCGTCCCACCCTCGACGAAAACAAAGCGGGGGCCGATCGATCCGCCCCCGCACGGTCGCCGCTCCCGATTTTATTTTTCAACTGGAACAATTATCATCGAATGAAGCCCGACGGGAAACAGACGTACACCAGCACGCACCCGATGCGACGAAAACACTTCGACGTCGACGTCGACAAGCGCACTTTTCCGGAGTCGTTTTCGTCCGGATCCGGTTTTTAAAACTCCATCAGATCAAATTGGATGCGATCCGAGATATGGCCGAATTGGATGATGCACTTTGTTATGCAACTGGATTAGGTGAATTCGGTCCGAGCGTTTCGGTTTTGATTGAATCGCCGCCGTTCCTTTGTTCTCGTGCTCCACTTTCCGAAAATTGAACGGTCGCCGTCGCCATTTTGAATGACGGGATTTTCCCCGTTGACTCACTGAATGGAAGTCGACCGCGGCGCACTTTTCTGGTCTAGTTAATTTCGTCAGGAAAAAATGATGAATTGTCGTCTGTTCGGCAGCGAATCGCGAGGAATTTGACGCGAAAGGTTCGCTGGCGGCCATTTTGATTCGGCGATGGTCGCAACCTCGCGAACCTTGGAGTTTATCGCGAATCGGTCTCTTTATCAATTGGACCCCGACGAGAATAAAACACCTTAAGGTCTCGCCTCATTGCCGCTGCGTCGACAACCGGAGCGACGATGATCGACCGAGGTCGACGTTGCTTCACGTGTCACGTGACAAAACACGCTGTATACAAATGTACTGTGTGATAGCAGCTCTCGCGTTCACCCCTTTTTGCGAATGCGGAAACGTTTTTCTTCAGAATCTAAGCAGATCATGAGAAAGAAAAAATCAAATGTCAAAATAAGATCGATGAGAAACTTGAGTAAAAGTACGTTTTTATGCGCAATTGTTCATTTATTTTTAATATTGGAGAAAAACCAATCAATGAATGAAATGTTCAGAAATTAAAAAATAAAACTTTAAAAGCGATATCCGATTGTTTCTATTTATACAACTTTATTATCAATAAAAAAATTAATTATTCAGATATTGGCTGTAATCGTGACAAAGTTTATGTCGTATGGAAATATACGTACAGGGTGGTTCGCAAAATCTCAAAATTTGCAACAGCTGCTACTGATCGGAATCTCTTCAGAACAAAGAGTCCTCTAAAATACTGTAAAAAGAAATTCTACAGGACAATGGCGTAAAAAAAGGTGCAAATTTATAACAGAAAAATTTTGAATGAGGAAAAAAAAAGCGATGATGAAATAGTATATTATGATACGAGTGTTATAAAGAGCATTTGTAGCACGCATGGGTTTAGGTCAGGTCAGGTCACGAAGGTCACGAAGGAATAAGTGCTACAAAATGCTTTATAAACGAGATATCATCCACTATTTTTTCTATTTTGCGCCTTTTTTGCCCTTTTTAAATGACAAATCGCCGTTTTAAAATTTGAAAAATTGTATGGTAGTTGGTCACAAATGTTACAGTAGACCATTTGAAAGTTTAATTTGAAGCAGGTTGTATCGTTTGTTTAGCATGATTTGACGTTTGGCATTTGATGCTTGACATTGAAAGATACCAACCTTGAAAATGTAAATTGTACTGGTTTATTACAGCACTCAAATCATCTATTACCGTACTCTTTTGAGTGCTGTAATAGCTTTATTACAAGCGCAAAATAGAAAAATTACTTTTACTGCTCTACGAACGATGGGCAGTGCAGCAGAGAGGAATCTAATGTGACTCCTTCAGAATGTCAGATTTATTACTTAGCAGAAAACTGAGAAAAAAAAATGAGAATTGGTGATAAGACATTTTGTAGGTTTAGATGTCTCGGCGGAAGTGCATGTATAAAAAAGAATATTTACTTAAGGTTGATAATTTTATCGGTAAATATCATTCCAATGGGAATTATGTGTTTTGGCCTAATCTCGTTAGCTCTCATTATGCTGTTTTGACACAATGTTGGTTTCTTAAAAATAAAAATATTATTTTGTAGCTAAAACCAAACGCGAAAAAGTTCATTAAAAAACTAAACAATTGAAATGTAGAATCAAAAAGCAAAAGGATTGATTTTCATTTTGTTCAAAGTAAAAGTACGTACAAAGAACGCATACCAAGAGTGGAATTGTGCGGCTCTATAATTTTATTGTGTCGAACTATGTCGAGCCGTTAAAGCTGTCAAATCAGATGTCAACAGTCAAATTTCAAGTTGTCAAATCTTAGCGTCAATTGTGAATTCGACGTCTTGGTTGTTTTACTTGTTATTTTCTTCAGTTTTTCTATATTTTAATCACTTTTCATCTTACAACAGTCTTTATAATGTCATTAATGGACTTACATAACCTCTGTTTTTCTATTTGATATCACAATATGTTACGTTCTTTTATAGACACTTTGTATTTTTCGAATTATGTATTGGGAAAAATAAACAAATACATAATAAAAAAAATGTCAAAAACAAGAAAAAATGAACAGAAAATTTTTCGTTTTTATTTCTTTTGATGCAATTTTATTATGAAACAAAAATTACGACTTATTTTCCCAAATTGTAATAATAATAGTAATCGTTATTATGTCGTCGTCTGAAAAGTGGACGCAATGAAAAAAGAATATATAAATAGTGCTTTCAAAGGAATTGTCATTATTTAACATAAATATGCGTAATGATAAAATAAAATCCGGCCTCGATGCCGTGCTCCCTTTTTTAAATAGAGAATATAGGGAATGAGCCAGAAATTTCTGCACTTATAAAATTTATAAATGATAAAACTTTGGTTTTGATTTAAAAAATAATTAAAATTATTTGCATCGAAAGAGTGCAGAACTACCGGGTGACATTTAATGATTCAGACAAATATAGTGGGTTGGCACTCCCGAATAATTGGTACGCCTAGTCAGATGTCAAAGAGTTGTCACTTGTCTGTTGATTCGCTTTCTAGGTTAAGATTCTAGATGTATCGGGTGTTCATTTATCCTCAAAGTTGGCGTTGAAGAGTCGATTGTGAACGCCCCACTCGTCAGTCTGCAGAGTCAAAACAAAAACTCAAACAACGCAAAAAATGAAATTAGATTTCAACAGCTGATCCGCGATCTGTAATCCGTGGTGGGTTCACAATCGACTCTTGAACGCCTACTTCGAGGATAAATTTAAATAAACGCTTGATACAATCTGGCATATCTGAATTTGACAGTCAAGTGTACCAACATCAAATAGTAAATGTGTTGCCAACCAGTATATCAGTTGTTTATTAAATGCTTAACAAAGAGAGAAGAAAACTTTGCGCTGCTCAAGTCGACGAATTAATTTCAAATGTTTTTATTATGATCTACACATGCAAATGAAATTTGAGTATTTGTTATCCGATATTTAATTGATAATAATCAATTGAATTTTCGAACTTTCTGTGTTACAATACAATCGAGATTTCAACAATTTTTATCGTTTTTGTCTGTCTGGTTCTCTGTTTGAATGAACTTAACTCAAAAACTAATCGATCGATTTCTTTCAAATGACATTTGTTGGACAGGGAATATTCCTGATTGTGTTTTGTACTTTGATTCGTCACGATATGACGTCAAGGAACAGCCCAGTAACGACAAATGTGTGCCG
This sequence comes from Tenebrio molitor, assembly GCF_963966145.1. Classification (NCBI taxonomy): domain Eukaryota; kingdom Metazoa; phylum Arthropoda; class Insecta; order Coleoptera; family Tenebrionidae; genus Tenebrio; species Tenebrio molitor. The sequence goes on from NC_091049.1 coordinate 5,290,263, forward strand.
ATTATCTGGCGTTGCAATGAGCTCGCCACGCTTATTTTTATTTCGGCGTGCAGTCTTATCTTTTTACACCACAATCCTAAATGCCAGAAGTTAATTTTTAAACTAACCTTTTATGTCATTCTTTCATATACGGTCTAATTATTTTAAAATTTGTACAAAAAAATAAATACAATAATGTTGTTCCAAAGAGGAACATTTTAATTTTGTCATTTGTCCCAACAGCCTGAGTCTGACCCTGTTTTCTTTCACGATTATATCAAAATCGACGATTTATTTTTAAAAAATCAATCAATCAAAACTTTTTCAAACTGATAAAAAATAATTTCGTCATTTTTCTAATTTTTTCTACATTTATTATGTGGTTCGATTCTTCTTGAAAAAGCGGTCAAGTTTTACATTTCGTGGAACTTTAACCTCATCCGATATCACACATTTAGAAATATAAAATATACAGAGTGCTCCACGTAAAAATCGCCAGTCACTTCCGTTTTTAGATCGACTAAAATCGCTCCGAATTATTCCGGATCATCAAAACACCAATTTATGACGACATTACCTACACTAAATTTTATTTTTCTATTGTAAATACTGAAGAGAATCGACACTCAAAATGCTGAAATGGAACAGGAATTATTTAAAAAAAACACTCTGTAGTTAGAAATTCTTTGTCTCGCAGGCGCTCAGATAAGGTCATTTCAATCGAAACAAGTGAAACGCGCAGTAAACAATTTTTTCCACGAAGAATAATATTTTCACGTCAAAAAAAAACAAGAAAAAACAAATCGACACGCGCCGAGGATCTTATTTACTCAAAATCGAAACAAACGAAACCCAACAGTTTGACACCATTTTCAATTTCTTCCATTATTCCATCAATCTCGTTCTAAAAATAAATTCATTGTTGTAAGTTCAATATTTGTATTTACTCAACAAGTGCGTAAGCGGCATTTCAAAAATACAATTTTTCGAATAATTTTCGAAAAAATCTACAAGCGTCACATTTATTGTTATTAAATATTATTATTTTTTTGATTACCGCGTGACACTGAACTCTGGCATCTAAAATACGGGACGAAATATGAAAAAAATCTTTTGTTAAAAGTAGATAATTAGATTAGTCCAATCAGGTGTGATTTGACTGTTTAGCACTGTTCGAAAATGGTTGAAAAAAAAAAAATAGATTGATCGGCCACGATTTTGCGAAAATGCGCAAAACATTGACAAGTCGATGAGGAGTGATTTTCATTTGTTCCAAGTGGAACTTGTTGGTGTGGCGGGTACGCCACTGGTGGCTCAAAATTCTTGGAAATTCGTCCTCCACTCGATATTCTATAAATGTTATCTAATTTATGGGATTTAACCTATTATTAATAAGACACATTTTAAGTGAACTCTCGTTGAACTGGAGGGAATGGTGAACGCAGTAGAATTTATTACGCGCAACATCCGGGAATTTTATCGGCAGTTCCTCTCGCGACCGATCAAAACAATAACAATAATAAAGCTTGGAGAAAAAAAATCTCCCCGAAAAAAAAAATACGATAAAACAAACGTTCGATTCATAACCGTCACCGTTCGTTTAAACAGAAGATAAACCACGAGATAACTCCTGTGTGACGTCAGTGGACGGATTGCGCCACAGAAATCACAAGAAAAAAAAACCTGTCGAGAAATTTCGCTGCGGTCGGAGGACGAGGGCGCGGGCGACGCCGGCCCTGTCCCCTCCCGGGGCGCCCAATTGGCCGCCCCAAACAATACTTGTTGATTATGGCTAATGAGTTAACATCTTAATTCCCTCAATTTACTTCTTGGTATAATAAATACTACGTGAATGAACACACGCCCGGGTCCGCTTGCTCTCTCTAACCAATCGGGACCGGCCTTAGGGGGGGAACGAAACGGAGATAGGGCATCGCTATATAACGCCCGGGGTGGCTACGGCCCTCGCATTCGTGTCCCAGAGCCCGACGAAGATGGTAAGTGACATTTTCTCATTGCACTCGTTGTCCATTCATAAACCGACTAGCGTAAACGCGTCGCGTGTCGTAACCGGCGATAAGACGTCCCCTCGGGGGCGAAGTCCGAGGCCCGCGCCTTCCTCGGACGCAACAGGTCCGCCGCCGCTGTCGCGACTCGCCCGTCAAAGGGGCGACGGCTCGTTGGGAACGCCGCGCACCAACTGCCAACACAAATACGAATTCGACGAATTTTTCTGGTGGTGCCGCCAACACCACCGGAAATAGATAAAATAGATTCCGATTCGTGGAAGGTGGGCTGATGCAACATCTCGCCCGTTTTCGAGAGCCGGTGGCACCGAGGGGGCCGGCCCGGCCTCGCTCTGTGTACGCAAGAAATTTGAACGATCGCAAATTTAATTATCCTGCGGGGTTATAAGAACGGACGCGGTCCTTCTGGGGCGCAGTGCTTCGCCCGGATCCGCGATGGTGAGTCCTAGATTCTTCTTTCGCGGTGTTCTCTGCGGTCGACGCGATTTTTTCGTTATTTATTGCTCGCCTAACCTAGCATTAGTGACTTACGAGTCCCGGAGCGATTCTACCGACCGTAAAGGACACCTCACCGGAGCCTCTCTCTTGGTCCACCCTGTAAAAACAAACGATTTAGTCCGGCACAGTTCCAGTCTTATCGCATCATTTTTTATTGCCAATTTCGTAATTCTAATCACCTCTTACGTAATTATCTCTTTTTATCGTCACGAATTCTATTCTTGTCGCCTGGAGAAAAATACAAAAAATTGACAGTTATCGCACCACTCGCGTCAAAAACCACAGACCACTTTGATTCCGTTTGTTGTTATTTATTACCAACATAACCTGCCATTATGACCGACGTAAAATTCCTATCTAATTTGACCAGAAAATTATCATTTACCATTTTGATACGTTCACAAAATTACAATTCTCCATTAGCGGTAACTTTTCGAAGGCCACTTTGTTCCCACACATTTGACAGGAATTTGTCCATTGACATATTAAATTATTTTTTCCTCGTTAGTTCGTTACATTAAATACCATCAGGATAATCGACCGCCTCTGCTACAAGAAATCGTCAATCATTTTTATTTTCAACGGAAGTGATAAATACTTGCAGTTTTCGTTTCGAATTACTTTCGACATTTGTCATTTCTGGTCAAATCGGAAATAGGATTTTTGTTTGTCTTCTCTGAAAAGGGAAACCCCACGAAACGGTTTTTCATTATGTCTCGTAATAAAAACATCATTCGCGATACAACTTCCGGTTTCTATACTTAATGACATCCCAAATTTTATTGCCAACCTTTCGAAAAAAATTAAAAAATTAACCATCTTGTGTGACATCTTGTATCTACTGAAGACTCCCTATTCAAATACGAATTCTTCTTTTTTTTCTAAAACTCTGCAGTTCGAAAATTTAACGCAAAAAGTAAGACCAGTGGCGTAATAACATTTTTGTATTAACTTAATGATAAGTACTGAAGATATAAGTCATATGTTGTGAGATAAAATCTGAAATACTACTTTCTACAAAAATGTAGCACTGGGGGGCGATCACTCCAGTTGTCCCCCGAGTTGCATCACCACTTGAGATACTTCAAAATTTTAAATCTGCAAATACTATTTCAGTTTGGAATTTAATTCTTTTGGCCACCTTTGTTGACGAATTTTAATAAAATAACTGGTCTCATTTATGTTTAATATCTTGAGATCAAGCTCTTCAATTAGGCTTAGTTTGGTTAATTCGTTGCCAAGTTTTAGTTGGTAGAACTGAAACAAAAGAAATTATGTCGCCTTTCGAATTTCAATTACGAATTTTTCTACTGATGCCGCAAGTTAAAGTTAAAAACAGTGACACACGGTGTTTTATTCGTAGTTTAACAGAAAATGTGCGTTCTTTGGGTACTTTTTCGTAAATTTGGAGCACAATTTGGCTATGTGTCAAATGCATGGCCCACTATGTAGGTATAATGTTTTTTGTGTGACGCAATGACGTCAACAAACGTCAAATTATCGAATAAATTTCGGCCACCTAACCTGCAATAAATAATGTTGGAGTCTCAAATGGTCGATGATGTAACATTCGGTGTCGGTATACCTGAAACGCGACCCGTTGGGCCGGTGATCTAACACTTGATGCCCGCCCGCCCCGCATTCCAGCGAGTCGAATCGAAGTTTGTGCAAAAAGAGCGTTTTCTCGGTACCGGCGGCGGTGCGTACATCACTCGAAAGTCCCCGGCCCCCGGAACGCATCAGCCTTCTTAGGAAACCGCCGCCGCTGCACCACGTGCCAGCTACGTTTAATTAATCACGTACGACTCGTTCTCGGAACCGGCCTTTACATATAGACCTGCCCCTCGTTCTTCCAGGAATCCCTCGAAGGAAAATTGGCGGGGCGTGAGTCACCGGTGCGGTCTTCCCGACGAAGCGCGACCGTTCGATTTTCGAGTTTGACGATCGATTGGTTTCAGGTTTTGCTATCAGTATTATTGGCGGTCGCTGCCTTGCAGCTGTCCCATTGCAGAAGACTGACAGACGAGATGGACAACGAGATTTCGGTGGCTTCCGGATCCATGACCTACCGCGAACAGGAGGAATGGATCAAGATAAGCGCGCCCCCCAAGCCTGTCATCACCAAGACCGTGGGGGCGTACGTGGAGCTCGAGTGCGAGGCCATGGGCATGCCCCCTCCGACCATACAGTGGCTCCGCGGCAAGACCTCCCTCACCGAGGTGGGTCCCGCTCCCCACACTCCTTCGCGTCATGCTCACCCCCTTTTCTTGCAGCACCAGAGCTTCGAGAGCAACATGATCTCCGAGATCCCCTCGCAAGGCCTGGGCAAGATCCGCGCCCGCCTCGTCATCAATTACCTCCTGCCCGTCCACAGCGGCCGCTTCACTTGCGTGGCCAGCAGCGGCTCCAAAGTCGCCACCGCCGACACCACCATCTACGTCATCAAGAAGGAAGGCTTCGAACGCAACTTGACCCAACTGCTCAACACCAAGATCCTCGGCGCCCACCACGTCCCCAGGATATCCCTCTGGGCCCCCACTTACATGGACGTGATCGGCACCAACGTCGTCGTGCCGTGCCGCACCTTCGGCAACCCCAAACCCACCCAGATGTGGATCGACCCCCAGGGAGAAGTCATCGGCGAGGCCGACGGCAGAGTCACCGCCCTCCCCGACGGCTCCCTCAGCATCCGGTCGCTCAGCTGGGCCGACATGGGGGTGTACACTTGCGTGGTGCGCAATATGGTCGGCCAGGATTCGGCCGAGACCTTCATCTACCCCATGAAGGTCAGTCTGGGGGAGTACCCCAAAAACCCCCACTAACACTTGTGTTGTTGCAGGAATCCAAATAACGAAACACGAGGGGCGCAGCTAACGCAATTCATGTCAATCTAGTCAATGTTCAGTTTGAAAATACTCGTAGAATAGTGTGTCGCTCGTTATTTATGGAAATTCCATCTAGTATTTATGAGTTAGGTATTTATACACGTAATTACATTACATGACCTGTGTACTTACTTATATTATTGTAAGGTTTGTAAGTAAATCAATAAAATATTAAGCATTAACGTGTCTCGTCTCTTACCTGTCAATTGTTGACGTCCACTGTGGCTTGCGCAAGTAACAGCGGTGTGGTCGCACCTTTACGCGTTTTTTTGCGTGTGGGGCCGGCTTTACTTGCATTCTGAAATGTCAGCTGTTTATTTGACAGATCCGTCAATCGAATATGAAATTCGCAGTAGATTCTTGATATATCCTCAAACGAATCGATTGAGGCGATGATCTCCCTCACGGACAATTGAAATTGAGGTGAGTGCGAGTTTCGGGTGATCCGTCCGTAACTGTGGGATTTTTCCAGCCCGATCACGAAAAGTGAGGTTAGGTAAAAAATGTACGAAAGTCCGAGTTGTCTGGAGGATCTGTGTTTGGACGCGATTTGTGATAACATTTTGCTGTACGTCAAATCCGACCACACCACGAACAATGACTTGAACAAAGGGAAACGATACAAATTCGCCGATTCCGACCTGTTCCTGTTCAAGGAAATATCGGAGAAACTCTTAGGGAAATTTATCGAAAAAAATATACTATGCGACGCCTTAATGTTTTTATTTAACGAGAACAACACGAAACTGAGCACGGTCAAGTTGAAAAACTGCAACGTGACACAGACTGGTCTGCAAATACTCAAGCAACACAAAATCCTAGATTTAGAATGCGTCAATTTGAAAAACGTCTGTATAGGAAATATTCTAGGTGAGTCGAGTCGATCGTGGCGATTTTCGCCTAACCGGGCCAATTCTAGATTGTCTGAACGAGTGGTCGATCAAGAACATGAGCAACGTGAATTTTTCAAAATGCACCTTCATCGACATGCAGAGGCACAGTTTGATGGTCAAGATCACGAATCTCAAGAATTTGCGGTCGCTCAACCTATCTCACACCGAACTGAACCAGCTGACTTTTCAAATGGTCTGCGAGGATCTCAGATCATTGGAAAAATTAGACATTTCTGGAACCTCCGTCAAAGATCTCAACCCGCTCCTCCTCCTGTCCAAACACTTGATCAGTCTGTCGATAAGTGTGAGTACAGGTGGTAACAGTTGTTGGGAGAGTTGTTGCTCAAATCGAGTTTCCAGGACTTATCTCAAGCGAAAAACTACGTTTCTACTTTGTCGCAGCTGCAACAGTTGCGCCACCTCGACGTCAGCGTCTTCAACGAGAAGCTCGATAACTTGACCGAGTCCGGGTGTCAGGTCGTGAAGCTTGTCGAGGACGTGTCCAGTTTACCAAATCTGTTGTCGCTGGACGTGTCTGGGTGGCGCGACTTCATCCCCGTCGAGACCCTCCACAGATTCGTGGAGGCCCACCCGAAACTCGAGTTTCTGGGCATAGTCCTGAACGAGTGCACTTTCGACCCCATCTTCAGCTGCATCACCACCCATCGGCACGGCTTGACTGTTGCTGGTCTGGGCAACGAGAACCAGATCAGGATCACGCTGAAGAAGTACTGGGAGCGGTCGAACTACGTGCAGAAGGCCCTCTACCACCTGTTCCAACTGACGAACCTGTCGTCCGAAGCGCGACCCGAAATGTTCAACCTGGTGCTGCCCGTGATGGGGGCCCACTCGAATAAGTTCGGCGTGCAGATGGCGGCCACCGCGTGTCTCTACAACCTGACGCGGGGGGACCTCTCGAAGAAGATCCACCCGCGAGCGCTGAGCAGAGGCGTCAACTTGACCTTGTACGCCATGGAGTGCTTCCCCGACGAGTTCCAGCTGCAGAAAAACTCGCTGTTGACGCTCTGCAGCGACACCATCCTCCAGGAGATCAACTTCGATCGTTTCAGGTGCGCCAAGCTGGTCTTGGACGCGCTCTGTGCCTTCGAAGACATCAACATGAACCGCATGGCCGTCGCTATTTGCAGCATCCTCGCCGCCAAAGTCAGCACCGAGGAGACGTCCGAGCTGGGGGCGCGGCCAGTCTACATGCGCAAACTGCTCGCCATGGTGCAAAGTCGCGTCGAGTCGCGCAACTCCGACATAACCTTAAAATTCACCCTGAGCGCCCTCTGGAACTTGACGGACGAGAGTGCTGCCACCTGCACGGTTTTCTTGGAGCAAGGGGGCGCCTATCTGTTTTTGAACGTGCTGAAGACGTTTAAGGACGACAGCGCCATCGAGACGAAAGTGTTGGGGCTGCTGAACAATATCGCCGAGGTGGTCAAGCTGCGGCACAGTCTCATGATGGACTCGCTCATGAACGAGCTGTTCGTCCTGTTGAAGTCGGAAAACATCGACGTCAGTTACTTCGCGGCGGGTATCGTGGCGCATCTGGCGTCCGACGGGGCGGACCAGTGGACGGTGGCGAGCCACACCAGAGCAGAGATGTTGGGGGAGCTGAAGAACGCCGTCTCCCAGTGGAAGGTCCCCGACAGCGAGATGGTCGCCTACAGGAGCTTCAGGCCGTTTTTTACCCTCCTGAGGATCGACATGGACTACCAAGTCCAGCTGTGGGCGGTCTGGGCCATCCACCATGTCTGTACCAAAAATCGTAAGTGGCCTTGAACTTTTCGATTTGTCCGGTTGGCACCCAATTCAAATGACATTTGACAAGTAAAAAAGGAAAATTCAAATAGAAATTTGGAAAACTCTCAAATGTCGAGGTCGAATTTAATTCGAGGATTCTTAAAATAGCCGCGGTAAAAATAACGCGGCAAGAATCGGGAGCAAGTGGGTCGCACCGTATTGTCGTTTTTGGCAGGACCAGACCGGGCCCCAGTCGAGGGCCGCAATCTCATGTTTCGCGACTCTTCAACCCCATCATTTTATTATCCACCAGACAAGAAACAGTTTTCAATTTTGACAGTTTGTTTTTCTTTGTTGACAGCGAAGCGGTACTGCGTCATGCTGCAAGAAGAAAAAGGACACTTGCTCCTGAACGAGCTGATAAGTTACACCGACTCGCATCCCGATATTAAGTTGATCTCGTCTCAGATCCTTGACACTGTGGCCGGCAACGTTTGAGCGAACGAGCGAGTCTTCGAGTATTGTGATTTGTTAATGATCATTCAGTAAAATTTATTTTTTACCATTATTTCATAAGTTGTACATTTTTCTTTCTCTGCGTAGCTTATTAGGTTAGGATTGTTGACTTGTTGTTTCTACTTATTTAAAACGATCGATTTTAAAGTCTGATTTATTTTGTGGTGAAAGCGCCGAAGGGACGCAAGTGCGACAATTCGATCACGATCTGTGGTCGGTGGCGATCCGGTTAATTACTTTTTTCTTGGGCAGCTATTGTAAAGAAACGCGTCGAAATCATCACGCTGGCGGTTCTGCTAAAATGAAAGTTTGGCAGCAGATGGTGAGGAACTTAAGGGAAAAATTGCACTCTTCACGTTCAACTCTTATTTTGATTCTTGCAGATGCTCGAAACTTTTACAAATTTTCTAACGTGCCAAGAATCAAAAAAAGAAAAAATTTGTACTTCAAAACGCAAACTGTGTATACATTAGTGTATCATGTACTCAATAGTTGTTAATTAATTTATGTTTTAATCGTTAAGAATCGACTCGCTTGCATATACAGGAAGTTTCATTTAAGGGATTAAATTATATCCTGTTGTTCTATGAATTTAGGCAATTTAGGTTTCTTGCAAATTGTACCTAGTTTGTAACTGTTAATAAAAAAAAGATCAAACGATTTATTTAAAAAGATAAACCAACAGAATCTAATTGAGAATTAGATTAATTTTGTTGGCAACAGGTAATAATTTGGTCCAAAACTAAAACAATACTCAAAGAAGTTGCATTTAATTGACACCTGTACATACCCCACAAAAACAATTCACGTCAAGTAATGTATATTTTGAGTCACAATGTTGCAAATTTTCACTTTTTACTAATACACTCTGTATAGTCGTGTTGAGTCATCAAATTTTGGAATCGTGTAGTTCGGCCCTTCGGCGTTTTCGCGGTTCGCCACTTTTGGTTGTATAATTACTGAAGACGTGCCAATACGATGTATAATGTCCTGTACAAAACTAATGTATAAATGTTAGAAATTAATTTTATTGTACGAACTAGTCAAATATATCACACGTTAACCGAAACCGCCCATTTGTGTTTGAATTGCGCGCCGCAGCGCCGCCAACCGTCGCGAAAAAAGTCACGAGAGCGGTCGGTCGTGAGGTGAGAATTTGGGCGTAAGAGTAGTACGTGGGTGTCGGAGATGGCGGTCGAGGGCCGGGGGTGGTGCGTTTGGGGCCGGCGGAGGCCCGAGAAGAGCGGTGACGCATGTTGGACGCGTTTCGTGTCGAATTTGATGGCGGCGTTTCTGGGGGAATTTGTCGGTGTGAGGTTTGCGGTTGGCGGACACGCGCACTGATCGTTCGCGTTCGTAGTTCCGATCCCCTCTCAGTATGTTCGGGTGCACCATGTTCCCCGTTTCACAGTGCGGACCGAGGACTGCACAAAGCGCAATGTACCTGCGCCATTACTGTGGAGAGGAACTACGAACAGTTCTGTCAAAGTATATTCGGTTTTCTCGCTACAGGACGACTTTAAATGCAGAATAACGTAACGGATTTGACGCACAGATTACTACGAGCCCTCGACAGTAATTACAATGTAAGCATTTCCATGTTTTTTACCAAATAACACCGTCACTTGCCCGAAAAGCGTACACCATTGCAACTCGTCGACCAGGTGGACTGCACACGCTCGCACTCGGCCGAATCGGGCTCGAAAATTCGGAAAATTTGCGAAAACCGTCGCGGCGAACGTCGAAAAGGCGATCGCGTTTTGTCCCAAATCGTTGAATCAAGGGCGGCGATCGTCGCGAAACAGTTGCCAGTTTTGACAGGTCGGCCAAGATGGGGGCCCGGCCCGCGCGCGGGTGTGCAGTCCACGCGGTCGGAATCGGTCCGATTTCACCCTCACCCCCCGTTCCAGGTCATTGACATGCCTGCAGTCATCGAAATCGTATCGCTACTCGAAAAAGTCACAATTACCAAAGAACTACTCGAGGTAAGTGCCCCCGTCGGTCTTACGGTGATGATGAGAGTGCGCTTTCAGACCACCCGACTGGGCAAGCACGTGAACGAGCTGCGCCGCAAAACCGACAACGATTCGTTGTCGAAGAGGGCGAAGGAGTTGGTCAAGAAATGGCGCAACATGGTCCTGCCCGACTCCAACGGGCAGCTGAAGGCGCTCCAGGAGTCGGCGGAGAAGAAGCGCGCCCCCAACAGGTCGCCCCCGGCGGACACCAAGAGGCCAAAACTGAACGGGCAAACAGCTGAACTGGAATTGTCGGACAATTCGAATTCGAGTTTTAAAGATGTGATAAGTACGAAACTGAAACGCGATGTGATCCTAATTAATTCCGACTCGAATTCGAGTTTCCCCGAGGCCAAGCAGGAGCCGCAGCTCGAACAGCAGCTGCCCAAAAAGCGGGGCAGGAAAAAAGGCTCCAAGAACCACAAGAATCTGCTCGACGAGGCTGAGACCTCCTTCACGAATAAACTGGCCGTCTCCCGGGGCAACTCCAAGGTGAAGACGACGCAAGAACTGATCGCGAGTCTCCAAAACAAGAACAACACGTCGTTGGGGTCGTCGCCGGTCAAGCCGAAGGAAGATCTGAACCTGCGGGCGGCCAAGTTGACGGAGCGGGTGTCCATCATCGACCAGAAGCTGAACACGAACGCCAACCGCTACAAAAACTCCCAACGGAAGAGTTTCCTCCCGCAGAAGATCAGTCTGGGGGAGAGGAACGATCGAGTGATCGAGTCGGGTTCGGTGATCAACGACAAGTCCCTGTTGCCTCCCGAAGACGAGGAGGTGATAATCGTGGACGACGTCGAGCCTTCGGTCGAGGACAAACCGCCGACGCCTCCACCAGAAGTGAAGATCGAAGAGCCGAAGATAACCTCGCTGAGCGTGGAAGATGCTCTGGCGCAGCTGCCTCCTGTCGACGCTTCCATCTTGGAGGAGGAGGAGGAGCCGGAGCCCCAGCCGGCGTGCACCTGCGTCCTGAAGGAGCACAAGGACTTCGCCGTCGACGAGAGCGACGAGTTGGGAGAGCCGTTCGAGTTCGTGGAGGACAGTGAGTGCGGTGCGAGGTTGCACTTCGAGGAGAAATCCCGGAGGGCGGAGATCACGGCCGAAGATCTGCACACGAAGTACATGGAGAACGTCAACGGGAACTGGGGGGTGGGGGTCGCGAAAGGGGGGCCCGAATTGAACGAGGACGGTCTATACGCGAACGTAGTGCCTAATGTAAATAATGAAAGTATACCGAAGGATGTCAAAGCGGACTTTTCGTGCGAGAATTACAAGAAGTACAGCATCTCAGAGTGCGGGGGTGAGAGCGAGGGGCGGACAGGTGATAGTGATCGGGTGTTCCGGGAGTGGCACGAGGTCCTCGACGCACCTTCCTACAACGGCGAAATTTTCAAAATTTTGCCTTACGTTATTATAGATTAAAGTACTAGTCTTGTATTAATTACACCTAAGAAGTTTCATTTGACTTACGAAAGACATGATGGTTTTCTAAGTTCCACATGAGGTGTCATATTATTTTATCGAGACCCGACAACAACCAAAACGTTCTCGCAGGGTCGCCTTACTTTATTTCTTTTCTTGTATAGTTTCCTTTTTTTTTTAATTATGAATATTGCACATCGCTTTTATAATTGTGTATATTTTATTAGCTAGGCAATGTTTTTTGAAAGTGTTACGAGCTATGGTTATAATATATTTAAAAAAAGATGTCAATTTCGCGTTGGCCATTGTTAATTTATTAATTTTTCTTGTTGATACGTTCAATGTTTCAGTATGTTTCGCATTAATTCAATTTTTATGGCAGTTGTTTGTGGGGTTTTTATCGAAGTCGCCCGAACGAGCGGGGCCAGATTTCTCTTCCGTTGTTGTCAGGTATAAAACCAGGTAAATTCCGTTCAGTTCACCATTCTGTATATAAATTTAGTTTCCCATTTTCGAAAATAGTTAATTGTACAAACGGTTCATTTCTCTAGTTCAAAAGTGTCGGTGCATTGCATTTGTAATGTTCTTGATGATATTATTGCCTTTACGACAAAATAAAGATATTTTCTATAAATTTGACACGTCTTTGACTGTGGCCCACCTCCTATTGGGTTGCGGCGCGCACGTGACCGAACGTGATTGGTGCGACGCCCTCACGTGACCTCGTCGCCATGGTAACGTCAACAGGTTGCCAAGTGGAATATAGATTTTAATAATAATAACAAAAATAGTTTGTACAATTTGACAACACGAACGAATTAGACTTGCTCCAGTAAAGGGAAGCCGTCGTCGCCCTGCGCGATGATCGCGTCGACGTTGTAGAACGAGGCGTGGAGTGTGATGACGAAAAATGACGCCCCCAAGACCCAAAACATGGCACCGTGGGCCCCCACCATGTAGTAAACTGGCATAGAGCACAACACCACCAGTCCGTACACTTGCGCCAGAGTCAGTTCCTTCTTGAACAGGACGATCCTCTTTTCTTGGTGTCTCTTGTTGAGCCGGTATCCGGCGTAGAAGCTCCCCGCTATGGCGAACAAAATCAGCGGGGACGTGATCCTGAAAGCACAGTCTTACACGCGTCGGCGCTCTCGCGGCAACTTACAGGCAATACACGATCAGTCCCAGAAAGACAAACAAATAATTGCTTTGGAAATATTCCACATTTCGCATGATCCTCTTGCTGAGTCTGGGGATCGACGGGGGTGCCTTAAAGTTGGACGTCTGCAAGAAGAGGAGCCATGGCCGCACGTTCTGTCTCTGCTGGTTGAACCACTCTTTCGGGTCCGGGACTTGAGTCGGGATTTGGAGAAAACTGAAAGGGACAGTGTGATTTGAGGTTAGGTCGGGGCGACGACTCTCACCTCGGGAACGCAGTCTTTTGTGGAGGACTCGGCGGGGCCATCACCCCCGACACGTCCACACTCACGTCGGCCATCGCCAGCCCCTTTTACGCGAAAGTTTTGCGAGACACTGCACACTTTGACAGATGACGTGTGGGTCAACGTAACACAATAAAAGTGGGACAAGACACTGGGGCCCAGCGGCTCCAACACTGTCACCGTGGATCGTCTCGAATTACTTTTCTTCTGTGACCTGACCTGGTGTGTTGCGAAATCGGCCGTAAAATTACTGACTTGTTTTGACTTGTCTTACGTCAGTTAAGCATACGCCCACTCATGGCCTCTTTCCCTGGAATTTATGGTCTCGCAAACCGGCCTTAACGACAACTCTCCAATAATGGTCCCTCTAATTATCGCCGACGATGGGTATTTTATGGTAAACAGAATCGTTAAAAAGACGTAATATCCCGACCTTGCGATAACGAACACAGTTCTGATTCAAATCGCGCGGGTGGAGTATAGAGGGCGCGCGTGTCTCGACCAATCAGACGCGAGCTTGGTCGCTCCTGATTGGTCGAATTGAAACCCAGATGCGTCGATTTTCGTAACCGTTTTAGTGTCCAAAATAAAGCGTGTGTTTGTTTTGTTGGCAGATTTTAGGTGTTTTTCGAGTGATTGTGAGTAAGTTAGTGCATATGGACGATGTCGTTTATCCGTCGATTGACCCCGGAGATTACCGTCGAGTCGGAGTCCCCCAACGACCTGGACTCTTCGTCTGGGTGTGAGTTGTCTTTCGAGCTGTCCAGCGACAATTTGCGGAGCCCCTCGCCCAAACTCAGCATGAAATATCTGTTAAACACGCCGGGGCAGAACCCTTCGTTCAGTCCCCCGTACAAGAAAGTCAGAGCTTTGCGCCTGTTTGACAGCCCCCTCACACCCAAGACCATCATACAGAAATCGGCGACGACGCCGGCCCTCAGGGGCAGGCTGTTCAGCGACAAGCCGCGGATCGCCACCAATCCCAAGCCAGAGAAACCCACCGCCAACGTGAACCCCTTCACCCCGAACGGTGAGTCTCTGCGAGAGGTGTGCCCCCCGAGGCTAATTTCTTTTGTAGGGATGTACCAGACGAAAAAGCGGTTGCGGCCCAACAGTTCGCTCACCATTCCCAAGTTTGATTTGAACGACTCGGATGCGTCAGACGTCGAGAATGAGCCCCCGGCGAAACGAGTCCCCTTGCAAGAGAACAACATCCCTCGGTACCACCAGGAGTTCCTCGAGTTGGAGTTGATCGGGACCGGTCAGTTCGGCTCGGTTTACAAATGTATCAACCGACTGGACGGATGCATTTACGCGATAAAGAAGTCGCGCAAGCCAGTGGCGGGGAGCGTGTTCGAGAAGACTGCGCTGAACGAGGTGTACGCCCATGCCGTCCTGGGCAAGCACCAACACGTCGTCCGGTACTTCTCGGCGTGGGCCGAAGACAACCACATGATCATCCAGAACGAGTACTGCAACGGGGGCTCTCTCGCGGACAGGTTGCAAGAGGGCCCCCTGTCCCCCGTCGAGTTGCGTCAGATGTTGATGCACGTAGCCGAGGGCCTCCGGTACATACATTCGGAGGCGCTGGTCCACCTGGACATCAAACCCGGCAACATCTTCATATCCAAAGAGAAGAAGATGCAATTCACGAACTACGACTCGGCCGACGACGGTTTCGAGGACCTGGACGAGAATCACTACGAGGAGGAGCTGACGTACAAGATCGGCGACTTGGGGCACGTGACCAGCATAAACGCGCCCCAAGTGGAAGAAGGCGACTGTCGCTACCTGCCCAACGAGATCCTGCACGAAGACTACGCCCACTTGCCCAAAGCCGACATCTTCTCGTTGGGCCTGACGATGATAGAGTGCGCCAGTGGGGGCCCCCTGCCCAAGAACGGCGACGCCTGGCACAAGCTGAGGAACGGGGAGGTGCCCGAGCTGCCCCAGAGCCTCAGCAGGGACATGCTCGCCCTGATCGAATCGATGATCCACTCGAATCCGACGATGAGGCCGGCCGCTTCGCAAATACTCCACCACCCGGCGCTCTGTCCCGTCGGGAAGAAGACGAGGGCGCAGCTGCACAGGGAGCTGAACGCCGAAAAGCTGAAGAACGAGATCTTGTCCAAGCAGCTCAAGGAGGCGGCGATCTGCATCAAGTCGATAGCGCCCGAGAGCAAGCTGAAGGGGGTGTCGAGGCTCAGCAACAGGCTGATCGGCAAGAAGGTCAACCGGAGCATCAGCACTACCACGTTCTAACGACTGAACGAAAAGTATTGGTTACTAGAAGATGTTTTTAATTTATTCTTTATTAATTATCCTGACACTCCTAGTAATTCGTGGTTGATGAAATCTATTTTCGTTTCTGTAAGAAATGAAATTTAGGCTATAGCAGACGTGTAGACTGATATTTTTCAAAGCTGTGTTTCTCCAATCGCAAGGCTGTAACTGTATTGTTAACGAATTCTCGAGCTTGTTTGTCGTTTTTATGATTAATCAAAATTGCAGGTTTTTCATTTAAGTTAAGCATTTAAAACTCGTCTTTTTTAATTATTTTTTTTATTTTACATATTTTATAATTATAGCTTAGATTTATTTAAAAGTACTTGTTATATTATGTGATAATTATTTTTAAAAAGTTAAGTATAGTTTTATGGAGACGTATTGTAAACTCTACATTCCTTATATAACTTGTGCCTTAGTCGCATCAATTTATCGTAGCGAATTGTTAGTGCATTTTTATTGATTCGAAATTGTAATAATACCAAATAAACGATTCGTCGCTTTTCATAAAAATTTTCACAAAATTCAAGTCACCCGCCATGGTCCCACCACCAATCGAGTTGTCCCAAATAGAGGAAAATGCTTAAAAAATAAACGAACCGATCCAACTACTCTATGTTGCATTTTATCGATTCGTCAGCATCGGGGGCAGCGTCACCTTTGCCCCCAAACGTGTTCCTACCCCATTTGACATATTACCAACCTCGTCACCCGAAATCCCTGCTTGTCAGCAACGTCAAAACAATGTAAATACTCAACACAACCCTCAGCCCCTAAATTCGACACGATGATCAGCTTTATAACGTTCGTGTAAGCAAAACCAACCCTGCACTCTCACCCCTTAGTGAATTGTATTTCCACATAACCTCACTTCTCGTTGCAGGGCTTCTCTGGTGTATTCAACCGATTTTCTCATTTTCGCCTGCCTGAGCACCGTTCTAATCGTCGGAGTGGTAATCCCGCTGGTTTTCTTCTACTTGCGCTCGAAATGTCGCCGCCTGAAAGAGAAAAACAACGCCGCCAAGCTCCAGGTGGGCATTTTCCACCCCTACTGCAACGCCGGCGGGGGCGGCGAGAAGGTCTTGTGGGTGGCTTTGCAAGCTTTGCAGAAACAGTAAGTTGGAGACGCGCAACGTTGAGGTTTTATTGGAAGACTTGCAGATTCAAGAATGCCGATTTCTACATCTACACAGGCGACATTGAGGCGACCCCGGCCGAGATTTTGGAAAAGGTGGCGAAGAATTTGAACGTGAAGGTCGACAAGAATGTCAAGTTTGTGTATTTGACCAGGCGGAAGTGGGTAGAAGGGGCGCAGTACCCCTATTTCACGCTGTTGGGGCAAGCTTTGGGGTCTATTTATCTCGCTTTTGAAGCCATAAATAAACTAGTTCCTGGTATATCGATCCAAGTCTCACCGATATCTTTCTGATCGCGTTTTTATAGATATTTTTATTGACACCACGGGCTTCACTTTCACTCTTCCGCTGTTCAAATATTTGGGGCGGTGCAGAACAGGCTGCTACATCCACTACCCCACCATTACCAAAAAGATGATGTCGCGGGTGTCAAATCGCCAAGCTATCTATAACAATCGCAGCATCATAGCGCGCAGCCCTATATTCACGCACGCCAAGTTACTCTACTACAGACTCTTTGCATGGGTGAATTACCAATTCTAGAGTCTCAATCTGTACTAATTGAATGTTTCAGTTGTACGCTTTGGCGGGTCAATGCTCTGACACGACTCTAGTCAACTCTACGTTCACTCTAGAGCACTTGACCGAGCTGTGGGGGCGCCCTTTGCATTTAGTGTATCCGCCTTGTGACGTAGACCACTTGAAAAAAATCTCTAGGCTGAAAGAGAAGCCCCGAAAAATCCGCATCCTGTCTTTGGCGCAATTCCGCCCCGAGAAGGACCACCCCTTGCAGTTGCAAGCCCTGTACGAGCTCCGCGAGATCCTGAACGACGACTTCGACAACGTCACTCTGGTCCTGTGCGGGAGCTGTCGCAACTCCGACGACAGCACCAGAGTCGCGGATTTGAGAGACCTGAGCAAGCACTTGAGTCTGGAGAACAACGTCGAGTTCAGGGTCAATCTGAGTTACGAAGACTTGCTGGAAGAGTTCCGAGGGGCGTACATAGGGATCCACACGATGCTGGATGAGCACTTTGGGATCAGCGTGGTCGAGCAGATGGCGGCGGGGCTGATAACGATAGCGCACCGCTCCGGGGGGCCCCTGTTGGACATCATTGAGACGTCCGAGGGGTCCAGGCTGGGTTTCCTGGCGTCGACTCCCGAGGAGTACGCTTGCGTCGTTAAGTACATCCTGAAGAGCGACGAAGAGGAGATGAACGAGATCAGAGAGAGGGCACGGGCGTCGGTCGACAGGTTCAGCAGCAGGAAGTTCCAGGAGGAGTTTTTGCGGGCGATAGATCCGCTGTTCAAGTGATTTATTTGTTGTTTGATGACAATAAAGAATAAGAGTTGACAAGGGTTGTTTGAATTTGGCGGGCGGCGCTTGCGCACTGAGAGAACGGAGTTTGCCACCAGATGTCGCGGTGGTTTGAAAGGTGAAAGAAAGGCATATGGCGTACGTTTCTATTTTTGCTAAAATCGTGACAAATTAAAGTAAAAAACGGTGTGTGTTGTGAGTAAATAACAATAATAGTTGAAAGATTGTTCATCGTGCATCACACAAATGTCCCGCGTCAGAGTTATCCGGTGATTTTCTGTTTGTTTACGAATGTGCGTATGTTGAGTTTTTGTTGACGAATTATTATAAAAACGGACTGTGATATTAAACTTAGTTGTAACATAATAAAAAATTAGTTTCTTCATTTCATATTCTCAGTAGATTCCTCGACTTATTATTTATTAACTACTTAGGGCCGATCTAGCACATAAGTGATATATAAAGAAACACACAAAGACTGATCGAGTTTGGACGAATTTTTACCAAAGACAGAAAAGACAGTTTGTACATACGAGTTTTACAATTACGCAAGGATGTCCGTCACGGAAGAAGCCTCGGCCGCCGCCAACGCGACCACCGACGCAGCCCCCGGAGACACCCCGACCGCCAACGGTGAGTGCCCCCTTTCCGACCCAGAAATAACAATGCGTTACGCAATGCCCCCGACGCGTTTTTGACGTTTGCAACTGACCATTGTTTCCAACTCCATTGTCAGATAGCGATAACATTTTTTCCTCAAAAAAAAAAGAAACAATTGGGGATTCACAGCGACTGATAATCCTGCCTCGACGTGTCCTACAAGGCCGAATTTTCGTACTCCTCGCTGATAACAACGCCGCCTCCGTATGTCATAGAGAAAATTGCTAATTAGAAGTTGATGGA
Organism: Tenebrio molitor; assembly: GCF_963966145.1. Lineage (NCBI taxonomy): Eukaryota > Metazoa > Arthropoda > Insecta > Coleoptera > Tenebrionidae > Tenebrio > Tenebrio molitor. Next base: position 5,309,335 of record NC_091049.1, read on the forward strand.
AGTGCTGGGAAAATTCAATTGAAATCTCACCGTCTCGGGAGGCTTTGATCAGTGACGTAACAACATCATTCCGCCCATCTACGGATTTATTTTGAAAATAATTGCAACGACGTCGCGTGGGAGGGACTTTTCTGTCGATTTCGCGACACCGATGGACAAGATCGGTGTATTTTTAACTCGTCTACAGGGTGACACAACGAACTTGTCGGTTTCCATGCCAGATCGGTCGACCCGGCATTTCAGCCAGGCGGCTCCGCTTGATCTGTTCAAACTCGACGTTGACGGATGATCCGAAACGCTGACGCAATTGTCCGCCTCGTTGTTTACGCGTCAGAGCTAGAGAGTCTCAGTTTTCCAAACACATCGCAAGATTAGATTCGACGAGTTGGGTATTTAATTACAAGATTCGTAACGTGTTGGCAACAATGAATCAAAGAGAAAAAAAACAACGTTCCTCCCTGTCTCGACTCGACCCTTCATTCCTCAAGATGTTGTCAGCAATGTTTTGATGTTATGCGTGTTAATTGGTCGTTTCGCCACCTGTTTCTTAATGTACAGGGTGATTATCGTCGTGAATTTGAAGCGTTCGTGAAGTGGTAATCGACGGACGTTCGAAGTGAATGCCATTTTAGAGGATTATCATGCCTGACAACCTGTCTCGATAATAGATAGAACGTGATTGTATTGTAAATTGCTCTAGATGGAGGTTTAGGGTTTTCGCTGTGGAAATTTTAATGGGACCGACGCATCAACCCCGCCGTTTGAAGCGGATTGAAATGTGGACTCCGCTTTTGTATACGGGGTGGGCGAGAAAGTGTCATTTTCGGTGTCGACTCGAGATAGTGACAATCGACTTGGATACAAAAATTTCGCACGGAAAATTTCTCGTGCGAGGATGAAAATAGAAATTTCACTTTGCAGCTTTCCAACGAGGAAACCGTGAGGTTTTTTTTCAATCTAAAAATAGAAATTGTTTTGACTTTACTTGGAAATCTAGCAGATTTTGACAGCTTCTGTTATGGGCGTATATAGGGTGTTGCATAAAAGCGTTTTTAAAGAAATAAAAATATACAGTATACAGGGTGTTTGATGAAATTGCCGATTATCGTAGTTTTCGTAATTTCCACAGTGCGTAATAAATATTGTCGATTGTTGTGGTCGAAAAAGTATTAACAATTGACAGTGTCGATGGTCAATTATTGTCGAAAACAACTGTAGTTGATCCCAAGAAGCTAAATAGGAAATAGTTTTTGATCGTTCAGAGTGGGGTGATGAAAAACTGGAAAGAAAATGTTCTAATTCTTATGTCATTAAAAACTTAACTCGATGCGTCAAATTCGATTATTTTGAAATTGAAGGACAAACGTCTGATTAACTTGTCAGTTCTTAGTACAAGTTAGTTCTAACGGTGGCGTAAACCGATATTGCAGTATCAATTCTAGAAATGCATATAGATAAGTCAATTAACCGTCTTAGCATATTATAAATGGCAAGATTGGTAATGTATGCATCTCTTGTCCGCTTATATCTAAAGAATTACTGAACAGATTTTGATGGGATCGTCTTCACGTTACCAATCAAGATTTCAATTGAGTTTTTTTACACATTTCGCCAGCGTTGTGATCTCGGTTAAATTTTCTAACAAAGAAATTGACTTCCAAGCGAACTTTCAAAAATGAAATTAATATTAAGGTCAAGATGAAATCGGCCCTGGGGAAAAACGTCCACGACGATTTTTTTTCTTCATTAAAAATTGTTGAAGTCGATTGTCGGAAGGACCTAGCACGATAAGTGATTTTTTTCGAAAATATGTAAATGATAGCAGGTCCTGATTTACACGTTATTTGTTGTGCTTCTCTCAAAAGAGGAAACCTAAATCTAGTGGAAGACCTAGAAGATTCTATCGGGTGTTCATTTAATTTCTCGTCAAAGTTGGCATTGAAGAGTCGATTGTGAACGCACCACGGATTAACTGTTTAAATCTAACCTCACCTTTTTGCGTGGTTTGTGTTTTTATTTTGCAGACACGTTCACAATCGACTCGCAACGCCAACTTTGACGGAAAATTTAAATGAAGACCCGATACTAAATACCGATTACTGAGAATGAGGAAGTGTCAATTCTGGAAATGGCTATAGATGAGTGAATTAGTTGACTGATTCAGATGACTGATTTGCTTTGTTAGATTATTCGAAGGATCTCGTATCGCAATGTCAGTAACGGTGACTCATTCTTATAGGAACCGTTCTCAAACCAAAATCATTTTTGATCTTGATCAAACTTTCCAAGTACATGGACGATTGGCTACTTCATGACAGTTGGTGTTGGTTTAGTCAAGTTAATTCGTATACGAGTATTTTTTGTTTTTCACAGCCGTTCTTGACCATATTTTCTTTTTGAACATATGGTCCGTGTATGTGTGATGGATGTACGAACGACACGTATTCTTAATCGCAGAAAGAAATAGAATTTAGAATGCCTGTATGTTGTTCCCGGAAGGACTGAGAGGGTATCGACTACCTACCTGGAAGGGCCAGCTGTCTCCATTTGGGTTTCTCTAAAGTGAATTAGTAATTCCCAGTGAAATATTGAAGTGGGTTTATACAGGATACGGTACTGCTACAAACTAAAAAAATATATAAATTTAAATTGATCGTATTCTTTGTCCATAATAAGTAGGCAAAAAATGTGACATTTTTGTCAGTTTCACAACGATAAGAACGTACAAAGTGTCTATGAAAGAACGAATATCAAGAGTCGTGTGGAATTCGAATATTCGATTTTTGCCGTTCTGTAGCATAATGTAGAAAAAGAGAGGTTATGTAAGTTCATTAATGACAGGATTTTTATAAAGACTGTTGTAAGATGAAAAGTAATTAGAATATAGAAAAACTGAAGAACAAGCAAAACATTAAGATTCGAACTTACAGCTGACGCTAAGATTTTATAATTTGACATTGGACTGTTGACATAGTTCGATACAATAAAATTATAGAGCCGCACAATTCCACAGGACTGTTGATACACGTTCTTTTATTAACACTTTGAGAGTTGAGTCTTTACTACTTTGCGTTTTGTTTCAAATAAACATTTATAAACAAAAAATCTGTTTTTTAATCCACACACACAAAATTATCACCATTTGTTTCAAATAAACATTTAAAGAAAAATGTTCTGTTTTTTTAATCCACAGACACAAAATTATCCCGTCAAATTACATTCGGACTTTTTTTTCTCCAGATAATTTTCTGTGTTGATCGTCATATTTCTAGGCGACAAGCTTATGTTGGAAACAGAAAATTGTCGGATAAAAAAAGCTGTTGTGTAAATCACAGTCCATAGAAAATGGCGAAACTGATTGAAAATGGTTGGCACATATCGTGACCGGCATAATTTGAATTTGTTAAATATTTTTGCTCAGAACATTTAACAAGTCAATAAATTGTACATTATTATACAAGTTTTATAAGACGCTTGATTGTGTCACGGGTTGGTTGGGGCACGACGAACACAGTGAGGAGTGTCACAGTGCGTCTTGTAATATACTATTTTTTCTACTTTGGTCGCATTAATTTGATAAAAACTCAAAAATCTAATTATGTATGAACTAATCTAGGGACTTTTGTGTGGCATGAGTTATAGTGGCATTTCTGTGAAATTTACGTCAAATGTCGAATGTTTTAATTGTTAACAGCGTGCTATTGCAGCAATACCAACGTAATACGTATTAAAAAAACAAAAACGGTTTTACAAAAAGTTCCTTTTTCTATTTTGCGTTTAGAATAAGTCTGTTCTAGTACCCAAATGACGTCATTTGAGTGCTTTAATAGGTCGTTGGCGTGTTAGAATAGACTAGTAAAATTTACTGTATTGATGTTGGTAGCGTGAAGTGTCAACTGACAGACGTCAAAAAATAAATCTCGCAGAGAACAAAGCTAATTAATAAATAACAATGAACAAAACGTTTAATTTTCATTCTGGGATTTGGACTTCTTCGGCAGTATATTTTCTAACGTCTTTTGTGCAATTTGCCTAATTTGCGGCGGCGTTAGTGATAAACTTTGTTCAGCATTCATTTTCAAACATCAAATGCGAAAATAAAAAAAAATTGACGTTTTGAATTAATTTTTTTCACAGCCGGCTAAAATTATGCCACATAAAAAATGTCACCAACCACCGCGAAATTCCCTACATTTAAAATTTTTATTTTTTATTTATAAAATGGTATAAAGCGGCAAAATAGAAAAAATAGTATAAAAGATTCGTTGCAGAAGGTCCTTCAAGCACTCATTTGTTCCTCAACTCGCCGCTACTCAGCTCGTTTCGGAATTTCAAATTCGTGCTTGAATAGATGCCTTTCTGCAACTTATATTTTAATATAATTATGTACTATTTTTGTTTAACACTGTCAGAATTTGAGAATTTTCTCCTATGTGAACGGATTTTGATAAATGTCACCACTTGTCAAAACGAAACGTCAAGCTAATTTTAAAGATTTTAAGTGATTTGGACTCTTTAAGGGGCTCGTCGAACAAAAAAACGTATTCAACTTGTTCATGTGTCAATTGGGCTTTTTTGGCACTCGTGCCAAAAAAACCCCAATTTACACAAGAACTCGTCAAATAAACTACTATTATGACACTACTTTTAATTTCACAGTTTTGGTCCACGAGTGCCAAAAAGCCCGATTTACACACAAACGAGTTGAATACGTTTTTTTTTTTTTTTTGTTCGACGAGCCCCTTAAAGGCTCCAATCGCTTAAAATCTTTAAAATTAGCATCTTTTCTGCCTTGCAAGACGCCCCTATTATGTAATTAAACTGCTGCGTTTCTGCTTGCCGACAACTTTATTAAAACTATGGCCATTCATTACTTTTTTCTCGTGTTTTTTTCCCTTTCATTTTTATTTTTCTTCAATTAAACTTATGCCAACTTATCGCTTGAATAATTTAATTTAACCGGCCGTATCGCATTGTTTACTGTTTACTCATCTTCATTTTTCCCTTATCGAAACTGATTAACAGTCATGCAACAAAGCTGAACGATTTTTGTTGTCATTAAAAAACACAATGGTCGTTGGCGCGTCTTTACTAGCTTCGTACCGATTGTCAAAAATGTTGCCAACCATGAAAAAGAATAGATCACTGAAAGTAGATCACGTGTCCGATTAATTAGGCAAGATTGCGATTGTCCCCTGGACAATATCCTGTCCCGTCCTCGAGTTCTCGCCATTTTATCATCGACACCTTTTTGCACGGTCGTTTTTCTAGCGCAGTGCTTATCGGTTGATTTTGGTGTCGCCATTGCAGTCGTTCGAAACGAACACTTCCCAGCGAATCGAGTGGAAAAAGTGTTAAGGAAAAATTTCATTGCAGTTTGGTTTGTCGAAAAATGGCGAGAACTAGAGGTCCCAAGAACAAACCGGGACCGAAAGTGTTGGGTGGGGTGGTTCGTAGCACTGTCAGGAAACACGTTTCGTGGAGTACAGTGGTCGTCGTAGGGGCGAAGACCTGTCCTGATTTTGTCTTGTGTTTTTCCAGGGGACGAACAGGGCGGAGTCAGCCTGACCGGCACACCGGAACTCTCCGACCCCGCCATCCTCGCGGTCAACCCGAAGTTCCGCTACGGCAAGGAGGAACTGCTGAAGCTGAGAGACGCCCCCCTGTCCCAGAGGAAGCCCGACTTTTTGGACGTGAACGAAGTGTAAGTTCCTGCACGCACCGAGCCGAGTCGATTTTATCGGGGGGCGGTTTCAGGTCGCCGACGATCTGGGACCCCACCAGGTGGAACTTCGACAGGAAGAAGTCCGACACCCCGACTGAGAACGGCGCGAGAGTCGGCGACGAGCACAGGGTGAGTGTCGCGAGCGCGCGCGCCGCCTCCGCTAACCCGCCGTCCTTGCAGAGACGGCCGGGGGACCCCCGCGAGCGCATCCGCAAGGAGAACGACGGCATCGTCTTGAGTCCCCAGCGCCGCAGCTTCAACTCGGGATGCTGCGTGCCGGGACGCGAGCCCCGCTCCAACGCCAACCGCCCGCACAGCCCCCTCGGCAAGAACGACGCCTCGGCCCATCTGGGAGGCGGCGGCCGAGAGATACCGACCAGCAGGCGCATAGGGAGCGGACGCATCCTGAGGGACTCGTGGGATTTCGGCGAGAAGCAGGAGGCCGGTGCCGATGACTACAACTTCAGGCCGCAACAGAGGAACGACAACGCCGACAGACGGTCGTTCGGGCGGGACTTTGACGTCGGGAGGGACAAGGAGAAGGAGAGGAGGAACGGGAGCAGGTTCAGCGACAGGAGGAGGATCGGTGAGTGCGGGAGGTTTGAATTGTCGGTTGACGTTTGACAGGGGCGGGGAGGTTTGAATTGTCGGTTGACGTTTAGGTGGCGCTGCGGTCGGCTTGCTGTCAACTCGTCAAAATCATTCCAAGTTTTTGCAAATACGATACTATTTATCCGTAAATCAAAGTAAACAGACTGAATCGTTTGATTTATTTGCTTTTGAAGAGTAATAAAGGTCCAAGGAAAACAGAGGTATTTCATTAAAAAAAAAAGACCACAAGGGCTTGTCAGTTGTTGAGTAAATTAATTATTAATTCATAACGAACGGAAATTAACGTTTTCCCGATTCAAAAAGTAATTAAGTAAAACAAACAGATTTGGTTTTTCGTTTGATAAAAAACAACCGTCACAAATGAACTATTTTTATTAACTCAGTCCCCGATCGATGCTACCTCATCGGGAATGTTATTTAAATGGTTCAGTTTGTTGCGCCAATAGAAATGAGGTGGTCCTCGAGATATGCAAAATTTCACGTCGAGCGGTTTAGTTCTTTCTACGTAATACATCAGGTAAAAATTGCACATTTCGTTCTCGTGATCGGGACCCACGATGGTACTGTCCGTTTTGTTGGTACTGTCCATGGTACATCTTGCTGCAAGTCGGTCTTTGTACCTTATCGAGTTTTCATCTAGAACTGGACGAAACGCTTGAGGGGTGCGTGGATCTTGTCTTCCTAAAAGTGTCCACCGGTCCGTACCAGAATCATCCCTTCGAATGACATAGCCAGAGACGTCTTTACCCAAGTGGTGGGTGTGGACCCTGTAGGCGAAGGGATGAATTGTTTTATTTTCCTTGATCTGACACAAAATTTCCATGCGCGTGACGGTACGGGGTGGTATGGTACCCTCGGACGCCAGTAACAACACTCCAGCCAGTTTATTTCGTGGTCTCTCTGTGTATACGACGTTCAAACCGGAAGTGTCGTTTTTGTTGGTTTCCGAGTAGTGAATTTGGAGTACCAAGTAGTGGATTCTGGTACCTTTGCCTATTTGGAAACCGACGTTTTTGGGTAATTTTAAAGGTTCAGCGTTGGGAGTCCAGGCGTAGATTATGGTGGGAACTTCGGTACAAGGATTGGCGTTTGTCTCTTTGGAGTCGAACTCGGAAGTGGTTCTGCCGCAGACCCAATGGGTTAGGGTTTTTTGAGGTTTTGAACACCCGACAACGACCATGTGATGTAGATTTGCAGTGGCGTCAGGTTCAAAACCTGTAACGTATAATGTTTTGCGAGGAGTGAGTTTTAGGGTTTTGCAAAGGTATGAATTTTGATCGTCGAGGTGAACGTGCGGCATGAACAACGGGAGTTTTTTCGCTTGGGCCAAACAGGATGCGTGGGCGACAAATAAAGTTGTGATCACAGCCAGAGTCAGCATTTTTTTCTACAAGAGTTTAGTTGAAATTGTTGGCAGACGACATTTTCCATTATGAAGTTCGCGACTGTCATGTTTTGACATTTGACAGACGGACGTGGCTTTGTTTTTTTTTTATAAAATTTGATTTTATTTTGTGGCAGGTGAGAGTCGCGATGAGGAGCCCGAGTGGTTCTCGGGGGGCCCGTCGTCGCAAAACGACACCATCGAACTGCGAGGCTTCGAGGAGTCGGAGCGTCTGGGCAAGAAGAAGATGTCTCCGTCGCAGGCGAAACGGGCCCGCGACTGGTTCAGGAAGAAGACTGAGGTGGCGAGCGTGACCGAGGAGAAGGACGAGATCAGCATCGAAGGCGGTCCCGGTGGCAGATCGACACCGACCCCGCAGGCAGGAAACGGGACCGCAGAGAGCGACCAGAGTTCGACGGCACAAGCGTCGATCAGCTCGTCGAACAATTCGGAGGCGGCGAGCGGCGGTGACGGCGACGGCAAAGGCAAACAGAACCCGGAGAAGAGCCTCAACGATCAGTCGTACATTTTTGAAGATATCCTGAAGTCGGACACGATCCCCGGCTTGCCGGGGTTGCTCACGGTGAGTGGTCGGAAAGGCTGTTTTTCGCGTCGTGATCGACCGGTTGCAGAACGGCGTGGGGGGCGACGGCGACACCAACGCCAAGTCGCGCTTCAGCAAGTGGTTCTCGGCCGAGACCAACAACACCTCGGACAGTCGGCGCTCTTCCGTCCAAGACGAGACCATCATCAAGAGTCTCTTGAAGGATCTGAACGAACCGAGCGTGTCGATTCCGGGCGACTCGAACTCGTACTTCGCTCCGATCTCGCCCGCCGCCAACACGGGGACCAGTCTGGGGGCGGCGGGCGGCGGTTCCAAGTCGATCAACATCATGGAGATGCTGCAGAGGGGCAAGCAGAACGAGTCGGCGATGAAGTCGCGTAAGTTGTCGACGGTCGAGAGCGACGCCGAGATCGACCGGTGAGTTTTTGCAGAGGTTTCCGGCCGCATCATGAACCTGAACGAGCTGGAGGCCAAGATGAGACAGAACTCCGAGCCCCAGATGCACAAACACGCTCAAAAGTCCGAAGAGGACATGACGGCGTTCAACCGATTGGTGAGTGCGACACGGTACCCAGGCAGGAGGAGGTTATTGACGAGGGATTTTGCGCAGCTGGCCCACATCTCCAGCGGTCACAACGCCACGGCGAACGGCCCCATGGCCAAGAGCCAGCCGATGAGTCTGATGGAGATGCTGTCGCATTCCCAGCAGCAGGACGAGGTGCACGCCCGAATGGCCCAGCTCCTGGGACCGGCCAGTCCCGGCGCTTCACCCCACGATATCGCCTCGCGGCTGCAGCAGAGCCAGCAGCAGCACAAGCAACAACAGGTGAGGGATGCCGTCTTCTCGGCAGGACGCGCCTGTGAACGGACGTGTTGCAGGTGGAGATGCTGACCAAGCTGATGAACGCCGGGATGCAAGTCAGGGCGTCGCCCCTTCCCGAGATGGGACTGCAACAGAGTCGCGAACTGCTCAATCGGCCGGAAGCTCAAGCCATCCTCCAAGGTGAGTGCGTCTCGTTGGCAGACGGACGTCTCGCGTTCGTTTTTCTTTTTGTTTTGGTTCTTTTTGAAATGCCACTTTCGAAAGGTCTGAAAGTCGGCGACATCACGCCCCAACATTTGTACCAGCAACTGGCCAATCCGGCTCTGCAGCCCCGCCACCGCGAGATGCTCGTCACCATATTGAAATTACAGGGTGGGGGCGTGGGACCAAGTCCGAGGGTACTGAGTCCCGTCGCCCCGCATCCGATGTTCCAACAGCAACCGCAACAGCAACAGTTGCGCGTTTCGCCCCTGCCGCCGAACGGTGAGTCCGTAAGAGACACGCGCCGACAGCCTCCGAGTGTCTCATTCATCTGTTGGTTGCTTTACGCTTTGTTTATGTATTTATTTTTCGATAGTGTCGTGTTTCGTTTTATTTTGTCGTAGTGCTTTCTAGGTTTCTCTCCCGCAATATAATCCTCATTGGTAGCTTGGCCTAGTACGCTTTTGTGACGTGCCGCGCGGTCAAAATATAGTTATCAGGTGATTTTTTTTTGGCCACGCTGTGTACGATGTGTGCAGGTGTGATCGACGAAATTCCGCCGCAAATCTTCTGGACGCGGTCTTTCGTCGACACCCAGTATATTAAATCCACCACATTTTCGACCAATCACGTCCACTCTTACAATTATACCCTGTTATTGTTACATGCAGCATACTGTGTGTCTCCAATAATGGCCACAAGTCCAAACACCCTCACTGTACCCGGTGAGTCATTTCGATTCTTTCACCCATCATTCACTGGCACACTTAAAAATTTCCATCGATCACCGCCGGACGACCAAAATGGCGACCATAGAAACTGACACGTTGCGATTTTGTTTTCTAGCCCTGCACCAGCGCATCCCGTCGCCCCGCGAGCTCCAAGTGCACACTCAGAACATCCTGCAGAGGGCGCTCATTAAGAAGAAGCTGGAAGAGCAACAGGAGAACTACCGCAAGAAACAGGAGATGCAACAGCGAGGCCAAAGTCCCAGCAACAACAACAATAATAACAACAACAACAACGCCCAACAGCCGACCAAGAGCGTGTCGTCGCCGACCCCGCTGGCTTTCACTCCGACCTCAGTATTAAGAAAGATGACGGCCGAGAAGGACGAAGGTCGGTACCAATTAGTCGATTTCGTTTCGGGTTCGTGGAGTGGATCGGTTTTTTGGTAGGTGGCAAAGACGTGAGCAAGCTGGTGGAGGGCGGCAAGTTGAGCCAAGGTCGCGCCGTCACCGGCATGCGTCCGCAGACACAGCAGCAGACGCAACAGCCGCAACAGTGGGCGCCGTACCAGATGAACGTTAAGCAGGCTGGACGTCCCATCGTCAAGGCCAACAGTTTCCAACCGCAACAGCAACAAGAGCAGTTCTTCACGCAGCAACAGCAGCAGAAATTTCTCAGCCAGCTGCAACAGCAGCAGCAGAGAAAGCCGCCCTATCACGGTCACGGTTCGATGCCAGGTCATCATCCACAATATCCCAACGCTAATAATCAACAGTTCTCCCAGCTGACGCAACAGCAGCTGAGGGCGCAGCATCAACAGCACGCCAGGCCGTCGAACGTCCAACAACAGGGACAGCAACAGCAGACGTACGGGAACCAGCAAGGAAGCGGATCTTGGCAACAGTACCTTAATCCACAGCAAAGTGAGTACGAAGCGGAGGCGGACGTCGTCCTAGAGTCGGAAAAGGGAAAAAGTGATTTTTGAGGTTAGGTTTTCGAGTAGAAAATTTACGAGTAGGCTACGAGATGTCAAGTTGGCACCATCGATTTGCTGTCATTTCGAACTGTCAAATTGTGAACGGTGGGTTCAAGGAATTCAGCGAAAGAAAATGAGCCCCAGTTTTTTAGGGGTGAGTTACGGTTAGAACCCGGCTGGAGTCGTGCGTCGTGGGGTGAGCACCAACACAATTTGTGGTGTATTTGATAATTGACGCGTTTCGCCCGATCTAACCTCAAAAAAATGTTGACGCTGCTTTTTCTCTCAATGTCCGTAATTTTTTGTCGGTTCTCAAATGCCGTTTCTGTGCAGGCAGGGGTCAGGTGGGTCGAGGGGGCTTGAACGACGGCGACCTGTCACCGACCAGCAACCAGTTGACGCGTTGGTTCTCGCCGGACCTGTTGGAGAGGGCCAGGGTGGGCGAGCTCCCTAGCACGGCCGGTCTATCCCAGCACCTTCTCAGCCTGGAGGAGATCGAAAGACTTACAGCCCCACCTGTCCATAACTAATTTTTCATACTCAGTACCTGGCCTGTTCGACTCGTTCTATATTTTTGTGGCAACCAGCGGTGAGTTTTGCGTTAGTTCAAACATATAAAAAAATACATAATCATTTCAAATAAATTCGATAAAATCATTGCGTTTTTCTTGTCGTTTCAGGTTCGTTATTATTAAGCAAAACATTAAAAAAATTCTATGTCAACGAAAAGGACTCTATAACATAAACAGTTTAGTGATGATGGCAAAATTATATTTGAAACAAACAAAAAAAAAAAAATTAATTGTCGTAGATGACGTGTCAAATTTATCTTTCGTTTATTTTGGTTTTCTCGATATACTCACGACTCAATCAAGTTGCGACAAATTCGATGTGTTGAAAATGTAATTTTTGTAAATAGTCCTGAATTTAAAAAAATGATCCAATTGTGATAGTCGTAGTAAGTCGGTCGGGTTTGTTGCAAAGCGAAGCGGTCGCAGTACATTAAAAACAATGGTCGATAAAGCTCCCCTAGATGTGTCTGTACGTGTATAAATATCAGCAATGAATTTTTTTTTCTCCGTCTTGAGTTCGATTTCTGTGTTTAGGTGGGATTTACGGAAAGAGTCGCTTTGTTTTATTATTTCGTAGTGAAAGGTTTCAGTTGCTGTTTGATGTTTTTCTCATAGGATTTTTCGTTTGATTTTGGTGTTTTAAGTCGGAGCTTTTGACACCATTCGCTGTTTAAAAAAATATATTATACATAATATATACACATTATAAACGTACAATGTAAGAACATACTGTACTACTGTTAATTAAGTATATATAAGGAACTGATGATGATGATGTTTTTAATTTGTGTTCTGAAATTTTTTTTTTGTTATCACATTATTGTAGAGGCGCGATTGCTGGCGCCGTTTTAACCATCGTTTTGTGACAACTGTCAGAATTGATAAGCAACGTCGGAAACAAGAAAAAATGCATTTCCCACACGAAAAAATGTGTTATCTCTATTGAAAGAAAAAAACAAACAAACAAAAGAAACAAACATTCCGTTCGCGTGTTTATTTATTTGTACTCATGATCATTTCGATGAGCTTTCTGTGTATGTCATTGGAGAAAAATTCGAAAAATGTGTTCTCGACTAAATTGCAACAGACTCATTTTCGTCCGTTCATTTACTCTTACTTTTGTCTCTCTCAAAGCTTGCATGAATTTAATTTTTTAAAAGTGAATCAAATGTCATGTACATTATCGACATAATTTTGTTTTCTGATCAATAAAAAAAACAATAAATACGAGTTTTATTCGAACCAGTCTCCCTGGACTCCCAAAATCCTTTCAGAATTTCGCAGGTAGTGGATCTCCGAAATGAGCACCGTCTTAAAATTCACAGGTAAGTGTAATAAACGCCATTTTTGTTTCATTTCTTTATTTAAAACATTTTCAAGTACATTATAATTCATACAACGTACAGTAACGTAACCAAACTGAAAAAAAATATGTACGGTCAACGTGTAGGAGTGTGTAGGGTATTCGGTTGGAAATCGACAGTTGTCATTGTCATATTACTGTAATACAGAGTGGACTTTGTTATCTACAGAATTGTTTCCAAAAACTCCCAATGTTAGCTGTGATCACCTGGTAAATATTTTGTCAGAGTTCTCTTGATAACACAATTCGGCGAATGGGCACGTTATTCCAATGTAATAAATGCTCAAGTATGTAATTCGTCAGAAATATCTATTTTTGTCAACAGTAAATTATCTTGCCTGAATGCTGTCCCAAGTATAGTTGGGATTTCAAATATCTATTTTTGTCAACAGTAAATTATCTTGCCTGAATGCTGTCCCAAGTATAGTTGGGATTTCAATTTTCGTTTTTATGGTAGGGACCATCGTGCAAACGTTAAAAGATTCGAACAGTACCACAAACCATTAGGCTGTGTAAAGCTGCACCCCTGCTAACAGATGACCTATATAATTTATTCCAGCCCAGTACTTAGGTATTGTTGGAGTATTTACCGTTTACGCCATGGTTCCTGCCATAAAACCGAAGTCCCAAAGTACTATACCTGCCTTAATTATTTCCTGGAAGGACTTGGAAGCTAAACAGACGGGACGAGGGTCGAGTGGTCCTGTACAAAATAAAAACTACAATTCACAGTCTTGTTTTTGAATTTGGGCTAGAGATCAGTTCGTTTTTAATATATCGGCCATTTCTGCTGAACTTTCGGCGGCTCAGGTTTCATTTTGTCTACGTCTAACAGCTCCGATTTTTTTAAAATTCTGTCACCTTCCCAATAAATGCTTTCCAAGCAAATAGTGCCCTGAGGCAAAGGGCGATTTCTTGATTTCCCATACCTGAAAGAATTGACAGCTTACACTCTTCACTTGGAAAAAGCAATAAAAAATCACAGCTGTGACCAGTTAGAGGCCACAAATAACTGCAAAAGGACCACCTGTACCCCAAAAGAATAAATTCAATGCGACAGAATTAACGATTTTCTCGTTACGTCGCAATTCAGTCAGAAATTCCATTCCTACAGAAGACAAACTAGAACGGTGTCACTTTATTTGTGTGTTTGTTATTTTGGAAGGTAGTTCGGTCACAGGAATGTGGTTTATGTGGACGAAATCTCATGGGGGCCATCTTTTCCCGAAGCGTCCAGTACGGTCCTGTCCATTTACGTCATCTGTCATTGTTCGTATTCTGTCAAAACGGGGTCAAAGTTCTGGTAACAAATTCGGTAATTCTAGTCCTCGACCATCATCTGGCGAACTGGGAACTTGTGGTACCAATTTCCGGTGAATCGTCGCATAAATCACGATCGCGTCGTGGCCGCGCCCGCTCGATCAATCCGCCACATCTGAATTCGCACAAACAGCTTGGGCGAATCAACGCGAAACTGTTCAATCTAACCAACCGTGTGAGCGTTCCACGGCCGCCGCCACACCGCCAAACCGCACTTGGCTGCCAGGCCGCCACAAACAACTGACAACAGCCTGCCACCGCACGCCTACCTGCTCACTAGAGTTGTTGACCGTCGTCCGCCGTAAACAGCGATCGTCGGTTTCCGGCGTCGGTCGGCTCCCGCCATCGGTCCTCCAGCAATCGCTATTCTCCCTTGGCCAGTAAAAGGCAAGGTGGCTGTGGAACGGCAAACGACGTGTCGTGCCACCGTAAAACGCCACAAATCTCACTTTCAAGTGCCGTTTTTTTGCGCCGCCGACGTCCCACGCCGCCAAAACGTCGCACATCATCAGGTATATACCGCGTGTTCATGGTGGACTGTGAATTTCGCGAGGCTTTTATGGGTGGCGGAGTGACGACAAGTAGCGCCTCGGTCTCGCGGCGGTGAAACGAACTAGGCGGCGTTTAACGAGGAGGCGGTTTGCAGTGCCGAGCGAAAATGGCAGAAGACGAATACAACAAAAAACTGGAGAGCCTCCAGCAGTACATTCCCTTCCTGAACAACATGATCGTGCAGTTGCGAGACCCCAGGAAGAAGAACCGGGAGCAGCAGCTGACCAAGATGGTGTCGTTGCATTCGATGATCACCGACAAAAAGAAAAAGTAAGTAGGGTGTTTCAGGCGTGATTTCGGTGGCCATTTCGAGGCGAGTTGACGTTTCCCGGGCAAGGCCTGCTTGCGCTTTGTTGCAACGGCATGGCGGAAATAAAAAACAAACTGTGCAAATTGAATTATTCAAAACTATATCGTTTTGGCTGGCATGCAAAAAAGATGTGGTATCCACACAAATTTTCGTGATTGTAGTTTTGTGACCGAAAGGAACAAAGGCGACAAAACGAGAGAAGCGTAGAGGGCGCTGCGCAAAGCAGCAGTAGATATTGAGTTTCTCAAAGATAAAAAATAATTGTGAAGGAGAGAAATATGGAGATCAGACTAAAACGTATTAAATGAAAATGGTATTTCAGTGTTTGTACTAGAAATAAAATATTTTCTCTAGAGATGGCGACGAAGACAAGATGGCGTCCGCTGCATTGCGGTATTAAGCGACAGGAATCAAGTGACTTCACACTATAATTATAACGGAGTGTTTCTTGTAAAGACAAATATGTATCTTCGTGAGAGAAATGGTAGAAGAATAGATGGCGTTGTTCAGTTGGACGTTGTAAGACAACACAACGATATCTTTCTGGGACAAAAATGTGTTTGTTTGTGGACGAAGAATAATGTAGATGTTCTTTAAGAGTTGGATGTAATTGAAGATAGTACTGGACAGTGTTGCATTCAGTTGGCCGGCAAAGAAGATATGAATGATGGTGTACCTTTAGTGGAAGTAGAATTAAATCTTGTAAGAAGGGAAGCAGTAGATGTCCCCGCGTAGCAAGATGTCGAAGGCCACATATGTTAAAGTACAAAGTAAAACAATTGGTTTAATTTGTAGTATCTTGTACTGTTAGAATGAAAGATAAGAGAAGGAATGATTCTGTGTAAAGTTACGTAATTGGGAAATATTTGCACAAATTGAAAAATGTGTGGAGAGGCGAAAAATGATGAAATCTTGTACAGTTTAATTATGAATACGATACCGTAAATATCGTTATGGATAATATGGAAATGATAATACAAAGAAGTCATGTGGCATTTAGGCAAGTACTGTATTGTACCATTCGTTCACAAATGTGGCTGAGAAAGAAATGAATTAATAAAGAGGTACAAAATAAATTGGTGGATTTAATTTTACTAAAAATGCACCATTAAAAGGGAATTAGAAAAAGAAACGAAAAGAATATGGATATAACAGCTTAAGAAAGAAAGGAAAACAAAGCAAAAGCCAACTGATTTGATACTTTTGAAGAAAAGAGCACTTGGTATATCTTTTTTTAAATTGGCAATATAAAATGTTCAAGTACGTAACTATTGTAAGGAAGCTACAAAAATATGCCAAAAGTGACTAGTTCTACACAAAAAGATTACAAATGTCGCTTTTTCTTCATTTCAAATGCTCTACAAATATATGGGGTGTTCATTTAAATTTCTCCTCAAAGTTGGCGTTGAAGAGTCGATTGTGAACACCCAATATTTTGAAGAAGAACGTTAACGCCGCTTCGGGAGACCCAAGACAGGTTTTGAATCTGATCCCAAAGTAGAATCTGGAATGACTTCTTTTTCTTCCTAACCTGATACAGTACACTCCGTACGCTGATAGATTGCACGTTTTTTGACAGAAGACGGACACAAAGATAAGTGTGGCGGGAATTAATCTGGAAGGCTGCAACGGTTTTCTAAATAACGTGAAACAATTGAGATGGA
The DNA here is from genome assembly GCF_963966145.1 of Tenebrio molitor. Taxonomy (NCBI): domain Eukaryota; kingdom Metazoa; phylum Arthropoda; class Insecta; order Coleoptera; family Tenebrionidae; genus Tenebrio; species Tenebrio molitor. The sequence goes on from NC_091049.1 coordinate 5,326,131, forward strand.
GAGTTTAGTATTTTTCACTGCGTTATGTTTTGGAACTAGAAATGTGCAGTCTATCAGTGTACGGACTATAGTTTCTTGAATCTTTATTTTTGAGAATAAAGTAAAGGTGTACAATGAGGCTTTGTACATACATGTTTCAAAGATATATAGCGATTATGGTCTATCTAAATGAAATAAATTCGTATGGCATTAGTAATTACTTATAAACTTAATTTCACGAGAGAATTCGTTTACGTCACAAATTTATTGCTAAGCTGCGAGCCAGTTTACAGAAAGAGAATTAAATATTTAATTCGAATTAAATTTTAATGCGCGATTAACTGTAAACTGGCCCTACGACTAGCGCCACGCTAATATCACGTACAGTGGCGAGCACGGAATTTCGCACACATTGGACATTTCACTGACATAATTTTATTAAAATGAGATACTGGCGGCAGTTTCGTGACAGTTTAAGTGAAACATCAGTCATGATCACATATATCATGGTTGATTATAATGACAATAAAGCTTAGACTAGATAGTTTTTTTTAATGACATACAAATTGGTGTGCGAAATTCCGTGCTCTCCACTGTACCTTGGAAGAAGAGATTTTTGAAAATGCATGTCGACTAACCACAATACAGTCTGATTTTGAATGTTATGCAGATATTTTAACCTGAGCTGGGACGTGTTAAAAGCAGGTAAAATAACCCAACTTGCCTTAACAAACGTAAGAGAATCGAAGGAATCAGTTTGTTTCGGAACCGCTGAAAATTTTCAAATTTGGCGGGCAGTTTTGACCAGCCTAAAATATCAAGTTCGTGTGTCGTGTTATCGTTAGATTTTTTAAGTTTATCATGAATTTTTTATAACATTTGTAAAGTGATGATAAAATAGTACCTGCAACTTATTCAGAAAAAAAAAACAAAGTAAAAAGACTATTATTTTTCCATTTCTGATTTGGTTTTATGGCAGTGCCAATTGTAATTATTCGGGGCTGGGCTTGTGGTTTTGGGAACAGCCGTGAAGATTTTGTAGCCTGTTCAGGTACTTACCCTCAAGGGCCGCCTGGGCTGTTTCGTAAAGGATAAGAAAAGTGATGTTGCCGCATGTTTTTGAGAAATAAATAACTGAAGAAATCTATGTTCTTGTATTATTATAATCTGTTTCAAAATCAAAAATCCACCACCTGTTGAATTATGTTGGCAGAAACAAAGAAGTCCCTAGAATAAGTTTCATTTTTTTGGGTTGGCCCAACGTTCCGCCAAAATTTGACATTGAACTGTTGAGTTTATTTACGTAACACAAAATAATTATTATGTACAAAAAGGTGGTAGCTACCATATCACACTTTTCGAGTGAAAAATAAAATGAGAATAAATAAAACACGATGAACTACGACCAAAACGACTGTCAACAGTTTTCTTTCATAACCGCACTTTTTCCAACACTTGCAAACACACTAAAAACAAAAGTTGGCAACGTTGTCGGTTGTATTTTTGATGTAGAATGCAGTGTTGGTGGATTTTTGATTTTGAAACAAATTATACCTAATGACTGAAAAAGACAGTAATTTGAATTTTTGATTCAATGTTAATTATGTTCGCTAATTAATTATCCAAAAAAATAAATAACAAAATTCTAAGCATACATCAACTAAATACGTTCCTGACGGCACGCGTTCGCAACAACATACCTTCTTTTACAGTCCTAGGATTTATGGTGGTAGTTGCCTATTCTCCGAGTATTTAACTCCCTCACAATAGGGCTGGTAGTAAAACCAAATTAGAAAGAAATGGAAAAATTATAAGTGTGAGACATGAAAGAAGTTGCTCAAAATGCTTGCCATCGTTTGCAACGCAAGCTTCATCACGACGTGCCCAAGAAAGTCGAACTCGATTCAGAATGCCTCTGTTTTGACGAATTTCCTGAGCGGCGGTTTAAACTCGCAAACTGAGAAAACCCCAAGTGAGATTGCAAGACGCTGAATACTTGTTCGTGGCTGGTTTTCAATTTCGTGAAGAATTTCTTCTTCCGCGATCTTATCGTTGGCGGCCAAGATCGCGCTTATTCATTTCAAAACGCCCGAAATCGCGAAGATGCTGCACAACGTTTACAAACGCTTGTGCATGGTGAAGTATCCTTTGAGGAAACCTTTCACCGTAGATTTGCCGTGCTAGCTCTGAATGTCCACGGGCTTCGCCGTACGTCAAATAACCATATCGGTTTTCTCCAGGTTGGTGAAACCCATTCGTGATTCAAATTGAGGTTAAGATAGAAGTTCTTATCAAAGTGACTGAATTTTGAACTAAACAACAAAAAAAAGTTACTATGATTTTTTTTTGACCCATTTTTTTCATAAAATTCAGTGACCCCAAACTTTTTTCGAAAAACTTCTACCCTCCTTTTCTCGAAAAATGTCAACATTTGTATAAGGCATTATTGACTCAATCGTTACCTATTGTGGAGTTCTAACTGGTTAAACTATCTGCACAACTTTCAAAGTCACCCTGTATAGGCCATGACGTAACGGAAGTATAAGTATGGTACAACTAATTCGATATTGTTACAGAATGGTACTGATCGTTTTTGTACTCCCTTCTCTAAAGTTCCACATTTTGCACTGACAAATAGTGTACAAAACGTCACTTAAAGCGGCTTGAATTTTTTGAACACGTATCAAGTTTATAGACTTTTTTGTCGCGCGTTTTATTAAACATTAGCTACGATCCTGCCTAATCAAACTGGTGACTAAAAAGGCGTTTATAAACCTTGTTGCATACTCTTACAGTACAAGTACTGTAAAGTGAAGATTAATTATTACTTTATCTCTGAAGATAGTATCACTGGTGGTTTGCATTTACACATTCGTTACTATGAACAACATAAATGAGGAATCCATAAGTAGATTTACTTAAAAAAAAAATGTTCCAAGCAAAGAAGTTAGTTCTGAGACATGGTAAATAGTACTTACCTGTTTATAAGAAGTTGTTAAGCTGACCTTCTATGTGCTGGCTATTACAAGAAGTGGCTAAGCTTCTATGGTTCGTAGATAACCCTTTAAAAATTTCTGAGCACGTGGTCCAGTAAGTCTAGTAACATGTGATCCGTGCAATTTTATTAGATTGAAGTGCCATCTACTAACATAAAAACACAACAGAATTAATGGAATCATTAATTTTATGTTGTTCAACATCAATGTAAACAACAAATGAACGAAATTTTGTTTGGCGTATACTCCACGCTGCCAACAATAAAAACACCTGAAGTGGGGAGAGATAAGTTGAGATAACCACGAGTTTAGTTTAATCTTTGATATAATTGAACGTTTCCGATAAGAATAATAATACATAGTAATAAACTGAGAAATGTGAACATTGTTTATAAACAATTTTATTTTTCATTTTTATAAGTTTAATCAGTTGAAAAACGTCATTTTACATCTATTATAAAAATTGTTTGCAAGGTAAATTTATTTACTAATAAATTTGTTATTACGTGGGTATTTCTTTACGAAAGCTGAACAACCTCCTTTTGGTTTGTTGCAGGTGTTTTGTTGCAAATATACATATTCATTTTTACCTTCTTAAGGGAACAAATAAATTGTTATTATTGATTTTGTTCTTAATTCTGCCCGTAAAGACACGTCTGAAAACAAAACTATCGTGAAAGGATAATTATTAAAAAATCAACGAAGTACAGGGTTATTATAAATGATTGTAGTCCAAGTAGGCGTAAAAACAAAATGGTTGCCGCTCCACATAAAAAACATCAAAACGAAGTGAATACACAGGAGTTACATTGGGTGCAAAACAACTCAATATTTTTGGATTCAATCGTTAATTAAAAAAAAATTCTCATCACCGTATTTTTCACCTAAAAAATGACAATGACAGTTCACATGAAAGCGGCAAAAATTTCATAACATGAGCACGGCCTGGTTCGACGACTACCGCCAGGAGCACCAGCTATCGGCGATACTAGTCTCACTCATGTTATGAGGCTTGCGGCACATTCAACTACATCACCAACGCCTACTGCGATGGGACAATCATTTACAATGACCCTGTATTATCTTTTTTGACTAAGATTTCTTTTTTGGCAGATTAAAACTCGAAACCTTGATAAAATGCGAAGACGTGATTCTCAAACTCTACGACAAAGTGGTGAGTCTTTACTCTCAGTTGTTTGTAACTGTGTAAGTACCAAAACTTTTTTTTTGTAGAAATCGGGCTCTCACTCTCAAGGGCCGCCCCAGAGGTCCACACCGATGAGCGCGTCCACTCCTTTTTCGCCCATCACACCTTCGAGTCCGAGTCCCCCGCGTGACATACCAAAGACTAAACCGGTGATGATCCCCACAGAGAAGATAGTGGACTGGTAGGATTGCCACTTTTTTTTTTCTTTTCTTTACTTGGTCTGTTCGCAGCGATAGTAAATTGGTCCAACCGAGCAGCAACTACAAGGCTAAAATAGACGTGTACAGTAGCGCCGCCGACAGTCTCAAAATTCCACCTCTCAGACCTTCGCCATTCTCCTCCAAGGGGAGCGTCTTCGAGCGTTTGGGCAAGAAGACGCCGGACATGTCCAAACCTCCGATCAGCTTCAAGGATTTGGAGGCGCTGCAGGAAGACAACGGCGTGGATACGGAGAAGATGTCGCTCAACGAACTGACAAATCTGCGAGAGCAGCTGCAGAAACAGTTGAAGTCATCGGATGAGCCGGACACGTCGGCGATCAACACGACGGTGAGGAACACCACGATCTTGACGAAGAAGGCCGTGGAGAAGACGATGGTGGCACTGGAGGGTTGCAAAATTAAATCGCCGGAGGCCAAGTCGCCCGCGAAAGGTAGTCCAGTGACGAAACCGGTGAAAGTGATCAAGGAGGCTACTAGTATTTTTGGTAGTACTCTATCTAGTATAGACAATCAAATACTGGGTGGGGTCGGTGGCAAACAGAAGGAGAAGGAGAGGAGGAATTCCACAGGCGCCAAGAAAGATGCACCGGAGAATAAAGACAAGGAGAAGAAGAGTTCGACAGTTGTAAAGAAAGATTCAACGGAAACGGGTAAAGAGAGGCGGAATTCCAAAGACGACAAGAAACCGGAGTCTAGTCACAAGAGTACGAAAGATAAGACTGAGAGGAAGAGTTCAGATCACGGGCACAAAGGGAAAGATAAGAAGGAAGAGGGGGAGAAGAAATCGAGCGGAGAGAAGAGCAAAGACAAGAAGGTCAAAGACGACGCTAAAAAACACGACAAAACTAAGAAAGAGTGCAAGGAGGAGAAAGAGAAGAAGAAGAAAGATGAGGCGAAGTGCAAGGAGGAGAAAGAGAAGAAGAAAGACGAGACCACTTGTAAGGAGGAGAAAGATCAAGATGTGACAACAACGGACAAGCCTAAAACTGAAGCATCGAAGCCGGTCGAAGCGGCACCAGTTTACAAAAGACTGGCGGACAAGTACAATCCAAAGCCTCGCAAGCCCACCACCGAGCCGGAAGTGCCTAAGAAGGTGTTGGAGAGCATAGGAAACGAGATGAAGACGCCTCCTCCCCTCATACCATTTTTGGAAACTTCTCGATCGTCATCTAAACAATTACCACTTCCACAACTTCCGCTTCTAAACGTGCCGCTCCTCTCCCCCACCAGTTCCACCAACAGTGCGGACAACGAAATATCCGCGTACAACAAGAAGGCGTTGCCGCAGGTCAAACCCCTCGTTCAATCGAACAACATCCAACTGACTCCCTCTCACGGGTCTCACATGTGTCACGCTCCGCAGATCTCCAATTTAGTGGGTCCAGCTGTCCCTAGTCACGTGGGTCCATCTGTCCCGAGTCACGTGGGTCACGCCACGCCCATCAACGTGAACAATATTTTAACAAATCCGAACACGACGGCGTTGGTCAATAACGTGGTCAATCAATTCAAGGGGAGGCCGGGGATTTTACCGCTGAACCAGAACTTCCCCCAGCAGGGTCCTAATCAGGGGAATTTTGGAAATATACCTCATCCGTCCCCGAATCAGGGGAATTTTGGAAATATGCCTCAGCCGTCTCAGAATCAGGGGAATTTCGGGGGGAATGGTCACCCTCCGAATCAGGGGAATTTCGGGGGGAACAGTCATCCCCCGAATCAGGGGAATTTCGGTGGGAACGAAATGCATTACAATCCTCCCGGTCAGCAACAGGGACCCGGATTTTGGGGTAATCAGAATCAGAACTTCCCCCAGAGAAGCTTCACTCCCGTGCCCAACCAGTTCGAGAATCAGATGCAACCGATAGACTACTACCCCCCCGGTAGTACTCCCACTCATAACAATTTCGGCCACCAACCCCCGCCTCTTCTCTCCCCGCAGTACGACAATTTCGACTCGCGTCCCCATCGGAGCCAGGGGGAGGACCACCTCTTCGGCAACAAAGACCGCGACATGCGATACCGTGAGAACGAGTGGCGCCGCCACCCGCAGAACCAGTGGAACAGGGATTCCGGCCGCGAACCCAACCGCGATCCCCGCCTCCAGAGAGATCCTAGAGGTTACCGCGAGGACCCCAGGAACACCCCCCGAAGGGACTCGAGGGAGTTCGATCGGGACAGCCGGCCGAGGTTCAGAGATCCGAGACTGAATCGGTACCGATTGGAGAGGGATCCGTCGAACGGCTCGAGGTCGTCGAGGTCGGAGTCGCGAGACAGCGAGGATGGCAACACTTTCGCCTCTCCACTGGACAGTCTGTATTCGGCCAACGAGGGCTACAGGAAGACAGGGAAGGGGTACGGTGTGCAGAACTTCAAGATACCGAAGATCAAGAAGGAAGAAGAGACGGAGGAGGCGGAAGGGGATGCCAAAGCGGCACAAGAAGCGGCGCCGGAGGCGAAAGGTGGAGCGAGTAATGTTTGTGGTAGTCCTACGAGTGGTGGTGCGAGTGCTACGAGTGTTGTGGGGAGTATTCCATCTGTTCCTAGTGTTGGTGAGGTGGCCACGAGCAAAAAAGATTTGTCGGTAAGCGAGGAAACTGTGGCATCGACCAGTGTGTCGTCGTCGACCGAGTGCGACGCGAAAGAGTCGACCGATAGTGTGAAACAATCGAACGAAAGTGCGCCTCAACCGGTGAAGGAGGCGGCCGAAGTGGGAGAGATTTCGTCGACCAATGACATACAAGATATACAATCACGTGACGCAGCAAAACTCGACGATCCTAGTCAGACCGACATCATCAACAAGTTCCTGAAGAAGTTGTTGGAGAACGAACGGACCAGAGCCGCGGCATCGCTCTTCATAGATAACGTGTCGAATTCTTTGGACGACGAAAAGTTGAAGATGGTGGTCCAGACCGTGAAATCTGCGACCGTCGAAGAAGAGAAAGAAGAGAAACGTCCCGTTCCGAAGAGGATATCGAAGAAGGCCAAGCTGAAGGCTAAGTTGGCGGCGAAGAAGAAGCAAGCGGTGCAGCAGCGAAAAATGCGATTGAGAAGGAAGAGGCAGAAGGCGGCGTCGACTCCCGTTCCCGATGCCAAAGAAGAACAGGAAGAAGAGAAGAAGGAAGAAGAAGAAGAGGAAGAAGTGTTGGTGACGGTGGGCGAGAGGATCAAGAGTCGCAGGCGCCAGGCCTCGGCCGGCACTCCGAAGAAGAAAGGCAAACACCGGACCGAGTTGGACTTGCTGCACGAAGACATCCAAGACATGTTCATACGGGACGGCGTGCTGACCGCCACCGGAAAGAGAATGTGCCGCTTGCTCAAGAACGATTCCGAGAGCAAACCGCCACCGCAGCCGTCCCCGCCCGAGCCTCGGACGCGACGTTCGAAGAGCATCTCCGAGAAGTTCGACACGAAAGCCAACATCGACAAGTTGAAGGCGATGAGCAACGTCCGAGTCCTGCTACCAAAGATATCTGTCGACAAGCTGGAACTGGACGAGGAAAGTCAAAGGTACTCGTTGAGGCGCCCCACCAAACCCAACAAGAGCTACGCAGAAGAAGACACCGACGAGGAGAAGGACAAAGAAGACAACAAAGACAAGAAGGAGGAGTCGGACGACGACGACGAAGAAAAAGAAGAAGAACCGGAAGTCGTCGAGAAGGAGAAGGTGGAGTCGCCGAAGAAGATGAGGAAGAGGTCGAAAACTTGGGCGAGCGGAGTCATCCCTAAGCGCAAGAAGAAGGAAGCGGCGGTGGTCGAAGAGGAGAAAGACGAGGAGGACGATAAGGCGGGCGAGGAAGATGAAAAGAAAGTTGAGGAGGAGGAGAAGCCGGTGGGAGAAGAGAAAGTGGAGTTGGTCGAGCCGGACAAGAACTACTTCTCCTCCAAGCTTTGGCACTTCAAGATGAGCTGCAAACTGTGCGATTTCAGCGGGAAAAACATAACGCAGCATTATCGACACAAGCATCCGGATTCTGAGGTGTTGTCGTCACGGTTGACTCCGCAGAAGGCCGAAGAGGCGATCAAAGAGTCCCAGCGATTGAAACTCGACGACAAAGAGGATTTGCAGTTGACGAAACAGATACCTTTCAGGTGTCGATTCTGCGATCTCGACATGGAATCCAAAGCTGCGAATTTCTACGATCACGTCTCGACGCACACCGGAGAGTACCGACACTTGTGCACCCGCTGTCCTTACTCGTCCTGCAACGCTAAGCCGTTGAAGGCCCACTTCTTGAAGGCGCACGGAAAGGAGAAGGACAACAAGCCGGTCTGGATCCACTGGCAGATCAACGGATACATCTGTCTGGAATGCAATTTCGTGCAGATGAACAAGAAAGCGGTGGAGAACCACGTGAACGTGTACCATTTAGGCGAAGGGAAGAAGATCATGAAGATACACCTGTCGTCGATCGACTACAAGCAGAAGTACGACGGGAAGGTGGCGAAGAAGGCGGGCATGAAGACGCCACCACCGGTTAAAGAAACGAAGAAGGAAGGAGAAAGCAGCGACGAACCTCCGCCCAAGAAGGTTAAATTGACGGACAAAGCGGAAGACAAAGCGGAGGAAGTTGAGGTTGTCAAGGAGCAAGAAGTTAAAGCTGCGCCTGAGCCGGTGATCAAGAAGGAGAAGGAGATCGACATGACGGTGTTCACGTGCAACACTGACATCCAGGAAGAAAACGAGAAGATCGAGCAGGAGCGTCTGAAGAAGATGACCGAGTTGAACGACAGCGTCAAGACCAGTCGGCAGTCGTTGAACTTCGTCGAGCAGTTGAGCAACCGACTGAGAGAACAGGACGAGGCGCCGGTTCCGGAGGTGGTGCTGGTCAAGAGCGAACCGGTCGATCAGGACATGGTTCCGGAACCGGAACCGGTACTGGAGACGGTGGCGAAGAAGTCGTCGAAGATGATGGAACCGCCGACGTCCAGTAGCGTCGAGGTGGTCCAGAAGGACAACAGCATCATCCAGGGCATGATCCAGAAGCTGCAAGGAAAACTGAAAGAGGAGAAGGCACCCATGGACGAACCGCCGCCTCTGGCTCCGCTCCTGGAGAAGCCCAACGACGACACGACGATGCTCAGCGCGGGCTTCTTGAACATCATCAAGTACGCGGAGAGCTACGAGTACGCCTGCAGGGTGCCGTCGTGTCTGGTCTCGACCACCGACCGCGACAGCTTTTTGAACCACTGGAACGAAGACCACACCCGCATCAACCAGAGCTACAAGGCCACCAAGTGCCGCATCTGTCAGATGGAGGTGACGGCGACGGCGGACGGACCCCTCCTGGCCAACTTCTTCGCCCACATCGAGAACGAGCACTTGGAGCAGAGGAACATCCTCCGGACGCGACGCCTCAGCGGCGACAAACTGTCGACGACGCCCAAAGAGGAGGAGGAGCTCGACGTGAACGAAGAGGACGAGAATCCCTTCCCGTTCAAGATCTCGGGGGTGATGTCGCTAGCCGAAGACCCCATCCCCCCGCTGTCCCCCATCAAGGAGAAGACCCCCAAGATCGAGAGCGTGATCCTGAAGGAGGCCAAGATGAACATCAGCGAGAAGGCGGTGGCGTGGAAGTGTCCCGACGCGATCAAGAAGTTCCTGCAGTGCCCCAGGGAGCTGTACAAGTGTCCGCAGTTCTTCTGCAAGTTCGCCACCAACTGGAGGCACCTGTTCGAGAGCCACATCAAGGCGCACGCGCGCGTCAACGACGAGCTGGTCTGCTGCGTCTACTGCTTCGTGAAGACGCCGCTGAGCCACGCGGGTCTCCACATAGACCTGCGCCACTCGAACTGTCTCTACGCGTGCTCGCAGTGTCTCTACAGGGCCCTGACCAGGGAGTACGTGGTGGTGCACATGAAACTCAGGCACAAAGAGAACGACTTGATCGTTTCTTTGCCCCCCAAGACCGCCAAGACCATAATGATGAGCAAGCAAAAGAGGCACACGGTGAAGGAGGCGTGTCCGGCGTACGTCTGCGGACACAAAGGTAAGTGGAGTGGCGGCGGCGCGTCCCGAGTTACCAAGCGATCGGTTGCAGGTTGCGGCGAGCAGTTCTTGTACCAGGACGAGTTCTGCGACCATCTCAAGCACTTCCACGACATCATCAGCTGGTGCGGCTACCTCACCAACCAGACGAAGTGCGGCTACAAGTGCGTCATGCTGGAGAACATGATCGACCATTGGCAGACGCACGGCTGTTACAGCTTCCACTGTTTGATCTGCAAGACCGGCACCGCGGAGGTGTACGCCATGCTGGAGCATTACTCGGTGGAGCACCCCAACGTGGAGCCGGTGGTGGTGGATCGACGCGTCAGTCCAGCGGTTTGTACTGCACTGCTGTCGACGCGAGCGCCCTCTGACTTTGTACTTTCAGGGCGGAACCCACTTCTACACAGACCAAGCGTGCGCCAACATCAAGTACGTGAACGAGGAGCTCTTGGAGGCCGTCAACGCCCAACAGTCAGTCGCGGCGCCGGAGAAACCGCCCGAAACCACGGAGGTCGCCGTCTCCGAACCGCCCAAAAGTGTCACTCTGCTCCCGCTGTCGCTGATCCAGAGGAGCGCCGCCTCCGAGAACAAGATCATCGCCATCATCCCCAAGCCGGTCGAGGGACCGAAGCCCGGCCACCACGTGTCGTCGTTTGTTTTCGCGATCCAACCCGAAGAGAAGGAGAAGGCCGCAGTGGAGGTACCCAAAGAGGTGTCGCCACCGGAGGAGACCGAAGCGAGCGGTGCCGACCCTCTCAGTCTCGACGGTGAAGTCGGCGGTACGATTTCGGCGTCGGGAGACGAGAGCGACTCGCCGGAGTTGAACGACAACAACGACATGAAGAGTTTCGGTCTGATCGGGTACCAACTGTTCCGGTGCGCCTTCTGCGACATCTCCTTCTCCAACGCTAGAGATTTCAAGAATCATTGTGTGCGCTCGAAGCAGTGCCGGGAGAAGAGCGCGATGAAGCAGTTCAAGTGTGCGCATTGCGGGCGGCTCTTCAAGAATCCGCAGGGACTCCTGGAGCACGTGCAGTACCACGGACAGTTGAGGTTCGGGTGTTCGCTCTGCATCAGGAAGTTCCCGTCGTCCTTCCCGCTGAGGTGAGTACATACTGAGTTGTGGGCATGCGAAGCGTGGTACCTCCTCGGGGGGGACCCCGTGACAACTGGCTTCAGGAGGTGTTTGAGTTTGCGGTTTGTTGCAGGGTGCACATGAGGATCAAACACAACGTTACGAAGACGATCACCACACCTGTGGTGCCCAACAAGATCAACCCGGAGGTCGACGAGTTCGTCTTGAGGCCGGTGTCGGCTCGGAACGAAGGTTCCAACCAGCAGAATTCGTTCGGTCCGGAAGAGATCGATCAGTTGCCGAAACGTTACATCTTCAACTCTGACGTGAAGTGCGCACTGTGCTCGTACAGCACCAAGGTCAGGACGAACCTGGTGCGCCACTTGCAGTTCCACTCGGCCGAGAAATCGGTGCCGGACATCGCACCGGTCAATCCCGTGCCGTGTCTGGACAAGAACGAGAAGATGTTCGACAAGATGACCAATCTGGCGATCAGCTCGTTCACGGGAGCCAATGCGAGTCGAATGGGCGGGGCCAAACCCGAACAGAAAGGTGAGAGGGCGTGGTGTGAGAGGTGACTCGACTAATTGGTTTCGTTTCAGTGGAGGAGCAAGAGCAGGTGCCCGCCTACGTGCCGTCCCACAGGCGCTACGTGTGCTGCGCCGACGGCTGCAACTATTTGTGTCTGGAGGAGGCGAATCTGCGTCACCACTTGTACGCCCTGCACGTGCAAGAACCCACCTTGACGTGCGCCCACTGCAAGCGGACTCTCAAGACCGACATCGAAGGTTTCCTCAAGCATCTCAAGCTCCACGACCTGCACCTGTACAAGTGTTCGCATTGTAATTTCGTGCACAATCTGCGTCACAAAGTGGACAAGCACTCGGCGGATAAGCATCCCGATAAGGGGCAGAACACGATAACGGTTCGCTCTTTGGAGGCGGAGTCCGTCGAGCAGGACCAATCGCAGAGCGGAGGCGCCAACGCACCGAGCGAAATCCCGCCCTCTAATATCAAGTGGACCAAACCGTGGCACTGCGGCATGTGCAAGTACAGGTGCGCCGCCAAGAACGACATCGTCACCCACATTTACAACAAGCACGACATAAACACGCAGTTCAAGTGTACGCTGTGTTCGTACAAAACAAACGAGAAACAGACGTTCGATGGACACTTCAGTGAGAACCACCCGGACAACGAGATCGACATCATACACGTGTACTACAAGAGCGAGGGGACGGTCCAAGCGAACGTGGTTACGCCGAAGCAGTTTGATACGACGCCCCTCTGGCAGAGGGACCGGCCGAGGGTCAGACACATAAGAGGGATCTTGTTTGAGGAGACTTCGCCGCACAAGTTCTCGAAGAAGGGGGTAGGGGCGCGTACCGCGGCAGTTACAGTGACCGCGACAAGTACCACGTCGAGTACCGTCACCAGTGCGCCCTCTACTTCGACGGCGTCGAATCTGGATCTGGCGATAGAGGCGGTGGCCACGGGTGCGGACTCGGTTAACACCAAAGAACCGGAAGAGGAAGCGGATGATGCGGTGATCGTCATAGAGGACGACGAAGATGAGGACATGTTGAACGACACCGCGGGGAGCGAGCTGCTGATTGATATAGACGACGGAGCGGAGTCCTCTTCCACCAAGGTCAAACAAGAACAAGAAAAGGGGTTGTTGAGCGAAGAGATGTTGGTGAACAAGTACGGAAAGATGTGCGATCCGGTGACCAAATCGTTCAAGTGTCCCATTTGTTTGAAATTCAAGACCAGGAAGATTTCGATCTTGGTGTATCATCTGCTGGTCGAGCTGAAATGTCACAGGTGAGTATCCGGCTCGAAGGATTGGGAGTGGAGGAGAAAGTAACAAGAAACGTTTTGTTTTAAGGTTTAAATGTAATTCGTGCGACTACTCTTGCGTGTCGTACGACACGATGGTGCCGCATTGTCAAGACAAACATAATAGCATCACGGCCACCAACGTCACGGACACCCCGGTGGACTCCACCGTCGAGTACTGGATCCAGATGGTCATCAGGCACCAAACCAGAGCGATGGTCCGGACGTCTGCGCCGCCGAATGGAGAGGAGTCGCAGACGAATGTCTGCAGGGCGCAGTGCGATTTCTGTCACAGATGGTAAGAGACAAAAGACGGTGAAAAAGAAGTGTTGTTGAGACGTGCGTTGCAGGTTCAAGAGCGTGCACGTGGTGAAGGAACACGAGTTGTTCCACTGGGCGGAGCACACCTACACTTGCGGGCACTGCTGTTCGGAACACGTGACTTTGAACGAGCTGTTCCAGCACACTTTCCTGTCCCATCCGACGTTCGAGTGTTCGGTCAACACGAACGGTCCGTACGTGGCGAAAGTGATCGCGACGTTGAAGAGTCCCAGCGTGGGGGCGGCGCCGCAGCCGAGCAGCAGCGCCGCCGACGAGACCAGTTACGTTTGCGCGTACTGCGCGGTGTCGGAGAAGAACTTGGAGCTGCTGCGGAAACACTTCGACGAGTGCCACAAGAACGACGGTGAGGAGTTCCAGTACACGGTGGTGAACAAGAGCAAGACGGAAGCGATGTACTGCTGCAGCCACTGTCACGAGCGCGGCTCGTACAAGGTGATGCGGAAACACCACGCCGACAAGCATCCGGGACTGAAGTTCAACATTTACCAGTACATCTGTCTCGAGTGCTCGGGCACGTTCCTGAACATCAAGGAGCTGAGGGCGCACTTCTTCAAGAGCCACGCCGGCAAGAAGCTGACGTACAGTTGCGTCGAGAACAAGGAGTCCGGCTCGAAGGACCAGTACTGTTGTACGAAGTGTCCGTTCAGGAGTTGCAGCGTGGGAGGGATCAGGAGCCACCTGCGCAAGCACCTGAGACCGATCGACTGTCTGACGTGCGGGGCGACTTTCGTGTATCCGACGGAGGCGAAGGCGCATCACGCCAAGGAGCACTTGCACAACGCCGAGGCGGTCGAGGAGAACAAAGACAGATTGAAAGAGTACGAAGAGATAATCGGACAGATCGTGGCGAAGAAAGAGAGCGCGGCGAGGCAGACGCCCCCCAAGAAGATGTTGGCGAGGAAGTCGACGGGGGCCCCCTTCGTCCGGGAGTACTCGTTTTACGGGACGAAGAAGGAGCAGGTGGACCTGAAAAGTGTCACGACCAACATTGAGGTTAATAAAGTTACGACGAGGATCACGGTGGAGCAGTTTAGTAATATTTTCAATATTTTTCCAGTAGTCGAAGTTCGGGACTGTGAGAGTAAGGGGTCTTGACGAAGGGTGACGTTATCGCCCATCGAGTTTAGTGACGATGAGGATTTCTCGATGGAGGATATCTTCGATACGATCATCAGTCAGATTCCGGATAACGTGATCTTGCAACTCATGGAAGAGAGTTGAATACGCTTACGCTTAGGTTTTAAGATGGACACGCACGCAGTGGCCGGTTTATTGTAAATATGTACTAGTCGTAAGTTGCGAGCCGCGGATCGGACACTTTTTTATGTTAAGATGATTGATGAAGTTTTTTATTTAAATACAAACAGACGAGTCTTGCACCGTGTTTGATTTCACCTTGTCGTCGCCAGGGGGAGCTTGGAGGAGGGTGAACTAGGGTGAACAAGTGAACATCTTCCTTACAATTTACTTTATTGTTTTCAACAATGACATGATATATTCCGATTCTTTTGATATGTCTGACAAAATATAGGTCGTATGATAATACTACAAAATGGGTCTGTCTCCATTGCATCGTTATGTACATCATCGGTTAGTAAAAATATTTAGTGCTACGAGTAACAAATATTAAGTAGAATCATATCGACTATAACATACATCCCTACAAGAGTACACGTTTATTTAGTAAGAAAAAACCTCAGTAATATAGCGTTATGTTCGTAAATCCTCTAAATACAGTATTGGTCAGCCATCAACACACATTTTCTAAACAAATTTCAACTTGGTTGTTTTGATTAAGCGGTGGTAGCCTCGCCGGGTTCTCAGACGAAAATGAAGGCAGATTCGGCTTTGCAAGTGGTCGACGTGCAGGCGCGGTCGACCTCGGCTTGCGCCCGCAGCCACTTGCCGTGGCAGTGGGGCGCCGACAGGGCCGAGAACCTGGTGATGCGGCCCTGGACGCCGTGCCCCTGACACCTCCAGCCCAGGCTCTGGTGGAGCGCCTCCGACTCGCACCGCACGCACACCCGCTCACCTGCAACGAAAAAGCGACAGTCGCGCCACAACGGCCGCTCCACACACTCACCCTCCTTCAGACCGTCGTAATTCGACTCCTTCCTGCAGGCCTTCGACGCTTTCAGGATCTCGAACTCGACGCAGTACCTGCGAACACAAAACGGTCGTCAATCCCTCGTTATTAATCGCCATCGACCCTCGTTGAGGGGCGACACCGACACCGCCGCTCATTTTAACGGCCCACTTGATCCCGCCGCCGCTCCTCATAATTAACGACCGTCGCGTCTTTGAACGGGGCCTGGTTGCGACACCGGCCGGTGATCGATGGTATCGGTGGCGGTCGAGGGGCGGCTCGTATTTCAGGAGCCGCCGGCCTCGGCGACTTTTTAATGCGGGCATCATCAAGTGATACGTGCGGACTCGCTGACGGTGCGCCTTCAAATCGGATCAATCCCCCCGCGGCTGGGACAAGTCGGGTGCACGCCGCCCCCGGCTAGACGCTTCTTCTGGGTGCGACCCCCGCACGCAACAAGTTGGATCGGCGAAAAAAACGCGAGCCGACAGGACCTGGCCCACCACTGACAGGACAAGGGTGCCGAACTGACAGTAGGCGGAAAATAATCCGTGTCTGATGACAGCTGTCTGTCATTCATTTTTAAAACTACTGGTAGCTTTTGTTCCGTTAGATTGGCACGATCGCGACAATGACAGTTGTGACAATCTGTCAACGATGACAGCTCCAACAGTGCGCACCATTTGGTGATCGATCCGTGCGTGTTCAGGTGATTGGTGAGCCCTCGAGACAGAAAACTGTCAATTCCGTTATTCTGCGGCGGTAAGAAACGGCTAAATCTCGTTTGGCCCCTGTCGGTGTCGCCCTCAGAATTATCGACGACGCGCCCGCCTGACGGATGGCCGCACAAGCGGCGGCGGCGGTGACGGCGTTCCGGAGAATATATCGCATTCCGTTAAGCCGACCGTGCACGTATCTGGAGCCGACTCTCCGGACTAATAACGTTATTAATTACACTTTCATGTATTCGAAAACGTTTGACGCCGAGTTGGAAACTATGACGCTCGGCTGGGCCCGAAACAAACAAGGAGCGTTAATGGGGCCGTTAATGACGTCACGCCTGCCGCAAATTCCTCATTTTTTCGCCGAGAGAGAAGTTGCGGTCGTGACGAAGACGTTCGTCGAGAGGTTTCTCGTTTTCGTCGACTTCTGCCGACGCGAAAACTTTCACGATTTGGGGAAGAGGGAGTACACGCGCGACGCGTTTTTCCCCAAGAGATTGTCTTCCTGTCTTCCGTTCCCGAATGGGGGTGATTAGAAGTTGTACCAGTTAGGCTTTCGAGCGTCAATTTATAAAGGGATTTGGGAAAACACCGGATTCGAAGGTAAACAGTTTCAATTTGTCGCTGACGATCGTGCCAAAAGGTCAAACACTAATACCGACTGCATAAAAAATGGGAATTAAAATTTCAGTCCTTCGTACAATCTGACACGTTAAATTGCCTTTTAAATTTAATTTATTATATTTAAACTTCGTGTCTCTTGAGAGTCAGTAAAAGGTTCTTCGAAGAATCTCCGAATCAGAGTGAACAAATTGATAAAGACTCCATTCCAATTTGGGGCCAAAGAAAAAGAAGAGGACAATTATTTCCTTCATTTGGGGAACAAACAGTCAACTTTATACTTTATACTTATTGAATTATTCGGAGAACTCGACGCATAAATCTGAATGAATCCCTCGAAGATGGTTCGTCATTCGTCAAGTTTGACAGCGTGAAGTTTCCCTAGGCGAAGATATAATGCACAAATGACAGATGTGTAGAAAGTTCAAATAATAAACAAAATGACGCGAGGGTCGTAATTAACAGAACTATCGATGAAAATGAAACAGAAGTTGTGTTGTTTCTAGTGACAAAGCTCCAATTTACAAGAGTTGTATGGTTCAAGCAACTCTTCTATTTGCCAGATCTAGCACCATGTGATTATTATTGTCCATTTGATAAGTTATCAGGTTGTTGCTTAATAAATGACAGTGTCATCGTGTTTGGTCGTTGAGAACAAAAACATTTCGGTGTTTTTTGGTTTGTACTTAATTCTGGTATTTTTTTAAATAAATAATGTGAAAACGCGATTTTCGATCGATTTTTCTTTATGAAACCCGTTACAAACAAGTCTTCTCTTGTATAGAAAGAAAAAGTTGTTTTTCTAATTTTGACATATAAAGTGACACATTTCAAAATTAATTGACGTTTGGAAACGTCACACTTTTCGTAACTGGTTACGAAAAGTAAAATCTTTCCTAACTGGTTAGGAAAAATTTATTGTATCATCAATTTGACACTGTCATATTTTTTGTTTTTAAGCAAAATAACCGTGCCAACTTACCTACTTGATATTTTAACACAATAATAATTTATTATTAATGAAAATCATTACTTCGTTTAACGTTCGAAGAAACTTTTTTTTCTCCCTACCGGTTAGAAATGTAGGCTGTGGATACCTCATTTGAGGTGAGAAAATTCAACTTTCTCGCTAAGGTAAGAAAGTTAATCATGAAATGTTTATGGTAAAACTGTACCAAAATACAAATGTCAAAAGTGTCAAAAGTGAAATAAGTTATTGATAAATGAAAGCCAATTCAATGAAGTAAGTTGGTAGGTCAATCATATAATCTGGAAAATAAACAGATAAGCTAGGTAGGTAGATTACTTTACCCTGTTTATATCAAATTTTCGAACAAACCTCAAATCTTCAAATGCGATGACAAGTTAATTAAACAAATAACACAGCCTACTATTCAATTCTCAAAATTTTCGTTTTAATCACGAATATAACCATCTTTTTTGACTTTTTTCAACAAAGTTGTGCCGGTAGGGAAAAAAATTGTATTCAAACCTTGTTAAGAAAGTGTCCTTGCAGACCTTAGGCACTTACAAACCTCGTCTACGACTCGGTTTATAATCTTTGCCTGCGGTCTGCAAGAAACCACTTTCTTACCTTGGTTTGAAATATACTATTTTTGTCAAAATTAGAAAAAATCTTGTATGTAACACGTTAGGAAATGCAATTTTGTGTAAGTCGCAGCGAGATCCCGCAAATATTCCACTCGTTACACAAAATAACGCATTTCCTAACTGGTTACATAAATAGCTATTTCCTTTATGAATATAGATTTGTAAACAAGATAAACTGCCTAGAACTTAGAAGAGTGGTACAGATATACAGGGTGACGTTGCGCAGATATTTTAACCAGTGGCGGAACTCCACAATATGTAACGATTCAGGCAATAATGCCATATACACATGTTGTTATTTTTCGAGAAAAAGAGACTAACAGTAAAAAAAAAGTTTAGAAGCCACTGAATTTTATGAAAAAAGTGGCTCCACTTTGAAAAAACCTCAATTTTAATCACAAATGGCTTTCGTCAACCTGGAGAAAGCCGATATGGTTTTGGTCTATGACGAAACCCGTGGACATTCAGAGCTAACACGGCAAATCTACGGTGAAAGGTTTCCTCAAAGGAAACTTCCCAATGCACGAACGTTGTGCAGCATCTTCGCGATTTCGGACGAGAAGATGGCATTTTAGTTACAGAAGAAGAAATTACTACCTCAGGTTAAAATATCTGCCAACTATGTAGGTTCTTTTTTTATGGAAAAAGTCCAGAAATTCTTTCATTCGAAACAGAAGTATGTAATTAGTGGAGAGTTCATTTATCAGCAACGTTTATCTTGGACTCGCGACGATGTTTGTCTTCACCAAAAATCAGTAGAACCGTCGTGGACTCCCGATTGCTGTCAAAAATGACACCGCCAACTTCACATCAGTACTAAAATTCAACTTTTACATCGTTATTTCTTACTTTGTGTACAAAAGAGAAACAATTCGTTGCAACTAAAATCTACTGGATTACTATTCGTTCACTAGATAAAAAAATAATGTTGGCCGAGTTACCTTCTCGTACTTTTTGCTTTGTATGGTTGGCAACGGACAGCTTTGATCTTTGTGGCAGGGCGAGGGCAGGAGCAGTGACGCTCAAGCATTTTCACATGTTTGAAAGTTACTCCAATCACATTGAAATGCTTTGATTCTGTATTGTTGCTCTTTAGAAGAATTTGCGTGTTTGATTCTCGATTCCAATCTTTTATGTTTTTCTACTACATTTAAAAAAATTCTTATTAAAGTCGCCTCTGAATTTAGAACACTCGTCTTGGTGCTAGCAGATACATATTACATATCTGACACATGTCGTAAAAACCTTGGTAAAACACTGACATTATGTAATTC
This sequence comes from Tenebrio molitor, assembly GCF_963966145.1. NCBI lineage: Eukaryota > Metazoa > Arthropoda > Insecta > Coleoptera > Tenebrionidae > Tenebrio > Tenebrio molitor. The sequence goes on from NC_091049.1 coordinate 5,346,096, forward strand.
GTAAAAAAGTTTATCTAAACCACTTCAGTACTTCAGAAGCAGAGAATGAGATTATTATGTCGAACCTCACTTGCAAGAACTCGGGGGAAGCTTTCCAAATCTGTCCATATTGCTTGTTCTCATACTCTATTCACAGAGAGCCAACTAATTTGCGTCTTGTGAAAATGTCCTCCCTCTCCTTTTGTTGCGGTTGAAATCTGACGTCAAAATTTGTGGTGGTTCCACGCCCACCTGTCAAAAAATGCCACCGCGCCAACTTCACGCCGGTACTAAAATGCAACTGTTGCAAATAAATGAACATCGTCGCTTCCGCTTTGCGTACAATTCCGTGGCCTGTGGCGTAAAATGCATACAAAAGTTTCAAAATAATTGGTCGCAATTGAAACTAACAATCCTTTGTGCGCGTTCTCGACTAGGTGTATCGTTATGTTGCGCCGCAACATTTCATTTATTCCGCTTCACTCTCCCTCTCGTAATTAAATAAAGCTCGGGCTGTTTGCGTCGCGCGACGTGTTTTCGCGAATTTTCATAAAAATCGTCTCTAAAGCAGACGTAACCGTTGCCACGGGGTGATTACTCATCTGGGTCACGTGCCACGGACGGGCGCGCGGGGCGCCCCAGCCGTCGATCCGATGAACTATCTATACAGGACCGGACGTTTTGATAAATGCGCCAATTTCCTCCGCCGCTCGCTCCATAACTCAACTTGGGGCCTTGCCTGACGCGGGCCACATTTCATATATAAGAATTCAACTGTTGATTGTCTTTCTGATACGGATTTTCCGCCCCCATCATATTTCCCTCTCTCTCTCTCGGTGCATATGGGGATTAATCATCGATTCGCTCCTTCCTCTTTCATTATTCACGTTTCTCGGGGCATTATAAGCGAATAGACTGGCGTTTTGTTCCATTTTTGATGTATCGAGGGTGCTCCGGGTCGGGTAAGCAATTTTAATATTCATGAGTGCAACTGAGTTGCCAAGTCGAGACGGGACCCGAGAGATCCTACAATCCTACATTTTCTTGCACGCCTTATCGCGATCCAGCTTTGCGGCGCTTCAAGTCTTTTCGAGTGGCACCAAACACCTACGCAGATTTAAATCCCATCGAAAATCTATGGAGTCCACAAACAAATCGCTGCTTTCGCGGCTTTTCAACTGCCAAACATGTCACATTTGACTCTTCGGTGTTGTGCTTCATTTACGATATTGTGCCCTCAAGAACTGTACAGACCACCCCCAAAGTGTTCCCAGTCTACTTCTTTGTTCTTGAAGGTGTGACAACATTGACCACGAGACAATCTTATTATCTGCGCATGTGCAGGACTTCTTTTGGACAACGTCCTGTCGGGGAAGCCCATCGAGGACGTGAACTTCCTCGTGGGTCCCTAGATGTTAAAAGAAATTTTCCCGCACGACTTTCTCGGCCTTTCTGGAATTCTTCTGCCGGGAGGGCAACATCGACGTGAACACCGCAGTACAAGCAGAAGAGTTCGCAGAAGGGGAGAACAATCTGTTTAGTATCGGTGATTATTTGGATGTTATTCTTGAAGAAAAAGTGAGGTTATGATCGACAATAATCTTTTGGTTGGTCAAGGTTATCAAAATTTTTGAAGGTGTGCTTGTTGGAATGGGGGTGGTTCGGAACCCCCAAAAGAACAGGAATTGACTGATCGAATCGACAATACGTCGCAGTTATGGATAAAAAAAATATGTTTAGTGAAATTTATTGCATTTTCGGTGCAGTCACACCGTGAGCACACCGTGAGCACACCCGTGTTGTATTGTCTTGTTGCCATACATAACCCAATTTTTTCCGTCGAGAAAAAGGTGACAAAGTTGGTAGAGAATTGGCTTGAGACTGTAAAAAACGGATTTTTCGGTTGAACAGAGCAAAATCCTTCGATAGAAATCGGTTCGAGGGTCGAGATTTCGGCACATTTCCATTTTTACGAAAGTGAGGTTAGGTTCGCGGAGAAATAAATACAAAGTTAGCGAGAAAATTTGTACAGTGGAAACATCGAAACAATGTAAGTGCGCCCTCGAAGGCGTCGTATTATTTTTACGTCGTGTTAAAAGTTGATCGCCGCCCCCGCCTCGAAATCCTCGACGGCTCGTCTTAATCCAATTTCCGTGGCCCAAAAAAACGTCAAAACTTTATTATGGCAGCCTCGGGACGGCCGCTCCGACCCGTCCGACTTCCTATCTTTTATACAGTCTCTGTTCGTGAATCCTCTGAGGTGTAATCGCTCAGTTCAAAGAGAGAACGCCTTTATCCGGAGCCCCGATCCCGCGGGACCCTTCTACACGAACGTACAACACCTGCGGGCCCCGATTAGGCGGCCTTGGCCGCGCACGGGCCCCCTTCGATGCCGCTCCACCTAATTGATTCGACGAGCAACCCGGAGTGGAGTTATTTTATTTTTGCCGTCTGGCTCACCTGGAGCGGTTCCGCCGATCCGGGGGTGTCGCCTCGAACCGGGCACGATCCAATTATCCGGATGCAGGATCGCCGAAAAAACAATTGTCTCCCGGGTGCGCGGCTTATGCAAATATTTAATTACAACGCGGAACAGATGACGAAAATAAAAAAAACCGTATAATTATTTCACGCTTCAGACTCGTCCCTAATTGTCCTGGTTCGGGGGCGGGGAAAAAATTTCCTCCTTTCTCGCAATCAACAAAGTGCCGCCGCTAATTATCGTTCTTTTTCAGACGCGATGACGAGATTCGCGTTTTTAACCGCCCCTGGGGGTGGGGCGCGGCCCGCTCTGCTTGTTTAACAATTAAACGTGCTGATTTGATGGTTTTTGCACGAAACTTACCGGTCAAGGTAAAACACTTGGGGCGAAGACAGCACAGGGGTGGACGCGTCATGTTTTTTTAATGGGAAGCATCCCCGCAGTGGCCTACTTTCCCCACGTGAACATGTAAGGTTACGCCACGCACCTACCCCTCGAGTGAAAACAATCCCACCCCCTTCCGTTTTTCCTTTTCGAGATTTGCATTTTGCACCCCTGCCGAGATAGATTTCCCGGTGCCGTCATCAGCCACCACCGGCGGTCCTTTGCGGCCCGTAACGAGCGAAATAATTACGCCATGATACACGACCGCTAATGAAAACATAGCGCCGTTGCGGCCGCCCCGTCCTCGCCGCCTCCCGCACTCTCGTTGTGTGTGCGCGGCGCGAATTAATTAGAATGACCGCGGCCGGTTATTAAGTCGCCCGGGGGTGATTAATGTGACGAAACGTCGCGGGGGGCGGTAGTCCCGCCGCCTCCGTCTGACGGACGAACACCGTTAATTACGACATAAGACGAATCACGAGGCGGGTGGTGTTGAACGTACCGTCGCCGCCCCCCGAGCCGAGCGATCCACGCGTGGTAAAGTTGGCTCCACTCCGGGGAATTTTCAACAATTTCCATTTCTGAATTCTCAGGGGGGCGGCGCAAGTTCTTGGGAGTTTAATGGCCGAGACCGATGCGAGTTTGATTAGGGGATTATGTTGCGATTAAGGGTGAGGAGATCGGGGGCGAAAGAATCACCCCGTTGTTCCGCCAAATGTCAAATTTTTGAGCGATCGCGGCGCCGCTCGCGTCAAAACATCGCAAGGGGAAAAGCGACAGAACCGTACTCGGAGAAAATTGAAAAGGAAAATGAAGAGACCAGTTTCACATAAACGAGTCGGGGGTGTTTACGTAACGAATACGGCCCCCAGCCAATAAAAAGGGCAAAAGAAACACTGAATAAATATTTGAGACGTCATAAAACAACCGCAGGCTTGACCCCGGTTAATTTTTGACGAAATAGGCGCACGAATCACGCATCCGCCTCCGTAAATATTACAAATAGGGAGTTTACAAATGCGGGGGTAAGATCCCCGGAGGAATCGAACGGCGCCCGGACCATCCGGAAAAAGGACGCGTCGGGAGCGCTCCGTACATCGTAAAGTCTGCCGACGCGGGCGCCTCCGTCACTGAACCTCCCCTTCCCCCTTTTTTGTTTTTTCGCCCCCCCGAAATGATATCGAGTCGGCGGCGGCGAGCAATCTCCTAGAAAACAAACTAACATCGCTCCACGCCATCGCGATCTTTATTGACGATAACTCCGGAAAGATGAGAGCCCCCCTCTCACCCGACGAATCTAGTTATCTCGAAAATCCCCGGCGACACGTCGCGAACAATCATCGGAGGCGGCGTTTCTCGTTAGGACGGCGCATCTAAATGTTGCCTAAGCTCCGCTTTTTCCATATCAGAAAATCAAAGCTGCCGTACGCGCGTAATTGGCACAATCGCGCGCGGGCACGTGCCCCCGGCTGGGGGCGGCCGTCCGAGAACGTGTCCTGCAGGAAAACATCCCGCCTGATCGAATCAGTAGTGATAAACAGACGGACGCCGGGATAATTAGAGGATTGTTGCTGCTCGCCCCTTTGTTTTCGGGCTCGCACACGGGGCCCCCGGGGGAACTGGCGGGTCAATTCGGTTACGAACACGGCGAGGGGCGGCCGCGGAACGTCCGTACCGAATCTGGACGAGGTGGGGGCGGTTTGACAGGGAGACCTTGAAAAGTTGAAAAGCTGCCGGGGCGGTTGTCGGGGGATCGGTCCCGGGTTGTGACCGCTCGAACGTTCCGGGACGGCGAGGGCTAACCGAACGTGACGACGGTACGGCGAAATTGCGTCGGGGGCGGCGGATATTCACGATATTCGGTTTGCGGACCGAAGCGTTCGCAGATGGATTTGTTTTTCGATAAATACATCGAGGGAATAACGCGCAGAACGCAGACACCGCATTTCAAAAAGCTTCGAGCTTTCCCACATGATGACCTTGAAAACTTGGGCAGGTCGTGTAACCGCAACTGATTACAACAACCTGGCATTGTGACCCCTCAAACTCTTCAGAATGATTACGGCTATGCAAATAATTTATTAGTTAAGCGAATTTTCTTCTGACCTTGACACAAATTATTCATGACTTTTTCATTTCATTTTACCGAATGTATCGAAAAGAAAAATTCAAACCAAACCCCTGGATGTTCTGCACTCGTCATCGTCAAACCTGGCAACGATCCCACAGTTTTACCCTACGACCTTGAAACCTTTCACGCCCCCTGTGTCGACCATTAACACAATTAAGCCCAACTTGCGGGTACTCAAACTTTTCCCGATGACAAGACCTCCTCGTTCCCCGATAATGTCACCACTGTCATAATCTCCAGTGTGACTTGCCCGAAACTTTACCCTCCGCATGGACGCCCCCAATAACTGTCTCACACTCTCCCATTCCCAAAAGCGAATCAGCTTTTCCGACCCAATCGCCATCGAAAACACTCCCACGAAATTTCGATACGATCGTGACATTTTAACGCGACGACCTTGAAAAGTTCGAAAGCTCGTCACACCGCCATTAGCGGAATTAATCCCGGCTCGTGAATATTCCAACTTTTCAGGACACGAAGACCTGCCCGATTGTGCTGTCGGTTTCGCTGAATTCCGCAGATCGTGAAAATTATTCGAGGAATTCGTGTTTTGAGGTCCCGTCCGTTTCATCTGTTGTTCCACCGGAAGCTTGTTTGCCGTTTGCGGTGGTACGACTTAAAAACCGACGCTACCGTTGTTCGTCGAGCCTCGTGCGGAATCCGGTGACAATCCGGGCGGTTTTGACCCGGTGACCTTGAAACGTACGGAAGCTCGTGCCGGGGCTATTTATTGAATTAACCCCGACGTGTGGGTACTCAAACTGTTCAGGACGACGAGCCCTATCTGATGGTGGCGATGGATCGGTTAAATTCGCTCGTGTGGCAGATTTGCGCGGGGAAATCAATTCTCGGGGTGGCGGCGGCCGTCATGTTCCGTCCGTCTTGGCGGAATTATTGGTTTTTTGGGGCGGCCGCGTCCATAAATCACCTCTTAATCTGAACACGTGTACAATTTAATCTCTGTGATAGATTATCCCGGTCTAAATTAATTGATCGATGGTGGTGCGGCTCTAGCTTTGGGGGTGTTGTGTGCGGCCTTTCCCAAAAATAATTCACCACTTTATAAGCGCTAGACGTCACAATATATGGCAAATGTATTTTATGTTTTCCCGGGAAAACCGTGCGAATGAATGCGTAATATCGCCGGGGAATGGCCGACTTTATGTTGCTTGCGTAAAGTGTTATATACGGGGGCGAGGGCTGCTTTATGGACACTTACGTTTTCTGGGGGTCGTACTGGGGGTAGGCCTCGGGATCTCTCAGACGCAGGTTCTTCCTGATGTCGCTGGTCGCGTTGGCGGTCCTGCTGTGGGACAGGGATCCGGGCAGCAACATGGCGATCTCTGCCAACACAAGAACAACGATTATTTCACTCGATTGTGCTCGGGGGCGGTATCTTGATGAATGAACGCCGGAACGTGGCGTTAATCTTGATGTATCGTGTGTAAATGGGCATTTTTTCCGCCGCCGCGACGCCTACAGGTGCCCGCGATCGCGCCGCCGCTGATTTATCGCCGCCGCCGGACCCTCCGGAATCTGATTTATTTATTTTTATCCGGGGCTTTTGTTGCCGCCGGCCGTTCAACTTCCGCTGCTTTATGGCCTTATCGCCGGACGACTGTCCACTTAACCTAAAATGGCCGCCGTAACTTACACCACCCGCCGCGCCGCCATCTTTCACTGTATACCACAATAAGAAAAAAAATCTTCGTGTAATTACAATAATAATACGAAATATTTTTAGGTCATTAATTAACTAATTAATTATCGATCTGTCTGCGTATTATGGAGTCCCGCAAAGCTCCACTCCGGGGCCAAACATATTTTTCTCGTGTATTTTTGCTTTTTCGTTTAGCGAATTCGATTTTTTTTTGCAGGGTAATCCCGGCAGGATCCTTTTTGTATCCCGTTTGGAAAATAATAAAATACCCGCCGGCAACACACACGCCCCCGGCGAGGTCTAATGAACACCGCCGCCTTCGCCGAATTAATTAATTATCGAACAAAAATCAATGGAGAGAACAGTTGGCCGTCATCTTTGCGCCAGATTGTGGCATCAAAGGGGGCGCCTCCACCCCCGGGCCCAATTTATCAGTTAACGCTCCGGCGGCTCTTTTGTTTTTATTAATTAAACACCGTCAAAGCGAGGCAGGGTGTCACCGGGATGCATCAAATAAAAATGGGGCGACCGGGCCGCCGCCGCCGCCTCCCGATCCCGGCGACGTAAATTCAATCGGACATTTCGATCCGTTATTGACGTAAATAAAAACTGCAGTCCGGGGCGGCTCTTCCGCTCGCAGATTTTTCCATTTCCCATTCGGGAGGCGGGGGATGGCGCGCGGCGGCGGCGGCTTCTTAACGAAGTTTTCGGTTCAATGGGGGAATCTGTTAAAAGTGATGCGGGCGGTGCGGATCAAATCTCCATAAATATGTAAATGGGACCGTGATCTTGGCTAAATGTAAAAAATCCCCAACGATATTGCCGTTTTCGTGTGGGCCGTGCGTAATCTTAAAGTCAAAGTTGCAGACGTTTCCGATAAAAAAAATGCGAATCGGGACGAAGGAGAAGTGGAGAATATTAACGAAAGAAATAAATTCGTACAAAATAATATTCCTTATCTGGCTACGTGATAACTTCAATCGCACAGCGTTAAATGTGTAGAGGGTGGAGACTGAAAAATTTCCAAAATTTATATACAGGGTGTATCTGAAATACGTGTGTTAATTTTAACCAGTGGAAGCACTCGCAAATTTATTAAACTTTTCTCTATAATATTTTTACGAAAAAGCATTACAAATACAAAAAAGTAGCAAAAAATTCTCATGGTTACAAAAAAAAAAAAAAATTAGAAACGACTTGTTTAGTAAAAATTGGGGGGCAAAAAATCTTGGAGGAAAGTTTCATAAATTGGGGAGTTCTTCCACTGGTTAAAATGAACACACGTATTTCAGATACACCCTGTACATATTTTTTTAAATTAAAAAATAAAGATCCAGCAGAAAACAAACTGAGAATAGGATATTTTTCGAAGGGAAGCCTGCGGAACAAGGCCTGCTAATTGTCGGCGACCCGAAGGATAATAAATATGAAGGGTCTGATCCCCCAAATCCGTCGTTTTTCGCCGCCCCGAGTGAATAATTGAATCGGACCGGACCCATCCGGACCCGACATCGGGATAAATAAAAGTTAGCCGAGTTGGTGACAGCTATCACCGTGGGGGCGGCTGCGGCGGCGGCGAAACACTAAAACATCTCGAAACTCCGGCCGAGAGGTCCGTAAATTGGCTAACAAGTTTACCTATAAATCTTTCTTTTGTGTTGTGTCAAACTGCTCTCTTACTCGTGAGAGCCGTTCTTATCGCCGCCCCCCGGATTTTTCCTCCCGCCGCCACCCCCTCGGCGTCGCCGAACAAACGGGCGGACGTCTCCATTGTCGGCCGCAAATATGACGGTTTTATCTAGCGACGGCAGCCGCCCCCGGGACACCGCCGCGTCTTAAGCAACTCGGCCGGAGTTTAATCGAACTCGCCCCGGACCGACTTAATTATCGACGATCGCGTCGCTCGTTTCGGCTCCCCTCTCGTCGCCATCGCTCGTTCCCCTCCCGCCGCCATCGTTCATCCCCCGTGCCGTATTTAGCAGGCAAAGCAATATAAATTGCCCCTTGTCGGGCTCGACTTACATCTCCGCAGTCTTGTAGCCATTCGTCTTCACCATTCACCGCCTCCCGGATTGATTAGGTGAGCGACTGGAGGGGGATGAGATTCGCGTGTGTGCGTGTTTGCATACGTGTGCGTCTTGTTCGGGGCGATTTATTCGACGCCCGTTGAATAATTCAGTGGAGTTTAAAACGCGAGGGCGTTAAATGAACGTGTATGCAAGGGATACGTTAATTATTTAGTCCGGCTTTGGGGACGGGGTGTTGTAATGAGACCGTCCGGGGACGGTTTATTAGTGGTGGCGGTTACACGTGATCATCACTCGGGACGATCAAATTACACCGGTACAAGTGCTACAAAAATGGCGCCCGAGGGGAGGCACGCATCTCGAGGAGTGGGGGGAGGGGACCGACACGCACTCGTTTCACCCGCGCAGCCTTCTTGATTAACTCGCGAAATTCAGTTGTTCCCCAGCCCCAGCAAAAGGACACAACCCTTGTAAATATGCAGTCGATGTATCACCCCTTAATTAGCGGCGCACCGCAACCACCTAGACTCTGCAGGATGCACACAGCCCAAAACAAAGCACATTCCAACTACAGCAATTAGGCAAACAATAATTGCACCGCCGACTCGTATCAGACGGTAATAAGCTAATTAAAATTGGATCAAAGCAGTCGTCGACGGATCGACCAATGAACGCTCGTTATCGGGCGGTGACGTCACCGTCTTAATTGGATGCGGATAGTGTACATCGGAAGATATCCCTCCCACTACTTATGAAGGCCAATATAGGACAAATTGATATTTTCTCAATTTTTAATAAATAAAGTAATAAAATGGTGAATAAATATCCGTTTTTAGGTATCATAAAGATCACCGAGCAAATTGATATTTTCAATTTTTAAAGAAAATATCCCCATTCATAAAATCAGGCATATTTTAACAAATTTTATTTGATTCTCGGACTCCGTCTTTGACTCTGTTCGATCATGAGCCTTTACAAATATTAAAATTTAGCTTTATTTCAATATAGGGGACCTATAAAAGACGCACCCTCATTTTATTAAAAACTAGGCCTCTTTTAGAAGAGAGATAAAAAAGATTGTTGACTATAACAGTTACTTGTGTATCAAGGCCAAAAAGTGCATTTTTTTCGTACGAGTTTTCTAGTCGAGGCGAAGCCGAGGCACTTTTTGACCGAGATGCCCATTAAATTTTTTAGGCGACGGCACGAATTATAAAGCAAAAGACACTATTGCAAAAATTACAAATTAATTTTTTATCTACTTTTTTCAAATAAATACATTTATTAATACATATTTACAATTTTTTTTATAGTATTTTTTTCAGCTTGCCAGCAAAACGAGACATTCACTATTTGCGATACAATCACTTACATATTTACATAATTTATGGTGACAAGACAATTATTGCGTTTATCATCTGCGATGTCCGGCGGCGTGTTAGACATTTATTCATCACTTTCTCTGTTGTATTACACATTTCTTCATCACGCTGTTGCTATCGATTATACATGTGAACGTTCATTTTCTGATTATGCACCAAATAAGTACCAGAAATAAACAATACAACACTTTTTCGAGAAAATAAAATACTTTGGTTAAATTTAATTGTCAAATTTTCACTTGTTTTCAGTCGTTTTACTCGGTTTTGTCGGTTTCGTTGTTAATTTACTAAACACTTAAACAGACCAACAGATAGCGCCACGGTCCAGGATCAGAAAAGCGCGGCCGAAAAAGAGTTACTTTTCGTCCGCTTGGGAGTACGTAAAATTACCTTTTTCATTAAGGGTGTCTAAAAAAGAAATTATTTTCCGATTTAAAAATAATTGTCAAGGAATTAATGAGTCCGTTATACTCGTATGTATTCCTAAATCTGCATTGTGCAGATTATATTATTGTACACAATTTGTTACTATTACATATTAACTGTTGTCTACTGAATAATGACCTCATTTTGTTTAACGAAGGTAACATCTGGAATTTCGATGTGTGGTGAATCGAGAAACTGGTATGTTATATTTTGATATTTTACTCAAACTGCTGTGATATGACCTTTGATATAATTACACTTACGGAAACTTGGTTCAATGATTTAATTACTAACTCTGAACTGTTTCCAGTTGTGCGTTGTGCCGTTGTGACAACAAATTTTCTGTTGTTGGTCATTCTAAGGGTGACGGTGTCCTAATTGCTTTTGCCAGTAATATTAACTTACCTGTTAAATCACAATACATATGTAATTATAAATAGAAAAAAATAATTCTTTTTATTGTTTTAATTACATAGTTTGCAAATTTAAATTGAGTCACGTTGAAACAAGTTGTCTTTTTATTATATTATACAGGGTCATTATAAATGATTGTCTCATCGCAGTAGGCGTTGGTGCCGTAGTTGAATGTGCCGCAAGCTTCATAACATGAGTGAGACTAGTATCGCCGAAAGGTGGCACTACGGGCGGTAGTGGAAATCTGTCTACTAGTTTGTCTAACGTTGCGAGGGTGGCGGCGCATCCAAAATTTGTGTGGTTTTTCAACGCCAACTACATGGGACAAAAATTTATAATGACTCTGTATATTATTTAATAATGTGAATGTATTTAATTTTATTTCTCTTTGTTTTCTTGTTGCACAATTATTATTGCATAGGTGCAGTAATTTAGAGTTTTTGAGATTTGTAATTCGACAACAAATTATGTAAATTCGGTCTGGTCCTAACAAAAATCCAATCTCGAACTTTCCGGCGCAGAGCACAAAACCCAGCCTCGCCACCCTTAAAGAGGAATGGATCGTTGACAAACAGCTGACACGTGAAGAAAGTTCCTCATAAGTCTGATGACATCTTCCTTTTTACTCTTCCGTGAGCATTCGCGAGGGGCAAATTTAAGAGGAAAGACAATAAAATTCAAATCTCAACAGGATCACATGTCTCGCAGCACAAATTCATTTCACTTTGTTTCGGTGCTGTATAAATTTACTTATTTAGCGTACTCGCTTTGTCAATTAGTCACATTTTAATTCACACCAAGGCAAATTTCATCCAGTCAAAACTGAAATCAAACATTCACCAAAACACATTTATCAAGGTCACTAATTTATTTATAACACCACCAAATCACGATTACTTGTGGTGTTACGTGAGGTGTGTTCAATAGTTTCATAGAAATACCTCTTCCAACGGTGCGGCCTCTCGCAGAATCTTAATCAAATAAAAATAAGTAACACAATGTAACGTAGCATCAATATCAATAGGTTTTTCTTTTCTCACAAACTGTTTTGTAGTTTTTGCAAAAATACCATCCCAAGAGAGGTGCAGAAACATCACCAAACGCGAAAATCTAACAATTTAGAAAATCTAACAGATTTAATCTTCACTTAGACCCACAGAAAAAACAATTTTTATAAGTTTAGGAGTTTAGATGACAATAAAAGATACAGAAAATCCATTTTAATAAAGATTTATTTTGTTTTTACATTCCTGTGAGTACTGATGAATCATCTTTATTCCTTTTATTCTCTTCGTCTTAATTAATCAATACTTAAAGACTATAGTATTTTGTTTAAAATATCAATTTGTCCTGTGTAAGTAAAGCTCTCCCTCTCCGGGTTTTTACATCCCATTCCGGGATAAAGCTCCGGCAACAACGTTCCACAGCCCGACTGGATTTCCCTAATGTGTGTTGAGGGAATGTTGAGTGCATCGGGCATAAATCTACACCGTTTCCAACCCCCCACGCCTTCTACGACGCTCGTATTTCATAATAAAGCGACACCTGTGATCCGCACGTAAACCCTGCGAGCCCGTCGAAAACCGCACGTGTCGCACGCGGGGCGAGGGGAGCTGTCGACGAGATTCAAGCGAGAGCGCGAGGGGCGAGTCCGGGACTGTCGTAAAATCGCGCTGCGCTTTATGGGCCATTTTGACTCCGTAAAATTCGAAGGACGTTCGAGGCGACATTCCGATGCGTCCAGGTCCGGACCGGTGAGCAACAGGCGATGGGATTTTCATTAGAACGACGCGGCGTCCAACTCGTACGAGAGAACAAAATTAGTCTGTTTCGAAACGAGTCCGGTCCTGCCCCTCCGCAAATAAACCGATCGGGCGAGTGGAATCGAGACTTCGTCACCGGAAACCGTCGGCATTCCGGAAATGCCGACGTCGTTTTGTGTGGGGGCCCAAAAATAAATCTCTCCGCTGCGGCCTCGACAAGCCGGCCCTATAAAATCACAAGAATTCGACCCTGACGATAAATCGTCCGTAAACGATAATTGGGATTAATTGCAACGCTAACTAGACAAACCATTTACAATGTAAACAACATGTCGGACAGTCGACGGGACATCAATTACGACGGCGGAGGGGTCGGATAAAATTTTTTCTTATCCAACCCCGGCGCACTGTCAATGCACCGTCTTGTTGCGTGCTCCAAATCTAATCCGGGACTGGATATTTAATTGTTTTGGACGAGGGTGTGAGATGGGGGCCGCGTGCTTGGAGCCGGCGGGGTGCATCAGTGCCCTTTCGGGGCAAGGGAAAAAGTGCACCTGTGTGGGAGTGAAGCCTGCTTGCTCGGTGGGAGAGCTAATTATCTAGGTTTTTTCTTTTAATTATTGTAATGATACGAGCAAGGCTCAGTTTGTACTCGGTCTTATAAATGTTATTAATAATCGTTTTATACAGGGTGACTTTGAAAGTTGTGCAGATATTTTAACCAGTGGTGGAACTCCACAATAGGTAACGATTGAGCCAATAATGCCTTGTACAAATGTTGATATTTTTCTAGAAAAAGGGGTTAAAAGTTTTTCAAGAAAAGTTTGGGAGCCACTGAATTTTACGCTAGCACGGCAATCTACGATAAAAGATTTCCTCAAATGATACTTCCCAATCCAGGAATTTTTGCAGCATCTTCGCGATTTTGGGTGTTTGAAATGCATTAGCGCGATCTTGGCCGTCAACGAGAAGATTGCATTTTAGTTGCAGAAGAAGAAATTCTTCACGAAATTTAAAAACAGCCACAAACAAGTACTGGGCGTTTTGCAAATCACCTGGGAGTTTCTCAGTTTGCGAGTTCAAAACGCCGTTCAGGAAATTCGTCAAAACAGAGGCACTCTGAATTGAGTTCGGCTTTCTTGGACACGAGGTGCTGAAATTTGCATTGCAAACGATGGCAAGCATTTTGAGTAACTTCTTTGATGTTTCATTTTCTGCTTTTATTCACAATTACAATATTTTCACTTTGTTGTTTTCTGAATAAGTTGCAGGCACTATTTTATCACTACTTTACAAATTTTATCAAAAATTCCTGATCAAACACAAAAAACTTTAACGATAAAAACCACACATAACGTTGAATGACAGAAAAACTGCCTGCCAAATGTGAAAAAAGCGGTTTCCAAACAAACTGATTCCTTTGATTCTCTTGTAAACTTGATTCATACTTTTTTAGTCGCTATGTATACAATTGGTGGTCTCAAACGCTACTTTATAATAAATCATACCTCATGAATTTTATACGTTGGAATTATAATTGTGCATTTTATTATTATTGTCTGATAATGGAGAAAATCTATAAAATAAACAATAGGAACATTTTAGATTCGTAAGAATGAGTAATTTACCAGCTTTACCAGCCAAACGCGACGCAAGTGGTAAGCAGATTTTTCGATGAAATGTCAAAGAAACGTCAACGATGTGCTGTTGTTAACCTGGAAAACAACTTTTCGAGCAACAATTATCCCAGAATAAGTGGTAAAATGGGTTTTACCATTGAAGATTAAGCATTAATAATTAATAATTAATTAATAATACATTTTCGGTAGGTAGGCAACCGATAAAACAAAAGATAAGGTAGCATTCTTGATTTTTTTCTTTTTGATGGCTCGCTAGACGAGAAGAGAGAAGATTTTGCTCAAATGCGTCCCATCTGCCAGTAGGTCTCTTGATTTCAAAATAAAGAAAAGTAAAAACAGCAACATCTGACTCAAAACAAAACAAAAAAGGCCAAAAAATATCTCGTTTTTTTTTTACTTTAGGCTTGGTTTTGACATGTAGATAGCAAGAAAATTGAACTTATACGACGGAATTGAAAATGCAACCCGCAATACATTTTCAAAGTTAACGTGGATTTTTGTTTTATTGATTTAAAAAAACATGAAACATGGTTGGCTGTGCAGTTTCGTAAATTTTGACATAAACGTCATTCGCTTGGTTAAATAAAATTGTAAAAGAGTTTTTGGGAAAAAATGTATTGTCTGCATAAACGCGTAACGGCAGAATCCTCATAAATCAGGATCATGTCTGTTTTCTCATTGTTCGAATACATTTTAATCATCGTATTTTAACTTTTCCGTAAATGTCAATTGTGACAAATGAAATTATTAGAAGCAAAGCCATCGTGGATTCATAATTTCTTTTTAAAACAACACGATATTGAAAATATCCACGTTATATAACTTTGGAAATGTATTGCAGGTTGCATATTCAATTCTGCCGGTCTCATTATCTAATGAAATACACTGTATTGTTATAGCTTTACTGATTTAACGTAAATATCATTTTATCGTTTAACGTTCTAAAAAATGTCATCTCATTAATTACTACGTACCGAGTGACAATCAACGATTGAAAATTATTTTGTTATGTTGCTAACACATTTGAAATCTTTAGTTGGCAACATCGTTGGCATGACACACGCAATTTTCAAAATTGAAACAAACGTCAAAAAAATCTATTTTTTTTCCAACGCCAATGTACTTCTTGACTTAACCTAACCTAAATAGAAATGATTGACAGATGATGCACGAGAAGATTTGCACCACCAACTGCATCAGTGTTGCCAATCCACTATTTTGCTTCAATCATTTATAGTCACTCGGTATAATCGTATGATTCAATCAACAATCTGACTTTTATTTTTCACATTCAACAAGTGTTTTTATTTTATCAAGTTAAACTGTACTGCAGTTTTCCTGTAATGATTTTTTTAATTCTTACGCCTTTATTCTTGTACATGACACAAAAACGCTAAATTTTTTGTTTTCATTTAAGATTTTAATGCCGAGAAATAATGTTATCTAATTTAATCGAAATTAATTATTAAGCTTTCAGTTACTTCTTCCGAAAACATTCCCTTATTCAAGCTCCTGCAATTACTTTTTGTGAGTAGGTAATGTTTTTTTAATGGAATATCGATTCGATTTGTATTGTTTTTACGTAATACCATGTCACTCAGCCTGAAATTTTCATTATTTCTAGAGACATTCGATAAAGTACATATTATTATTTTCTACTCTCTCTTACCACATTCTCTACCGATTTTACTTTATGTATTTTGGAAATCTCTTTATTTTCTCGAAAGCCTCCTTGTAAACCGTTTAACTGCGCAATTTCTTTCCTAAACGAACAACTCCAAATGTGGTCACGTACAACTTCCACCTCGGTAAAGTTTTTCGATTTCTTTCTGCTTCGAAATCTTTTAAATCACCCATTTTCTTTCCACTCTTTCCTGATTTTCTGCCGCAATGCCCTTAACAATCTTTTAAGACATTCTTAATGCACTCCCTCCCGTTCATCATTACCATTCTGTTTTCGTTTTTCAACCAATCCTTCGACGATTTAAACAAATTCCCTTGTCCTAACCGAAAAACGCCTCTCTCCAAAACAGATCCTGCAGTTCCGCAGCTGTTCTCGTGCAATCCTGAGAACCCCTCTCTCCCCTCCCTTCGATCATCCCAGACCCATTTTTATCCAATCCAGATTAACGCCCCCTTAATCAGATAAAAAAAAAATAATATTCCCGATTTCCGCGAGCCAATTCCAACTTAATACACAATAAATCCGGAGGGCTTCCTCCTTCTTGGGTGGAAGATAACACCGTGCCCGGGGTGAATATTTGCGAACCCCTTCGCGAGCACAATTAAAATCGGCGGGCGGAGGAGGTGGGGGCGACCTCCGGTTATTTGTCTCCAAACGGGGGATATTTTGGGAGTGAGGATTGTTGCCGTTTCGATTCTCGCGACGACGCTATTTAATTAAGATCGAGAGTGCGTGTGCAGGACCACTCGCGGTTGTAAATCTCCACTCCGGGGGATTATTGGGGGCCGGTGCGAATTTATGGCGGCACGGCTTCATCGACAGCTTCTTTATATTCAGGCGACGTCGCCAGCCCCGGCTTATGTTTGATTTCGAAATCCGCGCTCACCCTAATATTGGAAAAGTTTCATTAAGTTCACCCTGTGCTTATTAACCGGACGCCGCCCGCGCCCCCCGCGGTACTCATAAATTCCTCTCGACGCGCAGCGGAGGAGGGTTTCCTCTTTAAGTCCCAACACTCCACATTTCTCCACACTCCTATTCAAACAATTTTCCACAGTAGGTACATGTCAAAATAACTGATATGCCTCCCCTCTCGCGGCCATTTGCAATCCAACCACGTGACCACCCGGCCGACTTGATCCCCACATCTAAGGAACACATTCCTGTTTGAAGTGGTCCTGCCGAAGGACCCCTGATGAATGTGACAATTTCAAATATTTCACGATCCTTTCGACGAGACGACATTCCTCACCTGCCGACTGATCCGATCGTCTACAATTCTGAAATTCATTCCGCGTTGAAGATTTCAATTGACGCCGCCTCAGAGGCCCGACATTAATAATTTTTTCCGTCGCAAAGTTTAAAACACTTTTTCGCCGATTTAACACGACCGGAGGAGGCGTCTTGACCCGGTCGCAACATTCTTCGCCACCGCCCACGCACGCCGCCCCCTCGCCCTCGCACAAAAGCCCCAAAACCAGTCTCAGCGCATGTTTTTATTACCAAAAAATAAACAACAAAATACAGGAATGGGTGCGGCACCGCCGACCACGCACCACACCACAAATTGCTACCGCCAGGGCCGGACTAGTGACGGGAACAGGACAAATCTCTCCCTGCGGAAATCAGTCAGTTTTGATTTTTCGCCTGGGGGCGCCCTCACCTGAGCCCCTGCACAGGAGTATGTGGTGGACGAGGCAGGCCACGAACACGCCGCTCAGCACGACGAACACGATCGTCGACATTTCGAATTTTGACAGAAAAAATATTTTTTTGAAAACCCTGTCACTTTACGCACAGCGCCGCGATTATGTATTTCGTTTCGGAATTGGTGTTTGCTTCGAGTTTGGCTTTCGTGGCGGCGCCAAATAAAAGAATAAAAAGGGAAAACGCGATCCGGCCCTGGAGGCGCGCCGCAAGACATGATTTAATCGTTAACGGTGTAATCGTGGATTGAATTATTATCCGATTGCGGATAACGAAGTAATTAATCCATCAGTGACCGCCGCAGTTGATTATTAGTGCGTGGGGAGGCGGCGCGATGATTGATGTTGGCGGCTTGTGTACCGCATCGGATCCAAGATTGGAATTTGAAATTTTTCGATGCGTTTTAATGCGAAAAAAATAAATATTTGCGCGGAGGGCAAAAAACGGAGAGATTCCAGGACGGAATGAGAGTGAGCACGTCACGGGAAAGTGAAATGAAAAGCCGAGTGAAATAATTGTTTAAATTAACAAAAGACCGGAGAAAACAGAGAAGAAAACCTACAAATTGCGAATTGTATCGTGCTGGTTGCTCAAAAATATTCAACATTCTTTTCTTCGTCATGCAAAAATTTTAACATTGTGACGGGGAAAAAATTCTGAAACATTTTTACTGTATTTGACGTAAAAAACCCTTTAATAACCTTTTATTCCTTTCAACTTTATCTCTATGATAAACAAAGCGAAACTCCTTTGTCAACGTTGGCCGTTCCCCATTTTATGCATGACATTACACGTGACATAATTATACCTTCGCAAAGCTAATTTTCCCTTAATTTAAAATACAGTAGCTCCAACATCAGGCTCTAAATGGATGTTTTTAAGATCCACTGAAAAATTTGAATATTTTATAGCACGATGATCGTTTGAAAAGTTTTCCACTTTTGGTTCTGTATTGAGTATTCTGTATTCTGAGAAAATGGCGTCGAGGGGCGGGGCTTGCGCCACTTTTGACTTCAGCTTGTCTAATCCTTTAATTTAAGCCCGAACAGAATAAGATGTATTTGTAACAATGGGAAATGTGCTCCTTTTAGTACCTTTTGGAATTTTTGAAAATTTTACATTGTATTTTATTTATAATACTTATAACAGATGTGCAAAAACTAATGTGTGTGAAGTAATCAGCGCATTTTTGGACATACGTCTGACGTTTCGTCCATATTCGGCAAGGACGTTCCGAACCACGGCCAACTCCCAAAGTGTTTGTTTTCGAACACCCGTTATAAACAAAAATTTGTAACCAAAATAAACCGACGAAAATCGATTTCTTTTGCGAGTCAAAATGAAAAGAACTGTCACATTGTTATAAACTTGCACCGGCAAGTTTTATTACTTTAAATTAAATTCTAATGCCTAACGGATTCAGCAACTCCGAAACCACTGCGACATAAAAGTTGACACTTTCATCTAAATTGAGCCCTAGAATTATGATATTTAAATTAAGAAATGAAATTCTGTAATTGGATTCATAAATAAAAGCCGTTTCTCATTTCGAGTTTGAAAGTTGCGACGACTTCCGGCTGAACCTGAACCAAAAAAGTCGAGAATTTGATACTAATTATTCGTGTCGGGTGTGTGGGCGGCGCACATTCATACATGCAACAGAATAATGAGATGATATTTGTTTTTTTTTTGGAAGTAATAAGTAGGGGGGTGCGGATTACACCCCCGAACGAAACTGGAAAAACACCCGGAAAAACAACCGAAGAGGAGACGCGTAATGTGCGTCATCTCCAGTCGCTGAATCGTCGGTGTCAGCTTTCCCGTTTCTCGAAACCGCCCCTTGTACCCTCTTCTCCTTGCAATAATCCAAACACTTCTCGATTTCACACGATTATCCGAAGAGTAGTCCTCCGCTTGCCGCTCTCGCATTTCCCATTTCCAGTCGTCAAAAGACGCCCGTGCTTCATTAAAAATAACGGCGCGCCGCCCCCACCTGTCGCGATTAATCTCTCCGCCCCGATAACGAACAAAAAAAAACCCCGGAAAATAAAAACACGCATCCCCTAATGATGGGTGAGCGTGCCGTCGCCGGTGCACCGAGTCGAATTTACATTCGAAGAAGGGGATGATGGACCGTGTGCAGGACCGGCTTTGGGACCCTTTTCGTCCGATACCTTTTCCGTCGTAGGCATTATGATAACGCGCCCCCTGCCCCAAATAATGTCGGCATAAATTTGTCGTGCGTAATGGGGACGGCGAGGGTTGGGGGTGGCGAGGCGGTCGGAGGCGTGAAAGCGTGCCGGGTGTATTGTTTTAGTGTCTTGGAAGCTAGTAAGTTTGGGTTTTGAGGGTGCGACGAGGTTGTTACGTTGTTAGGGGTGTGCGTGGAAAGTAATGGGGCGAAAATTATAATGACAATTAGATGGTCGATTGTTGAGAAGTGGCGGCGGCCGCTCCGGGGATTCCCAGGGATGGACTTGAACGCTATCGATTTTACACATTCTGATACTTTCAAAGCTTCTAATCTGGGGGGGTGGCGAACAAAGTTGTGAAGCTCGAGGGGAGACAACAACGTAATTAAAACAGCGCAGATGACTCTAACGCGACAATTTTTACCGTTCATGCACCCCCTCCCCGCAATTTTTCCACTCACCGCTTCCGTGCCTCACCTCACTAAATTCCCGCACCCCATAAAATAGCGGAACATTTTTCGACCAGACTCCATTTTTAACCCGCGACTTCCCAACCGTGCCGTGCACGCCGCCACTTCATTCCGCCGCGCCATCACCCAAATTGAATATTGATATTTTTCGTAGGCGGCGATTTTTCCCGTTTCTTCTTTTTCCCCCTCGGTGGCTATGCACATGCAATTCCCGGCCGTGCCGGGCGGCGCTGCGTTTCGCTAATCGAATTCGCGTTGCGGCGGAGACGGCTCTGGCTGTAATTCGATTTTGGGGGCGGCGTGAGTCGATGTGACGGCCGCATAAACATCGCCCGTCATCTGGATGACAATTAAGGATGTCGTTGAACAAGCGATCGCATTAGGGCGGGGGGCGGCGGAGACATGCCGTCTGGGCCGATCGCCCAGATTACGCCGAAACAACGGCGACGAGTGTGGATTGCTGAAATGGGGGCGGCGGACGGGGGCGGCCCTGGTTCGAACACACCTGACCCGTAGGTGCAGATTTTTTGTTTTTGTTTTGCAAACCGTGGCTCAGCTTGCTCTTGACAGGTTACGTTGGAGTTGGAAAAACTTTGTTGCCGGGATTATCAATAAATGGAACGGAATTGACTGACAGTTTTAAAATTGACTTAACGTAAATTATGAATCTGCGAGTCTGAGTTGCACTTTTCGTTCGTCGATTTATTGTTTTTTTCTCTTTCAACAAGTTGAGCAAATAGAGACAACTCCCTGATAATAATCCCGCTATTGTGGAGGGACTCTTCAGAACATTACGACAATGAAACTGTGAAAGTACTTCTGTACTGCTCGCGGTGGCGTTAAATAAATCAAACCGAGCACTTCCTGGGGGAAAATTCTCCGGTGTTGCCCCTTCCGATTCGCGCCCTCTCCCGCGCCGACCGATTTTTTACGATTATCCCCATTAAACCGTAAATTCCTGCGGCACGGCTCGCTGTCATTTTCACTCAAAACCGGTCGTTCGTGATTTACGCCCCGCTTATGTGTTGTGTTTACGGCTACGTTACAAATTTCAACAGAAAAACCGCACCGCAGCCGTTAACCGCGTGATTTATCGCCTCATTACGTCATCCGATACGGTCGTTTTACGACCAATAATAAAACCACCGACTACATTAACTTACGACTTATACACAATCTGCGACGTGAAGGGTTTACGACACGTTTATTCGCCCCCTATTTGCATAACGTTACGGACGTGAAAACCACCACTTACCTTTGATGGCAGGATCGGGATGGTGGTGACACGTCGATACCTGGCAGCCCCGTCGCTGCTCCAAGCTGGGACAGTGGCGGCCGCCGTTCTGGGGCTGGATTTTGATCGATCTGGTCCTGGACATCGAGCCGGGACCGCAGTCGGCGTCGCACGGTGACCATGGACCCCACGAGGTCACCTGGCAATCCACCACTGCAACCGAAAGTCGTTTCAGCAACAACAATCATTTCCAAAACAAACACAAATGTGAGGTTATGTCGGAACAAACATTAACCGCGACTACAGTTGTTGCTATAACTTTACCGGCATTATTGGGGTGGCGACAAAAAGAACAAGCCGGAAAGTCGTCTCAAGTGTTTCTTCGCTGGCGCCGCATCGTTCAAGCCTTTCACGGGTTTGTTTATTGTGCGAAATTTGCCGGCATTGTTGAGAGATAACCTGTCAAACGACGTCTAGTGCCAACTTTACAAAATCAAACGTCCATTTTTATTCCACATTTTAACCCCACAACACTCTGAAGTCATTTCCATTCAATTAAAACCAGTCGACCACTTTGCAACCAACAACTGTTTTAGTAAATTACCAAAAACGGATTTATTTTTTAGTCATAAATCCGAATTAGTTGGTTCGGTAGGGCACTTAGTGACGTACTTTTTCTAGGGTTGGCGGCGTCAGCAACAATCTTCACGTTCGTGCGACTCTTCAAAAATGTGCTTTCAACCCCCTCAAACCGCAGTTTACTCGAGTTATTCCACCCGTTCGAGACCGGATTCATGAAATTTAAATAACTTGCATTAATTCCATGCATAAATCGATGCTACCCGCAAAAACGGTACGTATTACCGGTTGCATTGAATCCTAACCGGTAAGTGAAGTAAAATTGCGGAATTTGTGCGGACGACGCCCCCATCTTCGATCAAACCGCAAACATCGTCACTGTTTCCGATTTTTTGTAATTTTTTATTTTCTAGAGTGCAGACACAAATAAATCGAGAGTCGGCTGTGCGAAGCCCCAGGTAACGTCAAGTAAACGATGTTTACGTTAAATTAAAATCCGACTGACAAAATTAAGCTTCTTTGGCTCATTGTTCGGTGTAAAAGCGAGGTAATTAAAGCTGGCGATGTTCATTAAATTTAAATCGATGGGAAGCTGACTGAAAAAAAGATTCATCCGCAAGACCGAACAGTCGGTAAAACAGGAATCAGCGTTGCCAACTTTACAGTAGTCCCGTCTCCCGTTTTGAATTATTTATTTATTTATTTTATTTTTGTAGGTGGATCCAGCATGTGGCGTGTTTCTCTCTTTGTGTGCAGTCATGCTGATGAACGTAGGTACAATTTAACGATTTTTATTTTTTGGTGCGGCATAAAAGGTCGGATGTTTACTTGATGTTTTGAATTGAGGTTAAATATTTTTCCTGAAATCTCTCCCAGATTTGTACCGTATACAACAAAAACCACTGGAAATGATACAATCGTACATGTTTGTGTTGCGCATCAGCAGAAATTATTTCATTTGAGGTTCAGTAATGGGAAAATGTAGAGAAATTTTCAGCTAATTGCAGGAGGGCTTTTAATAAACAATAATGTAAACAGTAGCAATATATTGGAAAGTTCGATTAGATCGATATAAACTGGATAACAAACTGTCCAAACAAGTGTACGACTGATTTGGGAAAGCCGTCAATTGCAGTAACGCAAATTGAAGTGTACAAATCAAAATTAACAACGACATGCGCCAATGTATGCAGTAATTAACAACAACAACAACGTTACGTGCGGTGATACGCTGGGGTAACATTGAAAGCGAAAATTAACACCGAAAAAAATTTTTTTTCGTCGAGCGGTCTCCAGAGAAAAGAGGTATAAAAAAAGACGCCCCGATAAAGCCATTGTTTACACAGAAGAGGCCATACACACACAACACAAAAACTGGCATCAAGTCCTATTATTACAGTGTCGAACACGGTCGATTTTGATATTCAGCCGGCGTCGCCGATCACAATAGAATCTTTTGTGTGTAGAAAAGACAAAAGAGCTTCCCCGCCGACGATTATCTCGAGGCCCGCGATAGCGACACTCCCGGGAATTTAATTTCTTCGGTAATTACCCAGATTTGTGGATTAATTTGGTAAGAATGTGGCCCCGCGTCGGTCGATCGAGCCAGATCGAAATCTTACACCCCCCTTTACCGGACTGTTAGGGTAAAAATTTTCCAGTCGCGAGTTCGTTATCGCCGTCTCGCGGGATCAGACCTTCCGTTTCTTGTCCACATTCAGCTCCTCCGCACGAGCTTTATTTCGGCTAATGACAGATGGCGGCGATTAAATTTTACGGCCGCGGCCGTAACAGTCAACTCAAAGAGTTTTAGGGCTGCGTCTCCGTAACGACGTCGTTTTTAGTCCCGGAGTTATTGGATTGAGTTACATTCTTGAATTCTGGCCGGCGAAATATTGCGGCCAGCCACAGAAGCATCCGTCCGTGAAGAACTGTATCGGATTTCGCAGACGGAGCTACCACTATCGAGTGGTATTTTTACGTCCGGCCGTGGTAATTACAAAGCGGACATAAATCGAACCCTCCGGACAAAAGACCTCTAATTTCCTGCCGAACAATCGGGTTCAATCAGGGCGCCGATTGTTTTTTATATATATTGGTGGGAAGGGGGACGGTTTTCCGCGATGCGGATGCAACCCGCACCCTCGTCGGGGATGGAACGACACGCGAGCAGCTTTTCCATCAGTCAGTGTCCTTTTCAATTACGGAGCGGCGCTGTCGCGCATCCGGAACGAAAGGAGACGGACAAGGATCAGCGAGGAGTCGCGTGCTCTTCACAATTAAATAACGGAACTGTCGGACCGGCGGATTTTTGTGCAATCTCGAGGCCGGATTGAAATCGAGACGCGAGGCTTCGCCAAATTAAAACTCTTAAGTAGGGAAGAGTTCGGCAGTCGACGAGTGTCTCTAAGCTTTTTGCGAAAGTTTCTTTTTTGCAACGGTTTTTAATGGACGTGCAGGTTTATTAGAATGAAATGGACGCGGTGCGGCTTCAATTAGACCAAATGGCGTAAATGTGTAAGCCGGTGTGCTACAGAAAGGTTCGTTTTGCTTATTAACAGAGGTGAACTGGTGAATTTATAATGGGCATCTAATGGAAGCATGTATTAAGTTTGACGAGCCTGGTTTAAAAATTCAGGGAGGTTTTGGAAACAAGTGACATACTGTGCTGTGGTAGAGTCACGTCAAAACATCCCATCGTTAGTTATTTCAACCTGAAATGGTACGTTTAAAAGAAGGCAAAATAACCCAACTTGCCTTAAACAAATGTTAATGGTTCACGACAGAATGAAAGGAATCAGTTTGTTTGGGAACCGCTGAAAAATTTCAAATTTAGCGGGCATTTTTGACGTACGGCCAACCCAAAATGTCAAAAAAATTTGTCATTCGAGGTTATGTTTTATTTTTATCGTTTTTTTGAGTTTCATCATGAATCTTTGATAAAATTTGTAAAGTGATGATAAAATAGTGTCTGCAACTTATTCAGAAAACAACAAAGTAAAAAGACTGTAATTGTGAGTAAAAGCATAAAATAAAACATCAAAGAAGTTGCTCAAAATGCTCGCCATCGTTTGCAATCCAAGGTTGTGCACCACGTGCCCATGAAAGTCGAAGTCGATTCGGAATGCCTATATTTTGACGAATTTCCTGAGCGGCGTTTTGAGCTCGCAGCCAAGCTACTCAAGACGCTGAATACATACTTGTTCGTGACTGATTTTCATTGGCGGACAAGATCGCGCTTATTCATTTCGAAACGTCCGAAATCGCGAAGATACTGCACAACGTTTACAAAGGTTCGTGCATTGGGAAGTATCCCTTGAGGAGACCTTCACCGTAGATTTGCCGTGCTAGCTCTGAATGTTCACGAGCTTCGCCACAGATCAAAATCATATCGGTTTTATCCAGGTTGGTGAAAGCCATTTGTGATTTAAATTGAGGTTAAGATTAAAGTTCTTGTCAAAGTGACTTAATTTTGAAATAAATGACAACAAAAAAGTCTACTATGATTTTTTCTGGCCCATTTTTTTCATCAAATTCAGTGACTCCCAAACTTGTTTGAAAAATTTTTAGCCCCTTTTTTTCGAAAAATATCAACATTATTGGCTCGATCGTTACCTACTACTGGTTAAAATATCTGCACAACTTTCAAAGTCACCTGGATATATTTCAAAATGAAACACGTGAATCATGTGAGAATTCTGGTTTTGCTGTCTATGAAGAAGGAGATAAAAAGATTAAGACATAGACGAGTCAGAGTAGTCTACGAGAAAAAAACAGATGATAGGCTTCGGTATTCCAAGCGAAAAAATAGTAATCACAGCTTGTGCTCAAACCATTCTGAGGAGCAACTATATACGAGGATCCACGTCAGCACCAAAAGCTATTGAAAACACAACAGTTTAATTCGGAGTTATTCAAGAATATCTTTCTGCACTGGCAAGAAAAGGTGTTTGACAGAGTCCTAGTAGGACTTTCAGGGTACTGTACAAGATTGTGAAGGAGGTGGTAAGGGACCTAGTCGAAAATTAACAATGGAGTACTGGACGACGGAGGTTCGTAGAAGAAAAGCTTCCCAAAAAGAAAACGGAAGAAATTCTGCAATCAAGCAGATCAAAGAGAATATTATTCCGTCATGAGCATCTTCCATTCAACTTTTCTCATTCAAGTAATACATTTTTCAAATTTCTCGAGCAAGCTATTAAAAAAAATCTTTAATTTCTTAACGCCAAGAAAAGTAGAAGATCAGAGCTATTGACACCAAACTCTCCAGATCTCGAGTCTAATGAGAATGAGCCTACACGTGACGTACTTCACAAAAGATCTAAAGGGATAAAAAAATAATTACTGTGTTCACGTTATTTGCTTTTATGGTTTACTGAATTTTTATATACGAGTAAATTCTCATCAGTTTTAATTCATCCTAATTTCTCTTAATATTTTTTTTCTCAGAGCTATATTTGCCTTCTATTTCAAACGAATACAATGGTAATTAATGAAGTTTTTTTTTTCGGTGATAGTAAACGAATCCACAAATTAAACACATCCGTCAGACTGAACTCGGAATTAACCCGCCGACGCAAAAACGGAGAAATAATTAATAAAAAAAAAACAAAAATCGTAGAATCTTCGCAAGGAACCCTTCGAGCTAGCATCCCCCACCCCCGAAACCGTATCCCAGATAAATCGGCTGAATTACGCCGTTTTTCCACTCTCCCGCATCCCCCATCGGCGATAATTAACAAAGATCACGCCAACCGACTGGATCTGAATTTTTTTCCCTCTCGTTTTTTTTTGCCGCGACCGGAATATGAAGCGCGCCACGACGTGAACGTGCCTTAATTATGCTGTCCGTCGAATAAGTGACGTGATTTTCCGGTGGCAGCTCCTGTTTTTTCAACGTGCACGTTTCTCTCCCCTTTCGCAACGTTCCCAAGAGGGATGGAAAAATGCAGTCGGATTTGTGTCGGGTAGCGGGGGTGGTCTGCGCAAAGACAGTTGTTATCTCTTCAGAGCTATTTTAAAACTGATCCCTCGTTAAGTAAAAAGCGGTGTTAAGGACGGGTGAAATATGGGGGGACGTCGACACGGAGGAAACGTTCTATTTGTGTGGTTACGGTCGATGTTTGTTTTTCCTCTGTAAAACCGGAGGGTTATTTCTGGGAGATAGTTGGCACGTGTCCGAAGACGAACCGGTCTAAGATGGGGGATTGGTATTTTATGGGGTACGCAAGGAGAACGGGACTAAATGGTGGGATTAGAGGCTTTAAAGATCAAAAAAGAGCGAAAATAGCGTTGGGAGGGTGTCATTTGTGAAGATCATCAAGATTTGCAGATCAGAATCCTGCAGACGGAGGAAGTTGAAAATAGAAGTGGGCTTAAGGTGGCTCCTTGAGTCACACCACATGTTGGAAAGAAGCTCTACAACTCAACAATAATAATAATGAGTTTAGTTGTTTTGGATGAAACAATCGAAATTACGAGACATTTTGGTTGTGAAAACATGTCGTACATGTTCCACGTCACATCAGTCGTCTCGATAAATCCTGAAAAGCCCCGGGGGTGGAGTGAAAAGTTGGAATTCCCCATCGTCGGAGGGATAACCGGAGGATTTGTTTACGTACGTGTGTCGCTAATGCTCCGTTACAAATTAGAAAAGGTCACAATTCGTCCCGTGAAAAATTGATGAATAAGCTCGCTGCGAGGTTAATTGAGCAAATCTGACGGCTGTCACTGTGCGAACATTTCAAAGCAACTTCCAAGGGCTTACAATAATGGTGTTATAACGGGGGAGATAAATGGATTAGGGCATTCATCGAGCTCCCGAACCTGTGTGCCGTCCCACTCGGTCCGACAATAAAAACTACACATGTGTTAGGTCTGGACGTTGCGCGGACCACAAAGAAACCATCAATCGTGGAAAGCTTGGCGTTTCCAATTTTTCGTCGATGACGACGAAATTGGCAAGTCGAAACCAAATCCGTAGTGTACGAATACATAATTCGTTTGGGGGCGGTTGCGTCGAATATTCCATGTTTCTGGTGTTCTCGTTTAGAATTTCGCGATAACTGGAAACATCGATCGCCGCTGTCGCTCCTTTGTTTATTATGTCGAAACGGGGGTGGAAAGCCGTCTCAATTAGCACAAAGCGACCTCTAATTAAGCGGAAGAATTTAATAAAAAAAAGCCGCCCCCCATCGAAAAAGAAAACGCGAAAATTCCCCCAGTCAAAGTCGACACGACGAGAGGACTGGGTTGAATCCGAATTAAATCATAATTAGAAAGGTCCCTGTCAAAACAACGAGAATCCGTTCGGCTCGTCTCGCCGCCCCTTGTTCGAAGCGATCCAGGCCGCGGCGTGCACGGGCGAGGAGAAGCCGCCGCCCGTCCACCGGGGGTGTCTTTCTCCTGTCCGAAATTAATTAAAATTTAAATTATGGAAGTCGCGTGAGCGGGAAATTCATTAGGGCCCGTCAACGGGGCAAATGTCGCACGCGCGCGCGCGTGTGTGTGTGGATAGAGGGGGAGGCAAAAATGCGGCCGCCCCCACAGGACGGGACGATTAGAAATAAATTAGGGGATTATTGAGCCGAACTAAACTTTGGAGGGGATAACGCACATATTTTAAACGAATTAAACGGGGATGATGCAGATTCGAGCGAAATGAGCCCCCGGGGGGCGCGCCGGCAACGACAACCGGAACCCTCGTCTCGGGACCAACGTTCGACCGACAAAATTTCCGGCCGCAGCCCGGGCCGTTATTGTGGAGAAAGGGGTGAGTGTGTGTGCGAGAGCGGCGGGGACGAAAGGACCACCCCCAAGAAATTCGAAAAATTCGAGCTGAGGCAGAGAAGCAAGTGAAGTCAGGGGGGGGTGCGGTTGGTCAGATGTCGTCCAGAGACGATCCTGACCTGACAGAAGTTGCCTTTGGTGACGATGATAAAGATGCAACAATTAATAGATGTTGCAGTTCGAGAAGTTCTGAGAAAGATTTTTAACTGGTGGTCAGCCAAGAAAATTGTACTGCTGCACTGTAATGCATACGGAATGAGCCGATCGGAAGAGAAAGATTGATTAAGCTTTCCCACAAGCGACATCTACTTGTTTGCATAACCAAACCATTCGTTTTTCTCTTTGGAACGGGAAAAAAAATGTGGCTTTGTCGCCCAACGTGTGGGTCGCTAATGGCCCTCGCAATTAAAAACCAACTTATTACCGCAAAAGCGACCGGAAAAATCCAGCGTCAACCCTCAATTCTAAAGGCAACTGGCGGTGATTTCCCGATTTTCCTTCCGCCTCTTTTCATTAACTGCGATAACAGATGTCGGCGAACGTTTTGCATTATCAGTTTTAGGGATAATGGGATGAAGCCGGGAGAGCGACGCCACTTTCCTCCACTAACTTCCACATAAATTAAAAACGACGTCGAACGCCGTCCCGAAATTAAACGGGACGGAGGGTCGAACGTCGGATGTGACTTTGCATCCTCTCGATAGATGTCAGCGGGGGCGAAAAGAGCGCCAGATTCGAAACGACTTTGGAATTTGATTTGAAGCGTGTCGTCGTTGGAGAAGTACGTTGGAAGTCTTCATTAGAGTGATCCGTTTACTTTTGAGGGTCATTGTGGAGATTAAAAGGGAAAAACGTGGATGAGGGGAGACGTCTGGTCGTGAGGATTGAGCGACGTTTCGGAAAATTCGTGCGGAAAAACGTTCTTCACTTAATTACGTCGGCGAAAAAGTATAAATCACTCCATTTGGCATATTCCAGGCGAACACACGGCTTCGATAAGATACGAAACGAACAAAGCGCCCGTCCCGAGGAAGCCGAAGGCTGCCCTTTCAATTAACTCCAGCTATCGCTTCGATATTTTTTCGCAGCCGTATCAATTGTATCGCTCACGCCGCCGCCCCGCCGTCAACCTCTCCGCCCCCGCGAACAACCGAATCTGTTTGACAACCCGATCAAAATTATTTGCCCCAGACTCAGTCCGCGTTCATTATTTATGAACGAACCGCGCATCGATTCATTCCGGAAACGGCGTAGGTCGGGGGGTCCACCCCTGCGTGACTCCTTTCGCGCTCCCGGAAAAGAAGCCGGGAGGAGCGGGGTCGCGGGCGGGGCGCCCGTTTAACATTACAAATAGCAATTTATTACCGGATTCGGTTTGTTTACGACAGCGACGTATTTATTTGCTTTCCGTTGTCAATATTTGGCGAAACGGAAGCTCCGGCGGGACCGCCGTTGATCGATCGGAGTTTTGGCGCCCGACGCGTGGCCGCACTTTTCCCCAACGGAAATAGAACCGCGCGACTTTCCGAGATCTTTGACCCCCCGCTCGGATCGCGTCACACGCATTCGATAATTTATGGATGGTGCAGGTGCGAGGGGTGGGCGGCGGCGGTTGGTGGTTCGCATGTCGATTGTACGTCGGCGGCGACGGATAGGTGCAACAATGTGGAGGTCGAATGTGTGCACCGAACCGACGCGAAAATATTTGCACAGTGTGCAGCAAACGAGAAAACCAAACATGGACGAAAGGGTGGAAGGGGAAGGATGGGATGTTCACGCGATGTGCAGAAAAAGAGTATTGAATAAATTCGACTGGATAAAAGCAATGCGAGGAATATGGAGCAATAAAGATGCAAACGGTGAAATATACCGAACATGTGTCGTGCAGTTTGGATTCCTGCTATTATTTATTTTCTCTCGTGAGGATAAATTTGGAGAAGCGAAATACACCACCAGACGAGAGTGTGCATCAAGCTATGCAGCCGTCGTAAAATAACCTCAGCGGTCTCCGTTGAAGGCTGTCTACGTGACGTTATTCGGTTTCAGGTGCTATTATCCTTGGGCCACATGTTGAGCGACAAAAAAGTTGGTATTTTCCAGGAAAAACCACCAATATGCACCCAGTCATTTGTGCCAATTAAGCTACTTATCAAAATCAACTCAACATTCTCAGTGGGTGGATTGGAAGGCTACAAGTTGGGCGTCAAAAACATGAAAAATTAAGCACTCGGTGTGTCTATCCGTTTTAAGAGGCGTGCAGTGTCGGCAGACAGAAAACGGTTCGACTCATCCGTATGGCAGAACACAATGGTCAGGTTACAGTTCCTGGGGGTGGTTGATTTTAATAAATCAACATGTCGCAAATGGGGCTTCCATCGGTATCAAGGCTTGGACAGCCACCGAAAGGTTGATCTGCACGCGTCCCTCTTTATTAATTTTCTGTTATGTTTCCAAATCACAAAACAACACGAAACGGACGCGTAAATGGTTCCTCGTTTTTGGAGCTTCGCTAATTTTTATTTTTTTGCGTTTAGCCAACGGACGAGCAATTTGCGGCATTCGTTTTTTAACATTAACGATCAGATTATTTGCAACACTCGTGTTTTCACACCGGACGAGGAAAAACCATCGAAACTGGTCGATAAGTTTTAAAGTAATGTAATAAAAGTTGTCGGGTGGGTTTTATCCGGTGTCGAAAGGTTTTTTTAACTTTTCGTTGCGCCCCAAGGCAGCGGAATTTTATTGTTTAAATACGACTTACAGTTTTTGTAAGTTTCTGGAAACATTTTTTTTCCCGCGATTATAACACGGTTTTCTTTATAAAACTCGGAAGCGTAAAAATATTTCAGAGGCTTAAGTTAATTATTTTTATTAATTCGAATGTCGCGACAAGAGGCAAAACGATGACTCTAACGTGACAAAGTTTTGAATAAATTAGAACCTTGCCGTTTGGTTATAATGAAGTGCCTTTTTTTCTAACTACCATAAACTCATATAGTCATATATCAAAAGTGGGTGCTAACAGCTTCATTTAAAATATAGCGCGGAATTGCTTTTTATTCGAGAAAATCTATAAAAGTTTGTCCCTAACGAGATATTTAATGTACTTAACTGGTTGCGACAGAGTTTTAACTAGGTACTGGCATGAGCACCAGAATCACTATTTAACGTAATTTTAAGCATTTTTATGAAACTGAGTCCGCCTCAAAAGACTAATAATTTGCCTAACAGAAATTGATGAAAACTGAGCGACATTAGTTAATCAATGAATCATAAAGCAATAACGTGACCGCAAATAATGGTTCACCTGCTTTATAATTGATGTGATTTGATTGCAACGCTCATTATCAAATAGGAAAACAGAAAATGTCGTTGATCGAATTGGTCCATTGTTTCGAAAGTATAAAAAAACACATAATAATTAAGAATGTGATATTTGACGATAGGAACAGAAAAGAACAATTAATTAAAACGAAAAAATATTTCCCTGCACCTGAACGTGTTTTATAGAGGTATTGGATTCTCTCATGGGCTGTGACCTTGGAAATATCTGCGCGAAGGCGGAGCGATAAACCACCGAAAAATCTGTAAATAAAAACTGAAAACGTCGACTACTTTACATTCAAATAGACGGGAGAGAGAGACGACACTAACGTAACGAATGACGATGTTTTCCGGTCGGTTTGTAGTGCCTACTTGAGACAGATATGACTCATAGCCCATGAGAAAATCAAACACCTATACCTACACGGGATGTCATACAAGGCTCTAACTTGAACCACTCCTATTCCAACATTTTAATTTCGAAAATCTTTTATAAAACGTTAACTTGCCACGACCGTTTACTCTCCCAGATTATTAGAGAAGGAAAAATGTCGACACAATCAAATCGAAATTTTCAAAAGCTCCATTTTTTTTTTGTGGATCATACAACTCGTCCCACAACATCGCGCTTGAGAACGTCGAGGTTTATTGTAGCAACTGTGCAATTTTACTTATAAATTACTCCTCAAGATTCTCTTTTATCCTCCTGTAAACATCGGATTACGGTTCCGTGCAAGCGCAAAGAATTTCTTCAACCTCTCACGTAAATTGTCTCGAACGACTGCAACGAAAGTTTCTTGAATATTTGATGCTGAAAGCAAGGATTTTTATCCGCGACAAGGATGCACTCGCAGTCTGTTTAAGTTAAAGTACGGGTTGGATGAAGATTTGATGAGGTTTATTTTGTTCGGATGCTAATCTACAGATGACAGATGTAGGTATGTTTTTTTTCGAAAAAACGACACCATTATTATTGTTACAATGAGAACACGATATATCCATATCCGTAATATCCATTACGGATTAGAGATTATACTGAAATTAATTAATGAAGTTACAATGGAATGGGATTTCCCCGGCGGCCACCCATCCAAATGATGGTTAAAACTGAAGTTGCTTAATTTCACTGACCGATCGACAGTAGTGCTTTCACACCATTATTATTACTGGTAATACTAATAATGATATTAAACTTTTTGAATTCCAGTTTTTCCACGATGGTGATAAATTGAGTTAGTCTGCCCCGTTCGTGCAAAAGCTGCACTTCCACTTCCACGCCACCAGCCCTCGTCGGAATTCGCAAACTAAATACGGATTAGCACGACCTGGCAGACTTAACAATCGCGTTTTATTGCCTTTCGCTGTGAGACAAAACACCGGTTAAACTTCCACATTGTCGCCCAGGAGCGTTGGTCCTCGAAGAAGCTTTACGGTTCATTTAGCGAGATCCCCTCGTTCCCGCACGAAACCAGTCGGGTGAAGGCCGAACAAAACGAAAAGTCAACAGACACCGTCTTTCGAAAAAATAACAAAGACGAGAGGACCGTAAGAGAGCACAGACGTCGTGTGCATACACGCAGAACGGAGATTCGCAATTACAGGGAGAGAGAACGCGTGCGGCACGCGAAAGAAGCGAGCGACAGAGACGACAGGAGATAATTGCAGCGCGAAATCCCACTCCTGAGTAAGGACGCGACAGCGTCCGTCGTAAAAAAAGCCATTATACGGCATCGCAATTCTCAACAGGTTGTCATTGTGATGGGCCATCGGGGGCGTACATGGCCCCCCGCCACCGCCGCTCGCGGCCCGACGTTTCGTCCGTCGACCGCATCTCGACAATGCGCGACAGGCCATAAGTTATGCCCGCCGCGCTTTGTCCGTCGTTATTTATGCATAACTCGACGTTCCTTCTTTTTTTCCGGTCGAGATAAAGACGGAGGTCTTCGGTGATGGATGAACGCCCTCGCGCCTGCCGGTGGATGTGTGAGATTCACGGAGGCGGTGGAAGGATTCCAGTCAGAAGTCGACGAGTCGGACGGAAATTCACAAATCTGGATCGATTTAAAATCGTGACGGCTTTGAAAACCGTTCGACTTAAAATTCGACAAAAAAAAACGAATCGAGAGCGTGACGGTTTCGAGAAACGGTTAAGATCGCGATGGTTTTAAAACCGTTTCGTCTGAACCGGTTTCTCACACCATCAAGGAGTCAACAGAAGTGGCACTAACAGAACGGAGAAGGATTGCATTGGAAGCTTGAAATCCAAATAGATTTAAAAACCGTTTAATTTAAACCGATTTCTCAACCATCAAACTGACAAATCAAATAAACCAACTTAAAGGTTTAAAATCGTGATGGTTTTGAAAACCGGTTAAAAAACCATCTTGAGGTTATGAAACTCCAATGGTTCAAAACTGTAACAGTTGTGTTTTATTTAGACTTACTTCTAATTGGTTTCTCAAACCGGCCAACCTAAATTGGTTTACAACTATCACCATTTCGAAATCTCGTCTAAGACCGTGATAGTTTTAAAATCCAAGTTGCCAACTATAAATCAAATTAGATTCAAAACAGTAACAGCTTTAGAATTGCAATGGTTTTGAAAACGGTTTCATTTAAAGCAACGATGCCTTTAAAAACGGTTTGATTTAAATTGATCAGTCCGACAAAAATTGGGATTTAACCGGATAAAACCGGATTCTCAATTTCCAACCTGACCAGTTCAAAACTGGGATCGTTTTGAAAACCGGTTTTATTTAGTTTTAAAAAGGGCTAGATCAAAAGTGAGAATGCTCGAAAAATGCGATGGATTTGGGAATCGTTTAATTTAAACAGGTTATCGGTCGTCAAAAAATGGACAAATCTTGTGATCGATCAGAAATCAAAAATGTAACGATTAACCAGTTTAAAATTGTGATGGTTTTGAAAGAACTTCGTCACAAACTATAAATCTAAATCAGTGTAAAACGGCGATGGTTTTGGGGAAGGGTTTATAACCGCATCAGTTTTGAAAAGCGATTCATTTAAACCCTCTTCAAAGTGATCGCAAAAACAGTTTCCGACTTGGTGGTGGGCCTGGGGGCGGAACGAAACGGATCGTCTCATCCTCCGGTTAAAAACACGTCGAAGTCTTCACTTCTGTAAACTTTGTTTCGGTACCCTTTGAGATGGAGGTGGGAGCGAGGGACGGCGGCGGAACAAGAGCGGAACGTTTTAACTTTACATCATAAGAAAAGTAATCTGCTTTGGGGATCACGTGATCGACTTGCCATCCGGAAGACGACGCGTGTTCGACGCCGGAAACTCGCCCGGAGCACAAAAGGGCTCTCCGGTAATTTCGGAAGAATGAGAACGGGGCCGGGGGGCGGCGACTCTGCGACGAAATAAAAGAAGGAAATTGTAAGGGAGAAGAGTTGGGCGTGTAAACACGAAAATGAAATGTAAACACCGACTACATTTAAGAAAATAACATTTAAAAAGGACGTAATGGGGCAGAGGGATAGGGGGTGAGGTGACCTATTAAAATGGCCGAAGACGCGGAAGTCAAAGTGGATGGCGAGCGAGATAATCTAAACAGTGATTAAAAATGAAAAAAAGTCGTTTGTTTTTAGGGTACGAAGAAAAACAGGATGAACAAGAAAAACAAACACCTGGTATATTAAATACTTGAATGGTTAGGTCCTTAGCTTGCTGTGGAGTAATATTTAAAAAAAATGTTTACGCCGGGTCGTGTAGCGCGCTGGTCAGGTCGTAGATTAACCCACACGACTACTATCACGTGACTTGCTATTTTAAGCGCTGGCGACAAGCGAAAATGCAGAAATAAAATATTCTCGTTCGCCCCTCGTAATTTTTCACCGTTCCACGTTCTTAATCTTGCATTATTTTATCGACCCCCCCCCCCTCGTTAAGCTTCCGAACTTGGGCGTTCGCTGAGTGGTTTTACTAATTCAGCCGAAGTATTTTTTAACAACAATAAGTTTTTTCCTTCGGATCGACCGAGAGCGGAAGTTTTTCGTGGCGACGGCTTCCACGTAATTAAAACACAAGAAGGAGCAGCAATTAAAAATTAACGATCCTTGCCGGTTGCCACAAGCGAAATATCAAAAAGTCGAAAAGTTTTCCGATTAAGAGCCAAACAGAATAAATATTAACGCGGAGGCGTTTCTGAAAAGTCTGGAGAGCGCTAAAGAGTCGCGAGGGACGAAGGGAGAGGGATGTTTCGGTCTGTGCGAGTGCGGTCCGGACCCCTTTCACTTTGTTCCAACAAGTCGGGAGTCCAATTATGTTTCGATCAGGGCTGAAGACGTCCGACACAGGTATTCGATAAGTTTAATTAGTCGACAACAATCCTCAAGATGTCACAGTTAAGACACGTTCCCCAATTATTAGTCGAGGGCGAGACGTGCCTTGATCACGGGAGGAACAGACTGGAGTGGAGGGGGGCGGAAGGAGACGAGAACGAAAACGCTAAGAAACGACGCCACCACAACTGTTTTGTCTAAAAAGGCAAAAACAAGCAAGTTTTTG
Organism: Tenebrio molitor; assembly: GCF_963966145.1. NCBI lineage: Eukaryota > Metazoa > Arthropoda > Insecta > Coleoptera > Tenebrionidae > Tenebrio > Tenebrio molitor. Next base: position 5,382,893 of record NC_091049.1, read on the forward strand.
TGATCTAATCTGTTTGCGACCGTTTTGAAAAAAAATAAGTGAAGTTTGGAACGTACTCGTATGTATACAGAGTGAAATTCGTATTTTTCAAAGTTATATACCTATAGTCGCGGACAAAAAAAAAGTAGGACGAATTAAGAAGAATTAAGAAATTTAGCCAAAATTGAGATGAGTAAACCGGGGTTACTATAACAAACAAATAAATATAAAGGGAAAGCAAGTTTACATTAGCGAAAAAACATTGTCCTACTTTTTTTTGTCCGCGACTGTATATCTCCATTGAAAAAACTGCAATAGGTTTTGTTTGCCGATGTTGATGAAGACTTTTTCAAAGCGCCCACACAATTTTTCAAGCGAGACGCCATGAAATTTTAATGAGGGTCCGCAGGGGGGTGGGAAATTAACAAATTCGGGAAACACTTTGTGGGTGTAGATAAGACGTTTTATGTAGATAAGGGTTGTCAAAGAAAGTCGGTGTCAAAACAAAAATGTTAATCCAGGGAAAGTCATAAAAGACCCAGTTTTAGCTTGTTTGAGTTGGCTTTTGTGTAATTTTCATTTCTCCATGTATTTATTTAAAATGTCGTAATTGATACAAAGAACATCTGGAGTTTGTTCGTGGTGGGAGGGGAAAATCGGAAAAGCTGACGAAGAGATGATTATATTTTCTTTAATGGATAAAATAAATGTATCCGCCGTGTTGGTAAGGGTTGAGAAATAATATCTCCGCAGAGTTAGCAAACGTAATTTGAAAAACAAGAGTGACATACTTTTTTATATCGGGTGTTCATTAAAATTTCCCGTCAAAGTTGGCGTTGAAAAGTCGATTGTGAACGCACCACGGATTTCGGATCAGCTGTTTAACTCTGACCTCACTTTTGTCATGTTATCTAGTAAGTTATAGGTATTGGATTTTCTCATGGGCTATAAGTCATGAGCGCAAGGTCACAGCCCATGAGAAAATCCAATACCTCTACAGATCTTGCAATAGTTAAAAAGATTTTTTGGGTTTGTCTTCACCTTCATTCTAAAATTTAACACAATTTTGAAAAAGAGAGCTCTGATGAACATTTTTTATTTTTATTATAACCTTCCAAACTGTCCAAAAAATTTAAAGAATTTAAGAAAACTTTCCATATTGTCGAGACAAACAAAGAATTTTAATATGAGCTCTGTATAATAGGTCTTTCCACTTGACATAGTCTTTTTCTTATTTAGCGTAATACTCTGAAGATGTATAAACCATCCGAAACACATCAACTCGTTGAAGTTTTAACATGACAACGAGAATATCTCGAGTTTTCATAAGCGGATGTATTATTTTGCATTCGGTCCCGCCGCCGCCGCCGAATCCTCTCCGTTTCCTCGCGTCCCGCCCCCGCACCGAATAAAATTTTTATTTCGACGGCTCAGGTTGGTCCCGCGGGCCACCCCCAAACTGCCTTTTTATGCATTTTTAAAAACGCTTGCGAAACGGAACGCACCGTTCTCGCGCTCGATCGAGCCGTAATGACGCGCGGGGGCTGAATTACCGCCGCCCCCGCTCCATCTAAACCGCACCGGAAATCGGCCGTCACCCGACGACGTGATCGCGGGCGCATCTCGATCCGGGATTGCCTTTTTCCATCCCCTTGTTTCGCCGCCACCGTGCACGGCAATTTCCTCCCGTGGCCGTTTGATGTGACTCGTCCCTTTGTGGCCGCGCTCCCGCCGTCGCCGTCTTCGAACAAAAGAAGCTGCCGGAGCCGCCCGGAATTAAGTCGCGGCGCGCCCCCGCTAATGATGTGGCTAATAATTCCGGTGGAATTACCGAGCCGGTCCCGCCGCTCGGAAAAAAGAGAGCGTCGCTCCCCGCGCCGCCTCCGACATTTGCATTGTTCGGCAGTCGGGACCGGAATAATCCGGCACTCTAAGTAATGAGCGCTCTCGCCATTATGAGGAATGTTTTACGGCCTCTCCGGCCAGGTATGCTCGCGATCGTTTTTAACGCCGCTCCGGCCAATCCGGACCGTACGCCGGAACTGTAAATAAAAGTCCGGAAGGATTCGGGACGATTATTCCGGTACGTGACACCTCGATCGTAAAATATTCGGTTATTGTTTCAGCGCTGTGTTTATCCGGACGGATTAATGCGCGAAAGACGTGACGGCCACCCGGAAATCCGGAACGGTCCGGACTCGTTTGCGGCGCGCCGTTCTCCAAATCTGCGACACGAGAGAGGAGATCAGCAATTGGCAAAAAACATACGGTAGCTCTATTTTTTTTTTCTTTTGTAGGCGAAACGGGAACAATGGAGGATTTTTTTTTTTGGTGATCTGGTGTTACGGAATCCTGCTGACGGCACCTTCATTAGCGAAACAGGTCGCAAACGTTTAATTCGATCTCGAGACGCGATAACTCCTCATTTCCATATTTACCTGCACATGTACGCCGTGCAGAATGTCACGTGACCAATTTAACATCCTCGGCTTTGACGTTGGCAATTTCAGTTTCATTCCATTGTATGAAAATGACGATGAGTCAGGGAGGGGTTTTATGAAATTATCAGTAACGGTCTAGTAGCCTCTACATTATTGGATATACATTTTTTTCCAATGGTGATTTATCATTTATAATGTAGACCAAGAACGAAGAAAGTCAGGCAGAAAACAGATAACGATAGATGGGCCACGAGGCTACAATGAAACCTTTGTGGTGCGAAGGGAGAAAATCTTTAGTCCTTGATAAGAGAGTCTGCTTCTTAAACCAAAAACAAGAAATTGGAAGTAATGCAGAAAGAGTGGAGAGGAAGTACTGACAAAATAATCAATACACCGATTTTAGATCTTATGCAAAAATTATCCGTTTTGGTCTGCGAAGAATCTCCCCATGGTACTTACATTAGCACTCCATTTGAGGAAAATTATTTCCTACTTTGGAAGTAGATGATGATACCTAGGTGCCAAATCTGGTGGATATGGAGAATGATCGATCAATTCAAAGCCTAATTCGTTAATTTTTTGCAAAACAAAGATAAAACTTGCGAGTCTTGCGGGAACACCACAACTTTGGAATCTTCACCGAGACGATTCTTCACAATTTTCTCCTGAAGCTTGATCATGAAAAATAATATATCCCTGTCAAAGTTTCAAGTTTCTGTCTTTGTCCCGAAAGGTATAACTTCTGAAGAGAAACTTCTTTAAGCGGGGGAACTAGAAGTTTTCCATTTTTGTCTTATATTGTAGTGACAATACGGTCACTATCATGATAGAAGAATCCTCCACAAAACAGCTGCAAAGCGACTGGGATCTTGTGAGAAAAGAAAATTGTCCAATTCCCATACCCATCTGGTTTGATAGCTCTGCCTATGAAGGTTTTAATGTTTCTTGGGAATTTGATTCTTGTAAAAAAATTCACGAACTAGTCGCATCAACTGTAATTTGTTTCCGTACAATTTCGTCCCAAGATTATTCTATAGATGACAAATCTGCCGGCTGTGGTAGCCATTTTTGCAATTTCATGGTTCTTGGCTTTTATTTTAGGATGGTTATCTAAAATCTATTTGACCCAAGTCCCGTGTGTGATTGCGTGTTCCTTCAAAATGACAAAATATTGTTTTTATTCTATTGCTCCTTGAACCTTCCAAATGCCATCGAAACATTTTTAGACTACAAGAGTTCCCCCATCAGGTTTCACAAAAGACAAAATACCTGCGGCGATACAAAACGACTTGGATGTCTTCTTTGGTCAGCATTCAGACATTTGGGAATCCATTTAGCAGATCATTTTGTCATGCCCAAATCATTACGATATGATATGAAGGACAAGGTTCAAACCAAATGTCCACTACGTATGTTAGTCCATGTACGGCATGGGTATTTTCTAGGGTGGACACAGAAACGCATCTTCCAACATGATGCTCATCGCTAGCCTCTGTTCTTCACTTACTGAAATCCGCAAATCGATTTTATACAATCGCGTAAGAACCAAATTGATCCTTCAATTTATTCTCAACATAATATCTGCATAAATTTGCTTGCTGGACAATCCTTCGCCTTCCAAAAGTTGGTAACCATCCCTAATGGTCAATTCTATAGATTTTTTTTCTATCAAGTCATTCCAAAATTGTAGGACTGACTCATCGGAGAGGCTTGAAGGATTTCTTTGAAATCGTGTAAATTAATAGATAAATATTATATGATTAATAAGGCACTACTAACACTCGATCTGTGAAATTAAGCAGTCTGCAGAGCGGTCAGTGTTTGGATGGGTGACTACCGGAAGAAATATGTACTTTTATAGTTTCACTACTTGATTTCAGTGTTGTCTGTAATCAGTAATGTCACATGAACAAACGTGGATGTCGTGCAAAAAATGGGCGTACAGCAAACGTAAGTAAATAATGATAACGTAAAGTAGTGCTTTCAAAGGAATTATCATTACGTGATAGAAATATCCGTAATGATAAATAAATCTGGCCTTGATGTCGTGCCCCCTTTTTGATAGAACAATGCCGGTAACTACCAAGTCGGATCATTAAGAAATAAAAAAATATTACACAATATTACTGAATTGACTGCTTGAATAATATGTTAACAGCTTTCAAAGATACGCTCCTCCTACAGAAGCAACACAAAGCGATCAAAAGAAAACAAATCAGAGCAGGCGATGCAAATTATCGGTCATGTCGTAGCGGAATTTTATGCAAATAAGCGTTCAATTCAAGAGCAACATTTTATATTCGTAAGAATGGGTAATTTAGCAGCTTTATTGCCAAACGCGACGCCACTGGTAAGCAGATTTTTCGCTGAAATGTCAAAGAAACGTCAATTTTAAAGCAACGGTGTGCTGGCAACCAACAAAACGATTGTACATAGCAAGTATGATTATGCGTACGACCCAAAGTAAGACAAACGTTTCGATAAAACAAAAGATAAGGTATGACTCTTGATTTGTTTTCTTTGTGATCACCTTATATCTATAGTCGTCCTTGCTCGTAACTAGTAAAGAAGTTTCGTACATGATACGGTAAATTATTTCCGCTTCTAACTCGACAGAAGCCGATCTTGAGCTGCCTGAAACTTGTGAATAGATATTAGGGAAGAGTCAGTCGTACAATTTTGAAACCGTAGTATAGATATCGATACCCTCTCGTGTCTGTTAAACTGTACATGTTTGACAATACATATATGTCTTTGATTTTGCTTTGTTTGAAGTTAGCTACTGAAACATTTTCTTTGAGAGCGAGATTTCTAAATCGTTTGGACAACGCAAATCTTTTCAAAAGTTGCGTGAGATATTTACTTTTTCTCCAGTCGAAGATGTCGATGCGTCCCCCACATCCAACGAAATTCTTCCGTTCTTGGTCTGTCACCAACCCCTGTTCCGCGAGTCGTCCACGTTCTTCCATTGAACTTTCCACCAGCCCAATTAGTCATAAATCATCGTGCCCAATCAGCACGGCATTTGTCGGGGGTGGCGACGCACCACGCAAAACAGGCGCGCTCTTAAGACGAACCGACCGAAATTAGAACGCGCCGCCCTCGCAGGAATTTAAACATTGCGATTCAGCACGACAAGAACAAGAAGACGACGTTTAATCAACGGAAGCGTCTCAGGAATACACAAAGCCGAGACACAGGTGGTTCGAGAATCGCCCCTTCGCAGACCGGCGAAGAGGCTCCTCGAGGGGCCCGCGGAATATGTTTGCGTTTTTTCTTTTGGAAGAGGACCTTCGAGGGGGCCGAGGGGTCGCGTAGTAATTTAAATTGCTCGGTGGTGCTACACTTCCACTAACTATTTCCGTTTGTTCAATTAGTGCAGCGGACTCTGCTTCGTTCATTTTTCGTGTTTTCGTTTACTCCGTCGAGTGACGGGGTTGTTCCCTCAGGAAATAATAACGTCAGCGGCAGGAGGCCGCCGTCGAGACGGGAACCGACACGAAATGCATGCACGAGAACGGGTTCGGGTTCTTTTCTTCTTCTTCTTTCTTCGTTTTGTTTTAATAAACAACACCGACTGAATCGGTTTGCAGGAAGCGCTTGCATAGATGTTTACACTGAAAGAGAGAGGGTTGTTTGTGCTTGTACATCCGAAAAGAAGAGGCGGTGCTGTCGGTGGTGGGAAGTTTATTAAGACCACACATGAGACATGACGGGGTTTCGTAGATAGCGATCGGGTTTGAATCGAAAAGGGTGATGACGGATAAGAGTAAAATAAAGAGAATTGCTTAAGACACTGAAAAAAATTTAAATACCGACTCACTGAATTTCCCCTCTACAAACTTTCATCATCTTTCCTCTTTCTTTCTCACAAAGTAAACAAAATCGTATTTGTTCTGTTATCATTGCCCTACTGTTGATTATTTTTTCCTCTTTTCTCCTTATCGAGTCGTTCTCGTCTTCGTGAATATTTCTTAACATGTTTATTTTCATTTTTTCCTTTGCTTCTGTTACTACACTTTTTATAAGCAGCAAATATTGAAAGCCTTCTTAGTGATCTCTCAATTATTGTGGTTATTCTACTCCACCACTTAAATTTACAAAGTAGCAGATTATATCATTAAGAGTAGAAGTGAGTCTTTTTGTGCTAAGCCCAGAGATTGAAGACCGAGACGAAGCCGAGGTCGCCAACAGACCTTCCACTCTGTATGATATATCTGTACTATTTGTTTATTTCTTTCTGTTTATTACATTTCATTCCATTTGTCTTATTTTCTTAGAACACGCAGAACATTATGCAAAATTCATCAACAGATTTGCATAACATGAACAAAAAGCTGCTTTCAACAATTTGGAACATATCTATTTCCAATCACTTTGAAAGGTCGTATACCCTGTATATAACTTTTCACCCTCCACTGATACATTTCCTATTGTCCTTTCGGGCTGGTGCCTTCAAACTTCGAAACCCCTAAAAATCATGAATACTCGTACATTAATTATGGAAACAAAGAGTTCTGTTAGTTAGTTCCACAAAAAAAGTTCTACTGAAAACAACCGACGAGCAACAGAGCCCTCTTTATATTCAACGAGTTCGCTAATATCCCACAGATAAATGGAGGACTAGAAACCAGAAAACAGAACCGATGTAATGCAAATATTATCGCTCCCTTTTGCTAACCTGGAATAGCAATTTTCCCCTATTAAAATGTGCATTTCGTTAGAACAACCCTAATTGAGTTACGGTAGTGCGACACCACCACCGCCACCGCCACCAATTAGACAAGACGTAACGGTCTGTACATTGTTTCGGTCCTGTTTTAATCGTGTAACCGGATTGAACGATAAAATTTAATCTGCTCTCTGGGAGCGGCAAAAAAAAGGACTCACAGGGAGGCGACCCCCGGAGCGGAGATACGCGCCGCCGCCCTAATTTACATACCGATTGCAATTAATTCCGTCTATTTGTCTTGTGCAAAGCGTTTCGTTTAATTTGCAAGGCCCCCGATTGGGCGCCAGGGCGGTGCGTCCCAGACGGACGCTGCTGGGCGCCAAAAACAACACCGATTTGTCGCGCCCTCGACAGGAAATTTCACGCAACGACGACAACCGGAACGATAACGAATGTCACTTTTGTTTCAGTTGTCTATCGGCGGTAAACGGCCCAAATTTGCCTCACGGCTCACGATTTTATAAAAACTTTTATGGCTCAATCAATAAAGCTCTTCATATGTGAATTCTTGTGTATTCGAGAGCACGCCGAGAATAACGAGAAGATTCCGACGGGAGTTTTTTTCCTCCCGGTCGTTGTCTTTTATTTTCCGTTGAGCGAGAATAAACAAGTGAACGACGACGGCTCTCTTTTTTTCATGTTCATCTAAATAAATACGTATGTGTGTCGTTAGGTGGTTTTATTTACGTTGCGCCTCCTGAATTAAATCACGAAGTAAAAACACGAATCGACGGCAGGACGTGTGACGAGGGGAAAAAAGATTTTCAGTTTCATGCGGCTCCTGTGGCGTGCAAACTGTTTTTGTTGTTGTGGGTATCGATTCGGGAGAACTAAATGTTTATGCAGACGAGGTCCCGTTCGGATTTGTCGCGAGGTTTTGCGTAAAACAACGAGGCTGAGGTATTCGGGGCTAAATACCTCCACGAGCACAACGCCCGATGATCATTTCTCACTTGGCCTATTTGACAAATGGCTGCCGCGTGACCTTGAAGCTTCACTTTGGCGTTTTCCGTCAGAAATGTCATTTCCAAGCTAAAAAAGTACAAGGATTCCACTAAAAAAATATCTTTACAGGTGTTGATGACGAAGAAGAAAAAGATGAGTTCTAATTCTGGGATGGCGGGGTGGAAACCGGACGAGTACAAAAACTGATTCGACATCTCTTAGTTTTAGTGTGCCACCCTGTATAATGTGGTTGAAGCGTCACGAATCAAAAATCCTTTTCCTTTCTGTGACGGATCTGACGTTTTGCGGCGCGATTTCGGCGCTTATCGCGGCGTAATTAAGCACCCCGGAGCCGGCGCCCCCTCCCCGACACCCCGAGACAACGGACGAAACAATGCAATAAATAAAGTGTGTATGAATGCCGACATCGAATTAATTTAACTTTTCTAATTATTACGCTCGGCTATCGGGACAAAAGCGCGCGACGCCTCACCGTCACCCTCTCCCGCTTTTCATCCCCTTTTCATCTTAACGACCCAATTCGGAACGGATCACTTAATTACTTCGACGACGTCGACAAAACAACCAAGTCGAAAAAAGCGAAAAGCGGCGAGGAGGCGGAAAAGATCGCGACACGCACCCGCCGCCGAGACCGCAGCAGACGTCGCACCCCTAATTGGAATAATTCGTCGGGACGAGGGCGAGGGCCGTGTTAACAAATCAGCCTTCAAGCGGCGGCGTTTTATCACCGCATCGTCCACTCGCACAAGTGCACGCGACACCGTCGAATTATTCATGCAAATGGGTAAATAAATAAAAGTAAAACGGCAACGGAACGGAGGGGCGGACGGGGTGGAAAAGGATAGGGAAAAAACACACAAAAAAACGTAGACTTTCGTGGACATCCATTAGGGGATTAGCGGTCGGATTTCGAAATTAACATGTGCATAGTGACGGCAGGACGGGGAGATGTCGGGGTGGGTTTTTTCTGGTTGTCATGAATTAGTAACGAGTCAGAAGGGAAGTTTCATGTTTCCTGTTTACGATGGTTCGGATTTATTAGCGGGTAATGAGGTTGGCACCCTTCTGGCAGGTCGTGATCCCGGTAGTTGGGGTTCAAACGTTTATGAAAAGAGGACCGCTATTATCTCTTCATCGGTTTTTATGACGTTTTAAAAGGGGTAGTTAAATAAATGTAAAAATGTTAAGCCAACGCTGCACAGGACTTGGTCCAAAGAACTGTTCCGATCCAGGGTTTTGATCTTGAACCTACACGAATAACAATGGATCCAAGTGAGATCTCTGCGGCACTACAGTGTCAAATTCGGTAATTGTTTACTTTAGCTACTTGTGGAATTTTCGCGTTTTTTCTGGCCAGACACCCTTAGGGCGTCCTCCTACATCGTTTCCCACCACTCAAACCTTGTGCAAATGCTCTTGTTTTTCTCTCTTGTTGTGTTTCAAGGTCACATCAATGTCTAGTATAACTAAAGGGCAAGAAAATTCATTTGCACAAGGTTTGAGCGGAGGAAAACGATGTAGGAGGACGCCCTGAGGCTGTCTAGCCAAAAAAAAAAAACGGGAAAATTCCACAAGTAACGATAAACAATGACCTCAAATTCTTTGTTTTATCGTTAAGGCAAACGGTTGATCAAAGTTTTCACTTTCCTAAACTTGACAAGATACAAATCACTCGTTGCTCGGGAATCTGCATGCCCCTTTTTTGTGAAGATGGTGTTGTTAGTTTAAATTCACCCCAGCCTAACCTTTACAAACCTGGTGCAAAAACTCTACACATTTTTTCTTCCACATTGCATTAGGTAAAAACATAAATGGCTTTTAGCGGTTGTTGGCGAAGTGAAGTCTCAAGGACTTGTCGGAAAGGCAACGCGAACAAAAGGAATACACCTTTGGTGAAAGCAATAGAATAAATGCTCTACTGCTGGAAATGCAACTAAGCAAATGTAAATTATTGATATCCATAAGCAGGTGAAACTTGAGAGACTTTAGACTACTTTGGAAACTTTTGGACAAACTAAAAAATCTTTGATACTATTCAATAAATATTGTCATAATTTGTGAAATTGGTTAAGCATTCAACGGAAAGGAACAAAATTAAAGTCACATGCGCCAAAATCACTAGTGTTAAGAACGTATGAAGATTAGTGTTCAAAACAAGAAATTAATCAAATTTCATATTTGCCTGACGAGACAAAAGAGTCACAAATTACTATTTAGAAATATGTAAGTTGGTTTTTTGAATTAACAAGAATGAAGTTAAATCATGGAGATATTCCTGTAACTAGCGAGGTACCGACATACTAATTTGCTAATGCATCACTCTTTTGCCTGTTCGGCAAATGGCCGCCGCGTGACCTTGAACCTTCACTTTGTCACGTCGAGTCAATTATGTAGCGGAGTGCGGTGGAAAATCTGAGAAACGATCCGACGTTTCCGTTATTTGTATCACTTCATCCGCACCGAAATTCGCAGTGAAGTAGGACGTCTCACGATCTAGCCACATTGTCTTTCCTTCCTTATCCTCTAATCTGGATCCTTGGCTTGCAACAATGTAAACACGAATGTCACAATACGTCCACGTCGACGCGATACATTCTCTTCAAGTTACGTCCGCATAAGTGTTCATCAAGTCAGTGTTTAATTTACTAAGTGTCCAATTAAAATATTCACTTTTCTCACTACATTGTTTCAAATTAAACTCGGGTTGATTTGCGTTACGTTACCGCAGCGTGATAATAACATTGTCGCAAACTATCTTAACGATCCCAGTTTCCTCGAAATTTGTTACTGCTTTGACAGACTTGAGGCACAAGTTGTTAGCTTAGAAATTAAATTCAGACTAGGATGCCGCGACAAAAAGTAAAAATATTTACCTAGAAAGTACGCTATGTTTACCTACAATTTTTTACTTGACTGGAGCTTACATCTAGAAGCTGTCGACTGAAATGTTTATAACACATGCGTTAACTGTTGAATCTAAAGCGAACTAAGTTACGTTACGTTTCCCTTTATTCCATACAATTTTAATAAAATAAAGCGTTGAGTGAAAAATACTTTAATTAAAATTAAACTTGAATTGAGTCACGTTACGCTATGTCATTTTTAATTCCAAAAGTGTCAAGCTACGAGTGTGAATTTATCGTAATACACAAGTTTTTAACGCTGACGTAATGCTACGTTACGATTACGTTTATTCAACCTGTAAGTGCAGCTTAACATTTGTCGTTAACACATATTCTTCGTTGTGGATCTGAACGGTAAACTTTGTTGCGTTACGTTCCGTTTACTTCTACACAAGTTGTAACTTAAACAGTCTTGATTTAAACCTAATTTTCTTCCATTTTCACTTTAACGACTCGTCCGTAAAGCCTTGCTGCCTTCACAAAAAAAGCGTTATGTGAAAATTGCTTTGCCTAAAAATAAACTTGCACTCAGTTATTTCTGCTTTAACGCTCATTCCCTGGCAGCAGCTGCGGTAATTTTAAATAATTTTATCTTACGTTCCCATAAACATAAAATATTAAGACCGAAAAGGGAATTTGTTGGTGACGTAACCTCAAAAGTAAAAATAAATCTCGAAAAGTGCGTTCCGTTTGGTACAAAGTACCTCGCGGCCTGATTTTGAAATGCTTTTAATGTGATCAGAGAAGTAGGTGTCACTTCCGGAGAAACCGAAATACATTTGTACCGGTTAATGGGCAATTCCCTCCGTGGCGAGATGATTCCGTGGCCGTTTTCCATTTCCCGACATCATCCGAATTTCCTCTAACAAAGAGTGATATTAAACATTTTTTTCAATTTTCCGAACGGTTATCAAGTATGAAAAAATGTATCTGATGTAATTTCCGTAAAAACGTTTCTCATTTGTTCTCATTCATCCACTTCCGTTCCATTAATCACCATTATCAGCCGAGAGCTTTTTGCCAAACGAAGAGAGGCGGCGTCGCGACCCGCTCGTTCCACCGGAATCGTCACCAGCTCCGGTCGGCCGATAGATTGGCCGCCCCCGCGACGGTTTCCGGATTTATTAATTCGAGCGTCGTCGGTCGGAATCCGGGCCGGACGTCGACAGATGGAGTGCTAATATAGGGGACAGCTTGCAAAAATCCCACGGAGGTCCCGTAAATCTCGTTTAAAAAGGTCTAATCCGGGGGATTATCGTCGGCCACAATCGTTGCCGACGCGAGAAGTGGACATCGACGATCCGGCAGGCGACCCCGGAATCGAAACGGCTCACGTCAGCGCTTTTCAATTGCTCACCCGGAAGAGCCCGACCGACAGATCCGGAACTCACGCACCTGATTTCGTCAATTAACCGGAGCCGGCTTGTTTGCCCGACGAGGGCGGGGCGAGCGGGGGGATAAGAAAAAGTGAAATCGAATGGAAATTCGAAATTTTCTCCGGTGCACGATGCGAACGAAGCGGCACGATGGGAATTGGCCGCTCAGGTTAAAATGCTCCACGTATAGAGGCTGTGCCAGAACTCCCTCCCCAGAGGGAAAAGGGAGTATTTGGGGAAATGTGATGATCTGAATTTTAAAGAAAAAAAGTCCTATTTCAAGCGATAATCGAGAAAAGACATCCTAAACTTGACCACCATCAAGAAGAGATGACGGTCATTCCAAATTTCTAATTTTGTTGTCCTGAGGACGAGCTTCTGGGATTGGTGAAATTGAAAACATTATGACTCGGTTATGTGAGCACTGTGAGCTACAGAAAATTTTATTTTTTTTTTGAAAAAATGTAAATCGGGCGTAAAGAGATTTTTTTAATGTGACTCCGTAAGGGGAACCCTCCCACCCACCGTAACCGCAACGAGCTCTTCTCGCTGATGCCGCCCCCTCGCAACTAGATCTCCCTTTTCTCCCTCATTAGACATCAAACATTCTGTAAAAAAAGAAAAAGAGGAAGGAGGGGACGAAACGAATTAATTCCCCGAGCCTTTGTAACCCAATTCTCGATTCCCGAAGTATTATTTATTGGATTTCGTGGAGAACCTGTTGAGGGCACTTCCCCTCCCCCCCTGCATTAAGACATTCCCGTCCGCAAGACATGATTGATAACCCCATTATGCCGCCCCTCTCTCTCTCGAAAAATATAATATTCCATACACTCGTCCATCACGCATCCGTCTCGAAATTCACGCGGACACCGAAAAACAAAGAAAAAAAATCGATGCAGCCCGGCGGCGGCGGCTAAATCACCGCCGTCTTGTCGGAAAGTTTAATTTGAATCCGGGGCATCAGTTGCGGAAAGTCTTCATCCCCCGTCCAGGACCGGAATCAATCTCGCGCCGCAGGTAATCTTTCGATTAATCTGGTTATCCGCCCCCGACGACCGGGGCCGTAACGGCCGGAACGGCAATTTTGGGAATTTCGCGGGGGTGAGAGGTTCGAATGACGATTCTTACGTGGGCGAGGGTGCACGGGACAGGTCAGTAATTACAATGTGACCGAATTAATTGGACTATTAGTCCCAAAGCAATTAGATCGAGTTAGTGGCGGGGTTGAGGGGAGGAGGGGCGAGTTTTTGTCGGCACTGATTACACAGTCATACACTCGGGACCGGACGGGATATACTCGGTGATGCAGAAAAAGGGATTGTGCTTTACGACGCGGAAAAACGTGGAAGAATTAAAAACGTGGGATATTCGTCGGACTATTTCACCGTTCGTTCTACTTTTTTTAAAAGCCTACGACCTTTACGTTATCGTCTTGTCATGGTAATTTATTGAAAATTACGCTACAATCGTCATTTTTATCGGTTGCAAAAAACCAAACGACACTAGCTTTTAACGATAACAAGCCAATTCTTCTCAGTCTTTAGCAAAATTCCCCTTGACAACGTCAGTTTGTAAGTACCTAAAGTAGATCTCAAAAAGGATTCTTCCGACACATTTTCACGCGGATTACGTTACGTGTGCGCCTGCTTACGTTATGTCATACGAAAGTTACGCCAGTTGCTGAATATCGACACTTCTGTCCTTTGCGTTACTTTCTGCGAATATCAACTTTACTGTTAATTCTACATAAATACGTTCCGTTTACATGATCTTGACATCGTAAAAGTTTTTATGTTACGCTCTGCGTGGACAGAAACGATACAACGTAGACATCTTTTTAAAAAATCGGTTTTGACTCGCTCGGTATATATGATTTTTTAGGCACCCTTAATGAAAAAAGTAATTTTACGTACTTCCATGCGGACGAAAAGTAACTCTTTTTCGGACGCACTTTTCTGACCATGGACCGTGGCGCTATCTGTTAGTTTGTTTAGGTACTAAGTTAACAACGAAACCGACAAAACCGAGTAAACCGACTGAAAAACAAATTAATATTTAACAGTTAAATTTAACCAAAGTATTTTATTTGCCCGAAAAAGTGTTGCATCGTTTATTTCTGATGCTTATTTGGTGCATAATAGGAAAATGAACATTCATAATCGATAGCAACAGCGTGATGAAGAAATGTCTAATACAACAGCCAAAGTGATGTCTAATGTCTAATACACCGCAGATGATAATCGCAATAATTGTCTTGTTACCATACATTGTATAAATAAGTAATTGTATTGCCAACAGTAAATTTCTCGTTTTGTTGGCGAGCTGATAAAAAAGACTAGATATAAAAAATTGTTAATATGTATTAATAAATTATGTATCTCTATTTGAAAAAAAAAATAGATACAAAATAAATTTGTAATTTTTCCGATAATGTCTTTTGCTTTGTGGTTCGTGCGGTCGCCTAAAAAATTTAATGTGCACCTCGGCCAAAAAGTCCCTTTTGTCCTCGCCTGTTTTCACATTTCGGCGGCGCCTCGACTAGAAAACCGAGACTCGAACGAAAAAGATGCACTTTTTGGCCTTGATACATAAATAACTGTTATAAGTACGATGGACAATTCTTTTTATTATATTGACAATTAATTTCTTCTTGTGGTTTCAACAAACGTGACAGAATTTAATTAAAAAAAAAACGACAAAAGATTTTTTTTAATCAAATCACACCTTTTTTTAGTGTGTCTTGCTTCAAAATGTAATAATTATCTATGTTTTTCAAATAGAATATTTTTTATAATTTTGAATTAATTGCGTGCGGCAAGTCACGTTGCGTTTACTTATATGTTGCGTCTGTTTAGCGAGTGCTAACTAGCCCAGTTATTTCTACGTTACTTACGTCTGGCACTCGTCACTAACCTTAGCATTTTATCTAGACTTTAGAATAAAAGATGCAAAATCAAAGGAATCATTCGGTAAATTAAAACGTTTCATTTTCCATTTTTAAGCGGTCGTTTCGTTACGTCACGAATTTTAATTATACGTTACGTCTGTACGACACACAGTCAATAAATGTTAGATGTCCCAACTGACGTCCACGTTACGTAATTTTCGTCATAAAGTGCAATTAAGGATAAAAGCAACGCTAATGATGCCACAATTATGACAGTTCGCGTTCCGTTTACCTTTCAGTTTAGCTACAATTACGTTACTTATGCGTCAACTTCCGTGTAACACTTGCTTAATACTGAAATTCCCAACGTTGGGTTGTTTGTGTCGTAGGTCGTAACTAACGACAGTGGCGATATTATCTGTGCAGTTAAAGCTAAAAGCAATGTTAATAATGCAATTACGTTGCGACTATCCAATTTTCCCTCAATTTTCCCACTTTTAATCCTCGTTCTGGCGAGGAAAATAAGGTACAAAAAAAAAGTCGAAGTGGCACAAATTGAACACGAAAAACGAGCAAAATTTCTCTGCTTCTAGGTAAATGTGTCGTTTATTGTAAAACACATAGACAAATGTAATTTTCGTGGTTTTTCATTGATAAAAAAGGAAAATGTTTGTTGCATTTATTTTAGATGTTTGTGTTTGAGCGATCGCGTAAATCATCGAAACACCGACTCCACCGTACATTTTCCAGTTATTCGGTAGGCATCGGAAAAACAATAATTCGAAACTATTTCAGCACTGTCAATGAAAACCGCGTCCAATTTTCCGACCCCCAAAAAAACAACGAAATGCAATCCCGTTTTGATTTTTTATTTCCACCTTCTAAGTAAATGACACTTTATAGGCATTTGTTTGTATGCAACTCGCTTAGCAATTAATCTTTACTGGGCTACTGGCTTATGGGAGACTCGTTTCTTACGTCACTCGTCCCACAAGTGCCAGCATGCCCGTAAAGATTAATTTACTAAGCACGTCACATAAATAACTATTCTAAGTATGTACATATGTAACGTTACGGCGTCAACTCAAAAAAAAAAAAACCGTTCGGATTTTATTCTACGTTACGTTACGGCATGAACTCGAAAAAAAAAACGGAATCTAGTTGTGATTTTTTTCTCGCTTGGATTTTTTGCGCGTCACGTCACGACGCCGCGACGGTACCACCCCCCTCGGAGCAAGGTGGTAAAAAAAATTCTAGCGAGTGCGGAAGCCATAAAAGCAACGTCGAGGTTGCAAAAAGGGATCGACTTTTTAACCGGAACGGCTCCGGGTCGTAAAAGACCGCCGAAAATGACTCATCGGGGATCCAAACGATACCTGTCAGGTCGAGGGTGGATGATGGTTCTTCACGGAAACGCTTTATTGTCGGCATTGTGGTGCGACCGAAGAAAAGAAATAAATCTCGTGTTTTTCGTTGAAAAGGGGCGGAGGGTGGAACGGCTGTCGCCCCTCCGGCGCCACGCGCTCTCCGCCCCTCGAATTAGACAACATATTAGCGGCATAACGATGTTGCCCGGGGGCAGACGTACGTTCCTTCGTATTTCCGGTGTGTCACCGAAAAAATCGAGTGCGGCATCCAGGCAGGCCGGGTCGCGGCTCGTTCGTTAATCGGGAGGACGCGCACGTCTCCGGGCGGCGGCGCGCCGTTTGTTTAATTTGCGGATGGCGTGCCGCTTAATTTAATGGTTCTGATTGCTGATGGATTCGTATCGGTTTCTTCTTTTGTTTGGTATCGTGAAAGCGACGTCGGGGGCGTTTCTCGACGGGATTGATTGAGAGCTTTCTGCTCGAGGGGCGGCGGGACCCGCACCGACGAGGCTGCGGGGAAATTCGCAAGTGAACATCCCCGTCGAGGACGCCCTTAACAGGCCACTCGATAATCTGAATAAATACGGTTTGTCGGTTTGTATTATTGATTGCATTAGCCGATTCGTCCTAAACCAATGTTTGCCTTGGTCCCGGGTGTCCTCGCTCGGTCATCACCGACGTAAATAAAAGAAGCACGGACGGTGGCGGCGTAAAAAATATTTCAAATTTCAACTTTCAATTGTTTGTTTACGTTGAATGCCACCGACTCATATTTGGTTCGCTCGATTTTCTTGGCGAAAATTAGAAAACTGGAGAGAGCAACAACGCAAATTGACCGTTTAGTACCGAGTTCTGAGTGAATTGGATTGTGTCCTTTGTGAAACCTGGTGGGGGTTCTGTTATAGTCTAGACTCTAGAGATGATGTTTTAGTGGCATCGGACTCGGTGATTTAGTAAAGGTTGAAGGAACAATGGAGGAAACAATGTTTAGTTGATCTGTAAAGGAACGGGACTTTGAAGAAAAAGATTTGTGCGTAGAGAAGATAACGATCCGAAAGACGGTTCTATCCTCTCGAAGAGCAAAGAAATGACAAAAATTGAAAGGACGGCCGCCGCCGCACTCGCCAGACTTGTCACCTAGAGAAAAGCTTTGGCACGAACTTGACTGACAAGTGCGGAAACAAATCGTGCGACAGTAAAACCTTCATAGGTGGAGCTATTGTCGAACCCGTTGGGTGCGGAAATGAGACAATTTTCTGTTGGTGGTTCCTAGTTGTCTCGACCGAAAACGATTGATCGTATTGTATTTAACTATGGACGAAACGTCGATCCATCGTTAAAATTCAGAAATGAAAGGACAGTCAAAGGAATGGAGACATTCTGGTTGACCTGACCCGAAGAAGTTTCTCCACCCAAAAGGTATTTTTTGGGACCATCAGAGTAAGCACACTTGCCGTTACCAACTTTGCGTTTCATAAACAGTTTTTTTAGAATTTGCGTCTCTAATAGGTCTATTATTGTATTCAATTTGGAGTCGTTTATGGCTATCTATTAAAGCACTCGTGGTTTAATAGATCTCTAAGAAAATTTTTATCAATATTTCAGTGTATTGTTGTCATTTACACCAAAAAACTTCCAATATTAATGTTCAAACTCTACTTTTTAACATCTGTTGCAAATGTAGTTGCATCTGTTACCTTGAATTACCAATTAATACAAAATTCCCTAGAATTTGAAAATGTAATTTTTTTATTTAAAAATTAAAACAAGGGTGCAAATTCTAAAAAATAACATAAAAAAACTCGTTTTATAAGGGCATTGGCGCACTCGTCCCATAGAAAACTCCCCTACGGCTCGTTCTCTACATTTGGAACTCGTGCGCCAAATCAACCCTTATAAAACTCGTTCTTTAATATACAATTTTTTTAATTTTTCAAGAGCGGGTTCCGGTAGTGACTGAGGAAATCCTTCCTAAAAATATTCCCGAAGAAGCTAAAGCGGCAAATTGAATTGACTACAAAAAAAAAAAAATCTAAGGAGAAGTAATTTTAAAATGAGATTCCGTGTTAAGAGCAAATCTAGTGATTAAGGAAAGGATCTGGACTCAGTTTTATCAATGTTGAACGATTATTATTAATAAATAAATGACGATTTGTTGGTAAATCATATTACAAACTACATATTCAGTTATATGTTATTTTTTGACAAATTCTCGAGAAATCCCAACCTGGCCGCTTCACTTAATAACTTTGGAAAGTTCTTTACTTAAAAAATATTTTTTTAGGTCACAATTAATTGTGCACCATTAATTTTGATTTGCGATTGAAATGTAATCAATAACAGGGAATAACCGTTGAGTTATAAATTTCAAACAAATGTATCATTTGTAATCAATAACATATTTATAATTTGATTAGTTTGTAAAAGTAAACAATCAAATACATTTTAATAACTCAACCTCTCTCGAACATCAAACCCCCACCTCTCTTTTCAAAATAATTCAAACTAAACATTTGACTTTCATGGTATTGCCGACTCACGCCCGCCCCCACCTTCAAAGGGACGATTTCATTCCGAATCCGTCTGGGGCGCAACGTTTCAACATCGCTTAAATCTACATACGTCGGGATGGAGATCCAGGAGCACTTTTTTTTTCCATGCGAAAATCCGGGGATCCATCAGGCGCAAATTTCGTTACCCCAGACGTCCGTAAAGAAACTTTCCTCGTTTGTCGATTGAAAATCGCCCGGTGAAAAATGCGTGCACGCGCGTCGTTCGACGCCGAAATGATCGGAGTCCGGTCGAAGCCAAAAACGAGCACCGACAGCAGTTTGCCTAATTAACTGTTGTTGTTAACGCTGAGCTCGCCCCTTTCTGTTTACTCCCGAGTGAAGATGTTTCGGGGTAGATGATTTCCCGCCGCCAATTTACAACCCCCGCGCCGGGGTGCTCGTCGAAAAAGCACGCTAAATTTTGATTTTTATTTCGGAGCTCTGCCGCCTCCCGATGGCTTCACTGCATCTCTCGCATCCAGAACAACTCCGCTTTGTTCACGACTCCCGGGGTGCAAACTTCCACCCGACCCGCCACTGCGACCGTTAATTATAAACTCTCATATTTGTATCGGTGGATAATATACATGAGGGGGTAAGAGGAAGAAAAAAAGGATGGAACGACGACATAGAAAGAATGAGAAACAACAGAGTGGTAAAAATCGCAAGAGACGAAGAAGAAGATCAACAGGAAGATCTAGAAGGAGGTTGCGGACGACATCTAAATAAGAGGTAGAGAATCGAAGAACGAAGAAGTAACCTGTCGACTAATAAGGAAGAAGAAAAAGACTATTTGAATTGCACCCCGGCTGCTCACCCCCGCCACTTGGTGCGACGAAAATCATCTTTGGGCCCGCTCCTGATGACGATAGATCCCGCGCAATTATCGTTCGCCCCTTGTTTCTGGAACGCCGCCACCCGACCGGCAGCATTTGTTTTGCGACATCGATCGTCGCTTATTGGATTTTTTCTTTTTTTTTATGGAGAGAGAGGTGGCGACTCGAAGAGGTTTCGATTTGCCTGCATTAAGACCCGACGACAAGTGATTAATAGGAGGCGAGGGTCGGGGGTGGAGGACTTTTCTTGTCGGTTCTTCGCGAGCAGGCGAACCGTTCCGTGCGCGCTAATGATCGTGGATTTTTTCGTGCGTTCGGTGTGTTCTTCTCATCGCCTAGGAGATGTTTTATTTAGACGAATCGAGACAGGTTTCGGATTTGGATGAAGCGGAATCGCGTTAAGGTGAGCTCGAATGAGACGCACGTCGAATTGACAGCTGACAGTGTATACGAGTTGGTTCGATCTGTCCGTTTCATCCGGATCGGGATTGTTGCCGCAAGAGGCTTTTAAAGTGTTAAGTCGGCTGCTATTTGTGGAAGTGGCCGGTGTGGTGCTTTTAAAATGTCAAGAAATGTCGCCCGGACTTGGAAATTACGTCGGCAAAGACAGTTTTTCGGTTGAGGAAAGAACGGTAAAAAAAATCTGAGATGTTTATTGGTCAATTCTTTCACTCAACACTAACCAAAATACTCTCGGTCGGTAATAAATTTTATTTGATGAAGTCGATGGTGTTGCAAAAAAATCATGCAAGCAACTTGCGTCGCTGCTCTCGTGAGTGTTAACTTCCCACTTATGAAAAAATAGTGCCTGACACGCGTGTTGCATAAACGGTTATTTTTATTATTCAAAAAATATTTTTTTCCCTACCGGTTAGAAATGTAGGCTGTGGATATCTCATTTGAGGTGAGAAAATTCAACTTTCTCGCTAAGGTAAGAAAGTTAATCATGAAATGTTTATGGTAAAACTGTACCAAAATACAAATGTCAAAAGTGTCAAAAGTGAAATAAGTTATTGATAAATGAAAGCCAATTCAATAAAGCAAGTTGGTAAATCAATCATATAATCTGGAAAATAAACAGATAAGCTAGGTAGGTAGATTACTTTACCCTGTTTATATCAAATTTTGGAACAAACGTCAAATCTTCAAATGCGATGACAAGTTAATTTTCGTTTTAATCAGGAATATAACCATCTTTTTTTTATTTTTCATGGAAGTTGTGCCGGTAGGGAAAAAAATAGTATTCAAACCTTGTTAAGAAAGTGTCCTTGCCCTTGCAGACCTTAGGCACTTACAAACCTCGCCTACGGCTCGGTTTATAATCTTTGCCTGCGGTCTGCAAGAAAGCACTTTCTTACCTTGGTTTGAAATACACTATTACGTCCTTTTTTTTAATAAAAATTGCAAAGTTAAAAAACAACGTGACAAGAAAAAATAAATATGTATTCAAGAACCAAAATTTAAAAAATAAATAGACCAAGGACTAAAGCTACTGTTTGGGAGCAACCTGTATGTTGTGAAAATCGCATCAATTATATGAGTCATAAAACGAAATGGCCGTCATAAAAAATGATCGTTTTCATTGTCCATTAAATTGAGGTTAAACGTCCATCGGTTTTTTTCATTCGGAAAAGTAAAAATGAAAATGTAATCATTTTTAACGCGGATGATGTCTCTTTACTTTACAGCAGTGGTTATTTACGATAGGTTGAAATTTCATTGTTTTGATTTTATTTTAATTAACATTCATTTTTTTTTCACGTGTAAAACATTGCTAACGGTTATTCAAAATGAAAAAAAAACCATTTACGATTTAAGGAAGAGCATTTTTTCTCATTAAAGGACAAATAATAACGAGAACATCTTATTGTGGACGTTGTTATTACACAAAATATCATTTCTGTCATTCATTGCCTGTTGTCAATATTCAAACATTCACAAGAGAGTGAAATGATGCCTGGGGTTTACCCAACGAAAACTAGTCAAAACATTTTATTATTCTAAGGAGTTGTAATTGTAAATACATAGTTTAAAACCATTGATTTAGTTAATATTGCTTAATTGATAAACCGAACCTCTCTTACAGCTGTCATTTTGACGATTCTTGATAGTTGGTATAATTTTTCTAGGATGCGTCAAAATTCAAAACACTCAAATTGTCATAACTTACCACAATTATTTTGGAACACTTTGTCTAAAATGAAAATGAAAACAAACCAGAGCAGGCGTTGCAAATTATCGGTCATGTCGTAGCGGAATCCTAGGCAAATAAGCGTTCAATGCATGGGCGTAGACAATTTGTGGTCTCAAACGCTACTGTATAATAAATAAATAAATATTTTATTCCTGTTCCCATACAAAAGTATTTACAGTCATCAGAATACATTTGCTGAAAAGATAATTCGACAGGTTCAAGAAATGAAAATATAAATAAATAGATGGCACTAATGCAACCAGAGACAATAAAAAAATTAAATCATACCTCATAAATTTTAGACGTTGGAATTATATTATGGCATTTTATTATTATCTGATAATGGAGAAAATTTTAAAAATAAACAAGAGCAACATTTTACATTCGTAAGAATGGGTAATTTACCAGCTTTATTGCCAAACGCGACGCCACTGGTAAGCAAATTTTTTGGTAAAAATGTCAAAGAAACGTCAGTTTTAAAGCAACGGTGTTGATGTCAACCTTAAAAAAAAGTTGTTTTCGATTTCAGGGACGTTTCCTGTAATTTAAGCAACAATTTTCCCAGAATAAGTGGTAAAATGTGTTTTACCATTGAAGATAAAGCATTAATTATTAATAATTAATTAATTACTTAATAATAGATTTTTCGAGAGGTAGGCAACCAATAAAACGACTGTGTATAGCAAGTATACATCGATAAAACAAAAGATGAGATAACACTCTTGCTAGTGATTATCCTCCAGTTTGAACAAGAAATAAGATATTTTTATTCGTAATCTACACAAAGACAATTTTGACAGTTCCAGAATTTATAAGTTTAATGTTAAATCAACCAGCCAAAGCACAAAATATGCCATAACAAGTATGGAGCGTTCCAAAAATTGTGGTCCAGTGGCGTAGTGCTCTTTCCATTATCTTATGGCGTAGCCTCATCAGTTGTCAAACCTGTCATTTATTAGGGAAGACGTAGAAAAGAGTTCTCTTCAGAACTAATCATCGAAAGTGTTTGAAATGATGATCAAAGTGTTACGTATCTAACGAAAATGTCACAACATACCAACTACAAAGACGAGCTGCGTTCGTAAAAGAGGGAGAAAATCACGATCCGCTCAAAGTAAAGAATGTCGATTATTCCATTTTTCGGACATTCTCATTTTTAATATGAGCGTCACGATCTATCCGATTCACTTCTAATGAAGTCTTCTCCGCGTCGAAAAAGAAAAAAATCATCTGTTAAATGTCGATACGATGGTAAATTAAATTTAGAATGTTTCAGATTTCTAGAGTTAATTTTCACGTCTTTACGATTCACGACATGGTGTTGAATAACTTTTTGCGGGTGTTGCATCCAACTTTACCTTTCGAGTCTTAATTTGTTTGTGAGACGTGAAGATATATTCTTGACACGTTAACAAATCGTGTTCACTTCTAGGAGATGAAAATTTTTTTTTGTTACAATTTTCCCATTCGTACTGGAAAAATTAAGAAATCGTTTGGTCGTTTTTCTAGTACGTTCAAGCCTTTAAAAATTCGTGCTTTCAGCGTATTCACAATGTGAGAGCACGTACATCAAATCATCTTGGCATTTTTATTTTGACGTAATTTTTTGCAATTTCAATAAAATGTTCGACAAGATGTGGAATATAATTCGAATGTACTGTACCATAAAAAAATTGCCTCCTTTAGAAACCAGGGCGAATAATATATTTGCGAGATCGAATTAAAGGAAGTCGTCGTAAAATTGGAATCGAAAAAATATCAAATCTTTCACGAACAACAGGAAAGTCGTCGAGGGCGGCGAGCCGCTCCGGCCGAAAACCGTCCCGACACCGGGTCCCGCGGGACGCCGACGCCGCCCCGACATATTTCCCGAGTTGCGACAGAAATTTGGCGCTCTTTACCTCCGCAGGCCTCCTTGAAGTCCTTACAGCAGTCGCCCAACTTGAGGCATGCATGGTCGCAGTAGCACGGCTTGTCGCTCAGGTCCTCGATGATGGCGTTGAGGGGCGCCTTCTGCACGACACACGACGAATCCCGTCCCGGACAGCACAACTTCGCCTCGCCGCAACTGCCTGCGGCGACGATGTCCAAACGGACCGCCACCACCACCGTGCACACGAATAACGCCGTCGCGACTCGTTCCATTGTGGCGCGTCCCGACCGGACAGTCGCATCCAAGAGGCGCGGACAAGATGCGGAGCCGTCGACGGACCGACCGGCAATAGAGCGGAGCGGCGCGCCGGCGACGGCGACGCTCCGGAGGTCTCCTGGGGGTGGGGATGGTGGGGTGGGTACCACGTGGTCGCTCCTCGAGGTGGCGGCGAAGGGGAGAGGTAGGTGTCCTCCTAGGAACGTGCGCCGGATCTCGACCGTTATCATCCGTACAGGACGGGACGAATTCTTTCCTACTTTCTTGCTTTCCGAGTCGTAACCGAGAGTTGGATCGCTCCGGGGCGGCGATTTGAATTTTTATCGGGTTCGAAGGGACGGGGTGGGTGTCTTTCATCGGTGACGCGACTTCAACAAGAATTACGCATTGCGTTGGTGCGGTAATTAATTAAGTTTATCCGGTGATCTGCGAACGGGGGAATTCGCACGCACTAATCTGAGCTGACGGGGATCGGTGCGAATTTTACTCGAAACATGTTACCGAAGGATTATTGACACGGTTTACACGGTTGTTGTGCAAAGAAAATGTCACGAGATCGATGAATATCAAATTGTAATGTTTGATCCTAGAATGCCGTGCCGTTGTTAATATTTGATCGAGGGTGGCGTTGATTTCGTGACAGTAGTAGCTGAGGGGTGAGCGAGTTCGTTGTCGTCGGAGAAATGAGGTCGGATCTGTCAAAGGAACTGTGTCGATTGGGGTGCAGTACATGCAATGGATTTTTTTTTGTTTAAGGTTTTTTCGCCAGAGAAATCGTAAAAAAAGACTGTACAGGACGTCCCGAATTCCCACAGAAATACTGAGAGTTTCCAAATTAAGTTTTTAAATTTTTATTTTTAAAATTCGTTTGGCCAAGTTTTGTCCTCAAAAATCGCAGAAGAGTGTTTTTTGGTTGAAAAATAAAAGATGGAAAACATCCTTAATTCAAGACTTGTTTAAATCAAATACATACATATTTAACCATATACCAATATGTACATACATATTTAAAAACAAAACTTACAGCTTCATCTAAGGTGGATATTTTATGTTCAAAATAGAAACAAGTGATGAACAAAAAACAGCAAAAAGATACTACATTTGTTCCGAAAACTACTCAAAGAAACGATTTTTAGTTAAAAAATTCCAAAAGAGAAAAGAAAATACTCTAAAACTGAAATTGAAAAAATTCAGTGGTAAAACCCATTTTACCCTTATTCTGGGATAATTAATTGTTGCTTACAATTATTGTAAACGTCTGTAAAGTTTGCTGAAATCGAAAAGTTGTTTTGTAGGTTAACAACAGCACATCGTTGACGTTTCTTTGACACTTCAGCCGAAAATCTGCTTACCAGTGGCGCCGCGTTTGGCAATACAGCTGGGAAATTACCCATTCTTAGGAATGTAAAATGTTGCACTTGTTTATTTTACAAATTTTCTCCATTATCAGATAATAATAATCAAATGCACAATTATAATCCCCACGTCTAAAATTCATGAGGTATGATCTATTATAAAGTGGCGTTTGAGACACAAATTGTCTACGTCCATGCATTGAAGGCTTATTTGCATAGAATTCCACTACGACGTGACAGATAATTTGCAACGCCTGCTCTGATTTGTTTTCTTTTTGATCGCTTTGTATGTCATGTCGAGTTTCTGATTCATAAAACAACAACGTGCAAACTTAAAAACATATTTCACATTAAAAAAATTTAAATCCAAATCAAAATTTCAGGATTTTAGAAATGTTAAAGATGACTCTCAAACAATTCTTCGCGTTTGATCAAGTGCATGTAAAATGACACCACATATTTCACATTTATAGAAACAAAACTTATTTCCAACACGTACAAATAGGCATGTCCCAGAAATATGTACGGTGTGTTTAAATAAATTTCTGATCAAAAGCCCTTTGGCAAAAATTTTGTTTTTTTCTCACAAGATTTAGTGAGGTTATGGTTAGCTTTGCCATATTGTTTTAATGCAAATTCAGATTTGTCATTTGGCTTAAATGTATGATATTATAATATGAAGCACCTTCTCTTCGATTCGGATTTTTTTTCAATATGAATGACTTTTGACCAGTTTTATTTTCACTTTTCAGACACCTGTTGTTTCAAAGTTTATAAAAAGTAAATCGATACGGAACAAATCCTAAAGTTATAAATACGATTTTCGTTATTTTGCAACAAAGAAAAACTTCGGAAACAGGAAAATGTTAGGGCGCTATTCGAAAAAAAAAGTTGGTTGCAAAACTAAAGCAATTAAAAAGAAATTCTGGCGCTGTTGGTCATATTTATTACTTGTTTGTAAAGACATTATTTTATTATACAGAGTGATCATAAAAAAACGCCCCAGCTTATATCTTACTTATTTGAAATCCGATTTCAACGAGCGGTACATCAAATTAAAGGGTTCAAAAAGTACTATAAACTGGATATAAACTGTTGCCCGTAGCAACCCTATCTTACAAGGGTCAAGGGTCAACTTAAATTTTTTAAATAGCAACATATAATTTTTTTGGTATAGTTAGATTCACTATGTTTTTCTGAGTTAAAAAATATAGCACACCCTATATATTTAAATGTTATTGTAACATAAGAAATAAATAAAATTCAATTACAAATCATTAGGAATAAGTACAACTTTATTCGTAACAGGCCATGAATTACTTAAGATATTCTTCTAGCCATGGAAACACAAAAAAATAAATATTTATTTTGAAAATAAACTTTATTTGTCGTAATTTTTGTTTAATTTTTTTTCTCCAATTTCGTGTTGTGAAATAAAATGAACATTAATGAAATTGTGGATATGTTGCAAGCATATTTCGGAAATAATGGAAATTACTACTTGCAGAGAAACGCCACCTGAAACCCTTCTGAATGCCACGCGAAGTGTATCGAACAAAATGGTGCTCAATTTGAACAGATCAGTTGAAAAAAATTATTGTTATTTTTATTGTTTGTATTACTTAATAAATATTGTTTCCATGACTACAAAAATGTCTTCATAAGTAATTCATGGCCTGTTACGAATAAAGTTCTACTTATTCCTATTAGAATTAGAAATTAGAATAATATTTAAATATACAGGCTGTGCTATATTTTTGAACTCAGCAAAACATAATGAATCTAACTTTACCAAAAAAATTGTATGTTGCCATTAAAAAAAAATAAAGTTGACCCTTGACCCTTACAAGGGAGAGTTGCTAAGGGCAACATTTTATATCCAGTTTATAGTACTTTTTCAACCCTTTAATTTGATGTATTGCTCGTTGAAATCGGATGTCAAATAAGAAAGAAATAAGCTGGGGCGTTTTTTTGTGATCACTCTGTATGTATATACATATACAGGGTGAATTTGAAATGCATCACAATATGTAAACCATAGGTAGTATCTTCAGCAAGTGAATAAACCGAAAATGTGGTTAAACATTTTAAATTCATAAAGTCCAATTTAACTTAATTCGATCCCGAACGAGACGCTTCTGAAAGCTCTAATAAATCGAAATACGAATATCCGCAAAAACGCTTTAAAAACAGAGAGTGACAAAACCTTACTATGAATGAAATAGACGAAAAACACTTTTTTGTAAAATCGTACCAAAATGAAGTCATTTATACAGTAAATTGCGGGCGTAAATAATGCCTTTGCGTCCTAAGGCCTAAAAGAACGACTATTAATTTTAATAGCTATTTTATTTGTTGCATCACATTGGCAACCAACAACATAACTTTTGATTTTTGAGAACGAATCATGTCATTTATTTTTTCAAAGCTTTAAGGTGGATTTAAACGATTTTACGAAAAATATGTTTGCATTTCGGGCGTGAACGACGATTTTGGCCTTTCGGCGCCGAGGGCCAAAATCGCCTCCTTCACGCCCTTAATACAAAAATATCTATTGCACTTTTTTTCCGTTGCACTCGATAAGTTTTTAATCTTACTATTCGTCCTAACGTGATATCAGTGGCGTACTCAACTTTTGTGGTTGAACTTTACATGGCATTTCTGCCCTTATGCGGATCTATAGCACAAAACTGAATGCACGTGATTTTCACAATTTGTCTGAAGAACCTAGGGTTTTAAGATAGTGACGCATTTCAAATTCACCCTGTATATTAAATATTTACATTTAATTTCAATCAATAAAAATTATTTATTATTTGGTTTGATGAAATCGTCTAGTTGGCTCGGATTACGTAATAATAGGTCTCCAGTGACATCACGAAAACGTTTTTTTGTTCAATTTCCAAGTAATACTTTTGTCAACGTTTGACCTCGTTACTGGTGAAAAATATTGTTGAAAAGAAAATTTTTTTCTAATTTTTTTTGTACTATTCCGGACACGGAATCTTGGCCAACATTTTTTAGACATTAAAAAAAAATGATGTAGACCAGTCTTTAGTGTCATTAATAAATAACAATTATTAAAAATCACTTTGAAGTCTTATGGCATTATCGAGTGAAAAGTTGGGTTATATTCAATAAAAAAGCCAGTTCACGCATACCTATTTGTCAGTTAAATGTCAGTTGTGGCCAAGATTTCGTGTCCGGAATAATTTATAGTGTGAAATTAAAATCACTTTTTTAATGTTCTGCCAAATGTTTAAAACTCTTATCGATAGTCTCTTTTTTTAAATCTTCGCCTAAAATAAAATAAATGATTTTTTTGTTCGACACTGTCAGAATTTGAGAATTTTCTCCTATGTGAACGGATTTTGATAAATGTCAGAACTTGTCAAAATGAAACGTCAAGCTAATTTTAAAGGTTTTAAGCGATTTGGAGCCTTTAAGGGGCTCGTCGAACAAAAAAACGTTGTATTCAACTCGTTCGTGTGTAAATTGGGCCTTTTTTGGCACTCGTGGGCCTTTAAAACGCTCGTTTCACTCGCGTTTTAAAATGGCCCACGCGTGCGAAAAAAGGCCCAATTTACACACAAACTCATCAAATAAACTACTATTTTTTTAACTCTACAGTGTTCACATGACAACTATGAACAAAACTCCGAATTACATATTTTCAAAATCATTACAACATTTCATTACTGTCTGTATTTTTTCAGGTATTTTCTCTTTTATTTAAATTAGCTTTACCAATCGTGTTACAATTCCTTTTACACGTTAAGATGAATCCATTTGTGGGAACGCTTAAATTGTTTTTAAGTACGCCCCTGGCGTATACGTCACAAACGAACAGTGATACTAATCACAAACAAAATAGGTACCTATTATAATGTATTCAACTTACCAATAATCCCGTGACAGGAAATACTTTGAAACGTTGATACAGACAAATTATCCCATTATACGGTATTCCTGTTAGTTATAACAAAAATTTCGTCCGTAGTCACATTCTATGTTTTCTACTTAATAAGCGGATAAAACTGTCAGCCGGCGGCTGTAAACAACAAAATGCACTTTCATCAACTATTTGGAGCGTTTAAATGCAAATTACGAAACAGGACTTGATGGGGTAATCCTTTTGTGTTAATTATCCCGAAAAAAAGGAATTAAATCGAAACTACCGGTCCGAGTCGCCATCTGTCACACGTCAACTAGCGTCGGTAAAGCGTCCTGTTTTACCTCCCGTCACAACAAACAACTTTTAGGTTATGTCGCGAACATCAATCTCATCCCACAGAAAAATCCTCAGCTACGACTAAACCAAAACCGGAACACATTCCAGAAATGACGTAATCCAAGCGACAAGACCTTCCCGTGCAGAATGAAGATTGTGATGGACGATTACGAAGCGGCGCCGATCAACAGCAACAAGTTGTCCAACACCAAAACCAGAATCTGCTTCGTATCGCTGAAACGTCTGATTGCAATAATCTTCGCCCTGATCACGGGACTGTGCGTCGTACTGCTATGCAAAATCTACATCAAGTTCATCCTGCTGTGGCTGGAAGATCAGGATCCGATTGTCATATCGATAACGTTGAGTGTCCTTTTCGTTCTGGTGTCGCTGCCCATCAGCATAGGGTACATTGTGTTGGTGGCGGCGGAGGGCTACCTCTTCGGATTCGTCCGCGGCATGATCCTGACGGTGATCGGGGCCAATTTCGGCATCCTGGTCGCCCACAACATACTCAAGTTGCTCGGCCACCACAAGTCCATCTACAAGTACACCCAGAACGAGACGGCCCGGGCGATAATGGGGCTGATATCGGGGCCCCTCTGCTTCAAGATAGTGTTCTGCTCGAGGCTGACGCCCATACCGTTCGGACTGCAGAACACGATATTTGCAGTAAGTGTCGACGAAGGGTGACGGTTCTCAGTCTAACATTTACTGGAGCACCTTACATAACGAAAATTAATCGCACAAGAAGACGGTCGGTTTTGGTTTTATTTGCGGGGTCCAAGAGGGCGCCACAAGTTTTTCAGTGACCAAGATAGCACCCTAGACTAGACAACTATAGTTTTTACTACAGTGCGGTCAAAAAAATCAGTCAAAGTAGTCTATAAACAAAAAAGCATGTCTTAACTTATTTATTTATTTGTCTGATAATTTTGATTTGCTTTTCTTTTGTTTGGTCTTCCGCAACGAATTATTCTTTCAAGATTTCCGTTTTCGTCGAACAAGTCAACAGTTTTTCTTGCAACTTGGTACACGTCGTCATAAGGATGGTCGACAGCTTCGGCGCGAAAATATTTTTCTCAAAATCGACTGACTAATTTCATTTTGATTTTGCAATAATTGTCCAAAATCTGTTTTTTTTTTTTTCATTTTTGCAATTTTAATTTTTCCAGTTGAGCAACGTGAACGCGAAGGTCTACCACTTGGCGTCGTTCCTGGGGTTGATGCCGGCCCAGTTCGTGGGGGTGTACATCGGCACCACCCTCAGATCCATGCAAGACGTCCTGGAGGACCGACCAGCATCTTCCGGCACTTACGTCTTCGTTTCCGTGCAGTTAGTCCTCGTCGTGATTCTGATGCTCTGGTTCAGCGCCAAAGCACGATCGGAACTGATGAAGGCCTTGGCTGAAGCGGAACCTTCCTCGACCAAAGCAGCTACGTTTTCCATCGTGTGATACGTACATTATTTATGTTAATATAAAAGCATCTCAATAAATATTTTAATAACGAACAAAGCAAAAAGAAATCGAACAAAAAATGCAATCGAACATCTTGTCTTATCGACAGATAAGAAACTAATGAAAATCTAATCAGTTGAAGGTCGAAATTGTGATGGCACAAAGTTTCCTTTGATCGAGCCGCGCCTTTTCCTACTTAGGATGAAGGATGAAGTTTGCGAACGATAGACGAGTCCTGTAATGATCCGAATGAGTAGGAATCATTACAAGCGAGCAAAATGCGAGTTAGCAAAGATACGATAAATCTGACACTGTCAAAGTCATAGCGGCCCCTTATCTAAGTAATTGTTGATAGCAGGGTACATGTACAGGGTGGACCATCGTATAGCATATTTGCGGTAAAACCCTATTTTGAATTCACTAACTTCAAAATGACATTTCGCAAACGCAACAGTTAATCGCGAACGTAGATTTTGTGCACTAGTGCTTCAAAATCATTCAAAAAGCATTGGCCTTTTTGAACATTCTGAAAATAATTTGACTTGATAGTAATAAAATCTGGTTTACAAAACGTCATTTCTCCAATTTGGATGTTGAAAATTTCGAAAGAATGAAAATAAATCGCTATTAATTCGATTTACACTGGGGCAAGCGCTATTTATTCACTAAATTGGAAACTATTTGGTAATAATTTAAAAATGCTAATGTTTCGTTTCAAAAAAGATTGTACAAACCAAACCTCGATGCGCGAAGACGTATTCGGCAGATTCGCACAAATGAAGCACTCGCTCCTTCGTCGCTTGTGCCTCAAATAATGCGCTCATGTGCGAAAAATGTCTTCTCGCACTCGGTTCGTAAATAACTATTTTAATTGTCAAAAAAAAATCAAATTTAAAAGGCATAATCTTCAATTTCCGATGTACGAAATGGCCGAAACATTTTTTATAAAATAAAATAAATGTGAAATTTGAATTTGATAGCGTTTTATTATCAAACTAATATAGCAATCCGGACTTTTTTCTTACAATCTCACCCACAGGACAATGTCGATTTTGATTATACAAAAGTTGGCATTTAAATCAGGATAACAACTGAATAAATTTAACATGTATGAACAAAATAGTAGCATATTTATGGTAGTACATATTTTTAGATGACGAAAATCATCCAAAGGTGGTAAAGCTTGATTTACAAGGGTCTCCAATACCTTACAAATCCAGGACCGTACCGCCAGTTATGATTTACAGCTGGTTGTTTGTGGTAAGCGACCATTGTCAATCAGGAATTATGACCCATCGAGGTCGTCGTAATAAATTACTCACATTTTGGTACCAAAAATTATTATGTCAATTAATTTGAAATCAATGACTCCTTCAAAATTTTTAATATCAGAAATTAGTTCTCTGTGGTATTTTCAATCCAGGGAGTCGATAAAAAAAATGAGTAATTTTAATTTTTTCATTTTTTACCGTCCTGACGCCATTTGGAGCGTTTCTTTGAAAAACTAAAAAAAATCATGTTGTAGTACTTTCATTGTAGATTATTATCGCAAAATTCAAATTCCTAGTCTGATTAGAAATATGGTTTATTGAGAATATGCTATGCGATGATCCACCCTGTATGTACGGGGTGATCAAGAATGACATTTTAAGTTGGCAATTCAATTAAGAAGATTTTTATTGGGCTGTTTGCAACACTGGAACCGGATATGTTTTGTTGGTTTATTTGTCAGATATATCTGACGTAGGTAACATTAACAGCGACAAAATGGTAGGTTATGAATAGCTCCCATTACACTTTATTTTTCACTCTGGCAGAAAAACATTTACAAACAACAAAAAATCAAATTTATTAGAAAAATATATCAACGCTTGTCAAAAATGGCTACTTACAATCTCTACATTAATTTATATTTATTCTTGCGAAACTTAATGCACTTAAAACGTCATGTACTATTCCGGACATGGAATCTTGGCCAACATTTTTTAGACATTTCTAAACAAAATAATGTAAACCAATCATTAGTGTCATTAGTAAATGACAATTATTAAAAATCACTTTGAAGTTTTTCTTGTCACATCAAAAAAGCAGGGAAATGGCATTATCGAGTCAAAACTTGGGTTATATTCAATAAAGGTTGTGGCCAAGATTCCGTGTCCGGAATAGTACTTTTGAAGTAGATGAGTTGATTTGAAAATTTCAATGTGAAATTGCCCCATCCAGAATTTTACTGGGAATTTCAGGTTACTCTGTGTTTAAATGAAAATTTTCGTTTCCGTTTAAAATGAATCCTATTTTTTTATTATTACGATACGTACTATGGCGGACAATAAATTTAGGCCGGCAAATTTCTGACATTTCAAAAAAGTCAATGCAAGCGACCATTTATTGTCATTATGACTGATGTGTCAGTTTGTCAAATTGAAGGTTTTCAAGCTGTTTGGCGTTTCCTTCGCCCTTTTCGTAACTTACAGATCCATGACCCACTAGCATAACTGATTTGTAGTAGCACTTCTCTCTGGTGCACGCTTCTTTTCCCAATTTTAATTTTGATTATTGTTGTTACGATGACAAGAATGACAAAAATCGAAAATGGGGTTAGTTGAACATAATGCCAGCTTCACATTTTGATGTCAACCCAATGACAGGCCGGCCTAAATTTATTGTCCGCCATAGTACAGTTGTAGTAAAATTTTTGTGTGCAACAGTGCACAAATGACTATTTCCATATTTTCAATGACCTTCTGCGTTTTACTGAGTGTATTTATTAGAGAGTTGACATTGAAGATTGAGTTTTTTTTACTCCTGCAGTGCTCGATCACAGAATTCAGAAAACTCCACATCCAAACTGATAGTTTGATGCAAATCTCATACAATGATGTTTTCGTATCCCACCTCCACCCGGCGGCACGGCAATTTTGCCGGAGTACATACACTATTACGGATAATACTATCAAGTAATAGTGCAGTGCTTATCTACATAATTACCGGCGTCTCGCCTCCACATTTTGACTTTTTTGTGTTTTATGTTCTGTGTCAATGTTAAGGAATTTCCTCACGATGTGACATGAGTATAATAATATACCTTTTTGAATTTCAACCACCAATGTGTTCTCTAAGTCCAAAATTTTTAAATTTTTAAAAAGAGATTGCGATACTATTCCTGTTGCTGAAATTATAAATGGTAAAATCGAAATTTTTTCTAAACACCAAAGATTTCTCATAGCAACGGAGAGTTCTAAATATTTATTAATTTTTGTATTATATGTCTGTGTTATATTGTGTGAATTTGGAACAGCTATATCTAAAAGATATGCTTGCTTTTGTTGTTTATTTAAAATAATAATGTCTGGTCTGTTATGCTGAATGTGAATGTCAGTTAAAACTGTGCGATCAAAATATAATTTGTAATTGTCATGTTTTATTATTGATGTTATATTGGCCTTACTTTTACTTATAATTTGTTTCAAAATCAAAAATCCACCAACACTGCATTCTACATCGAAAATGCAACCGACAACGTCGCCAACTTTTGTTTTTAGTGTGTTTGCAAGTGTCGGAAAAAGTGGGGTTATGAAAGAAAACTGTTGACAGTCGTTTTGGTCGTAGTTCATCGTGTTTTATTTATTCTCATTTTATTTTTCACTCGAAACGTGTGCTACCACCTTTTTGTACATAATAATTATTTTGTGTTACGTAAATAAACTCAACAGTTCGATGTCAAATTTTGGCGGAACGTTGTGCCAACCCAAAAAAATGAAACTTATTCTAGGGATTTCTTTGTTTCTGCCAACATAATTCAACAGGTGGTGGATTTTTGATTTTGAAACAGATTATA
The DNA here is from genome assembly GCF_963966145.1 of Tenebrio molitor. Lineage (NCBI taxonomy): Eukaryota > Metazoa > Arthropoda > Insecta > Coleoptera > Tenebrionidae > Tenebrio > Tenebrio molitor. The sequence goes on from NC_091049.1 coordinate 5,418,162, forward strand.
ATTATGAAAGTACAGGGTGAGCAACAATAACTGTTACAGTTAGGCAAAAAAAAATTTTACATAAAATTTTCAAGGCTGTGAATTGTACCTATTTCGGTTTGTTTTATTGACATTATTGACAGCTGGTATACATTTCAAATTTAAACGTCTTGGTTTTTGTATTCTTTTATTAATAAAATGGTTTTCTCGTTGGAACATGACATAAAAGTCACCAAAAATCACTAGAATTTATTGCCAACTCAATCAGTACTTGTTGCTCATACGGTGGTAGTTTCTGCACGATTTTTTAATATACCTACTTACTCATGGTGAGTCCAACGACGAAGAGTGACAATAAAAAAAATGAAGTTCATTAGGTTAATGTCTATGAGTATGAGTTAATAAATAAAGCAAAAAGAGAAAAAAAATGAAGAGTAAAACTTTAACCTACCGAGTAATCAAAAAGAAAACAAATCAAGAATGCTACCTCATCTTTTGTTTTATCCATGGTTTTATCGAAAAGTTTGTCTGAGCCTGAGCTTAACTCGTATAGATATGTAGGTATGCTAGCTATGCACAGTCGTTTTATCTTCAATGATAAAACCCATTTAGCCACTTATTCTGGAATAATTATTGCTTATAATTACGTAAACGTCTGCAAACAGCACATCGCTGAGGTTTCTTTGACATTTCACCGAAAAATCTGCTTGCCAGTGGCGTCGCGTTAGGCAATAAAGCTGGTAAATTACCCATTCTTACGAATGTAAAATGTTCCTCTTGTTTATTTTATACATTGTCTCCATTATCAAATAATAATAATAAAATGCACAATTAGAATTCCAACGTCGAAAATGTATGAGGTATGATTTATTCTAAAGTAGCGTTTGAAACCACAAATTGTCTACGCCCATGCATTGAACGCTTATTTGCATAGAATTTCGCTACGAGATGACCGATAATTTGCAACGCCTGATCTGGTTTGTTTTCTTTTTGATCACTTTGTAATACATATAATATAAAATAAAAACTGAAATTGTGTTGTTAAGAAATTTACGACGTAGAATTATAACGACTATATCGATCAATTAAAGTTCACTTATACCGAGTTTTGTAGATATTTAAATGTAGATGATATACATAATTACATGAAAATGTTGAATTTTATGAGCAGCATAAGTACGCGATCTGAACCGTAAAATACTACACTTACGTTCAACGGTAGCTTTTAGTCGACATTCGCCTCATATTGGTCTAATTTTGTCGTAAACATAATATGGACATTAATGAATATCACTCGCAACCAGTATCACACCTAGATTATTACAACTCTTCCACCCTCTTGAACAATACATTTTTAGGCACCCTTAATGAAAAAGGTAATTTTACGTACTCCCATGGGGACGAGAAGTAACTTTGTTTTGGACGCACTTTTTCAGACGCACTTTTCTAACCATCAAAGAATATACCAAGACCTGACCTGACCTGACCCCTGACCATGGACCGTGGCGCCATCTGTTGGTCTGTTTAGTAAGTTAACAACGAAACCGTCAAAACCAAGTAAACCGACTGAAAACAAATGAATATTTATTTGACAGTTAAATTTAACCAAAGTATTTTATTTGCTCGAAAAAATGTTGTATCGTTTATTGCTGGTGCTTATTTGGTGCATAATAAGAAAATGAACGTTCATATAATCGATAGCAACAGCGTGATGAAGAAATGTTTAATGCAACAGCCAGTGATGTTGATGTCTAATGTCTAATACGCCGCCGGACATCGCAGATGATAATCGCGATAATGGTCCTGTCACCATAAATTATGTAAATAAGCAATTGTATTGCAAATATGTAGTAAATTTCTCGTTTTGTTGGTAAGCTGATAAAAATACTATACAAAATTGTTAATATGTATTAATAAATGTATCTATTTGAAAAAAAGTAGATACAAAGTAAATTTGAAATTTTTCCAATGTCTTATAGTTCGTGCGGTCGGCTAAAAAATTTAATGTGCACCTCGGCCAAAAAGTGCCTTTTGTCCTCGCAGTTTTTAAGTCTCGGCTGCGCCTCGACTAGAGAATCCAAGGAACCCGAGGAACAAGAAGAAAATTCTCAAGAGGAATTCCCGAATTCATAAACTCTGATGAATTCAGCTCATTTATGCCGATCGATCCAGATCATTTGGATCCGTCTACGTTACAAAGAGATCAAAAAGAGTAAAACAGTAAACTTCTACTGCGTCGTGGACTATGCCCACCGGGGACACTACGTAAAAAAAAAACACACCCTATTGCTCTACCTCTGTGGTGGTGTGGAAAAGAATAAAAAGTACAAAAATAAAAGAAATTCTCGATTTCTACACGCTGTAACTACGAAACTATTGATCTGACAAAAAAACATAAAGAACAAAAAATGTAGAGAATTGTACGCTCTACATTTTCTATAATAACTTAGATAGACATATCTCGCACGGATAATGAAATAATTACAAAAATGTGATTTTCCACCCCTATTCTCCAGTATGGCGGGGCGAGCGGCAACCACCTTTACGTTAATATAACCTCATTTTTTACTCTTGTCATGTTTTTGTCATTTTGATTTATTTACATTAAAAAATAGTGATTTGTGGCATAATAACCGGTAGGCAGCAGGTGAAAGCGATGATTTCATTGCACCCATTGCTATTAACTCAAGACCCAAAATTCAAGAACTTACTCTGCGTGACCGACACAGAAAAGTTTAATTTTTGAATGTCAGTCATGATGACAGTAAAGAGTGGTTTACAGAAATTTTTTTTTAAATGACAGAAAAATGCTGCCCGAAATTTTGATTCCGCGACTGTACATTCTTCAATGAGCTGATGGCTGTCATTCAAGAGGATGAAAATTCCAACACAAGCCGTAGGCGAGTGGTGGAATCGGCCGAATGAATAATAGCCATTATACGCGAGTTGAAGACTATACTTTCTCCACGACTATACTAAGAAAAAACAATCAATCGAAAATTGAATTTAATTTGATTTTTAATATTTGACAATTAAAATTGTGCCTTGTTGAGCGGTTCCTACGCGATGCGCGACTTATTGTTTACAAACGCATCTGATTGACGATCTGACCGTGATAGAATGAAAATACGAGGGATGTGATTGGCCGACAGCCGTGGATTTCAGTACATACGAGTATATTCTATCACGGGGTGTGGAATTGATATCGTTCTTTCATTGAATATCCAACATTCATTCGTCCTGGAGAAATCTATTTCACTGCGAGAAAACAGATGGCGCTGATTTTCTGGTGTAACTACAGTGGTGTAACTAGTGTAACTCACTACTCTCGCCACTCTTCCCTTTCTGTCGTCATCAAGATCAACGAGAATCTTCCGGCACTTACGTCTTCGTATCCGCACAGTTGTTGTCGTTGTTATGATCCTCTGGTTCAACGTCAAAGCACGATTAAAACTTATGGTGAAGGTTTTGACTGAAGCTGACCCTTCCTCGACCAAAACAGCTACGTTTTCCATTATGTGATCCTTATATTACCCGTGTCAGCACGAAAATATCTCAATGAATATTTTAATAACGAAACCGAGAGACGGCGAAAAAGAAATCCAATAAAAAATCCACTCCAGCGCGTAGACGTCTTATCAACAAATAAAAAATTTCATTAAAATCTAATTGGTGGAATTGGTGTACATTATCCACTTGACCAAGTCCTGATAGTGCAAAATTTCTTCGACCGAGCCGCTAGAGATGGCGCTGTGCCGGTCACGGCTCATGCGCCCCCCATTTTATTGATTGAACAACAACAAATTACCACAAACAGATGCGATGCGTTAAGGGCGCGACTGATGCGGAAAAATGTACAAACTCGTACTGGTCGCCCTTCTTCTACTTAGCTTAAGTCTGGCTCAGGAGAAAAACACCAAACAACACCCCGAATTGCCGAACCTGTAAGTATCGCACGCATCGAGAACCGAAACGAATTTTTCGCTTGCAGAGTGCGTAGCTGGGCGCAGAAACTAGGAGGCGAACTGTGGCACGTCGGGGAGTTGGTGACGCGGAGGACGAGAGTCAACGAGGTAGTCTTTCGCACAACAACAAAAAAATGTGTAAAGCGTATCGGTGTTGCAGAGCTTCAAGAGACACACCGTCGTCAAAGAGGAGAGCGGCGAGACCATCTTGAAGGCGATCCACGAAAAAATCTACAACATGACCAAAGAGAAAGTGGAGGCGGTGAACGTGAGTGTCCCGGCGTGAGTCCCTCCGCGACTGTCACTTTTTCTTGCAGAGGATCATGGACATAGCCGAGCAAGCGGCGATGGCACAGAAAGAGGACGACATAGACCTGAACTACCAATTCGTCAGCGCCAAGAACTTGACCAACTCCGCCCCCAACTACACCGATCCGGACGTCCAAGAGGTGAGCGCCACGGCGGTTTGAGTGTGTCCAAGTTGAGATGGTGTTTGGTGCAGGTGAAGCCGCAGGAGCTGCGCGACGACTCCTTCATCTCGACGGACAACCGATACGACGAGCGGTACCAGGCCATGGTGCAGCAGGACGAGATGGAGGGGTACCAGCAGGACCAGGACCAGCAGGAGGAGGAGAAGAGCTTCGACGAGTCGGACGGCGAAATCGAGGTGAGTTGGGCGCGTTGAGGCGAGGATTCGTGAGCGGGATTTGACAGGTGACGGACGGGAGCGAGAAGGATCCCCTGGCCAGTCAAGTGCCCCAAACCGACAAGACCAAGCTGCCCCTCTACAGCAACCCCCACTTCTACCACATCCCCGTCAACACGAACTTCAGCGCCGTCCACGTCCCCAGTAACGTCTACGAGAGGTGTAAGTAAGGCGAGCGGTAGAGTGTCCAGAAGTGTGTCTTTGTCTCCAGCTGCAGCCGTGATCTCCGGCATCATCTGGTCGGAGGAGTTGGACAAGACCTTCAAAGACAACTACAAGCAAGATCCGACTCTGTCGTGGCAGTACTTCGGCAGCTCGACTGGTTTCATGCGACAGTTCCCAGGTGAGAACAGGTCCTACTTCGTATAGGTCCTAGATTTTGAAATCGTCTTTGCAGCCATGATCTGGTCCCAGGACCCCGTCGACTTGTTCGACTGCCGCACCCGCTCCTGGTACATCGAAGCCGCCTCTTCCCCCAAAGACGTGGTCATCCTAGTGGACAGGTCCGGCTCGATGACGGGAATGCGGCGCGAGATCGCGCGTCACGTCGTCCACAACATCCTCGACACTCTCGGCAACAACGACTACGTCAATATCTTCACCTTCAGCAACACCACCGACCCTCTGGTCGAGTGCTTCGACAAGATGATGCTAGTCCAAGCGAACCTCGCCAACGTGCGCCTCCTCAAAGAAGCGATGAGCGACTTCAAGACGGAGCAGATAGCCAACCTGTCGCTGGCGCTGGTCAGCGCCTTCAAGCTCCTGGAGTCGTACCGACTCGACGAAGACAGAGGTGAGACCCAGGACGCGAACGGCACCAGCACTACTAATCTCTGACGCAGGCGCCAACTGCAACCAAGCGATCATGTTGGTGACGGACGGCGTCCAAGACAACTACATGCAGATCTTCAAGGACTACAACTGGGACGACCTCCCCTTCGTCAACGTCCGCGTCTTCACCTACTTGATTGGCCGCGAAGTCTCCGACGTGAGGGAGGTGAAGTGGATGGCTTGCGCCAACAGAGGCTACTACGTCCACTTGAGCACGTACGCGGAGGTCCGCGAAGAGGTGCTCCAGTACATTCCGGTGATGGCGCGTCCGATGGTGCTGAACGCGACACAAAAACCCAACCCCACGTGGAGTCCGGTCTACGCGGACGTGACCGACCCCAAGCTGACCAACTGGTTGTGGGTGAACAGGGAGAGGAACAGACAGAAGGAACAGCTGTTGGCGTACTTCGGGAGGAAGAAAACGCTGCTGCCGAGCGACGAGCAGGACAAGAAGTTCGTCCACCAGCAGAAACACGTGAGTGCTTCGTCGGTTCGATTCGATTCGGGTTCCGTACATCGATGGCTCGTTGCAGAAACAAGACAACTTCGGCGAGCTCCAGACCTATCGGCTGATGACGTCGGTGTCGCTGCCGGTCTACGACAAGAAGCCGAGGGCGGTGAGTGTCGACATTTTTCTTGACAATTTGTTGAAAACACGATTTGGGAAGCCGGGAGGTGGTGAGAACCGAAGCCGTAGACTGATTTTTTTAATTTCAAAAATTGATCGTCGAGTGGCTGTCAAATGTCAAACATTGTGACGTTCGACATCGCGTTGCCGAAAATGTCTTTCACATAAATTATTTCGGTTTCCGTATTATCAATTAACAAATAATAACTCATACTGACCTTGGTTTCGTTACACGCCGCATATTCAAGACACTAAACCATAACAAATTCACAAGGAAGTTTAACTTCTTTGCAAACTCACAACCTGTCAAATATCTTCAGGTTGGTACTCATTACCGAATTGACATGTACATTAGGGTGGCAACAAATCTGATATTTGAAAATGTCACCTGAATTAATTAATTAAACAAATAAACACTTTTCTCTAAACACAATCGATAACGTCGCACGGACACGGCAACATTTTGACAGCTCTGTCATTTATTTTGTTTGTTTTTCGCAACCGACCGGACTCCCAAATTTTGATGATGGCGGCGGTACGGCCGCCCCATTTGTTCGAATCGTGTGTGAATATTGTAATGTCTGCAGAATATCACCGAAAAAATTCAAATCAACGAAGCCATTTGGATAAGTATTACACGCGAGGTAACCAATGAGGTTTTTCTTGTACACTTGACTGTTTAGACTCGATTGTGGCAGGACTTAGAGGGTTCTCTTAGGTGGCAGCGCCTTTTTTAGGTAGAATTAGCCCCAGACTATGTAACAAAATGACGTAGCCTAGACTAGCGTTAGATTTAGAGGTGCTACAGCGTAGAGTTAGATTTCCGTCCACCCCGACGTCATATTTAAACGATCCCGATTTCCAGGAGCGAGTCGCCAACTTGCTGGGAGTCGCCGGTACGGACATACCCATCGAGTACATCGAGTCGCTCATGCTGCCCTACCGAGTGAGTCCCACCCTCGTTACTTGAACACACTGATTCCACCCCTTTTGCAGCTCGGAGTCAACGCTTACGCCTTCATAGTCACCAACAACGGCTACATCCTGATCCACCCTGACCTCCGCCCGGTGGTAAGCCGACCCCGCACCATTTGTTTCACCCTTGAATCCCTCAATTGTAGCATCAAGGCATCCTCAAGCCCGCTTACAACCGCGTCGACATGATAGAAGTCGAGATCTTGGACGACGACGCCGAACCGAGACGCTTCAGCGAGGACGTCCTCGAGTTCAGACGCAGAGTCGTCATGCAGGAGAGCGGAGAAATCAAGCTGTCCGTCAAGAGCCACATGGACGAGATGGTGAGTCGCAAGGATACAGTCTGAGACCTGTTTCGATGTCACGTTTTCTCTTGTGGTCTAGAAGCGTCTGGTCACCGGCACGCGACACTATTACTTCATGGGGGTGAACAACACCCCCTTCACTCTGGTAATAGCGCTGCCTGACAAGTACGGCTTCAATAAAGTGGAGCATCCGATCGAAACGGACATACACCGGATGAGGTCCAACGATAAGATAGACAAGAGCGAAGGGTGGCTCACGCAGTTCTTCACCGGGAACTGGACGCTGCATCCGGACTGGTAGGTCGCGTAAATTGGAAACATTTAGGACTGTATGTGTTGTCGATCAGGCACTACTGTCGCTACTTGGACAACCGACACTACTTCGAGAATCCGGAAGAAGAACTCTTGCACTTCTTGAAGAAAATCGAGGGGACCAAGTGGAAATGGGTGGAATGTACGATTGTAAAACCTTGTCGACGTTTCTCCTAAAATGTGGACATTTTCAGGCGATCGCCGCCTCATCTGCAAAGTGGTGGCCGACGCCAAGATCACTTCTTGGTTCAGCGAGAACATCACCACCTCCAACAACACCAAAGAGGAGAACGGGTGAGTTCACCTCCGATACATATTCGCAACATTCCGAAAATTAAACACTAAACTCTAATTTCCTTTGTTTTTTTTCTTGTAAAAGACCCATAGCTATGTTGATGGCTTTGATACCAAGGTACGGTACAATTCGGAGAAATCATACTAAGCTTAGGTTGCAGGTGTTGCTGCCGGGAATGCATTGTTCAAATGTTATTGTTTTTTGCCAGGTGCGGCAGGACAATATCTAAAAAATTGACAATCTAGTCGTTGCACTGTTTCAATTGTTTCTTTTGTGCGCAGGGACAAGTTCATCCGGCGGTTCGGGATAACTGTCGCGTTTTTGGCGACCCACAGCGGTCTGACCAGGTGGCAGGACTTCCCCCAGAACGTCGACGCCACGTTGAAGGACGAACCGTAAGTGGGACTCTCTCGAGCCAAACTCACGCCCAAAGTAGTTCTTTTAGACACTTCCACATGCTCCACAACAAGGCGATCGACGAGGTGTGGTACAGGAGGGCCGTAGACTACCACTACGTCGACCCCACCGCTTACGTCTATTCGGTGCCGTTCGACGCCGGCAACGACAACACCACGTTTCTGACCGTGAGCCACGCCATCTTCAGGGAGGACGGCGGGAAGAAGGCGCCGGCGGCGGTCATCGGATACCAGTCGTACCACTCGGCGCTGTACGCCCTCTTCCGGAACATAACCACAAACGTGAGCGGCGTCGACTCGGTTCCTCACCGACTGATCGTGTTCCTTCTAGTGCGGCGACATTCCCTGCACCAGGACCTGCGACACCGACGAGCTCGATTGTTATCTCCTCGACGACAACGGCTACGTCATAGTGAGCGACGACCCCAGCCAGACCGGTCACTTCTTCGGCAAGTTCCGACCCGATATCATGAAGTTCCTCGAGGACGAGGGCATCTACAGGGTGACGAGGATGTACGACTACCAGGGCTTATGTCCCGAAGTACACGAGATGAACAACCCGGCGTCTTCCATCTTCACGGTGAGTAGTCCCTCAGTTGCCACACCGACACGCTCACCCCCGCCTTCTGACCAGCCCCCGGTGACGCTCGTCTTCCGCTGGATACTCGACCTCCTCCTGACACTCACACAATTCACACGAACACTGACACTCGCCACTGAAGACGTTTACACTTTGTACCACAAATCTATCGAGGAACAACTGAAATACGCCCCTTGCGACAAGGAGTTCCACGTGTATGTGTTGAATAGGTCGTGCGATCTCGCCAACTGGTAAATGGACGCTCGGGATCTAGGGATTTTTGATTTTTGGGGAATTTCTCGTTTAGGGAGATTTCAGTGGCGCCAGTAGAAGGCACCAATATCATTTTGTTAGCGTATGACGGTTCCCTGGTTCCCGAAAATGTCACTGCGGTATCGACGGAGCTCGTCGAGATCAGTTACGACACCAGATGGGAGTGCAAAGTCGAAAAGGAGCCCCACTGGAGGAGAATGTACCAAGCCTGCTACAACGAAGTCACGATTAACGTAAAAATTCAACGGTGTAGAAGGGCTGGGGGTTTCACGAGTAAAATGTAACGACAGGGTTGCCATCCTTATCGGTGACAAGAATATCAAGACCCCTTTTAAGCTTTACACAGTTATTTCTAACCAAAAATATATCTTTTGATTTTTAAAACAAATTGGGCATGACAGATGTCACTCTAGTGTCAAATCTAACTGACACAACTTACCTACATTTTCTGTTCATTGTGACAGACAGGTAGATTGGCAGCACTGCTTGAAAGTCGAATTTTGGAAACTTTACCAACAGCAACTGATCGATGTTGACAAGGTTTAAATACTAGTTCGTGGTTTGATCGTCGGCGCTGCGTTAGTCTTGACAGTTAATAATTTATCCAAGTTTCGACCTGGAACTCTGACACCCTCAGCCCCCCTGGGGATCCCTTCTGAATCGCGGTGTTTCCAGGAGACGGAAATACAAGCCTGCGGGGGCAACACCTTGACATTCCCCCCCTTTCCCATGTTAGCACTTCTGCTGCGGTACATCTGAGCACGCCAGCGCTTCAACGAAAGAAAATTGTTTTTGTTTAGCCCCTCAAACACTTGTCGAACCTCGTGCGATGGGCGAGCGGCACTCTCCTCTACCTCCTCCAGAGCGTGACGTCCTCCGACCTGGAGACCATGACTTACCCCGAACAAGACGACCACGAGATGCACAGTTTCGACTCGGAGCACGACTTCGAAACGGAGACGACGGAGCAGCCGTCGAGGTTCAGCGAGAAAGAGTTCGACCAGAGGGTGTTGATCAAGAAGACGAAGCCGGAGCCGTGCGACTACCTGCTGTGGTTCTACAACTTGGTGCACTACACCGAGAGGAACATCTCGAACAGCGGCTACAATAGGATCATGACGGACGACTGCACCAGGCCGTTCATTGTGCAGAAGGTGTTCAGCAGCAACATGATCCTGTTGGTGGTGAACAGCGTCTGCTGGGAGAAGGAGAACGCCGTGACGAAGATGCCGGATCCGGTGCAGATCGACGACTACTACAACATGACGTTGGCGTGTTACATGGTGAAGCATAATAACTTCACGAGGAGGCACTACATGACTTGCATCAATCGGAACGTCAATGTGAGTCCGCGAGCTGTGTCGTCGCAAATGTCGACGGTTTTGTTGCAGGAAAGCGAGATCAAGCTGTGCGGCGACGCTTCCCGGAAGTCTCCCTCGATCGTCGTCTTGGTAGGGTTGCTCTGCGTCATCCTCCGAGTGGGTTTCGTTTAGTTGCGTGGCGTCCAAGTTCACGATGTCTGTGATACACTTTGATTGTTCCCAGCCATATCGGGTTTCGACATTCTGTTTGTTCTTTATGTCATTATATATTCTATGTAATGCTCAATAAATACTTTTAATAAAACGATGTTGGTTTTGTATTGCCCTGATAATTTGAAAATATGAAGCAATCAATTATTTTCTTGCAGGTGGCATTCTGGGACACTGCTCCTAAAAACATTTAGTTTATTCACGCTAACCAACTGTTGTCCCAGGAAAAAAAGAAGTGTTTAACACTAATGTCTAAACATTCTTGACTTTAATGATTAATTTTCTAAAGTGTTATTAGATATGAGTAAAACAAAAATGTAATAAAAATATCCTATAAAGCCGCCAAGGTCATCATAGAGGAAACATGTTCTAGGAATATTTGCACTATGGACGTAAAGTTGGTTGCATAACTCTGGAATTAAAATTTTTATTCAAGCAAGTCAATTAGTAGAAATTATGATTATGTATTATTTTTACTACTGAGATTATTTATGCAATTTCCATTTTATCTTTTCAGTTTTACAAGCAAGTAAGAGTAATCTGTTTTTGTCTTCTAATTCTAAATCGTTTTTTAATAAGGTTCTTTTTTTAAGATTTCCGAGCGACATCTATTACCACACCGCGTAACTCCCAATCAAATTATTCAAATGGACTCAGAATTTACGAATGTTAGAATACCTGAAAAACGGATTTGTTTAGAAACATAAATCCTTTCTCTACGTAATCTCCAGTTATGACCGATATTTCATAAGATAATACCAATTTTTATTATTTACACTCGGACAATCGAAGATGAGAAACTTTCTCACTCACTACTTAAATAACAACTGCAAACTTACCGCCACACAAAACAAGCAAGCTTCAGATGTGTTTGTAATTAATCACTTTCATAACATTTATTTCACAACTGATTTATTATCTCGTTGCTTTTGTAGTTTCCGTTTCCAAACAAAAGTCGACATTTTAAACAACGAAACGAAACTGAGATACCAACCAAATGACCAAATGTAATTAACGAATTAACGTATCGAACGTGACGAAATAAAAATTACTAGGTCGATAATTGTTTTTAAAAAATAAAAATTTAACACTATACTCAATTTCATATAAATGTGCATCTAAGCAAGCCATGAAAATCTGATTTTCTGTTGGTAGTAAAGTTAAAGCTAGTGACTTTGACTTTCAAAGTTGCTTGCTCTGCGCGAACCCGATTTGACTAATTTTTCAGTTTTTGTCCATTTTAACATTGCTGATTTTAAAAGCAATGTTACGTCTTTTTACTGATTAAATTAAAGTAATTCTTATTTGTTTTTGTCTTTGTATTTTTACCAAGTAAAGATTTATTGGACATGACCTTCATAAATGTGACTTTTGTAATGTAACTAAATTAAAGGTGCTTTTACAAATGCACAGCTCACTTGATGCACATTTATATGAAATCAATTATAGAGCTAATTAAATTAAAATCAAAAACAAGACAACAAAATTAAATATAATACAAGAATATAATAATCTACAGGCGAGTAGGTTAAATGCGACCTTGATAAAACGACATTGACACCACCTGGTGTGAACCCCACTGATTACAAAATTGCGCAACATAACCTCCAAACTTGTGAAAAAAATGGAAAAAAACGATAAAATTATTGTATTATTTCTCGTAGTCAATCCAACAGCGTGAATTTTATTACTGACACCTGCGACCTAAATTTATTTTTCAAGTGAAATACAAAATCGAATATGCGCCCCAAAATTTCGAAGAAATTCGATTGTACTGTCCAATATCGTTCGTTTTAGGCTAATTACCAGCGTTATTTGGCTATTCCTATCGATTTCTGCATGAACGCGCCACTTTTTCCTCGACGCCGACCTCCGGTGGGCGAACTCACTTCCTGGTCGGGTTCAGGGATGAAGAGTGCTGCGGGTAGGTGGCAGGTGGCAAGCACACAATGAAGCCTCTTCCGGAAGCGTTTCTAGACCTGGACCGCGTCCAGGAGCTGGACGGTGTCAGAGGTCGCGAGTCGCCGTATCGAACTCCTCGGATAAACCGGACTATTTATAGGTCGGCTCCGATTCTTGTTGTTATTTATTAGTGTCACGTTTCAGAAGGTGACGTTAGATAAAACCAGTGAATTTCCACGAGACTCGGTCGCCAACGATTCCGTCTATTCACGTGTCAATCTTACTGTGCCACAACTAGACAACTAGAGATAGGGACTATTATGTCACGGTCTTTGTCGAGGGCTCGGAACCGTTTCTCTTCAGTTGGGAAGGTGGAAACTTTGATATTTTCCATTGTTTGGGTTCGAACAACGAACCGAAAATAAACGCACCTAGTGTTGCGAGGCCTCGAGTCGATGCCTCCGTCAAAAGGTCGCAAGATAGCGCAGGAATTATCACAGACGTTCGCTGCCTCATAATTAGAACCTATTCTCGGACCGCTGGAATCAATCGGTCTAGCTCTAGACTAGGTGATTTTACATTTATGATATTTATGGCATTTATGCATAAATGATGGAGTCTGGGGTTGTTGGTGTCTCGGTATTGGTAGCACTGGCTGCTGCATTTTCAGGTTGGCAACGCCGTATTGAAAAAACTAGTGGAGAACCTTAGTAGTGCCCATTTAGACAATTAAAAACTTCCAAAGTAGAAGAAATTGTGAATCGTAAATAGAAAGAGAGAAATGGGACAAGAATCAGCAGGGAAAGAATAACATATCGAGAACATGATTAAGAACGAAGGACGACGCTTTGGAAAAGCTAGAGCAGAGAGTAAAAACAAAAACAAAAAGGAGGGTATAAAAAAGGGATGGATTTATGTCGTGGAGGTTGAAGAAAAATTGAAAAAAAAACACAGTTTTGATTGAAACTCAAGCAGCACGTTAAAATACGGACCAACAAGACGAAAATTCGAAGAAAAAAGTGTGGAAGACGAAAAAATAAATAAGTGGGACAAAGAGAGTAAAAAAAACAAAAATTTAAAAAAAGGAACTATAAATGAAAGAAAATATGTAGTCGAAAATAAAGTTTAAAATAAACAAACGATAATAAATTGAAAAAAATATATCAAAAGGGAAAATCAGCCAAGATTCAAAGTAGAATAAAAAAATAAACATCAGTAGACAAAGACATGAAAACGGTAATAAAATGTTATATTGTTATAATAATCGTACAGAACAATGAAATAGAAGGCAGATGGGAAATCAAAAAGACAAAAACGGAAGAACAATAAAAGTGAAAAAAATAATGCTAGTAGAAAAGTGAACGAAAGAAAGTAAAAGAATATTGATAACCAAAAGTGAAAAAGGAAGATAGAAGAAAATAGAACATAGACAAAAGGACTAGAATACTAACTTATATTAGATAAATACAGTGAGCAGAAAGAGAAAAGAAACCTATCGAAGAATAGAAAGACAAAGAAGAAATGGTAGATTCTTACAAATCATGGAGGAAAGTAAAGTAGGAAAAGAAAACCAATCAAGAATAAGAAGCAAAGCATAACGAAGGAAAAAAGAAATGATTATCTGATAAAATAATGAAGAAAAAATGAAACAAGACAAAACATGAAAAAAAGGCACCTGTGAAAGACATAATGTTGGAATAACGCGTGGAACGAGAAGAGAATGAAAGAAATGGAGTAATAAAAAATAATTTTCAAAATGAGAAAAAAGATAAGAATAACCTCGAAAAATAAGAAAACATTATAGTCTAAGATCCCACTGCATGATTTCTACGTTCATCTGTTTTTTTAATCAAAATACCATTATTATAGATAATTATGAATAGAGAAATATGTTTCTGCAGGGTTGCCTATCAAAATATGGCCGCAAGTATTTTTTAATTACAATTAAATTAATTAATTTTTTCCAAACAGTTTCGTTCACTTGTTTTTTATATAAATTATAATTCATTTCAAAGAGAGATGTATAAAGAACTTGAAAAGTTTGGGTTGCCATTTCTCAGTTGGCCGCAACCCCTTGGCAACCGGGTGTAAACATGCACCTCTCTGTTTAATTTATAACTTCATAACGTATCCTCATAAATTATATATCAAATTAAAGCTAATTTTTTTCTTTACACGATGGAATACGGTTGCTTATGGAAAAGTGGCCGCAAATAGGGGTAACTGTTAAAGATAGATAAGAGCGAAAGAGAGTTAGCGCACCACACCGTGCATCAGATAAGGATGCATTGTACGTGGTTAAAATAAAAATGACGCTATCTAATTGAGCAAAAATGACGTGAAGTTGGCAACTGAGAAATGGCAACCAAAATTTTTCAAGTTCTTTACACATCTCTCTTTGAAATGAATTATAATTTATCTTAAAAACAAGTGAACGAAACTGTTTGGAAAAAAATAATTAATTTAATTTTAATTAAAAAATACTTGCGACCATATTTTGATAGGCAACCCGACAGAAACGTATTTCTCTACTCATAATTATCTATAAAAATTGTATTTTGATTAAAAAACAGATGAACGTAGAAATCATGCAGTGGGATCTCGTACTATTAGAAAAATATTCAAATATAAAATTACGAGAGAAAAGAGGTTGTAAAAGAAAGCATTTGTATGGGGATGAGGCGAGCAGTGAGTGAAAAAAAATCAGAGGAAGAAAAGAATCTCAAAATGATCAAAAGTAGTAAAGATAAAAACATTAGTGAAGCATATTACAATGCATACAGGAATCAAAAAAACAACGAAGGTTAAACAGAGAGAAATACAGCAATTACAGTAGATAAAAGAAAAAATGTGAAGAGAAAAATATTAAAAGACGAAGGTTTAAGAGTTATGAAAGTTAATAACAGAAATGTCCATCAAAACGTAGACAAGAAAAAAAAACAGAAGAATCTACAGGAGAGAAGAAAGACTAGATCTTAATTAGGAACTTGATGGGAGTAGTGAAGAATTGAAAATAAAAGAAAAAATGAAAATGGAAATGTTAAGTGGCAAAAAACTGACACAGAAGAGAAAGAAGAACGCAGGCAAAACCGAAAAAGAACGACAAGGAAGGAGGATGACAGAAGAGTAGAAATTATGGAAGAAACCATTACAAAATGATCTAGAGACTTACTTAATAATACAGGGTCATTATAAATGACTGTCCCATCGCAATTGACGTTGAAAACTCACACAAATTTTGGATGTGCCGCCAGCCTCGCAACGTTAGACAAACTAGTAGACAGATTTCTACTACCGCCGGTAGCGCCACCTATCGGCGATACTAGTCTCACTCATGTTATGAGGCTTACGGCACATTCAACTACGTCACCAACGCCTACTGCGATGGAACAATAATTTATAAAGACCCTGTATTAATAATGATAATAATAGGACGGTCTAACCACTAGGAAAGCACTATCATCATTTGATTAGTGAAGTTAAGCAATGCCGAACGGGTCAATGTTTGGATGGGTGGTCGCGGGGAAAATTGCGTTTTGTTCGTAGTCCGTAATGTCATATTGAAATGAACAAACGCCGATCTGAATGTGTCGTGCAAAAAGTGCGTGTACAGCGAAATAAATGACTATCTAACAAAATGTGCTTTCAAAGGAGTTACTTGATAGAAATATCCGGAATGATAAATACATATCTTTATAATAATAAAAGACCTTATTGTCCAACTTATTAATCTATGAAAAATAATACAAAACAATGGAAATGGATTATAATGGGAATCGAATAAAAAAGTGGAAAATGTAAATAACGATGGAATAATAAGAGATTATGCTAAACACAATTCAAATTTAAATTCATACTAATTCAGGACGTATTGCAAAAATAGTAGCAAAGACAAAATTTCGAAGAAGAAGTAAGAGAAAATTTTAAATACATACAGGTGTCCCAAAAATGGCGTACTAACGGTGCACTACGGTGTAGAAGAGATTACCGTAAACGTCAGAAAAATGTTAAAAAAATTCTATTGGACTTATTTGCTGATTTGACGGTCTTTGAAAGTGGCACTGAACACGTCAATTATTTTGAAATATACCGCGTGTCCCAACGGTTTGGCAAAGTAGATTTACCAAGTTACATAATACAAGTTCTTTGAAAAATGTTATTATTTCATGTTATACATACAAATTATGAGCACGGTTTAAAAATATTTTAGATTATACAGGGTGTTTGGTGTATCGGTGGCAACAAAAATTTATATTTTTTTAAATGGAACACCCAGTATTTTTTTGCGTTTTTGGAAAGCTCTCGTCAATACAAAGAGGAAGATACCACATTTGATGGGCCTAACTTCTACTGTTAGTAAACTATTCGCTCTTTTGTGTCCGGACAAACCAAACTTTGAAAATTTGTAAAAAATATAACAGATGATAATTATTTAGATTAGGTTTTTTTAGAACATTGTAAATATCGTCAATTTTATTGCCTTGTTGAAAAACATTATGATTTTTACTTAATTACGTAGAGGGCGCTTCAAACGCAAACTCTTTATTTAGTCAATTTTTTAAATGGAACAGCCTGTATTTCGATATACCGTTGGATAGCTCTTTCAATGAGCGTTCAAAAGATATAAGGTGTTTACGATAACATTGCAAGGTAATAATGTACGGATATATCTTTGTTTACATTGTATTACCGTTAATAATAATAATAAAAATAATTGATTTTTTTGTCGGAAACATTTTTTCCATATTTTTTTCATGTACATTTAAGCATCCTCGATAAGGTAGTACCTAAGTAGTTTGTACGCCAATTTTGGGACACCTGTATAAGAGAGAGAAAAGGTAGATGGAAAAACCGAAGAAACAGGCAGAAGGAGGGATAGAGAAGAAGTCGGAAAAAGAACTAAAATAACGCAACATTTTCCATTGTTCCAAAAGAACAACGGACCCATCCACATATTCCTAAACCATTGCATCAGCGCATCCTCAAGGCAACAGCTCTGTCGAAAGGTCACAGATATCTCCGAAATTATCATCACCATTGATTCCATTTGATTGAATTCCCAGTCACACAATTCCATTCAATTTTGAATCGATCCAGGTCTAGACCGATCAATTTTGCAATTACACCCAAATGACAGAGCGCGATGGTGTTAATGTCTCGACATTAGTCGCACTCGCCAACCGCATTTTAAACGTGGGCAAGGTCACCCCGAAAAAAAGGAAGCGGAAAAATGTCAGTCACGCACATTCAGAAAACTTTCTTAAGCAGGTCTGCGGTAATTCGCACAATGGGAAAAGAAATTCAACGAGCCGCACAGTTACGGACGTAACATCGTTGGTCGCAGCTTGGCAATTTGTCGCCTGGATAATTCCACGCCGTCTATGGAATTAATAAGGAAGTTTTTGCGTAAATCGGTGAAGAAAAAGTGCGCTATTTAACTATTTCGAACGAGTACAACCAATTTACGACTGGTTTGAAATTATTATATTTAAATTAGTTCTGCGTTAAAAGCGAAAATAATTACGTCGGAACTGGCTCGGGTTTCCTTGAATTGTGTCATGTCAGTACCGAGTAGAGCTGCAGAAACGAATTGATTGGATTATTGATGATCTAAAGAAAATAACATAACACAAAATGCCTGATAAGTATCTACAAAAACCTTGATTGATTTAATTTGCCAGCCGCAACTGGCTAATTCGGTCATTTACTGCGTCCCACGACTTTTCAAGTGGGTTCAGATCGGGAGTTTGGGCTAAGGTTCTCGATGATAAACAAGGTAACGACAACTCATTGTTCATTTTTGAGATTCCAAATTAAAAGAGAAGGACATTATCGATAAATGCCGTGAGTGTGACAACGACAGAAGTAGACAATTTTTAGGGATTTTTGTGACTTGAAATTTTACGTGTCAAACAGATTAACTTAACATTACACCAAATTAAGTGAAATGGAAATATTCGTCGCAACCGTTGTCGTTACCTTATTTATTATCGAGTACCTTACTTTGGACTGGGTATTACACGATTGTGATTTGTTTATCGATAAAGAGGCAAGTACGATTATGGCGTTCAAGGAAATGGTACAAAAAAAAATTTAGATCATTAAAATCTATCGGATGTTTTTTTCTCTGTTTTTAAATCTTCACGTTCACCATTACGCGGCTTTTGAATCGTGAAAGGGACAAATAAAAATAACTTCGAATGGAAAATTTTTCTGGTCGTGAATATTTATGAGCGCGAACAAATTTGAATAATAATTGTTTGTCATTACTCATTAGAAATATTCTAGTGTCAGAACAAGGTGCGATTTGTGGAAATAAACAAAAAAAAATATAAACAATAGCGTGGAAAAATTTGAAAATGCAAAAACTTGTCGGCGGCGGCAACACCTGACGGCAGGAAATGCGTCAACGAAAATTTCAAATGAAATTTAAATATTTGTGGAAACAGAAAAATCTTAAATACAATTAGACTAATGTGACCTATTTTACGATTTCCGTCCCAAAAAATAACATTATTTAACATAAACACTGTTAATACTCAGAACTCATTTATGTACAGTGTGTTTGGCCTTCACCGGATGCGGCGCTATCTACAAATTGATAAATAGAAAAAAGAATTGACAGATGACAGCTATTCAAACATTGGTAGCCTACTGATCTACTAAGAAATAGGTAGTGAAAAATGTGAGACAAAACATTAAGAGAGGGGGAAAAGAAAAGAGAAAACGAAAGCCAATGGGAGCAATTACGGAAAACAAATTTAAATCGATGTATATTTTAAAACAGATAAAAAACAAATAAAAACCAATTTGTTTATTATCATAAACTCCTTCCTCCGTAATCTCTACTCAGGATCAATTAATTTATATTGTACAATCGAAGATGATATAAACTTTCTCGCTCATTGTTTAAAAAACACAACTCCAGACTTACCGCGGCACCAAACAAGTTCCAGAACTGTCTCGATTCACTTTCATAACATTTACTCGATAACTGATTCATTTTCATGTACTTTTGGTAGTTTTTTCCTCCAAATAAAAGCCTGTTGTTGACATTTCAAACAAGCAAAATGAAAAAGAGATACCAACCAAATGTAATCATAATCAACGTGTCAAACGTGACGTAACGAAAATCACTAAGTCAGTATCTGTTTTTAAAAATTACAAATTTAACACTAGAGCAAATTATGTAATCAAAAACAAAACAACAAAATAAAATTGAATTCAAATTGAATAATTTGCTGGAGATTGGGTTAAATCCTTGTTTGATAACAGCTTCACCGGATATATCTGCAAATTGTTAAATAAAAAAAAATGACAGGTGTCGTCAGGTAGTCAAACATGCATCAACGAAAAAAAACATGAGTAAAGGAGTGTAGAGACTATGATGCGAGTGCGAGAGAGATAACTGTCGCTGAGAGAGACAGCAATTATCAATCAATATAACACATCAGACTTGATGCAGTGTCAGGACGTCGCAATTTGGTAATTGTCAATAAATAAAATAATTGGATGCACATTACGTTAACAATGGTGTCATGGCGGCTTGTGTCGTGGATCGAGGTGATCGTGGTCTGCACATCTATCACAGGCTTACCTCCCGTAAAATAATAAAATGGGGTGGTGAGTAACCACGGAGTTGTGCAATGAGTACGAGCACTCGCCCCGCCCGATAAACAAATGAGCAGCCCTGATCCCCGTCAGCGACTCACTCGATCTGTCACATTCTACTGGCAGCTCTACGGTCTCTGCTAGCGTACAGTTACCGGAAACAAAGGAAGGGTGGATAGTCTAACTCACGAGCAGTCCTGATCTCAGTCAGCGACTCTCAATTAATTATAACTCACGAGCGGTCCTGCTCTCAGTCAGCGACCCCCAATTACTTATAAATCACGGGCAGTCCTGATCTCAGTCAGCGACCCCCAATTAATTATAAAATATTTAAAGACTCACAATACTAAATGTATTTAATTATAGCCATGATCGTTATCAAAATCAATTATTAAAATTGGTAAACTCACCACAACACCAACAGAAACAGGTCACTCAGTGATACACTCACGTTATTGAATACACTTTTCCACAACAACCAACTTTTGCACAAAAATGGGTTGAGAATATAAACAGCGATCCAGTTTTGTTTAAGCAGAACTATTTATTTCAAACTCACGAACGCTTTCCTAACAAAGAGCTCTAATAAATATGACTCACGTAACGTATAGCGTCTTAAAAACTATTAAAGAAAAAGAAAGCAAAAACGGAAAAATCACGGTCACATATTGCGCCGTCCTACAGGAGGAAGTAAACGGAGGAAAAAGATGAGAGCAACTGCAGAAAAACAAATTTAAATTAATATAAATTTTAAAACAAAAATAAATCCAGTGACAACAATTTTTAATGTCGTATTTAAAATATGGGGCGTTCAAATGAAATCCCGGGCTGGGAAGGCGTTGGAAACCGTCAATTGTTTTGCTTGTTTAAAGTATACACTGACAGTTGTAGTGACAGTTGTAATTAGAGCATGCCGACAGCTAATCTATAATTTACGAGTATAAACAAAAAATCTTTGTTTTTTCATTCTTCGCAATATTTTACATTAAAAATAGAATAACTAACGACTCCTATCTCGAAGCAAATATTTAAGGGCACCTTTGCTAAAAAACAAACATGTTCTATTATATGCCGATTAAACATAAACAAACGTCATTCGTGTCAAACGGCGGGAAATTCAAACTTTATACTGTTCCAAATGGTAGACTTTTTCAACTCAGCCCAGATTTTCATTTGAACGCATCATACATGAAAGACCGATTTGTTTGTAAACATAAACCATTTCCTCTTCGTCATTTTCGATTGTGACCAATTAATTTACATATTAATATCAATCTTCATTATCTACACTTGGACAATGGAAGATGGCACTTTCTCATTCACTGTTTAAAAAACAAAACCCCAGACTTACTCCCACACAAAACAAGTTCCAAAAGTGTTTGGATAACTTTCATAACATTTATTCGGTAACTGATTCATTCTCATTTGCTTTTTGTACTTTCTGCTCCCAACAAAAGTCTTGTGTTGACATTTTAAACAGTAAGAAAGGCACTCAACAGAATGTAACTAACGTGTCCAACGTGATGTAACGAAAATTACCAAGTCCATATCTGTTTAATGTGAATTTAAAAACAAACAAAATAAAATCAACACTATCAAAAATGTTCAAGGTCATTTGTGTCAAAAATTATAAATCTAACACTAGAGCAAATTAAGTTAAGATCAAAAAACCACAAAGTAAAATCATTATGTATCATTTAAGAACGTAAGTTGCTGGAGATAAATCCAACGTTGACAAAAGCTTCATCTACAAATCCTTAAATAGAAAAAATGTCGAGAAAGGAGGAAGAGAAAAGAGAAAAAAGAAATATGGGAATAATAATTAGAATTACCAAAAAACGAACTAAATAAATGTAAATAAAAATAAAATACAATAAAAGTCAAAATTATTCAAGGTCATCTGTTACAAATCCCAGGCACATAATTTGAATCACCGTTATAATATAAAACAATTATTGACGATTTTTGCTATTGTTTCGAAACATGTAGCAATGGCCTACATCAATGTGTTTACAAATTAATGTAAAGAAGAAATTTCGCATAATATTTATATCGGGTGTTTTTTTAAATTTCACCTCATAGTAGGCGTTGAAGAGTCGATTGTGAATGCACTATACACGTTACGAATCACGGATCAGCTGTTTAAATCTTACATTTGACACAAGTGGTGCGTTCACAATCCACTTTTCAACGCCTACTACGAGGTGAAATTTAAAAAAACACCCGATACAATGATAACTTCATTTACCCGCCATGTTTATTAACTAAAGTATCGGGTGTTTTTTAACTCGTAGTATTAGATTTAAACAGCTGATGGGTGATCCGCAACCCGTATAGTACGTTCACAATCGACTCTTCAACGCCTACTACGAGGTGAAATTTAAAAAAATACCTGATATGTATTGTCAATCAAATCGAAACTACAGGTTAATGTTAAATTACAACGAACAAAACAAAATAAACAAAGTCAAAACTCAAAAGTGACATATTTGTTTTGCTCCAATTTTACCAACGACAAAAACTAGGTTTACGTTGTTGCACTGGAACATCTTTTTGAAAACATCGAGAGGTGCCTCCATTTATAACGTCTAGACTACTGTTTGTGTGTAAATTAAAAAACAAAAATTAATATCTCGGGTGTGTAAACTCCAAGTGTTTGTTTTCATCGGCTGGCATTGACAATGACGAGACGTTCCTCACTGTCACTTGTCAAATGACACGACGTTTCGAACTGTCACGTGTCAACTTGACAGCCACGCTTTGTGCCGGTGACCTTGAACGAAAAAATAAACGTTGAGATTTAAAAATACGAACATCTCTATTTCCAACCCGGCAACTTAGAATTCTCCGGTAAAATTAGAAATGAAAAACTAACACACAGAGCCGCGACCTACTCGAAGTCGCATTCTTTCCGAATTAGTCGATACAAATGACTTCGCTAATTGGTAATTACCGGAGCTAGAGCCGTTAAACCTAGATCCACCTACTCACAGAGCAGGCTCCGGCTATGACACACAAAACGGCGTGGGTGCATAAGTCGCGATCGCTCCATCCTCCACCGAAGTGAAGAACCACCGACAGCTCCGCGAACCCAACTTGACAGATGCTGGGCGATTTGATTTTTAGCCGGTGACGTCATAGGTCCTTGCCTCGCATCCTCTCCGCGTAAACAAAACACCATCATCGCCACCGGGTCATCGGACTTGTTTTTCCGACGAGAAAATGGCGTCCTTTCTAGGAAATAGTTAAAAGTGAAATCACGTGCTCACCCAAAAAAACAACAATGGGGGAATTACTAGCACCACCGTAACATTTTCTTATGTAAGCGAGCGCGTAATACATTATTCAGAGTTGCGGATCGGGGTCATGCGGAATCGCAGTGGCGGAGGACGCGATCCGCTGCCAAAAATCCCCAAAAATTGTCAAAAGGGACGGTCGGTTTTATCGACTCGCAGGAACGGTGTTTTGCGCCTCACCTTGTCGAAATTTGCTTAACCTTCAGTTTCACAACACTTCCAAAGTCGCGGCCAAATTTTCAGCTAATTTTGGTCGCAGAAGCGAAATTAAAACTAAAGGTTTTTAGCGTTTATTGCGACAGCGTCCTTACAAATTTTGTTTTTGTTGTAAAACAACGGTTTCATCTTCCTGCTGCAATTTTTCATCACAGCGTTCGATCAAAACCTAAACTGAAGGTCTATTATTGTCTTGGTGGTGCATCTAGGAACCGCTCGCATTTCTACCGTCGAAGTGAGGTTAGGTCTACAATTATCAAGTCCCACTTGTGATACCAAGATACTGACAGTTAATGTTTTGTCGAGAAAGATGTCAGTCGGCGCCAACTCTGCGGATGTATTTTTTTAAAAGATTCTGCTAATCAAAATGGTTACGCGACCCCGTTCTTTGACGTTGTTTATCATTTATAAAATGCGAACGGTATTTGCCTATTGATGCTCGTCGGATTATTTGTTTTAGCGTATTCCTGTACATTACTACTTCCTATCTTCGCTATAAACAGTCTCCAGTCATCGACTAGTATCTAATTGTTTATTTAACAAACACGGTAATTAAACAAACAACTTTCCCTGAATGACATAAAATCTAGATTCGATAAGCATAAAAGTTGTAGCGGTGACTTTTATTATTTACTAGATGAGTTGGGAAGATGGACATGAAATTTTTAGAGAGGAAGAAATTTGGAAATAAAAGCGAACTTTGAGTAGTGTACCTAAATAAAATGTCGGTTCCGGGTTGGACCAGACGATTGACATGAAACAGGATAAAGATAAATTAGATGAAATTTGGAGAATTATGAAATTTACTTGGGAGCTTTTTGGACAATTCAAAAATATTTTTGTGATTATTAAAACAATTATTAATGGTAAACAGCCATTACCATAGCCAACTTTTGTAATCAAGAAAACAAAATCCTGATTTTATACAAAAATAACAAATACGGATACACTTCAAATTACCAAATGTCATTTTTTAAATAATTAATGAAGTGCAAGAAAGGAAATTTAAAAAAATGTGGGAAGACGAAAAGAACGAAATATGAAACGATAAAAAAATTGCATGAAAGAGTGGAAAAGAGAATAAGATCGCAAATCGAACTCGATTCAGAAAGCCTCTATTTTGACAGATTTCCTGAGAGGCGTTTTGAGCTCGCAGCCAAACTACAAATTGAGAAACTCCCAGGTTATTTGCAAAACCCCGAGTACTTTTTCTTGGTTGGTTTTCAGTTTCGTGAAGAATTTCTTCTTCTGCAACTAAAATGCGATCTTCTCGTTGGCGGCCAATACAGCGCTTATTCATTTCGAAACGCCCGAAATCGCGAAGATGCTGCACAACGTTTACAAAGGTTCGTGCGTTGAGAAGTATCCTTTGAGGAAACCTTTCACCGTAGATTTGCCGTGCTGGCTCTGAATGTCCACGGGCTTCGCCAGATGAAAACCATATCGGTTTTCTCCAGGTTGGTGAAAGCCATTTGTGATTTAAATTGAGGTTCTTATCGATGGCTTCAAAAAAAACGGGAAATGAAATTTGACCTAATTTGAATTGAAAATTTAATTTGTCAATTTATGTCAATTTGACAGTAGTATTTCTGACACATAAGTGCAGTTTTTTAACCTAAATTCTAAGAAGCCGTTTCAAACTATAAAAATTTAATAAAATCTGACAGAACTTTTTCTGACAGTTCCCGTTTTTTTTTGAAGCCAACCGTACATACATATAATCTGTTTCAAAATCAAAAATCCACCACCTATTAAATTATGTTGGCAGAAAAAAAGAAATCCCTAGAATAAATTTGACATTGAACTGTTGAGTTTATTTACGTAACACAAAATAATTATTATGTACAAAAAGGTGGTAGCTACCATATCAAAACTTTTGAGTGAAATAATAAAATGAGAATAAAAAAAACACGATGTTTTACGACCTAAACAACTGTCAACAGTTTTCTTTCATAACCCCACTTTTTTCTGACATTTGCAAACACACTAAAAAGAAACAGATTATATTTGTACGAATTTAATCGTTATCTACTTGAGGAAGGTGGACATAGTAAACAAAATATAACCTACTCCAGACTCTTCTAAAAAAGATTGTGCAAAATTGATTTTCTAATTTTTAAATATGTACTGTCAAATAAATGAAGAAACAAAAAATTGTTAAAAAAGCTACAATTTTTTTCAATTTTGTTTGTTTTTCTTGAGGCAAAATATTTATCCAACGATAACACAGTGTTCCATGATAATTTAAAAGTTTAGCGAAATGCTTCAAAAGTTTAGAACTTGTCCATCACCTCAAATTTATTACTACCATTATTATTATTAGTTCTATTCTTATTCGCAACTGTCAAGAACTATACTTACAACCTTCATCGACATCGTAGATTTGGCTCATTTACGCAACATGTATAGCTTACAAAAATAAACCTTTTTTGCGTTTTTTTTTTGACCGACCACCTCTTTTTGAGTTTCAAAATAGTCGAAATTACTGAAAAACCGGAATAACTTAAAACGCCATTTACTAGAGACCTACAAAACTACAGACCTATCTTGAGCTAACGTGTGTCCAAAAAAATGTGCAGTCACGAGGCCTGGTGCTTTCGTAAAAAATTGCTTGACAGGAAGAAAGAGTTAGAAAGAAACGACCATTAATATTTCAGAAACCGTTGAAAGTTCAGGGAAACAACATAAAATTACCTGAAAACTTCAATTTGGCATTTATAACAACACATATGATGTAAATGAGGTTATGAAGGTTTTGTCAACTACGTTTAGAATAGAGAGAGAACCACGGCCTGCTTGCTCGACCCCAAATTTATTTGAAAATTCGTTACAAATATGTATGCCAAAAATAAAGCAAATGTATGATACCTAATTCCAAAATGATGTTTTTATTGGTTGATTTCATAAGGAATATAGGTTACCATAGGTGTGGGCAGGGTGATGCCCCTGTGGCGCGGCGTGAATTAACATCTTACGGATGTTGACAGAGTAAAATGCGTCAACCGTTGCGTAGAAATATATTTTTCTATTATTGATTCAAAAAATTGAAATTCACGCATAGTTATCGGTGTCTGAAGTGGGTCATTTTCTAACGTGTATTTCTTTTTGCATTGTTAGTAAGATCGAAACCATAGAAACCATACAAAACAGTGTGTGAAATGCGATTTCACGCACAGGACTATTTCTGTGTTTCACTTCACGCACTGTATTTTATTAGTTACCTAGCAACATGGTCACTGCATTGAAACTTCAGAGTTCCTTCAAAAATTTGAATTTTTAATTTCAATTTTTTGAATCAATTATAGAAAAAATATTGTTTATATTTCGTGCGTGAAGATGTTTTTGTGCATTCAAAGGCTTATACTGCCTCGACCTTCGTCTCGGCGTAAAAGACTTTTTCATGCACAAAAAACACTCCTCACGCACTTAATATAAAAATAACTATTTCGAATTGAAACGAATTTTGAAAAAATCTGGAATTTTCACATGTAACAGTAAATTATCATCTTGATCTACGTTTACAAACAAATTAATTTTTTAAATTCTTTTGTGATTTAACGTGTATCATTCTAGGCTTTTCCACACATCTGGCACCACATTTTCCCACTATTCAAGTCCCACTCTGGGATTTTCAGTTAACGACTTCGCGATAACTCGCCCGTTCACATTCCTCCAATGTCCATCCGTCTTATCTGCTGCCAACGAATTTCGAGGGAACCCCGTCGAAAAAATCCATTCTAGGAACCACTTGCGTAAACAAAGGAACGCGGAGGACGCTCGACTAATCACCGGAATTTTATCTATCCCCCGTGCACGCATTTCATTTAATTTCGTTATTATTTACGACCTCATCGGTGGCTTCCTCGTCGCATAGTTTCGAAAAATTTGAATTCCGTCAATGCCGAATTCGGCGCGTAGGGGGAGGCGGCCGACGTTGGCACCGTTCCAGCGCCGCCTCGATTACGACCCATAAATCCGTCCGATTCTGCATTAGCGGCGGGATTCGACTGTTTATTTTCGAAACTAGACCTGTCGTCGGTGGACGCGAAGGACGTTTTCAGTTTCGTTATGTGTGTACGAGGCGATAAATAATCGCCGACCAGTTCAAATCATCATGACCTACTCAACGTGAAGCTTTCAGAGCGTTCGGATAATTTTAGAACGACCGAAATGGACGACGGGCGCGACGCGAATCTCTGCCATCGCCTTCGATTCTTCCACTTTTTCTGACGCCGGAAGTGATCTCACATTCTTTTTTCGACGCACACGTAACGAACAATTTACCTGCGAGTCAGCCGTTCACATAAAACGAACAATGAGGAAGCGCTGGTCCAAAAAAATAAAGCGTTGCCAAGCTTTGCTCAAAACAAATTAGTAAATGTCAAATTTGACGTTTAGGATACATATTTCTTTTTCAAACAACACTAAAATTTTAGGTATTAGAATTTTATCGTTGTACCTACATCATTTTGTGACTCACATTTTTATTCGATCTTCTTCAAGTGGCAAATGTCAAAAATGACATTTATCACGTGAATTTCAACAGTCATGTTACTTTTGTACCGTATCGTTCTTTTCATTTTTTAAATAAAAATTGATGTTCGATTTCTCAAATTAAAGAATTGTACCGCATAATAATACTCTAATTTATAAACCAGAAAGTTGTTTAGAAAATGACAATTACAAATTATATTTTGATCGCACAGTTTTAACTGACATTCACATTCAGCATAACAGACCAGACATTATTATTTTAAATAAACAACAAAAACAAGCATATCTTTTAGATATAGCTGTTCCAAATTCACACAATATAACACAGACATATAATACAAAAATTAATAAATATTTAGAACTCTCCGTTGCTATGAGAAATCTTTGGTGTTTAGAAAAAAATTCGATTTTACCATTTATAATTTCAGCAACAGGAATAGTATCGCAATCTCTTTTTAAAAATTTAAAAATTTTGGACTTAGAGAACACATTGGTGGTTGAAATTCAAAAAGGTATATTATTATACTCATGTCACATCGTGAGGAAATTCCTTAACATTGACACAGAACATAAAACACAAAGAAGTCAAAATGTGGAGGCGAGACGCCGGTAATTATGTTGATAAGCACTGCACTATTACTTGATAGTATTATCCGTAATAGTGTATGTACTCCGGCAAAATTGCCGTGCCGCCGGGTGGAGGTGGGATAGTAAATCTAATCAGTAAACACAAAATCTCAGTTATTTTAAAACGTACACAAATTTCTTAAAACATCAGTAACAAAAAGTTTTGAAAGAAAAATGTTTTTTCATTTCATTTTTGACTGGGTTTTGGCTGTGACGAAACCGAAATAAGCGAGGCGAGCTCACTTCAGCGCAATATAATTACATATTAGGGGCAGATTTATCTCTACTAAACAACTCCCTGATCTCAAGCAACAAAAAAGATTAGCAATATAAAATCACCCTGTACACTATTAAAAGCTAAAAATTATTTTTTATTTAAGTGGAGGTGTATACATCGTTAATTTTAAAATACCATCACCACCAAAAAAAGGCTTAATCGATGATTATCTCAAGAATTAACTATTTGAGAAAGTTTGAAGTTTACGAACGTGTATATGAAAGTTTATAAAAAATGTACACAGCGGTCCTTGACATTTGACAAAGATAAGAAATGTGAGTAAACATCTGAAACGTCTGAAAGTTCAGTTTCTTGAATAGAAATTTTGTATATGTATCACAAGTTTTTCGAATTTTGATTATTTATTCGGTGTGTTCAAAAACAACAGCCAAGAGCAGCTAAAATGTACAGTCGCGAGCAATAAATTTTGGTCGTCAAGGTCATTTTTTGACGCAATCGAAAATGCTCCATTGTAAAACAGTCGTGAATATCATAACCTATCACCATGTTGTATGACATTAATTGTATGTAATTTTTTTCTCATTTTTTTGACACTTTGTTGACATGGGCATAATTAGGCTGGGAATTTTTTTAATTCTGCGACAATCTAACCAAATTTTGAAATGACATTGACGACCAAAATTTATTGCTCGCGACAGTACCTGACCAGATTTTTGAATTGCAAAATGAGGTGGGATTTCGGAATCATCTTGGAAAAATATGTCCGCAGACTTTAAATCTGTCCCACACTTCCTGTCAAAGGTCGGACGTCATTTCCGCAACAAAAAAACGCGAATTTCATCAACGGTCGCCATTTTCGACATTGACACGTCATTAGAATTCCCTTCTTACCGGCAAACCGTCGCTTTTCGTAAATAACTGCGGTTTTCTTAATTAAGCAAACCGACGAGATTTATTTAATAAACGGTACGTTTCGATTTAATTAAACTTTCGATAAGATCTTGTGTCTAAAGGAACAATTCGCTCCGCGCCGTTCCCACCTCTATCAATTACAAAATTCGAAACGGTACTTCTCTCGCGACCCGGTACAGGCCTACCAAGGTGAGACCGTTGAATATGCAAAACGACACAGTGCACAAAAGTGTGCAAAGACACGAAATTAATTTGGCTAATTAATAAGTTTCACAACAAAACGAACGAAACACAATCAAATTTCGAAAGGAGAGCTTTCCAAGGCTTCAAGGATGTGTGTGATGGTTTTTGCGACCAGTTTCGACACTGTATCGAGCGTCTGTGATAAAAATTTTATTGCTCCACCTGCATATCTGATCAATTTGAATAATGCATCAAAATTCGCCGCCAAATAATACTTACAGTGACCCGTGCTTTTTAACAGTTCGTTGCTTGGTACAAAAACGTAAACAAATTGTATTTTGCATTGCAAATTTCTTGGGGAAAATCGAAGGTTGTACCGCAATGCTGTCAAAAGTGAAAATCTTCTGTCGGAACGTCTTCTGTCAAACTGTTGCCAACTGCCTCCCTCGACCTGCGAAAAGATAATTACAGTGTGGGCAAGAATGTCTTAATAGTTTGCGAACCAGTTTCGATTGTCATCGATCGAAGACCGTTGACCTTGCGACGCATCTAGCAGCCCCGCTGACCCCAAGAAGCCGCCCCCGGTGGTGTCGACGACGGACGCAGCCCCATCCCACAAGTTGACTCCGGTAGTGTTAATAATAAACGGAAGCGAAACCGTAGGGGCCGTGGGCGTCGAGATAAAGCATCTAGGAACAAGGTTATAAATTAATAAATTCATCAGAAGTGTTGCCAACCCAATCAGATTAAAATCCGCGATCCGATTGATTTAGAGGACCAGGAATAGACGGCGACGACAAAGTCCGTGCCGGAAAATCCAATCTGGCCGCCGAGGACATTGACCTTGACAATTCCACAAACCTCCACCACAATTTCAAACGCACCGTCGGCCTCTGCGCCGAGGGCGAGCTGTCATTTTCAAAATTGACGTCCGGCAATGCTGCCAACCCAATTCTGTCAAAGTCGCAAACGTAAACACACGTATTATAAATACGGTCTTTAAACTGGTGTTTGCGTAACGCCCCTTTCGCAATTAATCCTGCAATTTGCGGTGTTTGCCGTCCCCGGGCGGCCGGGCGGCTCGTCAAACATTTACACGGCCGGAAGAATTATTTGCAAATTGTTAGTCCCTGCGCAAATACGAGTGTTTGGAAACGATTACGGCGAACGCGTCAATGGGCGCCCCCACGTGTCGATCCGACCGGCCGACGGGTCACGTGACGGTTTAGCGGAGTTCAAGGTCGCGGAGTTGCACCTGTCGGTCCCAGGGGCGGCGGAAGTTAAGGGTGAACAACACCATAGCAAAGGTCGGGTGCGTCGTTGTCGTGCACACTTATTTTTTGCAGGGGTCAAGTTAGTTTTTGCTTGTTTTTGTCGCTCGGGAATAACCAAAACAAAGCCGGTTTGGTGTAGCCAAATATTTTGCGATGCATATTTGGGTGAGTCACCATATTCAGTAGCGTTCGCAAACTGGAATTTCGAGTTCTAATTTTAAGCGAAAATCCAGAATGGAAATAAACATTTCCAGTTGTTTTTCATTAATAAAAACAACATTGATGACCGGAATGGAAGAGAAACAAATTCTGAGAATAAATTAGGTTTTTTCGATAATTGACGATGTGGTGTGGTCAAATTGGGCTGCGTGTATTTCCTTTCAAGTTCGACAAAATCGAGCTGAAGCGCATTTAGACGGAAAATCTCCAATGAGCGAGCTGCAGATGACACCAAGATTTCCAGATTTTACTCCGTTGAAACGCTCGTGGGATTAGGTAGTTACGCAGGGAAGATTTGACTGAAATATTTTTGGGACAAATTATGATAATTGATAATGATTAGAGTATTTGAGCTACCACGACACCTCAAAAAAAAAATTGTATAGACTGTTCTTTTAAGATTGAATGGAAAATTTTATTTTACGAGACTTCAGGGACGATGTCAAACAATAACAAAAGAACGTAGGAAGGATAATCATTTCTAATGGAAATTTACTGAGCTGTTACTTGAGTTTCAACTGTTTCCTTTACCAAAAATATCTGTTGGGAAAATCAAAACGACAGTGGTTTGTTAGTTAATTATTTCAGTGCTAGTGTCAGTGATTTATTAAATAATTAGTAATAAATTACTTAATTATGAATTACAAAAATTAGTCCTGTGAATTAATGTATCCAGTAAGTGAGCTCCTACGGCAACTCAATAGGATTGCAATCTGAACTTTCCGGGGACCACTTCACTATTTGAAGAACGCTTTCTTCTTAGCACATTTTCAGCAAGTTCTCTTGTAATATTCAAATCAACACGAGTATACTCCACTCGCTTTTTTTTTCGATTCATTCATTCAATTTCCTTTTGGACCAATTTTCCCTTAGTCTACCCTGAACAGTCTGTAAGTTGCCCAATACAGTTCTTCGTCCAATAGAAACGACCAACGCAACTCAATACGGTTGCAATCTGCTCTTTGATTCGCCAATTCCGTTACCTCCTCAAACTTTTGGCTTTTGGAATTCTTTGCAAACTTTTGACGCTTGTTTAGGAACATCCTCAATGTAATAAATAAACTTTTGACCAATTAATTTTCATCCGAAAGAAAAAGCTTGGTTCTCAAATTTTGAAATAGACTCCTTTCTAGTGTGGTAATCTCCAAAACACCTCCAAAATCTTATATTTCATCCCCCTTCTCATCGATTTTAGTCATCCGTCCTTCAGAACATCGATGGACAAACTTTCACTTTCTGCTTCCAATTTCTTTTCGGTTTTTGCACCTTCACCCCAATATCTGGCGTTCCGCAAGGGTCTCACTTAGGACCCTCGCTGTCCCCCGAAACAGCGCATTCTCCTATTTCATTTGGGATTCTCATTTGTCCCCACTATCTGGCACTGTTTGTTCGAGTAAATCAGATTTGGATAACATTGTCAGGTGCTTGATAAATGGTGTTGACCTCAACATCGAATAGTGTAAATGAATGCATTTCACACAAAAAAGATTCAAATCAAGTAATAAATCTTTGGCAATACATTTTTGTTTTGCAATTAAAATGTTTTGTATAGTTTTCCAGTGGCGTTCATTTGTTAAGCACTTGACATGTTTATTTTAACAACACATGTTGTTCGTACTCCACTTTGCTCTTCGCGTTAATTTAATCATTAACTGTGGGGTTAACAGATGCAGCTCGAGTAATTTTTATTGTAGTTTTATCATTCAATTAATATTGATGTGTTAAATTGGGGGCACGCCACATCTATCATTTCTATCAAGAAACTACCATTTATTATAATAATTATTATTAACACTAGTACATGTTTGAAGATTTTTTTTCTTTTAATTGATTCGCAGCATGTCCTTTATTTACAATAAAAAACTTATGCAGTGCAATTTTTACGTATTTTTTTCCACATTTGAAAAAGTCCAATCAACTCAACGTGTCTACAGTTTGCGTAAGACGTTAACCGCTTGTTATAATTATTGATTATTTATTTGCACAGAAACGAAACAACAAATGTCGAATTAATTTCGGTGGCGTGTTGTTAATAAATAATTGAGAAACTGACATTCGAACGGCGAAATTCCTTGTCTTTTAACAACGCTAACCTCCCGTCCAATGACAAATCTTTCCCGATTTCGGTCGATTATTGCATTTCGACTTTTCGACTTATCACCCATGTGCGTTTGATATTTTTCTTCAAATAGTAATGTCACAGATTTCCTTCCTGGAAACAATTAATATCGCATTTGGACCCTGAACTTTGTGTTCTTTGTTTCGAACTGACGAATTAATGAAACGTTTTACACGGTCTCAATCCCACGACATGATAATTATTAGTATCAAAGTCAATTATCTGTGGCGGCCATTGTTTTGTTTTTCTTTTTTTTTTGACAAAGTCAACCCCAATAAGTTCGATGCGGTTATCGTGTTTACACATTTCGAGATTGTGGGATGAGTCAATCCTAGAGATTGGAGTTTAGCGTGTCAATTGTTTTTATAGGTGGGATTTACGTTGGTAATCTACAGACAACAATAGTAGCAACTGTTACGTAACTGTAGTGTTTGTAGTTTTTCGTACGTAAATAAACAATACTGTACCGTTTAGGACAATTCAAATGATTTTTTTTTTGACGATTTAAAAGATATAAGTACATATACAGAATGGTCACTAAAACTGTGGGTCTGGTGTGCCACCAGGACAGCTTCGAGTTATTTAAATCTTGAAAAAACAAAAGTTGTTTGTAAACATTTATGATACGACAAAAACAGTTTGCATATTCAAAGCGTGTCATTATTTGCAGCGAAAGTTAAAATTAGAAAGAATGTTGATAAAATAAACACACAAAAAATATTAAAATATGTATAAACAGCTGGGGGGCAAGCGTAAAGAAAATTGTATGAAAGTACATATTAAGGAGTTGAAATAGAAAATCTGATAGAAGCAGAAAGACAAAGCAAAACAATAAAAATGATAAAAGCAAGATTAAAAAAATCTGTAAACGAAATAGAAAACAAAAAAATATAAGAGAATAGAATGTAGTTAAATTTTGGCGTTTTGTTTACACTTGAAACCTGGAATTAAAAAAAGAAAAAAACAGTGATTAATGGAAATAACACAAATGTATAGTGGGAAAAAAAGGAATAATGTGGTAAAGAATTGGGAGCGGAAAAGAAAAATGTTAAATACGCTGACCGACACAAAAAACGACTCACCTCGCGACTCAGCGACTCATTGTCTTAGAAATTTTTTTTGTTGGTATCATGTTGTATTGGTAGGTGCTATTTAACTTATTCTTTGCCAAAGAATATCCGACAAAAAAAAAAATTAAACACAGGAAATAAGATTTTAGTGAAAAATGATAAAAGTTATTTTTTAGAAAAAAATTTTGTTATAAAAAATTGACTAAATTTTAACAGTATTTTGAATTAGTATCTCGTATTGTCAAATTAAAAATTTTAACACGTAAAACAACCGACAAAAACACAACATGGAAGTAGCGCAAACTTTTCAATAATTTATTTAAACAAAACAATTCGATTGCCATGGTGACCATAGCACTCCCGATCTTTGAAAATATCCCAACTTAACTACTATAAAAAAAAATAACCACAAATACAATTTCAAGATTATTTATTAAAGAAATCATGAGTCGCTTTTTGTGCCGGTGAGTGTATGTAAAAGAATGGTTAAACGGAAACTCAAGCTTGAGGGACATATTGGTAAATAATGTGGATAAGACCAATAACAGGCAGCAAAAACAAATAAACTTATGACAGCTATGAAAAAAATTGAAAAAAGACAGAAGGATGAAAAAGAGAGGGTGATACTGGATGAAATTACCGTGAGATCATTTAAATTTATAACTAAAGTAGGCTATGACATTTAAATTAAATTGGCAACATTGTTGACAACTTGATTTGAATTGTCAAAATGACGCTTCAATATGAAAGGGCTAGTCAACAAGCGGGGGGTGAACAGACTCATTTTCTATGATTGTCAATAAAACTGTAGTGCTTTATTTAAAAAAAATTAAAACGATTGAAGATGAGAACGTCAACAGTGTTACCAAACTAATTTAAAAGTCATAGCCTACTTTGATTATAAATTTTAATGATCTCAGGATTCTCAGGGTAGATGAAGCATAGTAAGGCCGAAAGAATTTGATTATGAATCTTTTCAAATATAGAAGAAAAATAAAGAAATCTGTTGGGAGAACATGAAGAAAAAATGAAAGGAAAGCAAACAAATGAAATGGGTAATTGTTGAAGATAAGAGATGAAGAGAAAGAATATGATTATGAATCTTTTCAAATGGAGAAGAAAAATAAAGAAATCTTTTGGGAAGCAAACAAGTGAAGTGGGTAGGTACTCGTTGAAGATAAGAGATGAACAGACTGAAGAAAAGAAAAAAGGACTCGATAATAAAATGTGGAGATTGAGGGGGCAGTACACATTTAAGAGGAGAAAAAAAGTCAATTGTAAAGAATAAAAACAAACGATAGAAGATCTATTGACAAAAGGTAAAACATTAAAATTAGAGAAAAGAAACAGAGAGAAAAACCCAGTTGGAACAGATAAACAAGGTGTAGTACACGAACGGTAACTTCAAGAGAAGAAATTTTTCACTAGAGAAAAAAAAAGAAGATGAATGACACTTGGCATAATGTGAAGAATTAAATGAGAAGAAAATAAGAGAAAATAAAATATAGAAGGTATTGTGCGCAAAGAAAAAAGAAGGATTCGAAAAGAAAGAAAAAAAAGTTTATAAGAGTGAGAAAGAAACAAATTGATGGAAATACATTTTTCACCGGAAGAAAAAAATTAACAAGTAGATCGGATGATGAAACACAGTTGTCAAATAAAATATGAACGTGAAAAAGGCAAATACTGACAAAAACAGAAATAGAACAAAAAATAGAGGCTAAAAAAAATATACGAATATACAGAATGAAAGAGGACAGAAAAAAGATTGAAAGAAGACAACAAAATTAAAAAGGTAAAAAGCCAAAGGATGCTGTACAAAACAATAAAAGATCTGCCGAGGACTGAAAAGAGAAAAAAGAAGCGGAAAAGAATTGCTGGGTAAAGATAAAGAAACAGGAAGGAGAAAATAAATATTCGGCGAATATGTAAAAGGCAAATATCGGCAAAAAGAGAAACAGAACAGAGGAAATAAAAGAAAGAAGAAACATAGCTTCTGTTGAATGAGGATATAAACAGAAAAAAAAAACATTCAATGAAGACAACAAAATTAAAAAGGTAAAAAGCAAAAGGATGTTGTCCAAAACAAAAGAAGATCTATCGAGAGGTGAAAAAAGAAAAAAGAAGCGGACAAGAATTGCTGGATAAAGATAAAGGAAACATAGATAGGAGGAAATAAATATTCAGCTTGATGATGAAAAGAATATAAAGATCGAAAAGAGGTAGATAAAACAACAGAAGAAATTCTGACAATGAATACATCTGGAGGAAGATCACATTATGATCATTTTTACCCACATCTGCCTGACATTTAATTTTTGTGAACACAGCACCAAATAAATACAAATTTGAACGAACACATTTTTTCACCTTTACTAATTAAAAATACAAATAAAACGTTTTTTCTACTTGAATTTTTTACTAAAAAGCGTTACAAATTGATTTAAAATTTGGAATAAATTTCCCATCAAAATGTATACTCACCCGCCTATGGGTAAGGACGAAAATTTTCTGTTGTAATAGAAAAGAGTCTTGTCTAAAAAGTTGCATTGTTATAGAAAAAATGAAATACATAATTAAAATAATAATTGTATTGATAATATAATTACATAACATTTTTGATTTACAATGCAAAAATTTCCGATAATAATGCGGAATCTGGAAAAGTGCCTCGAATGCTTGCAGCGTTTCCAATAATTAAAATTAAAATTCTCATGGTTACAAAAAAAATAGAGACTAGTAATCACACAAAACGACTCGTTTGGTAAAAATTGGGGGGCAAAAATTTTGGAAAATGTTTGCGAATTTTGCAAAATGTTAACCGGGAAAGTTTCATAAATTGGCGAGTTCTTTCACTGGTTAAAATTAACACACGTATTTCAGGTCCACCTGTATACAGGATGCCCCAGAACTGTCTTCCCAGATGAAAAAGGGAGTATTTGGGTTAATGTGATAATTTGAATTTTAAAGAAAAAAAATTCCTTCTCAAGCGATAATCTAGAAAAGACATCATCCTAAACTTGACCAATCAGTGTTGAGCACCATCAACGTATAGGTGACCGCAATTTTGCGTTGCCGGGATTTCGAAGTTCTCTATCTAATTATTAAAATATCCATAACTTTTCGCCGATTTTTGCGATACCAACAATTATTATTTTCGCTGTCTAACAACCTGAGGACGAGCTTTTGGGATTGGTGAAATTGAAAACTTTATAACTCGGTTATGTGAGCTACATGCCTGTTTTTTATGGAGAGGCAATTCTGGGACAGGCTGTATATGATTTTGTTTTCAGAACTCTTTTATTTAACGTAAATACCCACTCATTAATTACAGCTACTTCTCAGTAATCTCAAAAGTTCCACGTATTTTACACTGACTACACAATCAATCGCACAAGTCAAAATTGATAGTTTTGTAAAAATATTTGTACACAATCTTTAACTTTTGATTATAGGAATTTGTTTTTTAAGCGAAAACATAAATATTAGTGGACATTTCGACCGGACATATCACCAATTTAAACAGAGTCAAGTCCAAAGAGCATTTCCGTTCGAATTTGAAAAAAACAAATGAAAAAATTCTCGAAACTCAACCAAAAAAAAAACATACCAACTTCTAAACGCAGCGACACACTTCTTCGCTGTTGATTCAGGTGGCGACTCTGGCGAAAAGTCAAATTTCGGATTTAATGCACCGCCACTTACGCACTCTGTACGTAAAGATCGCGCGGCGGTCGTAAACCGTGCGCTCGTGTAAACAATCGAAAACTCAAAAAAGCGTTGCCACACTTCCGAAAAATCTCGCACCCAGCGCCGCCCCCGTCGCCGCCGCCGCGCTTCCGTCCCGGTTGAATAACCCCGGGGCGACCCCCATGCCGTCTCGATGTAACCCGGCCGCGTGACGTCACGGCGGATTTTTCGCCGACCCTTCGCCCATCTCGCAACAGCGCGGCGGTCGGCCAGTCGTGGCGTCGCCGTCCGGCACGTGACTGCCGCATCTACCGCACCGCTGGCCGACCGCACCACCTCTCCCATAGCACGCGATGGTGATGGTACAAAACCGTTTTATATCGGCGAGCCGGACCCCAGACCGGATCAGTTGTGAATTAGTAGTGTTGAAATGCGGTTGGGCGTTTCAAGCAGACTACGGCAACTGGATTGTGTCGCGCGACAGCAAAAACCGCCCCGTGCGAGCCGGGCCTTAGCACCTGATGCGCTCCCGGATCGAAGCAGCCCTTGGCGCCAGTGGCGTGCGTGAAAGTGTGCGGGATAATGGAGAAATCTCAATAAGGTAATTCAGTTACGCCGTCCGGCTGGTGTTCTGGGGGCCGTGGGATTTTCTTTGTTTTTCGCAACAGTCGAAGCGTGCAAACAAAATCACCACTCGATCGTTATCGTTTTCATTATTTTTTTTTAATAATGTGCCGCGCCAACACTCCAACGACTGGATTATCGCGCTCGTTATTGGAAAATTGTTTTTCCGAAACGGAACGATCACGATTTCAGCTTGTGATTTGGTTTTAATCCAAGTTTTGTTATTGTCGAGCGTACCTACGTTTACTGACCAATTTCTAATTTCTACGGTTATCTAAAGCGTTGCGTTTCACCGGACAGTGGTGTGGTACTCGGGAGTGTGATCGATCTAGTGGGCTGTGAAATATCTGACAATTTGACATTATCCGGTCGCAGTAAGTTACTTGATTAGTTTGGTGCCAGGTGGTCAATTCTCGCTGACGCCGATTTTTAATCTGTCATTCGTAATAGACGATACACGCTGTATTTGTTTTTCAACATTGTCAATTATTTGGAAAAAATACAACATTTTTCTAAATCATAATATGTACTGTCAACAGGATACACATTTAAATTTACAATTCATACATTTAAAAAAACATACATACATATTTATTTGGCTGCTACTTGAGCTATACTGTCTGAAAATTAACAAATCATTTATTATTATTGATAGGTTCTTTGTTTTCTTCTTTGACTGTGTCTATATTTGACGGCTGAAAGTCGATTGTTTAATTGGACTCGAAATTATAGTTTTCATTGACTCTAATTTTATTCTGGATTAATAAATAATAAAATAAACACACTGAATCTGTTTTTGAAAATTGTAAAATCTTTCCAAAAATAGTCATTTTTCAAAATGATTGTGCGAACCCTTTCATTCGTAGGCTTTTACGCAATCTTATTTAAAATTTAATGTCATTGAAACTAACTCAAATAAAAATTTGACATTTACATTTTCAAATAAATTGATGAGAAATATGATGTGAAAAATTGTAAACAAGTCAAGAATTTGACTATACTACATGTTCAACTGAATACATATTAGAAAATATGTTTGCACTTTGTCAGATTTGACACCTTCGGTGAAGTTGAGTAATGTTTTTGACCTATTGAGTTTAAAATCTTGAAGCTTAGGTCATTTGTTTTGATATACATACTTATAACACAATAACCTTCCACATAAAAACAAAGATAGTGTTTTGTTAATTATTTTAGAATTGTCAAGAACGTACAGTTCGAATATCATTGACAATACAACAATATGATAATTAATTAATCAACTATTTAATTAATTAGTAGAGTATTATTATGTTGTAAAACAAACATAAAAAATCATGAACTTCTTGATATCACTGAAAAATTATGTCTTTCAAAAATGTCAAATTCTATATAGTACTCATATGTATTAGAAAATTTTCGAAATAAAATTAACACTGCCAGTTTTTACCTCAATGGGAAATTAGATTTAATTCTGCCTAAAGTTTCAATAGCTTCATTTCTTTTGAAGTCTTTCTGGCAACCTTGCTTCACCAGAAATGACCTCAACTTTTCATTTTTACATAAAAATATGCAATACATTTTTTTAACTCGGTAAATCACCTGTCCGGTAAAATTTTCGATAGTGACGTTACGAATTACGAAAACAATTACATATTGAAGAAAACGATTTAATCAAAATATGTATTGTCAAATACGATCAAGTATTTGACTACTTTTGAAACAGAAGTGCTAAGGATTTGAATAATTGTCCGTTTTCGCTAACAAATGTTACGATTAAATTTTGTCTCGTTGTCAAGGCTTTAGTAGGCATTTAATTTGACAACAGCACCTATTGATTATTATTTATTATCAAGATCGATTTTTATTTTCTATTTATCAATTTGGAAAAGCGAAATTATTACAAGAAAGAGTGCAATGGCTTTTTCAAAACCTTGGTTTCAGCGGAAACGACCCTCTCTCTGGGTTTTTACGAAGGATGTTTTTTCTCGTTTTTAATTTCGAGAAAATGTTGACGTATTTCCAGAAATATTACTAATTTAGTTTATTTAATGTACATTTAAGGTAAATATTTTTTGTGGGGAAAATGAAATAGATTTGCTGTTTTATAGAATTACCAATTGTGCAAATATCCTGTATCTTTTAGTGAAGGCTATTAAAGAAAAACCAAACAAGTGGTATCCACTTATTATCTATAATTTTTTGGAATTTGACAAGAATTTGACAGTCCCAGATCTAATCTGGCTATTTTCGCGTCCACCGTTGCCAATTCGAACCCGACTTGACTTTCCTCGACCTCAAAAAGAAAGAATTTTATTTGCGGCTCCACATTTTCGCAAATTTACACCGATTGTTCTAAAACCCGATCCATTTGCTGTGTAAATATTAACCTTTCGGCCGTGACGCAAGCATTGCCCCCACAAACACTCGAACAATCCGTTACGATTTACACAATTTTCCAAAATTTCTGTTTTCACCGTTGGCAACGGTCCAGGACGACTTTCGGGTATCTCGTCCAAATCGTGACCTCTGCAGCTTTCCCGTTTCAACTCCCACGTCTGACAGCCGAAAAATCCCCAAATCACGCTCAAATTCCCCAGATAAATAAATCATCGTCGCTCGTCGATCAATCAATCTGTCAAAATACAGTTAAAGTCGTTCGTTCGACTCGTCATTTTTCCTGCACGCCTAAATTCAGCGTTGACGTCACTTTTCCACGGCACCGGTCCAGGAAAAATCGCAAAAACTTGGGACACCTGCGGCGGGGACGCGGCAACATCGCACCGGTATTTATAAAATGACAGGACAATGGACGGTCGACTCGCGGCAACCTTTGATTTCGCTGGGGTTTTTTTGAAAAACGCCACCCGATCTAGGAAGCAAGCATTGTGCATTGACTCACTTGTTTGTAAATAAACTGAAAACGGCTATAAATAGCAGATAACCTTAAAATACGCCGTAATAATAGAGGAAATCTGAATTGTTTTCGCGATTAATGAGACTGACATTTCAGCCGGCGACACACTCGTTTGTTTCCAATCGACCGGAAAAATCCAAAAACGGAAGTCCACTGCGACGCAGTTTGCACTTTTTCTCGTTCTTTAATTCATATCAAGTTGGCACGTGTCACCTCAACCTGTCATTTCTAATGAGCGACGTGATCGAGCAATCAAAAGCGATGAGGCCGCTGAAGGCCCCTTCACACTCGACTGCGACGTTATCCAACGGGCTTACGTCACACCGGCCCAATTACCACAAATTAGAAACTGTTACGAAACGGGGGATAGATTCTCGATCGGTAATGTTGCAACTGTGGAATTCAAAGCGCCACCGTTCGGCAATGACATTTTCGTCCGGTGATTAATTGACAATTAAAAGTGGTCGCGTTCAACATTACAATTTTCTGGTCTAGCGAAGATTGGTGTTTTTTTTTCCGCGCCGATCAAGGCCGCCCCTGTCATGAAAAACCGACACGTGACCTCATAATCGGCACAAATTAAAAATCGTTCAAAAGTCGATTGG
Organism: Tenebrio molitor; assembly: GCF_963966145.1. Classification (NCBI taxonomy): domain Eukaryota; kingdom Metazoa; phylum Arthropoda; class Insecta; order Coleoptera; family Tenebrionidae; genus Tenebrio; species Tenebrio molitor. Next base: position 5,460,935 of record NC_091049.1, read on the forward strand.
TGACAAATCGGGCGCGTGTTGGTGGACAGGCACGCCGCCCCGGCCTACGTGATGCATAAAGAAGTGATTTTCGGCAATCGAAGGACGCGAAAAGTGCCTTTCCCTCCTTACGGTCCAGACGAGCTATTTTCGGCGCTGTCACGTGACTGGAAATCCGCAAAGGATCTCAAGGACGTCGCGCAAACTTTTTTTCTACTCGATGGACTTCAAATGACTTATCGTACGGTAATTACTCCAGCGGAGTCGAATTTAAATAAACGGTAGCAGATGTTTCCTTTCAGTATATTAAGTTGGCGTTGATAATGTTAATATGTTTGGCACTTGTTTTATAAATAAACCGACACCCACTGGACCATTAACGGCGCGCGCCGCCAACTTTTCGAGAAAAGCGATCGTTTTCTTGAGAATTTCGCAATTTTTTACGTAACGGTGCTTGCAACAATCGGAAAAGAGTGCGCCGGAAAAGTGAAATGTCAACTGCTTAGTCGGCAACTGATGAGTTTGGAGTTTTACCGGTGGCCCAAAAATCGAACCTGATGATGAGGCGATACGAAACGTGTGTCTTTTTGTGTGGGTATGTGTGTTATTTTTTTACAAGAATGATGAACCTGGTGATCAAGGTTATCCGCGAATCTGGCGCAACCTTAACCTTTTCCACGATTATGTGTTTGAGCAATTTTTTTTAAATTTGAATTTCTTCCAAAAGATTAAGGAATTGGGATGGGTTAAATCTTCCTTGATAATTTCCAAATTTCACTGTCATTTCGTTTGATCAGTGTGAAAGTCGACATGTTTCGCATTTTTTCGGAGAGTCATTTTTCTAAAACTCGAAACTGACAGGTGAGCATCTCTAAAAGTGGATTGAGAGATTGTAAAAAGGATTTGTAGAAAATGACCCAAATAGTCATATTAATGGCCATCTTCTAAAACATATTACAAGAATAAATTATTCTCAAAATGGTACCGAATGATTTGCTATTGCAAAATCTAATAATAGAACAAATTGTTGATAGATATTGTTTAGAAAATGACAGCCGTAGCAGTAATGTTTATCATTTTTTGATGAATACAAAATTTCCCCATTTAAATATAGACACTAAATTTATTTATAAATGAGAATGAAATTTATAAATAATTGATTGACTGGAAAAGTGACGCAATTTCGCCTTGATTCGAGCTCATTTATATTCTGCTTAACGCTCGTCTTTTAATCCAAAACATAAAAGTTGTCACAGATTTATAAGAAATGGCAGATGACGGCGAAAATGACAGCGACTAACTTTTATCACTCGTTTTATAAAGGCTCGGCCAATCATAAAAATGACAGAATATTTATCTTGACAATGACAATTAATTGTGAATGATTGATTTCTAAAAACGTATTTGCAAAATAATGACAAAGTATTTCATAATTGCAGAAATGGCTGCACAAATGGTGTTAATAAATTCGTATCAAATCTTTCACATTTCTGAGAAAATGACAAAGAATTGCGAAAATGACAATGAAATAACAGTCAAGGAGAGACAAATCAGGTTTGAATTGTTTTCTAACACGATTCAGATGTTTTGATATTTATCTGCGAAATGATAAATAACAGCGTAAATGCCATTGCCATAAAAATCATGTCAATGAGAGTCATTTGTGAGAAAATGACAACGGTAAATTTCTTACCATCAGTTTATAAAGATCTGAGTTTTAAACCTGACTAGTTTTTTGACGATAAGACTTAATAACAAACAACAATCCAAATGACATTGTTTGACTGCTGACAGGATATTTGCAAAGTTGTAAACAAAAATTATGTCAAAAAATACTGTTTCTGGGTCAATGACAACAGTCAATAACTAACAATCAACTTTACAAAAATGGAGTCATAAAAATCATTGTTAGTTATTTGAACGATGTTAGAAAATAATTCTCCGAGTTATAAATGAAACCGCGAGATATTGACCTATGTAGAAAATGACAAGTAACGATGTAAATGACACTCTGTATTTTTGGCAGACTATTTACTAGTGTCAAATCATTTGAAAATAAGATAATTACACAAACCACCAAATTCGTGTCAGTGGCAATTTTGGTCATATTTGTGAGAAAATGACAATTAAAAATGACAACAGTCAATGTTTAACAATCAGTTTATAAATAAAAACATGATACAAATTTTTATTATTAGTATTACTGTATTTTCAAGGTGTCAAATTACTCGTAAATATAACTGAATAGTTGACAGATTGATCACACGTGTACAAAAATGACAGGAGTCAACAATCATTTTACTAGATGTTGAGTTCTCTGACTTATAAACCTGTCACATTAAAATTCTTCAAAATGACTGAACATTATCAAGATGATGAAACATTTATTACAAAAATGACAGCGTTTTGCGGTGAAAAATCATTTTTCTAATTGTCAAATAATTGTAAGGATTAAGTATATTACAACTTTCCGGAATGTCAAACAGTAGGGAAAATTACAACGATTTTTTTTTATGTTCTTCAAATTGAGGAGTCAATTTTCTTCCTCACAATGGTAGAAGTTGCAAAAGTGACAGAGCTCAGTTTTTAGCCATTTTACAACGTAGAGAAACCGTAAACGTCTGTCAATTTCAAATTGCCATCCAGTTATAAATTCTTGTGCATAAAATGAAATGACTCAAATTTAACAGTTTTGTTGAAGAAATTGCGTCATAAAAATGTACCAATAGTAAATAATGTTAATCGCTTCTTGAGGCTTGATTTACAACAATCACTGTTAATGATGACTTTACGAACTATCGAGTAACTGTAAAACTGACACGCAAATTCTTCTGCATACATTTCTTCTAAACAGAAATAAGATATGATCCCCGTCACTGGCAAATTTGTAAATCAAATTTCAACATATTGTTATGTTGATATATTCGTCAATCGTCATTAAAACATAAAATGATTTGAATACACCGGATTCGTACACCGCAATTGTAAACAAGATTTCGAAAGAGAAGATGTCATCAGAAATTGCCGAAACGATAGTACTGTCACCGGCTTCTAAATTTAGAACTGCTGCATGTCTATAAAGAAGAAAGAAAAATAGATTTGCGCAAATAGATAATAAATCCTACTGACACAAACAGTCAAAGATAAATTGTAACACGACATTTTTTAACAAAAACGCGACAAACAATGCTTATCGAAATGACGCAATCGACACAGAAGACACGACTGGCAAATAATTTTTAATCGACTTGGAAAAGGTTTTCCTCCCGTCAGTGAGTCACAACAGCTCGCAGCCTTTGTCGATTCGACCTGACAGGCGAGGCTGGAAATCGAACATTTCAAGCGATTTTGACGCGAGTTTCCGGCGCGAAATTGACAGGAATCGATCTCGCAACGCTTTGCGAAACAATCGATCGACTTTCAAGTTTTGAAAAACACACCTGTCAAGGTGACACGCCGGCCGATTTACGGTAAACCAGATGATGAGGCAGAAATCGACTTCCCGACGCTATCCTTGATCCAGTGGGCGAGATTCTCCCGACCACGTGACTCGCCCTGGCGACTTGACCGCGACGCGAGAAGGGAGTGTCTTTGATAAGCGCGGGCGCTGTTGTACTTAGCGACAGAGCGCCGAGAAGCGCCGATAAGGAAACAAAAAAAAAAGTCTGCAGTTTGGCACACATCCACCGTTCTCCATGTTGGATGGCGGCGGCTGGCTCAGTCAGTGCTGGCCGGTGGCGACGGCAGGATCGCCCGCGCGTGGACACCTTAACGTGCCATCCCGGAGGACGCCGCACCCGGTCCTCCGCGTCTTTGTTCCAGTGTGGGCGTGGCCTACGAGTGAATGGAAAAAGCGGAATCGGTGGGCTCGCACCACCAGAACCACCGTTGACCCTTCCCCTCTGGGGTTTTTCCGCGTCGGCTGTTTTGCAACAGCGCTCCTATCGCTCTGGAATTTTTGCTGTGCTCGCTTGTTTGCGTCGATAATTTCCAAGAGGAGCGCGCAAGAAACGGTACCGGTCCAGGTGTTTCCTCCCGAGAACTCATCAATAATTTATCGACGGCCCACGTGGAAACCTGTCGGATTTTTCCCCACCGCCGCCTCTCCTCGCGACGCCATCGCAGGGCGCTCTCGATCGTCGCGGCCTTGATCGACGACAATCCAAGAGAGAAAAAATCGAAACGGATGACTTGCCACGAGATTGTCTCTCTAAAAATAGCACTTCCGTAAGTTGGTTGCATAACGGGGAAAGCGCGAAAAATATCATCTCCTGGACCGGTTCCAGACAATGATTTACTCCTTGTTTTGATCGTTTCGGTTTTCATTCATGCTTCGTGGGGGCTTCCCAGAACCAAAACAAATGACTGTGGGCTCGGGCATTTCCTTTCATTTGTTCATTTTCTTCTTGCAGCCGATAAATGGAGGCGGACACCCATTGGTTGATCGGTGCAGGTTTGGTGACGTCGTCCGTCATTGCCATCGCCGCCAACGCTTTCCTCCTCCTCATCTTCTGCCGCAGAAGAGGGCTCAGAACAGTACCCAACAGGTAAGCACCAAAACAACAAATTTCTCTTCTGGATCTTCTTCTTGAGCCTTGGCAAAACTTTTCACGTTGGATAATTTGCAGATTCGTCATCAACTTGCTCATCACGAATCTGCTGTCGAGCGTCCTCTTGATCCCGCTCCTGATAGTGGACCAGTCGGCGCCGTCCCCGGAGCCGCTCCAGTCCAACGAGACGGTCGAGATCTCCCACTTGTTCTTCCGCGAGGAGCTGATCGACAACTCGACCGACCTCGAGATCATCGAGACCAACGAGAGCCTCCTCTCGTTGACGTACGTCAATTCGACGGCGTCGCCGTCGAGGGACGACCGCACCCTCTGCTATGCCGCCCAAGCGAGCACCAGTTTCGTGTGCACCGCCTCCATCCTGGGCATCTTGCTGATCGGGGTGAACCAGTACTTCGGCGTGATCCACTCGCTGCGGTACCACTTCTACATAAACAAGTGCCGGTCGATGTTCCTGATCTTGAGCGCGTGGCTGGTGGCGGCGGTGTTCGGAGTGTTGAGCAGTGCCACGGACAGTGACAGTTCGCTTTGGGGGATGTGTCGCGGCCGCCCCCCCAACTCCCGGACAGTGCAAGTGCTGAACACCGTCTACGCCGTCACCTACTGCGCGGCGGTGATCCTAGTGCCGTTCGTCGCCGTCTGCGTGATATACGTGTGCATATACGCGGCGGCGCACAAAAACAGCGAGCGGATGAGGAAGTCCACCTCGACGAATCTGGACGGCTACAAGGAGGAGGCGGTGGCGACGCTGCCCAAAGTGCGCTCCGCCCCCAACTTCATGCGCTTGGATGACGCCGTCGTCGCCAAGAAGGTGACTAGGACGAGCAGCGAGCGCGCCACCAACAACTTCATCATCTCCCTCAAGCACAAGATCTCCAACGCTTCGGTCTTCAGGTATCGAGAGGAGACGCGAGCGGCGAGGATCAGCGTCCTGGTGATCTTCCTGGTGCTCTTCTGCTACGTCCCCTATGGGGTGACCCTCGTCCTGAACTCGGGGGCGGTGGCGGTGGAGACTTCGCCCACCGTCAACCTCAACGTGTTGGTGTTGTTGGCGCTGTCGAACGTCATCTCGCCCTTTCTCTTCGGCTACAGGAACAAGCGCGTCAAGAGGGAGATCGGCAAGGTGTTCGGCCTGGTGCCGCCGAAAAACCCCGACGTGGCGGTCCTAAACAGGCGGCGCTCCGCCGCCGACGACCAACCCGCCACTCGGGAACCTTTTTTAGGACGGAACTACGCCGTGCCGGAAGTGATAGTCACGTGTAAGGTGGAGAACGAGCGGAAGAGCATCTTGAAGAGGGTCTGCCAGAGTTCCAATTGGACCAGCTACAAGAAGTGCAACTTCATCACGGTACCTGAGAGTTGCATCAGCGGAGAGGCGAGGGGGTCGTTCTCGAGCGCCAGCACTCAAATCTCGAACGAAGACTGTTAGTAGGGAGTTTTTCTAGTCGGCAGAGTTGTCTTAGCCTAAGAGACTGAACGTTATGGTGGCCAAAACTTAAGTATTCTAGTAGAACGAGCGGTTCTATTTAAGTTATTAACATGTAAATTATTGTATTTATAATTTTTTTTTAACCTTTAACAATGTAACACCGGAAATTAAAACAATTCCATCGAGACACACCGACTTTTATTCGCCCCACCGTTCCACAGACCATCAACAGAATTAAGACTTTCAAAACCCGTATAAAACATGGGAGACACTGACAACACTAGCGCTGCTCTAGCGTTAGGCCAAACTAAATTACCGAATTTACTCGTTAATCCGATCGGGAATTTCCGTTTAAAAAGAAGGTTGATTTGAATATTAATTAATAATGTCATCAGTAATTTTGAATTTTCTAATTTCTGTCAAGGTTTAGTCAATAAATTTTATAAATTGTTCTACAAAATAAATTACTCCAAACCAGTATCTTGAGATAATTTTTCGTTATCTTTTTATTTGGTAAGTTATCTTTTTCTTTTTGAAAAAGTACGAAATAAGTATGGTTTTTCAGATCGCAATTTTTATTTTATTTATTTGGATATGGAAAAAATTAAACATAAATGCTTTGTAAACAACAAGATCGGCGATAAAAAATAAACATTTTAAATATCCAAAATTAGAAGAACAAAGGAAACGATGGATAGAAGCTTTAGGTAAATGTTGCACCACCCTTCAAAACAGACAATGCCTTTATTTGCGAGAAATATTTTAGCACCAATTTCTTTACTCAAAAAACAAAACTCCATAAATACGCCCTGCCGTCGATTTTTCTTCGTGAAGACAAACAAATTTCAATAAACAATGTTAGACCAGCTGAACAAATTGAAAATTCTACGATTACTGAAAATCCCACTGTAGAGAATCTAATCCTTCCTGTTATGCCCAAGGCCCAAAATAGACACCCAACAAAATCTTCTAGTGTGTTGCAAGTACTTGAATGCAAGAAAGTTAGTAGTCGTACTTCAAAAGGTAGAACCATTTATTATATGGACCGATATCAGCGAAAAACAATTTCAAAATTAAAAAATCTTTTGCACGATTTTAAAATTATCTCCAGAAATTTTAGAAGTTAACGCAAAATCAAATTATTGAACTAGATCTACCCTTCAATTCAGTTTCACTCGCCTTAAACTAGCCCACTCATGCCCAAAAAATCCCAATTTACACACAAACTTGTTTAATGAACTACTAATTTGTTGTATATGTTAGAATTTGTATTAAAATGTTTAAAACTTATTTAGTCGTTTCTATTTTTTTTAAATAAGTGTCAATTTAAATCAAATTGAAAAAAAAATAGGCAACTGGGTATACAGAAAGTCAGATATGCAACTTGTTATACATTAGTTTGGCCTAACGCTCGGGCAGCGCCACTTGAGCGCGTCCCCGAAAATGTAATCCCACTTGACAGTCTTACTATAGTTTAATTGTCTGTGCACCGTTCACGATTACAGAGACCCACAGTCGATTCCGCCCGCCGCCACTAGACGGCGCCACGATCCGAATCTTGGAATATTCTTTGGAGTCGTAGACCAAATCTCACCTGGAGATGTCGCCATCGCCTCCACCTCCCACTGTCCTCGCGCCTGCACGTCCATAAAACCACCACTAAGGCCTCGACTCTTCGTGCCTTAAACTAATGAGTAAGGAAAATATACGAGCCTTGGTAACGCTTGGCTTCCATGCTAGGCTTCCTAGCCTCGAATTTTTGTAAGGGCAAAGGTCGTCCCGTGGACGGTTGCCTACTTTTGCAAAGGTCCTGGTGAAGCGATCTGCCCTCTCAGTCAACAAAAAAAAACATCGCATCATTTCATAACATTGTAATTTTTTTAATCTCCGCACGCCTTTGTGCTGTTGAACAAATGTAAACAAGGTACTGGACCTTGAGGAATACATAAATAAATTGTGTGCAATCGATTTTTATGGAAATTTATGCGGAAATCGTTTAGAAGATCGATTTGGAGCGAATGCAGGACACGTTCTAGCTCTACGATTATGGAAAATGTGTAATTAAAAGCATCTGTGGGTAGGGAAATTGTTGATCACATTAGCAAGCCTAAGCGGTGATCACGAATTTGATTTGTGCCGCTTTATCACCCAGGTGGCCTTCAAAGGTCGCCGCTAATAATTGGAGGGGGGTTGAGGTGACGTCACCTATTAAGATAGTAAAAGAAAAAATCACCTGTCACAATTTGAACGGTGCGACACTGTGCGATTAAAAAAATTGAGAAATACGACGTAAACAGTTGGGTAAATATTTATGCGCGAATATTAGCAACAAAATTGTCTAATTTATTTAAAAAATTGGGATAATTAATTAATACGTTGGTATAAATTAACACTTCGCAATGGGGAAAAACTAATAATCATAAACTGAGCGAGATTATATCGGAATTATCCACGAGTGTTTATAACGAATTAGATTACGTAGAAAATGAGTCGGATAAAAACTTAATCAATGACTGACGGCAGTGGCGCAACGAATTCCATTTTTTCAAAAACCGGAAACGGTGGGAAAATTTGTTTGATGAAATTGCACAACGCAATTAATTAAGAGTGAGATTAAAAGTGACGAGAAAGTTCCAAATAGCTGGGATTTTATTTGTTGTTACATCTGTCGCTTTCTTAACTTTTCAAATGACCATTAGAAAAATCGCTTTTTGCGAACTGCAATGTATGCAGAGTGAGTGGTAAGATGAGTTCAACTCTTAGTAATAGTTTGTTTTCTCCAAGATAAGAAACATTTCGAGACATTTCTTAGAGTGACAAAAGTTTCGCTGAATTCAGACAAATTTTGTTTGATTCATTCTATAATTTTGTTTACTTGTCAAAGATTTAACAGTAAACTTAAAACAGTGATTTTTTTTTGAACAAAATTGTTAATTTTATTGTTACAACTTTTTTTTAATCCTCCTTCAGACAACACCTCGTCCACCGACTGATGATTTGTCAGTTTTTTGTTTTTAGTTTTTATTAATAGTTAATCTTAGTAGGATTTAGTCTACATCATGTTTTTCCAACCTTTGAGGTTGGATTAGATTAAAAGATTAGATTAAAATCAAATACGTTTGAAATATCTAAATGCTTTAAAAATAGCCACACTGTATAAACGTGTTCAATGTTGTTCAAACGGATTGAAAATAAAATAAATAAAAATATTTAGGAGTGGTTTTTGTTTTGGTTACGTTGAGAATTCCAAACGATTTTTAAAAGTACTGATTATGAATCAAGTTATGCCCAATTTCAGTCGGTTCGCTTCTTTTTAGGCACAATAAAAACCCAAACTTAATAGTAAAAAAAAATCAAAATCACTGTGATGCAATTTTGGGATCTTCGATTCTACTTCAAATGAAGATAAATTAAATTTAAGTGGAAAACTATGTATATTATTTTATTTTGAAGTTCTGAAACAATTTTAAATATGATTTTGAAAGTTCTGATTTCGCTTAAAATAAGCATTATCTTATCATTCGAATGAAACAATATATCGGGTGTTTTTTTTTTTTTAATTTTACCTCGTAGTAGGCGTGGAACAGTCGATTGTGAACACACCACTCGTGTAAGGGTACGTGCTGATCCGTAACCAGTATAGTGTGTTCACAATCGACACTTCAACGCCTATTTTGAGATGAAATTTAAAAAACACCCCCCGATATGTTTTTGTTTTGAAATTTTGAAAATGTACCTATATTTTGCATCAAACAAATATTTTGTTTGAAAATTCTGCAACTCTGACTTGCTGAAATAAAACCAGTTTTTAATTTTATGTAGAACATCCAGTAGTACAGTATGCTATTTTGAAAGTATGTTAAATTTTATTTCAAACAAAACACTCTGTACCTACAGTTGATTGCAAAAAAAAACGGGAAATGAAAATTTTCCTAATGTAAATTAGGTTTTGTCCATTTGTCAATTAATTATCAACTTGACAATACCTATCAAATAATTTCTAAAAATGTCATTGAATTTTGACCATAATTCTAACCTATCTCTCGTAAGAAGGTTTCACACTATGAAAAAATTGTAAAAATGTGTCAATTTGTTCCGACAGTTCCCGTTTTTTTACAACCAACTGTACTTACATTTAATTAGGACTTCTATGAGAACGTAAAGTAAACTTTATCAAGAATAAACGTGAGCTTAAAATAAACATCCTATACTATACTTAATAACTTAGACATATGTATTTCACTAGCACCCAAAGGTTTTGATTTTTTTAACGATAACAATGGCACTTTATATATTTCACAAAGAGCACCCTGTATATTTATTTTGAAGTAAACATGTTGGAATTGACGAATACTTTACAACTGTTTCTCTTTTTATTTAAAATATTCCAATTGCAATAACATGTTTTGATAACATATTTGGAATTGTCTGTAAGAATCGTGAATCTGATAAATAGATAAACACTTCGTATTAAAATTTGCCGCTTTTCGTTTTAAAATACATACTGCATATTTTCAGGTGTTCAGGAATTACTGAACATTAAAAATGATTGAAATTGATTTAAAATTTAGAATAAATTAGCCATCAAAATACAGGTGTCCCAGAACTGGCTCCCCAGAGAAAACAGGCATGTGCCGACAACAAAAGAGATTCCAAATTGACTAAAATAAATTTTCTGCTAGCTCAAATTACCGAGTTATAAAGTTTTTAATTTCACCAATCCCGGAAGCTCGTCCTCAGGTGTTACTAAAACATCCGATCGGTTGCTAAACAACAACAAAAAATCTCTGATATCGCACAAATCAATCAAATGTTTGGGCAACTGGAATTTTGACGTTTATCTGTCATCAACATCAAGATTTGACAATTGCAAAATTCGAAATAAAACAATAAAAATGGCGATTCAAAAAAGAACCATTTATTTAAATAGGTAACAATGTTAAAGCAGATGTTCGAAATGACTACCTTTCATTTGTATGCACAATTGCGCTCTACGTAACAAACTTCTTGTAGTCGCGTTAGTTATCATTTCTCCAGTAACTGAAACAAAGCCTCCTGAATTCGAACTCTCAGATCAGCCTCTGAATTTATGGGCAGCCGATAAATGATTCAGATCTGGAGACCTGGCAGGCCAATGATGCGGTCCTCCTCGGCCGATCCAGCGCTGTGGATATTGGTTATCCAAAATTTCCCGAACGTTTCTGCTAAAATGTTGGAACCAGTCAATTATGCGATAAGCAAGAGGTACAATTTCAAGTAAATCAGGTAGCTCCGTGCCAATGAACTGAGCATATCTTGCCCCCGTTAATCTTGCGGGGAATTCAAACGGTCCAATCTAAAGCCGGGGATTCGGAATTTTAACAAATTAAAGGATCCACCACGCTTATACTTGCCAAACGATCGCCCAATAGCCCAGTCCACAAATTAACAGAAAACCTATGTTGAAAACCTCTGGGAAATAATTCTCTTGGATTTTCCTCTGCCCAGATATGAAGGTTGTGATAATTGGAACAACCTTACCGGCAAAATAGCGACTCATCAGAAAACAGTATCCGTGACAAGAAGTGCGGAGCATCGTTTTGGTTTATTAACCATAGATAAAACTCGCGCCTAATTGGATAATCCTCTGGCAGAAGATGTTGTACTCCTGTATAGTGGTACGGATGCCTCCTATTATGAGCTGGAACTCTCTGCACCGAACTCTTGGATAAACCCATTTCACGAATACTCCGGGTGCCCGTCTTCCTCAAAGACATTCAATACGGCTTCCTCGTGTTCGACAGTCCTTACACCCCCAACTTCTTCTTCGAACTGGCTGCATCTGACCCGTTTCTCGACCCCGAGCGATTAATTTCAGGATTGTTTTATGATCCGGATGACTTTGTCTTTGTGGAAATTGTTCACGGTACAACCTTACTGCTTCACGTGTATTGTTCCCACATCGCGCAAAAGTAAGAATCATATCTACGTACTCAGAGGAAGAATACATGTTAACTGATACACTTGAATTAAATATCGCAGCGAAATTGTATAACAAATGTCAAACTGACGTAAACAATCATTCTAATAAATGTAGTGGACCAAATCTAATGGACAGAATTATAGAGGTTTACGGATAAAAAGGCAATGCAAAATTGCGATTATTCCACCTTAATGATGCTCAACTCTAATTGGTCAACTTCAGAATGTCTTTTCTCGGTTATCATTTGAGATAAGACTTTTTTTCTTCAAAATACACGTTAATCTATTCGCCCTAAGGCTCCCTTTTTTCTCTGGGGAGCCAGTTCTGGAACACCTGTATATACCCGCCTGTGGGTAAGAGCGAAAATTTTCTGTTGTGATAGAAACAGAGCCTTATCAAAAAAGTTACATTGTTATAGAAAAAATGAAATAATCAAAATTAAAATTCTCAAAAATTGAGACTAGTTAATTACACAAAACGACTCGTTTGGTAAAAATTGGGGAGCAAAAAATCTTGGAAATCTTTTGCGAATTTTGCAAAATATTATAGAGAAAAGTTTCATAAATTGGCGAGTTCTTCGACTGGTTAAAATTAACACAGGTATTTCACATACACCCTGTATATTTTTTTTCCTTGATGTTGAACTTGGGAGAAAAATTTTCCAATGTTTTCGCTTTCTATTTTTTCAAATATAGCTAAGTAAACAACATCTCGAACATTTGATACACCAAAATTCTCGTTTAAAATTGAAAGTTGATTTCTTTTTCAACAATTTTCCATCGCCAAAATCAATTTACATTCCTCGGTTGATATAAATAACGGACAAGTAAAAAAATGAATAAACACTTTTACAATCACTCTGTATCCGAACAAGTGGAAGACTAACTGTACAGTAGGATAAAAAATAGAGTGGGCTGTGACACATTCTGTCAATTGGCTTACAAGCCTTTGCTTGTTAGCTATTAGCAAATTTGTCTTAATTTTCTATTACATAATTAATTTTCGACAGATTTCTTACAAGAAATTTCGGTTCTCCGCCGCCAATCTGCTGTCAAAAAATCACCGTGCTGCTTTACGACGCCTACTTGATATATTTTTTACCTACAACTTTTCGCATAAACAGACAATTATGTTAAACGGCGATTAAATAATTACAGTAAAACCGAGGACAAAATTATTCATGCCAGTTTTTAACACCGACCGCGAGAATTTCACAAAACCCGTTAAAAAAATTTCTTACGTGACAACTCAACGCCTACTTCGATTCTTACATCTGTATCGCAATTTTTCATTACTATTATTATTACTTTTATTACAAAGGGGCCACACTTATTCGTCGTCACGAATTACGAATATTATTATCAAATACATAATAATACATTATGGATAATAACAATTATTACAATGGTGATGATAAATGCAATTTTTTGGAAAAATTCGCACCGCCCGCCCGGATCGATTCGCCCCTCGCGCCGCCCCAGCCGTCCCGCCCCCGTGCGTCGCGCCGCCGTTTCGATCGGCCGAAGGGTGGCTGCACGTCGTGTGTGTGACACTTGACAATGCGACCGATTTAGACGTCGCGTTTGTTCGAAAACAAGTGAAGTGCTGTTCGCTCCTCACTTCTTCTGTTCTTGGTCAATTGTGGTGGTGGGCCTCGCTCACTATTTTATATTGTAAATGAGAGGTTAGATTATGCAGTTCGCTTAGAAACGCTGGTGAGTTCGGTGCGAAATGTTCGTGTGCATGGGACAGTGTTCTTCGTCTCGTTCTCGTTCCTGTTCACCCCAGACCTTGTGATATATTTTTTTTAATTCGTGCATGAGTGGCACCACTGTCTGACACTGGCACCAGTGCAGGTAAACCACCCTTCTTCCTTTTCACCAAATCACTTCAAATTTTCACTGTTACTATCTTATGTGTATCAATTTATCTTATGTGACTATCTGTCGATAACAATAATCATATAAATATAAACCTTCTGCACAGATCCAAACTGTCAGTCTACACGTGATGCACTGATCGTCTCCTCTCCCAACCACAATGAGTACGGTCCTGTTGGAAGCCCGGTCCTTCCGGCCGTTCAAATCCAGCGAAGAGTACCTGGTGGCCATGAAGGAGGACTTGGCCGAATGGCTGCAGACCATGTACCCCAGCCTCAACATAAACGTGGACAACTTCATGGAGAAGCTCGAGACCGGAGTCACCCTCTGCGAGGTGAGCACCCAAAAGTGGACGTCACGTGTCCATCCCCGCATTACTTTGCACGCGTTCCCTGCTACGCCCCGTCCACTTCTTTGCGCAACTGTTAATTCGCATTGCGTAAATGCAGAAAGCGCGCTAATCTACCCCGCAATTGTTGCGAACGAGCCGCCATAAAATTTTTATTGTTATTGTTGTTATCGTCGTTGCGATCGACGTCTTGGTCTGTTTATGGACCACGACAATTTATTGCGACCATTTGCTGTCGTTACCGTAATTGTTAATAATTAGCGATCGGTGAGTCAGCCCGATCAGAGAAACAAATGGAATTTCTTCTGTTCTAAACTCGACTCGTCTAAAACAAAACGGTGGTTAATTATAAACCAGCGTTACTATATTTACCGGAAGATTACGCGTTCCGTGGAAGTGCTCGGATTAAAATGAATCCCCGGTTAGTCACCGCGGTTTGCTACAGTTGAGCTGTCAAAACTTGAGCTTCAACTGTTACAAGAAAGGTTACACCGTAATTTGTGTTTAGTCAATCATCTTAGTCACTCGGACCTTGATGTGTTTAATTTACGGCGATTTCTTTGCGAACCTTCAATGTTTTGCCTTCAGTCCAGATGTTGCCGATTTGCACTTGCCAAAAAGAGATACACGTCAATTATATCTACTCAAAAATAAGATAAGATGTTGGGATAACATTAATTTCATAATTGTGCATAGTAGTTAAAAAACAATCGATAAGAGACAGATCTGTGATCTCTAACATTACCCTGCAACTTCATAATTGGACGATTGTTTCGATTTTGGATACTTGACATTATAAAAACTTGTCTCCTGACAGTTAAATAAAAATAATGATGATCAGTTGGCTGTGATAACATTACAAAATCATTTTATACTGAATTAAATGTCAAACTGGAGGTTTGACAATTTGGTTAATTCACTGTTAGGTCGTTGGCGCTGCAGCACGTCGTAATGTCATCTTGACAGGTCATTAGACTACAGGTTAGAGGGTCTTGTCGACCCACTTCTGTGTCCACCTGTCGACGGACTAATTGGATTGCTAGGGCTTGCCCTAGTGTAGTAGGCTATGCATTGATCTGTCAAGTTGACAGCCCACTTACACAAGATTGGTGCGCAAGAGATCGAACACGGATAAAACGAATATGTATCTATTTCTGACAACCGAAAATAAATAAAATGTTCGCAGTGAAACTTTCAGTTGACAGTTGAGCATTCATATTTGACAGAAAGTGATCAGCAGCAACAATTCATATGTCAAAACGTGACTGAATGTTGTCGGCGATGATCAAATAATATTTCTTGATGGTTCAAATAATTTACAAGAACTGATTTCTCAGATGGAGCATTGATAACAGAACTGATAAAAGAGACAATTGAATTAAGAATTGTAAATAAAGCTAATGCAATATTAAATTTAACAACATTATGACTGCAAATTGACAAAATCTATTGTTGACAGATTGCTAGTGCTAAAATTAAATATGATCAAACAATGCCATCAAAGTTACTCTTGGGAAGAAAACTCAGTGTCTTAGCTTAACTTATATAACTTTTAGGTAAATGCAAATAATGACAGTAATGACTAATGACATTTCAAATAAGAATTCAGCTAAGACACTGACTTTTGATTTTTATAAGTAACTTTGATGGCATTTTTTTTTACCGTATGGTAGTAACTGAATAAAAAAAATATTGGTTTATGATGATTAATAGTGAAGCTTTTAACTAAAAACATGACAGAATTATGACATTCGTGTATTTACACAGTGAGTCATTGATGTAAACGATGTGATCTGTCAAATGAATGATTATTGTCAACCATGATCAAACAACGATTTTGACAGTTGGGTCATTGACGGAACTGATCAAAAAAAAAAACAAGAACCGAACTTTAAACTGGGAGGTAAAAGTGACGAATTATAAATTTACAGAATCATTATTTACAGTCTGACAGTTGACAGATTAGGTGTCAATAATTAATACTAAAAACAATAGAATTTTTAGATCAGATAAGCTGATCGATAATGGTAACGCAAATAGGGGATGATGCTGCGACAGTTGACAAAATACACATTGACGAAAATAATTACAATTAGGTACCGACGTTAATTATCGATCTGTTAATGGAACTTGACAAATAGCATACTTGCGTGACACTAATTCTAATAATTAATTAATATGTGGAAACATGTTACCTCTCAAATCATCGGCGTTGACACGTTTGTAGGTTATGTAGTTGTCGGTTCTTCGTGTCAAGCGATTTGTCACAAACTCAAACACACTTCAAGAACATTCAATAATTCCAGTAGGCAATGTAATACATAATGTGGAAACGTAATGCTTTTAAAACGATTACGAATTACAAATTCACAGGTTACATCGATTTGTTTTGTTCGTTGTTTATTAGAACAAACAGCCCTTTGTTTTTGCCACAGGTGCCAACCTACAATTGTCATTTCATTGCAACGTTGCCAACAAAGCCCACTTAAAACACTTCGTGCTCTTGTAATCACGTGTAAATATTTTGAAATAAAGTAAAAACACTGTTTGACTTACAAATACAAATACCCAAACAAATGTTCCATTGATTTTTTTATTAGTCAGTCGCGACTTTACCCCGATATCAACATTTACCCAGACCTATTTACTATTTATTTGGATTATCAAGTGCGACGTTTTTCCCCAAATCAACACCGCCTGGAATGTCGAAACTTTCGGAAAATCTTACACAATTAGATAATTATTACGGATTGCCGGATTGCGTCGCCAACACTTACGTTGAAAGATGATTTATAATGGCGAGTTGCCACACTAAATCGTACACTTCCTGGACTGTCAACTACCAAAACCATTGCATTTATCGAAGTGTGACATTTACGGGTGAAACGTCAAAATCTCGTGTCGAAAGTGACACTTTTGTGTCAAAATGACGACTCTATTGTAGCCTCCAAATAGTGGAGAGTTAATCAAACAAGCAAACATTACAACTGATCGATATTAAACACACAGGATTTTTTCTCAGAAATGTATTTAATGTTTAGCACCGTATTTGGAAGTTTTGATATGGGTTTTTGTTTGTAGAACCACCACCTTTTCCGCGATTGTCGCCATCTTGTTTTGTAAAACTCGAACAACCTTGGGCTTGTCTTATCTGGAAAAATGGGTTATTGATAGGGAAAAGGTTGTTTGGCGAGGCAATAAATTAATATATTTTTCGTTTGATGTTCGCCGCCCCCAAGAGCGTGGCGGTCCGGCTCCCGTGCCTCCACTTTCTAGCACCCGTGCAAGAAGGTTAAACGATTTAATTGGCATCGTCGACCTTTGTGATGACATTTTGGCAAGAAGTGTCGAACCTTCGGGCCCCCGAATTTTCTCCGATCGATTACGCAAGGATTAGAGAGCCGTGACCGGTCGAAAATGGGGGACCTGTTGTTTTCGCGACGCATTACCTCGGGACCTGAGCCTACGAATCCGATCGAAAATGGATATGACAAGTCGGCGTGAGTCAGCTCGATGGTCGCGAAAGAACCAAACGCTCGTAACGGTCGCCACCACTCTCACTCCGTCCATTCATCCTGGAGGTTTCGATTTCGTCGGACCTCTTCGCCAAGGCCGCGGGGTCCTGGGTCGGAGACGTCTCTGGTCGCACGTTTAAATGCCACGAGAGGGCGTGCTCCCGCGCCATCTTGGCCTCCCCTCCGGCGCCATTAACCGAGCGTAAACATGTCGCTAAAAGCGTTGTCGTGTTGAATTGTGCGTTTTTTATGCGTTCTATTTCGGGCGCCCCGATTAAACAACTCTTAAATTGAGCCTGATTAACATAAATTGCGGCGCGGTTCAACGTTCCGTTTGACGTTGGGCTCGCGGGTCAAATCCCGGATTAGCCGAAAAATCCGGGGATTAGTCGACCGACTCGCTCTGATTGGTTACATCACCGAGAAACAATCTTGACGTTCGCGACCTTGACGAAAAGTCGCCGGAGCGGCGCCCCCATCGGGATCGTCGACTGCCCCGCGTCCTACTTGTCGGCGCAAATTAAATTATCTCGACAGGCTTGTCTTGTGTCAATAGAAAGCGATGTGCACTTGTTGCGAGTTGAAACACGTGACCGCGCGGGGTTGTTTCCCCTCGAGGCGCCATCTTCGACGGCCGCCCAGTTGCACCGGCGAAGTAGGCCGCTCGGGCCGCCTCGGGCCCCCAGCTGATCGCTTTTACATCGCAGACAGCTGGGCTCGATGTGAAATCTATCAGCGTCGTTCTTTTGTTCGACACGAGTTTCTTCTCCCAGTGCTTATGCAAATCCGGCCGATGACCCGGAGGTTATGTTTCTGTTTTTTTTCTACCGCGACCTTGGGATCCACCCGTCACAATGTCGGTACCGTTGGGCCTCCCCTCCGGCGGCCATCTTGACGAAAATTCGGATTTCCTGTATCTATTTGGTAGGAAGGAAATGTGAATATCGTGAAACCGACATCCGGACTGGCCGCTGCATACTTAATTCATTTGTTGTGCAGTGCTGCCAACGCGATAACGGATTAGAGCGACGCTGACAGCATATGCTAATAAAGGTCGCCGCGTTGACATGTGTGGTACATGTGTATTTGTTCAGTGAAAATCACCATGTTTAGAAACGTCAAACGGATTCTTCTTGACAATATCTGAGATTTCTCGCGGTATGGGAACCGCCGATCCGATCACGTCGACGTTTAGAAAGTGTGGGCGGCTGATCCAATTGTATTATGTTATATTGGAGTTATTACAAGGAGGCCCGTGGCGAAAATTTCCAACAGATGAGATCTGAACGAACATAACGAAAGCCCCCAAGCGATGGCGTCGTTTAGACCCCGATTTATTACAAATGGCGGCAGAGGGGAGGCTGTAACAAGTGCAGTTGGCAACATTGCAAGAATTATCACAGCTAACTTCATGGAGTAGGTACTGGTTTTCATGAAGAGAACCAAATACTTTTGTTTACATATTATCAATTGTTTTACCAACACTAAATATTTGCCAGGAGATATAAAATTTTAAGCTTTCCAGACGAGACCGATAAAAAGAATTTAAAGTTAAACAAAGATATTCTGGAAGTGTAGTTTTTGCAAATGTCGGTGGAGTGACATGTCACAAAAGAGTGGGGAAACAAACACGAAGTTCCGGAGGAACTCAAGTGACAAAAGGAAGTTTGCACGCTAAAAACCACCTGCTCCAAGATTTTTTATAACCTTCAAAGGTTTCTGATTTCGCCTCGCTAGACTTCTGACACTCTAGGTCATCCAGTCTTCTGTGAAAACTTGCTCACTGCGGTTTTTGTTGTTGCTTAAGATAAACTGAATCATTTAGAGCAATTTCAGATCATCAACAAAGTGTCATTATTATTGTTTTACGAACGGGAATACAAAATGGCGTCAAAGGGGAGGTTTCCCGAAGTACCAAGATGGGGGGGGGGTCTCGTTGGCTACCAAAAATGGGGACACGGAGATCAGATACATTTGATAATTGTAACCGGAACTGTAATATCACGTTACATCATTATTATTTTTATTCACACATTACCAATTGTTTACTTTGTGGCCGTAAAATGTTTCTTGTGAAATATGCAGAATTGTGCGCCGTGTCCACAAAGGAGCAATAAAAAATTACGACAACAGTTAGATCATTCTTACGTGTTGCGGGTAAGGCGAGGTTTAAGCAAAAATGGCGGAGTAGGGGAGGCTGTCATTACTATGTAATAATAATAATAGTGCGAGACCGATTTCTGACGGATGTTTCATAATCAATCGATTTTATTTTTTTTGTCGCAGGGGGGGTAGAGAAAATGACACTTGACGAGAGTTTCCCTTTGTTTAATCAAACATGGCGGAGTAGGACAGTATTGTTTTTCGTACTAGAAATTACAACAAAATTTAGTCTAGTCGTCTTGTCATTAATAAGATTTGATAAACAAACGAAACACTTTTATATTTTCGCGATGAGGGTAACGAAAATGGCGTCTACTCAAAAATGGCGCTGTTGAAGAATAGGCATTACATCTTGTAATAGATGTTTTAATGGAATCTTCTTGTCGTTAATGAGATGCTATGACCAAACAAAAACACTTTGGTATTTTCGTCGAGAGTTACTGCAAATGGCGCTTGAGGGAGGGTTTCTGTACTTCTAAGGGGGGAAATGTCGCAGCAGAGGAATATTACTTTTTGGCAACCATTTCGCCCAAATTTAGACAAATCTTCTTCACTCAAGCAAACCGTTTTCGTGTTTGTCGCGGCGGGGATGGCCAAGATGGCGCCCTCGGAGAAGTTCTAGTCTCAAAGATGGCCGCTTTAGGGAAACCGTTTGTGTGAGTCACCGGTCCATGACATTGAAATCGGATGGTGGAATCGATCTCGACTGTCAATACCTGCCGATCGACCTCAGGAGTCGAACGGCTGTGGCATACAAATCGCAGCCAAGGCTGTCCAACCTAGCCCATATAGGGAAGTGAAAAATCAAGTTGGCGCCGCTCTGTTACACACACGCGCGCTCTCGCACACAACGTAAATAACACGGAATGTCCTTTTGTTTGGTCCGGCAAGGAAGGATATTGTCCTTATATGTAGGTGTTATTGGAAAGTTAAGGACGATGCGATTTTTTCTCGATGACGAACGGCCATCTCGACGTGTTTTTGTACCGACTGAGTCAGCGGCGGACAAGGTCCGATCTGGTACCTTTTTGGCGCGAAATTCGACTGTTCGGGGCCACTTTCACTGGCCGACGCTTCCTTATATGGCGACATCCGAGAACACCTTGACACGGACACTTGTCGCCGTCTTCGACCAGAATCAACTACGATTCGGTTTTGAATGACGTCCGATGGTTACGGAGCGCTTCCTGTGCCGTCCGGTTGCGGTTCTTCTGCTGATTAACACTGGAAATGACGAAAGCGGAGGAATTCCGCGAACGAAAACGAAAAACGACACATTTTTGCACACTTTGCCTTCTTGCAAAAGCTTCTCTATCCAGCTTTTAGCTTTTAGTTTCTTCACACTTTGCTCTCAAAAGCAACTACATATCTATATTTCTTGGTGATTCCACTATTTTCTTCCCCCTAATACATAGTAATTATCTAAGTTTCTTGATAACCCCCCTTGCTTTGCGATCCCTTTCTTCCTTCATTTCTTCTTCCAAGAACTGTGAAAAGCCCAAATGGAGTATGCAACTTCTAACTCCAACGTTCTCTCCTTTCCTAAGAGCAATTGTCTAACTTTCTTGATGATCCTCAGCACACCAATGCCTTGAAACTTCTTTCTTCCTCCATTCCAATTGGAGTACGCAACTTCTAAGTTTAACGTTTTCTCTCCTCCTAAGAGCAACTATCTAACATTCTTGATGACCCCCAACTAATGCCTTGAGATCCTTTCTTCTTTCATTTCTTCCTCCAAGAAGTGTTCAAACCCCAAAATTATGGGTGCAACTCCTAACGCCACCGTTCTCTCCTTTCCTAACAACAATTGTCTACTTTCTTGGTGATCTCCAGCACTCCTATGCCTTGAGATTCCTTTCTCCCTTCATTTCTTCCTCCAAGAACTACGCAAATCCAAAATGAAGTACGCACCTTTTATACCTTCTCTGCTCCCAAGAGCAACTATCTAACTTTCTTGTTGCTCCCCAGCACGCCAACGCCGTTCGCCTCCAAGCCGTCGACTACGTCGAGAAGAAAACGATGAAGAAGATCATGACGCGCTCCGTGACCGGTAACTTGGCCCACGCCCAAAAGCTTGTCAATATCGCCGAGGTAAAGTACATCTGGTCGGCCAAACCCCAAACCTTCTTCGCCCGAGACAATGTGAGCAACTTCATCCACTGGTGCCGCAACTCCCTCCAGATCATCGAGTGCCTCCTGTTTGAGTCCGACGACTTGATCATGCGCAAGAACGAGAAGCACGTCATTTTGTGCCTGCTGGAGGTTGGCAGGAGGGCGGCCAAGTGAGTACCACTGGATAAACCTTAAGGTCCAAACTCACACTCGCGTTCAGGTTCGGAATGCTGGCGCCGATGCTGGTCCAGATGGAGAGGCAGATCGACCGCGAGATCGCCGCCGACCAGAAGAAGATGGGCTACAACGAAGGCCTCCAAGACCAAGGAGGCCTCGACGACGACGACAGCGATATGGAGGACGAGGAACCGGTGCTGATGTACGGACCGGTGCCGCAGATCGTCACCAACGACCTGAAGAGTCTCGACGAGATGGTGAGTCACATTTTTTTGACAGCTGTCGTAACAATGACGTGTCGGTAAAGCAGTACTCTGTCACCCGTTATATCTGTTTGGGGGATGCGGTGGCGAACGCCGCCGCCGTCTCCGATCGATTCATTAATGCAGACAGCGAAATTCCCAGATGGGGCGGCGACCCGATAACGTCATAAGCCCAACTGACACGTTCGACTGTTTAATTACGTAATTATACAATCCACGTAGCCACACGTGATAAATGCTATTTCGTGTTGTTCTCTCTGATTATGAGTGATATTACGTCAAGTCGAGATAATGGATGTTGCCGTTGCCGGTGGCGGCGCATTTTTGCACTTTGCAAGGAAACTCGAGGCACGGTTCGCTAATGAGGTTAGGTTGTGTGCGCTATTGACCCCGAATGTCCAACGGGGACGGCTTATCGTAGACGTGTGCGCTGCACTTCCGGATCGTCGAGATAATGGAAATGTTCCAACTACGACAGGAGATTGCCTCGATGTGGGGGGTCGAAAGATGACCCAAAAAAACTAGTCGAGAATCTCGAAACACGAAACGAAAAGAACACTTACGAGATAAGTGTGTACATCGAAGCTCCGCCCACATTCTCTTCATATAGTAACTGTTAGAGCAAAAAAGGCAACGAATAAAATTGAGATAAAAAGAAAAACAATGTAAATTAACGCTAATAGGGTTGACAGAAAGTGAAAAAACTGGATTGGAGAACATGTGACGTCAGGTTGTCCTATGAGATTTCAGTGCGAATCGTAGCTCCGCCCATTTACATACTTTCTACATGAAACAATATAACAAATTAAAATAACTGGATGAGTTTGTAAGATTCACTGTGTCAAAATGATACAGGAGCGGCCATCTTTAATGGTGGCAGCGTTGTCAAAAGAGGAAATAAAAATTACTGCAGCGCTTATGGATTTCCTGTTAGTCATTAAAGACGGCGTCGAAGTGTCTGGTGATAATGCGTGACACTCCCTTTCGATATCAGCGCCCTCATCTCGAAACGTCAATGGTGAAAATTGCCATTTCCCATGATGATTAATCGCGTCCTCCTTGCATCGTTAGTTGAGTAGGCTTCACCAATTAAAAAAAAAAGAACAAAGACAAACAAGTCGTTACGAACGAAATATCCCTGAAAGCGGATCAAGCCCGGTTGTGGTACATACCTACGCGCGATCGTCGATTTTTCCCCGGCCGTCTAGATCGACCATCGCGATTAGATCGAAAAAGGCGACCGCACACGTACAGGAATCCTGCACGTTGCGAAATCATATTGCAAATGCACGGCTCGCTGGGATAGGTACGTATTTAATAAATTAAAACTCGCTTTCACTTAGATCGTGCACATCATTAGAGACGTGTAGTATATTTTATTAATTCGATGCGGCGATACGATCGCACGCTATGGGAAAAATCGAATTTTCCTATTACGGCACTGGTGAAAGTAGTACCGCATTGCAAAAATCGAACCGGGGCCGAAACTGTCCACGGGGTGCCGATCTCGAAGCCCCGGGGAGGAATCGAGTCGGTATGTGCGGCGAATCGGGTGGTACCGAAATGGCACTACATCGACGGGGTGATTATTTTTAGACCTGGGGGATGATTCGGGTTCGCAAGTGCCTAGGTTTGGATGGTCCAAGGACAGTACCTCGTGGTACTTCGGGCCGAAGTGGGGCTAAATGGACGAGGTGCTTATTTTGGGCCCCCAAGGACGATTCGGGTTCGTAAGTGCCGCAGATCGGATGGTGCAGGGGCAGTACCTGGTGGTTCTTTGGACTGAAATGGCACTATACCGACGGGGTGATTATTTTGGGACCTCGGGGATAATTCGGGTTCGTAAGTGGCGCAGATTGTGTGGTGCGGGGGCAGTACCTCGTGGTACTTCGGTCCGGAGTAGCGCTGGACCCACGGTACGACACCTCGTTCGAGCGGATTTCGGCCGAGAAGTGTACTGAAGCCGGTCCTGCGAAAATCCGACCTCGGTGCGGCGATAAAAAACGAAAAAACCTCATTATGGGGCAGCACGTAGGTGAAATATGGTATGCCGTGGAATTATCATTGAAAGTAACAAGTGTAGGCATACTTATGCTTACGTACGACAGAAGTGGACGTTATTAATCGGCCAGGTAACGATTTTACCGTCGAACAAGAAGAATTTATGCGTGGGACTGGTCCGCCACGCCAACAATGACAGAACCTGTCGATTCGGGCTGGTTCCAATTTTATACATAAACACAGATTGGGATCACGGATTTTTGATTTAATTCGTGAAATGCGAAGAAAATCGATCAATCAAATCAAGATTGACAGCGATACAGATGACGGGTTGTGGTGGGATCACGTGACAAGTAGCCTACATGACTTCCTGAACGTAGACCAGCAAATATAACTATTTTGATGAGAAATAATCTGATAATAGTCAGATAAAGTTTAAGCCGCACTTAGCTCTATAGATCATTATATTCATCTAATCATTCATTGTTTTCCGAAAATATGACATTAACGTAGAGGTTAATATACTTACGTTTGAATTCAAAAGTACAGGGTGGGTTAAAAATGTGTCATTTTTGTATCTTGTATTTTGTCTTTTCTTCGTTGTCAGTCATTCCAAAAATGATCTCCTTTTGTTGTTATTTTTTAATTTCAACGCAAAAAGTGAGGTTAGCTTTCATGAGCTGATCCGTAATGTGTAATCCGTGGTGCGTTCACAATCGACCCTTCAACGCCTACTTTGAGGTGAAATTTAAAAAAGCACACGATATTTAACCATAACGCAACAACCCAATCCGTCCTACATTTAAAACTAAAAATTCAAAATTGTAACAAAGGTTTTTTTTTTAATTTTTGATTATTATTTTACTGTCTTTCTTCACCTTCATTTTGATTTCTTAGCATTTTTCTCTGATGTTCTAGGTCAACTTTGGAACATTTTCAAGTTTTATTTAACTTCCTTTTTTATTTCTCATATTGAACAATTTACGTTTTTCACTGTTTTATACCATTTTCACAATCTTTTTAAGATTTAATTAAAAAAATCTCTTTCAAAATAATCAAATCTACACCAAAAGAAATTATGAATAAACAAATGGGAACTAACAAAATTGCAAACTTTTGAAAATTCTTGAGGCTTTTCGTAAAATCTTTTCCAAAATGATTTAATAAACAAAGTGCAATTTCTTGTGATTCATACTTTCTCAACCTTTTAAAGAATCTATAAAAGACTTTGGATAATAAATTGAAAAGTTGAAATCATTCTTTTCAAAATTTTTTTGATTTTGTGTATTTTTCTTTTTGCTTGTTAGTTCTACCATCTCTTCTTTACTGTTTTATTGGTCATTTCCTAGAAAGAAGCCTTGGCAATTGTTATACTTATTT
Organism: Tenebrio molitor; assembly: GCF_963966145.1. Classification (NCBI taxonomy): domain Eukaryota; kingdom Metazoa; phylum Arthropoda; class Insecta; order Coleoptera; family Tenebrionidae; genus Tenebrio; species Tenebrio molitor. The sequence continues at coordinate 5,486,713 of NC_091049.1, forward strand.
TTCAAAATGTTCTTCCACTTCCTCGTATTTGAAAATTTCTGTTTTAATTTCTTTTTCATTCAATTTCAAGACCTCTAATATTGGATGTTCTAAAATTTCCCGTCAAAGTTGGCGTTGAAGAGTTGATTGTGAACGCACCACGGATTACTGTGATGAAACTGTTTAAATCTAACCTCACTTCTTGCGTTTTTTGTGTTTTGAATCTGCAAGTTGCGAAGATAACTTGAGATTCATCCAGTAGATTTGATCTTTGTTTTTAGAATTTTTTAGCCATGTCACTGTCTAGCTCATAATTACTTTTTTTCAAAACTACTCCAGATTTATCAAATTGATTACAATTCTGTTTTTTTTATCTGGGATTATTTTTTTTTAATCAATGTCAATGTCAACTTGACAAATAAAACAACGTTTCCAAGCTAATAATAATAAACGATTTAATTACGATGACATTGTACAGAATAATAAACAAGACTCTCATCTCATTTATCTTCATCTCGTTCGCTGATTTATCACTATCAAATGTATTTTTTATCGATTTCTCAGAATACGTGAAAAATCTTTAAAGATTCGGAAAAACCGATTCGATCTACAAATTCCGATTTGATCTCAGCAATTTAATCTTCGCTTTCTCGGAACGTCGCAGAATCCTCAAACCCAAGCCTCCGGTCAGCGGCTCGACTCCGGACGAATCCGGAACGTCCGGTCATTTCCACGGCCTTCTCGATTGCTAATTAGGCAACCAATTTCGGGCGGCATTATTCATTACAGATCCCAATCTCGAAATGGACAATGGACCGGACTCGGCGCGTAGGTGCTAAGTGAGCAGATGATTGCGTTCTTCCATTTACTGCCGCTAATTGCTCGGCGGCGGCGGGCCCAGCACCGCCCCTTCGAAAAAAAAACCCGACACGATTGCATCACGGTGGCTCGTTCCCACACGTTTTTTCCTTGCTGCTTTTGTCCCTCCCAAAGTCAAAAGTGCACGACGAACGTGAACCACCATTCGATTGTCTCACCAGAAACAATGGCCTAACTGTTCCTGGCAGTGTGACATGTCGCGGGGGCCCTCGTGTACACCTCTTGTCGTCTACTGTTTCCGTTTCGGTAAAAGTGAAACCACGTTTCGTCGATTAATTAATTAATTGGCGACGGCCGCACCGACGACTCCCGTTCCACCAGCCCCTGATTGGTTCCGACTCGTTTTTGTTCTTCCAGGGCCGTTTTCGGGCGGGATCTTTCCGGCACCAATTAGTCATGTGGTTAATTTAAAAGGAGTTCGGAGCGTTTCGCGCTTTTATTGTATTTAAATGCGGCGCTAATTTAGAAATAGCGATCGTGTGAGAGCCGTTGCAATAGCCATGGGAACTTTCCCGGTGGATGCGAAAAAAATTAAACCGGCATAATGGAGAAGAAATCGAAATTAAATGGGAAAAGCGAACGCGATTGCTGAATCATCGATTTCGGTTGCGTTATTTTGCGAAACAATAAGACGATAAGGAATGTTGCGTAGCCACCACATTCAATTTGGAAATTAATAGGACAATAACCAAGTTTTATTGAAATACCAAAGATCTTAGTTTGTGAGTTAGGCAACCAAATATACTCCGTCCGGAGAATGAAGGCGAACTTAATTAAATCTAACCACACATGACATCAATTAATGAACGGAATTAATGAAATAATTAAATTATGACTCATTTTATACACTACCAATTGTATTCAGTTCTGTTGTTGTTCTGTAGAGATTGAAAGTGTCAAAAGGTTGCTTAATGCTAGATCTACTTATAAATTATAGAGATTTATATTTAATTCAAGTCTTTAATCTCTGCGATTACTAATCACTGCACGTAATTTTATGTAAATTGTGTCACAACTTCAATGTCAATGTCGATACTGAGAAGTTGCAAAATGTTAAAGACATCATTGAACTTTATTCTAACTTGGCAAAATGCAACAGCGTCGATTCTTTGTAATGCTTGGTAATAAACAATCGCTCAGGACTATAAATTTTAAACGTCAACGATATATTAGGTAATTCTGTTAATTTAGCAACAACTTGAAGTATTAAACAATTAATTTTTATCTGTAAAAGTACTGAAGTAATGTGGTGTTAAAAGGTTTTGCATCTAGAGTAATCTGTCAAAATATTTTTCGTCAAAGTTGTAAATGTCAAATGTCACAAATTCAGAACTGTTGAAAGTAAGACATCGGCCATATTACAAATTGACTCATTTAGATTTAGTAAAAAGATAAACAAATATTTAATTAATATGAAGAGGTTTCAGGTAATGGAGATTCTACATCCTTTATTGCTTCACTCCATATACTTTTACTTTTTTCATTTACATTCTAAACTCATGAAAAATACCAAAAAAAAAGTTGCAGTTAATACATACCTACTTGATGAAAAGCAATAATTCATAGTTGAGAATTATAAATTATCGTAGATTTGTTAATTTGACACCAATAAAACGTCATCAAGTAGATAATAAAAATTGTGTATGTGACTATGACTAGATGGACGTGCAGTGAAAAAAATGTCTGCATTTTTCATGTCTTTGGTTGAAGATGTAAATGTCAAGTGTCACAAATTGAAAACTGTCAAAAATATTTTTTAATTTAGTTTGTTTTTTAAAACTGAATGACGAACAGAATTATGCAAAAATTCGACTTCCATCATCTTGCGAATTGATTCCTTTAGGTTTATTTGTCTGCTCCTACACACTAATTCTGACTTAATAATGTTCTTGAAAAGGGAAAAGAATTTATAACTGTATAAATAAATATTTAACTAAAATCGAGAGGTTGCAGAGTCTTAAAAAAGCAAGACTAGGTAAGTTTCTCTATTTGGCAATTAATAAGTACAGAATTATTATAAATGTTTTTAACATGATAGTGTGTTGTGGAAATTTTCCACTTACAATACATAATGGTCCCATACTACAGCGTGATCAACAATGACTGAGTCTGTTGGCAATGAAACAATTGAAAATACTGGTGATTTTTGTCTAGTAATTGGCACTGACCACGCACTGACCGGATTTTTTAACTTGAGATGACATTAAAAACATTCTTGGTTATGCAGGTTATGTTTATACTATTACAAAAAAGAACCTTCGTTGGTAAATTTTAAATTTGCCAAATTTCATTGTTACCAACAGACTCAGTCATTCTTGATCACCCCGTATTAAAGGGGCTTCCAAAGTCGAGTTCATTAATTAGATAAAAAGCAAGATTGGCAGATCATATTTTAGTATTTTTTGCTTTATATGGTTGGCAACACGCAGTTTTGATCTTTGTCCGGGGGAACATTTACGCAAATTTTATATGTTGAGAGTTACACCAATCATTTGTTTTTCGTTTTTGATAACAGTATGATAGATTTGTCCCCACAACACAACTTACACCACTCAAATTTGGAAAGTGTACACTCGGGAGTGCACAAATAGTATAATGACCTCAAGTACAGTCAGTTAAAAAAAAAACGGGAACTGTCAGAATAAAATTGACACATTTTTACAATTTTTTCAGTGTGAAACCTTCTTACGAGAGATAGGTTAGAATTATGGTCAGAATTCAATGACATTTTTAAAAATTATTTGATATACATGGTCTGTTTTTTTTTATCAAAACGACCTGTTGATTTAGGTTTGCAATAATAAAAGTTTACTAAACTTGTGTACAATGTTGCCAGCTCTATTTTGGGTGTAAATTGCGGCGTTGGTGGTTCTTTGATAAAAAAAAACAGATTATAGGAATTGTCAAGTAGACAATTAATTGACAAATGGACAAAACCAAATTTACATTAGGAAAATTTTCATTTCCCGTTTTTTTGCAACCAACTGTAGGTACACAATGCAATTTAAAACAAACAAATTGTCGCAAATATTGATTAATAACCAAGTAGTCTTCAAAAGCACTTTTTTGGTGGCCTCAGATCATCGTAATTGACACTTTGAAAAATGGTGAAGAATGAAAACTGCAAAGTGACAAGTGCGACCTGTCAAGTTGTCAAATTTGTGAAGGCAAAGAGGTGGCAAATTTAAACGTATAAATCACGGCCAATAACTGTATAATGTCACGCAGTCGTATAAAATTGATTTTTACCCGTGAAAGGAATGATTAAAAGGAACGTGTGATTAGAAAATGTTCTACGGAGAGGAAACTGTGTAAATATTTTCCTGCCATTGAGTGAATCTGTACTTAAATGTCAAATGTCACAAATAATTATTAGAAGTGTGTCGTCAAAAATATGGCGATCGCCATCTTGCGAATGAATCTCTTTACTTAACCTCATTTAAAAAATCAATTTTGAAATGCGAATTTTGTAAATTTATGTTTGATTTCTCGTTGAATGATGTCAGAACCGGCGTGCACAAATCAATCTCCAACACATGCTACGGTGATAGTAGCACATCCAGTACAGCGTTTATTAAATATGTCCAAATGTTTGGAATTAATTACTCTTCCTTTTTCTCTTTTTACAAACTGTCATGAACGCTTTCACTTCGATACTTTGAGCCCTGCCTTCAACAAATAATACCAAAGTATCTCTAAAAACGAACGAATCTTCAGTAGAAACTCTATTTGACACTGTACATATTTGTCCAACCTACATGTTCACTTTTAACAGTGGTAATTTTTCCATTTTTCACATCTACATATTTCTACCCAAAGAATTAACTTTCCTGTACGCTTATACAGTTGTGAAACATTTATAAATCAAAAAGAAATCAATTTACAAAACAATTTCTTCCACACTCGACTGACTCTGTTTGTCTCGTTCCAGGTGCGAGACTTGGTGGCTAAGTGCACGTGTCCGACCCAGTTCCCCATGATCCGAGTCTCGGAGGGCAAGTACAGGATCGGCGACACCAAAGTGTTAATTTTCGTGAGGGTGAGTGTCCTTCGAGGGCGTCACCTCGAGATCTTTGAACTTGAACACAATAGAGGCGGCGTCTGTTTGCATACACGTTCACAAGTTTGCTTTTGAAATGTTAAGTGGCTCTTTGTAAGTAGCCTTGTAACGATTTGTCGAACGAAAACGCGAACGTGACTCCGCCGCCAACTACCGGAGTTGTCCCCCTTTACTCGAACCCGCGATTTGCAGATACTCCGCAACCACGTGATGGTGCGCGTGGGGGGCGGCTGGGACACCCTGTCCCACTACCTCGACAAGCACGACCCCTGCAGGTGTCGCTCGCAGCACAGGTCGACCCAGGGGGCCCGTCTGGTCAACAAACCCGGAGCCGCGGACCTTCACGGTTCCCACGTCTACTACGACAGGTGGGTACCCGCTCCTCCACCCTTTGCGGAGAGTCAAGAGTTGGTGTTTTAGGGCTACGGGTCCTGCGTCTCTGGGAAGCCACGCGTACAACAACTCGCCCTACTCGCTGGGACCTCCGATGAACGCGCTGAACCGCTCCAGGTCCCGCTCGCCTTCGCACTTGAACGAGAGACGCTCGGTCAGTCCCAATTTCCCGCGCAAGTCTCTGGTGCCGCCGTCGTCCAGGTCCAGGAGTCCCACTCCCAACTTCACGTCGACCCACCAGACCAGGCTGTCGACGAACAAGAGTCCCAAATTGTCGACCCCACCGTCGACTTCACCCGTCCACCAAGCTAAATACGCCAACGCAAAGAGTCACACCCAGCACATCACCTCCATACAGATCCCCGTCGAGACCAGGAACCTCAAGTCCGAGGCGTCCCTGCAAGTCAACGAGGACCAAAGCGACACCACCTCCGAAGTGTCGGATGAAGGCTACAGGAGCCTGGGGGCCGTCCAGGACAAGTCGAAGAAGAGAACGTCGTTGTACAGTCAAGATTCTGTCGAGGATGCGGAAGACAATGGTGAGTCGAGGACTGACTCATCGTCTCGACGTCTTCTTCACACCGATTGTTGTTTTGCAGAGCATCAGATCGACGGCATCGACGAAACCAACAACTTCGGCCTCAGGAAGACGCACTTCTCGAACAGGATCTACGAAGAGACGAGCCCCAAGCTCAAACAGACCATCGTGGAGCCCAGACCGAAATCGCGCGAGAAGAGCATGGAGAGGATTCCGCCGCCCAAGTCGGCCTCCCCGAAGAAGTCCCCCAGGTCTGGCACGTGGAACGGCCGCGCCAAGCAAACCCGCCCCTCGTTGGCCTTGGACACCTTCAGTCCGCCCCTGCCCCGAAACAACAACACTCGAAGGAGCGTCACGCCGCAACCCCCCTCGCGACGCTTCTCCTCCGCGACCACCTCCCCCACTAAGGGCAGTCTCAAGGAGGAACTGATGAACACGGTGTCGCGCCACGACGACGACGCCATCATCGTCGAACAGGTCCAGCAGCTGCTGAAGCAGTACGGCAGCATGAGCAGAATCGACTGCGACGACGTTGGCGCCAGATTCGTCAGGGGCGGCGACCGCATGTCGTACAGGAGTCCCCGGAAGGACTCCAGAGCCGATACCAACATATCGAGAATCCCGGCTCCGGTGCTGTAATCCCGCGGGAACCGTCGGTTCGGTGCTACAGATTTTTCTACGAAGTCGTATACACACCTAGGCAGGGTAGATTTTTAAACTCATTTGTTTTGATAAACCTCCAATCACCGTTCTAGACCAGAGCTGTAAGGTTTCTTGTTTTTTGGTGCTACGTATTCACTAATTTTTAACGTTCTCTTTTGTACAGGAAATTTACAAGTGATTGTGATTCTTTCAAATTTTTACGACGGTTGTTGTTACGTTTTCCGATAATTTACGAGAAAAATGAGAGATGCTCAATTTTTAAATGAATGTTGATGGATAGGGACAGTGGCGGCGTGACGGGAACGCCACTGCGAATTTTTTTAGGAAGCTACAATTACGAGATTGATGTAATCTTAGACTAGACTCCGTACGTGCATTATAAACACCTCGTATAACACTAATATATTTAGTGCATGATTTTAACAATTATTGGCAACTAGGTCTAATCCTTGTTAGATTAATTTTTGTATAGAAAAGACACATTTTTAATAACCAAACCATTAACTTGACTATTTTATTCGTACTATTTAATTTTTTAATAAAACTAATTTTTTTATTTTATTTTTTGTTGCACTCGCCTAACCCCCATGATTGGCTCCCGATGTCACCTCACACTATTCGGTGCTTCGTTCCCGACAATATTCCAAACTGTATGCTTTTTTATAAACAAATAAAACCGTAGATTTTACTTGTTGTAATCCTTTACAACAACCCCAAACCTGTCGTGACCTTGATTTTGACAGCGCCATCTGCGAGCCGCCGAATTAACTCCGCAGTCCACTCGATTATTTTTTACTCGTTTGAAGCATCAAGTGGGCTTTGATCCAAAACATCTGAACCTTTTGACAATCGGACGCATCAAATTTGACGTACCTGGCCAAAATGACAGATCCAGTTTTCCACGACATCTCAGTTCCCGACCTCTTCCTCTTCGCCGTCTTGTTCTACATCGCCGCCCTCTGCTTGCGTAAGTCCCCCGAGTACAGACATTCTCACTTTTGACCAGTTTTGTGCATTCGACGCTGCGTCCAATTCGGCGTGTTGTGTCCCTTCTCCCCCAGCTTGATCCACTGTTGTTTCATCCCCCAACACGCCCACCCCGCCGTCTGCACGACCTGCTCGATGCTCAAGACCCCCACGCACCCGTACTGCTGCCAAAGAAGGCACAACCTCTACGTAAGAATCTACTGGTAGATTTCCAGAACCGGATCTAGTGACAGTTTCAGGAGTCTTGCGACTGCCCCCGTGTCACTGTCGAGTGTTTCAAACCGGAGTGCGCGTTGACGTGTTGTTGTTGCCGCTTTTCGACGCTAAACGAACCAGATGAGAGGTTTTAATAAATCACCCCCAAACTGTCCTCACCCCTTACTTTATTTTCTTAAATGTACAGAAACATTGAACCCGTTTGTTGTTCGCAGTACTAGGTTCGCTTTCAGTTTGATATCTTCGACTCTGTCGTAAGACGTGAAGAATTTGAACTTTCGGAGGGTCATTGCGAGCAGCGACTTCATGCTCATCATGGCGTACTTAGGTCCGATGCAGTTTCTGGAGCCTCCCGCGAAGGGTATGAAGGTGAAAGGGTGGCGCGTCGACGAAGTCGAGAGGAATCTATCGGGTTCGAATTTTAAGGGGTCGGGCCAATACTTGGGGTCCCTGTGGACTCGCATGAACCCCAAAGCAACCGACGATCCCTTCGGTAGCACCAGATCATCTAAAAATACAACTTTTACAAAAGCTCGACGACAATCGACGCCTAAAAACCTTCGAGGGGCAGATCTTCCGTCAGGTCTCTCACAGAGATCGCCCCTACTGGAAACAACCTCAAACTCTCTTTAATCACTCGCTCTGTGTACTCGAGAAGAGGCAAATCTTGCGGCTGCACCAGTCGTTCGAGACCTACAACGTTCACGATTTCTTCGTACACTTTCTCCTGGACGTCTGGGTGCATCCCCAGCAATAGCAACGTGAAGCTGATGGAGGAGGCAGTGGTGTCGGAGCCCTACAACAGATTCGACGGACAAAAATCACTCAAATATTTGTGAGACAAAGTTTACCGCCACCATGAACGTGTTGACTTCGTCGCGAATTTCTTCGTCTGTGAGTTTGTTATCTCCGGTGGAGAATTCGATCAGCAAGTCCAAGAAAGCTTTGCGTTTGTTGGAGGGTTGCTGGACGTTTTGCTCGAAAGCCAATCGTTTTTCTTTGACCACCTGTCCAGAGTGTTTTTAGTATTCGGTCAGTGAATGATGGACACTCACGTTTTCGGTGAAGGTGTTGAATTTTTTCAGGAGTTGGCGTTCGTCCTGGCACAGTTTCGTCCATCGAAAAATGAAGTCGAAGTGGTACCAGAACACGAACATCCTCAAGAACATGATTTCCATCAACCTGTCGAGGGTTTCGCAAATAAAAAGTTATGCCATTCGGATTAAAAGTGCAGTTATTCCAGTGGGTCGGCTACGCTACGCTTTGCCTCGTTATGCAAACAAATTGTCCGTCAAAAAAGTACCACTTTTAATCCTTATAACACACTGTATTATTGTTGTTGAATAATTCTGTCACTTTTCATTAAAATTTAATCATTCTTAATTATTGGAAATAATGTATTTTTTTACTCATCCAGTTCTGTAAAACAAGTTTGGAAGGCCATAATACAGAGTGATTTACGAGGAATAATGAGCCCGACGGAATAGAAAATGCAACCCACAATACATTGCAACAAAGTCGGACATCGAAGCGGTAAATGTCCGGGTTTTTCTCCTGATGAATTGCGGGTTGCATTTTCTATTCCGTCAGGCTCATTATTCCTCGTAAATCAGCCTGTATACAAGGTGTCTGAGCTAAGACTTTTGAACTTAATATCTCGGTTATTTGCTAACGGATTTTTATGAAATATCGGGCCTTCAAGTAAATATATATTTAGAGTAGGCGTAGGCCACATTCTAATTCTGTTAACAGTGTAAAGATAATTTTTGTAGGTAACCAATTATTCTCTGAAGGTTCACAGGTTGCATAGTAAGCTTTTTCCCAATTACATATTGTCATATTCCGTGGAGGGCGAATAGGGAGAATGCACTACAAAAATTAAATAGTAGTTTATTTGACGAATAGTAGTAGTAGTTTATTTCACTCGCGTTTTAAAATGGTCCACGCGTGCCAAAAAAGGCCCAATTTACACACGAACGAGTTGAATACAACGTTTTTTTGTTCGACGAGCCCCTTAAAAGCTCCAAATCGCTTAAAACCTTTAAAATTAGCTTGACGTTTCGTTTTGACAAGTTGTGACATTTATCAAAATCCGTTCACATAGGAGAAAATTCTCAAATTCTGACAGTGTCGAACAAAAAAATATTTTCTAACCTAATTTTATTTCGTTAAAATGTCAGACGTTTCTTGTGTCATTTTCTACGCTGGGAAAATGTTGCTAACAATTGAATTTCATAGATTGCTCTCAAGTTGCTCTAAATATAAATTTATTTGAAGGCCCGTTATAAAATGCAGATATTAAAAATATCCGTAAAGTTGGTTGCATAACAACACTTAAAATCAAATGGCAAGAGTTGTAGTTTAAATAAATATTTCCTTCTAAAGCTTTCTCAAAAATTTCTTTAGATTTTCTTCAAGTGGGTGTTTCGTCTGTCAAATAAAATAAAAAAAGACATACGTTATAAATAGGAAGGCGACTTTGATGATGATTTCTTTGACACAGTATATAAATATATTATAGGTACATATTTTGAATAAATGAAAATTGAATGGAAGAGACAAAATTTTGCAATTCACGTAAATGTTTGTCGTAGGAATGTTGCAAAAATACAGGTACAGTTGGTTGCCAAAAAAACGGGAAACGAAAATTTTCCTAATGTAAATTTAATTTTGTTCATTTGTCAATTAATTGTCTACTTTACAATACCTGTCAAATAATTTGAAAAAATGTCATTGAATTTTGACCATAATTCTAACCTCTCTCTCGTAAGAAAGTTTCGCATTATTCTTTCCGGTTTTTTTTGCAACCGACTGTAACCATTTTTTCAGCAAGTTTATCAGAATTTTCTCCCTCCAAGTATGATATCTGTAAATTCTGACAAAAACGACGATATTTTGATGCTTTGAAGATATTTTTTAAATACAATAGAAAAATTAATTGTTTTAATAAAGTCAAAAAGAAATCCAATACTTATTTTTGAAATTATTATTCAGTTCTCGAAAATAAGCTTGAAGGACCACAATATACAGTATGTCTAAAAAAACTGGCAACTACAAAGTCACCATTGAATTTATACTGTATCTCTTTTTTATCTGTCAAATGTCATATTTTATTCGTTCAACTGTATTACTTATCTTTTGTGTCCTCGTCCGCCGCGCGACTTCCTTTTCTATTTTGAATTTGTCTTTTTTTTTGGGAAACGAGGTGAGGTCCGAGGGAACGGTCCCGCCGATCGTGGGCGGCGTAGAAGATTAGCGTCGAGGACGATATCGGATTTCGCTTTCGGTTACCCCCTTTTTTTAATTTTGTTTTTGAATTCAGTTTACTTGTCGAGAGTTTTTCCTTTTTTTTATCGCGGCGAGGGCAGAAACCTTTTTTTTTGTTGAAAATAATCAGATTTGTACATGTGCAGAACTGAGTGAAAATACAGGCTTATTCTAAATGATTGTAGTCGAAGTTGGCGTGAAAACTGAATATAAAATTTATGGTTTCCGCTCCACATAAAAAAATCATCAAAATGATGTGTTAAATTGGGTGCAAAACAACTCAATATTTTTAAAATTGATTGTAGAACAACTCAATATTTCTGGATTCAATCGTTAATTTAAAAAATTAATAAATAAAATTCTCATCACCGCCCTTTCCACCTAAAAAATGACAGTGACAGCGACACAACTGACAGTTCACATGAAAGCGGCAAAAACGTAATAACATGGGCATGGCCTACTTCGACTACAATAATTTAGAATAACCCTGTACATCTTTTTATTAAATCACTCGGAGGTTTCCTTTCTCCCGGTTATCACCACCCTCCCCCATATTTTTGGTTGTACTCTCGAGCAGTCTCCAGTGGATTTCGACCCGGAGTCAGTTAAATCGTTATTTTGGGACAATTTCACCAAAAGGGAAAATAAATAGCGTAACATTTTTTAAATTATTCACTTTTTCAAAAGAAGCTTCAAGGAGCATAACGTATTTTTTGAATCACCATAATATATTTTCCAAATCTTCGTCTTGTTTTTCTCTCGTTTCGTACAATGAATTGTAAAAAAACCAGTTTGGTAATCAATAAAATTTAATTACTCTTGAAAATATTGGAGACGTTGGTCAAGGATATCATCATGCTTGTGGAGAAAATCCAAGCGATTTCTTGTTCTCAAGTCTGTTCTAAATTATAAAATGCACACCACACATGAACACAACCAGATTTTTTTTGTGTTCTTTGGTAAATAATGATAGTGACCTCCTTCATGTACGAGAACTAAATGCTACCACCACAGAAACATAATTAGCCAAAATAAATGAATGCTCTCAACCGTTGTACAGGATTATTACAAATTAATTATTGTAGTCGAAGCAGGCCATGCCCATGTTATGAAATTTTTGCCGCTTTCATGTGAACTGTCAATTTTTGTCGCTGTCACTGTCATTTTTTAGGTGAAAAGTGCGGTGATGAGAATTTTGTTTATTTATTTTTTTAAATTAACGATTGAATCCAAAAATATTGAGTTGTTTTGCACGGTGTGTACTCACTCATTCACATTTTGATGTTTTTTATATGGAGCGGCAACCATACATTTTACATTCAATTTTTACGCCTACTTGGACTACAATCATTTATAACAACCTGTATAATCACAAAACACTGTCTTAGCTTTTACCCAAACGAACAATATTGAAATACACCACAGACAACGATCTGATTATAATATAAAACCTTAACATACCTATCAATCCACTTGGAAAAAACCGAATCGGCAGTGTGTCCATTCACCTTGACACCCATCGCGCTCTCTACGATTTAAAAAAAAATACAAGAGACTCCACAGTCGTACCTCACTAGTCCTTACCGCAGATTATGTTTAGAGTAGTTTTGCTGACCACATGGAACACATCAAACTCCCCTTTCCCGACCAACTTGTCCAACTCCTCAACCATTATGGTAGATTGACTACCGAAAACTTCCACGAACCCATCCAAAACCCTCTGGTTGAAAGCTGGCGATATTATCTTGCGGTGACGCTTCCAGATGGATACTACAATCAATACCGTAGGTACCATTCTCTCCAAATTACAAGTTGTTTTTATATACCGGGAGCTGTGAAAAGTCCGTGTCCTCCTAGTGGTACTGCGTATCTGTAGAGGTACATCTTCGAAAGCGCCTTGGGACTGGTCAAAACTTTCTCCAAGTACTCGGGTTTGGAGACACCGTATATTAGTGTCGGTCCGTACCAGAATTTGAAGAGGTCCGGGTACGAATCGTATATTTTTGTGATGTTGTTATAGATCACTGGAAAATTTTGACGATTTTTGACAAGGGAAAAAATTGTCGGGGTGAGTGAGTACCGCTGCAGTTGCCCACGAAGTCTAGACAGTTGCCCAGGATGGGCAACCCCGGCGGTCCTGGTACTTTGCTGGCGAGTTTGTAGAGGTGGCGTCTGTTCCAGTGGTATTGCACGTACCAAATTAGAAAGATGCAGATTAGTGACGTGAACAAAGAGTTGTGAAGAGTCCATTCCGAAGCGGATTGGACGCTGGTCTTGGAGTCCATGGTCTAAAAATTATTGCGAAACGACGGAAGAAGTGAAAAAATTATATGTAGTTAAATGACCAGAATAAAATTGATATAGTTTCTGGAGGTTGTATTCGAAACATATTCATACATTTCCAAATAAACACAGAAGAAGATTGTGAAAACAAAAAAAAAAAAACTGGAGCAATAATGAAGACTTCTGCATGTCTAGCTACTAGACGCGAACTAGGAAGTAAAAACATTGTTTACATTACGTATGCGGTAGGCTAGATTTTACAGTGCAAGGTTTTTAGTAAAAAAAAAAAACGAGCCTTGTAAAATGCTTACCGTATTGTAACTATTAATATTTTTGGCCGACCACCCCTTACCCATTTGTAAGCAATATTTTTGCAAAACCTGTCAATAGACTGACATTAGAATGACATTTGTTAAATGAAATGAACACTGAACGGATCAATAGTAGCGGTATCTTGTCTTGGTATAAATGGACTTTGTTTATGACAAGCTAACAGTTTTTTTGGTGGTCCCTGAAAGCTTAAAATTTTCGTGTTAGTTTACACACAAATGAAACTCATTAATAATAATTCCAATAAAAAATTGTACAATTTTTATTAGACTGAAGTAATTATAGTTCATAAAAAAAGAAAAAAAAAGCCACAAAAAACATCAAGACAAGGCAAGTGTATCATTTTCTCCAGCCGAATTAAAGGAAAATTATTAACAAGAATAAAAACAATCATAAAATGGTCAAATTATGATCAAACTGAAGTCATTATAACTGATAAAATAAAAAATATATAGCCAATAAAAAATAATAGATTATATCAGTGAGTGAGTAGAAGTGAGTCCAAAGATTGAAAGCTAGACAAAGTCGAGGTATTAACAAATGTATCTATGTATTTTGCTTTGTAGTTTGTGCAGTCGCCTAAAAAAATTTTTTGTAATTTGCCTCCATTTTGATTCTCTAATAGACATATTAACGAACGCGACGTCATCATCTGGGATGTCCTTATAGCCATTATTTCACGGAACATTTTACGAAAATTTTTAGGTTGGCAAAGCTTGATCCGTCATGCGTGTCAGTTTAAATTACAAAATGTGCAAAGAATTATTTATCAGGATTTATCAGGCAACAAATTCGCGACCGTATTTTGGCAATTTCACGTATTTCAGCGGGCGTACATGAAAGATTATCATCCATATTCCTGTTTTGTGACAGAACTTGGATAAAACAAAAGGCGACTTTGAAGACTTGATCAAATTTTCACTTTTAAAATTAAGACATTACCAACCGCCACAAAAATCCCTAAATCGAGGAAAGTAAACATTTTTGTTTAAAAACGGCTTAAAAAGGGCAAATTACAAAAAATAGTATAAAAAACTCGCTTCATAAGACCTTGAAGCACTCATTCTTTAAAATAACTCGTGGCTACGCCACTCGTTTTTTAATCTTGAATTCGTGCTTCAAGACTGGTCTTATGAAACTTGTCTTTTAATATACTAATGTGCACCTCTGCCAAAAAATGTCTGTCCTCGTCTGTTTTCAAGCCTCGGTAGCACTTCGCCCTGAAAACTCAAACTCGGACGAAAAAGATACACTTTTTGACCTTACCACACAAATAACTATTATGACAAGGAAAGTGTATTATTTTCTCCCGCGGGTAAATTTAATCACTTTATACCAGACATATTTTATACATTTCTAATTTTCTAACATCGTAGGTGGCTATGCGGCGATACGCTAACTAGATATTATAGAAATATTTATAATAACCCTGTACTTCGTCCACAACTGTCATTCCACTCAAGGTAAAGTAGCCTTTAGGAACGAATAACCTCACTTCACATTTTGACATGTGTCAATCAAAGTAGCTTTCCATTTGCAAACGCAGTGAGCTGAGATGAACTGATCTGAGTTGCTCAGATCAGTTTGACTTTTGTGAGTGAAACCGGTTAAAAGGAACGCTAAGCTCTAATGTCAAATGTCAGAATGTCACGTGGTCTAATTACAACGATCTAACCTAAAAAACCCAAAAATTTTTCAAAATGACTTTGTCCAGAAAAGATTTTAATGTTTCTGCTTCCCCATTCTCACTAGAGAAAAATATCTGTGGATTATAAAACTATGGTATAAAATAAGTGATGATCCGCCCATTTTATGTTCTCTGCAGCTTGTATATTTTGCTATTTTTTTATAATTATATTTGTGCCAAACACTTTATACAAAACATAACCTAAAAATACGCGATGGCTCGCTTTATTCTACTTTTTCCCAATATTTTTCCTCCACCACCGATGTCACAAAGTGAGTTAATTCTCAGTTATCTGCATCTGCTGTCGAGGTGGTGCAGCATCGGGAAGGGGGGAAGTAAAAATCTCACTTTATTTGTCTGAGCCAAAAGCAAAAGGAACGCGTACAAGTGAACCAAACTGATCTGAGCAAAAATATCTGAGTTTTGGTGCAAAAGGAAAGCGCCTTAAATTGAGTCTATATTCTTATGGGTGACAGTAATAAATTTCAAATTTTAATTTGCAAACGTCAATCATAATGACAATAAAGGTTAAGCTACACCAAATTTTTGTGAAATGACAGGAAAAGGGTGGACGAAATTTTTTGGCCGGAATAGTATATGCATTTATTTTACTAGTTACTTTTTATTTTGTAAAAAAACTTCAATATTTAAATGAAAATATCTCACAATTAAAGCTCCAAAGTAAGCACAGTTGCCGTCACCAAAGTTAGAATTTATGAACAGTTTGTTTTATCATCGCTGATTGTATCTGATCCTTCCGAATTTCTGAAAAGTGGATTCGATAGTGACTGGTGAGGAAAGTTTTCTGCAAGGAATCCTCGAAAAGGTTGAAGGAGTTCAATTGATTTTATTATCAAGAGAATTTTGAAGGAAACGTGAAACGGAGTATTTTTCATTCAAAGCATGGATGACGCAAAAAAATTCCGGAAAAACTACGGATTATATCTTTTTGGATTGTTTTTCAAGCAATTCGGAAACATTAAATAATATTCAATGTTAACAATTAAAGAAAATATGTGGAATCAATTTGAATAATGTTGAACGATGAATATTGATACATATTCAACAATACACGCATGGTAACGGGTTTTACTGGCTTCAGAAGGTGACTGACTCGCCTTCGGCTCTCCACTCATATCCTTCTGTCGCCAGTAAAAACCCTTTTTACCATGCTATTAATGTTAAATACATACTATAATTTCATTACAATTACTTGACCAATCAATTGTAAAATACTATATTAAAATATAAGTTCCAGAAATCATCTATTCAAGCACGAATTTGAAACTCCGAAACGAGCCGCGTAGCGGCGAGTTGAGGAACAAATGAGTACTTGAAGGATCTTCTGCAACGAATCTTTTATACTATTTTTTCTATTCTGCCGCTTTAGGTATACCATTTTATAAATAAAAAAATAAAAATTTTAAATGTAGGGAATTTTGCGATGGTTGGTGACATTTTTTATGTGGCATAATTTTAGCCGGCTGTGAAAAAAACTAATTTAAAACGTCAGATTTTTTTTATTTTCGCATTTGATGTTTGAAAATGAATGCTGAAGAAAGTTTATCACCAACGCCGCCACAAATTAGGCAAATTGCACAAAAGACGTTTGAAAATTTACTGCCGGAGAAGTCCAAATCCCAGAATGAAAATTAAACGTTTTGTTCATTGTTATTTATTATTTTGCTTTGTTCTCTGCAAGATTTATTTTTTGACGTCTGTCAGCTGCCAACATCAATACTAGTCTATTCTAACACGCCAACGACCTGTTAAAGCACTCAAATGACGTCATTTGGGTGCTAGAATTGACTTATTCTAAACGCAAAATAGAAAAATTATATTACACATTAGTAATAATTATTATAAGGCATCTAAGTTAAGTTATCTTAATAAATTATCCTTTAATTAACAAAATTCAGATTTTATATTGTAAAAAGCAGAAGTACTGGGTATATTTAAAATGTGGAATTAATTGTAACAAGTAAATTAGTAAAATTACAAATTAGTTGCATATTAACTCAGTTTTGTTGTGAAAATGAATCTTGAGCCACGACGCTAACAAATCAGACTGTTTTAATTTGTACTAACACTAATTAAATTAATTTAACGTGATTAAATCAGAAAGACCGTTTTAATTTGTACTAAACGCTAATTAATCTAATGTGATTGAATTAGAAAGTATTTGCATTACAAATTAAACCAACTGTACGACAGCACCTGCCCTATTCTAATTAATTTCCAGAATCCGAAAAGTGAATTAAAAATGAAAAAAAAAGCAAATTTTCTGTTGAAATTCTCCGTTTTCCCAAAACATCCGAGCAAATATTTTTAAAAAACTCACCAAAAGAAAAACTAGGTCACGTTCACCCAAATGCCGAGTCGATAACAGTGTGGAAAACTTGATGGATCACACGTCTTTTACCGCGCCTCCCCTACTCAAGTGAATTACACAGTGTATCGAACGTCAAGAGTAAAGTCTTATCCGCACACACAGACGCATAATTTAAACGTGTAATTTTATGGAGAGATCGTAAACTGCACACTTAACGCCAACATTTTGACGAAATCTCCGCCTCGTAATATACGGAGTGTCTCGAATATATTGAAAAAAAAAGACAATCGTCTCCAGCGCGGATCGCGGCCGCCTCGATCCGGCAGCTCGCTGCGTGCGTTTGCGGCGCGAATTCCCTAGATGTCGCCGCATCCGGCGCCTCCATTCCAGGCCCGTACCGCCTCCGGGGACAGCCCCGAGCAGCATCAAAGGAGTCCAATTTAATACGCGGCATGAATTTTACATAAGAAAAATATCAACACCGGTCGCAATTTTCCCATTTTACTTAATACACCTTTACCTTTACGAGACACGTTAACGTAAATATACATTATGCATACAAAACAACATAAAACCGCCGTCAAAAGACCACAAAGGAGGCTGCAATAACACGATTCAATTCCGCCGAGGTAGGCGGCGGCGGCGGCGACGTTATGCAGCACCCCGGATCAAAATTGAACCGCTCCCTTTGACCCAAAATCAATTATTTCGGACACTTTGGCGGAGGTACACTCGAAAAATAAAATGCCTCGCGATTGTGATTCGATTAGGGTGCCATTACGCCAGAGGGCGAATTATTTTCTTTTTCCATTCACCGGAAACACGCCGCCGCTGCTCCCGCCGCCCCGCTATGTAATTTTTACGCGGGGTTTTTTTATTCTCTGACCCGGCGACAGGATTAAGCCGTGTTTTAATAGAGTTGATGAAGTTTTCTTTGATGGTATTGAAATTTTTAACGAAATTAAAGAAAAACCGGCGACCTTTCCATGTTTTCTGTGTTAATTAACGCACAAAGTGTCTCAAGAATTCAATTCGACGCGAACGCGGAATAAATTCGGGGGGTTCGTTATCGTCCCAATTGGCGACGGGGTCTAATTTGAAAAATAAATAAAGAAGTGAGGAAGACAACATTCAGATGGCTTTATTCCGATGCAAATGCGTAATTTGCGTCTGATCTTTGTGATTAAGCTGCTTTCGGGGAATCGCGCTTTTTTATACAAAAATCGTGATTATTTTTACGCGAAAATTCGATCGGGTCACGCGATAGATGAGAGGCTACATAATCCGTCAAAGTGTGACTCAACTAAAGTAATTATTTAGATAATGCAACAATTATGAAGAACATAATTAGTAGCAGTGTTATAATTAATTAATGGCGCCGCTTCCAACCGCCAAGAGATTTTAAAGTACTTGGAATTTATTTAACATTAAGACGCACCTGCAGAAAATTTGCAACCTGTTGCAATCCCCTGTAATAAAATTAATCTAATTAATTCGACACCAAATTACTAATTTTAATTTTTCTTCATCTCCTTGCTTTACTTAAATTAATTTGAACCTCGTTGGGTTCGTGACACGTCACGACACGTTTATGAGATTTCGTTTTTTTTTTATAGGGCGTTCAAAAAATGTACACGCAAGTGTATCAGTATGGCTGTGTCAAATGTCATTTATTCCTTTATTATCGAAGAAGCAGTGATGTGAATTTTCTTTTGCAAAAAATAAATCGATTTTAGTGCTTCTACGTCGTAATGATTTTTGGCTCTAAATAACTAAACGAGAGAGAAAATCATTGGCTCCTTCAGAACAAAAATTTCTGAACGTTCGTTATACGCAAAGTACATCCCAAAAATGGTTCGCTTCATTATATCGGGTTTCATTTAAATTTGGTCCTCAAAGTTGGCGTTGAAGAGTCGATTGTGAACGCACCACGGATTAGTTGCTCAAATCTAACCTCAATTTTTGCGTTGTTTGTGTTCGCATCATGCAAGATTTTTTTATAGAGGATGACATTGAGAAGTACAGTACAGTACCCTCAGTACAGTTCAATCAAAAATAATCGCGTCTGACCATCAGTTATGGACATTTTGTTTTGTTAGGAAAGTTCATGAGGTGTCACTTATCAAAATTTTTTTTTTGGTTTTCTAACAGTATTTAATGACGCAATATGATCAACGGTCAAACTCAATGCTAGTTCTCACAATATTTGCCTAGGATCTTGAGTTAATAGAATATCTTAAGTGGCCTGAAGAGAAAAAGTATTTTTTATTATATTTTTAAAATGCAGTCAATGCCCTAACGCTAAAACATAACTGAATTGAATTTTTTGAAAGATCTCTTCTAGAGCACACCAAAGGTGGTTTGTAGGATATAGATCGGGAGACTGCGGTGGCAATAATTTGCAATGTGTCAGTTGGTGATTGTGCAAAAAATATATAGAACATCTAGAAAATAGATTTAGATTGTTCGGGTGAATCTTTAGATGAGAAACTGCACTCAATTGTGTTTGACTGTTTCTTCCAAATTACGAGATAACGAAACTTTCAGATCCCCTCTCAAGGTTCCCAATGTTGATATTTTTTTATTTACAATATCAAATGGAAAATTACAATATTTTTACTGCTCTTGTTGATAAACTCTCATACACTTCTGAAATTGAGATGCACAAAGAGTAAAAGAAATTGTCGCAAATTTATATTTTTTGCATGAGAAAAAAAATACCATTTCTATTCTTCTTTGAAATGCAACTTCAACAGTGCTTTTTAATACGTTTCTCCTTCATACATGTATTATGTTTTCAATGACGTTTCTTTGGATTATAAACTGGGGAATGACAGTGGGGCAAAAGTTGAGAAAAAAAATGTAGGTATTTGAAGAAGATAATGATGAAAAATAGAGTCCCAACTCTGTGTCGGCGTTGTTTGAAAAACAAACATAAAAATCGTGAGATTTGTGAAACGACTCACACGATCTCCTGATTTGTTACACACAGAAAAGTTGTGGAAGGAACCAAATAACCTCAAAATTTACAATTAATGAATGTTTTTTAAGACTGCCCAAACGAACACGAAAAACATTATTCAATATTCGTGCGCGTTTTCAGGTATAAGGCCGAAGTTTGAAGCACGAGGCGTCAGCCGAGTGATACAAAACAGGCCAAATACCTGAAAAGTGATCTGACAGCGCCACTCATATGAAAATAACTATTTCGAAACTATTCAAAATTTCTGTGTGAAGTTCATTTTTGACTACTACCAGAAACAGTATTGGTCCCAAAGTGGAACCTTGAGGAACTCCATCCTAATAATTTTTTACAGTCTATCAAAGAACAACAAATCTTTGCCTTTTTCTAACTATATCAACTGTCAACAAAACAATTTGTGTACTTCGGTTATTTTATTAAATCAATAAATAGTTATGTATTTATTTATACTTTCAATTTTATATTTTATTCTAGTATTACAAGGTTTGATTATGTTTTTGCTGTTTTGTTATCTTAACATTCAATGTAAATCGCTTGGATCAAATAAACTATTATTATTGTAGTAAAATTTTTACAATTAATACAACCGCCAAAACCATTCGGTGCATCGATCCTGCTGTTGCTCTAGTAAAAACTGACTGTAACCAAATATTTATCTGTCCGCTATTAAAGCCAGTTTCATTTTAAACATGAAACGACGTCTGAAGTAAACAAACATACAAACAGAGATACCGTACGTCATTCGATATCGTTCAATTATTATTAACACAAATTCCTTTTGGTAACGTGGTGGAACAGGTGGTCAAAACCCGACCATTACCTGCCACAAACCGTCACCGACCTCGACGCTCCAGATCTGGACGAGCTTTCTCCTCTTCTGAGACGTGTCAACAAAAATTCCCCCTCGCTTTCCGATCTGGATCCATACGTAAATTTTTTCATGTTTACCGCTGATAACGATTGAGTAATACGATAAGGAAGAGCAAAATTAATACATAATTGCCTCCGAGATAAATATTAGGATATAGCCAAATTCGAAGAAGACTCGTGATGATTTTAATATACAATACTGGTCGTAAAAAGTACGTCAAAACAAATATTTTTCGAGCAACAGGTATTCAATTAAAAAGAAAAATGCGGGCGAGAAACGTAGATTATCAGGAGAGATAGTTGGCGTCCCGGAAAGAAAGAAGAGACACGAATAAAAAATCGACGATCGAATGTTGTACAAAGTCTTAAACACGCCAGCTCAAAATCGACTTTGACCTTTGGTCCCGCGAATATTGCCTAACGAAAAACAATCAAAATCAACGTCTGTTTGCACCGAACCAACAATCAATTATCAATCAATCAAGCGACGCACTCAATAAAACGCATCACCTGTGCAGGACTCGAAAAAAACTGAAACACGTTTCGCTCATTTCTTCCGTGGGGTAGATAACGTGATAACACCGAAAACAATTAACCCACATTGTCCGGAAAAATCGCAAATATTTGCACTGCCAGAACTTGACACAGTTTTGTAATCAAGCGTGCGGGGATTCTGGCGGTCGGTCGTCGGAGGGTCTCCCCTGGCAGACGGAGACATCTACAGGGTGATCGAGATAATTTGCGATTTTTCCACGTGGGATCTGGCCGAAGCGACACGTGGATGGACCGCGATTGAGAAAATCCGGATCGTGTTTTGGCAAGGAGTTAGCCGAGGGGTGCTAATTGTTTACGGCCTCAATTATTCCTTCGGATTGTTGACTTGATAATGAAGCGGTGCACTACAGTTAGGACGATTGTGTCGCTGATAAGTGGGATTGTGTACATAACGAGATCGGTTTGTCATCGACTGGGTAAATATCGATGGCGCGAGGAATTTTTGGGAGGATCGAAATTCGATCGTCAAAGTGTAATTTGGCGCAGAATGACGTATTTGCTGCGGATTTTGGGGAGTTTATCTTGGCAAGATAGAAACAATGACTGACACATCTAGAAACAATTAGAATAGTAATACGAACAGGTGCGGGTTACTTGAAATTATGATTCATCGGAGATCGAGAGATAATGGAGATATTCATCTCGGCAATAGAAATAAAAAATTACCTACATATTTAATTTTTTACATAGATTATTTGACAAATCTTCGTAATAGAGTTCAAGCTTTGAGGCTACATTTTATGTGTTGAAATCAGTCAGTTAGTCAGTTTGAAGGGATAATAATAAAAGAAGGTAAAATAACCCAACGTGCCTTATACAAAAGTTTATAAGAGAATCAAAGGAATCGATTTGTTTGGGAACCGCTGAAAATTTTCAAATTTGGCGGGCAGTTTTGACGTACAACCAAGGAGGCTATTTTAACCTCCTTGCTTTGAGGAAACTTTTCACCGTAGATTTGTCATGCTAGCTCTGAATGTCCACGGGCTTCAACATAGATCAAAACCATATTGATTTTCTCCAGGGTGGTGAAAGCCATTTGTGATTTAAATTGAGGTTCTGGTCAAAGTGGCTTAATTTTAAATTAAATGACAATAAAAGGTCTATTATAATTTTTTTTGACCCATTTTTTCTCGAAAAATATCAACTTTTGTATAAGGCATTATTGGCTCAATCGTTACCTATTGTGGAGTTATACCACTGGTTAAAATATCTGCACAACTTTCAAAGTCACCCTGTATAACAAGGATAGCTACATAATTGAAAAAATGAAATTTCATAATTTGTTTTTCGAATAAACATAACCATTACAAATTGCAGCATGTTGTTTGTTTTCATACGAATTATCTTTTCTTGTTTTATAAATTTATAAAACAAAAAATAAGTAAGCAGTTTTATTTGTTTGAAAAATAAACTTAAAATAATAATATGTATGCAGATAGAGATAAGATACGTCCCTTGGTGTATCTAAGTATAAATAATAATTTTTTGAAAAAATTTAGTAGATATTTTTTTAATATAGGTACCTACGGAGTGCTAGATTAAAAACGAAAAACCCCAAATTTCTAAATGGCACTTTCAACTGTTAAATATGCATCTCAGCAGTTATTCGAGAGGATTTATATTTTGGAATGAACTACACAATATAAGTATGTAATTGAATTTGGTTGTGCAGGTAGGGGAGACTGGGATAAATTGTAACATGATTGTAACATTTTGACTGAAAAGTCACAGTAATTTTAATAATAACAACTGGGACTGAAATAAGTAATGTTGTGCAAAGTTTGTTTATTTGTTTACCAAATGCTCGATTACAAATTACATTTCTTGTTGAATACGTTATTTATGATCAATTCAAAATTGTTTCTGATCCTAGCTCAAACATACGTGAAGTTACTAGCGCGCGTTCAAATGAAATCCTGGGCTGGGAAGGCGTTGGAAACCGTCAATTGTTATGCTTTTTTAAAGCGTAGATTAATTGGAGTATGTTGGCAGCTAACTTAAAATTTAGGGCCAAAAAATCCTTATTTTTTCTTTATTTGTAATGTTTTACATTAAAAATACAATAACCTAACGATTCCTATTCTCGAACCAAATATCTAAGGGTAGCCTTTGCTCAAAACAGACATATTCAATTATGTCCCGATTAAACATAAACAAATGTCATTCGTGTCAAACGGCGGGAAATTCAAACTTTACACTGTTCTAAACGGTTTAATTTTTCCAACGCCTACTCAGCCCAGGATTTCATTTGAACACCCGATAGATAATGACGTCATCGCAAAAGGGTCAAAATTGGACTCTAGTTAGGAATTAGACATCCATGCAGCTAACCTTGCTGTGTAAAAAACATTCTGCTTCTGCAGGATGGACACATTTGGAGAGTGTCCTTTAAATTCTTCTAAGCACAGTTCCATTCTCGGTTTTCAAAATTGTAGATATTACCACACCAATAATTGAATAATTTTCACTTGATGTTTAACATCTTCATCTCACGAAACCCTATTTCCACTGAGAATTTCTTTCAGACGGCAAAATACAGTGGCGTCGAACTAATTGATAAAGGTTAAGAGATATTCAATTATTTACCTCTTAGGTTATTCCATAATAAATGATGGCCATTGCTAGCTAAATTCAATAAATACACAATAGGGTGGCGATAATCCCAGAATAGGTTTGCACGCCACTGTTGGATTAACGCCTTGTTTTAGACAGTTCGCAGAAACATTTACTTCTTTTTATGAACACTGTTCTCCAATTGTTCAAAAGTATAACAGAGTTACCGCTGAATCTATCTTTTGGCATTAAAAAATAAAATAAAATCGAGCACATTTCTCCTCGAATTTTGTTCCGGGAACACTTTTAGAGAACAGATTACTCCAGTTTTTTTAATGATAAGACGACAAAAAAAAAAAATCGGATAGAAACTAAAATGTCACCTTTGGATCGTTACACATTTTATCCGTTCTCAACTATTTTGCAATAAAAAACGATTTTCATCATTCTTCACGTGGTAAGAGTGAGGCCGAGTGTGGTGCAGTTTTGCTGCAAAGTGACATAACCTTCAGTTGAACGACACATTCGCCAAGACACAAATAATAAAAAAAACTATCGTTATTCTAATTACAGAAAAATGCAAGACCGTCCTGATGATAATTCGTACAGACAGGACGTGGATTATTTTAATTAATGTATGAGTCAGTTGATACCCTTTTAACCCACTCCACCTATTCGAAATGAACACGTGTTAAAAATCGATGCTCTTTGGACGAAAACGTGATTCTTCAATGAAGTTATACTGATTTTCCCCAAGTTAAAATAATCACAGTATTTTCCCAGATGGTGGGGATGAGTCGCGTGTGCAGCACGTTTCGACGAACACTCGCACATCTCACTCGCAAAATGCAATTCTTCTTAATTTTTATGATTTTTATGAAATACTTCTTTAAACTTTTACGTTTTAAAAAGATTGTTCATTTCGTGACCGCTCCAACTTCCTTAAAGCAACAAAGGTTTATTCAGAAAAAAAAAACACAAATATTTTTTCAAGTAAAATTTGTCCATAGAATCACATTTTCGTTGAACTGTTTAAAAAGTTGTAAAAGAAAATTTCTTACCAGTTTTTTTATGAGGTTAATACTAACTTGAGCTTGAACGACGGTAATGTCGTATTTCCCATATTCCGGGTGACTTTTAATGATTGAGACAAATTTAATGGGTTGGCACTTCCGAATAATTGGTACGCCTAGTCATTTGTCAAAGAGTTGTCTGTTGATTCGCTTTCTAGGTTAAGTTTTTTGCAAATTAATAAATCGTGATAATTACAATTTGATTTATTTTGACTTTTGAACTGTCATATTTGAATTTGACAGTTAAGTGTACCAACATAAATGCTCAATGTGTTGCCAACTGAATAAAAATAATTTCAATCATTATAAGTTACCCGGTATGTGCTACCTACTAGTTAAATTCAAGATATTACACGTGTGTTTAAAGGTTTATTTATGTAATGAGTTAGTTAAACCATTGATAACTCCACATGGTCTCCAAACATTGAAATATTTATCAATTTACTTAATCAAAAACTGCACTGAAACAATGAGAATATTTTAAAAAATCATTATCACTAGATTTCGTTATGTTTCATTATGAAACACCAACTGCTTGATATGCGAATGTTATCAGAGCTTATTTTGAAATTTTCTCAAGATTTTTTTCTCAAAAACAATAATAAATTTTGTTTTCCATTGGCCTATTGCAAAATTTGATAATTTCAATACTTTCGATTTTAATACAAACAGTCAAATAATTGTTTACGCAATTACGCCGCGTCACTTCCCCAAAAATTCCCAAAAGCGTATTCTTGTATTTATAATCAAACAATTCACCAGAGTCAAGAAATGAGCTGTTTGTTTACATTACGTGCATTAATACTGAATCATTGAATACAATTTATCGATCTGGGGCTGCTGAGCGTGTGGGTTTTTGTTTTTGGTTTGTCTAGAAAAATTCAAACCTTGAAGATTTACCCCGCGCCGTGTCCACACAACACGTCAACATAACCTCAAATAATTTTGAAATAATTGACCTACCGATGCCTTGCAATTGCGTCGCACAAATGTTCCTATTTACAATATTCTTGGGGTTGCGTCATAAAGAGTGTATTTGAGGTTCACGTAAAAGAAAATTTCAAACCGTGACGAATGTAAACATAACCCCAATTTGGAAGAAAACAAATGAGTAAATGACCTACCACTGCTGGGTAGCTCCTTTGCACTAGAGTAGTCGAGTAGTCCACACCCACAGGTGCCACCGCAATATTTCGAGCGTTGAATCATAAAAAGCGTCGCTCGTGATTTTCAATCAATCAAAAATTTTAAATTTGGGGAAAGAAGACCAAAAATGAAATGTAATTTTCATTGCCGTTTGTGTCCAGTATCGCCAACATTGTTCTACAAATAAACAAAATTACTAGAAGTGAAGATTAATTTGTCGGATCTAGAAGCCGCGCTAGAATTCAAGACTTGAAAAGACCATAATCTCGAATTTTACCATGAGGGCAATCTGCACGAATACAGTTACCTCGACGAGGACCCATAACGAGTCATTACAACACTATTTTGACTACAATATCGAGTTTTGTGACACTAAAACAAGAATTTTCCAGAAGCGCAACATCACTTGTTCCCGCTGACTGCTACTACCAACCTAAAACCGTTGAAAATTGAAATGGTAAATTTTTGTAATTTCGGTATCTTTGTGACAATATTTAGTTTTTTAGTGGGACATTTACAGATTTACTCGTCGGAATTTGTTGCATTCAAGATTTTGTCCGTCAGTCAAGTAATTAAATTGAGACAAAATGTGAGGTTAGGATTCCCTTTGGTTCAAGATTCTTAGCTAAAACTGGTATACATCAGGCGTAATTCGATAAAATCAGATAATCTAAGTGAAACACTCATTGTTTCAGATTATTATCACGGATTGGCGGTT
The DNA here is from genome assembly GCF_963966145.1 of Tenebrio molitor. Taxonomy (NCBI): domain Eukaryota; kingdom Metazoa; phylum Arthropoda; class Insecta; order Coleoptera; family Tenebrionidae; genus Tenebrio; species Tenebrio molitor. Next base: position 5,514,225 of record NC_091049.1, read on the forward strand.
TTCGTGTGGGGGGACAGGACCGGCTCGGCCCCTCAAATTTCCCAATGACGTAACACTTTGTGGTAGGTGTCGAAAGTGCGTAAACCGTCGCCACCACTCGTGCCCCATTATCGAACTGTTTAAACATGAAATGTGTTTGAACTCGATGTTTTCTGTTTATGTTCTCATTAAGATAACACAAGAGTCAAATTTGTAGGAATTTGTTAACCAGCCCGATTGTTTTTCGCCGGACGAGTAAATAATTGTCTCGTCCTGACCCTCGCAACGTTATTATCGCAATTAGAGCCGGGATCGCAGAACTCGAAAGTCTTCGGGCCACCGTCCTTTGCGTTTCCCTCATTTCCCCTCGGAACTCGCCAATAACAGACAAATTTCGGACTGAACGAACACGATTCCGCTCGAAATATGTAAGCGGAAATGACGAACAAGATTCGGTCCCGGTTGCGACAGAAATAAACAAATAAAACGTATCCCAATAAATAAATTTACTACGACGACGTTTACTACAAGCCGTTTATCAATGGATTTATCAGCCAGCTCCTAATTAAAACTAATTTGTGAGCAAGAACGGAGAATTTTATCGGACAAGCCGGCCGCTTTATCGGCCGATTTGGGTTAAAATTTGACCCCGCCGCACAGATGTTGCAAGTAATTTGTAAAAAGTGGTATCGCACTTGCGAATATCTAAGTACTTTTACGAGCAATTTCGATCCCGTCTGCTCTATTTTAGCGCTTTGACGTTGTGTTTGTGACAGTTTTTTCGGCGGGAAAAGCGATTAGGGGATTCTCATGGCGGCTTCGCGTGATACGCTCGCCGCCAACGAACCGTGACATAGACAAGCTCGATCTAAATCCGACGAATTAGATTTTTTTCGAAATGTCCAACGGAATGCGATAGCGATGAGATCGACAGTGATTCATGTCGATACCCTCTTCATCGAGTGGAAGATGGCTGATTGCAGAGTGAACTTCAATTATTATATTAGTTGCGTCACACTTTTTTATTAATACTCGAATCGAAATCCTACTTGCAGATTTTATTGTCTTTTTCGGAATTCTGTTGGGGGAATGTTTGGAAGTTTTGTGACGGAGGAGCCAGCTGGAATGCACGTTGATAGGCAAATTCCGAAAGGGGAATAGATTTTTGAAATTTTTTACACGGCGCAATTATGAAATGTGATGCAAACTAGAGCATGAGTCGTCATAAATCGTGTATTTCTGTCCAAATAGAAAAAACAATGGGAGTTACGTTGGAAGTATGAATCATTTATGATATTTTATAGCCTGTTTGTACGCTGAAATAATATTTTTGACGCTTGTTGTGTTGCTAGTTGGTGTTTTATTAATATAATAAAATTTCAAAGGAAATAAAAATGGAAACTTTGCTTAAATATCTGGTAGTTACGTTATTCTTATTTCGTCTTATTTTCTCTTCTTCTAAACGCTTTTCTTCTTTCCGCTTTTCCTCCCGTTCTGTCCTTACTTCACATCATGTAGATCCTACAATTTCAAATCAATTTTTTTGCTCATAACTTATTGTAATATCGAAAACATTTTAAAAATAGAGCCTGTTGCAAAACAGACCAAATAAACTTAATCAAAAAATAGTAAGGAAATCCCAAAATTTAATTGCCTTTTGAAGTTGCACTAGGATTGTAGTTATCGTGAAGATTGATAGTCACAATGGCTTCCAGTGTTATCGCAAGCTGCAATAAAACTCCCTAGATACTATCGAGTTCCTTAAAAAAAAACCGAATAATTCAAAGCAAAAAAAAGTATATTATACTTGTTTGATAAGAAACATTATTGTAGCACTCGTGTTACAATGGAATCTCTTATTAAACTAGTCTAATAATATACTATTTATGCATTTGTAGGTATTCCTGTAGTGGAATTTCTTATACATAATTCTCTAAGCATATTTCAATCAATTCTGTTGCAGCTGCAGTTTGGTAAAGATTTTTTGTCCTTTCAGTTTTCGTTTATCTTCTTTCCATCCAAATTTATTTCCTCTGTCTTCATTTCTCATTTCACACATGAATTTTTTCAACCATCCTTTTATCCTTCTTATTTTTTCTCCATAAAAGCGTGTCTTTCAGCATTAATTCTTTTTCTTAGTCTCTTTATAGCATCTTTCTACTCTACACTTTTTTTCTCACCAATATCCTTATCTTATCCTGTGATCTTTTCTTACTCTTTACTGTTATGTACTTTATTTCTCTTCGTACTTTTCCTAATATGTTGTTTGTTTCTTCTTTCTTCCAAATATACCTACTAATTTTTTGCTTTTTCCTTTCCAAAATGTAATTTTTTTTACTACATCTCTAGACACTTTACTAAGAACTTCTCTAGGTAGGTATACATTGTATGCTTTTCTTCTTGGTGCTTTTCTCTTCATTTCTTTCTTCACTCTCTTTTAACCAAATTATCTTTATCTCTGCTAAAAAATAAATTCTTTACTTTTCCTCTTGCGTCTTTTTTATACAGATTATCATTGCTCATTATCTTGTCATTTTTTTTATACCTCCCTTTCATTGTCTTCCTTGAATCTTTTTCCCCCAATTCTCTTTCCTTTCCTGTTTCCATTTTCTCTTTTCTTTCTTCCTTATCCCCTTCCACAGGTCTTTTTTCAAATTCTCGTCTTAATTAAGTTTTCTTTCCATCTCTATAAACCGTAAACATATTACATGAATGTCGCTATCGTTAACATTATTATTTTCATTACTTCAGTTTATTTTTAAATGAACTGCTTTTATCACGAAATCGGTGTATTTTTAACCTGCGCGACCTTGTTTCCCCGAGATTGCTGCACATTTACACTTGGCAATGTTTTTAACGTAATAACTTCGACCATAACATTGTTATTGTCATGTGACACCTTAATTACTTGAGCAATACTGTGGAAGGTTAAGTCACTGTTTTCCTTCGATTCCATTAAAATTCGAACCGCACCGATCGCAATTGAAAAGCAATAAACTCGTGTGATTTGAAAAGCTCGAATCGGTGCGCGATAATCGCGTCTAATCTCCTGCGTGCTCGCGCTTTGCGCGATCAAGATCGCCCAAGTAAATAAGTACGAGTATGATCGCGAGGACGTGACACTTTGCATACTTCGTCTTATCTTTTTTATTTGTCGGGGGCACACGCCCCCCGCCTTTTATCGACGTGACGATCGAGAAAATGAGAAAAACCAGATAACACATGTGTCAACTTTTATTGAAACAATAAACATTTGTTGCAGCGATAAGCCTAAAATCATTATTGCACATAGACGGTGTTTTTATTTTGCGTAATGGCCGAATAAAAATCAAACACATAATAAAATGGTCGGTGGCGAAAGAGACGCGTCCGCCGGTTAAATATGATTCGGGGCGATAAAAAATATCGTTCGAGGCGATATTATTTTTATTTGGCGGCAATTTAAGGACCGAGACAGATGCGAGGCTCGTTTGTCATATTGTTTTGCGTAAGAGCAATAAAACAATTGTTTGACGTGTCGTGACGGGAGTAGTCTTCCAGGACCTGTGATGGCTTCGGGATTTGCTTACATTTTTAGTGTGCTTGGTAATTTCCGGTGCTTAACGGTCGCCTTCATCTTGATCTTCGGACTATAGAAGAGGTTAAGGATGATTGGCGGTGGCAATGAAAAATGTGTTAATTTATCGGTGCTATTTTTAGGATGATTTTGAAAATTTTCGCTCCTGGAGCCTTGAACAGAATTATTGCTTGGAAAGTGTGTTAAACGATTCGGACTGGAATTTTTTTCGAATCGAAAATCGGTCAAGCAAATAAAAGTTTCAAGCAGAATTTAATTTAATCCTGTTGTCCTTATCTCGCTCCACTCATTGCTACAACTATGCAGCATCTCTATCTTTTCTAAATTCTTTTTATTGTTATTTATTTTTTCACATCCTCTTCTCATTCCCCTTTGCGCTTGACAGACTTCTTTGTTCTTTTTCTTTACATTCATTTCAACAATGTTTGTTTTGTTTTCACCCTCATTTTACAAATAAATACATGCCACAGATAATAGTTATTTATGCAACGAGTTTCTGTGTAAATTGGGCTTTTCTAATTGCCCGAGGGACAAGATTAAAACACCAGCGTAGCGAGGGTTTTAAGGCCTCGAGGACAATTAGAAAAGTCCAATTTACACAGAAACGAGTTGCATACAAAATTTTATTGTTTTAAACGACGTCCCTGAAACTCCCAAATCTTTTGAAAATGGTTTCGCATTTGCTTTTGACAGTTTAGACAAATTTTTCAAGACCTGGCAGAAATGTAACGTTGAATGTGTTGTCTAGGGCAACGGTTCGTTATCTGCTCATTTTGCTTTAGGGCAGTTAAGAGGCAGTTTACAAAGGAGAAAAATGAGGATTTATGACAGTTGAAAACAATAAATACATTTATATTTTTTATATGTAGAAACATCTTTCTATTAACGTAGAGAATAAAATTACGTTCACCCCCTAAGGATAAAAAGTAAAAATTTCCTGAAAATTTGTCAAAAATAACATTCTGAATAGTTTGTGATTTGATTTATATGAAGAAATCATAATTTATTTATTTCTGTTAACCTTACGACAGTATTCAAATTGATTCCAGATATTGTCCTTATTCGCCAGCGGTGTTCTTAAAACAGAATACAGGGTGTATCTGAAATACGTACATATGTTAATTTTAATCAGTGGAAAAACTTTCCAATTTATGAAACTTTTCTCTATAACATTTTGCAAAAGATTTTTTGCCTTCCAATTTTTACCAAACGAGTCTCTATTTCTTTCTAACCATGAGAATTTTAATTTTAATTATTTAATTTTTTCTATGACAATGTAACTGTTTTGTTTCTATCACAACCGAAAATTTTCGCCTTTACCCATAGACGGGTATACCTACATTTTGATGGCTAATTTATTTAAAATTTTAAATCAATTTGTAACGCTTTTTCGTAAAAAATTCAAATAGAAAAAACGTTTCATTTCACAAGCTCCGCTACGTGTTAAATTTAACACACGTATTTCAGATACACTCTGTATATTGCACTTGACACGTTATCCAAATTCTTTTGTGATTTTTTGGCTTTACTTTCCGCCAAACATTTTTTGAATAATTGGTATTCCATTTCACGTTTCTTTCTAGATTGTTTAGCAATTAAAACAATTAGGCCATTCTAACCTCTTCGAGGATATCTTTCAGAACGTTTTCCTCGAAATAACTATCTGAATCTATACTTCAAAAATTCGTAGAAAAAGACAGGCAACCAGCGACAGTTTATAAAACGCAAGATTGGTAACGGCAAATGTGCTTACTCTGATGCTTTGCTTTGGGAAAATTCAATTTAAATTTTGAGGGTTTTTTCTTCAAGGATACAAAGAAGTTAATAGAAAAAATTATGTACCTCTACAGTAAATTGTTTAAAATTATACACCTAATTGTTTCTCTTTTTTTCTACCAAAAGAATTTTTTCATTTCTACTTCCACTCTTTTTTTCTTTGTTGTTTATATTCAGATTTCCAATTTCTAAAACATACTTTCTACATTCTTCCTTTCCTCCCGGCTTTTCTATATTTACATTCGTTCCTTTCGTGATCTTTTTTTGTTTATTATTTATACTTTCAACTTTGTCCTTTGCTCTTTGTATCATATCATGCTCCATGTGATATTTATTTATCTATTTCTAAGTCGCTTACTTTTTCGTTTATTTTTTTTACAATAAAATAATTTTTTTTTTGCATTTTTCTTTCTTCTGTTCTGTTATAGTAAACATTTATATCTTTATAACCATATCTATCGTAGTATTTTTGCCAGCTCGTCCTTTTTTGTTTCTTATGTAATATCCGGTGTTCATTTAAATGTATTCTCAAAGTTGGCGTTGAAGAATCGATTGTGAACGCACCACGGATTACAGATCACGGATCAGCTGTTTAAATCTAACCTCACTTTTTGCGTTATTTGTGTTTTTACTCTGGAGACTGTGGTGTGTTCACAATCGACTCTTCAATGCCAACTTTAAGGATAAATTTAAATGAACACTCGATACATTCTTTCAAGGTTGTTCACGTTTATCTTTTCCTCCTATTTACGTCTTCTTCTTAACTTTTTATTGTTTTTGTCCTCTTACATTTTTTACAAATCATTGAGCAATATTATTGTCATATTTACTAATTTTTTTTTCTGAAGTTCGTTGATTTATCGATTTTCTTTTTTCTTTTTCGATTAATATTATTTCCATTTCATTTTTCATTCCTTTCTTAGTTTATTTTCAAATATTTTTTTCACCTATCTTTTATTCCCCTTCTTGTTGCTCTTTAAAATCACAATTGTAGACATTAACATATCTTCCCTTTTAAACCAATGAACATTATAATATGTTTTTCACTGTTTTTTTAGCTAACTTTGGCGCAAATGCGTTCACTTTTCATTTTCTTAATTTTTTTCCCGCGTTCTCATACAATTTTAAATAGTCTCAGCATATCCTCTGTAGAGCATTTAGAGCATCCCAGTATAATTTCCATTTTTAAACTATTATTTACTATAATTCCTCAACAATGAGAACGCGCATTATCTTGTTGGAAAAAAAATTCCAACTGATACTTCTTAAAAAAATTAAACAAATTAACAATCAATTTCTGTTAGTCAAAACTGATTAACAAACTTTTAAATTTCCATTTATTGTAAATGTTTATTAGATAAATATGATAATTTTCTTAGATGTAAAATACTCGGAATCTGAGCATACAGGAAATCTTGTAATATTGTTGCATTCAGTTACCTCCCATTGTTCCATTTCCATCTTAAAATGATCATTTGTCAAAATTTTCTCAACTGTCAAAAGTCACACTAGTTCAAAAGACAAACCTGATCCCGATGAAGTATCGAGAGTCATATTTCCCTCTACAAAATCTTGCATTAGAACAAAAAATGTAATGTATACTTGAGGGACTGAACGGTAAAAAATGACTTATAATTGTCGTACTAACTTTTAAAAATGAAAAACAACTTTGAAAGACCAAGTACTCAAGTTCAGCATTATCGTGACAGACGCGAGTCATTTTCTACTATTCGAACGCTCCAGCTATAGTATGGCAAGCATACCTAGTCCAGGTGGGCTGGTGGAAGACAATTGGGCTCCTGAAAATGAAGTCTGAAGTATCGCAGTGTACAAAATATTACAGGCTTACCTAGCTTAGGGGAAGCTGAGTTGGATACAACTGTGTGTAAAAAAAAACGTATTTAGAAACAATAGTGAGAAAAGTGATACATACTCGTGCTTGGTCCTGGTGAACGGGTGGATGATGTGTTTCTTCCTGAAAATATTTCTTGGTGTCTAAAATAAAAACGGGTCACCGAATAAATTACCTGACACAAGCAAAGGAAATGCTGTCATGTTATTAGTTCCTGTAAAAGAAAATAAATAAAATGTGAGCTTGGAGGAAAATCTGTAAACATCCATACCCAGCAAGTCTCTTCCAGGCGAGCTCTCGATAGTGGTTGCCACACAGACAAATAACACAAGAATTGCGATCATCTGTACAAATCGAAAAAAAAAGTCTAAAGCGATTGAAGTGACTTAACTCACCTTTAGTGATTTGTCCATCACGTTTGTAAAACTGAACTGACTTGTCGTACGTCCTTGCTTAAATAGCGCGCAAGACCGAATAAATTATTTAGAATTTTCTTTTGTAAAATTCCTGCTTGATAAAATAGCACAAATTACTTGTGAAAATATTTTGCAAAAATTGATTTATTCTTAGTCATGTGCATTAGTCACGGTTCGCACTTGTAAATAAATGGCCAGCGAGACGTCCAGACCTCAGTCCTGGAAACTTTTTGGTGTGGTGAATTTCGTCTGTCAGAGTACACACAGACTTAACAACATTAATTAGTATTATTAAATACTACATACTCGTATCTTTATGGCAAATATTATCAGTTTCATTGACTTTTTTATCAGTTTGTCAAACTCTCTCCTCATTATCACTTCTTTTATGAGACTTTTGTTTATTTTGCGTTGCAGTCACGCTATTTTTGTTTTTCGGTTTATTTCGTTTTCCTGCAAGATACTTTGTACCCAATCAGTGCAGATTGGAATCACATAAAACAGTTGTAGAGTCGTGTCTCGCCAGACGTCTCAAGCTATCATTTCATTAAAATTTAAATAACATGACTTGATACGTTTCCTACTTTCAAAAATTATTCTTCTTGTCCTCTCCCTTCTCTTATCTTCTTCTTTCCATTCAATATCTTCCTCTCCAAACTCTCTCTACAAAGTCTCTGTTACATTTTATTCTTGTCTTCTCATATTCCTTCCTTATTTGTTTTCTTCCAGTGCTCTTTTTGTTAACTCTTCTTAGGTACAATTACGTAATTCCACACCAAGACCTCCAAAAATTATTATCTTTCTAATCCACCAAAATTTCAAAAAAAATTCCTTCTCTAAATTGTCCTTTCCCTTTTTTGCATTCCCAATACTTCTTCTCTTTACTTATTTCTCCACTTTCCCTCGACAAATTTTTATTTCTACTTCGATACTAATTTCTTTTTATTTTTTCTTTGTAACTTCGTCTTTAATCTTGCTGTTCTTCCGTCATTTCTAGTTTTTTTTTCACTTCACCAAATATCCACTAAATCTTCTCGGAGCAGCTTTGAAAGCTCTCGCTTCTTAGTTCTTCTAATTCCGTAGTTCCTTGATTTCCCTTTTTTTCATCCTAATTCTAGATGTAGCTCTCTATTTTCTTTTTGTTTCCTCCGTTCATTTAAGCTTCTTTTTTATTTTTTTTTAATTTCTTATTTTCTCTTTTCTATCAAAAATTTCCCTCTTCCTCCTGTAAACTGTTCTTTCCCTCTTTTGCATTCCAAGCAGTTCTATCACCTTCTCTTTACTTATTTCTCCCCATTCCCTCAACAAATTTCATCTCTACTTATAAATTTTTTTCTTCTTCTTCTACTTTTTCTTTGTAACTTCTTATTTTTTAGTTTCATTTTCCACTTCTTCTGGTCTTCTGGGAGCAGCTTCGAAAGCTCTCGCTCGAAAAAATTTGCAACTTTATTAAAAATGATTGTCTTTTATTGCTCGCAGTCCACTTTGCTCCGCCTTTATATCTTTTCCATGATGAAACGTAATTGACGTAAAAAAGTTTTGCCACCATTACTGCACAATTGTCGCCCCTCGATTAATTGCTCCCCGTTGGCGCGCCGACAAAGACCGGCCCCCGGGGATAAAAAATAAAATCGTTAACTACACTTCGTCAAAATTTGATTAATGTCTCTCGATTCCTGACACGAATCTTTTATTTCTCGGCAATTTCCCTCCGTTGTGTCCTCATCTGATCAGTCGTTTCGATATCTTGGGGCGCACTCCTTTCACGCTCGGCTTAAAATTTGCTAAAAATTCCGCCGTTCTCTAACGAATTTTCGCGTGCGAAATTCATTTAGACGCCCGCACCGGTCGGGGAATTCCTCCGGCAGATCCCCGGAGTGGGCGAGCTTTATCAATCATTTCAGGCTTTATTTTTTCGGTGTTAACGCAACAGTTAATTGATTGGAACGCGGACTGGTGTCGGAAATACGAGTTAATCCTGACGGGATTAGGTGGAACTCATCGGTTACTCAATAAAAAAAATTCATATCGCAGGGGCACAGAGTTGGGATCGGTATTGTCGCCCAAGGGTGGGAATTAGGGAATTAGGCAGGGAAGGGAGAGTTGAGCTATTTTTGGCTTTGGAGGGTGCTTCAAAAGTTGGATTGTTGTTAACAAAGGGGATTGAAAATGTTGTGAAAAGTGGAAACGCTCGCGTTGTGGAGCATCAGTTTATTTTCGAAAGTGTTAAAATTCCATAATTGGCCGCGGTCGACGTAAAAATACGATTTATAAAACATTTTTCGAAATAAGATTTTTTATTAAATTGGCAAAAAAAATAAAAGTATGTAGTATTTAAAGAAAAATTTCTTGAGAAAAATACAATTATTAAATTTCGATTCCTGATTTAATCCTGTATTTAGATTTTTTGCTATCTTAGCAAGGGTGATAATCACACGAGGAATGAAAAGTTCTTGAGTCCCAGGTTATGTCTGTCAACTGTCAATTATCATCACCTAGCAATTTAACATTGCTCAAACATAAATGTAAAATTTCAAATTTGGCGGGCAGTTGTGACGTACGACTAACCTAAAATGTAAAGTTTCTCTGTCATTCATCGTTATGTTTGATTTTTATTTATTGTTAAAGTTTTTTAAGTTTCATCATGAAGCTTTGATAAAATTTGTAAAGTGATGATAAAATAGTGCCTGCAACTTATTCAGAAAACAACAAAGTAAAAAGACTGTAATTGTGAGTAAAAGCATAAAATGGAAAATCAAAGAAGTTGCTCGCAATGCCTGGCATCGTTTGCAATGCAAGCTTCAGCACGACATGCCCAAGAAAGCCGAACTCGATTCAGAATGCTTCTGTTTTGACGAATTTCCTCAGCGGCCTTTTGAACTTGCAGCCAAACTGAGAAACTCCCAGTGATTTGCAAGACGCCGAGTAGTTGTTCGTGGTTGGTTTCCAATTTTGTGAAGAAGTTTTTCTGCAACTAAAATGCAATGTTCTCGTTGGCGGCCAAGCTAGCGTTTATTCATTTCGAAACGCCCGAAATCACGAAGATGCTGCGCAACGTTTACAATGGTTCGTGCTTTGGGAAGTATCCTTTCAGGAATCCTTTCACTGTAGGTTTGCCCTGCTTGCTCTGAATGTCCAGGGGCTTTGCCATAGAACAAGTTTTCTTCAGGTTGATGAAAGCCATTTGTGATTTAAAATGAGGTTCTTGTCAAAGTGACTTAATTTTGAATTAGATGACAACAAAAAAGTCTACTATGATTTTTTACCCATTTTTTAATACAATTCAGTGGCTCCCAAACTTTTTAAAAAAAAATTTAGCCTCTTTTTCTCGAAAAATATCAACATTATTGGCTCAATAGTTAAAGTCCATTCAAAAAACCACCAACGTCGAATTTTCCTCGATAATTACTATCGGCAACGCTGTCTAGTGTAAAATTTGGTGAGACTTGTAATTTTGAGGTTAAATGTTTATTAAGTGTCTTGTTTTTCTGGGCATGTTTAAGTAAAAATAATAAGAATCAATAAATAAATGAAACGTGCTGCTTATAAAACAATATGAACGAAATTCAAAGCAATTGAATTTTATTTTGAATAAAATAAATGTCATAATTTATACTTACAAACATAGTATGAAAAAATATCTACCTAGGGTTTTTTAAATTTTACCAACCTAAAGCAACAGGTGGTGGTTTTTTGATTTTTGAATGGACTTTACCTATTGTGGAGTTCTACCAGTGGTTAAAATAACCCGCACAAATTTCAAAGTCACCCTGTATATAACGTTTTTATTTGCTTCTTTCTTTTGGATATTTTTTAGTTCTTCCAATTTTTCAGTTCCCTTTTTTTCACATTATTTTCATTTTAATTCTTGATGTGTCTCTTTACCTCCTATTTATTTACCCCCTCAATTAAAATTCGTTTTCATCATTTTTTACTGTTCCTTATTTTCTCTTTACTATCACAGTTTTTCTTCTCTTCCTTTGTCACATTTCTTATACCTTCCATTTTTATGTTTAGGTGTTTTCATTATACTTTTCAATTTATTTGTTTTATGTTTTATTTATTTATCGTGTCATGTATCTGTCACATTACTTTGAGTCTATTTTAGTGTATCTCAAGAATCTTTTGTTTTGTTCCACAAATGTATTCATTTTATCTCCTGCTTTGCTTTAGCTTTAATGTTAATTAATGTTTATCCTGTTCTTCCTCTTCCTCTTTAAATATTGTAATTCACTGTCTTTTTCTTTTTATTTATCAGTTCCTTGTTTTTCACATTTTTTTCCAAATTCTACATAATATTGAGTGATTCAAAATGATTGTGGATAAGTATGGCAACTATGTACGAAAATTTATGTGGCAATTCTGTAGATAGGATAGAGTTGACATTTCTTTGACAATTCGTAATCGCGCAATTTTGAAAATTGTCAAATCAATGTGCAATGGTGTAAAAAAAAATTAAATGCATGCTTATGAAATGTCATACAAATGTCAACTCTACCTCACCCACACAGTTGCCACATACATTTTCGTACATAGTTGCCATACTTATCCACAATCATTTTGAATCACCCAATATATCTCTTTATCTCTTTTTTTTATTTCTCCGTTCAATTAAAATTGTCAAGTTCTACTTTCTTTTCTTTTTAATTTTTTACTTTTTTATTTTCTCTTTTTATTCACTTTCTCTTCCTCTCCTTGTTTTTTATTCTATCTTTTTCTTTTACTTTTTTAGCACTTTTTTGTACATAAATTCATTTGTTTCACCTTTAAATTTTAGTTACTTTTTAACTTTTTTCGTTTTTAGAATTACATATTTTATTTTTATAGTTTGCACATCTGTTCATCTAGTTTTTTCACTTTCTCCATTTATTTCGTTTCGTATTTATTTTAATTCATTCTAGTTTCTTTTTTCTTTTAAATACATCTTCCAAACACACTCATTTTATTTATCAAGTTTGTTTTCTCTTCTTCTTCGATCTGTTATATTTCTCCTATATCTTCTCGTTTACAAAATGTATCATATCATGAATTTTTATTACTATTATTATTACTACTAGCATTATGTTGTTTTTTCCAGATACTACACTTCTTATCTTATGTATGACATCATTAGATCATTACATTTCATGTTTTAGTTCTTTTCTTAAATTTCTGTATCTTTTAATCTTCTTCTCCTTCAATATATTTTTTGTAATAAACTAAATTTATTTATTCAAGTTTTCGAAACGTACACTCTCACATTTCTGATTACTTCAGCTTCATTTTTCTATTTTCTTTATTTTTATCACACTTCTTATATTTGTCTCTTTCCTGTTTTTACCATTCATTTTTCACGTCCTATTTTTTTATTTCAAAACACTTTTTTTAATAAAATTTTTGCAATCCTTTTGTTTTTGTTGTAACATTCGTCTCCGCTGCTTTAACACAACCTCTTCAGGGCCGTTGAAAGTTGTTAAAATAAAAATCCTAGAAATGCAAAAACTTGAGCAATTCTTCTTACATCACACAAATGCTTTCTCTTTTTTATGAGTTCTTCTTAACACTCGAATAAGTCCCAAGATGATGCATCGAGCTTCCACAACTGGTTGCAACAAGATCTGACATTTCTCAGAACTCTTCACTCTTACGCCAAAGTTTTTAAGAAAACGAAAATGTCGAACAGGATGCTCGATTGCTCGAGGATCGTTGTGAACAAATTTCTCTCAACTTTTCATTTCATCTCTTTTGGTGAAAATACAAATTGACAGAACAGATTGAAATTTGTTGCCAACCTAAGTTTAAGAAAGAAACATCCGCCGTGTTATTTATACGGGGTGAGTGCGCAACGAAAGCGGATGACTCACAAGCAAAAGAAAATCGCCGAGGCGACTTGTTTGTCTAACAAATTCGAAACAAGAGAAATCTATACAAACATTTGGCACTCCGTTATGAAACTTTGACATTGAGAAATCGCAATTCATCCTAAACGTCATAAAAGTGACGCAATTTTAAGAAATCGCGATCCGTTTTTTTTTCCAGTTCCTGATGGAACAGTTTTTTCCGTCGCAAATGGACGACTATTTGTGGGTTTATAGTTTTATATTTATCACCGACAAGGCTACCCCTGAAGGTTTTTTTTATTACCGCCGTAATTAGAGTGCCATTGAGCAATAATTATCGATTGGTACCGGCCATTATTGCTCCATAAACACTTGGATTTATTGCTCTTTTCAGGTATTTTACTGTTTCGAGAATGGCCCACTCGACGTGGACGTAAAGTACCTGTGAAATTGTCAAGGTCGAGTGGTGTGACTTGTCGAAACACGAATGAATGGGACATGTGAGATAATTTGGAATTTTTGTTACGTTTCGTTACGTAATATTTGGGGAAACGGAAGGGGGAGATGATAAAGGCTACCACAGAAGATAAGACGCCATAAAACTTCAGGTGAAGATGTGACAAGCGAAATTAGATCGATCTGTCTTGATATTGTCATTTGATAAAAACTTATATTTTTGGCAAATTTGCCATTTGACATTTGGCAGGTCTTAAATGACACAAGTGTCATAAGAACTAAATTGCATGGAAATTATAGAATATCTATTCTTAAAATTAAAAAAAAAATTGTATGATGTATTACTTTGCATGATCATGCTGTATGTTCTCCTTTTCTACGTTGATAACAATCAGACATTATCACTAAACTCACTATAATTCAGTATCAATAATTACAAAAATTAAGATGCAAACAATACTACATTGTGTAACCACCCTGTATACGTATGTAAAAAAATAGGTAACATTTTTCTTTGATTATATTAAAAAGTAATTGATATTTTTTTAATTACCAGTAGAAAAATTAATGTCTGGTCAGTGCAGTACCATTAACAAAGTAAACGTTTAGTCATCAGCAAATTTTGGAAATTTTTCTTTGCACATTATTGCAAAAAGTAATTAACACTTTCTTGTCAGTGAACAATATGAGATTTTGTAAAATACCGTACGCCAGTGGAAATCTTGACAGTCTTCAAGAAATTAGCAATAATTTTAACGGTAGTCATGAAGGGCGGGGCTTGTTGCTACCGCGTGACCATAATGAGCTCGACTCGACCAATGGCGCTGTCCTCCTGGTTAAGCTCCGCCCACTATATTAATTTCCAACAGTCGTCGGCAGAATTGTGAGAAGGATTATAAAATGCAAAGTGGAAAGTCCAAAATAAATTAAACAAATAAACGCAAGCTGCTCGTGAATACCCAAATGTTTATTTGCTTGGTTTTATTGTCTTTGGTCAAGCATTAACAAGTTGCACCGAGAATTTAGCACTTTCTTTTTTTGCCAAACAAAGCTCATTTGTTTTTATAATTCAAGGCCTGTCAAAGTCCTTTTCTACGTGTGAAATCAAAATTTTCATTCGACAAAAACTAAAGTTCATTGCATCAGAGTCCTGACGATTTTTCGATATCCTTTGTTCTATTTTGGGCCTTATCGAAAATAAATGTTGCCCAAGTGGCAAGACAATAAAGACGCCAGTTGATATTTTATCGCAATAAACGATTAATCTGTTTTGAGAAATTGTTTAGTAACAAATTTCACTTCAGTTATTATAATGCCTAAAACAAACAAGGAAAATAAAAAGGGGGTTGGGGGTCAGGTCGGTTCTTAATCCGTCGTTCAAACAAACGTCAAAATTGACAGTTGTGATTGTGGCAAAATGACAAGTGCACCGCCGATAACTGCAAACAGAGCTATCAGTACCAACAGAGCGTGTGTCATATGGGCCAAATCCAACGCACACATCCGCCATTTTGGCGTAATAACTCGTCAGGCCTTGCGTTTCTTTTTTTCCGGAACAGCGGCAATAATGGAGTGGAGGGTCAGAAACGCGAAAAAATTGGACGGGTCGTAAATTACGCGGAGATGACAAGCGCAAGATTTTATCTCGATTAATCAAATTCCGCGTTATTTCGGTCCTGTTCAATTAAAACATTTATGTAATTCGTGCGTGATTAACTGAGGCAGCTAATCATCGTGCAAACAGCGCGCGAGATCCCATCGCAAACGCGCCAGTGTCCCAGAAAGGCGTCCACGTGGTGTCACACGGACTCAGCTCTGGCGGCCGGGGTGGCGCGCGCTCTGCGACTTCCGGCTCGAGGCCCTTTGATCTCGCCTCGTCTTGTTTGTTTTAGCGATTAATCCTGATTCCTTGAATCACCGGTGACGCCAGGACCTGCCGGATCTTTCGCCGGTTATAACCGAGAGGGTGCGTACAAGGTGGTGACGAAAAGTTGTGCAACCGACTGGACGGAAGAGCGACGAATGAGATGAGGAGTCGGAGAGCGTCGCCACCCCCATCCGATGCCACCATGTCATATCTCGCGCGAACCTATAAATACACTTCGCCTCCTTCGCCGCATCATAGATATCAGAGCAGCGGCGCGCAACAAACGAACGTCGCAACAATCGCGTGTTGGTGATCGCTAGTGCAACGAGTGTTTTATTTTTTGGAAATTTTTTTTTGCCCAACATGAGAACCGTCGCAGTTTGTGTGGTCTTCGTCGTGATGGTGATGAGTGTACAGAACGTCTTCGCCGGACCCAGATACAGGTAAATTGAGAAAAAACTTTTCAATTATACAACTCTCTCTGAAGGATCGAGATTAAGAGAATTTAATTGGTTTGTCAGTTTTGATCCGCTTTTAATTAGTTGGCGGAGTTTTGACGCGTCAAGTTGAACTGTTGCATCAGTCGTTGGTTTTCTTGCAGGATCAAGAGAGTGTCCGACGCTCATCTGGCTGACTTGCAGACGCGGATAGCGCTCAACAACAAACTCAAAGGAATATCAATCACCATGCCGGTGGGCGGCGGCCGCATAGACCCCCTCAGGATGTGAGTACGACCCCAGACTCTCCTCCGGAGATGTGCTAATTTGATTGTTTTGCAGAGGCCGAAGGCGTCGATCCCAATCGCGATTTCTTGACGTGCTCTTCAACCACTCGGAAGAAGATAAGGGCGACCCCGTCGACTTCAACGACTACGAGAGCTTAATCCAGAGATTCCGGAATTTAGAATAATCCAACCTCCTCTAGTTTCTTTTGTGATTGAAAATAGTGACAGTATGAGAGAGAGAATGGATTAAGTCACTGTACAAACTTAGTTATAACAAGCAGTATTATATTTACTTAGTTCTAATCTAGTCCCTAGACAATTAATTTATTTATTTAATTCTACTTATTATTTATTAATTGTGAAATCTCGAATCTTAAATCTCAAGTGTTGTACATAAGTTTTTTACGTTTTTTTTTGTTTTTGTATGATGAAATCAACTGAAAAAATATTTATTGACGAATTGCTCTTTTTCATCCCTTTCACCTCCAAGTGTCGATATCCTCCGAACTGTTAAAACCATCGAGTGTTAGCATCCGGTGAACGGGTGTACCCTATCGATTCGAACCAAAGCGCACGCTCCCACTATTTACGCCTCTCTTAGAAAGAGACAGAAACATACAAGTTTGGCGAGAGGGAGCGAGATAGTTGTTTTGGTCCTGCGCGTTGGCACACTTGTTTTACGCCAGAGAGAGATGGCATTACGCGCGACTGATCGAACCAAGAGAGACGGCGCATAACCGATAGAGAAACCAAAATGGCGGCTGACAACTGATCGGTATTTTGTTCATCAGCCGTTTAGAAAGTGAAAAAGAAAACAAAATTAGTACTTTGGTGCGATCGAAGTGCGTCGAAAATGTGCAACATAACATGAGTGTGGCCATCATCGGTTCCCCGTCCGGTTTGTCGCTCCCTCCCTCGTCCTCGGGTGATTTTCAGTTACGGTTTTGAACAATGGCGGTTATTATATATTGTTTTGAGTGTGTGTGCGAGTGCGATTCGTTTTCTTCGGCGGCGTCGTTCTGATCCGGCGTATTGATGTGTGCGGCTCTCGTTCGTCATCCGATTGTCCAAACATGAATACTGTCAATGCCGGCGACAACGTCTACGATTTCACGAACGAAGAGAACTCGGCCAAATGGAAAGGCGTACTCACCACCGCCTTGAAGAGGGTAAGGACCGGGGACGGGACTGTCTCGGGGGGCCCCGTGTTGGGATTTTTCGCCCTCCACTCTTCTTTTTTCCAAATGTCATCTGATCGAATGCGCGGTTGGCAACACCGCACCCGTCACCTGTCAAATTTTTGAAAATTTCGCTTTTTATCGATTTTTTCGCGGCGAATGGGCAGGTGTCGACGAGAACGATCCCAATTTCACGAACTCGACCACACATTTCGATCGATTTCGAGCTCAACAGGTCAGTTCTTTAGAATCGAGCGGCGTTTGTTTTCATGCAGACCTGTTTTGACAGCCCAATGCTTGCCCGACATGTCACCTTAGCCACCATTTCCTACAAAACAAAACGAAATAATTGTTTAAAAAATAATGTGTTATAGT
This sequence comes from Tenebrio molitor, assembly GCF_963966145.1. Lineage (NCBI taxonomy): Eukaryota > Metazoa > Arthropoda > Insecta > Coleoptera > Tenebrionidae > Tenebrio > Tenebrio molitor. The sequence continues at coordinate 5,532,244 of NC_091049.1, forward strand.
CTACCACTTATGTATTTACTTTCGCGAAACTGGCCACGGACATTTATAGAAAAAACAGGATGGGTGAAGATAACGTAACAAGCAAGTCACCACCGATTAACGTTACCATTCTTCTATTGTACCCAACTATTTTCTTCACTTTGCTCTCGTGAAACTGAAGAACGAGACAAACTCCAGAATCTATTCACCAATCGTGCTATTCAACAAATATTTTCAAGTTTTTAACATGTCATAAATATACCAGATGTCACTGATGCCAATATAAAACATGGAATTGAGATTTATGTCAAATATTAATTTTCTTCATATCATTGCTGAATAGAACCCATTCTTAGCTTCTTTTAAATGTACCTAGTGCGGCAGCAGTCCCAAAAATTGAATTCTTGGGCATAAGTAGTATTGACAGGTGACACAATCGCGACAGAGGGCGCCACCGGCGTCTCGAAATTTGAAAAAATTGTGATGAAAATGTGAAATTTTTGGTTGTTGTAGGTGTTGGAGCAGGTGCACCCTTCGTTGGGGGCCCGCGATGACGCCCTCGAGTACGTCGAGAATCTATGTTTGCGCCTCCTTGCTATGCTATGCGCCAAACCTAGTCCACACACAGTACAGGTCTGTCTCCGGTCGCGGTGCCGAAAAAGATGTAATGTATCAACTTTGATTGTTCCAGGATGTCGAATACAGAGTACAAAGCACGTTTCCGACGCCAATCGACAAGTGGGCGCTGAAAGAAGCCCAAGGGGCCCTAGACAGGGGCAAGAAGAAGTCTGTACTGCTGCTGCCAGTCGACAAGATTCACAGTTTACTGCAAAAGGTGGCGAGATACGCAGTTGAAAGCGGCGTCGTACTGACGGTGACTTTTGCAGGAGCTGCTGCTGTACAAGGTCGACTCGACCGTCTCGCTCTTTCTAGTCGCCGTTCTGGAATACATCTCGGCCGATATTTTGAAACTGGCAGGGAACTACGTGAAGAACATCAAACATTTCGAGATCACGTACCAAGATGTACAGATATCGATGAACGCCGACAAGGTATGCAGATTTCCCGTGTACCGATAGCTAGCGTGAGGTTTAGGATAGGTTTAGGAACATACATTTTTAGATGTTTTTTCCTTTTTTGAGAGGAGAGGTTAGGTAGGAGTTCTCGTTTTGTTTTTGCGTTCTCTCATAGGTGAGGCTTTTCGTTTTTTGATTAACTTGCTTTTGCTTTCACGCTGCGTCACAGCCCACAGCCATGGTAGGTAGCCATGTCTTTATTTTTTTCTTTATAAATTTTTTTCGTTTCAACTGTGGCCGCATGATGTTTTGTTTCTTTTTCGTTTAAAAGGTCCCCCTTCTTCATCAACATGTATTTCGGCTCTTATTCTCTCATACATAATTATCTTTGTAGAGTTGGCTCTCTCTCGGGCTTGAGTTTCAGTTGCTGCTTGCTATATACTCACTTTGATTTCCGCTTGAGCACTCATCTTTTCATCACTCCTCTTGTTTATCTCTGACGACGGTCTCGTCCCTGTGTTTTTCGCTTACGTCCCGCTTTTGTTTTTAGGCCCTCATGGACATGTTCTATCAGGACGAAGGTGGGGGACCTGGCTTGCCGACCGAGTCGTTGATGGTGTCTACCGCTCCGCGGACGAGTCTCACCTACGAGGAGGTGGTCAGGGAGCTGATTGCTTCCGAGAAGGCGTACATAAAGGAGCTCCACATGCTCATCAAGGTATTTCGGTGAGTCTCCCGAAACTTGTCCCGACCGATTACGTCTAAAGGAGTGCGTTCCAGCGAGGAAATAATCAAATTGAGCTCGGATCCGGTCGAAATCGAGCTGATATTCTCCAACATCATGGACATCTACGAGCTCACCTACACTCTGCTGGGTAGTTTGGAGGACGTGATAGAGATGGCGCAGGATCAGATGTCTTACATCGGCAGTTGTTTTGAAGGTATTTGCGTCAAATGTCATGTCGTTTGTTAATTTTCGTGAATCAGAACGACGTGGGGCGGCGATGTGGGATTTTGCGGTGGGTCGTGGGTGTCGTGCGCAATTCGTGAAGGGAGTTTTTAACGGCGGTGCAGATGTTTCCTGTACGAATTTTTATTGAGGGATAGTTATGGGAGCGCGGGGTCGTAAATAATAATCAAAGTAAATGTGTATGTACGTAGTTTCTAAAAAATCTCTCGAAAATAGTGACTTAACCTTCGAATTATTTACCCAAAGTGAATTTCGAGGAATGTTTCAAAAGACTAATTTCGTTTTTATGTACCAACAGGAATGTCGGGATTTGTTTGCGTTCATTTCGACTCGGGGGATTTTCCGTTTATAGTTTTCCAGAACGCATAAAAATTTTGGGACACGTAATTGCAAGAAATGAAATTAAAATATTGGTTATGTGAAATTTATTACGAAAAGGAGTTGGACGGAGCACAACGACAGAAGAATTTTTTTTAAGGAGACGTCGCCCTATTGGGATGTCAAACATGAAAATGACATAAAGAAAGAACACTTGTTATAGATTTAATTTTTCACGACTTGGAACTGACAAGCACGAAGGCAAGTGGGTTGTCCTGATTTTTATAGAATCTTGCAACATTTCGTGATAAAGAGGTGTTATAAGCAGTAACATCAACCATAATTTGCTTGACTAATGTGAAAAAAGCCCACTCGACGGTTTGCTTGTTTTCTTTGTCTGTAATAATGGTGATGAATTATTTTTAGTGTCATTTTTAACATGCGAAAAGAGAATTAATTTACACAGTCTAACGACTATTTACCAGTGATTTTTGTATCCCGCAAGATCAACAACTTTTGGGAGCGCAATTGATTATGAAACATCACGAAAATCCAATTTTATTGGATTGATTCGTGCGGTTTTGATTGGTACATAATATGCAGTAATTTTTTTATGACTCCATGATGGTGATTCAAATTCAGTGCATTAACTCCGAAAATGTATATTTTTTTCTACAAAAATGTTGCTTTGTGACTTCCAAGACAATGTCGATATTTGTTAATAATTTCACGAGTGTTTCCACAGGATTATAGTTGTTCCTCATCTGTTGTAAAAAATACATCAGAAAATATGACAAAGATAAGTTGTACTCCGTTCAAGAAATCGTTGAAAGATCCAGAAAAGGGAAATGAATTGAAGGTTATATCTGGTTTAAATTGGCAAGAAGTTGTTTTAAATCGTTCGATTAAAATTTATAAATTGCTATAATCTACTTTTGAAGTTTTTAGATCGTCGATAAAGAGAGTAATAGATGCAGCGTCTTAAGAAAATTCCCATCAGTCTCCTTGGGATTTGTAACGGGTGTCAGATTTTATCTGTTGCAAGAAAATGTATTCAAACATTTTTTTGGGCAAGTTTACCAACAGTTTTTTTACAACCGTAGACAAAAAAGACGACATATTGAAGATTTGGAGATTTTTTAAAAATACAACACAAATATTGATCGTCTAATAGAGCCAAAAATAAATCAAACATGCATATTTACATAAATGCATATTTTTAAATTATTCGGTTCTTGAAAACAAGTTCGAAGGACCATAATGTACAGTATGTCTAAGAAAATACATATCTACTGATGAAAACGGTAATTTTACGTATTCGCAAGCTGACGAAAATGAACTCTTTTTCGGACGCTGACCGTGGCGCCATCTGTTGGTCTGTTTGGTGAGTTAATAACGAAATCGACAAAACCCATAATTGACCTGATACCATAAATTATGTAAATAAGTACATAATTGTTTGCAAATATGTAATAAATTTCTCGTTTTGTTGGTAAGCTGATAAAAAAATTCTATAATAAAGAAAATTATTAATATTTGTTAATAAATTCATCTATTTCAACCAGGTAGATACAAAATAAATATGTAGTTTTTCCAATGATGTCTTTTGCTTTGTACTTCGTGAAATCGCCTAAAAAATTTAATGCGCACCTCCGCCAAAAAGTGTCTTTTGTCATCGCCTGTTTTCAAGCCTCGGCTGCACCTCAGCCACAAAACTCAGACTCGAACGAAAAACATGCACTTTTTGACCTTGATACACAAATAACTACAATTTGAGGCTTGTGGAATTATGTGAGTACAAACCGTGCTTGTAACTCTTTCCGAAAGTGTCGACTGGAGTTTTATAAATGGCATTTTTTAAATGTCCGAAGAAAGCCGTTGATACAAATTAAATTCATTTCAGGTAATAGTGCGACAACTTTCAACAGATACATCGATATTTTGCGATATTATGTCACAAAGCTTTCTTTACGTGTTGTACGTTTACGGTTCATGTCATTGTTTTTCTCCTGCTCAATGCTGCCGGTTTTTCGTAAACAGAGCTACACTGTAAGCAAGTATCTTGTTAAAGGCATTTTACAGGGTGGACACATTTATATATTAGAGAGTTTCATTATGAAGGAAACTTGAATTGAAATTTGAAATATAGTGGAACACCTGTACATTTTTTGACAGCTTTTTTCATGTGGCGTGGTAGAAAAGCATAGATTCTTGTTGTTTGCGGTTTGTTCCGGAATTAATTTACACAATTCAAACACCACTTTGCATCCCGCACGATCAATAAAAATTTTTCGTGTCGTCAATTGATTCATACGGTTTTACGTAAGAGCAGCTAGAAGACATTTTTACTGAAAACTCTATTTTTGCGACTCTTATGATGGGAATTCTCTTGGCGACACCGCTGATCTTAAAATTGAATCGAATCGAACCTTTCCGGTGTGTTTCATTGAATTTTCTTGCGAAATGCATTGCCGTCCGGAAGTGCATTTTTTGCTGTTGAAATGTTGCGCTTGCATTGAGATTGATTTGTTCCTAATTTCTAAAAAACATGACGTATAACATTAGATAAAAACGAACAGGGCTGCGTTCAAGAAATTGTAGACATATTATAAAAATTTGCCATATTTACAAATGCGAATGAAATGATATTTCTATCTGTTGTTATCAACAGGAACTTTCCCCAGGGAGTTGTTGAAGCAGCCTCCTCCACCCTTGTTGCGATTTTAGTCAGTTTCAATATATTGAACGCTCGTGTTTCTCTTAGCTCAACCTAGAAAGTTAGTTTGTAAAAAAGCTGATTTGGCAATTTTGATCAATCTTGGGTACTCCGTTGAAACGTTGACATTATTAATTGTGAAAAAACTCGATAAATTTACCTTTTTCTTAAACACCTGCTTTCCAACACAAAATGCACACATTTTTGACATTTTGAATATCTGTGACAAATGACAGAAGGGAGACGTCAACATGTCAACGCTGCCGTAGCGCCCTCTATGTGTGTTAATCTGTTCGTTCAAATTTGAATCATAAGTGGGATGAATTTTGTTTAGAACTGGCGGAAGCGGCCGAATTCGACGTGTACATAAAATACGCCAAAGACGTGACGGCCCCGACGTGTCGCGAGACCCTCAACAACCTCCTCTCCAGGCCGGAAGTGGAGAGCGCTCTCATAACGGCCGGTCAAGGCATGGGACTGGCCCTGAAGTATTACTTGCCGGCCCTGCTGATGGGCCCCATAAGACACTGCTTCTCATATTTGGAATACATCACGCTGTTGAGGGGCCTCTCGGTGGCACCGGACGACCGCGAGACTCTGACGCAAGTCGAAGGACTGCTCAAGCCTGTCCAGATCGAATTAGGTAATGCGGTACGATTTTTCCCGAAACCGTTGGTAAATTTCGTTTTGAAGGACGTTGTGTGCCCTCGCCGACCATCTTGAGGACGTGTTCGACGCCGTTCCTCCAGGTCAGGGCGCGGCGTCAAGCCGCCCTCGACAAGCTCCACGAGATCGAGAAGAACGTCGAGAACTGGGACCCGAGAGATCTGGGCCAGTGCTGCAACGAGTTTGTCCGAGAGGACGTCCTGATGAAGGTCAGTTCCGGGAAGAGACTGACCGAACGTCGAGTGTTCCTCTTCGACGGTCTGCTGATCCTGTGCAAGCCGAATTCGCGGCGGCAGAGTTCCGTGCACCAGAACCACGCCGAGTGCCGCCTCAAGGAGCGCTTCTTCATAAGGAAGATCGAGATCCTCGACCACCAGGACACCGACGAGCTGAAGAACGCGTTCGAAATAGCGCCGAGACACATGCAGCCGCCTGTGACGCTGTGCGCGAAGAGCGCCGAAGACAAGAACTCGTGGATGGCCGACCTGGTCATGCTGAACACCAGGTCGATGCTGGAGCGCATCCTCGACAGCATCCTCTCGGATATCGAGCGGAAACATCCGCTGAAACTTCCCCCGCCGTCGCTCTACAAGTTCGCCGAGCCCGATTCCAAGGACAACATCATACTGGAGCAGAGAGAGAACGGCGGTGTGCCCCTGATCAAGGGCGCCACCCTCTACAAACTCGTTGAAAGACTGACTTATCACATATACGCCGATCCGAAATTCGTACGTACATTTTTGACGACTTATCGAAGTTTTTGTTCGCCGAAGGGGCTGCTGGATTTGCTCATCGAGAGGTTCCAAATACCGGATCCGTCGCTGGTTTACGGACAAGAGTGCTGCGACACGGACAAAATGCAGAAGAACAGTCAGAGGGAGGACTGGAAGAAGTACAGGAAGGAGTACTGTCAGCCGGTGCAGTTTCGCGTCTTGAACGTGCTCAGGCACTGGGTTGACCATCACTTTTACGATTTCGAGAGGGATCCTTCGCTGTTGGTGAAACTGCGCTCGTTTCTAGACTCCGTCAACGGGAAGAGCATGAAGAAGTGGGTGGACAGCGTCTTGAAGATTCTCACCCGGAAGGTGAGTCAGTCAGGGTTTGAGGTTATGTCGCTCACTTCATTCACATTTTATTTTTAACAGATGGAAAACGATAACCAGAGGCACATCAGATTTGCTTTCGACGAACCTCCGCCCCCGATCGAGTGGCACATACCATGTACCGAGGAGGAGTACGGGATTTTGACTCTGCACCCTGTAGAGATAGCTCGACAGTTGACAGTTTTGGAATTTGATCTCTACAGGATGATTAAACCGTCGGAGTTGGTCGGTGCTGTTTGGACGAAGAGAGACAAAGAGACGAGCAGCCCCAATTTGCTAAAAATGATCAAACACACGACAAATGTAAGTTGACATAACCTCACTTTTTGGAAGTGTCGAGTAAGATGTGTTTTGTGATTTTTACCGTTGTGACGTGCTTTCACTTTTTGCAGGTGGGGCGCTGGTTGGAGAAGAACATCGTCGAGGCTGAAAATTTCGAAGAGAGAGTGGCGATAGTCAATCGAATAATTGAAATAATGGTCGTGCTGTACGAAATCAATAATTTCAATGGTGTGCTTTCGATTGTTTCGACGTGCGGTTCGGCATCGGTCCACCGACTGAAGTTCACCTTCCAGTCGTTGACCCAACAGAACAAGAAAGTGCTGGAGGAGTGTCGCGCAGACGACCACTTCAAAAGGTACCAGGAGAAACTGCGTTCGATCAATCCCCCTTGCGTCCCATTCCTCGGCATGTACCTGACTAACATCCTCCACATCGAAGAGGGCAATCCCGACTTCTTGCCGAACACCCAGCTGATAAACTTCTTCAAGCGGAGAAAAGTCGCCGAGATCACCGGCGAGATCCAACAGTACCAGAATCAGCCGTACTGCTTCAGCGTCGAGCCGAAGATCCGGCATTTTTTAGAGAACTTGAATCCGTTCGGCGACCTCTCCGACACGGAGATCAGCAACTACCTGTACAACAAGTCGATGGAGATCGAGCCGAGGGGGTCGAAGCAGTTGCAGAAGTTTCCGAGGAAGTGGCCCCACCTCAGCCTGAAGAGTCCGGGGATCAAGTCGAAGTCGGCGAAGCAGATAGCGACAGCGGTGAATAACGCGATCAATTCCACGTTGAACTCTTCGAATATCAAGAGCGACGACTCGAAGAGCGAGGATTCGTCCAAGTCGGACAACGAGTTCAGCGTTTTCGCTCCGGTTCAGTTAGGAACATGTCAGAATAGTCCGACGTTGAGTCCGGTCTCGCCGGCCACCTCGAGCACGATTCTGAGCTGGTTCCAGCCGAATCACAGCAGGAGTCCCAGTGTTGGCTCGATCATGTCCACCACGTCGACGAGGAATCCGCCGCCGCCGCCACCGCAAACGTAAGTCGATGTCGCTTTTCTCGTTCTCCGGAAATTACATCCGCAAGACGTTTTTCTATTGTTATTTTTTGTGCCGCACTACCATTTGTGATAATCCTGTTTAAGAATAGAAATTCCTTTTATTGAATAATTTTGAAGAAATGGAAATAAATCAATAAAAATACCACTCAGTGATCAAAGAGAAAACAAATCTAAAAACACTAAATAATATTTAGTGACTTTTAAGAAATCAAGAGTGCTACCCCATCTTTTGTTTTATCAAAAAAGTTTGTCTTAGATTGACTCGTACCCATATGTATATTTGCTATGCACAGCTGTTTTATTGGTTGCCCACCTCTCAAAAAGTATTAAAAATTAATAATAATTAATGGTTTATCTTCAATGGTAAAACCCATTATACCACTTACTCTGGGATAATTGTTGCTTACAATTACAGTAAACGTCTGTAAACTTTGCTGAAATCGAAAAGTTGTTTTTTAGGAAAACAACAGCACATCATTGACGTTTCTTTGACATTTCCGAAAAATCTGCTAAATTACCCATTCTTACGATTGAAAATTCGCTCTTGTTTATTTTAAAAAAATTCTCGATTAATAGATACGTAATAATGAATTCTATTCGTTGATTTTTACGTGGTTTTTACGTAGACTAAAAGACAGAAGTGGTTTTAAAAATATCGACAAGATTCGTTGTACGAACAAATAGTTATTTTTATATTAAGTGCGTGAAGAGAGTGTTTTTTGTGCATGAAAAGGTCTTTTACGCCGAGACGAAGGTCGAGGCAGTATAAGCCTTTGAATGCACAAAAACATCTTCACGCACGAAATATAAACAATATTTTTTCTATAATTGATTCAAAAAATTGAAATTAAAAATTCAAATTTTTGAAGGAACTCTGAAGTTGCAATGCAGTGACCATGTTGCTAGGTAACTAATAAAATACAGTGCGTGAAGTGAAACACAGAAATAGTCATGTGCGTGAAATCGCATTTCACACACTGTTTTGTATGGTTTCTATGGTTTCGATCTTACTAACAATGCAAAAAGAAATACACGTTAGAAAATGACCCACTTCAGGCACCGATAACTATGCGTGAATTTCAATTTTTTGAATCAATAATAGAAAAAATCAATTTCGTTCGAAACAGGACCAAAAGAAAATAACAAAAAAAATATAACGGTGAGTAAAAATTAAATTGGATTTTAACTGTCGTCATATTCACAAAATTCACAAATTAAATTAAAGTTAATAGAACAAGTGTTAATTGGCGATCGTATTAGCTTGCGAATTATAAAAGGAAATATGAACTCCAGCCAAGACTCAGCGAACTTGATGATAACCAAGAACAGTTCAGTAACCGATGGACAGTTTTGTAGATAAAATCAATAGAGAATTGAATTGTTAACGGTTTTAGTGGTAATAAAATGTAAATCTCTTTTGTATAAGAATTTTCTATACAAATTTCAAAACTTGACAACAGAACATTGAACCAAGTGCAATGAATTGTAAAGCCGGTCGTGAGATTAAGCGATGGTGTAAATAGAATTAACGATAATTGAATTCTCTTGTGTGCATAAAATCTTTGAGACATGTTTATTAATCATCGTATAATAGTCGAGTATATCATTAAGAGTAGATGTGAGTTTTTTGTGCCAAGTCCAGAGATTGAAGGCCGAGGCGAAGTCGAGGTCGGCAACTGAGTGAAGCACAAAAGGACCTTCTACTCTGAATGATATACAGGGTATTTCACGAGTGATAATGAGCCTGACGGAATTGAAAATGCAACCCACAATACATTTTGCAAAGCTAACGTGGATATTTGTTTTTTGATTTAAAAAACGTAAAACATAGTTAACTGCAGTTTCGTAAATTTTTACATAAATGTCATAGTTGCTTGGTTAAAAAATTGTGAAAAAACGAGTTTTTGGGAAAATTTTTTTGTTGTCTGCATAAACGCGCAACGGCAGAGGCATTTTTATTACATTCGCTTTAAATCAGAATAATTCTCATCGTTTGAGTACGTTTTAATCGTCGAATTTTAATTTTTTCGTAAATGTCAGTTGTGACAAGTAAAATTATTGGAAGCAAAGCTATCATGGATTCATAATTTCATTGTAAAAAAAAACAATACCATAGTTAAAATGTCCACGTTAGCTTTGCAAATGTATTGTAGGTTGCATTTTCAATTCCGCCATCTTCAAGCGGATCACAAAAAAAAAATAGGACATTATTTTCTTTTGCTACAGTTACAGTGAAATAACAATTTTCAAATTGTAAGGCACCAGTAATTCCCGGTTCTCTTGTTAAAGTCTAAAGCTTACTTTTTAACGTTGAACGGCCATCTTGCTGTTTTTGATTTTGACATCATCCGTGCACACGGGTGACTCGTGTTACACCACAGTGACACCGGTTAAATATTGGGTAATATGTAATTTCGTTATTTCCCTTTCTAGAGGCTTTTTTTTAATAGGGATAATTAATTTAATTATTAAATATTTCGTGTAATTATTGATGAATAATTCATGAGAAATGCTTCAAATGACCTTACATTTGACAAGATCGAGTCGCCTGTGGACATTTCAACTCCTTGGATTTTAAGTGTTTCAATTTCAAGTCCGATTACCAAAAAAAAAAAGCCATTTCGACCGCTTGAAGATAAATTTTCTTTCACTAAAATGTTAGTGTACTCGTATACTCAATATAGTGATAGATTGCACGTTTCTTGACAGACACACAGACAAGTGTCTACGCGGTAAAAAGTAAAAATCATGTGTAACATTTGTTATATCATTCATACTCGAAGAATCAATCATTTCAACAACAATTTATAACAACTGAAAACACTTGTTTTGTTGGGATTTGGTTTTTATTTTACACGTGAACACCGGTTGGTGAATTCTCGTTCTATTGTTTTCAGTTGTATAACTGTGATCTGTTTTTATTTTGAACTATTTACAATCGTCTTCCATTGTCATTTGAAATTCCTATAAAAAATGTCCCCAGAAAAAAGTTAAAGGGACGCCACGGGAAAGATGAGTTATTTACGTTTACTTCGGTTTCGTCGGCTCATCCCGAGACCTTTTATTAGGTCTACAGAAAAGCGCGGTCGCAACCACTTTTTTGAACGATGCTCCCCCCATCACTCTCTACGGTGTACGGAGTATAGTTTTCGTAGTTGATGCACTTGGTTGTTGTATAAAAAAAACACTATGTATTATGTGAATTACATCTCCACTTATTTTGGATATTTGTCGTTATTTTAGCGATTTTAACGACTTGTGTAATTGTCTTGCTGTTATGTTGGCAGGTAATGACGGGGTCAAACTCTTTTAATGACATTTTTCTACTGCCTTCTCTAAAGTGCCACATTTTGCACTGACAAATAGTGTATAAAACGTCACTGTAAATACGATTGATTGTTCATTTCATTAGTCACGACTGGATGTCCATTTCGGCGTTTTCGGCATATCAAGTTGGTAAATTTGACGATGCGTAGAAAAAACATAATCTTATGCACCTCGTTTATAAATTTTTTAATCACTCTGCGTTACAAACCGACGTAACCTAATTATTTTTTTGAACTCATTAACGTCAAAATGACATTTCCCAAACATAGCAGTTAACCGCGAACGGAGATTTCGCGCACTAGTGCTTCAAAATCATCCAAAAAGCATTGGCCTTTCTGAGCATTCTGAGAATAATTTGACTTGATAATAATAAAATCTGCTTTACAAAACGTCATTTCTTCAATTTGGATGTTGAAAATTTCGAGAAAAGGAAAATAAATCGGTGTTAATTCGATTGACACTTGGGCAAGCGCCATCTATTCACTAAATTGGAAACTATTGGAAATAATTTTAAAATGCTTATGTTCGTTTCAAAAAATATTGTACAAACCTCGTACCTCGATGTTCGAATACGTATTCGGCACATTCGCGCAAATGAAGCATTCGCTCCTTCGTCGCTTCTGCCTCAATAATGCCCTCACGTCAATTCGGGATCAGGTGTTGATTGGTGCAATGTCAAGTTTCTGTGGTAACAGTGATTGAAAAGAATGTTTTGGCCAATGGCGTCTGTTAATTTTTGTTGTCGCCATGACAACCTCACCGAATGCAACTTTTCTATTGGATGTTTAACGCTGGCGTGGTGCTTTCGAATGTATTTGTAGCTCTTTTTCTTTATCGTTGACATTGTGATGGGAAAAGCGAAAAGTTTTTGTTTTCAAATTTCCACCCGTTTCCGGAATTTCTACAAGTTTATCACCGTACTTTTGATTTCTTGTAGTAATTTTTATGTTTAAGGCTGGGATACCGTATATGTATTGGGCATAGGGAAACATGGTGACATTATTTCTCGTTTTCAAGAAAAATAATGCATTTTTAAGTTAAAAACTAAAATACAGTTTAATATTTAAGCTTCGTTATTGGCTCTGAAGTAATAATTATGGTTCCAAAGACTAAAAGTATTAAATACATAAACGGCAAACTTTTTAAATTTTATGGCTTAATAAATAAGTAAAATATCAAAATTGTGACAACATTGAGAAATTAGTCATTATTCACAGCCAATAATGGATATTAAGGTTTAATTTAAGGCATCTCATAGTTTATTCAGTCTTCCGGTTTCGTTAAAAAACAAGAAACATTAAAAGATTAATTTGCTTACAATATATTGGTGACTCGGCGAGAACAAAATAATTTTACAGTGTTCTGTGTTGAAACTTTACCCACACTTGACCCTTGTTAATGTGGCAAGTTTTAAGTAGATGGCACTGATCACTGAAGAAAAATGTCCAGATGTTCAGTGACTCACTCAGTGAGCTGGAGTGAGTGAGTTACTGAGTTAACACGTGCAATTCGTGCAACGCAAAGATATCGGATATCGCATTTTCAAGAAAGGACGGGCCTTCTTTGGCGTTAATTGCCTCTGTTCACTCCCGTGTTTTATGTCAATAATAATAATATAATCTCGATTTTCACTTGATCTACTACATATTAGCATTCTATTAAAAAATTTAAAAAAGTAATTTCTATTTTTACTAATTCCGATGCAATAGGTGGTTTTTGATTATTATCATTTCAGTGAGAAGTAGAAAATTACAAGTTAAGCTTTCTTTTCTTTTACTAAAGCAATAAAAGTATTGAATTGATCGCATCAGTTCATCGGGTACAAGAGACTTAAAAAAATGTAATCACAGGCATTATAGTATATTTCAAACCAAGGTAAGAAAGTGCTTTCTTGCAGACCGCAGGCAAAGATTATAAACCGAGCCGTAGGCGAGGTTTGTAAGTGCTTAAGGTCTGCAAGGGCACTTTCTTAACAAGGTTTGAATACTATTTTTTTCCTTACCGGCACAACTTCGTTGAAAAAAGCCAAAAAAAGATGGTTATATTCCTGATTAAAACGAAAATTTTGAGAATTGAATAGTAGGCTGGGTTATTTGTTTAATTAACTTGTCATCGCATTTGAAGATTTGACGTTTGTTCGAAAATTTGAAATAAACAGGGTAAAGTAATCTACCTACCTAGCTTATCTGTTTATTTTCCAGATTATATGATTGATCTACCAACTTGCTTTATTGAATTGGCTTTCATTTATCAATAACTTATTTCACTTTTGACACTTTTGACATTTGTATTTTGGTACAGTTTTACCATAAACATTTCATGATTAACTTTCTTACCTTAGCGAGAAAGTTGAATTTTCTCACCTCAAATGAGGTATCCACAGCCTACATTTCTAACCGGTAGGGAAAAAAATATTTTTTTGTTCGACACTGTCAGAATTTGATAAATGTCACAACTTGTCAAAACGAAACGTCAAGCTAATTTTAATGATTTTAAGCGATTTGGAGCCTTTAAGAGGGTCGTCGAACAAAAAAACGTTGTATTGAACTCGTTCGTGTGTAAATTGGGCCTTTTTTGGCACTCGCGAGCCTTTAAAACACTCGTTTCACTCGCGTTTTAAAATGGCCCACTCGTGCCAATTTACGCACGAACTCGTTAAATAAACTACTATAATTTATTTATTATGATTATGAATATGTACAGCGTGACTGTGAAGGTTGTGCAGATATTTTAACCTGTGATAGAACCCCACAAAAGGTAACGATTGAGCCAATGATGCCTTATACAAATGTTGATATTTTTCGAGAAAAAGGGGCCCAATAATTTACCTCGCCGAATTGCAGGGGTCCGTTCGAAAATTTGTACCTTCCAAATCGTTATACATAAATAAAATAATTGACGCTGTTTGATTCCTGAATGTTTGCTGCATCTGTTGAGTGTTTACTCAACAACCTGCTCAATCGCATATGCTTACTGCGATTTTTTAAACATAACAAACTAAAAATGTCTAAAACTTTTTTTTTCAAATGGCACTCTGTATTTATAATTGCACTAGTCGAAAGCTTTTTTGACAACCTTTCCAATGGTATAGGGTTTTTATAGTCGAATGTAAAAATCTAGAACTCAGAAATTAAATCTAATTAATATAGTACATATACGGGGAACGGGGTCATTATTATAAATGTTTGTAACAACTAGTGGGCGTAGCGGCGCACCTAAAGCATAGCGCACAGCCACCTACTATGGTACAATCATTTATAATGACCCCGTGTTAAGTTCTTGACAAGTAAAATTCATTTTGAGACTGATAATGATTACAACAAAATTCCAAAGATCACGTGACAGGTTCTTCTCTATTCAAATTACCTCTACTTACAAAGCCGAGTCTTCTTTGAGTGTCAAAAAAATGTCGTCCGGATAAAGGTGGAATGTCTAAAATACTTAGACGTTCTACCAAATGGGCATAACTACTCCCGGTTGCAAGAGTCCCCCACACAGCAGAAGTAATGACAACAGATTCGGAATCCTCTGTGGCTTTTTCGGTTCGTATAGATACACATTCGTCACAAACATTACATTTGTAATGTAAATGTAAATTTAACTTAGGAATCTCTTTTTCTGTAGCGATTGAGAGTTGATGACTATTTACTCTAAAATAAATGTTGGTGTAATAATCTGCTACTGAACCCCAAGTAAAATTATATTCTTCACTCTCTGAAACATCATCGTTATTGACAGAAATTAACGGATGATTTTGAACTTCTGCTAATTTTGGTAGGTACGTTGCTCTCATCTCCGACTACGAAAAATGAAAAAATGACAAAGGAGTAAATAACCGATACAGCTATTTTATTACTTTTATTATTTTATTACTATCCCTCCGCCACCTGGCGGCACGGCAATTTTGCCGGAGTACATACACTATTACGGATATTATTACTATCAAGTAATAGTGCAGTGCTTATCAACATAATTACCGGCGTCTCGCCTCCGCATTTTGACTTTGTTGTGTATTATGTTCTGTGTCAATGTTAAGGAATTTCCTCACGATATGACATGAGTACAATAATATACCTTTTTGAATTTCAACTACCAATGTGTTCTCTAAATCCAGAAATTTTAAATTTTTAAAAAGAGATTCCGGTACTATTCCCGTTGCTGAAATTATAAGTGGTAAAATAGAATTTTTTTTTAAACTCCAAAGATTTCTCATAGCAACGGAGAGCTCTAAATATTTATTAATTTTTGTGTTATATGTCTGTGTTATATTATGGGAATTTGGAACAGCTATATCTAAAAGATATGCTTGCTTTTGTTGTTTATTTAAAATAATAATGTCTGGTCTGTTATGCTGGATGTAATGTCAGTTAAAACTGTGCGATATACAACGTGTAACAGAAATAAGTACATTAATTTTAACTGGTAATAGAACTCGTCAAAAGGAACAACTTTTCTATCTACCATTTTACTGAAAAACGATGTTTAATTCCAAAAAAAAATTGGAGAGATTTTTCACTAAAATAACCTTACGCCACTAAATACTGCAACGGCTAATTGAGATCAGCGCTAATATGAAAAAAACATCAATTTTCATCCAGAAAACGTGTTTTAACGCCGAAATCGAAATTCAAATAAATCTACCCGTATAGCAAAAAATCCACTTCGTAAGAATCTGGTTGTTTTTAGGTAGCTTAGTTTTGGAGGTATGAGCGGTTTTAGGAAAATCTTGCCTATTTTTTTAAGCCACTACGCAACGTTTTTCGCCAAAATGGCAGAGAGAAAAGTTGTTCCTTTTGATGAGTTCTATTACTTACCAGTTAAAATTAATGTACTTATTTCAGAAACACCCTGTATAACCGATACTTTTATTATTTATTTATAATAATAATTTATAAACTTACTGGAAGAAATTATTTTATCTAAAATTTCTTCTACAGCTGATTTTCTTGCAACAGAATTTTTCTCTGATCTCGCGTGTTTTGAACATTTTTTTTGCTTTGAAAGTACTAACCGCCCCATGGTTTACACCTCGGTTTACACAAACAAACCACAATATCGAAGCAAACACAGCACAAAACAGTATAAAAGAAGAACCGCCTTTTTTGTATTTTGCCGCAATGCTTAGTGCTTATTCACAATGGACATAAGACATAAGAAATACATAAGAGATACCTAAGAATAATTTGTAAATTTGGGCAATTGGAAAATAATTTATGTGTCCATATAACTCGAATATGATTCTTCGTGTCTTTTTGTACACAACAATAATGTTCACTGGTCACTTCTCATAAGTTACGTAAAAATTAATAGTATATCCACTGCATGTATCATGAATTTTTTATGCCTTATGTCAAGCTTATGTCCATTGTGATTTGTGATAAGCACTATTAGAGTAGGGGTGAGGTAACGTTACTAAAAAGATACCTTTTTAGTGACTTTACGGTAGGGAACCGCTTCGGACCGCACAAGAAATTACTTTAGCTATCCGTAAGTAGGTGGCAGCATGTCATGGGTCATCTCATAGACAACACAGTAAACCTATAGAACGCAAACTCCCATAGTTTTTTGTGTCCCGACGCCATCTACTGGCTTGTGGTAGGTGCAAAATAAGACACAGCCAGCTGGATATCCTGGCTTTTTTATTTATTTTAATTTTCAAAATAATTTATTTATGAAATTAAAAGACTACATTTATTTTGAAGCTTTATTTTCAATTTTTTTTGATACATTTCCATTTCATTTTTATAAATTTTGATCTGGTGTTTCTTTTCCTCAATTGCGACAGAGATTTATGGCTTCCTCACCTTCAAAATTTTGCTCTTTATTTTGACATCGAATTTTGCATGTAACGTTTTCGGTACATTGCAGCCCGAATTTTGGATTAACATTCTGGCTTTTTATAATTTTGATTATGCTCAGCTGTTCTTATTTTCTTTTTGAAACTTTCACAAGAATTTATATCTTCATTACTACATAAAACAGGATTTACACAATTTACTTATAGCGTCTTCAGTAGAAATATCGTAGATCAGTAGATCGGATGAAAATTCTGTAAAAAATAGTTTTCAGTTAAAATATAATTATCAGTATTTTTTTACTATTACTGGAAGTAAGTCTGGACTGGAAAAGGAGGGAAGTTGTATTGAGTCGAGGGTACGGCCACATTCAGCAATCTATTGTTCGTGCCGAAGTATTTGCTGGTAAAATGAAGTCCACACACAGTGTAGCTGTTATACCTACACTTTAATAGGCTACAAAGTTGATAACTGCTTGTTACCCGTGTTTTTAATCCATTCCATAAAATGCCCAGGATATTTAATTGGATTTGAAAATCTATGGCGAGTTCCACATGGTTTAAATACCTTTGCACTCTGCAAATTCTCGTAACAGTAGATTTATTATTTATGACTTAATATGTCAAAATATATATTTTTTTTCAATTTTGGCATAAGTTGCTGCGATTTTTATTTTTATTAGACGGCAGCGTCCCCTGACGGCTTGTGGTGGGTGCGTTTCCAAAAAAACCGATAAAATGCATAGGAGTTTGCGTTCTATAGGTTTACTGTGTTGTCTATGGGTCATCTATACTAAGCCGTAACGGTCACTTGAAGTCCCAGCCTTAACGTTTTGAATAAGATTTTTTTACTGTAAAACTCGAGGATTCTTTAAAATGTCTTACTATTCTTCTGTCCATAGGGAGTAAAACTAAATTTCAAAATAACGATTCATTTCTTTACATAATTCATGCAAGTTGATCGCAAATATCTATTTTCCTTATGGGCAGCGTTGTTTTTAACACGGAATAAAATTCTGACGTTTTGACAAAATGGCATCTTTTTTGACATTTCTCCCCTCATCCATTTCTTTAGATTTTCTTTGGTAATAAATCCAAATACGCCACTTTGGCTTTACCTTCAGCCTTCAAGTTTCTCAATATGTACCTTCGAATCGAAAAAATATGTTTGGTTATTTTTTCCAGGTCGAAATACTGTCACTATAGCCAAAGCTCGACGGGCGGCTCCAACAGCCCCGGCCCTCACAGTCCCGCCTCGCCCGGCCCCGCCCCCCTTTCCTACGAGCCCAACAGCCCGCGCCTTCCGCTGACACCGCCTCCACCTCCGCCCCCGTTGCCCCCCAGACGACCGCGAGACAGCCCCGAGATCAGCTCCCCCCAACAGCCGAAGACCAACACGGAGTCGGCATCGTGGAGGGAGTGCTCGCCGCCACCTCTGCCTCCGAGGCGCGGCGAGCCCGGTTCGTCTCCCAGCGCCCACATCCATCAAGTCACTCATACTCATCATTCCCACTTCAACTCGTTCTCGATGCCGAGACTGAACCCGACCCACATGTCGCAGCTGCACATGCGGCGACACTCGACCGTGCAGCCCCAGGTGCCCCGGAGGACCCTGCCGCAGCAGACGAACGCCAACGGTGGACCAATGTAAGGTGTTTTGTTGTCGATTGGCGTGTGTTAAACAGAGCGTTACAGAGTTCCGCAAATCCAACCGTCGAGCGTGTCGCCCAGGCACGACACCACGCTAGGGCAAATCACGCCGAGGTTACCGCCGAGGCCGGCGGCGAGGTCCGCCGACATGGTCACGGGGCCCATGTTTCAGTATCCGAGCACCACAACCACATAGACGGGTCACCAGGACGAGACGAGACGAGGTTATGTCGACAGGTCCAGGCGATTCCTTCGAATTCGAGTGATTTTCCGACAAACGCAGGTTCCTTCTCGTGTAGTCGTTTACTTGTTCGGTCGTGACCCGCGGCAATCCGTTTCTTGACGATGTGCTTCCAGTAACGCGACATAACCTCAAATTTGGAATTTCTCAAATTACTATAAATTCGCTGTCATATAACCAAGAGAGTGTTTTGATTGTGTACAAAAAGAGACTCGTTGTATTTATTACGTATTTTATGTAAGTACGAAGTGTTACAGTAAGTTATAGATTTGGCGATGTTTTTCCTCACCTCCTTTTATTATTGTACATTGTGTAAATATTGTAATATACTGTAAATGTATAAATATAGTTGCCAAAAAGTGTAATATGTGAAAAAAAAAAACAAAACACAAAGTTTTCTATGTTGAATTTTTTATGATGAAAATAACGTTGATATGGTGCGATTGATGGGTCAGCTTCAATCACGCTATCTCAACGTGGAAAGGAATTGTTAAAGTATAGATGTTCTATTTTGAGTTTCACGTGATCGTGGACGCGCCCCCGTCGGGGCGAGTCCACGACCACCCTCATTAAATTGATGATTTTTTAATCTGTGATAGTAGAAAATGGACCATACTTTGTAAAAAAAAAATATATATTATATGACCTTCGATATAAGTACAATAAATGTATCAATGTATAATGTCTAAATCTAAATCGCCCCTTCGGACTTCAACATGTCCACTTTCCTCTGGGTCCCGGACGCGTACTTGTGGACAGATCCATTCTTCCTGATGACCCTGTGGCAGGGCACCACGTAGGCGACGTTATTCTTGGCGATGGCTCTGGCCACGGCCCTGACTGCCTTGGGGCGCCCCACGCTCTTGGCCACCTCTTCGTAGCTGGCAGTCGTCCCCTTCTTCAGCTTGAGCAGGGCCTCCCAGACTTCGATCTCGAAGTCCGTCCCTTTCAGGTAGATCTCGATGTTGCTGTGGTCGCTGTTGAACAATTTGGTCACGTTCGTCGAGACCAGAGGGGGATTCTCGTTCAGTTCCGCGTTCGCCCAGGTCTTCTTCAGGTCGTCGAGCGGGGGCTCCTTGTCGTAGAACGTCAGGTAGCACAAGGCGTCTCCCCTGAACGCCGTCAAGCAATTTCCGAACTTGGTGGCGGTCGTGCCGTAGTTGAGAGACAAGCGCGGCAACTTCTTGTACTCTTTGGAGCTTATCTTCTTCACTTTTATCAACTCGGCAACACTCATTTTCGCAAGTTGTGCAACAACGAAATATGCGCAGTTTGTGCAGAAATCGTCTGCATTTGCTGCCTGGGCACAAGAATATTGACGAAAAACCGCAACAGTGCTTTTACTTTTATTTTGTTACAGATTTGGAGTTATGTTGGTGCTCGTCCAGACGCAATTTGAAATTTGGTTACCAAATCGTTTGGTGGATTTGCGCGGTCATATTGGCAGCACCGTTTGTTTTTGTTGTTTCGAACAACAATCTTTCATTATTTAAACATGCTATTTCCCTCTTCGTCGGTTTCGTTGTTAAATCGGTTTCCGAGAGTGACAGTTGACTGGTTGTCGTGGCTAAGCTTTGTCTCGCTGCAGAATTCATTTAAAAAATGCAAAATTTTCCAGGTTGAAGCGGAACGATCGAGATTTTCGTTACTGAAAAAAAAATATATTTTTTTTTGGAGAGGACGAACAAGCCGGTGCGAGTGGGGCCGAGTCCGTTCCTGCGCGTCGAACGAAAACAATTTCTTTCCGATTTAGCGGCGGTGTTATTGTTAAGACGCTGGCGTCGCGACGCATGACGCATTTAACAATTTTCATGACGCATCTCCCTGAATTTATGTAAATTTCAGAGTTGCCGCCCTTACATCTTCCCGTTCAATTGTTTACAGTACAGTCCCGTCCTCGCGGCTGTCAAAATCCGGCTCGGCCCAGGGTAGCGGAGGATTTCCTGCGGGAGAGAGCGTGGTGGCGGCGTCGGGGACGTCGCGTGATGTTTTTCGGAGCGGACGGACTGCCGTCGGTGCCCCTTGTTTCGAATTTGTCGCCCAGAACGTCCGCGTTGTTTGTGTTGAGTGTACCAAGCCGGCAAAATTGCAAATGGCGGGGGTCTATATATAAATATTATATTTAGAATTGTTAGCACGTTTTCGGTTTTGTGGTGGATATTGAGGGTAGTAGCGGGTACGTGTGGGTGTTTTGTGCGTGATTTCGTGCGAATTGGGGCTGGTGTGCGTTCGAGGGCGGTAAGGCGACCGTCGCGGCCTGCTTGTTTATATTTTAAAATTGAATAGTACACCCCCTGGATCTCGGAAAGTAAATATTGTAGTGCGCCGGTGCAAGCATAGACGTACGTGCCCGCTCCTTACATGCTTCTAACGTGCGTCTTCGGCGACACCGCCGTCGCCAACTCAAGTCGGTGATTGGCCCTTACAAGCAATATAATTATTTAAGTGAACATTTTGCATTAAAAGTTTTTATCGATTTTTTACGCATTTTTCTCAGTGCTGGCGCTTAAATAGTGTTCTTAAAGCAAGGGTAAGTCTACGGCGACCAACCTCATCAGTTCGTTCACTCATCAACACCCAATTATTCCCATAAATATTGTTTTTGTTGAATATTTTTTCATAGCCTATTATTTAGGGGTTAGCCAATATGGCGAAGCTTGCTTTTTATGTAATGTTTATTTTAACCCGACGTCTTTTACGTCCATCTGCACCCCTGAAAGCGTCGATTCGACCCGTTACGCCTGCGAACCCACAAATTCACGCAAATTAGCGACCATGTGGCCCCCACGATTTTCACCCCCCGCCCCCTCAGACATCTCATTTCCACGCGCTTTTCATTTGTTTTTCACGATTCACTATAGTTAGGTTATGTTCGTTGATAATTTTTGGTTTTGTGGCCGGAATTTTCCGCACGTTGTCCAGACGGGCCTCGTGCATGTGCGAGAAAGACAAGTCTGACCACACGCCGAGTCCCGACCGGTTTCCCCCGTAATATAAACATTTACAACAAACAATTTGGTGTTTTTTTTCTTGTTAACAATCGGATTGGCAATAGTGGCGTTTTTGTTTAAACAAAATGGCCGCCGAGAATGTTTTTGCAAGTCGTCGGTTTTTGCAGATTTTGGACGATTGTACATTGATAAATCTATTTTTGGAGGAATATACACCGCCCCCTTGCTCTAATGAGTCTCGAGTGAAACCGTCGCAAGGATCAGTCGAAGATGGTGACGCCCCCGCAGCAGTTCTGTGTCCGATGGAACAGTTACCAGTCGAATCTGCAAAATGCCTTTCCCAAACTCCTCAATTCGGAGCACTTCGTCGACGTCACGCTGGCCTGCGAGAACGAGATGTTGAAGTGCCACAAAGTTGTGCTGTCAGCATGCTCGACCTACTTCGAGAAGCTTCTACTAGACAATCCTTGCCAGCACCCTATAATTTTTATGAAAGATATGAAGTGAGTCACGATGATTTGTCCCGGCACCGTGAACATGTCGTGTTGTAGGTTTCAGGAGATGCAGTCGCTCGTCGATTTCATGTACAAAGGAGAAGTGAACGTAACTCAGGACGATCTACCTTCGTTGTTGAAGAGCGCCGAGGCCTTGCAAATCCGAGGGTTGTGCGGTTCAGATCAGTTGCTGAGTCAGCAGCAGTTGGGGGCCCTCAAACCACAAGTACTAGTCGGTCATATTGTAACCCCATTTCGCTAAAATCTGAGTGTTTAGGCGAAACCCGTCGTTAATAACTCTAACACGGACAGTAAGAATCCAGAAATGGCTAAACCCGCTGACGTGAAGAAAGAGGAGAAGCTGGAAAGTTCGGAGAGCGGGAACAATCCGTCGTCGTCCGAGTGTGATTCCAACGACGGCGTCCAGAACAAAGGTACAGTCGCGAGCTGTCGTAACAAAGCACTCGAAAGGCGCGTTTCAGAACACGAAATCAAAGAGGAATTGGGCGACAATGATTCTTACTACGAGGGCGAAAGCGACCTGATGGACACCGAGTTCATGGAGGAGGACGTCGCCATCAACACGAATGATCTCAACAAGACCCCAGAGTTCGCCATAGCGAACGTGTCTTGTCAGTACGACGGTAGTCCAGGTACGGTCGCGGCGTACCCCCATTGGGGGCTTGGGATGAAATTGTTGATTTTGTTCGTAGGGTCTGCGACGAATCGGCGCATCAGACGGTCCGACGAGGAGCTGCGGAGGGCGGCCGAGTGCATAACGCGAGGGCAAACCTTCCAGACGGTCAGCGACCAGTTCAACATACCCATATCGACAATCCGTTTTTACATGGCGAGGAAAGGGATACTGCCGAGACGTAAGCGAGGGAGGGCTTGCTCGGGCCCGACAGGGCTGCCGATGCCGGTGCAGGCGTACAACTCACCGGGGAATACAAGTCCAGTCGGGCCCCCTTACCATATCGTCCATTACAAGTTACCAGCGCTGGGGGTTTCGAAACTAAAGTAAAATCTCGCCAGGCGTCAGACTCATTATTTGCCATTACGCGTCTCTTTTTATTTTTTTCAATTATTTTTTTTACACTATTTATGCGACGTATTTATTTTTTACGTTTTTACACGAGTTTCAGTATTTTGATTTCCGCCTTATTTCGACTGTACTTAGAATTTAAGGATTTTTTGCTGCCAAATAATTTTCTTTTTTTTTTATTATTTATTTTCTCTTAATCGTAAGGAAAAATGGAAAATTGTCTTCTAAGATATTAAGATATTGTCGTGGTTAGAGAAAAATATTGTAGGAAGTTGTGACACTAGGTTAATCGGAAATTTGGTGAAAAACTAGAATTGTACAAAAAAACCTTCTGATATTTGAAAACTGTACTAGTCCGAAAAGATTATTATTTTGTATAACGTGAGATTGCCCGTCACTTTTTTAACGATTTTATTTTCCCTTATTAGATTAGGGCTGCCATTCGTATGCGATAAGACCACGTGATATTTTTAATTTTCGTCGACTAATTCAGATCATTCTCATCTATTTATTTCTACCATCACGAACGTCACCGTAATCAAAAGTAGGCTTCCATCGTAATTTAAGAGTCAAAAGAATCTCATTTTTACTAGGTTAAGACCCTAACCAAAGCAGTTGACTGATGATAATAGGAGTGGCAGCTTAAGAGACTAAGCAATACCAACACACACATACACACAGAACTACAGTTGTTACGCTTATTTTTTTTACATGTTTTTTTTTTGCGTTTTTACCCAGCCCCCGTGTCTACAAAGAGAGATAATAATGCCAGTGATACACACAGTAATTTATAAGCCGTAATAGCAAACCGCACTCACCTCATTTAATTTCTTTCTCGTTTTCTTTGATGGATCATAAGTAAACGTTGACAAAAAAACATAAAACTGAGACACCACTGTTTAGGTGCCAGATTCTCTGATCTTTGTAAAAAGAAATAAACAATCGTATTTATCGGGCGGGGTGTTGGCACCACTGCGTCCCGCTCGAAAACAGTAATTATTATCGATAAGACTTAGTGATAAGTGATTTGTTAGATTTAGACCAGTTTGTGTTGAATTTCTTTTTTTCCTTTCACTTCGTTAACTGTATCCGGTTTATTATTATAAACTTTTTTTTTCTTATTTAGTTGGTAGGTTCGTGTATGATATGTAGCCGTTAACTTGATCATTAGTTTAGGGATTTTCATCCGTTTTTTATTGCCATTTTGAGTATCGTTTCGGTTCATTTGGAAAAATGGCGGCCGTCGAGGCGGTCGCGTCGAGTATTAGTGTTTTTTGCAGCTGACTTCGGTTCGGATTTCATTTTTGTAGCCAACCTCTCCCTGTAAAGTATATTATGTGTACAAGTGCCATCTATAATATATTTTTCTAGTTAAATAGAACGCTTATGTCTTGTGACTTAGACATTGTATACAGTATTCTGTCGTAAATATACAAGTATTATATACAAAAGGACATACCACGTGACGTTCATGCCTCACCCACACTCCTACCATGTCACAATCCACGGTAGTTCCATGTATAACCGTCGGCGCTGTTGTCAACTTTATTACAATTTACAGGATTATTACAAATGTTTGTCACGTCTTAGTTGGCCATGATTAAAATACACGTGTAGATTTGCCGCCTCTTTTGCATTTATAAGTTTGACAATTGACAGGCCGCACCAGTCACTTTGTTGTTTTCACAATGTATCATTTTTCAAAGTGTTTTAGGGTTAGTCAAGGACGCAAGAATTTTCACTGTCACGTGCAGGACATTAGTTCTTACGTAGGAAGTAGTAAACACTTCATTTACACTTATATCGGGTGTATTTAAATTTATCTTCGAATTGACGTTGAAGAGTCGATTGTGAACGCACCAGTCGCAAAGTAAAAACAAACAACGCAAAAAGTGAGGTTAGATTTAAACAATCCGTGATGCGTTCACAATCGACTCTTCAACGCCAACTTTCAGGAGAAATTTTAATGAACACCCAATAATACATAACCACTTTGCAACATTTAGATGGATATGTATCTGAACCTTCTGTACTTTCAGTGGAGTATAGTTACGCTATGTACTGCAGGCGGCAAATTTCCAGGGACCTACGGTCACCCTCCATTTTTTCCCCTTTTACAGGACTTTTCAGGAATCAGACACTCTCGTTTCCTTTTTTATTGATCAATTGGAATACAGTTTTATGGTGCCGTCGGCGCCCGAAGAGAACACCCACGGTTGCAACGGGTGGAAGTGCACTCCGAAGATGCCGAAGTCGTTGGTGGTCTCGTGGTCTTGGAGCCTCTTGAGCGGCACGATCAGCGGATTCTTGAGGAGGTCGTTGTAGACCATCCCGTGCGAGACGATGAGACTCTTGTCGTCGGAGCCGGACGCGAACAGGGGGTACCTCTTGTGGAAGGCCACCCCCCTGACCGCCGCCCCGTGGAGTCTCAGCGTCTGATAGGGCTTGGTGCTGAGGTCCAGGTCGAACCAGAGCATCTTCCTGTCGTAGGTTCCCACTAGGAGGTTGTCGCCGCCGGGGTGCACCGACATGGTGGAGATCCACTTGGAGTTGGTGAGCAGCTTCTTGGTGAGGACTTGTTTGACCAGGTCGTATATCCTGACGTGTCTTTGGGTGGCGACGAACAGGAAGGGTTTGGTGGGGTGGAAGAGGACGCACTGGACCAAGCCTTTGGGTTTGGTGAAGGGCAGTTGGGAGCGCCTCCTGCTGACTTGACCGATGAGAACGGAGCGGTTGAGGCCGTCGGGCATGACGGTGGCGAAGTAGTCGCCCTTGCCGTGCCAGGTTACTTGGGAGACCTCCTTGAAGTGCTTGAGCACGATTCTGACCCCTTTGCTGTACAGATCCGGTTCGATGGAGTCGGACCATTCGACTGTGGTTCTGACGCGTTCGCTCACTATGGCGTCGGATTTCGGGGGCGTCTCTAGGACTGCGTCCGTTTTGCTGCAAACCACGAAATCCCCCAAGTGGGGGTTGATCAGCAGGACGCAATTTCCTGTCGCCACGAGTATCAAAGAGAGGGCGGCGTTTGGACACCACTCCACCGAACGCACCACATCGTCGGTCTGGATGGTCTTCAGGCAACGTCCGGTGTTGACTTCCCAGAGCTTGACGGTACCGTCGTCCGAACCGCTCGCTAGATACTGTCCAGACTTGTCCGTGCTGATGGTCCTCACCATATCGGTGTGGCCCTTGTACTCCAGCGCTAGTACCGTAGGGAAAGGTTGCAAGTCCCTGGGGCTTGGCAGTTTCGGCACCAGAGACTCCGGTTCGATGTTGAGCTTCATCTTGATCCCTCTGGGGCACAAATACAAGTCCAGACACCTCAAGAATCTCTCTTTGATGTATCTAGGGTACGCCGGTACATGTCTCAGGGATGAGTACTTCTGCGGGACGAAGTGCAACTTCCGCTTCCACGGCGCATTCTTGTGCTTGTTCCACTGCTTCAGCTCCCTTTCGTCGAACAGATATTCCGGGGGCGGATTGTAAGACTCGGCGTGTCCCGGGAGAAGCCTCTTGGGGGCTTGGATGTGCTTGTGTATCCGCCTCATCTCGTCGGCTTGATCGTCGCTTGCCCACAACATGTAGAACTGGGGTTCTTTCTTCGCTCTCAACTTCTCCGCCTCGGCTCTCGTTTTGATCCAGCCCATCTTCAAGGCGTGCACCAACTTGGAAATCTTCTTAGCGTCGCTTTGGCTCGGCAGGAAGGATCGTTTGTGTTCGGGGAACTTCCGCAGCGGAGTCTTCATGACTTCGCTGGTGAACCATTCGACCCAGGGGGCGTATTCCTCGAATGTGGCGTCGGGGATTTTGTTGGCTTTGATTCGTCTGATCAGTTGGATGTCTTCGTCGGAGAGAACCACGTTTTGACCGGTTTGGAGGTCTTTGACCGTCCGCCAAAAGTCGGGGTCTTCCATGCGTTTTAGGAAGTTGTCCAGGTGGTCCCCAGTTTCCGGTTTGATTATTTGGTTGCCGTCCCAGTCGTAGCCGAAGTGTTTGTACTCGTCGTACCAGTTCTTGGGGATGTTGCCGACGGTGTTGCGAATGTCTTCTTCATCGGAGGTGTCGTGGTCGGCGTATTCATCTGGTGGAGCAGGTTTCGAAATGATCTCTTTTTTTGAAGAAGTCGCGTCGTCTTTGTCAACTTCTTTTTCGCCGTCGACTTCACTGTCGTCCATTTCAGCGTCCACATCTTCACTTTCTTCGTCATCGTGTGACTCTTCGTCGACATCTTCATCATCGTGTGACTCTTCATCAACATCTTCATCATCGTGTGACTCTTCATCAACATCTTCATCATGTGACTCTTCATCGACATCTTCACTTTCTTCAGGGTCGTCGTCTACGTTATCGCTC
Source organism: Tenebrio molitor (assembly GCF_963966145.1). Classification (NCBI taxonomy): domain Eukaryota; kingdom Metazoa; phylum Arthropoda; class Insecta; order Coleoptera; family Tenebrionidae; genus Tenebrio; species Tenebrio molitor. Next base: position 5,560,212 of record NC_091049.1, read on the forward strand.
TCTTCCGCCTCATCGTCGCTCTCTTCCAAGTCTTCCTCATCACTAGATTCAATCTCTCGGTCAGAATCTGAACTATCACCTTCGTCACCGTTGACGACATTCAGTAATTCTTCCTAAAAATCAAGTTATTTTTCAAGAATTTGTTCACACAGTTTAACATATTGCGGTCGTTGTTCCATTTAAGTTTATTGGAAATAAAAATCTAGGAGGAACAAGTAATAGGCAAAAAATGTAAAATTTTCAGAATTGAACTAACCTCACTTTCTACTGATTCTTGTCCTGAATCTCCTTCGTCGTTTTCCTCAGGTGGCTTTTCAATTCTTCGCTTTAAATTCTTTTGCTTGTTGCCCATTTTAGATTCTTATTTACTCACTCAACACATGTTTAAGTTTATTCACAAAAGTGGGGTTATGTACGGAACATAACATGTGTTGGTAGAATGACATCTGACAATTTAGAGAATAACCTTCAGTGATTTTTGACAATTTATTTTAAACGTAGGCTTCAGGAACCTTAATTGCCAATAATATTTTTTTAATATTATATTGTAGAGTTGATTTTACTAAAAATATTATCAGTATTTATTAAGTTCGTATCGTAATAATCAAACCATAGAAGATAAACTGCAGGGTAGTTAAATAGTTGGTATTGGCACTATTGGCAGCACTACTGTTCAATTGTTCATACCAGGCCGCCATTTTTAAACGCAAAAAGTCAATTGCTCTGATTTTTCATTCACAAGTTTGTTACAGTATTGACAAAGGATTTATCAAAACCAGTGGTAGATCTAACTAAATTTTTGATATTTTATAGCCTCACTGCATTATTTTTTACTGTTACAGATGGAAGCTGGTCAAAAGCCGTTCTCTAGGGTTGAAGAAGCAAGTGAGCCTTGATTTCTTCGGATATGAAGGAGATGTTTAGTTGAGGTAAGTGATTAAAATAAAATTTGTCATTAAGACCCTAATTTAACATATTTAATGGAATAACTGCTGTTGCTACAAACTTTTTAAAATTCTACATTGGTCCATGCAATATCCATGTCTGTGTAATGTACAGTAGGTACATCAAACAGCAATGGGAACAAACGTCTGTGACTCCTCCCGTGGGTTAAGTTAGTTTGAAAAGAATATTCATCGAAAAACCGGGGAAAAAACATGACTCCCAGTTCGAAATTTTTTGTCTGCACCACGGTTCTATTATTCTGGACGATGCGTTGCCCCCACGCCGTCCAAGACAAGCTCGCGCTGGTAAAAAAGAACCAGTCTAATTCGGTGAAATCCGGTGACGCGTGGCAATACTGCGTCGTGCGGGGCATGATCGAAGTTCGCATCCACGTTTCGGCTTGCCACCGCCTGAAACTCTTTGTTTATTGCAAACGTAACAGTCAGCTGGTGGTACTTGCCGAAGGTAGGGTCGCAACCACGGATTCTCGTCGAGAAAGTCTCTGCTACAAGACAAACACCGAGCCCCGGAACGTCTGTACGCCCCGAATCTCACGTTGTCGACCGTGGGGTAGATGATGTGGAGGACGGGTTCATTTCTGCGCGCTTCGCCTCCGTACAGCGGTGTCCACACATCGTTGTAAAACCATTTCGGCGGATCGTCAGGAAACACTTCGATGGAGTTCAGTTGGGCCACGATGATCCCGTGCTTCCTGGCCCCGGGGAAATGCCAGGGCTGATAGAGCGGAGCGTTGCGGTGCTCCAAAATCAACTGTTCGATGCGGGTGCAGTGGGTTTTGTTGTTCTGCGCGGAATGCGTTCCGGGAATAGTTTCCACCAAAAACACTCGGACAGTGCTGAAATCGACCTTCCTCACGATCTCAATCCAGGTGATTATGTCGGGGTTGGTGTACTGGCAGAGGTAGTTCAGGAGGGAGGCCTTGAATTTGGTCAGGGACTCCCCGGCGCCCTCGGCGCAGCCTGCAGGCAGCGCCGGACACCTCGGACTGATCCAGAACCTTGGAAAAGCGCATTCAGCTCCAGAATTTCCAAATTCGAGCACTCACGTGTGATTGTGCCGGTCCCAGTCTCGCGGGGTCAGGTTGACGGTGGAGACGACGACTCGAATGGAGTCGTCGGAGTAGACCAAGATCGTCAACTTGCTGCGTTCACACGCAAAGTTGCAACAAGAACAAACATGTTATTGGGAAACTTACGAGTTGTGCTTTCCGTGTCGGTGCAACTGGATCATGCGGTGGGTAAGGTAAAATCGGGTGTTCCGGGGACGCAGTCTGACGGGTCTTACCTTCCTGTCGCCGTACAAGATGGTTATCGGGATTTCCCTGAGACGCAGACGTAAAAAGCTGCACTTGAGTATTTCGCGAAACTCACCCCACCCTGCAGCGCTCGTACTCGTCCAACACCCAGTCAAACTCGACGGTGAAGGTGAGGTGCAAGGAGGTTTTTAAGATGCCGAGACTGGGACACAAAAGGTCCCTGAAAGAGATAGCGTTGTATTGGAGGTAGGTCTCGGGGATCGCAGGAATCACGTTGAAAAAAATGTTGTAGGGAGCGGCGAAGCTCAGCTTCTCCGACATGGGTCTGTTCGTTCTGTCCATCTTGTAATTTAGAGAAGAAGACGGTGAATGTTAAAGGCACACTGATCGTACCGCGCGTTGAAAAACTGGGAACTGATAAAAATGCGACGTTTTTACCGCTGCTATTGAAAACAGTTTTTTAGAGTTATCGCTCTGCAACACCTGTCAGAAAAAATAAAAACAGTCCAATAATGCAGCTCAAGAATTCTGCAACTTAAACTTGGTATAATTTCGCCGAATTGTACCGCACTTTTGTATCAAAGCCGTCGACATAGCTATTGGTATTGTACAAGAAAAAACAAAGGAAATTAGGCTTTGGTGTTTGGAAAAAAATGTTTTTTTTTCTTTCAAAATGACTTTCTAAAGACTATAAGTGTTACATTTCTTTATAACGCATGAAAAACTACTTATACCACAGAACATGTAGGTACAGGGTGACTTTGAAGGTTGTGCAGATATACTAAGTCACAAAGAAAGGTAAACACCCCTTTATTGATCAAGATCTGAGAATCAAGCTCTGTTGTTATCCTACGACGTCCGGTGCCCCTAGTCCTGTGCTCACGGCCTTCTTGAGCCCATGCCTGATAACATCTTAAAATGGTGCGTACAGATCTGCCAGTTCTTCTGGCAATTTCTCTAACTGACAAACCTGCTTCTCGTAAGCTCAAAGTCACTAAGCTGAGGAATGTAACCAAGTCTACGCACTCGCGACATTTCTCGCCTTACAAAAACACTTTTCAACAAGTTTTCTAAAATTCAAAAATCAAAATTTTCAATGTAGACAAAATTTCCTTACACTTGCAATAACCAACCAGCAGGACAAAATGCAGAATACTGCATAGATAGGCCTGCAAATTTAATCATTTCTTACCTGACCCAAAACACATTTGCCCGCAAAAATTTATTGAAATAAAACTATAGGTACTGGGTGTTTACCTTTCTTTGTCACATAGTATATTTTAACCTGTGACAGAACATCACAAAAGGTAACGATTGAGCTAATAATCCCTTATACAAATGTTGATGTTTTTCGAGAAAAAGTGGCTAAAAGTATTTCAAAAAAAGTTTGAAAATTAGTATATTATGATACGAGTCTTATAAGAAGCATTTTATCGCACGCACGGGTTTAGAGCACGACGAGCGTAGCGAGGAGTGCCCTAAAGGAGTAAGTGCGATAAAATGCCTTATAAACGAGATGTCATACAGTATTTTTGCTACTTTGCCACTTTTTCAATGAAAAAAAAAAAATTTAAAAGTTAAAACCGTTAAAGTTGAAGGATTCCACCCAAGGTCACGTCTGCCGCGACACCACAGTATCCGTCAACATTAAAAAATTAAATTTCACTATTTTTAGTATTATTATTATATCACGCCTTTTCCTATTACGATACGCAAAACAGTATCGTAATAGCATCAGTACGAACGCAAAGTAGAAAATAGCTATTTATGCACCAAGGGCGTTACAACGATGATTACGCCCGAAGAACGATGAATCCATTGGCATCTTTGCAATTATGAATTGATGAGGGCGTTATGAATTCATTCTTAGTAGACTTTTTTGTTGTCATTTAATTCTTACGGTTTGTTTGTAAATGTTGAATGCAATGAATGCAATCAGTTCACGTACCCAGATCTTTATCTTAATATTTGATAAATAAATGATAAAAGGACAGGTATTTGATTTACCTATAATTTAATGTCGAAATATGTAATACAGTTTTTTAAAACATATTTGTTTTTGTAGTTTTTCTTTTTACAGTCGCAAATAACAAATATACAGGTCAAGTACACCAAGGGTGATCTTTGGCCTTGTACTCGGTTAAGGGCAGGTCGAACAAGAAAGGGAACAACCTAACGTTCTTGTTGTCGGAGCTTTCCCCGATTTCAAAACAGTCCTCGTCGAAAAATTTCGGTAAAAACATAACCCCAGCCTCGTAGTTTTTCACGAAGACACCTTCACCGTCGTTTATGACGCGCCCCCACGCGGCCCTCGACACATTCGCGCTGGTGAGCAGAAACCACGCCATTTTGTTGTGACACGGCGACGTGCGACAGTACGACTTTGTGTGAGGCATCACTCCACTCCTTCCCAACCTGTCGGCCCTCCATTCGCTGTAAGATTTCCACATGTAAGCTAAAATAATTTTCGACGGTCCACTTACTGCAAGTAACCCTTGAACCACTTCTGCGCGCGGTGAACACCGTCCTCGTAGACCAAACAAAACGAGCCCTCTTCCGACCAGCGTCCCTTCTGCACGTTGCGCACTGACGGGTAGACGAGTTTGAAGGTGGCGCCCGATCTGAACACCTTCTGGGAGCGGTCGTGTGCGGCGAGGCTCCTCAGTAGGATCCCGCGCAGCCATTTTGCAGAGGTTTTGCCGAAGAAGCCGACGCTTGACGTCTGAGCGATGACTTCCCACTCGAGGGGCGAAGAAGGGATGGTACAGTGTTGGGCGAGCAAGTCGCCCACGTGGTAGACGTAGTTGTCGGTCTTTCCCGAGCAATGTTCCCCCGGGATCGAGGTCACGAGGAAGACTCTGACGTCGCGGAAATCGGCTCTGCCGACCTGCTCGACCCAAGGCTCGAGGATTGGTAAGTTGTATTGCTTCAAGTAGCGCAGAAGGGACGATTTGAAACCGGTGGGGGAGTCCCCGTCGGTGTCCGAGGCAGTTTCGGGGAGGCGTCGACAGAGGGGGCTGACCCATAAGCTTCAAACAACTCGGTCGGTACCAGATTTGAGCTCACACTTAAATATTTACCTCTCGTTGGCTTGAGTCCAATCTTTTTCGTAAAGATTGGCGGTGGAAACAACGACGCGAAGTGAATCATCTTGGTAAACGTAAATTCCTATTTTGCTGCACACAAAAAATAATTCAAATGGCGTTGCTCGATTGCATTATTGAACTACTGCTCAGAAAACAGGTATACAGGGTGTCTCAGCTAAGACTTTCGAGCCTAATATCTCTGTTATTTGCCAATGGATTTTTATGAAATTTAAAATACAGATAGTATTTTAGACGGTGAAGGTTCAATTGGTAATAATAAAATTACCTCAAGTTAAAAAATGTAATTTTAACACGTTTCCTTTATTGAAAATTAAGCGCAATTATTATTAGACTGTTATAGTATTTTACAGTAGAAGTCCGTTAGGATAGCCTTTACTGCCGAGCCAGAAATTTTGTGAGACGAGCTCGCAGAGCGAGTCGAATAATACTGGCGAGGCTGTAAAGGCCCTAACGGACGTGTATTGTACAATAGTTTTTGTAATATCTCTACGATTCGTTCACAATTATCTTTTTGAAATACATTTTTTTCAACGCCATCGAAAAAACCGAATGATTAATAAGTGTGCGGAGGACGTCGTCATGTCGACCGTTGTTTGTGAAAAAAAATTGTTTCAATGTTGTTTGTCAGATTTGTTCAACGCTTAACTTTCCGTTGAAAATAAGTGAATGAAATCAATAAAAAACCGCAATCAAGATATTCCCGATGTCCTGAAGTGAGGTCACCGTTATTGCCTGCAAAATCGCGCTTGTGTTAGTGAAGCATCATCTTCGATCTTGTCTCCATTTGTTGCTGTTTGTCAGATTTGTTCAACACTTAACTTTCCGTTGAAAATAAACGACTGAAATCAATAAAAAATCGCGATCAAGATATTCCCGATGTCCGGATGGCCGCAGAGCAAGTGAGGTCATCGTTATTCCCTGCAAAATCGCGCTTGTGTCGGTGTTAAAATTCTGAAGCATCATCTTCATCTGCTAGTGACTTACGGATTTCGATTAATTCAAGGTGTGTCCCATAACATTAAACATTAATTATTGAACCAATTGTAAAAAAGTTGAAAAATAAAGTTTAGATCTACGTTGCTATAGTTATTTGGTCATTCATAACGGCCGCTCCCGCTCATAACGGACACCCTTAACGGACTCCGGCCGTTATGAGGTTGTTTACATGGTGACAAACAGTCCGGATATCCACCTTTAACAACTAGATATTACAAAAAACATTAAAAAATAGGTATCTACACAAACAATTAACTAAATCACTGGTTTGATTCAACGAAAAGATTAGATTTTGTTGTTAAAAATTTAATATACGGGGTGATCAAGAAGGACTGTTTAAGCTGGGGTAATGTTGAATTTTATTTTTAAATGGTACATCTGGAGTAACTTCCGGTTGTTGACGGCTTCACACTGACAGCCGCATTAGTGACAAGTCAAATTTGACATTTCAAATTAAATTAAACATGCTGGTGAATCGTCCGAGAGAAGAGTTAATTTATGTTTAGAGCAAAATGGGGAGCACTTCGAGAATTTCCTTTTTCTTCAAACGTCCGTAAATTATGACATTATCCTGCTGCATTGATAATGCTAAAGTGTCACTTCATTGTCATGGCATCTAACGAGCTGACGAGCGGCAGATGAAGTTATTATCTCCGCTGAGGGCGTCCGTGAAGTTATTATCTCCGCTGATGAGCGGCAGTAAAGTAAACTAGCTAAATCATTTGAAATTCCTACCTGGTTTCTTAACATGTCTTAAATAATTTGTTATGAAGGTTTGAAGAAAAAATAGTATATGTTATTCGGAGCAAAAATGGTTTTATCTAATCCCGTGGGGTAAATGACACTTATCCCACTCATTTGAGCATTTCATTACTCCACTCAGTGGATAAGTAAGCTTCATTACCCCACTCAGTGGGATAAGTAAGTCATTATTCCACTGAGTGGTGTAATGAAACTGGCGGAAATAAATAAGATTTACCTTTTTTTTAAATTCGGGGCGGTCTTAGATAAAATTTTGTACATAACACGTGGGCTAAAGCATATTACAGGAAACTCGTGTGATTACACGAGGCTAACGCCCTCGTTATCTGCAATCTTCACACTCGAATCCTGTAATATTGCTTTTATCCCACTAATTGTGTAAATAACTATTATGTGCTTTGGCTGATCTACCAGCCGCAGCACATAAAACTTCATTTTTGCTCCTCATAACGTAATATACTATTAGTTAATTTTTAGATTATTATTCCGAATTCCAACTTTGATTTCTTTTTGCCGTTAATTTTTACTGTCAAATAAAGCCACAAAACATATCCGGTTGCAGTGTTGTAAATAGCCGAATAAAAAAATGTTCTTAATTGTATTGCCAACTTAAACAGTCCTTCTTGATCACCGGGTACATTTTGAAGGTATTTGAGCAGTTACCTTTTGAAACAATTGATAAAAAGTTGCCAAGCAACATTTTGTCCAACCCACGACCTGCTAGATAGTCAGAGTGTCTATAGCGGCCTGCTGTTGGGGATACCCCCGGCCTATCTGCCCAAAGAGCGTAAGGCCGCACCGGTGTGCCTCGAGCGTGTCCACGTTGCCACTAAGAGTCCGTTCCCGTGGGAGGGCATCGGCTAGGCCGATGGGCTTCCCTCCCCCTTAGTCCCACACATAAATTGCGAACCGCGACTTCCGTTGCCCACGGAGCTGTGGGATTGGGCAGTCTGCCGGAACGCTTTATGGGTAAACAGATTGTGGTCTGCCATTTACCCGTACCTCTCCTGGGGGCTATACCGCAGTCTCCCCCATCCTCTTCTTGTCCGCAGGCAAGAAAGATCTTACACCGCGCATCGGTCACCGAAACGGAGACCCTTGCGGTGTGTCACTCACATTGATCCCCCGAAGGGGACCCTCTCATCATCCAGTCGTAACCTTTCTCTATCCATGCACCAATGAGTCCGTCATCTTCGGGGAGCTGTCTGCTCCCCTAATCTCTAGGGCCCGAAGACCCGCACCCCGTCCACCTTCCGGGGACGGCTCACGTCGGCCCGAAGGCCCCACTCTCGGCCTCTGCCACAGGCCATCACCAAATCCTCTCATAACCATTACATTGCCGTCTGCTTTGCCTTGTCACTTCTTCGGGGAGCTGTCTACTCCCCTAGTTCAAAAGTGGGTGACCTAAGGCCACCCACCCCTGTCCACCTTTCGGGGACATCATCCGATGAGCGGAACAGATAAACCTCCTTCTGAACCGCCCGATTTGCCCATAAAGTCTGCTACGACTGACCGTAGACCCGATGGCACCACGGGGAGGTCTGGGCGGGGTGTACACTCACGATCTCGGCAAACCACCTGCCGCGGCGTGATCTCGGGTGGTGAGTGCACACCTTCTGCCACCTGTCTATAGCGGCCTGGGCGTAGACCGAAAAATCCTATGTTCTCATGATTCTGACGTTTAGGGTTGATTTCGGGGGTTGCTGTTAGCAACTAACTGTCATGCTATCACATCGTCATGTGCATCGTGACAATTTTGACATGCAGTCCACACACATGTATCTGCATGATGCATGCAGTCATGCGTAGTTGTCCAGTGATAAATAATACATTACTGTAATTGTAATTACAGTTTGGATATTCTAAATGGCAAAAGTAAAATGTTGCGAACTGGTTCGGTTGTGCGGGAGGAGCAAAGTTTCGGCGCCGCGTTTTTTGAAAATATCTCGGTCAGTGGCGAGTGCAAATTCATAGAATAATAATTTGCCCAAAATTATATTATATTCAAAACTGTACAAAACCTAAAATATCCTTTCCACTCATTTCCACCAAGAATGGCACGGATTAATTAAGCAAATATAGGTAATTGTTTTGTTGTGGACCCATCTTTATCTGAAATGACCCGCTTAGGAAATAATGTAGGTACTGCAAATCCAAGAATGAGATTATAATTTTAATATTAATCTAGAAATAGGTTTACAACTAACGAAATTTGTTGTTGCTGCATTTACCGCAATATCAGTTCTAATATGATAAAAAAGCCAGTTCATAAACACTAGCAGCAAAATACTAAAAACCAGAAACACCACACAGAACTAGCATCAACAAAATTAATACAATTTTTGTTATTAAAGCTACTTTTAAACTGCGATACTCTTTGACACTGCATTTTGACAACTTCACTGAATTCATTACATTTGTTTATGAGGTTATGATGATTATATAGTGACATTCCCCCTAAAGTGGCGCCGTGGAGATCACAGGCACTAAAGCTTCGCCCAGGCAGATGCATGGCCTCCTAGATCGAAAGAGACAAAGTCTCTTATAAGGCCAGTCGCATCGTAGAAATGTCTGTTTTTAAATGTCTTTCATTGACATCCCAAGGCCATCTGAATCAAAAAGCTACGCTTATAAGGCCGTTTCAATGTACATATAGGCTCTGCCATTTCTATTGAAACACCACCTGTTGGATTTTTCCTAAAATTTAGCAATGTGTAACAGGTTCGGTTGGCGTAAAACGGTTTTTAGTGAGAAATTTGAAATTTTGACATTTTCTAGTTCCTAAAACGTCAAAGCAAATCGCTGTCAAAATAAATATTTTAAATTGATAAATCAATGATCTAACTACACATTTACCATTTACATATTTATCTCGTCGACGCATCGTGCATTCTTAATATAATTTAATATAAATGTTAATAGAAATCTAAAAATTTTACGCCTGCGAATCCTACCACCACAAATGTGAGTGAGTGGTTTTTAGCGTGGTTATCTGTCGTTGTTAGTGTTCCTGCTGGAAGGTAAAACCCAAGGGAAACTCAAAGAATTTTAATCAATGAACAAGGAAATTACAAAATCAAAGGATTGGCGCCAGTTTTGGAATCTTGAAGGATTTTGCCTCTCAGGTGTGATTGGATAATTCTGTAGACAGAAATATCAGATATCTGGAAAAAGAATTTGGTATTATGGGGGTATGTGGGCAATGTGGGGTAAGATTGTAAGGATTAAAAAAAATCAGTACTTTGAGGAACTCAAAACTCATAACTGAATGAATTGGGGAAAAGTTTAAGTAAAAAAATAATTATTTTGGTTTATTTCAATGTACTTATATGTATTAAGTATTTTAATAAACTACACTTGCTGAAATGCTTTTTTTTATTGAATTTTTCTTATGGTGAAACCACAGAGGATGAACGAAACTTACATGTAACCTCACTTTTCTACTGTTAAAGTTAAATGAGTTATAATAATAACAAATAAAACTGCACTCGCTGAAAGTTTAGCTGAAGAGATGAATATCAAAGTTAAAATTTAGATTTTAGAACAATAATTTAAGATGTTCCCTAAAGGCGCATGTGCCAAGTGGCGTGTGAAAAAAAGTGCGGGATTTAATTTTGATGTTATAGCTAAATGTTAGCAAATGTAAATACGTTCTAAGCCGAAGACGCTCACGCTTTTTAGAATGATAGAAGAAGATTTATGAAATTTCAACACAAATTTTTCTGACTGACCACATTTGGTGACTTAAATGCAGTTTATCATATAAGAGCTCTCTTCATGTCAGCACCCATAAGGACTCGTTTTTTCTATTTTCGCGAAAAAACAATAAATTCTTGATAATTATTGGTTTATAATTGAACGAAAGACGCGTTGAGTCAAATATGACATGACATTCAACAAAAATCAAGACTGGCAATAATAGTCAAAAAATTACTAAACATATTTGCAGCGTTGCCAAACTGACAATCAACAGGTGGTGTTTCAATAGAAATGGCAAAGCCTGTAATAATTGTTTAAAATTGGGAAAAGAAGCGTGCACCAGAGAGAAGTGCTACTACAAATCAGTTATGCTAGTGGGTCATGATCTGTAAGTTACGAAAAGGGCGAAGGAAACGCCAAACAGCTTGAAAACCTTCAATTTGACAAACTGACACATCAGTCATAATGACAATAAATGGTCGCTTGCATTGACTTTTTTGAAATGTCAGAAATTTGCCGGCCTAAATTTATTGTCCGCCATAGTACATAAAAATCAGATCTGCGAGCTGCTAATAACTGCAACGCTGAAACCAGTTTTAGATAATACATATTTGTCAAGAAAAAACAGATTTATTAAAGAAGAAATGTGCAATCCAGAACAAACTCCTTTGCAGAAAAATGTTAAAGTTATAAATTGTTCTAACCTACCTTGTGTTATGATTTCATGGTTTTTTGCAATTCTAATTTATTAGTATTTTGCTAGCCCAGAATGTGTCCAAAAAAAGCTCGGATCTTAGATATTTTATTGCATTCATGTTTTAATTGACGTTTTAAGCACTTAACCTCAAAGAAAAAGTGGAAAAAGTCTCAATCAATTGCGTTCGAAATCGGTAGATGGAGCGCAAAAAGGTTCTGCCGCCCGAAATGTCACAGAAACAAAGTTTATATGGAAAAATCGAAAATTGAAACGGCCTTATAAGCGTAGCTTTTTGATTCAGATGGCCTTGGACATCCCTTATAGTAGCTCCCTCTATTTTTCAGTCATGTACATTACGATAGACGGCTAATTTTGAAAAATCAAAAATATTTGTCAATTTATTTTTACAAAATGCCATACGTAAGAAAGTGCTGCATAAAATCGTGTAATTCAAGTAATCCTGATGATAATGTTTTCTTTCATTCTATGCCTGCAGACGCAAATTTAAATTTATTGTGGAAAAAATTTTTACTAGAGAACACTGGTATGTAATATGAATTTAAAAGTGTAGAGTTTACTTCTCTATTTCGTAGACATGGACCAGATAACGGACTCTGCAGTAGTCAACATTTTACTGCAGATAATTTTGTACCAAAAATAAAACAGCGTAGACTAGGCAAGGGAGCAATTCCTTCCTTATTTAATGTTTGTTAAAAGTGAATTTTCAAAAATTAATTTAGTAATATTTTTGTAGTTTTCAGACCAAGGCTGAGCATGCAGTTCGACTAATTTTAAAGAATGGATTGATGAAGAGTATGAATACATCTAATCTAAAATCTGGTCTAGAATACAGTAGTAATGCAAAATTAATAGAAATTCAAAATTTAAGTGCTCAGCCTAATGAAATTATCGTAGTATTACCCGACAACGTTATTGAAAAGTTAGAAAAATTACAAGCGTTTAGATAAACATTTAATAAAAATTATGTGGAAATAGGATCAGCAGCCACAGCTTTCCTATGTGGCTATTTAATTTTGAAATTGAAAGAAGGTGTAAATTGTGATATATGTTTGTCGACTTTATGTGATGCGTCACCTAACAAGAAAAGTCCCTTGTTAGAATTAATTTACAAGATAGAGGAAATTTAATTATCCAAACGAACGATTTATAAAATTAGTAGAATTTTTGGTCCAAATTATACAGGAAATCTTGCCATATCTTCCACATAAAAAAGTCGATTATATTTTGACCAAATTTTAATTTCACACCTTTATATCAACCCCATTTTTCGATGTGAAATTCATAATTACACTGTTTGCAGTATAATAATAGGTAAATTAGTATCTCCGGTACTAAGTAATTATTGTAATTCGAAGACACAATTTTTTAAAAAGACAAACATTCTTACCAAAAAAAGAAAACTTATGAAATTAAATTAATTAAGAAAATAATTTAGAATTACATAATCATGATTATTGTTACAATATTATTGTTCAATAAATAATTTTTGATAACCGGCTTATCTATTGTAATAAAAAAAAATTATGATGATTTTATCGTTCTCATATCAGAATCCCAAAATTTATAGATTCTTACCAATCTAACCTTACGCTGCCAATTATTTGAGGTTATATTATTGAAGATAGGCAACCCTCCAGACCCCTTATAGTGCTGCCCTCTTAAAAACACGAAAAAGGCCTGAAACTAAAGTCTATTTTTTCCTGGTAGGCGCGTGCGTGCGCATCTCCGAAAGGTAGAATCACATAGCTAAGATTTTTAGCAGGATGCAGGAATTGTTAGTATTTTTGGTTGCATATTATCTAGGGGGATCACTATTTGTGGTTGCAGATTAAAACTCATGTTTATGATTTAATTTTTGTATAATTTGTAAAATGTAAACAAAAAAGTTTATGAATCAACTCGTGGAAAAATTGATAACAAATATTATATGTACAACATTTTTTATTTTATACACACAGAAGTTAAATTGGGTACAAAACAACTCGATACTTTTGGATTCAATCGTTAATTTAAAAAAAAATAAAATAAAATAATCAACACCGCACTTTTCACCTAAAAAAAAATTACAGTGACATCGACAATAATTGTCAGTTCACGTGAAAGCGGCAAAAATTTCATAACATGGACATGGCCTGCTTCGACTACAATCATTTCTAATAACCATGTATCTTGCAAGAGAAAAGGTCTTCCTTCTTGGCGTATTTTTTTTATTTCCCGTAAATATCTTCTTCGCCAAGATATGTCTTCTCTTTCTATTAACAGGCTTTTTCTGTTTCGTTATTTGTGCTATTTGAAATAAACATAGATTTCAATGTTTACAGTTAATTGAAAACAATGTATGTACTTACTTGAATTTTAATTCGTGTAAAACATTATAAAGCTTAGAACGACTGATGTTTGGAATTTCTTCATTGTTTTGCACTTCCCTGTACACAGCATCAATTGTAGGAATTCCGTTTGCAGAGAAAAATGAGTGCACTGTTTTTCGAATAAGATATTTTTGATGTTCATCCATTTCCTATCAGGTTTCTTCGGTGCCTGTAATTGCCCATACTTCTTTTCTTCCGCCAAGTATCATTGAATGGTTCTAAATCCACAACCTTCAACACAAAGTAATTAAGCTGTGATACAACAAAAAAAAACTCAGAAATCAATACCAGTATAATCTGCAGTTTTTTCCATTTGAGTCGTCTTGGTTAACTCGGCAAAATCCTTGGAGATCCCACGAAATACTTTAACGATCATTTCTTTCTCGGCTTGTGAGAAATTTGCTATAAATATGCATTAATAAAAAAACTGTTACTTGATGTTAGCATAAATCCAACTTACGCCGTTTGGTGATCGAAATTAAGACATCTTGTTGACATATAAAAACTTCTTAACCTCTAAGAACTGTTTTTTTAATAAATAAACGGACACAACACAAAATACACACAAAACACGAAAGGAAAACTAAGACACGATGAAACAAAAATGGCAGCTTGGACCTGATTGACAGTACAGAACACTGTAATATTGCACGTTTCTCTAGTGTAAGTAGAAAAATAAAGTAACCAATAGGAAAGAGGCATTTCGTTTCAGGATTTTGTAAATGCGCACGCACGCGCCTACCAGGAAAAAATAGACTATAGCTAATGCGACTGGCCTTATAAGAGACTTTGTCTCTTTCGATCAAGGAGGCCATGGGCAGATGTATAGTGAAATATGTCAATCATCAAGACGGCGGTGGTCCAACCCTTAAATTCTGTCAAAAGTGGGCGCGCTTTATTAGAAAAGTCAAATTGTGTAAATTTATTGAAAATACTCGAAAAATAAACTACAATGGCAGAAATTTCAATATTGTTGAAAACGCAAACAATTTTTGCCTATGGAGAGTGTCGTAAGAACTTCAATGACACAGTTCATTTTTTCGTGGAACACTATCCGAATGTAGGCTTTACAGAGTTCACCATGGGAGTTCACAGAGTCGTCTATTTATTTGAAGACACAGGAAGCGTACGTGAACTAAATTACCTTACTAAAATATCGCGATCGTGTTTTAGTCCTTTATGGAAGAATTAAAGCGCATCCAGTATAATAAATTACCTACGTCCAAATGTTGTCTTTAACTTTGTAAGTGTTTCTAATGAGGTTAGAAAGATAGACGTCAAATATCTATGTAACCTGCGTTTGTGCGAAGAGGCGTAACCAAAATTCGGCGATAGTGCGCGTTTGTTTCATACGCGTCTACGTTTTTGCATCTGCAGCCACGTTTAACACAGTTTTTTTCTTTTTTCTTGCAAACCAGACGTCTTTCAAGGACGAGTTTCTCCTTACAGCATTTTTTATTGATGATTAATTTTTTGTTATAATTTTAAAGTGATTCAATATTTTAAAGACATGTAAAAATTACGTTTTTAAGATTGGTTTATTGGATTAATGGGATTTTACTCTTCACCGTATAAAATATCTGCATTTTAAATTTCACAAAAATTCGTTGGAAATTATCCGAGATATTAGGCTCAAAAGCCTTAGCTGAGACACCTGTATAAATCGGAGAGACTTACGAGTGGTGAATCCCCTCTGTCATCTCGACGAAGTGATACGTAAGGTTAGGTATAGATTCCATAAGTTCTTCCATTCCCTCGCCTTCCAATCCATACACGATCGTCAACGGTTTTGTGCTGAAACTTGAAATGCGCATCGACTGGGCAAGAAAAGTCCGGTCACTCACCCCAAAGCTCGTGCGTTATACTGGTCCATCAACCAGGCCGGGTTGATAATAAAATTTAGCTGGAGGGAGCATTTTAACTGTCCCAAACTTGGGCACAGCAAATCTGCGAAATTCACGTTATCGGGGTCTCCCAGCGTGTCGGGTAGGTCCGGGATCGTGTTGAAAAAAACGTTGTAAGGGGCCGCCCGTTCCAATTTTTCCAGCATGGTTAGGGGTTCTTCCATCGCGGGATTTTTATTGTCGAACGATTTGCACAGCTGCACTGAACGTAAATGAACCGTATCTGCGTTGCATCAACGATAATTAAAAAAATTATCAGTTTCCTTGTGCTTAAATACAGGTAAGGGTCCAGGGATTTTGACATTGTCGGGTTGGCAGCACTTACCTCGAAAAATACATGTTTTCCTGTACTTAACTTGAATGTTGTTCGCTGCTTGAACGTTTGTTGAGATAACAAGTACGTCGTTTTCTTTAATTATCTCGGATGAGTTACATTTTTTATCTTGTTTTTAATAATTTGTGTCGGGTAAGTTTGGGATTGTGTTGAGAAAAAAAACGCACTGTCCTTGACGGCATTCTGTGGGGTCTTTCATCGCAGCACTTTTATCGTCCAAGAACTTATTTTACCTTTACAAACGTACATAAATAATGATCTGCATTGTCAACTTTTAATTAAAAAAAATAATATCGGTTTCATTGTACGTCAATTAAAAATAGAATGATTTTGACATTGGCGATATTTATCTTGAAAAATTTCTCGATTCAATAGTTTTATCTTGACACGTGTTTAGATTATAATGTAACAAATACATTAGTGTGTCATATATGGTTTAGATAATCTTAATGTTATTTTACTTTAACTACGTATTACCTAGGATGAATCACATTTGACGTGTTTTTTTTTTTATTACTTTGTGTTGGCAGGACTGAACTCGAACTGTCAATAAAAACGAAACGGGTAAAACTGAAGTGAACAGAGGATTACAACTTTATTAGTTACACCATGGATAGTCGCTCGACTTGTACTCGGTTAGCGGCAGATCGTACATAAACGGAAACACTTTTGCATTCTTACTGTTCAAAGTCGTCGCAATTTCAAAATACTCTTGATCGAAAAACTTCGGCAGGAACATGACCCCAGCCTCGTAGCTCCTCACGTACGCCGCTTTGTCCTTCTGCAAGTTGCCGCCCCACGCCGACTTGGAAATGTTGGCGCTGGTGAGCAGAAACCACGCCAACTTGGTCAGACACGGTGACACCCGACAGTACGTCTTGATGTGGGGCATCGCCCGACTCCTGCTCAACCTGTCGGCTTTCCACTGGCTGCAAATCGACCCTCACGAAACGTACACCTCTCCGAGTGTCCTACTTACTACAGATACGTCTGGAACCACCTTTGTTTTTCGTTCGTCTGCTTCGAGTACGGCAGGCAACCCCCGCTCTCCGGGCCGAAGTACCCGTTCATGACGTTCTCGACCGTGGGGAAGATCACGTTGAGGGTGGCGTTCGAGTTCGACACCAGTTGCGTATTTTTGTGACCCGAGAGGCTTCTCAGGAGGGTGCCGCGCAACCAATCGGCGGGAGATTTACCCAACGAGCCGATGCTGGACGCTTGGGCGATGACGCCCCACGACAGGGGGCCCTCGGTGTCGGGGCCGGATTTGGCGGGGAGGGTGCAATGCTGCGACAAGAGGTGGCCCACGTGGTGCACGTGACTTCCAGCACTTTCGGGGTAGTGCTTCCCTGGAACCGAAGTCACCAGGAAGACTTTGACGTCACTGAAGTCGGCGTTTTTCACGTAGTGGATCCACTGTTTCAAAATCGGTAAGTTGTAGTGTCTCAGGTACGACAAAAGGCACTTTTTGAAACCGGTCGGGGATTCCCCGTCGTTCTCCGATTTGCCCTCGGGGAGTTGGCGACAAACGGGGCTCAACCACAACCTTCAAGATTAAAATTATGACAGAATTTTGCGGCAAAATTTCATACCCTTGGTTGTAATGGTTCCAGTCTTCATAGTAGAGATTCGCTGTTGAGACGACCACTCGCAGAGAATTGTCTTCGTAGACGTAAATACCGATTTTGCTGCAAAACGAGACCGACTAACAAGTTATGAGGTAGACGGGACAACTCACGAGTGGTGGCACCCAAAGGGGTCCTTCATCTTGACAAAGTAATGACTCACGTTTGGTAAATACCTGTCGATGTATTCCTTCATCTGTGGGAATTCATCAGCACACAAAATTGTCAACGGTTTTTTCCTAAAACGCAAATTACATCGACGAATATTTTTATTAGCTTATTAGCGTGTCTCACCCCAAATTGCGCGCTTGATATTGTTCCATCAGCCACATTATGTCGATCATGAAATTTATTTGTAAGGAACATTTTAACTGTCCCAAACTGGGACACAACAAATCGGTAAATGTAATTGCGTTGGAATGTTTCAACGTGTCTGGGGATTTTGGAATAGTTGTGAAGAAAAAATTGTAAGGGGCTGCATTTTTCAATTTCTCTAGCATGGTCCCTGGTTTTGCCTCTTCAGAGGAGGAGTCACTCATTGTACTGCTGCTACTACTGCTGGCCTTAATTTCAGGTTTCACGTTGAGCAGCGGCCGCAAAACCTCCAACTGTTCCAGGTAAACTGACTTGTTTTGAGGTAGGTTATCGGGGATTTGGTTTTTGTCCATTTTTAACCATTCCATTACTAAAACCAATTGTTTCATGCACAATTAAAGAACGTGCGTCGTTACTTACGGTGCGGATGGTCAAATTCTCTGAAATGGTGGGGATTGCGCCGGTAACACTTGGTGCCGTGGGGGCACTCTTCCAGTTTGATTTTTTTACTAGGACCGGCTAAAATTACGGCTGTCACGTAATCAACACAGTTAAGGGTCGAACTCACCATCGCTGTCTGATTTACGCTTTAAAAACGATTCCATAGCTGTTGTTGAAGAAGTAAATAAAGTGAGGTTAGAATTTTGAAATTTTTAGTTGCGTTTTGTTAGGTTGGTAGTGACAGAAGTCATCTAAAATTTTTTGAGAAATATTTAAAAAAATCGTGAGACTCCGAAAGAGGAGATGCAGAGTTGAAAATCGTTTCCACTATTCTAATGGCGGCTTCTCTGGTTCTTTTCTGTATTTTTTTTTTTTGTTTAAATCAAAATGGACCCAAAAAATTCGAAGAGTGAAATGTTCTCTGTTTGCTCTGGGCGCTCATCTGATGATCTGCTGATGTAGGTACTTTAGTCCAATCTACATCTATCACGTCTACGTTTATTTGTGTCGGTTCTTCGGCAGCCTGTTTCTGTTTCTAGCCCAAGCTTGTCGTTAAAAGCACCGGAAATAAAAATTCGTGACATCGATGCTCCCAGCTGATGTAAGATGTAATTATTTATAATAATGAGTAAACAAAACGCGATTTCGCGGAATGCTAATGACACAAAACACGTTTGGGGCGACCTTGAGGCGAGATCTCCAATAGTGTGCGTGACCCTCCAGTTGTGTCTTCACAGTTTATCGTCCAAGCTAGGGAATGAGGCTGATCACGGTATTATTTGTGTTAGAAGGCGTCAATTTGGGGTTTTCGGCCGTCTGCAGGAAAGAATTCGAAGAGACGGTCTGCGAGAATTTCACATTTACCCCTGAAACAGTCCTCGACAGTGCTACCAACAAGATATTAATCAAGAATGCGGAAGGCAAGATCATCCACGAGCATCTGTCCAATTTGGGGCTCGTGCAAGAGATAAAAATCACAGGGAGCGCGTTGTCAGACATAGAACCCGGAGCCCTTTGTTGCGTACCCAACATAACGTCGTTCACTTTCATGGACAACAGAGCAATTCCAAAAGTCACATGGAAAATTTTCCAGGATTGCCAACACCTCAAGAAGGTCAATTTCGACGGGTCCGAGGTGCGAGTGGAAAATGGGGCCTTCGCCGACGCCCGGAATCTCCAAACTCTTTCGCTGAATGAGAGTGTTCTGCCGGATAATATAGAAAAGGCCACTTTTGAGGGTTTGACATCGTTAAGATCTTTGACCATTCGGCACTCGAAATTCACCAGAATCAAGGAAGATGCTTTCGATGACCTGAAAAACTTGAAATTTCTAGATCTGCAAGGCAACAAGATCGAAACAATCGCACCTAACACGTTTAGGGGGTTGTTGCAACTGAAAGTGTTGAATTTGAGCGAGAACAAATTGAAGAATCTGACCTGGAGCGAATTCGATGGGTTGAAAGCGCTCAGAGTGCTCTTTTTGGAGCACAATGACTTCAACACCGTCAACGTAGACAAGCTGGTGGCTGGGGTTCCAGATTTGGAACGGATTTTCTTCAGTTACGATAAACTGACACCTGAAAGCAGGAAACGGGTCGAGGAAACACTCCCCAAGTTTAACATCACGTTCATTTACACCGGAAAACCGACAGATTAGATGTGATTCTTTGTAAAATAATTTTTGGAAATAAAGTTTCAAATTCTGGTGATTTTTTGTTTTTTTTTGGGGAGCAGTGTCGCCAACCGCCGTTGACGTTTGTAGTTTTTGTGTGAAGGTTAAAACGTGTAAACAGAGATATTAAAGTACGTATTTGGATTTTAATCGGCGTCAATTGATGTAACAATTTAGACGGAATTTTAAATTGATTAGTTGGGGTCCTGGGGATGAGTCTGCGTCATTTGTAATTTAACCTTTGTGAAGGGTATGGTCATGGCTCGTTGTTAGCGGTGTTATTTTTAGTTTTAGTTTTGTTAAACAATGGCCAAAGAGGAAGAAGATGACAAACTGCCCGACCAGGACGCTGCCAAAGAATTTTACGCCAAATACGAACCCAAAGAAATCCTAGGAAGGTGAGTTGCACGAGAGTGTTGAAGTTTGGGGCTCAGTCGTGCTTCAGGGGGATAAGTTCGACGGTGCGGCGATGCATCGAGAAGGAGACGGGCAAGGCCTACGCTGCCAAAATAATCGATTTGAGCAACGACGGCGGCGAAGGGATCTCTGCGAAAGAGGCGACGAAGCAAGAAGTGGCGATCTTGAGGCACGTCGCGGGCCACCACTATATCAGTAAGTGTAACAGTCAGGTGCGGTTCAGACGTACGTCACGAGCGCGCAGTCGAATTGCAGGACGTGTTCGAATCCCCGACGTTCATTTTCTTGGTGTTCGAACTGTGCAAAAACGGCGAACTCTTCGATTACCTCACGTCGGTGGTGACCCTCTCGGAGAAGAAAACCAGGTACATAATGCGCCAAGTGCTGGAAGGGGTGGCGCACGTGCACTCGCGAAGCATAGTCCACAGGGATCTGAAACCTGAGAACATCCTTCTGGATGACAACCTCAACGTCAAGATCACCGACTTCGGATTCGCCCGGAAGCTGGCCGAGGGGGAGCAAGTGCACGAGTTGTGCGGCACTCCGGGCTACCTGGCGCCTGAAACGCTCCGCTGCAACATGATGGAGGACGCGCCGGGGTACTCGTTCGAGGTGGACATGTAGGTTGATTGACTGTCGAGCGCGACTCATTGATTAATGTTTTTTTGTCACGACAGATGGGCCTGCGGGGTTATCATGTACACGTTGTGAGTATCGCACGGGAGGCGACACGCGAGGCTTGAAACTTGCCGTTTTAGATTGGTGGGGTGCCCGCCGTTTTGGCACAGGAAGCAGATGGTCATGTTGCGGAACATCATGGAGGGGAAGTACTCGTTCTCGTCGCCCGAATGGGCCGACATATCTGGTAAATAGAAACGCACAGAAACGTGCCAATATTTACGGCGTGTTTGTGACGCAGAACCTCCCAAGGACCTGATAAGGAGGTTGTTGGTGGTGGACCCAAAACAGAGGATTTCGATACAGGAGGCGCTGGCGCACCCGTTCTTCCACACGATGGTAAGAGACGGTGCCGGCAGGTGGCGCTTTTATTTTTATTTGGTTTGATTAATACCGTCGTGTAAATAATGTACTGGTTGGTAGCTGTTGTGGTAATTTCTTTTCTAGCAACTGTGGGATCAGGACATCGGTCCGTTGAAACGCTCACTGCGAAAGAACAGTCGCAGATTCAGTAGAATTTCAGAGCTGGCTTTGGTAAAAACGAAACGTGTTGCCTGCCACTAACAATGTGTGCGTCTAAACTAACAATCTGTTGGATCGTGATCGTCTTTTATTTTATCCCATCGATTCCTACCGATCTGAACCGTGTTGATTTGCAGAAGTTGCAACAGCGCAAGTTCCACGCCAGGCAGAAGTTCCAGTGGGCCATCCTGGTGGTCAGAGCGATGGTGCGTCTGCAACGGTTGAAGTACACCCCCGAGCCCTTGAGTCTGGACACTGCCAGGACCGACCCTTACCGCATCAAACTGCTCAGAAAAGTGAGTCCGGTTCGATCGTCGTTCGTTTTTGACGCACTCGTTGCAGATCGTCGACGGTTGCGCCTTCCGCGTCTACGGCCACTGGGTGAAGAAAGGCGAGGGCCAAAACAGAGCCGCCCTCTTCGAAAACATGCCGAAGACCGAGCTGAAGCACATCTACGTTACCAACTTGAGCCGATAACGCACCCGGCGATTTTTAGTTTTAATTTAGACCAATTTTAGTTTAGTTTGCAATGAAGTTTGACGGTGGTCACGTGACACGAGCTTGAACAAAAGGTAAATTAATTTTTTTCGTCCGTTGAAGCTTCTTTGAATGTGATATGCGCAGAAGCAATCGATTTTTGTTTTACACTGTAGTGAATTTTATTATGTATTTAATTTTTTTGCCGTCCACACGTCACGGCAGACATGTATTATCAATAAACATTTATTATTTGTGAGCGAACGCTCTCTCGCCCCGTCACACACGATCCGCACGTTCTTTGCGGACCATGCTGTACTTTGTGCAGTACATCTGAATCGCGCTGTACTTTGTCCAGTACATTTGAAACACGCTGTACTTTATGCAGAATCACACTGCACTTTGTACAGGATCTGCACGCGGCCACGGTTTGTTTATTGTTGCGCAAAACGCATCATTCCGTTGCGCAATTACGGGATCGTCCACGTTTTGGCGTAAATCTCGCCTAGTTGAATTTTTTTTTTTCAAGTTGGCACCGCCGGTTGTCACTTGGGTTTGTAAACAGTTATGTCGAATTTGTGCATCGTTTGTTTGAATGAGGATGCAAATTTGAAAAACCTGAGCGAAATCGACGAACACGACGTCAGAATCGTGATAAAGTTGCGGAAATGTGTACCGGAAGTGGTAAGTGGACGCGTCACATTTTCAGGTTATGTTGACGACTTTGTCCCAGGAGTGGAAAATCGATTACGAGATATGCGTCACGTGCGTGGAACACCTGGAAAACGTGTGTGCCTTCCGCGACATGTGCATCAGGTCGTACTTGGCCCGGAAGGGAGGTGAGAAGCCGGCCGAGCTGGCCGAAGACAAAACCCTTTCGAACAACGACAGCGACGAGCGCAAGAGTGACAGCGACGACGAGAAGGTCGAGAGCGTAGAGTCGAATTTCGTGTGCTTCCACTGCGAGAAGAACTTCAAGGTGAAAAGTGTCCTGGAGGACCACATCAAGTACGAACACACGAGCAAGAAGAGCAGGAAGAATCGCGCGTGCGACCTGTGCGGCAAGGCGTACGCGTCCGAGAGCGCGTTGAAAAAACACAAGACGGTCTGCGGTAAGACCGAGAGCGACGTGAAAGAGGCGGAGGCCAAGCCGTACAACATCTGCGACGTGTGCGGCGCGTCGTTCGGCAACAAGTATCTCTTGAAGCGGCACATAAAGAACGTGCACGCCACCGAGAAAAAGTTCAAGTGCGAGCTTTGCGACAGGAAGTTCGCGTCGCCCGTTTATCTGAACGCGCACAAGCGCTACCACACTGGGGAGAGAAAGCACATCTGTTCGTTCTGCGGCAAAGGTTACATAACCGCCAGCGACCTGTACCACCACGAGAAGATTCACGCCAACAAGAGGGCCTACCGGTGCCAGGCGTGCCCCAAAGCGTTCAACACGTCGTCGGATTTGCACAAGCACAAAATCTGCGTGCACCTGGACCGGTCCCAGTGGAAGTACGAGTGCAGCTTTTGCCAGAGGAGGTTCCCGCTCAAGACCAACCTGGACACCCACACCAAGACCCACACGGGGGAACGGAACTTCTTGTGTCACCTGTGCGACAGGAAGTGCATCAACAGGTCGGTCCTGAAGAGACACATAGAGAGTCACTCGGTGGTGAAGTCGTTCAAGTGCAACTTGTGCCTACAGGGGTACAAGTACCAGAAGAGTTTGGACATTCACATGGTGAAGGCGCACGGGATCGGCGACGCGAAGATCCCCGAGAGGGTGAAGAAGTTCTTCTGCAGCGCGTGCCCCAAGAGCTATTTCGCCAACAACAAGTTGCAAAAACACATAAGGTCGCATACGGGAGAGAGGCCGTTCAGGTGTCCCGCTTGCGACAAATGTTTCATAGACAAGTCGTACATCAAACAGCATTTAAAGACTGCACACAACGTGTTTTAACAAAAGTGTATTTAATAAATATTTACAGTACAAATGTTGCGGTTTTGTTGGTTTATTCGGTCCACCGGTGGGCACAGAGGGGGTTCGTGCAGACGTAGTACAGTCGCATTTCTTCCTCGGCTCGCCGGGTTTGAGCTTGGAAGAACACCGCCTCTCTGTACAAAAATTGACACATTTAAGGCGTAGAGACGACTGGACACCATTTAAGTCGGATCGTGGCCGAAATTTACTTTACTTAACCTTGACGTACTGGCGCCAGACCCCGAGAGACAGATCCAGACATATCAAAGTTACTTTCATAATTTAATGTTTTGTTGGGTCATTCTTCAAGTCGTTTTTGAAGGTATTTTCGATGTGGGTGTACAAGACTTTTTGTTATAGTTTCAAGATTATTTCAAGTGTAAGTTAATCCTCAAAGTTGGCGTTCAAGAATCGATTGTGAACGCACCAATCATCAATCTCCAGATTTAAAACGCAAACAACGCAAAAAGTGAGGTTAGATATAAACAGCTGATCCGTAATTAGTGGTGCGTTCACATTTCACAATCGAGGTGTTTCACGTGTTAATGAATTTGTGAGCCTTGGGCACCAGCACTGGGAGGTTAAGGAAAATAATTCGCGTATGAATCACGAGTAAAAGAATAATGCCTAACAAATGACTCACCTGTGATTGCATTCGGGGCAGTGATGGTCTTCAGTACGCGGGAGAGTAGGGTCCGAAATGACGTCTGCGACGATGTGGGTCAGTTCACTGCAAAAATCGCAAACTAGTACGAAGATCGTGTTTCAGACAATCCACACTCACTCTATTTCGTGCATAATTTTGTTGACATAAATACATTTGGAATCGGCGTGTTGCTTGTAGTCGCAATTTCTGCACGCGTACATCAAGATTTTGTTCTCTTTGTCTTCTTTGGGGTACAACATGTTGTTGCTGGAACAGCGGACGTGAGATTTTGAGGTTAGTTTTTTGAACGAGCACGGTTTACCATTCCTGACAGAATCTGATCCCGACGAATCCGGGGCCCTCGCTGTGGGAATCGTACCCGGAAGGTTTCGACATTTCTTTGTTGGCTTATGATGGATATGAAGACACTGCACCGCACAACACTGAAAACACCGTCTCGTCGCGCGTCGGTAAACTAGAGAATGGCGGTCGATCGGTGAAAGTTCGACGAGTGACGTTTCCGCCGGTCGTACCAACCCAATTTCTCCGGGTCGCGTAATTCGGCGAAGAAGCGAAATGCGCAATTTTGCGGCGAAAACGATGTCACTTCTGCAGCAATTAGACACGTGATAGAAAAAACGGGACAAATAAGTCGCGCGCGGCGGTGCCAGTTCGCACGCGCGCCTCGGCCGGCGGCTTCCTGGATCGCGTCGTCGATCGACGTTGGGCGTCGGAGGAAGGAAGAGGACGGCGGCGCGGCACGGACGGGCTCGGTTGCGTGGCCGGCCCCGGGCCTGGTCCGGCCGCCGCCGCGATTTTCGGGCGATCCGGCAACGCCGCTCCTCTCGAGAAGTTCGCGGTAGCTCTGCGCAGCTGGTCCGCGCACCACACAAGCTGTGGGCACGCGGCCTCCATCCCCACCCCCGGTTACGGCACGCCAGATAAGTTCTTTATTCCCTTCGTTCCGGTCACGTCGGCGAGGTCGCGTCCCCGAAGCCGCCCCAGCCGCCCTCCAGGTGCCCGCTCGCACAGCCCCGGCGAAGTCCGCGCCCCGCCGGAAGAGGCAGCGCCCCAGCCGCGATCCCGTCGAGTCGGCCAGGGAACAATCGAATCACGCGCACTCCCATTGGTCGATACAGCCAAACACGCACGTGATGTGGCTCTTGTAGTACGAGTGGCGTTTGTTTTTCGGTTTAGCGTGCGCGTTCCCCATCGGAGGCGACCGTGGTGAGTGGACGACGCCGGAGCCCCGCGGATCAGGCCCCGGAGCCCCAACCAGAGGCGGTGAGTACTTCGGCGGCGGCCCCCTTCGGGGCTGCCGGCCGTTAGGGTGTATGCCGTTCGGGGCATTGTCCGGGCCACCTCGTGACGTTAGCATGTGCGTCGCTCCCATTGGCTGGCGCCCCCCTCCGCCCCCGGTGCCTTTGTTTACCGGGAGCGAGCCGCCACACGCACGACGACTCCCTTTAAACCGGCCCGAACGCCAAAATGCCCCAAAAACCCTCCGCGACAACTTGTTCGTTGTGCGCGGCCCAGGTGACGTGATCCCTGCTCCGCCACCGACGGACACGTTGTCGGCAATAGTGCGACGTTGCCACGTACGTCCGTCTGCCGGAAACCTCGCCCGGCCGCCGCGCGTTCCTTCGCTGCCGTCCCCGGTCGGTACCCGACGGCTTCGCGGCCCCTCGAGGCGTCGACCGGACGCGCCCCACGTGTGCGCCGCCTCCCCAACCGATCGGGGGCCGACGCGCACGCGGCAACGTCGCGGCGCCGCTTGCCACGTGGAGCTGAGCCAGCTATCGCCGATTTTCGAGGGGCGTATTGGTCTAGGTCAGCCTAGGCTACGGGTGTGCGTCGTGCGTGAACGCATACCAAAACAAGTGACGGTGAAACCCGAACACATCCGAACCGCAAAAAACAAAAATCCGTTAGCGCAGGAACCGACCGCGTGCGACGATTTTTCTCAAAGAAACGAAAGCTATTCCTTTCTCTCGTGGAAATCGCTTCGGCGAAAAAAAAAAAGAAAAGCTGTTTCCCTGTCGGTCGACAAAAGTCCAATCCCATTCCAATCATCGACAATCCGATTTTCGATCGATTTCATCGATGTCCCAATTTTGTCGAGCACTACCAACATAAACAACACGACTGTTGTCACGAGAACGAATTTGAAACTATCGAAAAATCAACGCGGCCTAGGAAGCGAGAAGGACATCTTGTCAAACGTCAAACGTTTGACAGTTGGCGCGGCCACGTCGGGTGGTGTGACCGCGCGCGTCCGGCGACCGCGCCGCGACAGCTTTCCCGTCGTCGGGGCTCCCCTTCGGCCGTCCTGGCGCGGGGGGAAACCCGTCGGAATTCACACGTTGACAGTTCGCGGTGACAATGAGAATTGTGAAATTTTTCAGTGCGTCAAGATGAGCCTGAACACGCTAATCGAGGCAGCGAAGTTTCTCGAAATGCAGGAGAAGAAGGAGCAGGAGCAGCGCGCCGCCGAGGCGACCGCGTCGAAGACGTCGCCGGCGCAGCAGCAGAAGTCGCCTCGCGTGCCGACGGTGCTGATTGCCGCCTCCGAGATGGCGCCCAACTTGCTCACACTCGCCCAGGAGACGGTCAAGAAGCAGCCCCAAGCCGAACAGCAGCAGGTACGACATTTGCGAAATTCATTTCGTAACGCCAGCGAGTGTGCACGCGTTTTCATCGAATTCTTATCAGATAAGGAAAATTTTGTGCGAACGACGACGTCGCAAGAGCCGCATTTACTAACATGCAAATCGCGCTAATTAGACTAAATAAATAATAACGATCTCGCTTAACGGTACGAGCGGTGGACAGACAGCTCTCACCTGTCAAGGTGACAGTTTGTACAGTCGACGAGAAAAGTACCGGTCCGGTGTGGAGCTCACAGTGTACCGAATTATGACATCTCTCGTTTACTCACTTTTTGCCAAGAAAAAAATTCAAAAATCGTTTTTGCAATATTTTCTTTTCTTCCCCAACTGTATCGTTCGATTGGTTCACCGTTCGTGCCGTTGGCGCTGCGCACCTTGACATTTGAAATGTGTTGTACTACATTTGCCGCTTGGCGGCGACGTTCAGGTGGTGTCGAGCACCGTGAACCACCCCCGGCAGCGCATCCTCCACAACAGCTTCGACATAATGAACCCCGTGGTGATGGACGATTCGAGCGGCGGCAGCGAAGTGAAGCGAAAACAGCCCCCGATGGTGTTCAGGGCCGGCACCAGGGAGGTGCACAACAAGCTGGAGAAGCACCGGAGGGCCCACCTGAAGGAGTGCTTCGACGTCCTGAAGAAGCAGCTGCCCCAGACGCAGGACGAGAAGAAGACGTCCAACTTGAGCATCCTCCACTCGGCCCTCAGGTGCATCCAGTCGCTGAAGAGGAAGGAACGGGAGTTGGAGCACGAGATGGAGAACCTGGCCAGGGAGAAGATAGCGGCGCAGCAGAGGCTGGCCCTGCTCAAGAAGGAGATCTCCTCCCACTACGACAACGTCGACTTCGCCAAGATCCTGCCGGAGTCGGTGCCGATGGCGGCGTCGCACTCGGCCCCGACGGACGACGTCAAGGTGGAGGCGGTCGCCGGACAGAACGGCGACAGGATCCAGATACCGCTGTTGCCGAACAAGACGCAGATCTCCATCGCGACCACGCAAGTGGGCACCATCAAGGAGGTGGTGACGCGAATCGAACGCCTCTTCGGGACTCGTCGTCTCAACGTGCTCTGGTTTCAGGTGGCCCAGCAGCCGGTCCAGACCACCGCCCTTTCGGTGCTCCCCGTCGGATACTCGGTCCCCCAGGGGTTGGTCCTGCAGAAGTTGATCGTCCCCAAGGGTCTCGGCGAGCTGACCCCCCTGGTCTCGACCCACTTCATCACTCAGCAGCAGATCAACGGCAAAGTCGTCCCGCTGGTCAACGCCCAGTACGTCGTCAAGCCGGTGGTCGTCGTCAGCAGACCCAGCTAGTGGCCTTGACGGAAGGAAGCAGCGACGACACGATTCAAAAAATTATTATGTACGATATAGAGGTGTGACTGATGGCGTGTGGATGTCTCTCGTAACTCTTAAAATGTGATTTCTTTATCATAATTTACGGTGATCATTTGTTTTATTACTATTATTATTATTATTTTTGTTTGTGGACGGTCGAAACGGTCGCATTGGCGTTTCCGGTGGCGAGGGCCTCAAATTCGACTCACTTCTCCCAACATTCCGCTGAACTCGATCGGCTTTTTTTTTTAAACTTTCGACTGTTTTTAAGCGACCTCTAATCATCAGAACGTTGGTGTTTTTTCTTTTCCACTCCTCTAGTCTAATCAATCACTTTTTCAGTGTTCAGTTGCACACGTCGAAATCGTTTCTTTCTAGTCATTTTGGGTGCCCCAAAAAAAGAGAAGTTGTGCGTTGCATTTTCGGCGGTCTCGTTTTAGTCCGAAAAGGTTCCGCGCAAAAACCCGAAGGTGTAAAACAAAATCCGAACGCCAGCGGTGTCTGACAACTGTCTGCAGTGGGGAGCCGGTCTTGGCCCCGTTCTTAGATCTCTAGCCTTGATGTATTACTTTTTATTTTATATTGTACTGTACATTAACGAAAACGTATATATATTTGAGGTTAAAGTGAATGTCTTGTGAATGAGGATATTGTTGTAAATAATAATTAGTTTTTAAATTGTACAAAAATAAGGTTTAAGATGAAAATGTATTCATTCTATTCTATGTTTAATACAGAGCGGAGTTGCGACTCCGCAATAGTACAGTAAACGATCATCGAATCGTACTACTACTCTAGATGCAACAATGGCAGAACTCGAGTCA
Source organism: Tenebrio molitor (assembly GCF_963966145.1). Classification (NCBI taxonomy): domain Eukaryota; kingdom Metazoa; phylum Arthropoda; class Insecta; order Coleoptera; family Tenebrionidae; genus Tenebrio; species Tenebrio molitor. The sequence goes on from NC_091049.1 coordinate 5,589,913, forward strand.
AATAAATCGCAAAAAAATAATAAAAACGGTTGATGTAATAAATTATTTGAAAAAAAAAACACACCCACATGGTTTTGATACCTGTCACGTGACAACTGTCAAACTGCGTCGTGTGAACCAAGCTTAAAGTCGACGTGAGTGCGTGACCGATTTAGTTTTCACCGCATTCTTTTATCTGATTGTTCGCAAATTCACAAATTTAATCGCAATTAATCAATGTCTGGAGATAATTTGTGTTTTTGACATTTTAGCACGGACGTAAACCTCTCGACATTCAGCTTTTGTTTGTCGGCGTAATAAATGTACAAGATTTAGTTGGTAATGTTATAGAGTGCAACGGATAACTTAAAAAAAATGTCCTCTCCGTACGAATAAACGATTCATTTTGTGAAAAAGAGAAAAATTGTTAGTGCGGACGCAAACCGATTCCAGTCGTAAACAAACTTGTCCTAACCTCACTTTGTGTTTTGCGATTTTCTTGTTTGTTGTCGTTCGGTGCCCCCATGGCGTCCCCGATGTATACCAGCAGCTCGAAAAAGCACAAGAAACACAAGTCGGAGAAGCGGGAGCGTTTGGACAGCCCCGCCGAGAAGCCCCCAGGTCTGAAGTTGATCCTGAAGGTGGGCAACCAGGCGACTCCGGAACACACAACAGATTTCGGATACAATCCGAATTCGTCGTACAGCGTGCAAGGGAGCGAGGACACCGTCGCGGACCAGAACGACCCTTACCTGTCGGTGTCGAGGAGTCATCACAAGAAGAGCAAGAAAAAGAAGAAGAAGAAGGACAAGAACAAGGACCGCGAGCGGAAGCACCGCCACCATCACAAGGAGAAGAAACGGAAACGTGAGGAGGTGGAGTTTGACGGTTCGTGTCGGTCGCCCCTCGCGCGCGGTTGTCTTTTTATGTTTGGGTTTTCAGAAGAAAATCAGGGTTTCTCGTCATTGGGTAGCCCCAGTCAGCACAGAGAGCCGCGGACCTGCGTGCTGCGCCAGCGCCAAGAGCGGACCCCGCTGCAGCGCATGCTGGACCAGCTGTTGGGACTGCTCGAGAAGAAGGACCCCCAACAGTTCTTCGCGTGGCCCGTCACCGACAGCATCGCCCCCGGCTACTCCTCCATTATCTCGCAACCCATGGACATCAGCACCATGAGACAGAAGATCGAGGACAACCAGTACGACAACCTCCAGGTGAGTCCCGCCCCGCTCGATCTCTTCCCCTGACTCTCCACGATTTCCGGTGGGCAGGAGTTCGTCGCTGACTTCAAGCTCATGTGCACCAACGCGATGAAGTACAATCACGTCGACACCATCTACTACAAGGCCAGCAAGAAGTTGTTGCACGCGGGGAGCAAGATCATGCAACACGACAAGCTCGGCTGGGTCCTCAACCTGATCCCCGAGCTGACCAGCGACGACATGGGCTTCGAGATCACGCCAGAGCTGAGGCAGAACAAGGGGGGACACGAGGACCACGAGGACAGCGATCACGTCAACGAGGGCAAGAAGAAGATGCCGGCGACGAAGTTCGAGGCCATCCAGGACGATCTCACGCCGGAGGAGATACTCAGCAAGTCGCAGATCGCCGCCAGGGAGGCTAGAGTCAAGCTCAGTAAGCACAAAATCTAATACTAGTGGGATGGGTTATTTAAAGCATAAAAAAAAAAGAAACAAAGAAACGAAATTCTGTCGGACGGGGGGGACGGTGCGGCTAGCCGCACTAGGGCAGGCCAGGTCAGGTCTGTGGAGTCAAGGACGTGTGAGTTTTCTTGACTGACACGTTTGATTCATTTGTTTAAAAAAAAGAGTGTACGTAAGACCGCACGATAGAAGTGAAAACTTCTATGACGCTCCTAATTGATTTTGACTCCCAAGATTTTAGCTTGCTGCGAACGATTTTAGCGTGATGCGAACGATTTTAGCCGCACCGGTTGCCCTTCGGGAGCTGTTCCGTGCTTTGAGCTTTTATGTCGTTTGCAGTAGCGCGTCGCGGCCCCAGCATGGGCTTTTTGAAGCAGCGCAAAGACGGCACCACCAACATCAACATCCTGGTGGGCGGCGAGGGCGTCATCCCCGGCACGAAGAAACGCCCCGTGCTCTTGGGGCAGCTGTGCGGCAAGCTAACGGAGGGTACCGGCCAGATCCAGGGTTTCCGCGAGGACCGACGCAACATTACCAAACCGGTGAAGCCGCTCTACTACGGCGCCTTCGGCTCCTACGCCCCCAGCTACGACTCCGCCTTCGCCAACCTCAGCAAGGAGGAGAGCGACATGGTGTACCAGACGTACGGTTCGGACACCGCCGTCCAGTACGCCGAAAGCGTCCTGGACTTCGTCAAAGACAGCGACTACGCCACACACCTGGTGGACAGCCTGCTGGATCTGCTGACGGGAGGCGATCACAGCAAGACCAGGCGCATCCTCGAGGAGAACAAGAAGCTTCGGGAGGAAGAGGAGGCGGTCAAGACGATGCTGGAGGTGAAGCCGATCGACGCCGTCAAAGTCGACGTGGACGAGCTGAGGAGTCTGCAGGACGTGGGAATCGACATCAACTTCCTGGACAACATGGAGGAAGAGATCAAACTGTCGGAGGAGAGGCACGAGCTGCAGCAGAGGTTGGACAGCATGTGTCAGTTGTTGCAGAAGCTGCAGCAATCGCAGCACCAGAGGTTGTCGGCGCCGCCACCGGTCCACTTGAGCCAGTGCGTGCCGCCCTCCGAAGAGGAGATGCAGGTGGCTGAAAACATCACCGAAAATCTCACGGAAATCGCCAAGAGGGTCAATCCGGGGGACGTGGCTCCGGTCACCGGAATCCGCAAGGCGCTGGGGGTGGCCATGCCGGAGGTGGAGGTCAGCAACGAAGTCGCAGACCTTGAAACCGAACTGAGACAGTTCCTGGAGAGTGAACCGGCGCTGACGCAGAGCCCCCTCAGGGACGACAAAACAATTGAAGAGATTTTAATGGAGTAGGTTTTGTAATTGGGAGTAAGTAAAAAAGTGAAACGAGAACAAATGTTTTTGTGACCCGACCACACTTGTCCCATTCGCTTCGACGAACAAACATTTCTTTTTTTGAAAACGACCATTTTGGGAATTTTCGTCGAGACAGGTTGGCGTTGCTCAAAATTTTGGTAAATTTCGTCGCACCGTTGGTACTGCTGGTGACATTTCACGCACACCACAGTTGGTAGCACTTTTTCATTTTGATTTGTACAAAATGTCGCACATCGATTATTATTACGGTTCCGGCTGGGATGTCGAAGATGAGGAATGCGAAATAGCAGAATTGTTGGGTGAGTTTGGCGAACACGGTTGGGAGCGCGATCGACGTGGTTCTGTTTAGCCGACGAGTACGAAGTGGTCTACTGTAGAAACGACAATTTGGGCGTTCTGTCGTACTCGAGTGACGAAAAAGGCAGCGAAGACGAAGCGAACGCGGAACGTCCGAGGTGTCCGCACACCAAACCCGGAGAAAGAAGACTCCGTTGGACGCATCTGTTGACAAGACACCCGGCGAATTGTTGCGACAAATGTTGTCCCGAACAAGATCTTAAAAACGTAGACAGTTCCATTTGTCTTGTCGCGGTTATGGTAATCATCTTTTCTTATTTTTGTATTCCCGAAGAATTGCTGCGCCAGCTGAGTCGTGTCTAGTTAATGTCAAAACTGAGCTCTGGGTATGTAAAATAGTTCCTTATTGTACAATTATTTTTATACAATCGCAACAGAGCCTCTAGTCCGCAAAGAGTACACGATTTTGGAAGTATATTTTTTGTCGAGAGCACCGTCCGATAAACTGAAAAACTCTTCAAACGTGATTTTAATTGTTACACAAAATATATGACATTTGGTGGCGGTAAATTCAAATCTGTGAAGTTGTGTGAAATCACGACCGGTTATATCTGTACAATATTTTATTTTACTCGATCGAAAGATTTGTGATTGTAATTACAGAAGGATCTAACCGAATGTCTGGGTTTTTATTGTCACCCTTTTCAATTCCTCCTCACACCCTCCAATCAATAAAATGTTAAATCGTGACAAGGGGTGGAATTGTAGAAATCTGTACAGTAATTATTCGCCAATTGTGCGATAGATGGCGGCCACTCGACGAAAACCACAGACCAATAACCAATTAAGATTGTTAAATTTCATATAAAACCTAGGAGACGTGGGCGAGGTTAGTGCAAAAAAAAAAATCTCTGTATGCAATTAATTATACATTTAATTGCATTATTTGAAGAATATGCAACTTATTATACATCTAATTCGGCCTTACGTTAGTGCGCTGCCTAGCAAGAATCGGTGGTGGTCTTCCTATGTTTATTGTCTATGTTTGGGATGATATTACAGACCACTGTAACCGCATCGGTCACCTTTCGACTTGTCGCCGACAGATGGCGCCGGCCGTCATTTTGTTGCATGTCAAAGCCGCCCCTCGTCATTTGAAAAATTCGGGGGTGGCATGACGTCAGTGTTGAATCATCCCCCTTTCGCTCGGACCCGGTGTCCCGCGTCAAGATCGGACGTTATTAGTCGGCTTAATCGAATTTCTTACCGCCACTGTGCCGTCGTGGCACATTTGTCCGTATTCCGGGGGTGGAAATGGAATACCTGTTTAATGTCGCGGAAAAGAATTTATCGGGTCGGCGTGATTAGAACGCGCCGTCGCCGCCCGCGACTTTCTTTTCGCCGAGTTAATTGTCGCGGTAGGCGAGGCGACCGCACGGCCGCCTGCGATGCTACCGGACCGAATAGATTGTCATTTGTTCGGCGGTACCGCAAGCCGTCCACGGTGACGGCGCTTTGATCTTCGCCGACGGCGAAAGAGAAAAGCGAAACAGAGACGGCGAGACGGAATTAAAATGGATAGAGGGAGAGAGAGAGAGAGAAAACGAAGAGGAAAAAAAACGCATTTACGTACGGTCTAGGTGGCTGCGGTTTATCATTACCGACGCAATAATCGACGTGATTTTTTTTCTGCCCCCGCCCGCCTCCCTGCTCGACCGTAAAGTGCGTTATCTGCCTCCGTTATCGGGGTCGTCTTCGGGGGGACCCGGGGGTGGGAGCGAGCATGCATCAAAAATATAATTACAAAGTGGGCGGGTTGGGACACGAACCGATTACGCCGTTCGACCGGTATGGAAGGTTGTTATTATGTGGTGGCAACCCTGCGAGCGTGCATACACCGCTTCTGCTACCGTACGCCTTCCATGGGCCGCTCGTGATGCCAGTTTTCGTCCTTATCGACGGATCGGGAAAGATCCGGAGGCGGCGGTGCTTCCCCCATAGGAACCAGCACGTTCACCGAAAGCCAACAGAAATTCAAGTCGAAATTTGTGTCGTGTAGTTGACCGTGAAAAATAAAAGTCGTGTCGCGGATTGATTCGTACGTTGTCAAAATAAAAATAGGAAACATTTGTCGCTAACAGTGTTGAAGTGTTCCATATTGATTACGAGAAACTGTTTTTGACATTTTGTGATTTCTCAATTTTGGGGTTTAGTCTAATACAGGTTATCATAAATGTTTCTAACATGGAGGTTGGCTGTGATTTATATCGGGTGATCATTTAAAATTTGAGGATAAATTTAAATGAACACCCGATATAAATCGCAGGTTAGATATACCGCCTCTTTTGGATTTGTAGATTTGACAGCTAGCTCTTGTCACTTTGCGGTTTTCATTACATTTTTATCATTTTTCAAAGTGCAACATTTCATGTTACCCTGTACAAAATCAGATTTAACACACCCGAGAAACACTTTAACAAATGACAAATGAATCCGACAGATTGTGGTGTTGCAACTTGATCATGATTCGATTAAAGTGACTGGTCTGAGTGACAGTTGAAGACTTAATTACATTACTAAATCAAAATATTTTGACATTTTTCTTTCGTCGAAGGTCATTTCTACTATCTGCTGTCAGATTTAGATTTTAGAATAGAAAATTTTTGAAATTTGAACTTACCAATACCATGACCTACTAGATTTGCTTTTTATTAAGGCAAAAATAGTAATGATTTCACTTAAAAAAATAATTTAGAATTTAAAGATTTTTGTGATAAAAAAAATAAAACCAAAATAAGAATAATAATAAATGATAATGGTAACAATAACGGCAACAATACACATAACAATATAGTAATTAGAATAGTAGATAATAATATCGGGTGTTCATTTAAATTTCACGTCAAATTTGGCGCTGAAGAGTAGATTGTGAACACACCACTTGACAGTCTGCAGAGTAAAAACACAAACAACGCAAAAAGTGAGGTTAAATTTAAACGGCTAATCCATGATCTGTAATCCGTGGTGCGTTCACAATCGACTCTTCAACGCCAACTTTGAGGATAAATTTAAATGAACACCCCATAGTAATATCTAGTGATAGAAAGGGAAAAATTCGAAGTAGGATTATTATCTTTTGGTATTAAGCGCGAGTTTTGTATTTTTAAAATGATCAAGTCAAAATTACACCGCGCGACCAACAATTATTTAAATCAAAGAGGGCGTTGAGAAGTATTTCTGGTTGCATATACCTGTTTCAATTTTAATTTAGAAATGTTTGCCGAAATTCGGCCAAACAGGCAACAGTGCTGTAAAGGGCTGTCTTTTTAAATTTGGCGTCGAAGTAGGCGTTGGAGAGTCGATTGAGATCGCACCACTGGTGTAAAGCGTAAGATTTAAACAGCTGATCCGTGATCCGTAACCTGTACAGTGCGTTCACAATCGACAGTTCAACGCCTACTTCGACGCCACATTTAAAAAAACACCCGTTATGTCTAGTACCCATTATTTAAAACATCATTACGAATCAATGATGAATCTTTTATGTTCTAAAGTAAAAACTATTTTTGCGTTAAAATTTGATTCATAGTGACAGTTGTTTAACGTTTATTAGGTGAGTTAGCTAGATACGAAAAATCTGACACTGTCAAAGTCACAGCCGCCTCTTATCTAAGTAATTGTTGATCGCACGGTATTAATAATACGCAAAGAAAAATATGTTGGGCAGGTTTTTTTTTTGTGTTTTCATTAAAATTATTCGATACATTTTTAACTGAAACGTAAATTCTAAAATAGTTTTGACGAAAATGAACCAAAATTATATTCTTAAAAATATGTACATGTAAGTACATCGTTTTTCTACAATTTTTTTCTGTTTCGCCAATCGTCCAAATGAAAAAAAAAAACATAATCCAAACATGTCAGACCTGGTACCTACTTAAGCGACAAAATTTCTGGAACCTGGCACTTCCAAAGAATATGATTTTTACGGTTAACTTGTGGGGAGAAGGCACAAAACACGTATTTTGTACACATTCTCTATTCCTTTTGTATCTTGGGTGGTCCTCAAGATCATAATCCTTTTCCTTTTAAAGTGATTTATTCCGGTTTAATGAGCAATTTTAAGCATATTTCATAAAAAAAAATACGATAAGAGGCAGATAATAACATATACAGGATGTTTCAAAACTGTCGCCAAAACTATACAGAACATGATAAAATATGCTACACTAAATAATGAATCATTAAAAAATAGTATATTATTTAACGAGCATACATGGAGGTTATCATTAACACGAGGGTGAAAAATATGAAACGAGTCGTCAGGCGAGTGTAGTAATCATCCGAGTGTAATAATAACCCATATATGCGAGTCAAATATGATCTTTTGTCTATGACTCTTGGCAAAAATATCGTTTTTAATAAACCAAAAGAATGCATTCAGAAGTCAAAATTCAATGACAGTAAATGTTACCATGGTTACATTCTTGTACATAATGCAATTTCATTACAAGCAATAATTAGTACAATTATTATGAGGTTGTACATAACCATAATTAATTAGGTTAGTAATGTATATTATAAATAATTAAAATACAACAAATAATAGGTGTCTTATTTAATAGTCCTAGATAAAAATAGTTTTTTCGTGCTTGTTACCCGAGATACATAACGTGAAAAATGGTACATAACTAAATGCATATATAAATTTTTCAGTTTATGTACCTAACTTGACATCTGTCAAAGATAACCTCAAAATTTACAATTAATTCATGTTTTTTCCAAATTTTGCCTAAACGAACACGAAAAACTTTGTGTGCACCTAGGCCAAAAAGTGCCTTTTGTCCTCGGACTAAAAAGATGCACTTTTTTGGCCTTGATGCACAAATTACTACTATGTATAGGTATGTCTCAAGAAGATTAATAGTTGCAAAAGTTGGAACAAAGAGATCATGTACCTATCTAAATACCCTGTGTGTGTGTATTCATATTATTTTAAAATACATATATGGACATAACTGACACGTTCAATAAAAAAAAACTGTTTTCCTTCTTTTACCAGACTTTCTAAACGCTCGTATTATTATTATTTTTTTAAATTTACTTTTGGCAACATCGATTTACCTTACAATTTGTAATGTATGTATAAATCATCATATTCAAAACATCTTCTGCGCAATGTTGCCACATCTTTAGTAATTTAAAGGCATAAAAACCGATTTAATATGATTTCGCGTTAATATTGATATGGGAAATTGCTGTGTAACATTTTTTTTGGCGATAGTTTTGGAACACGCTGTATATATTTTTTTAAATCTATCAGATATTTGGTAATTGTTTACTTTACCTACTACTGGAATTTTCGCGTTTTTCTGGCTAGACAGCTAGACAGTCCTCCTAAATCGTTTCCCACCATTTAAACCTTGTGCAAATGCCCTTTTTTTTTCTCTTGTTGTGTTTCAAGGTTGCGTTAAGGTCGCGTCAATGTCCTAGTATAACTAAAGGGCAAGGAAAATTCATTTGCACAAGGTTTGAGTGGTGGGAAACGATGTAGGAGGACGTCCTGAGGCTGTCTAGCCAGAAAAAACGTGAAAATTCCTGAAGTAGTTAAAGTGAACAATTACCAGATATTTTATTATGGATACGTATTCCGTTGGACTTAAATTGAACAGAGCTTTTTCCCAACACTAAATTTTAATAAGGAAGTTGATCATGAAACAAGAGGAAACAAGAGATTTCTTGTGAACAATAAAAATCCGTGTGAAACAATCCAAGACGTGACTTTTATCTTCTACGATAGGAGTGCTCGTGAATGTTTCGTTTCGTTAATGATGACGCCATCATCAAAACGATAATTTGCAATGATTGGTTTTGTGAATAATGTATTTTTCATTCGTACAAGCTTGGAACGCATTTGTAATATTTTTAACGGCAGTCAAGGTGCCACAAGGTTCTGCTTCGGGACCATCGTTATTTTTCAATTTTATTTGAACTCTGAGAAAATTTGGTCGGCCGCCCCCCACGGACCGTGACGCGATTTTTCGCCACCGCCGCGATATGCCGTGTCCCATTATTCCCGCCGCCTTGTTTGTTTTGCACTTGTTCTGATCAATTGAGGTTAACTCGAGTGCAGAACAAACAAGAACCCGAACATATTGTCGGGTCGTCGTCGACAAAAGATCCGCCGCCGGCATCCATCATCGTTCGGATCGGTCGGTTAATATTTGATGGCCGGTTCTTTCGCGCCGCCGTCTCCGGGGGCTGCGGAACGCGATTACCGCCCGCGCGAGCGGGGTGGCATCGACGACCGTTTGTTTTTTACGATCGCACGTACAAATGTTGCCATATGCGAGAGGGGGTGGGGTGCAACGCGTCGACCCCCTCGTCGACTTGTTTGTATCTGTGCTCGCCTCGGGGGTGCCATCCGGTCCGACGAGGACGCACTTACACGATCGCTCAACGTCAGCGAACATTCGGTCAACTGGTCCTGAGGGACGATTGGGGTAAATTTAAGGGAAGCCGTGGCGATGATGGGGCGCTGACGGAATCCCAACTGTTCCGTCGGGATGGGGGCGCATTATGCGATCATTCTCCCATTAATCGCGCACCAGGACGAGTTAGCTGGACCGCGACGAGATTCCTTCAGGACGCACCTGTAGGACTAGAAACGTTCTTAAGAAAACTACTTTCCGATCGATCATCATCATTTATCGCAATTTTTTATAATAGTTAGTAGTTATTTACATTAGAGTACGGTGGGGGTATTTTAAAGCGCGAAAACTAGATTTCAGGCACGAGGCGAAGCCGAGTGACTGATTAGTTGGAGTGGTTGTTTTCCGGTAACGATAGTTTGGAAATACATAATAACAGATCGAAGACCAATAAATAAAACATGTCACGCCCCGTATTTACAAAAAATATATATTTTTTAATTTTTTTCTTCCTCCATTGTCACCTTCCCTCCTTACAAACTTAAAATTCTGCCACGTTTGTCTTTTTTCAATTTAGCTAAAAACTTTCAGACCGGTTAATCATTTGTCAAAATTTTACGTTAGTTAAAATCTTGTTGTAAGAACTAATTACATATGTAGTTATTTTCTAAAAAATAAATATAATCGAGGCTCGTCTGTTTGATTAACGTAATGTATGGTTGAAATTGATCAGATATTGCAACTGTAGTAATTATTAGCTATTGTAACTTGTAGTAATACATAATTAACTAGTGTAATAATAGTTAATAACAGTTGAAGCGAAAAATGGTGCAGAGAAACATTTTTCACTTCAAATATATTTTACGATTGTGAATGATTTTTCAGGTTTCTCCACTGAATTAAGTACTAATTAATTACTATACAAGGTGTTGACTATTGAAATACTTATTAACTATCGTAAGTAATTAATTAGATATCGAGATTTTTTTTACGAGCAAGAAAACATGTTGCACCCTGTGTTTACGTAAAAAATTTCAAACTTTTCCCTTTGTCGCACATCGTTAGCTTTCTCGTGCGTTCGAACCTCGCCACCCTCCCGTAAGGGTGGCTTCGCAATAATATCGTCGTATTTGCCCGAAAAAAAAATATCCTGCCAACTCTAGCCGTTCGGCGTTATCAGCAATCCCCCAGACGGTCGCTCTCGCATATCTGGCGGTGGCCGGGCGCCCTCCCGGGACCCGCCACCCCCACATCCCGCGATAGCATCTGTGTTAACGGGCGATCGCCGCCGCCGATACCGTCCCAACGGCGATTTGATTTATGCAGACGACGGATCGTGTGCGCGCCAGCATCTCGAGATGTTCCTCCGGCCCCCGAGAAAAATCGCCGCCCGCGTCAGATCACAGGTGGCCGCTATCGTTAATGAGCCAATTTAAATGCATAACACAGGGGTCGCGCCCGATCGCATCCGAGCCGTCCCGAGGGGCAGGACGATTGCCGCCCCGCGCGCGCGACGGCGACGTTTTAGGGCCCGCGAGATCCTCTCGGACCGCCGCCAACGCCATCGAGACGGATCGGGCTTCTTACAGGGGTCGGTCGGTCGGTCTTATCTCGTGGACGCACACGCACCCCCGGACGGGGGGCGGCGGTACGCGCACGCGGCCCCCTTCGCATGACAGGATCATGTGTGTGCATGCGACTGATCCTGTTCCAGACAGATATCCTGCCGGGGACGGGAAGTTCACGCGTCACTGGGACGGGGTTGCACTCGATCGGCAAGGAATTTCCACCGGAGGGGATCGAATCTCGGACTGGACGGGGGGCGAAGGACCAACTTTGTCAGGGCTGATTTGCCCTTCCTCACAACTCGTTTTTTTTTTGTCTAAACGGGAGATGAAAACGTTCACGTCGTTTCTTCATGCACTTCAAAAAGGGAAAGGGTCAAAAATTTGCGAATTTAAAAAAAACACGCTTGTCATGATGTTGACAAACAAAAAAAATCAATACGCTGTAAAACGCAATGTTGCAGTTGTTCTGAGCAAATATAAAATCCAACACTCTGTATTATCCTGAGGAAGATTAACGCTTTGAATGAATATTATAGATTCATCTATACAAAGTTGTCATTTCTGTCGAAACAAAATTGAAAAAAAGAACGATTCTGTACGAAACGTCAGTGTGAGTATATTGCATGTGAAAACAAACACTGTGTAGTTTTGTCAATGTAAATAATATGTATGCATACCTATGTACAGAGTGTATAAAAAATATATACATCCATAAATGACGTCAGAAGACCAATTATTATTAGCAAATAAGAGCACGAGACGAAGTCGAGGGCTTTTATTTGATAATAATTGGTCTTCTGACCGAATAATTTATGGATGTTTGAGTTCATTAGCAAAAAAATTTCCGATATTAAAATTTTGCACGAGGGGTATACGGCTGATTATTTCCTGAATAGAATGAAACCAAAGGCATTATTTCCAATCCTTTTTATTCAAAATAATAATAAAAAAAAATCAGGTACCGACATTTTTTATGAGATTATTGCACATGTGCATTTTAGAGAAATTTTATCGGGTTATTTTTTGTTTTCTTGTTTTGATTGGTCAATATTTGTCACGCAATTGGTTGCTAAACACATGAAGGAAATAATCAGTTAAAACTGTAGGATAATTATTTTCCTTTTAATTAATTTTTTATCTACATGAGATAGTACTGAGTGTATTGTAAAAAAAATAGTTTAAAAAAAATGTACACGGTGTATCTGAAGCACGACTTACTTTTCTTAAGAGGTACGTGACGTTGGAAAAGACTTAAATTACGTGGGAAATGCAATCAATTTTTTAATTTAAAAAGAAAGTGTCAAATAATTATTCGTATGCATTGTTATTTACAGGCCCACAGACAAGCACACACATGTATCTGACGATTTAATGCAGACTTACATTGGTCTACCTACCTCTATAGCCTACCAATCCCGGTCTCCCCTACCTACTTATTTTCGGAGTACAAACAATTGAAAATTTGTGTGACAAATGCGGAAATACTCACGTTTTTGTGGCGGTCTTTTAAGAAATCTGTCTATACAGGATGATTCATTAAAAAGTTAAAAAGTTAGAGAAATGTTCGGTCAGAGCGGAAAGAACTGTACACTGTACCGTCAGAATCTCTCGATACTATTTTTCCAAAACAAAATATTGTAACCGCTATAGCTACAGTTTTTGTATTTTTGAAAAAAAGCAGACAGTTAAGTAGGATGACTTGAACTGTTCTTCACACCAAAAAAATGCATAAAACCACAACATAAAAAATGTTTAAAGTGAAAGTTTTAATTCTAAATATGTTGTGAAGTAGTGAACGTAAAAAGGAAATTGTATTTTATTGTTTTTAAAACATTTTTGTGTAACCGTACGCGAAACGAGCACTTCGCGTACTTAAAACAGGCCGCGAAATCCAATTTCGCCGAATCATACTTGATATAGTCCGTGCGCTGATAGATTGCACGTTTTTAAATTCTATTTCCAAAACATAACGCAGTGAAAAATACTAAACTCTCCATCTCAATTGTTTCACGTTATGTAGAAAACCGATGTAGCGTTGCAGATTAATTCCCACCACACTCGTATCTGTGTCTGTTTTCTGTCAAAAACGTACAATTTATCAGCGTACGGAGTATACAAATCAAAGTTTCCATGTAAGACTGGCGTTTAGATTTTTCGTACTTTTTAACTCACACGAAACTGAAACATCACTTTCACTATAATTCTCTTCTGACATGTTTACGATTATTTACAAAATGTATTGACAGTGAAGTAAGTTTTGATTGTTCGTTCTATAATAATTACAAATTTTCTGTTGCGCGAAATTCTTTAACATCCTAGAGATTGTCTGCCTCGGATGCAAGCGGCCTCGGAGACAATTTTTCTCTCGGTACGTTAAAGAATGATTTCGCGGCCTTGATATACAAAATAACTACATATTATTATTGATTTCTAAAAATGTTTGGTTCATTATACAGGGTGTCCCAAAAGTACCGATTTTCCTTGAAGGTACTATGCTATTACGTATTTCTAGGTAGAGGTAATTTTCAGGTTACAGCGTTGCCTTTTTTATATTTTAAAATTGCCTATATTTCCTAAATGGAGGGTCAGGATTTTAAAAAAATATTTTTGCAGCACTCTACTACATCCCTAAATGACGTACCTTCAAGGAAAGACGGTACTTTTGGGACACCCTGTATGTACATATTTATAATAAAAATTTTACTTAATTATTTATCGTTTCACAAACGAAAATCAGTGAATGTCATTTTCAAATTTCTGTTTTACCCTGATTTATACCTACAATATTTTGTACGTATGTATTTAGTTTAGATACTTAGTTCTGAATGTAATAAAGACCACAGAAAAGATTATATTATTGATAGTCACGATATCACCCTGTACAGTTTTTCCAAAAAAATAATTATTCAACGATAGGTGTCTACTATTGTCCAAATAATTAGAACACATTTTTTTGCCTCTTTTGTTCATTATTATTAGTCAAAGTCGAGTCGAATTAAAAAAGGGGAATTAATTTGACCGGAAACGCATACATCTTAATTTTTTAATTTCCCATCCCATAAAGCGCCGATTATTGCTTTACGTAATAATTTACCGTCATTTTTAACATACCACGTTATGCAAGTAAAAGAACATAAAAATATAATTTACTGTCGTACAGGAGAGATAATTTAGTCCTCAATTTATTTTTATTATTATTATCCTCTGTTATTAGGAAGAATAAAATAAATATTTATTAAAAATTACGCAAAACACCTGAAATCGATAGCAACGTTATAAACAGGGTGATCCGTTAACTGACTCCCCACTTTTCGAGGAAAAAAACCCTTTACTTTCGACGACGTAAATCATTTCGATTAATTCGTCGTACAAATAACCGACGATCGGATCCGAGCGACACCCCCCAACCCCACCTCACGTGTCCCATCGGGGGTTCCCACCAAAATTGAACCGTCAACAATGGGCCTTGTTGACCATTAAGTCATCACGTGACCGCTACTCGCTTAATTACAGGTCGAGCAATCACGTGACCTTGCGAGCGAGCAGCAATCACCGGCTCCCTTCGATCCCTCCGCACCGGCCGAAACAACAAAACAACGAGAAAAAGAAGGAAAAAAAAACACCAACGAAATCATTTCATTAGCCATCCCGGATCGGAACTCGATTAGCGTTAGAGAAACAAACGTCCGTGTCGCCCCCTCGTTTTCACTTGTTTTTCTCGTCTCTGTTACGCGTCACGCGGCTAACTTGATTAGGTCCCCGAATTAGCGGTCATTAGGTGAGCGGGCGGAAGAGGGGGCGGCGGCGATGCACTCGAAGATGGCACGGGGACAGCCGCCGCCTCCGATCGGTCGCGGTGCGGCGTACACGTATGTGGATGCGAGCGTGTGTGTGTGTGTGTGTGTTTGAGGGGGGCCGAAGGGGGCGCCTCGGGCCGGTATTGTTGATAGCTATCCCTGGTTGCCGGGGTAACGCAGATTAACGGGCCGTGCGCCCGATGTCTATTTTGTACAGGTCGGGACACAACGCCGATTCAATCATTGTACACTCAGCGCGGCAAGTGGCGGACGAAAGGCTCGTTCACAACAAAGGACGGAGCGGCACGATGCAATTCCTTTTCGATATTTGTAAATTATTACCAATTAAAAATGAACTGAAATGTATTCCGGCGATGCGCGCGCGTGTGTGTATTTTTTTAAACTAAATTAACCAGGACATTTTAAAGTGTAAAATAATAGTAATAATCAAAAGAAAAACAGAGTGAAAAAATGTATTTACCAATAAAAAAAATTTAAAAAATACAATTAAGTTTGCTTATTTATTGTACCCATCTTATTTCTGTAAAAAATGAGAGTCGGGAATGGAAAGGAGGTGATATAAAGCAAACGGGGAAGAATAAAAAGAAAAAATACAAGATATACAAAATAGTAATAGATGAAAGAATAGAAAAATAAATGTACACCTGTAGAGAAAATGGTTGCAAAAAGTGAGTAGGTTAAAAAAAACTAGAACAAGAATAGAAACAAACTAGGAACAATAACAAGGAATAATAAAAGTTAATAGAAAATTCGTGAAAAAAGGAATATTGGGAAACTAAAAATTGTAGAAAAATGGTGAGCGAAGATAGCTGAAGAGAATCTTAAAAGGGTTGAAACAGAAAAAGAAGAGAGAGACACGGAAAGTTAAATTTGAGAAGATATTTAGTAAAAGAGATAAAGAAAAGTGTGAAACATGCTTATACAAAGAAAATGATATTGAGTGATTCAAAATGATTGTGGCCAAGTATGGCAACTATGTACGAACATTTATGTGGCAACTGTGTGGGTAGGGTAGAGTTGATATTTCTTTGACAGTTCATAGTCGCGCAATTTTGAAAACTGTCAAATCAATGTGTAATGATATCAAAAGAATCAAATGCACGCTTATGAAATGTCATACAAATGACAACTCTACCTCAGCCACACAGTTGCCACATAAATTTTCGTACATAGTTGCCATACTTGGCCACAATCATTTTGAATCACCCAATAGGTATGTACATACAAAACAAACAAAATGACCAAAAGACCAATTGAATCAATTGAATAAAAGAAAATTATTAAAAAAATGTAACGAAGAAGAAAGAAAAAGTGTAAACGAGAGAGGAAAAAATTTTTGGATAAAAATGCATTTACAGATGGAACAAGAGATCAGAAAGCTATCTATTGATAGATAAAGAAAAAACAAACACACGAAAAGAAAAAGGAAAAGTTATTTATAAGCTAAAAACTGAAGAACCAAAAAAAAAAAGAAAACGAGATATGTACTTAATTTCAAAATCTAAAAATACAAGACAGAAAATACCTAATTACCAAATAAGGAAACTGAAAAAAGGTTAAGTGATAAGAAAAACGTAAAATAGGAAATAATAGTCAGGATGGAGAATACATGGATCGATAAATAAAAAAAGAAAAAAAAAGAGATAAAATTAACAACGATAAAATAATAATGCATGGCTGGTGTAATAAAAATAGAAGATCAAGATCACGTAATATAGAAGGAATAGAAAAGGATGGAATTGGCCATTTAAAGTCTTCCTCCCAAAAAATATAATTTTTTAATTGGCTCAATTCCGCTCCGCCAACTCTCGATTGGCGTAACCTGCGCCACTCCGATCCCGTTGTGAACGCGCCACACCATCTGCGTTTGACGACGCGTCCGCTAGGTGGCCTGCGAGATAGAGCCGTCACGGGGCGGCGGTCGGCGGGGCGAGAGCGGGGGCGCTATGAATATAGATTAGCTGTTTTGCCGCGGCCGTTCGTTGAGGCGCGAGAGATGCCTCCGCCGCCGCCGCCGCCTCCACGAGATGACGACGTCGCTCTTGCGGCCGAAGGTCGACCTTCGGCGTCCGCTGGGGCGCCACGGCACAGGTGGGACGCCGCGTCCACCGCGACGCCCGCGCAGGACCGGCCCCGCCGAAAAGTCGCCCCGCGCCGCAAAATCGGCGGAGTCATCTCGGAGCCATAAATCCGGCAGGCTATGACACGGCCATATGCCCCAATTAAACGGTGCAACGAATTCGAGCCCTCACAGCCAACCGCGCTTAGGTTCACACTCTGTTGGAACGCCATCGACTTCATTTTACACCTATCCGAAGAATGCAACACACCAACACACGCACACGATTCATTAATTTTTTTTCCTACTGGCCACCTTTCAAAGTCCGGTCCTGATAGACATCTCCACCGTACAATAAACCGGCGCGTATCTATGTGGATGGATGATTTATGCGGTGTGATTTTGGTTTTTTTTTTTGTCCCTCTCATTCGGTCGTTGTGTTGGTCTTTTTTTCCTTCTCTCTTCGTCGAGATGTTATCTGCGTGGACAAATTTTTTTCCGCCAGCAACGTGAAAACGTGCGTCTTCTCGGGGGCCACCGAAACGAGAGGCAGGACACCGCAAGTTAACACCTTTAATATCGTCGACCAATCGCTTGGATCCCAGGTAAATCTGGTGGCCTGCGATGGGGCAGAGCGCGCTGCGATCGAACCCGTTCGAAAATCGCCACCACGAGGTGATCGCCGACAAATCGATTTTTACCCAGACCGGAGGATCACGGTGACACCGGTCGTTAGCCGATGTGATCGCTTCCACAAGTCGCGACTTGCGACGCGATCTCACGCCTGGCCCGTCCAAATATTTACAATAGTTAAACGTCTACTTACACTAGTTAATTATTGCCGTGCGGAAACACGGGATCAAGTCTTCCGTGTTTGTTCGTCAAGTTATGGCGCAACTTTAAGTGCGCCGGTTACGTTAAACTGTTAACTAATGTAATAACTTTTCCCACTTTTGAACACGTGATCGCTAACTGCGCACACTGACAACTTGTGCGGACGGTTGTCGCGAATTAACTATTCCGCACTTAATCGAGCGAATTGCAACCAAAATAAAGCATCGTTATGGGATAGCTTAAACCTAAAAATCAAAACAATTTAGGCGTTCAGGTATCTAGATATAGTTTTTTGTTGACGACGATAGTGTTTGGTTGAATTAAGCTGTAGCATAGTTAATGGAGAGAAGATAATGAAGTAAAACACGAGAAAAAAATGTAAATTGATTTTTATAAAGTAGTACCTAACTGTTGTTGTTGTCATATATGGAAGTTAGTCGTGAATAAGTGAAGAGAGACAAATATGTCGAGATGAGACTGTCTGAAGAGTCTTAGAATGGATGAAAAGAGATCAGATTAGAAATGAAGATATGTATATGAGATGAGTTAAACATAAATAATATTGATAATACAAATATGTACGGTAGAAAATTGAAGACGGAATCTAAATTGGAAGAGCAAGGAATGAACACCAACCATTATGATGAAATGTGATCCGCGAGATAAACGGAGTGTTGGGCAACGAAGAATAAGATGGAAGATAACGAGTGTTTTCTTCAATTTGGCGTTGAAGAGTCGATTGTGAACGCACCATCGGATTACAGCTCTGATCAGCTGTTTAAATCTAATCAATTTTTGCGTGTTTGTGTTTTTAATCTGCAGTTTAAAAAATCAGTGTTTTCAAGGCGAGTGGTTCATTCACAATCGACTCTTCAATGCCAACTTCGACGCCAAAAAAACATCCTTTACAGTGTGCAAACGAATGTACATATAACTTTCAACAATATTCGCAATAAATAATTTGTTGATTATTTATTAGCTAATGGCAATTAAATTATACACTTGTTAGAAATTACACGGGTTGCCTTATTTATAAGGATTTCGCTCGATTAACCATTAATTTGTTTAGTATTCGTGAAGCTAAATATTTTACAACTTGCTATTTACAAATATGTAATTCAATAATAATGAATAATGGAAAAGGTGTCATATACGGAAAAACTGCTTGGATGGAAAACAGTAGACTTATTGATACAGGATGTCCCGAAAATGGTGCTCTCACTACTTACTACCTTATTGAGGATGAAAAAGATATGGAAAAAAATTTTCAGACAAAAACATTAATTATCGCAAAAATGATAGTACAGTCTAAACAAAGATATACTCGTACATCATTACCTTGCAGTGTTGCCGTAGTAATTCCTAAACTTCTAAATTCTCTATTAAGTATGCAGAATCGGATATTGGTAGTGAGTGATCTTGTACTTTGTGATAATACATACAAGGTGTAACAGAAATAGGTGCATTAATTTTAACTGGTAATAGAACTCGTCAAAAGGAACAACTTTTCTATCTAACATTTTGCTGAAAAACGATGTTTAATTCTAAAAAAAAATTGGAGAGATTTTTCACTAAAATAGTCCTACGCCACTAAATACTGCAATGGCTAATTGAGATCATCGCTAATGTGAACAAAACGTCCATTTTCATCCAGAAAACGTGTTTTAACGCAGAAATCGAAATTCAAACAAATCCACCCGTATAGCAAAAAATCCACTTCGTAAGAATCTGGTTGTTTCACGATTTTAGGTAGCTTAGTTTTGGAGATATGAACGGTTTTAGGGAAATCTTTCCTACTTTTTTAAGCCATTACGCAATGTTTTTCGCCATAATGGCAGAGAGAAAAGTTGTTCCTTTTGATGAATTCTATTACCAGTGAAAATTAATGCACTTATTTCTGTGTTACATCCTGTACACATGTACGATTAGAAGTAATTTTCATGACAATTTAATACATTTATTTCCAAATAATAATTGACCTGTTAAGTGTCACTTTCAAAGACCGCCAAATCAGCAAATAAGTCCAATAGAATGTTTTTAACATTTTTCTCACGTTTACGGTAATCTCTTCTACACCGTAGTGCACCGGTAGTGCGCTATTTTCGGGACACCTGTATATCTATGGTTAATTACTCCACCCTGACAATTTCTAAAAAATGTCTTCTTATCCTTATCACCATTCTGTAAATAACTAAAGAAATCAGTTATTTCCCGATGGATAGAATATAGGAAGTTATAAAAAAATCCCATTTACTTTGGAAATAGGGTTAATAACGGATTTTGTTTTTTGTTTTTTTTCCTAGTTAGATTTTGCATGTATTTTATTTTTTAGGAAAGTAAAAAAACAGACAAAACTGGCGTTATAAAATTAAATTACATGAACAACAAAAAATAGATAACCTGGAAGAACACGAATTCAAAAAATATACGACGTACAAGTAGCTAAATTTTACACTCGTTAACAGTTGAATACATGTTGTTGTATAACTCGTTTCTAAATAGTTATTTGTATACCAAAGTTGCGAAATCATTCTTTAAAATACCGAGAGAAAAATTGTCGCCGAGGCCGCTTGCGGCCGAGGCAGCAATCGCGAAAATGTTAAAAGATTTCGCGACCAAGGTGTATACAATATTTTTTGTGCAACCGAAAATTTGTAATTATTATAAAATGAACAAGAAAAATTTACTTCTCTGTCAATAAATACATATAAATTTGGCTTACATGTCGCTATGGAAATGACATAATAAAACAATTGATTTAGTAAATAATCGTCGGAAGAGAATTTTAGTGAAAGCGAAATTGGATTTCGCGGCTTGTTTTAGATACGCGAAGTGCTCGTTTTGCGTATGGTTGCACAAAATAGTCATTTATAAACTATGAATTACTTTGTAAATATTATTAACAATTCATGCATGGTTTTTATCGAGTCCTGTGTTAATAACCAACTAAATTCTTCAAACGTTATTTATAACTGAATCCTTTTAAGCAAAATAGAAAACTTCTAATTCTGTTTTTCTTTTTTTTTTTCAGGTGACAAGAAAATTAGAGATATAACCTAAATTAAATACTAAACTATTGCCACGAAATATGTCCTGTGAGGATGAAAGAGGAAATGAATTACAACGGATAGATAACAACTGCCTAATATTTATGGTGGAAAAAGAACGAAGGAAGGAATGAAAATTATATGTATGAATAATGCAAACTCCAAGTAAATCTGGAAGAAACCAACATCCTTCAGAAAGATGTTTAAACTAAGTTTTGCGTCTTCACTAGACGACCAAAATTCATTTCTCATCGTAGAAGTTTCTCTTTTGCTTCTTCTTTTGTATCGGGGATAAGTCTTCTTGTTTTGTAAAGACGGCAAGCTGTGACGCTGAAGTCTAAAGTTTACATGCCTGGCATGTGAAATCCACATTGTTCTCCCCATAGAATTTGTTTTTTGATATCTATCTATTATCTGTCACACTTTTTTCTTTGGCAGAAGCACATCCAAAAGATTCGTAATTCCTGACATTTACAGATTGTCTTTCTTCCTTTCCCTCTCCTAAATGTATTAATTTCAATGTTTCTTCATTTTCATCAGTAATCTAGATTCATTCATCTTCGCAATGATTCTTTTAACATGATAACTAACTTTCATTGCCTTATCTTCATCAGATGAGCAGAGCATCTGCAAGATAATTAACATCTTGACACTCACCAAAAGAACTTGGTCTACACATTTCCATTTTAGATTTCCCTTTTCTCGTCGGAATTTCGCGCGCATCTCCTAATCTGGCATCGCAATCCTTTCGATTCGTTCTCGCTCCACTTAACTATTCCCAATTCTAGCAACTCTTCCGGGGATCGGTTAACGACCGTCCCAAATGTCGTCACCAGTGTTGACTTAACTATTCCCGCGTGTCGCTTGGCAAATTAACTATTCCCTCTGTCGGTCCGGTTTCGCGTTCCGAATCAATCGGGCAATTTCCCTCGAACAAAAACATTTGCTGCCCCTATATATAACAACGGCCGAGATTCATATAGCCGTCCGTAACACAATGGAACCAACCACAGAGGAATTCTTATGGGTACATTAGTCAAGTAAATGGTTATTTATATAAAATAGGGGGAAGTTCACCCCCTTACAAGAGTTGTTATCAGGTGCCTTGCAGCGCGCTCACTCATGACCGCTGTTTCCAATTTATTTGCACAATAGTCGACACCCCTCCTGTCGGGCGGACGGAATAAGGAGAGAGCGCGAGGGGTGGCGTGCTGCCGCCACACTTTCCAACCCCCGACTTGTCGTTAAAAATCGCTCCGATCGCTCCGCATCTTGGAGCACGAAAAAATCCATCGAGATGTACTCGTAGTTATTGCAATCTGTGCAGGTGGCGTTAGTAGTAGACGCCAAGTCGAAAACGTCGCGGCGTTTCTTGGGAAAAAATATTTTCCAGGGATGCACGGGGGGGCGGGTTGCGACGAGGGGCGGCTAATCTGCGCTGCTGTCTGTTCCAGACATGCATGCACTTTACAGACGCACACATGGCCGACGTTGATCAAGATACGGATGTATTGTTCCGGGTAATCTCGAGCACGCACCCTGCATCGTGTACGCATTAGGTCGTTACGCACCCGAATTATCATATAAATATGTCAAATGCGGGAGAGAGAGAGGAGGAGGAGCGTGCGATCCCGCAGGACGAGAAGTCGCCCGAGATAAGGGTTTTTCGCAGCGGCAGCGGCCCAACGGACAAAGGACGACGCTACCAGGACGGGAAAGGTGTTCACGCATAAATGCGTATGGTGGGTAGAGTCTTGCAAACATCAGACTTGCTTGCGGTCGGTACGTTGATAATGGCCTCCCTCAGGGTTTTGTTTTAAGTTCGCCGATGTTTCGTTTGTGTATCGTTTTGAGTTACAGCTGAGGAACAATGGGCCTCGTGCCGACCACGAGAATGAACATCGCCGCATTCGCATCCTTAAATCTCAAAGTCAAAATAATAAAAACTTTTAAAATTTTTTTGAACTGGTGGAAAAATCGAAATATGCAGTTATTTTCATATGAGTCAGATTACTTTTCAGGTGCGAGGTTGAAATTTGAACTACGAGGTGTCAGCCGAGTGATGCAAAACAGCCCGAACACTTGAAAAGTGACAGAGCACGAATATTTAATAACGTTTTTCGTGTTTGTTTGGGCAAAGTCTTAAAAAACATTAATTAAGTGTAAATTTTGAGGTTATCTTTGACAGATGTCAAGTTAGGTATATAACCGCGAAAGTTTATATACTTACTATTTACTGTATTTACTGGTTGTCGTGTGCAAACTAGAAACATCTTGTCGGCGCGCGGCGGTAAGTATTCGAATGGATTGGAGCAAGTGCAGAAAGTTAATGAGGTTCTCAGCTGAAGACAATTCAGGATAGACGATTGGTAATATGTAATAAAATCCGGTCAGAAAAAAAATGTGATAAGAACAGACAAGTTTCTGTAGAAGAATAAAAAAGTATGCTACAAATCAAGAATAATTAATTACAAATAGATAGTAAGAGAGAACACAAAATTAATTCCTGGTTTAGCTACACCCCGTATATTACTGATCATTTAGAAACTACTTAATTTAAAAAAATATATATATCTAAAACATACCTTGTAGTAACTGTAGAAATTCGAACTACTCTTTTTGATTTGGAGAAGCTCCCCAATAAACTACTCAGCATTACATCTGTAACAAAACAAAAATCAAGAATAAGATACCGAACGAATGAGAAAATTCATTTTTTACACTACATTTAATAACTACATTTCAGTTTACAAATTTCAAGATGATCCGCTAGGTGGGTATACGTACCTGTGCATGTTCGGGGAAAAATAGTAGATTATACAATTAAGAGTAGAAGTGAGTCTTTTTGTGGTAAGCCCAGAAATTGAAGACCGAGACGAAGTCGAGTCGAACTGGACATGAACTCATTTGTTTCCTTTTGCTGCAGTTCCAGTAAAATGACAATTTTCAAACTTCCAATTTTCAACTTTTAAGGCAATACATATTATTAGTAGGTACTTGAAGGTTCAAAGTAAAGTCTACTAAAATCTAAACTTTACTTTTTAACGTTGAACGGCCATCTTGCTATATTTGATTTTAACATATGTCATCCGTGCACATGGGCGACTCGTGTTACACCACAGTGGCACCGGTTAAATATTGGGTAATAATTTCGTTATTTCGCTTTTTTAGAGGTTTTTTTTTTAATAGGGATAATTAATTAAATTAAATGTTAAATATTTCGTGTAATTATTGATAAATAAATCGTGAGAAATGCTTCAAACGACTTTACATTTGTCACGGTGTCACGTGGACATTTCAACTCCTAGGATTTGAAGTGTTTCAAGTCTGGTTGCAAAAAAACCCACTTCAACCGTTTCTACAGAGATACACAAATGCGCGATTTTTGACCGCTCTAAAATAAAAATTCTTGTCAAATTATGGGAGTGAAGGAAAATATATTGGTATCTATCTAATAAACATTTTGGGAATTATTCTTCGTAAAAGAAGAGTAACTGGTACTGGATTTACTGATTTACTGAACATACAAAAAAGTGTTTAAATGTATACATATTATATACGCGGTGGATTGAAAACAACTCAATTTTTCCTTTTCATTTCTGATTTGAAATAGTAGAAAAAAAAACACAAAGGAAATCCCTGTGGTTTCACACAATCCACCCCTGTGTGTTGTTATTTTTTCGTAAACATATATTATTTTTAAATTAAGTATGTTTTGCATCTAAGATGTTACGTTTCGTGATATGTTTTTTTTTTAAATCTGTTTTTGGACACTTTAAAATTTGTAATTAAGGTTGGTCATAGTTAATTTGAAAAAAGTTACTAAAATAAGTAAGAAGAAATGTGCGCAATGTTCTTAATCACTTGGTATAACAATTTTTTTAGTTACTGTCATTCATAAAAAAGTAACGTGTACAAGGTATACATCCGAATTAAAAATTTGCAGGTTTCAATCTTAAGTAGAGTACCTACATAATTAATATTCAAAGATGATTAGTGTACGTAATATATACAGAGTGGTTTAAACTCAAGTCGTTTTTGGCTTGTTATCTGAAGATTACGAAAATTAGAAATACATATTGATGAATATAGGAAAACTGTTTCTAGTTTTATATTATTTTTGGAGGAAACCACTATTACCTATTGTGAAGTAATAGTATATTATTATACGAGTTTAACAAGACGTTGTATTATCACATGAGTGTGTTTAAAGCACGACGAACGTAGCGAATGAATGTGATAATACGTCTTATTAAACGAGTATAATACCTATAATATTTTATCTACTTTGCTTTACAACCCCTGAAATTTCGGCTGCTCAAGCTTTCATAGTAGACTAGGGACTTTCGCGTGGGTTGACAACAAACATTTTTCACAAAAATGTAAGGTTATATTTACTAAATTTACTTCGTAGCTTCATTCGTTACCTTGACGCCTGACGTCAAACGGTTGATGTTACCAATATAACAAAAGCTAAAAGTTACCAAAAACAATTTAATAATATGCTTCATTATTAAACTGTTTTCGGTATAATAATGAGCCTATTTGTAACTCAAAGTAGATAATAGTAGTTTATTTGACGAGTGTAAATTCTCGTGGACCTTTAAAACGCTCGTTTGACTCGCGTTTTAAACTGGCCCACTCGTGCCAAAAAAACCCAATTTACACAAGCACGAGTTGAATACAACGTTTTTTTGTTCGACGAGCCCCTTAAAGGTTCTAAATCGCTTAAAATCTTTAAAATTAGCTTGACGTTTCGTTTTAACAAGTGGACATTTATCAAAATTCGTTCACACAGGAGAAAATTCTCAATTCTGACAGTGTCGAATAAAAAAAACATTTACTTAATGACACCTTGTACGGTGCTGCGTGAGTATGTATGTAATTAATTTATCCAATTAAAAATTACGAACGTAATTTCCATGTATTGTAAATCTTGTGATAATCTGCAGGGTTATTATAAATGATTGTAGTACAAGTAGGCGTAAAAACTGAATGTAAAACTTATGGATGCCGCTCCATATAAAAAACATCAAAATGATGTGAATAAGTGAGTACACACCGTTCACACACAGGAGTTAAATTGGGTGCAAAACAACTCAATATTTTTAGAATTGGTTGCAAAACAATTCAATATTTTTGGATTCAATCGTTAATTTAAAAAAATAAATAAAACACCCATCACCGCACTTTTCATAAAAAATGACAATGACAGCGACAAACATTGACAGTTCACATGAAAGCGGCAAAAATTTCATAACATGGGCATGGCCTGCTTCGACTACAATCATTTATAATAACCCTGTATAATATTTTGAACATAACGGGTGTTTTTTTTTTAATTTGGCGTCGAAGTTGCCTTTGAAGAGTCGAGTGAACGCACCGCCGGATTACAACCTTGATCACCTGTTTAAATGTAACCTCACTTTTTGCGTTGTTTATGTTTTTAATCTGCAATTTGAAAAGTCAGTGTTTTTAAGACGAGTGATTCATTCACAATCGACTCTTCAACGCCAACTTCGACGGCAAATTAAAAAAAAAAAAACACTTGAAAGGATTCTGAATTATACAATTTGAGATACATTTTTAAAAAATTCTTCCCTGAGTGGACAGCAAAAACCAGTCCCATTATAAATACATTTAATATCTCGGTTAGAATATGCTATCTCTTCTTAGTTATTAGAAAATATGATCGACAATCTACTTCTTTTCAATCGAACCACTGTGTATATTCGATATGTAGGTAATTAAATAAAAATAGGACACTATTTTTTTTTTCATCTAGAATGCAATCACGTTCGAAATTTGTTTCGGATCAAGTTAGTTTCGTATTTAAAAAAATTACTAATTGAAGTTGGCAGCAGCTGAGTTGAAAAATAATTAGAGGAAAATAGTGACTGTTCTTTTGAACCACCCAGTATAATAAATCATTTTAAATTATTATGCATAAACACGTAATAACTGCTGGATTAAATAATCCATTATTTATTACCTGATATCAATTAGAATGTGATAAATTATAAGGCATGGTTAAATATGAGGGTACTTAACCATATATTTATACGGAGTGATGTAAAAATATAATTCAATTTTTCACTTTTGTTTTTTTTATTTGAACACCTACTGCAATCTAATTTGTACAAATAATCCTATGAGAAAATTATTCATATTTCGAAAAAGAAGAATCACGAAAGTCTTTCTTGTTTTAATTGCATCGCTAATGCTTCTGATGAATATTAATTAATTTAATGGAAACAGTTTCAAAAAAGAAAACATACCGAGTGGATCACAAAATCGATTCCAACCCGATCGATTCCAATTCCATTTGTAACGTTAACGGTATCCCTGACATCCATATCTTATTTCCAATTTACACTAGATAAAAAAAATAATCGAGTAACTGTAGACGGTCCTGACAAAATTTCATTTGTCTCAAAATACAGTACAGATTTGAAATAAAATATGTACATCGGGTGTTTATTTAAGTTTCCGGTCAAAGTTGGCGTTGAAGAGTCGATTGTGAACACACCACTTGTGTCAGAATGTAAGATTTAAAAAGCTGATCCGTGATCCTTAATTCTTCAACGCCAACTTTGACCGGAAATTTAAATGAACATCCGATAGATACTTATTTGCCGTCTGAAACGTCGTAAATTTTGCGGGAATTCAGCAACATGTCAGGCACTTTAATGACGGAATTCAAACAGTGTGTCCAACGTTAAAAAAATAAATCATGGCCTCCCATTATGTCAAAACAAGGTGCACGGGGTTTACTTTCGAAAATGACGAAAACGCATTTTCTCTTGTAAAACATCAGAATTTGTTTTGTTGAAAACAATTTCGATATCTTCAGGACGTGGCCAACAAAAGAAGATCGAACGATATGACAAGTCGCATCAAGACGGTAAGAGCGAAAGCGCGTTCTTGTTTTCGCAAAAAAACAACAAATCAAACCGAGGACGAGCGAACGCGAAAAACGAGAGTGCATTTTAAATGCGAATCGACGTTACGTCAGAAGTGCCATCAAACCCTTTCGCGCGCCGGAAACTCGACTTTTTTCCCATTTTTTTTAACCGCGTCATTGTTATTATCTATTCTCTTTAATCTTCATCGTTTTAATTCCGCCTTAATACGTTTTAAATTGGATAGTAATAATGACGGTTCTTTATAAATGGAACGCGCTACGGTCATCATTAATAAAATTCCATATAAAACAACAGAGCTTACTGTTCGTCCGGCACGTCAACATTAACGCCGTTAATGAACACGAAAATAAAAACAACGAGTACAACAACAAAAAATAAAAACAAGAACGAGACGAGAGGAACGGACAAGGACGGGAAAAGGGGGCACAACAGAAACATTATGTCGCTCCGAGTGACTTATTAATGTCTCAATTCGTTGGGGGCATCCGAGGAATTTTTTCACCGGATCCCCCCACCGACGGTGACAAATCCTAAATCCCGGTGTTAATGCCCACATGATATAAAAGGTTGATTTAAATGGTGGCCGTTTAACGGCCGCTTTAACTGCCCCAGATTATTTTAATTACCTAATAAATATACGGGGTCATTAAAAATACATGTGTTGACCGTTCCTGCGGTGGACATCCATCCGCGCGGGACGTTAACCCGACACTAAATCATCCTGTTTATGGGACCGATTCGAAAAATCGCGCAAAAAATCGCTCTCCTTCCCGAGAGGAGGCCTTCACCCGCACAACCAGAATTTATAGCGAGGCACGCGCGGTATGCGCAGCGATCATTTCGCACCCGAAGTGCCAAAACATACAAAAACGTAAAAGACAACAAATGCGGTCCAGTTCGACATCAGATGGTACGAGAATTTGGAGTTGAGACCTAGAAATATCTTGTATGAAGAAAGAATCAAGCTACATATTTTAAAAAAGATAATAATAATAATTCTTTATTGACTAACAGAAAAAGAAAAAATAAGAAGAGTGTCGTTAAGAGCGCCGGCCGCGAAATTGGATTTCGCGGCCTGTTTTGGGTACGCGAAGTGCTCGTTTCGCGTACGGTTGCACAAAAATTAAATTTAGAACGATTTCTTTCATTATCTGACAATACTTAGATATTTAGTAATTGTGATTAGTGCTTTTCACTGATGTAATTAAAGTTTCCTGTCTAAAACAAGATCGGTTCCACAGAGAATCCCTGTTCTACACCAGTTCCCATTGTCCTCCCGTACCTCACCTTCCTTGGGCCCTCTCATTGTTCACCTCGTATCGATGTCTTCCGAAAAGTCCCAAACCGTGTAAATACCACCACAAAAAATAATCCGCATTTGGGCCCTTTTCAAAATAAGATATCATAAACACTCCTTTGTGTGGCGACCCTTTGTGTCGTCGACCACGAAACCACCCTCTCCGTGCTGTTCATTTTAATCTCGTTCCGAAGGTGAGAAACGTTACGCTAATCCCGGAACAATCGACAAGAATCGATGGAAAAAAAGGAACAAGACGGGTGGCTCGCCGGTCAACGTAAACACGACCCAGATGTGTCCCCACATGTTGCAGAAACACTGAATTAGCAATCGGACAAATTCCCTGGGCCCCCCGCCGTTCCGACCACCCCAATTCGACACCCCACAAATCTACGATTCCCTTTATCGCCCGACGTACAAATGTAATGTGATATAGTTTCGGTTTTTTTATGTTATCAAGCGGCGGCGGCGGCGATGGTATCGTTTGTGGGAGCGGGACACGTGTCGCGAATGTTCTTCCGACTTGTCGAGATGTTCCGGGGGCGAGTGCAGTGCACGCGTTCCTGCAAGATTTTTTTCTGCTGTTGCAAATTGCGAAAGTCGGAATGCGCCTGTAATAAAACAAACGATTACATTATTTTGGATTAGCTCCAGTTTTTTCAACTTTTTTAATTTGTACTTTTGGCGCGTAGGTGGCTTGAAATGAAGCTTTTTCCGTATTTCTAAACGATTTCATATCCCACAGGCTATATAATGAAAAGTAAACACCACGTCCAATTGTACAAAATACGATAATGTGAGTGAAAAAGAAAAGAAGCTAAAGTTTTGTTTTATATTTTGCATTTACATCTGTGCTGATATCTAAAATTGTTGATGCATATGTTTGCATGTTCCGGATAAACTCGAGAAAAACTGGACCGAATTCAAAAACTCTTTTGCTATGAGATAGTTTAGTTCTTCAGGAGTAACATAGACTGTTGTAGTATCATCATGCAGTAGCGAAGTAAAAGCAAAATTGATTTGCAATTAGTGCAAACAGAGCCGCTGCCAAAAGCTAGTTCTACGTAAAAATAAAACGAGGAAAAAACTAAGTTAGCTAAGATGTGAATTGAAAAAGATGGTAGAAGATAAGCAACAATGAAGAAGCAGATTACGCAAGAGAAAAACAGTTTTTTCGGAAAAGATGAAAAATAGTGTATAATAATTTTTTTCTTCAAACGTCAGTAAAATATGACATTATACTGCTAATGCTAAAGTGTCGTGGCATCTGACGAGTTGACGAGCGGCAGATAAAGTTATTATCTCCGCTGACGAGCGGCAGATAAAGCAAATTAGCTAAATCATTTAAAATTCCTAACTCGAATTTTAACAAATTCGTTTCTGAATCTGACATATTGAAAGCTGAAGTGAATAGACAATATCGCACGTTTCAAAACTTTGAAAAGGTTAACAAAGTTCTTGCAATTTGAAAAGTCGTTGGACATCATATTAGATTTTCTTTGTATTTTTAATCACCGCCCGCCGCTGTACCGCTTTCCCCGGACCAATTTACAATTGCGCCTTCCGGCGATTTTGCCTTCACCTTTTATGGAGCCACCCCAGCGCTTATGGAACTGTAAGCACGACAAAAGTGGTGGAAATTCATGATTCGATCAAATTCAAGCTAAGCAAGATGGAGCGCCAACTCATCGTCCTCGCCGCCCGGGAAAAGCGTCCGATTTTCCAATTAAAACTTTTTTCTAAATTCGTCTTTGTTGCCGGATCTGGATTTGACGAAAAGGGTCGATTTTTCGTCGCACCACCCTCACCCCATCCGATCGCCGCTTCGAGCCTTCAACCCCGACAAGTGCGTTACGTTGTTGGCCAAACAAAGCGCCAGCGTAAGGTTTCGCAAACAGTCGTCGCCTCTATTTAAATATTTAACGGGTTTCTCCAATTACCCCATTGTCGGCGTGTGTCTCCGGAGCCGGCTCCGGCCCGTTGCCGTGGTGTTGCCGTGACTGTTGACACGTGCGCGGATCCGGTTCGATCCGGTGCGATCGAAAAGAAAAAATTAACGAGGGGGTGGAAAGGGCGAGCGCGAGTGACGGAATTGACATTTTCTGAAATGTTATTCATGCGGCGGAGTCGACCGCCGCCTCCCCGGAGTTTCGTTTTCGTTTTTGGGTCGGGTTGATGTTCGTTGAGCTGTCATGCAAACACACATAGATTGGTTTTCGTGCCGCTTAATCGAAAAACGAAAGGCTTTGGTCACGTCAGACACACTTGCCCACGTTTCTGAGCTATCTGCGATCTCGTGTGTGCCATAATGCCCCCGGAACCACGTCAGGAACAAATGACTGATTCTCACATCGGTGGCGGTTTTTTCCTGCAGATTTTTGACAGGAGGCCACTCGACCCGACATGCACCGAATCCCGCTCGCATTTTACCGTGTGCGATGCTGACGACTGTTTGAATTTTTTGCAGACGCGACAGTTTGAAGTCACGTCCGAGCTTGGGTCGGAACGTCCGCCGAACAACGCACAACAATTGATATTAATTGGAAACATTGTTCTCTTCCGTTAAAGGCGATTTATGCTTTTGTACAATCTAATTGTAAAATAATACCAACGGTAATAATAATACCGTGTGATCGAAAATAAAAAAAAATCGAGATAGCCATGATTAATACACTTCAGTTGGCAACACGTAAAAATTTAATTCAAATGTCATTACAATGTCATTATTAATTATTATTGAGTATTAAAATTTGCTATTACAATATGTTCACTTTAGAGCAACACATTTTCATTGTCCAGTATTTCTTCAGCAATTGAGAAAGGCTATTCGATACCTCGAATTTTTGAGGAATTTCAACAAAAGTTTCCGGACTTTCAAGGCACTTAACCAACAATTTGCCCAGAAAGTCTACAAATGCGTAAACATATTTTTGGAAACAGGTAGTGTTCTGCGCAAAAAAGGCAGTAAGCGACCGACAAAAAGATCAGCTGAAAATATTGAAGAGGGTGAACAAAGAATTATTGCAGAGATTAACCCAAGAAACTAATCTATCATTTGGTACAGTTCTGCTTATCCTTAAAAAAGATTTGCACTTTTTTCTCTATCGTGTGTCTGTTGTGCATGAAATGACCCCTTGTCAATAAGAACCCCCACAACCCACAACAACCTCTCTGGATAATATTGATTAATCGATGATCATTGGATCTTGGATCGATTTATAAACAAGCGGCGTGCGCGTGCTCCGTGCTCACCGTTGACGTTAAATTAAGGTGCGGGAGTTTTAAATCTCATTGTTTCATTGCACTAGCTGAGGAAATTCTTTTACAATCGACTGGTCACACAAAATTCTTTATGAAAATCAAGATTTCAACATTCTTAAAATCACTAACCTAACTTTTAAGACTGACATTAGAATTTTGATCATTGTGGAAGTATGTAAAACGTTTATTTTCCTAAAGAACAAATTAAATTTCTGATATATAAAACAATTACCTTCACGTTCTGAAAAACTTTAAGTAAAGCTAGTATGTAATTTAATCATCTGGTAGAGGGTTCCTTTGAAATATGTATTATTATCGTCGCTTTGAACTAAATGGGTTCAAAAAAAGACAAGAACCAGCAAGGAAAGAAAGAATATTGTACAGGGTGTTTTTGTTATTTTAGTATACTTACAATAATTAATTAATTGAACGAAAAACTTTTAGCATAAAAATGTTTTGTTAATGACTTCTACCCATCGTCCCTAGTTACCGATTTTTTTAAACGTGTATTTCAAAAACACCCTGTATAATGTCAATTAGTAATATGTACTTCTTTACTACTAGAAACACCAGCAAACTTGATAGAAGTCAATTTTTTATCAATAAAGTAGAACGAGTTTAATTTTCTGATTAGTGATTAGTGTCCGTAACGTTCAATTGGACCCAAGTCTGGATTCTCGTTGCAATTTCTTCTTGCAATGCACTTGTTACTAGATTATTATCTTGCAGAGACACCTACGGCCAATGTTACAATTTCACACAAACACCATCTTCCTTTCAAAATGTTCTGAGTTTATCTCTAAAGCCGATTACTTTAACTTAATATTTTACATCTAAAGACCTCGTCTGTGAATTGTAGAGATTCATCTCATCAAGAGAAGAAAGCTTTCTTTTTTTTCCAACTAAATTAGTCTGAGACAGTTATCACTCGGACTTAAATCTGGACTTCTCAGTGGTCATTTCTTCTTCCGAGGCAGTTCTTTCTTAAAATTGGACATGTATCGTTTGCCACATTAATTAGATCATTACTTTGCAAAGATAATTCTGCATAATATGTTATAATATGTATCTCCTTTTTCTTTCCCTCAGAATATTCATTTCTTTTACTCGACATGACTAGAATAAAACGCAGAGATCTCGTCTATCACTTCATTTTAAAATTGTTTCTTTGTAATGAATGCACTGTATGGTAGAGTTTTATCCTCCTAAAATTAACAGTGTAATCTTCTAGATAGCCTTGTTGTTTACAATTCCTCTTTTTGCCAATTTCAGCAAGACAATAACAAAAAACATTCAGGTAATAGGAAGAATGGAGTGAGTATGATTGTTTGAAAGCTAGTAGATCATAAAAAATGTAAATGTCTGCTTCCATGATGATATACAGGGTGTCTCAAAATTCGCGAATTCCGAATTCAGAGCGTTGTAGGGGATCACTTCAGTAGTCCAAATATGGAAATAAAAAAAAATCGGGACTCCCCCCACAAAGATACATTGGTCTGAATGTGCACTCTTTGAAGTGCATTTTCTTCAAATACAGGCGGAAAAGTTCAGTGTTTATTATTATTTATGGTGTAGATGATTGTGGAACATAATAAAACAATTTTTTGATGAATAGCTTTACTTTGGAGTAAAAAAATCTTAAATTTTTGTGATTTTTCTTAAAAATGGAACGGCAACGTAGCTATAATAATATTTTGTCACTGTGGATATGAAGGCTGCTATGTATTGAACAAAATTAAAGTGCTTATATCTTCTGCAAGGAGAGCGAATTTTTTTTTCTAAGTATTTTTCGAGCTCTACTGGGTCTTTTTCTACCACGCTCTGAATTCGGAATTCGCGAATTTGGAGACACCTGTACTAGGTAAGTAGAAAAAATCTAAATATGAAAACTTCTTAAAAAATTAGTTCTTCTTGTTAGATAGAGATAGAAAGAAAAGGAGTCTAGAATGCGAAAGACGGCCAATAGTTGTAAATAATATTCGCAACATACTGCCAGAACTGCCTCCTCAAAGAAAAAATTGAGTATTTGGGTAAATGTGATAATCTGAATGTTAAAGAAAGAAAGTCCCATCTCAAACGATAATCGAGAAAAGACATCTTAATTTTGACCAATCAGAAATTGGTGAAATTGAAAACTTTATAACTCGGTTATGTGAGCTACAGGAAAATTTATGGAGTCCTCTTTTGCTATCGTCACATGCCTGTTTTCTATGGGGAGGCAGTTCAGGGACAGATTGTATGTATACAGGGTGAAATCGAAATACATCACAATATTAAAACCCTAGGATCTTCAGACCAATTGTGAAAATCACGTCCATTTAGTTTTGCGCTCTAGATCCGCATGAGAGCAAAAATGCCATGTAGAGTTTAAGCACAAAAATTAAGTACGCCACTGATATCACGTTAAGGCGAATAGTAGGATTAAAAGGTTGTCGGATGCAACGCAAAAAAGGTGCAAAAAGTTTTGTTACGCGGGTGCTAGTACCGCGTGCAGATTAGTTGCTTTTAGTGCGACCTTCGGTTATTGTTTGCTAAGAATTTTGCGTCTCAGTGTGTCTCGTTCGGGATGGAATTATGTTAAATTGGACTTTATGAATTTAAAATGTTTAATTTAACCACATTTTCGGTCTATTCACTTGCTGAAGATACTATGGTTTACATATTGTGATGCATTTCAGTTTCATCCTGTATACACTATTAACAATAGATCAGTTAGTTTCTTTGCGGCGAAGACTGAAAGTTCTGGAAAATCTCCAAATTGGGAGTGATTTTCGGATTATCAACGGTTACATACGAGCATTGCGACGTGGGCGACAGCTCCGTTTTGTTGAAGCCCTTCCGAGACTCATCCCTGTGGAATAATTTCGGACCAGTTACGTCGTAGAGGGCTTCGAAAGCTCTCCGAAGCCCCGACAAGCATTAAATTCGTGATTAAAGACACCTCGGCTAGCTCCGCAAACGAGATTCCTCGGCGAGATCTCACGCTCGCTCTCGTCTAACGGAAAGCTCCCGAAGCTCGACTCGGTCCTCGAACGTCGAATTTTTTCGTGATTTTTTTCGTATCCAAGATGGCGACGGCCGCATTCCGAACGAAATTGACAAGCTCGTCGTGAATTAACAACGGCCCCGATCGCCCCGAGCCACCTTCGATATTGCGACATTAGCGGCCGTAACTATGATTTATGGCAGGTGGTAGGGACGCGTCCGGATGAAATATGTTCGGTAGTTGGCGCAGAGCGCGTCCGGGCCGACCTCTGATCCCTGAAACCGGCGGCTCCGGGTTTTTTCCGCGGTCCCTCCGTCGGGGGCGGCCTTTTGTTCCCGAGTCCAGGTCGAACCGGGGCCGGATTCGGCGAGGCGGCTTTTGGTCGCAGTGGGCGATTGGCGACGCTCCGTTGTTCCGTAGATAGTCGGATGTTCCACGGCCACCTTGCATGCGGCGATCGTCTGTGTATGACTGTTCGTTTTCCATTGTTCGTGCACATCAAGTGCCCCGTGTTCCTCACCGAGAGGTGACGAAGCACTTGTACCGAAACGTAATTAATCGTGCTGTTTGGGAGCCTGATATTTTGACCGTGAAAAATAATAAAAGGGACCTTTTGTGCCGACGGTGATGAGGCGGCGGCGATAATGACCGAAATTATTGGACGGAAAAGCCGAAGCAACAGATAACGGCCGAAAAGTTCGAACGGGGATCGATCTGGTTGGCCTAGGATCTCGATGCACGCAGGCCCACTTGATTCACCTCATTGTTGTTTCTTTCACGAATACATTCTCGCTACAGCATTGTGAAGTTTTCAAAATGTTTCGCTTGTTTTTTTCACTCTTCGGGTTTCGCCGGAAATAACTCCAACTTGTGGTTTTTAGCTGATTGTTTGGTATCCTTTTATTCTCATATGTTAAATTTGATCAGAAATTCAAAAGAATTAAACATTTGTTAAAAACATATTTTGTTCTTTATTCCTTTGATAAATAATTGTAATTGTCTTTTTTGTTACTTATTGCATACTTACCTATTATTTTGAAAACAAAAATTTTTCAAAATTTTAAAACCATTGTGTACTTTTATAGAAAGGCAGATGTTGCGGTCACCTGTTTTGTAAAATAAGAAAGTTACGGTTATTTTCAGTTAGACCCAATTTCACACCATTCAGTAATTAATTGTTGTAGGTAATATCGTCAAAGTCTGATGCACACACCCTGTATATTTCTTACAAAATAAAGAGATAACAATTCGATTTTTGACAAGGCGAAAATTAATGATCGATTTTTTTTTCTGTACAAAAATGTAATTAAAAAAAGAAGTGTAACTTTTTGTGGTTACTTTATGTAGATATAAAAAATATTCATTATTTCAGTATTTTTAGTTACTTCTGTAGTTTATCTTTTGACAAATACCTAATTAAGAAATTTTTGAAACATTTGGAGCAACACCACTCATCACTGATGTTAATGCATTTGGAATACATACTTTTTTTGTACTCACTCAATTGGTATTTCCCGGTTATCCTCGGAGTGCGGGATGTTCGATTTCCCGCACGCGGTGTTTTTTACTTTGCAGAAACTAGGAAAAATTGCATTGTAAGGTTGGTATTTAATAAATAGACAGGCGGAAACGTCAATTCGCTTTAAACAAAATGGACGTTTCGTCACATTTGCAATTTTAACATTAATTCTCATCAACACAATAAATAAGTAATTTTATTATAAAACAAATAACAATACAATTCGAAAAGGTAAGAGTAATAACAGGGCCTTGAAAATAACAAATTATTGTTGTTTTTCAAGTGAAGAGGAAGATTACTTCAATATGTGGTGTGGTCGTAGAAGACGCCACCGACGCTTTAAATTTTAATAATCTAGTAATCAGCGCGGAAGCTGCTGCCAACCCAACCGTAAAAAAGTTACTAATGTTAAATTATTTGCTTTATTAATTTTATTTTTAAATATTCTTCAGTTATTCGGTGCAATAAATATTGTACCTAACTTTTGTGGGGAGAAATTTCCCGCGCTCGCACTAATGTGCTCACGTTAGTTAAATAACTAATTCCCATTATCCTGAATAGTGTTCAGTTTATAACTTCATCTTAGATGAAGTATAATTTTAATATAAATATTTTCACTCCGAAATTTAGACGTAACAATAATCAACACACTCTGAATATGTATATAATTTTTTTCAAAATGAAAGAAGCTATTCCGTTTTTCGACAGTCCTTTTAAAGTGACACATTTGTACGTGTTCAGTAGTCTTTCGCCCTTTCGTCCTTTTGGAAAATTTAAATGTTTCAAATGTTTTCTTATCGCTACACTGTACATGTTCCAGAAACAACATGCATGTATTAACCAAAAAAAAGTTTGTTCTTGGTGTCAAGTTCTACAAATTATCACGCTGAATATTTGTTGCCGTTGGCAATTCAACATCAAAATCTACTCTAAAAACTTTTTCAAAAAATTATTTGAAGTCACTCTGTACATTCTGATGCAAAATTTTAACACGATCTTAAATCTCGCAACCTTTTAGCTTAGTTTTAATTCAAATTTTAATTCTTAAACAGATCAGAAAGTTGTAAAAATATTTCGAAAGGTGCTTCCAAAAATTGATTTATTGCCTAAAAAATTAGCACCGGCCTATTTTTCTTGCAAACTAGACGTCTTTCAATGACGAGTTTCTCCTTATATTTTTTATTAACGATCAATTTTTTGAGATAAATCTTAAGTGATTTTTTCATAAAAATACGTTGGCAAATAACCGAGACAGTGTTATGTATCTGTCACAATAGTGTTAATGGTAATGTTAATGTTAGTGTTAGCCAGAATGTTAATCTTCAGAACATTGGTGAAACGTTCAACCGTTCACAATAACGGTGATGGTGATGTTAATGTTAGAAACGATGTTAAGAGATCCAGAAAATGTCTGGTTCTTTAACATCTTCGTTAACATCTACCAATCACTATCGAGAATTTCACGCACGCGCAGGCGCAGTGACAGTTCACACCACGTTGACAGCTGTAAGAGTAACATTCCGTTAACATTATTGTGAACACTGGACTACTAACATCACCATTGCCATCTCCACTAACATTATAACATTACCACTAACATTAACACTGTTGTGACAGACCCATTAGGTGGGACACGCTGTATATTTTCAAAAAAATGTTTAAAATTACTTTTTCGATTTAGCCAATTATATTCTTTCCAAAAATTACTACTCTATTTATTAGATCCTGAAAAAAAAGTGATACAAAAATGTTCAAGTAACTACCAAAATACAAAATTTTCTTAAAGTATGTCTATGACCGCACTATAAAAGTAAAGGGTGTTTTTTTTAAATTTGGCGTCGAAGTTGGCGTTGGAGAGTCGATTGAGAACGCACCGCTCGTATAAAAGCCTAAGATTTCAACAGCTGATCCGTAATCCGTTACCCGTATAGTGCATTCACAATCGACTCTTTAACGCCTACTTCGACGCCAAATTTTAAAAAAACACCCGTTATACCCTGTCATATGCATTAAATAAAAAATCCATCAACACCGCAATTTACGTTGAAAAATGGCAACGCTGATGAAGTTTGATCCAAGAAAAATGAAAATAAATTGTCGAAAACGAACCAAAGCTAAAATCTTTTTATAAAAGTACAGGACAATATTTATCAAAACAGCATTTTTGTACTTAAGACTCCCGACTTGATGTTGGATTTATCGTTAATACGAAAAGTTAAATGTTTTGTACAAATATTTCTGTAAATTGAAAAACGGAACACTTTCCCTTGTTATTATAAAAAATGTCTATAAAAGAACGTATATCAAGAGTCCCGTGGAATTCGAATATACTCGTATTTGATTTTTGCCGCTCTGTAGCATATGACGGTCCAAATTGAAAAACAGAGGTTATGTAAGTCCATTAATGGACTTAACACGTCAATTATTTTGAAATATATGTATGAAATTGTCGTGACAGCTACCTCTAATCGTACATATTATCACAAAGTACAAGATCACTCACTACCAATATTTAATCCTGCATAATAGAGTTATTTAGAATTTAGAA
Source organism: Tenebrio molitor (assembly GCF_963966145.1). Taxonomy (NCBI): domain Eukaryota; kingdom Metazoa; phylum Arthropoda; class Insecta; order Coleoptera; family Tenebrionidae; genus Tenebrio; species Tenebrio molitor. Next base: position 5,629,496 of record NC_091049.1, read on the forward strand.
GCTTTGAAAATCGAAAAAAAATATTTTAAATCCACTACGGTAACATTGCAAAGTAATGATGTACGAATATATCTTTTCTTACATTGTATTACCGTTAATAATAATAATAATAAAAATAATTAATTTTTTTGTCGGAAACATTTTTTCCATATTTTTTTCATGTACATTTAAGCATCCTCGATAAGGTAGTAAGTAGTTTGTATGCCCATTTTGGGACACCCTGTATGTACTTTCTTTTATACACTTTTTACTTAAAATGACACATTGGACACATTCGAATGAACCAAAAATTGTTGAAAACTTATCACGTCTCTTAAAATTACTTATTAGCAAACAGGACATCATATTTAGAGCTTTACGAACTAAATTCTACTGATATGACTGATATGCTTTGATTCATCTAACGTTACGTCACTTGAACACTTTGATACAATTAATTTTAATTGTTAAACATTTAATATACAGTGTGTTTTTAAACATAAATGTTTACATGAAACCTCCACAAACAATTTCTTAACCCTACTTTCTGGCATTCGTGTTTTCCGGCTGTCGTTTTTGCAGTACATGATGTCGCTACAATTTCATAAAATAAATGGTGGTATTTTTTTAAATTCAAATATCTATAATAATAGTCTTATTTCTCAACGATCAGCTCGGCCGTATTTTTATTTGATTTAACAATTATCGATAAGGTTCAATCACCGACTTTTCCGAGGCTGACTCGATTACTGTTTTTTTTTATCACACTCTATATCTAGGAACCAAATCAAATCACATTGCACAGTCTCTACAACTCATTTTTGGACGTTAATTTAAATTATTCGTGAGATCCTCTACAGGCATCTTGATCCACGACTGCACACACTACCATATGAAACGTTAACAAACAACATCCTAACCTTACTTTCTCGCATTCATGTCTTCTTTGAAAACTGTCATATTATTCTTAAGAAAACCTTACTTAAAAATTATCAATTCTGCCGTTTTTCATTTGTTTGTTTTTTTAAATTTTAATTTGATAATCATATGGGCACTCCCAGGCCGAATTGATTACAAATTTTATCGATCACAACCCATCCAGCGAATACCTGTTCGACTCGTGATGTTTTCTGCGATTCTCGAAACGAGTAGATGTCAGTTGATTTGAAAATTCGAAAACCACCAGCTCTGCAGGATCTGGAGTAAATTAAATGTGCCCGTCCGACCTGAGGGGTCAACTCTTCCGCGCTTGGAATTTTTGACGACGCCGAAAATTAATTTCTCTCTCGCGAGATCCGAGCCGCCCCGGAATATTTTCCTTGCCATTACCTCCCCCTTCGCACCGTCACGTCACGTAAAGAGGGCTCTGGGAATATTTCCTTTATGCAGTCTAATAGAAATAAAAAGTGCGGCCATCTCCTCGAGCGATTTCTTCCAGACGCGCCGTCTCATTGGCCGAGAAAACTCTGAGGGAAAATTGATTTTCGTGACGTCAGCCTCGAACAGGGCCGGCGACAATCGAAAATTCGAACCCCCCGTTCGACGGGAGAAGCTCCCCCGTTCGCCTCCGTCGCAAAAATCGCCTCCCCTCGCCCGACGAGCCCCGACTCCGCGCTCGTTTATTTATTTATATATATTTTTTGGAGTGCGTGGGGGCGGGGGTGGGGTCGGGAGCGGATGCGACGCCTGACGTCGCTCTTTCGCACACTATTTTATCGTTTCAGCTGTTTCCAGGCAACCGACGATACGCTTCGGTCGTAGTCATGACGACACGCGCCGGCCTGAAACTGAAACGCGACCCTGAATAAAACGGAGTTTTTCATGGGGGACCGCAACTCCGAAAGTTCGACGGAGTTGCGGCGGACTTTTTTTTTACAATTTTCGAACGGCCCCAACTTCTGCACGGAGTTCGAGGCACGCCCGCGAGTTCGGTCGAGTCGGCGTTCGATTTGAAAGTTTGGCAACTTCGGGGAGCAGGAGCAACTTCATAATTTCAACTCCAATGCGGCGAGTTCAAGATCTGAAGATTGAAGAAAAAAATTCGGTTGCACTCAAGATGGCTTGTGTTTTCAAAGAAACATACTGTACATCTTACTTTTTAGAAATTTTGCAAAAATTCCAAATGGGACAAAACGACATTGGGAATTAAAATTAATTGAATCAAGCTTTTTAATCACTGTAATTTTAAATTAATGAAAACATTCTTTTCAAAATAAATTAATTTTAATTTAATTTAATTAAATATCTACTTACATAATTTGTTTTTTGTTTTTTTGTAAATATTGTTATTGATAATTTCTAATTATAAATTCTGCATGTATGAACAAGAAAATGAAAACAAAATCGCCTCTAGCACCACAAGAATGAATGAAATTAAGAAGATTCACGTGATAATTTTTAATTAAAAAATTGGCTTTGAATTCGACAGTTTCGCAACTTCAGAGAGTTGGAGTTTAATGGAAGGAGTTCGGGATCCGAGGTTGTTAAACTTCAAATCCTAGAATGTGTTTGAATGTTTGATAATAATTTCGTTGTAATGTACAGTAATGTTTCCAAAAAAAAAAACACACTGTATATGTTAATTTGAAGAAAATGTTCATAGATTTTAGATGAACTGAACGCGAGCAACGTTCTGATCGTTAATTAATCTGTTTTTCGACTTAAATTGAATTTAATTACTTAAACTTTTGTTTTATTCTTTTATATTACTTTTGAGGGTTTTTTATTTTAATTGTTTGTGCATCTACACACCACTGAATCACAAGGAAAACTCGTTCTATTTTTACTTACAGAGATTATTTATTTTGTGTCTTTCATTTTGACTGTCTCGTGAAATATTTACCTTCAATTAGTACAGGGTTATTATAAATGATTGTAGTCCAAGCAGGCCACGCCCATGTTATGAAAATTTTGCCGCTTTCATGTGAACTGTCAATTTTTGTCGCTGTCACTGTCATTTTTTAGGTGAAAAGCGCGATGATGAGGATTTTATTTATTTTTTGTAAATTAACGATTGAATCCAAAAATATTGAGTTGTTTTGCACCCAATTTAACTCCTGTGTGTGAACGGTGTGTACTCACTTATTCACATCATTTTGATGTTATTTATATGGAGCGGCGACCGTAAATTTTAGATTCAGTTTTTACGCCTACTTGGACTACAATCATTTATAATAACCCTGTATGAGTATAGCTGCAACTTATCACCCGTGGAGTGTCTACATTTATATTTTATACGTATTTTAAAAGAGAAACCTATAGTCATTTAATTTAAAATGACAAGAGAATGACAAAATTGCCTCTAATAACAGGAGGGAAAGATAATCGACAAAAATAATAAGATCAACATGATAATAAGTACCTAATTAAAATAGTTATTTGTATTTCAAGGCCGCGAAATTATTCTTTAATGTACCGAGAAAAAAATTATCGCCGAAGCCGCTAACGGTCGAGGCAGGACAATCTCGAGGATGTTAAAGGATTTCGCGGTGTACACAACATTTTTTTTCTACTTCGGTGTCACAATGAGCATTTTGTGACACCGAAAACAGTTTCACAAAGATCAATTTTACAGCATCGTTTCTAGTGATTATTGAATGTGGGGTTGGTATTGATAGTGTTAAATGTGATGTCATTTGAGCCTGAATCCATGTTTTGGATCAAAATAAACTATTAAGGGGGAAGATTATTATTGTAACAACATTTGGGAGACAATTTGAAATTTAATTTTCAATGAAATGACATTGCTTCGTCAATACCAACTCAATTCCATTAAAATAAAAGTCACTAGAATCTGTTTCAAAATAAAAAATCCACCACCTGTTCAATTATGTTGGCAGAAAAAAAGAAATCCCTAGAATAAGTTTCATTATGTCTCACCCGGTTAAGTAAAGTAAAAAAAAAGAAATACATATTTAAATGATTAACCACTGAAGTATTTTTTTTTTATCAAATAGGTAATAATTTACAACCTGTTAATTACTCATAAATCAATTAATCTAATTGCGAAAATCAACCAACATCCAATGCTTAATAGAGCAGTTCATTATTACATTAATAATATATTTTGATCGAACGCTGCATTTACGGTGAAATACAAAAGCAGAAAAATAAATATTTAACATAATATTAATAAATCATTTGTAATCATCCAGTATCATTCGTCTTATTTGAAAACATCAATATTTTTCCACTCCTTTTTTCAGATAAGCTAAAAAGAAAACGCATATGTAGAATAGAAATAATGGATAAGAAAAAATGTAACAAAAATTAACTAACGAAAAATAGATTAAATAGGGATATACTGGGTGGCCAAAAATTCGCGGAACAAGTCAATAGGGCAATGTCAACTTATTTTTATCTATATTTTTCAAAATTTTAAATTAAATGATGTGCTTAATTAATAAAAAAAAAGTACTAATGATAAATATTCGTTAATTCGAATATGAATGACGGGATCTTTCAAACTTTTAAAAAAATATCTCAAACAAGCAGCACATTTCTAAAAGAATGCAAAATATGTTAGTGTTGTTTATCTAGCTGGTGTTTCGACAAAATTTTGAAAATCACAAATTTATCACTTTTAGTCTTCTTCATCGAGAGTTTAGCAAAGGATTTTTTTTTAAAACCAAAAAGTGAACTCAATTTTAGCTGTAAAATGTCCAGCGCAAGCGAGGATGAAACGCGTACGCCGCCTGAAATAATGAAAATGCTCAAAATTCCAACCAACAATCTGCTGCCAAAGAAATTTCGCGACAGATACGAGTGTTTATCAAACATTTATGAATTGGAAAGAAAAGAATAACATTAAATCCTTTGCAGAGAATGTACTGTTGGCATATTTCGAAGACACTTCCAATATAATGAAACCATCTGCTAAAATAATGCATTTCTCTTGTATCTGTAAGTAATGGTCGTAGAAAAAGTATAGTACATTACTCGAGTAGTAACGAGAGAAGGTGCACGTGGATTTACATTACTCGCTCCTTCGTCGCTCGTATGCAATTCATCCACTTGTACGTAATATGCTCTTTACTACTCTCGTAATGTAATATACTACATATACTGTACGACTTTATTATTATCGAACGATAATGACCCAGTTTTCTGATAGGTTACTACAGAAATAATCCCCTAGGGCATTATCAACCTTATAACACCCTTGATACCTTAATAACCATAAAAGTATATATCTTAACGTTTTGCGATAAAAAATTACTTTTTCCATTTTCGCAAAATTTTGAAAATAAAAAAAATGTCTTCAGAGAAGTTTTCAAACTGAATTATTTTAAAATTACATAACTTATCAAGAAATTATAGTTGATCACGAAGTACACACATATTGATACGCCTCGACATTATAGTACGAAAAAATCCAGCGACCATCGAAACCAATCGATCCTAATTTGTTTATGGCCGCCGTAAAAACACGTCACGCCAGATTAACGGCGAGATCGTTTAAAAAAGTTCGAGTCCCACCGGGGACCCTTGCAGTACTCCGCTCCGTGTGTGGCAGCACCGCCGTAAAACGCAAAAACCCTAATCTCTCGTCAATTTTAATTGAATAATCGTCGATTCGAGATTAGGCGCCAGTTTCACACGATAAATCCAGCACAATGCACGTTTCTAATCGGCAAATTAGCCGCGAACTCTTTGTTGTTAAATAAATTTCAAAACGGCGCCAACCGCGATACGTCACCGAGATATCGGACCGGATCACGTGAGAGGTGACTGTCAATTATCATTTTTTTCCGTCTCCGTCGCCACCTCCTGGATCTGTCGCACCATTGTGCAAGTGAATTGATTCACCGCGCCACTTCCCCCGCGGCACAGGCGGCGGCAGCAACGGCGGCGGCGGTGGTACCGCCGCGTCTTTCAGCCGGTGCTGGCCCGTCGCATTGTTCGCATTTCAAAAGGTGGATTAGATGTGGTTTATACATCGGGAATCGATACGATTCCTTCAAAGAAAGTATATCGTAACGCTGCATAAAAGAACACAATGACTCGCGTGGGAATTTTCTTCTTTCGATTATTATCGCAACAGTTATGTTTTTGCGGTTTTTTCCTTATTATCGTTATTATTATCGGCATCGTGCGGTGCGCCATTGTTGCAACAAAATGGAATCGCCTCCGGACACGACCGACTAAGCGGCCATTACACGGAAAATGCCGAATAACCGGCGAAAAATAAATAAAAACATTTCACACAAAAACTGGAATCGATCGGATTAGATTGTCAACGCGGTGACGTCATCGATCACGCCGATTTTCGAACGGTTACGGTTTGATAATGATCCGTAAAAGTTGTCCATTTACTCTAACTGCTTTGATAATGATCGCGCTTTAACTTTTGACTCGCGACAATTATCAAACATTCGCCCGATCATTACCGGTGATTCTTGATAGTGATCAACAATTCAACAAATTTGTGTTTGTTACGAGCGTTTGATAATGATCGAGTGTGGCAGCTAGATAATTGTAAACGTAATAAACTGTCATGGAAATAATATTATTTGTTTTACATTATAATTAAACAAACACTCGACGACTAGTGGTGCACTTTAAATTATATTTTATTAAATAAACAAACACGTTTCGGAGTGATTAATGTGGATAATTACAGTTTTTCAATAACTGTTTATCGTCTTGACGTTGACAAATGTGACAGTTTACAGTTATTATTTCGTTTAATGTTATTAGAAGAGATATTAATAGAGTAGTATTAGTAAGGAAAAGAAAAGTACTGGACAAAACCAATAAATTACAGAAAATTGAGCAAATAAATCCAAAGTTGTTCTCTTTTTATATGAAAAGTGAATAAGAAAAAGCTTTCAAAAATTATAAATAGCAGAAAATGCGAATCTGGAATTCTGTTCCATTTTTCAACATTTTTATTTTTCGTTCTAGATATACTCGTAAGTTCAGTAGGTTTTTTTTTAAAGAAATTGTCTCAATCTTTACTGATTTTTCTTTTCGATAGCTTCTCAAATTTTCTTAATTTTCACATTTATTGCTTTAATTATTGTTTATTCTTCCTCTCGCATATTGTCCGTTACCCGATTAGTAATCTTTTTGTTTCTACTCTCTAGTCTTCTAACTTTAATTATGTTCCTTCAAGTCTCATTTTTCTTTATTCTGATATTTGTACGTATAAGTTCAATTTTTTGGCGCCCCTCGTACATTATTATTATTCCCGGGCAGTAACAATTAGTTTCGTGCGTCACGCCGTCACGCTCCGAGGTGAAAGGTTCATTCGTGTAAGTTCGGGAGAGCCGTGTTTAAACGAACGAGCGAGAAACAGTCAGCTGTGCGCCACTTCCAATTTTTTTCTCTATTTGTCTTGCTCTGGTTGTCTACGAATATCATTTTACCTCCAATTTTGCATAACTCTCTGTTTTTTCTTTATATAAATTTCCTACATTCTCATTTTCTTTTTTTGTAATTCCTGATAATAGTAACAATAATATAACATCATCATATGGTTTACTTCATTTTTTCTCTATTCTTCTTAGAAACTTCTAACTTTTCTTCTCTTCTTTGAACACTCATCACTTAAGGTTCAATTTTTTAAATTATCTTCATGTTCTGGTTATAAAAAAATATATACCTGTAAAAATCATTTAGTCTCTCGTTTTTCTTCTGATTCTCTGTTTATTCTAAAATTACATTTTATTTTACAATTATTTCCTTACGTAAATCTCCCGCACTTCTTCTTTCCTAATTTCTAATTATCACATTGTTTGTGATAATTATATCCTGGGAAGGACGGATATTGTAGGTAATGCAGTAATCAATTATTCTCCTATATTCTAATTTTTAACTGAATATTGCCAAATCAACATCAAATAAAAAAAAAAGAAAAAAGCAGAAACAACAAAAAACTGAGTAGATTATGTATTATTTTGTATTTTTTTTCGAATTATTTATTTTTGTTTTATTACACCTATTTACGTTTCGATATTAGGTACTTTATCCACTTTTCAAATATTTTTCCATTGTTTGTTTCCTTTTTTCTCTTCTGTTGCCTTCACTATTCCAAAATGTTGAGTTTTTCCATTTTTTTTATGTTATTCGTCAATAAACACTAATCTCAATTAATTTTATTTCATCCACATTTTTTTAATGTTGTTGTTTTCACATTAATTTTCTTTTTTGAATATACAGGGTGTTTCAAAACTGTCGCCAAAAATGTGCAGAGCATGATAAAATATGCTATGCTGAATAATAAATAAATCATTAAAAAAAAGTAAAGAGTTGCAAAGGCTGAAACAAAGAGATCATGTATCTAAACACTTTATGTGTCTAAACGTGTTCATATTATTTTAAGATGGCTACATGGACATAAATAACATGTTCCATTTAAAAAAACTGTTTTCCTTCTTTTACCAGGCTTTCTAAATGCTCGTTTCTTTTTTTTAATTTACATTTGGCAACATCGATTACCTTACAATTTGCAATGTATAGGTCTTTGCTATGACTGTACAGTATACCTAATAAAACGGTTGCTGTGATTCTTGCTGTTTATCATCATTATCATATTCAGAACATCTTCTGTACAATGTTGTCACTTTTATAGGGATTTAAGCCTCGGTAAAACCATACAGACGCATAGAAAAGAACGTTTGATAACGATTTCGCGTCAATAGGTATTGGAAATTGCTGTGTAACATTTTTTGGCGATAGTTTTGGAACACGCTGTATATTAAAAAAAAACAACAAAAGAAAATAAAGAATCAAGAGAAGAATGTGGAAAAGCATTCAAAAACAGTTAAGCCTTTTCCGTTGCTCTATCCTCTTTTTCCACAACTCCATTTACATTTTAAAATATTAGTGCTTTCTTATTTTCACATTTCACTCTTACCCACGTTACCAAACTGTTAATCGTAAAACCAAAGAACAAAAACGATTTAAAAAATATCACTGAAAAAAAAACAGTTTGAAAACCAGATGAATGTGAAATCTTTTCGGACCACTGAATGGGTACTTTTTCTTATTTGTTTTCTCTTTCTTTCATTAGACACATTCTACAATTTTTCATTTGTACTCTGCATTTTCTTTGTTTATCAAAAATTTTCTCCTCCATCTTCCTCTTAAATACAGTACATTTTCCAATTATTTCAGTAAACATAAATCTCGAATTCAATATTTAACTTTTTGCAAGTGTTCTGCTCTCTTTCCTACCCAATTTCGTTCCCTTTCATTTTTCGTTTCCTTTACAGGAAGAAATGGAGCAACGGTAATAAAAATTTAAAAAAATGTCAACAAGACCAAAGGAACGATTAATTAATTAATCGACAATGAATTCTCTTCCGCTGAGAATAAAAATCCTGTTAAATTTAAGATTTACAGTGAGGAAGCGATAATGATCCTGGACGTAGAAACAAACAAATCATTTTAAATGTGACGTTGATTTACATGGCCCATTAAAAGTCATTATCAATTAAACGATCAAGTCATGGCACACTTGACGACACCGGTGATCATTCAGATCGTGACAAACGAAGTGAAGTGATCACTTTGGAGTGCAGATTGGTAGTTTTAGTGACGTTTCAAATTGGGGGTGGCCTTTTCGCTATCAAATTATGTACCAACTTAACAATAATAACAGGGCGCTCTTCCACGATTCCCATCACGCAATCTCTGAAAAACTCGTGTAAAAATCAACTTCCAACTTCCGGTTACGTAATCGGAGATCCAGTTGTCGGGGAAAATCGCATGGCGTGAGCGCGTGCCAACTTCAAACCACTATAATCACAGTCATGCCAACCTACCTCCTTTGACAACCTACCATTACACACCCGAATCCGGAGAGAGAAGCAGAAAAAAATCGACGCGTACGATCGCGACGGACAGCCGAATCGACGTCGCGTCACGTGACTTTGACGTTTCGTTTCGATCGTGAGAAACGTCGTCGAGCGTTTTGGAAAAAAGAGTCAGTCGCCCACGCTCCCTCCGACGCATGATGGAAAGAGTGTTTTGTAATCAGCACTCGCCCCACCCCTAATCTAATAACCTCGAAAAATATTCATAGCCTACTAATTACGGGTCTGCCATCGAACCGTCTATTATAAAGAAGCAGAGGCGGTGCCGGGACGAAAACAGAAGAACGTCGGGGAGTTTGGCCATTATCTCTCTCGGCCTGAACGCATCAAGACGGCCGGGCACCGGAAAAATCGCCACCGACCGCCACAGACCCAAACAAAAGCGGATCGCCGGGACGCGGCGCGCGCCCGTTTCGACCGACGCGCGACGCGACCGCCCGGCCCGCGCGCGGTCCCGACGCCCGCGTCCGACGCAACGCGAGCACCGCCGTCCGAGCGGGGCGCGCCCGCCGCCTCCGGCCCTCTATCTCGTCTGAGTTCGGTGGCCGTGCATCAAGGTATGCCTCGGTGAAAACAGATGAACGCTGAAACAGAGAAGTGGGCGTGTCGGTGGTCCCATGAATGATGATCCTTGGCGAACTCGAAGTTATTAACTCTCGCGGCCGCCCTGCCCCTCGCCCCCCGCCGTCCGGGAATATGAGGCAATAAAAATTCCGGGGGTTGATGGCGATGGAGATGGGACGACGATGACGACGGAGGAGCGGCGGCCCGACGTGGAAGAAATGTGGTGCGGGCGAAACGCGAGGGGGAGAAAATCGCCGGCGGATTTTTCGGGAGGACGTTAGTCTTTTGTTCGGTTTGTACACGGCGAGGCGATCGCAGTAGGCCCTGACGACTTCTTAGCAGCGGGGCGCAACCAATCTTGGCACTCTTGACGGCTAACAAATAGACAGGCATCAGTCATCGCGGGATGAATGATGACCCCGTGGCCCACTCGAAACAATCGAGAGGTTTGAACTCGGGAGATCTACAGGGTGATCGATAACAGACAAAATGCGAGATAACATGTCCCGTTCTGCAGGACTCGGACACACCAAGAAGGTATCAGGAAAATCTGATCGAGAGTGCTTTGAAAAATTCGACGAACGTATGTCCAGCATGATATGTTACGTTTGGCTAAGTGGCAAACCAACCCACCCACGATGATATTTTACAATTATGCCCAAAAAAAAACCTATTTAAAACAATAGAGTACAAAATGAAAAAAGATGACGCTTCATAAATTGGAGGTTAAAACGGTTACAGCTGCAAGGTCTTAACATACGGAAAATAAACAAAATTTTTTACAAAGTACCTTTGTTTTTTATTTTGACACCTCCACCATACTGGAAAGAATAAAATTCCTGAAATTTATGTCGTTAATTTGTGTCAAAATCGTCGGATACGTCAATTTGCATTTCTAAATTGTCATCTTTTTGCATCTTTTTTTTCCACTCGGTGGCGGCAACTCAAAAATTTGAAATGTCAACAGGGATCGACAGACAGTTTTCTCCTCTTCCTCTTCAACGCCAACTTTGGCGAGAAATTTAAATGATCACCCGATATATTCACTTTCGATCTTATGGTTTTATAGTTTTCACATTTTAAACCCTTTCTCCCTTAAATTTTTTGAGCTATGTACTTCCTACTAACATTTTTCTACGCCATCATTCATTTTTTTTTTTTTTAATGATTGTTTCGTGCAGTTTTAACTTTTGAGTAGAAAAAATGTTTATTTTTTTTATAAATAAGGCATGTTACTCTTTTGATGACAACTTTGATCATTTTTGATCTAAATAAATCATTCATCTTTTCCTTTATGCACACCTTTGACGTGTGTAAAATATTTTTGTTCGATACCTCCCTAGAAAGTGAGTCTGTAATTCTGTATCCATAGTGAAGGTTTCTCTTTCGTTCACTTCTCTTTCGCTCACTGTCTTACAGTAACTGGTTTTTATTCTCTCCTATTTTTTTTTTAATTCTTTCTGATAATGTAATTTTGATCGTTTATTTTGTATTTTATTTTTTTCCATAACAACAGATCCGTCCAAAAATGTGATTTATTTTTATTTAAAATTTTGATTAAGAAGTTAATAATCTCGGGGAGTATCGAACAAAACCAAATGCAGCACGCGAGAATAAGGCCGCTTTCTTTCACTTGAATTGCACGCAATTTGCGTGAACGAAAGCTTTACTTTCCTCACTCTTACTGTAAATACATTTCCAATCAGTTTTCATTTACGTTCATCCTTTAACAATTTTCTGCCATTCGTTTCTAACTTATTCCTTTTTCTCTTCAAGTTTAGACTCACATCTCTGCTTTTTCAACGCTATTTCTTCTTCCAATCTCGCCCTAGATGTAGTATTGGTTCTTTCAATTTTTTTTTGCAACTGGTGTCTTTTGTTTATATTTTTTTCTTACAAGTTCTCATCTTTTCTTCCAACCAGGAGTCGTCACTATAATTCGCTGTGCTTCTACACACTCGCTCGCCTTCTTGTTCAATCTAAATTGTTTATTCGTTTTATTTTCATTTCCGAGCTTTCAGATGATTTTCTTTTCTTTTTTTCTGAACGTCCTTCCTGAATAACTTGATATTTCTATTGATCCTTTACGTGTGTAGACTTTTCAATCATCGCTCTTCTTTCTTCTGATCTTTAACTTCTTTTTTATTTGTTTCGCTCTTGGTCTATCTATATCATCTCCATTACTTCCATAATATTCTTTCTTCACTTTCTTTACTTATACCAAAAAGCTTTCTTTCTTCTATTCACTTGTTCTTCGATCTCTAGATATCTTGTCAGTCCTGCATTTCTTCATTTGCCGCTTCTTTTCTGTCCGAATCCTACCTATCTACCTAGAATCTTTGATTCCTTCTTTCTTTCATTCCTCTTTACATTTAACCTCTCTTCCAAGATTCTTTCAATGGATCTTTCAAATTTCATTTATTCCGTTCTTTTGTTCAAAAATAAGACAGCTTCCTCGGCTGTATTAAAAATGTCTTCTTCCATTCTTCTTACCTTTCTACTAATTTTCTTCTACCTAATTCAACTTTACCAGCCGCCTTTTTCACCTTTTCAACTAATGAACTTTCTCTTTTATCTTTCGCCATCCTCTATCTCAACATCGTTCCTAAACACCGCACCGCTTCGTAATTTCCATTCAACTTTCATCTTCCCAATCCAGTACTCCTCATAATTACTTGGTTTTTATTTAAACGTTGCGCCCCTTTCATCTTACCGCCTCGCCAGACTCTCCACTTTTTCCGAGAACTTCTTGATCATTTCACGATCAATCACTGTCTTCTCCACTCACCCTCCTGCCTGCGATTACGTTCCTCCCCCGCCACCCCTTTTCTTCCGCAACCGCACACTCTGCAAACCACCCCCGACGCTGAATAAACAAACCAACGTTTCAGTTTTTCCACCGGCAAAACCCGGAATAAAGGATAATGAGGGAATTTCGATCCGGCACGTAAATTCGGCGCGCGGAAAGGGCTCTAAACCCGTTGACAGTCAATAAGCCGGGGCTTAAACCCTCCACCGATTTCAAACCGGGCACTGCACGGACGCTTTACCCCCGTATCCGTGATACCGGAGTTGCGGCGTTCGGCCCGTTCCTGGACTTTGCATCAAAGCTCGCCCAAATCTCCGAAAGCTCTCTCATTTTCAACGGGACGACGCGCCACACCGTCTTGCGATCGAATCCGGAAAAAGACGATTTCCGGAGGCTCTCCGGGTGAGACCTAGCAACGAGTCATCTCGCTCTCCGATTTAATTAAGAAAGTTGTGCAGAAAAAAAGTGATTGGTGCATCGTGAGAGTCAGCAACGTCTGCCCGAATTTCACTTCTCGACGACTAGGAAATCTGATCTATTTGTAGATAATGAAAGGTCTCCCATTCACCACACGATATAATGTCCCATTGAAAACGAGCCCAGCTGAACACGTGTTCGTTGTCATAATTTCATAAAAAAACACAATGAAAGCGAGACAACCCAAATCGTTTCGGCTACCGTAGCTTATCTCCTGGTATGAGTTGACAGCGGGCCAGACCACCTCGCCGGCCCCGGCCCGCCGCGACCCCGCCGCCAACCATCTGGTCCACCTTACCTTATCGTAGATCTGAGTGCGACGAAAAAACCGTATCCGTGTCGTTTTCGGGAGCGCCTCGGTGTGGGCCCGTCCGGTCCTGGCCCGAACAATGGGTGCTTCGGTCGGCGTCCTGCTGTCAGGATCTGGAACGAGAAGAAATCCCAGGATTAGTTGATTCCGATAAGGTGGGGGCATTGTTGTCGTTTCCTGTATGAAATTGCCACACGCGTGAACGTTCAAGGTCGTCTCATTAATAATTTCGTCTGATGCTTGATCGATAGGTGTTTATCTTGCAGAGAGGATCGCGCCGTTGGGGGTCCACACCCGTCCGAGGGTCACCGGCTCGGATTCCACGCGAGAAATCCACTCAGAAATCGACGAAAGTGCGGCAGGATGGGGCACGGCCGCACCCCACGAGGGTCCCACGAATCGCGCGGTTTAAAACGCATCGATCGGTTCGGTTTCGCATGTTTCGTCGGGAACTGTTGCAGAATGAAATGTTTTTGCATGTTTTCGTACACGTAGAGTCGGTTTTTTTAAATTTTGATTCAATTTGTTGGTGGTGCTGGATGTCCCGAAGGGTAGTTTTGCAAACAATCATTAGAAATAAATATATTAGCGGTTTTCATTTACAGATCTCTTCAGTCATCAGCCAAAGATAAAAGGGCTGAACCAAAGAACCACAACTATTCGTAATTTGAGAAAAATAGTATATTTCAAACCAAGGTAAGAAAGTGGTTTCTTGCAGACCGCAGGCAAAGATTATAAACCGAGTCGTAGACGAGGTTTCTAAGTGCCTAAGGTCTGCAAGGACACTTTCTTAACAAGGTTTGAATCCAATTTTTTTCCCTACCGGCACAACTTTGTTGAAAAAAGTCAAAAAAGATGGTTATATTCGTGATTAAAACGAAAATTTTGAGAATTGAATAGTAGGCTGTGTTATTTGTTTAATTAACTTGTCATCGCATTTGAAGATTTGAGGTTTGTTCGAAAATTTGATATAAACAGGGTAAAGTAATCTACCTACCTAGCTTATCTGTTTATTTTCCAAATTATATGATTGACCTACCAACTTACTTCATTGAATTGGCTTTCATTTATCAATAACTTATTTCACTTTTGACACTTTTGACATTTGTATTTTGGTACAGTTTTACCATAAACATTTCATGATTAACTTTCTTACCTTAGCGAGAAAGTTGAATTTTCTCACCTCAAATGAGGTATCCACACCCTACATTTCTAACCGGTAGGGAGAAAAAGACTTTTCAGCTATAATGTAATGCTAATGAGTGATATATACGATTATCATCGATGATAATTACGAGAGAGACCGAGCTGCAGATTCAACGAGTTCGTAGGACGAGTGCTGCTCCGGTTTCACGAGTCATATCATCCTTATATCTTTCCCCAACGATTACTACGCATTTTACTTACAGTTTGTAATCGACTGATGTCGTTACATTTAGAGACGGAGCAAAATAAAGTGAGAGATTATTTATTTTATATTGTCCCTGTTATATCCTCTTACTAACCTAATTCACACAATTAACATTTTTGAAAAGCAATTGGGTCACATTACTATTGTTTTTTATTATTTATTGAGTTGAGTAAACCGGCGTTACTGTAATAAATAAATACATAAATATTTTCATAGTAACCATAGAAAGGGCAAGCAGACTTACATTAGCGAAAAAACATTGTCCTACTTTTTTCTGTCCCCGACTGTATGTATTTAATGTTTTTTGTAGAAATTATCATTAATATAATCATTGTCTTTATTTTGTCGGGAATTTCCACTATTCTGAAATATTGTTAACATGCTGTAGTAAGAGGGATATAAGAAACAATTGCTTTCTAATGTTTTTTTTTTTTGTATTGTAAAAAAGAGAAGTTTCAAGACTTTGATGTTGAGATCTTTTATGTGCAGATACTACATTATACGAGTCTGAACTTTTTAATTTATTTTTTACAAACATTTTGGGATGACAAGTTGAACAATAAATAACGAGTTTATACAAGATTTTTTAGACATTTACGATTGTTCAATACCTCTCTAGAAAGTGAGTCTGTATCATAGTTACCAGTGGGTGAAGGTTTGTTTCTCTTTCGTTCACTTCACTTTCGCTCCCTCTTTCGCTCCTAGTTTTCATTCACTCGTAAAATTTTCAAATTATTTCTCATAAAGTAATCTTAATTTTTTAGGAAAGATATGGTACCTCGCGGCACATGCTTCTTCCAGACATTATCAGGAACATAAAATAACTCTTCATCATCCATTTCCACAATTTACACAACGTGCACACAATCACTTTATCGACGTTAAAGAAATTTCTTTATTTTGTATTTTATTTTTTTTCCGTAGCAACAGGTCCGTCCAAAAAGGCGCTTATTTATATTTAAAATTTTGAATACAAAGTTACAGACTCACTTTCTTCGAAGGAGGTATCGAACAAAACCAAATACAGCACTCGAGAATAAGGCTGCTTTCGTTCACTTGAATTGCGTGTTCGTCCACGAAGCGGAGCAATTCGCGTGAACGAAAACTTTGTCTCACTCTTACTGTAAATAACTATTACTTTGTCTTTGTTGCTCAGAACTGCTTTTTTCATACTATTTTTCCAGCATTTCATCCATTCTTTCTTTTTGCCAAAATATTGGATTAACTCCCTTTATTTTCAATTCATATTTTTATATCAGATGGTATTTTTCGCATATTTTGGATGGCACTTGGTCCTAGTTTTTTTTTTTTTTTTTTTTTTTTTTTTTTAAATTGCCATTCCCGTTTTTTGCCATACGGCTTTTACGGTACCTTTCGGTCGGCCGTTTTTCCAATTCATGTTCCTTGTTCCTTTGCCTATCGGTGATGCGACGGGGCTCCGGGGCACTTTCCCCGGCCACCCACGCCCATTCCACCTGACATTCACAGACATACACAACAACATATTTTCAATTCATATTTTTATATCAGATGGTATTTTTCGCATATTTTGGATGGCACTTGGTCCTAGTTCATCTGCCTATATACCTGTCAGAGTATTCCACTGACAAATCCAGATATTCGGGAAAAAGCAATACCTAGGTACTTTTTCATTCTTTTTAGCAATAATCACATGAATTTTGCTTGAAGTTTTTCTCTTAAATTTTTTTCACATAATCTTCGTTGAAAGGTCTGGGTCAATAGAAATTTTGCGTTAAAACTTCTTTGCACATAGACTAATAAATACATCACGAAACATATTCCTAAATTAGTTCAAATATCCTATTTTTTCACCTCCCTACTCCTGTTACATTTCTTTTTTTTTACACGACGCATCGTGTTCCTTCCTTTCCTCTCTTTACTTTCTTTGTTCCATCAATATTTATTTTCACTTACTCGAAATCTGTAATTTAGGTATTCATCTTTTATTCTTGCGAACATTCTCCACAAGAAACTTGATGTTTTTATTAGAGTTACTAACTTAAAAACTTTTATGTTGCATTCTGACTTTTTATCTTTCTTCTTCTTACATATTCCTGTACTTACTTGTTACTTTTGTTCAATGCCCATCTATTGCCAATATTCTTTATTCTCTTTCCCCGCTTCTTAATTTTTTTCACATAAAATGTTTTTATTTTTTGACAGCTGGTAATTCTTATACCCTCTGAAGTTTTTGTATACGTTCACCTTTTCCTCCAATTACTTCTTACTCATTCCACACATCACTGAACTTTTCATAAGACCTTCAAACGAGATCACTCTTTTTATCTGTTTATCTTCGCATAAACACCGTTCACGTTGTTTTGGCCTAATGGGAGGCCATGATTTATATTTTTAACGTTGGACACACTGTTTGATATCCGTTACTAAAGTGCCTGACATGCGGACTTACCAAAATGAACGTAACATATTCCTGAATTTCTCGCGATGTCTGAGCATTCTTCTATTGCAAACTAGTAAAACTGACAACAATGCACTAAACATTGACGCTATTTATAACCTCAAACTTAGAAAAACTTAACCTAATTCAACAGACAGCATTACTACCAAATTATATGCAAAACTTCCATGGCCTCCCATTATGGCAAAACAACGTGAATCGTGAATGCATTTTACATTATCTCCTCCATACTAGGTGTCTAGTCTTTTGGTCTACCGATTCTCTGATTCACTTCACTTTGTGACTTTTCTTACACCCTTCCATATCCGCAATTCAGTGATTTCTTTACAATCTGACCTATTTTTAGTTTTTGACTCTAACAAAAAAGCAACATAATGTAGGTACTTGCTGAAATTTGTTTATTTTTCCTGTTCGAAGCTGGTCGATTGAAACACGTTTTAAAAAAACCATTCCAAAATCTCCCATTTCCACCTTCTGTATTCCGTTGCATTTCAATAAGTTACCCGACCGTGTCGTGATGACTTTGGATTTTGTATGCGTCCCACTGGCTCAAGCCAGGTTTTAACTTAAGCCGGATCTAAAATGAATACTGTAAACCATCCCTTTTTACCCCGTCACGTGGTCCCGAACAACAACATTCCCCCTTATCGTTTTAAGTGAAACCGCACGCATGTCTCGAATATTTAAATGTCGACGATTGTTTTCTTATTGCGTAAGGCCCTCGTTCGTCTCTCGTCTGACGGAAAAGCGTGAACGGTTTGGGGAAAAAAAGTGCGTGGGCTGGTGAGTGCGTGTGCGTCTCTCTGTGTGTATGAATTTCGGGGCGAACGGTGCCAACGGATATGAGGTTTGCAATGACAGGAGATTAAACAGGAAGTCGGATCCTTGGAGAGATTTCGGGAGTGATGCACGTGGATAACAGGTGGGGGAAATCGGTTTTTAAACGTTTAAATTGGATCCAGGGCTAAGCCGGCCGGTTCGAATTATTCATTTCCGAACGGTTATCGGTGGACGTTATTGTCCAGTTTGGTTCGTTCTGTTTTCCATTTTGCGTTCGTTTAATCTATTTAATTATCGTTGTTTTGTGAAGCACTGTTGCCAACAGGACCGATTTTCACTTCTCGTAGATCTCGACACTGTGCAGTTCTAACTACGTGACTTGGATAAGTTTGCCATAAGTCTGACCCAATTTTTTTTTGTCACAAAAATTGCAAAAGCGCAAACAGAAAAAACACTAATTTATTAAATTTTGTTGACATTTTGGTGTCTCTCTCGATTTTCCACGTTCCATATATTTTTTTTTTTTTCTATTTTGCGTTTAGAAGTCTATTCTAGCACCCAAATGACGTCATTTGAGTGCTTTAATAGGTCGTTGGCGTGTTAGAATAGACTAGTAAAATTTACTGTATTGATGTTGGTAGCGTGAAGTGTCAACTGACAGACGTCAAAAAATAAATCTCGCAGAGAACAAAGCAAATTAATAAATAACAATGAACAAACCGTTTAATTTTCATTCTGGGATTTGGACTTCTCCGGCAGTAAATTTTCTAACGTCTTTTGTGCAATTTGCCTAATTTGCCGCGGCGTTAGTGATAAACTTTCATCAGCATTCATTTTCAAACATCAAATGCGATAATAAAAAAAATCCGACGTTTTAAATTAATTTTTTTCACAGCCGGCTAAAATTATGCCACATCCTAAAAAATGTCACCAACCACCGCAAAATTTATAAAATGGTATAAAGCGACAAAATAGAAAAAATAGTATAAAAGATTCGTTGCAGAAGGTCCTTCAAGCACTCATTTGTTAAAAAATGTAATTTTAACATGTTTCGTTACTGAAAATTAAGAGCAACTTTTATTAGATCGTTAAACATTAAAAAATAGGTGTCTACACAAACAATGAACTAAATCACTCATTTGATCCAACGAAAAAATTAGATTTTGTTGTTAAAAATTTGTTATAAATTTTGAAGGTATTTGAGCAGTCACTTTTTTAGACAATTATTATTGATGAAACGTGTCCGCACAACATTTTGTACACCCCTTAAAATCTGTCAAAAGTGCGAGCGCTTTAATAGAAAAGTAAAATTGCATACATTTATAGAAAATACTTTAAAAACAGACAACTATGGCAGGAATATTGTTGAAAAAGGAGACAATATTTGCAATAAATAAATAACAATAAACGGCAAATGTCACGTTTTTGCATCTGCAATCACGTTTAACACAGTTTTCTTTTTTCTTGCAAACCAGACGTGATTTAACATTTTAAAGAGTATGTAAAAATTACGTTTTTAAGACTTGGGTTATTGCCTTAATGGAATTTTACTCTTCACCGCTAAAATATCTGCTTTTAAAATTTAAAAAAAGTCCGTTGGAAAATAACCGAGATATTAGGCTCGAAAGTGGGACCCCCTGTATACTATATACCGTCGATGGACAAATAAAACTGGGACAAAAATGACAGTCACATAAGTCAAAATTTACAAATTTGCATCGTTTAATTACGGCTTTATCACAAATAGGTTAACTTTAGTATGACATATTATGTAGAGACTGACAAAGATATTGACAATTCAATGGTCTGATTTACATTGATTAAATTTTAAGTGTCCCAGTTTTATTTGTCCACCGACCGTACCTAGCATTCCAAAAATTAAAATTTTATTTCTATAAAAAGCCATCTTAACTGTTAAATGGTAAAAGCAATATTATGTTCTACTCACAATAACAGAATTTTCAACATTTTATTGTTGTATTCCAAATTTATACCAGTATAATTATAACTCAACAGTGAATTTACAGTTATAATTCACACGTGAGTTATGACTTATGTTATAACACACGCGTTACTTATAGACCACTTTACTGGTCTGAAATGAGAACAATTATAACTCTATAAGTGGCATGTGTTGGATAAAACAAATAAGTTAATTATTTGATTAATTAACCTACTCATTAAATTTAAAATTTAACTAAAACTGAAGCTTCTATTTTTAGTTCTACAAACTCATTCTGTATGACATTTAAATTCACATTGTCATTAATTTACGGAAATTTCTGCTGTGAAATAATATTTCTACATTTTTTTTTTGACTCATCTATTTTGTTTTTGGTTTAAAACAAAAACTGATATTTGAAACTAATTATGCAATCGGTTTAATTGAACGATTAATTAATTAAATAGTGAATGGAGGCGATAAATTAGCAATGTTATCTTCATTAAATAATTCCTGCCATTTAAACAAAAATTGTCAAAATTATCATTTGGAATAATTTTCGCTAGTTTAACTTTAAACGTCCAATCATTAAATTAAGTCGACGGTTATTGCTTTCTTTTAAATTATTTTAAATAACAATTATCTATTGAAGCAGAAAAAACATAATTGTGGTAAGCGTTATTAAATTTACGATTTAATGTTAACTCTACGTGTGATAATTTAAAGCTTGAGGTAAATGTCAGTCAACCACTAGTTTTACAAGTCAATATTATTAATAACAAATAATGTTTATCTTCAAGCGGTCGAAAATCGTTCCTTTGTGTATGTCTTTGAAAACGGTTGAAGTAGCTACTTTTTTTGTAAGCGGACTTGAAACACTTCAAATCCAAGGAGTTGAAATGTCCACAAGCGGCTCGACAAAGTCAAATGTAAGGTCATTTGAAGCATTTCTCGTGATTTATTTATCAATAATTATACCAAATATTTAATAATTAAATTATCCCTATTGAAAAAAGAGCGAAATAACGAAATTATTACCTAATATTTAACTAGTGCCCCTGTGGTGTAACACGAGTCGCCCATGTGCATGATGACAGATGTCAAAATCAAAAATAGCAACAAGGCCGTTCAACGTTAAAAATCAAACTTTAGACTTTAGCAGACTTATAATATTATTGCACCTTCAAGTATCTACTAATAATATTGCAACAAGAGAACTAGGAATTATACAGGTGCCTTAAAATTTGAAAATTGTCATTTTACTGTAAGTGCAGCAAAAGGAAATAAATGAATTCATGTCCGATTTTTTTTTGTGATTCGCTTGAAGATAAAATAGTATATATTAATCAGAGTAGAATGTCTTTTTGTGCTTCGCCCAGTTGCGACCTCGACTTCGTCTCGGTCTTCAATCTCTGGGCTTAGTACAAAAAGACACTTCTATTCTTAATGACATAATCTACAATTTTTAGCCTAATTTCTGTTGAAAGTGCCATTTGTCAACTTAAATTAACTTCATGAAACCTAAGAAACATAAAAAGGTTTCGTATTTTGGCTTTAAAGTTTCAAGGAACTACTCAGCAAAATTTTTATTTTTAGTTTAAAAGGGCAGTTGTCATTCGAAATGACAATAATAAATTAGAAGATTTGTTAAACTAATAAGTTTCGTCATTCAAGTAATTCGAATCATTTCAAATAACTTTTGTTACTTGTTTTAACATGATTTAATCTAAACATGTATTTGATAATTAAATAATTAAACGTAGACAAGTATTTGCGACGCGACCACTTGGAAATGGTTAATAAATTTAACTGACAATAAATAAATAATAATAAATTAGCTACAAGAACAATTGACTAATAAAATGCCAGTTGTCAATGTAAATCATAAAAAAATCTAAAGGGCATAAATGAAGGTTTAATTTGTCATTTTAAAACGGCTAAAAACTGTCCGGTGAAATTTCTATCAACGTGGCATTCATTTTAAACTGACAGTTTTTAGTTTAAAATGACACTCACCATTTGAGATTAATTCATTTTATTTTATTAATCGTGATCAATAAATGATTAGCGGAAATGATAAATTATCAGAATCAACTGTGATCGCAAATTGTTTCCGTCATTTCAATTAATCGTTGTCAGTTTAAACAGCAACTTTAAAAATATTGCTACTTCGAATGAATCTCGTCTGAAAAACGAAAATTGAGGTCATTCTGAAAAAAACTAAAACAAAACCAAATTAAATCATCTACGATTCGCTTCCGATCCGGTTATGTGCATTTACACACAAGGCTCTCCTCTCGGTCCCTTCTTATTTTCACTTACATTCAACATTATTATTGAGCATTATTAATTTCGTCTCGAAACAATTTCCTGTTCCTGTACGGTGCACGCTGCTGCATTCCGACCCCCGGTGCACTTCTGGTGACTCCTTCCGAATCTGTTACCACCGTTTGTTGTCCTCTAGCCAAGTCATCGAAATCTCTCCCGTCCATTGTTTCATTTTCGACTTCCAATTTCCTCAATTAGTCGATTTTCCGAATCGGCCTTTGCACAAAGCGCCGATTCGCCGCGAGACATCGCCAATTTTACGACGCTTTGTCCTCACCAACAGCCGCATTCTTCGGACACTTTCGACCGGCCGTCGACGACATTCACCTCATTTTTCACCAAATTACGAAAACAATCGACTTGTTGCGAGTTTCCCATTAAAAATGAGAAATACCGGCAGCTGGGCCGCCGCCGTCGACGATGATGATGATGATGATGATGATTGGGAAAAAGGAGCACGGTCTCTCTTCACATGCCCGCGTTATACCGTCGATGATTAATGGTGAAATAGTGAAGCAGCACCGGCATTTTACTGGACGCAATCTTAGACGGTGAACATTTTTTTTGTTGTTCTCGTCGAGGCGAGTGTGTGTTGGTTGTTGTTGCCGTTGTATTCTTTTTAATACCTCTCGCGGCTTCCATCTTTTAATTGCAAATGGCGTTTCTCGACACGCCAGCTCCAATTTTGAACTGGTTCCATTTGATTTTTTTTTCCTCATCTCCTCTTCTCGTCTTTTTCTTTTGTCATCGTCATTGTTTTCTTCTTTTTCACGATCGGGTCCGCTCATACAAACCGTAAGGACGACTCTAATCGTTTTGACGTCCGTAATCCTCGACACCGTTAAGTCCTCACTGATACTTTAAGCTCCTTTTCGGTGTACGACTTTTCATCCACCCGTCACCCGTGTGGGTGGTTCTCTTCTTTTTCTTTTTTTAATTCTACATCACCTCAGTTCCACCTTCACCGTTCTCGGCGGACATTTCCCCAAAAACGAACCCGTCTCAGGGTCGGGGGCGGTTTCCCGGGATGAGCGGCATTAAATCGGAGCCGGCTGCGGTGTGTGTGGAGGGTGGCGGCTTTTAAATAAAAATGCAACGTTTCCATGAATAATTTCGGTGGAAATGTGCCGCCGCCGCCTCCAGGGGACGCTGCCCTGTAGCGATGTAATTTCACAATTCAGTGGGTCTGTCGCGGGGTGATATGATGACCTGGCGGAGCGAGCCGCCGCCCGCCGCCCCTCCCAAACGAAAAACATCATTTTAAACTAGGAATTAAAGACTTCCCTCGAAAAATCTTTGCAAAAAAGTGGACAAACATTAAATGACACCAAAACTAGACGGAAAACGACAAAACGCATTTGACCCAGTCAGTTTAAATGACAATATTGTCATTTTAAAATCATCTCATCCTAATGCCACCTTCGCTATGCGCTGCGATTTGACAATAATACTTCTAGACAAATGACAATCCAGATTACCGAAATAGGTTGAAATGACAATCAACTAGTTTTAATTGACAACGCGATTTGATTTGTTAAAAGTGCTAGTTTAATGGCTACAAGCTAAAGTCCATTCAAAAATTAAAAAACCACCACCTGTTGCTTTAGGTTGGTAAAATTTAAAAAACCCTAGGTAGATATTCTTTCATACTATGTTGGTAACTATACATTATGACATTTATTTGATTGAAAATAAAATTCAATTGGTTTGAATTTCGTTCATATTGTTTTATTAGCAGCACGTTTCATTTATTTATTGATTCTTATTATTTTTACTTAAACATGACCAGAAAAACAAGACACTTAATAAACATTTAACCTCAAAATTACAAGTCTCACCAAATTTTACACTAGACAGCGTTGCCGATAGTAATTATCGAGGAAAATGCGACGTTCGTGGTTTTTTGATTTTTGAATGGACTTTAAGTAATTATCAACCTGTTGTCAAAGCTCTATTTAAATAACAACTTTTCACAAATCAAATTGATAGGTGTCATTTAAAATGGGATTTGACAATATGGTGAAAATTGTTTATTGATGAAAATGATGAAAAAAACATGAAAATAAAATTTTTTGGTGAGTTTCCTGTACAATCTTGTCTGAAGTGAAGCAAGAAATGGCAAAAATTTAAAAAGCATCATCATTTTCCGCCCTTTGACCACCGCCGTGTTAGCCCCCCTAGTCGCAGCTGTTGCGGTCCGCGATAATTAGCAGATCCGGTCCTGTCCCCGGCCCCCAAATCCAATTCGATAATTTTATTTGTACGGAACGAGGTCGTAATGAAGTTTAGACGAGTGTACCATCCGAAAAATCGCCCCCTCTCCATCTTGCCGGTCGTCATCCCTCTCTTTCCGCGTTTGCACGCCAATAATGTCAATACTGCCGAGTCGAAATTGTTTTTTGATTGAGTTTTTCCCTCCCCCTCGTCGCCCCATCTTGACGAGAAGGTGGATGAGGTCCTTCGCGTTTATTTTCGTGCGGTGCCCGCGATAATAAAACGAAAAACAAATCAATCTATCAACGTGTCGACGGGGGGCGCCAACGGTCCCGTCCCGAGCCGACAAAAGCCATGTTATTCCATATTTAATGCGCGGCAGGTAGATGGGACTCGGGGGGCGATCACGAACGGGGGTGGTCGATGCGGCGTCGGGGTGACCGGGTCGCGAAACGATTTTTTCACGCATTCGTTACGCACCAGGCCGTGAGAAGAGAGAACCGAGTCGTAGATTAACCCATGCGGGTTTTTATCGACACGGATGACAGGCGGCACCTGTACGTGTTATATGTATTAAATTGACAATTTAAAATTATTCGTGCAAAATGCAAACATTTTAATTAATCAACGACCCAAAAATTAAATGTCATTATTTTTTATCAATATTCTTCAAATATACAAATGACACATTGAAGATTTAGCTGATTTCTGTTTCACTTTCAACTTTCAATTTTTCAACTGAGAGATTGAAGAAATTTTACTCAAGAATTATTGTCAGTCAATTTAATCATTTCAAATGACATTCCGTAATTTAATTAATCATAATCAAAATAAATTGACTCGATGTTCTTGTCATTTTAAACTGAAAACTGAAAGTCAAATTAAATCTGAAAAATACAAAAATTTTATCAGTTTGACGCAATGTCAGTTTTTAATTTGTCAATTTTAATTAATTAAAATGGAAATTATAATTCTCATTGCAATTGACACTGAATTAATACAACCTATTTAAGACAACAATTGTGCACATTGTGGTAATAATTGCAAATTGACAAGGATTATTTGCAATAATAATTGTGTAATTATTTTACCTGACATGCAATCTATATTTTTCAGTGAAAAATTAAACCATACAATAATTTTCAATTTGGTAAATTGATAACTACCATTTTAGACTGCATAACTGTCTGATGTTGAAAAATTTAGATTCATAACTAAGTTTAAATTGACAAGTGTCATTTCAAAATAATTGTCAATAACAACTGTCAATATAAAAACATTGTCATATGTAGTATTAGCTCGAATTAGGATGACAATTGTCACTTGATAATTAATTTAATTCTATTATTATCGGTTTCAAATAACCGTCCCCAGTCAACATCAGACATGTTAACACATGTTTTAAGACAACAGACGAGAGATACAAATGTCGTAGACTGTCCCGTACCGGCGTCAACTGTCACCGATGCCAATTAACACCCGTACGAGTCAATCAACGAGTCCATTTTTCTCTCTCTCGTCTTGACATTCCTGTGACAGCTAATTAGACGGTTCCGAATCGCGGAAACGGTCCAGATAGACCGTTGAATTAGGCAATGCAGAAAATTCGCATTAAAAAAACGAAAATAATTGGATGTTACACGAATAATATTTTGTAAATGGCGGAAATACGAAATTGGGAGAAAAATTAAAAACAACAGGTGTTCGACTCGCTCAATTTTCTGGCTTATTCTGTGTGACTTAATTTCGACGGCTTCTGTTCCACCGACCATGTGCCTGCCACAAGAAAAAGGGATTTCAACTGCGCGACGATAGTGTCATGTGACATTTTTGACGTTCTGTAAAGCACCTGTCATTTGACGCGTGGCTAATTGGGTAATTTATCAAGTTGGCCGTGGCGACAAGAAATCGATTGCATTGTCAGTGACGGAGTGCATTTTTACAATTTCGTTTTTGTTTGCTTTTCTGATCGGGAATGGTCGACGTGAACTGGACAATTTCACGAAGTCGCACGATGTCAACGCAAGAGAAAAAGAACGACCTTGCACGTGTTTTTTTTTTTTCTAAGCGATTAGACTGAATTCTATTTTAATAGAAATCAATTATGGGATTGTGTCAATCCGAGTCGCACTTCGAATCCATTCAGTGGATCTCTGATCTAATAGATTGGTGAGTTTTTGGATCAGAACATTCGGACATTGTGTCATTTGTGGGAGCAGGCTGCGTGATCAAGCAAAAAATCAACAACCGAATTCTTCGATCCATCATATTTTAGATGCATCATGTTAATTTATTAATTTTAACTTGAAAATCAATTTATTCTTAATGTAACCATGCACTTATACAGGGTGTTTGCGAATTCCGAATTCAGAACCTGGTAGGGAAGGACCCAGTGGAGCTCGTAAATACAGGGTGATTTTGAAAGTTGTGCGGATATTTTAATCACGAGCTACTGGCTTCATGTAGAACTCGGAAAAAATATTTTAAAAATTCTGTCAAAAAATAAAATGGCATTTATTTTTTGAGCTACAATTTTTTTAAATTGCTTTTAGTTTTCTACGTTGTGCTACAACTTCGTAGGTAAAATTTCGGCACATTTTAAAAATACACCCTTGTATATCATGTTTTATAAAATGTACGCCAATGTGAAGTAACCTATAGGAAATATGCTTTAAAACAAGGAAACCGCATTGGTGTACGTTTTATAAAATATGATATACAGGGTGTATTTTGAAAATGTGCCAAAATTTTACCTACGAGGTTGTTTGATGACGTAGACGAGTAAAAGCAATTAAAAAAAATTAATGTCATTGACGTCCCGATGTTTTTTTAATTTCCTGAAGTGATCCCCTATAACGTTCTGAATTCGGAATTCGCGAATTATGAGACACCCTGTATGATCGTTTGAACTGATCAGTTTATCCTAAACAGTCGGATTTTGTGATCGTTGTCCTTCAGATCTGATTTATTTCTGTATAAGTTGATGGCAATAAAAATGACAGTTTAAATGACAATATGTCATCGGTAGACTTAAAATGTCATTGTCAATTTATGTCAAATTTGAAGTTTAAATGACTGTCGGTTTAAATCAAAGTCAATTAAATCATTTCAATTTTAGTTTTCTTGTGACAAATAAAATTCTTACTTAGTCAATTGCTCACAGATCATATTACCAATTGCAGTTTAAATGATCGTTGATTTAGATTAACGATTATAGTCGAATTAAAAAATATTCAATGTAGACCTGACAAATGAAATTCCTAATTATTCAATTACTTTGAAATGTACATTGTCATTTGCTGTTTAAGTCGTTGTGAATTTAAATTAACTAGTACAATTAATTTAAGAGTTTTGGTTTGACGTTTACGTTGTTATATAAAAATGTTATTGTCATTTAAGTTTAAAGGATTGTCAATTTAAATTAGCAATCATGGTTCAATCGTTCAATTCAAATTTTTTTATAAGAAAATAGGACGTGTGTTGGTAATCGCGGAAGTTCTTGCGCTTCTTCTCTTCTAATGCCTTCGATTCGGTTAATTAATGACAATGTGAATAATAGAAGAGCAGATCGAGTCGAGGTGAAAACAAAAGGGAACACGAGAGCTGAAAAGAATTAATTACTGAAGCAACAATATAATTAGTGGAATAATTACGGTCTGAAAAAACGTAATCAATAATTAATTACATAATAAATTACTATCCAAACAAATTATCGTAACGTTTCACGCAATCGTAACGCCGTAAGTAATGAACACGTCACACTCGGCCCGAACCCGAGAAGAACGAAATCGTGAAGAACGACGACGACGACAAAGCAAGAAGAAGGAAGAAAGAAAAGACCGTCGGCGTAATTGAAGGTCCCGGCGTGTTTTGTGGCGTGTTTGGCCCCTCGTATACGGGACCCCCCGTCGGGGGGGCTCTGTTTCGGCGAACGTCCTGGCCTGGGGGGGCGCCATTACCCCGACGGGGGGTCTTTCACGAGCCCATGCTCCACCACGCCCCGTCTAGTGCGTTCTGTTTGTCGACCGCGGCCAACTTGTCCCGGCGAAAAGTCGTAATATTTTTTTCGGCCCCCGGAGGAAACGCCGCCCCGAACAAACGGAAGTGTGTAGTACGAAGTGCAAATAATTGAATGTCAATAAGAGGAAAACTCAAACACGCGGCCCACTTAGATCGGCAAACACGATCACGACTTGGAAAAACTCGATTTTTCGGGACGGGGGGCGGCGGTGTTTGGGGGCGAGCGCGTGGGAGGGGTGTGATTATTTTCCGTTTCGATTGTTGACTTCTCCTGTTATAAATCTTGTTATATACAGTGTGTCGAGGATAGGTTGTGTAGTGTCACTAATAGGGCGGCGTGCTGGGAGCGACGGGGTGCCCCCGGGCCACCCTTTCATGGCCAACTGTTACTTGCTACATGCTCCCCGAGGGCCGGTACGATTTTTCACACTGTAAACATATCAAGTGGAAAAGCCCCCGGACAGGGCCGGCCTTTCGCAGCACCAAATTAACGGACACTTATGCAAAGGGCCCTCTTAATTACCCCTTGTCAACCCTTTGACGTTGCCTGTTTGTCTTTTCAAACTAGAAACTGTCATTTAAAACATAACATTCGAATTAATGGTTGTCACAGTGAAATCTTAATTCTTACTTAAAAAAATCTCAGGTAAATTGTCCAAAATATGAAGTACAAAAAATTGTGTCATTTTCTTAGGTCATACAAAAAATTATGACTAGATTTTTCCATTATTAAACCAATTACAAAAAGTCTTAATGTTCCGTCATTTGTTTTAAACTCTAAACTAAACTAAATACCGAAATATTTAACCATTTTCTAATAAAAAAAAAATCGAGCAATCAGATTTTTTTTTGTTACCAACTGCTTTGCAGCCGAACGTTGTCAGGGTTCATTTTGACATTTTTTACCAAAAACAACAATAATAATTGTTTTCAATGGAACTATTGCAAAATGTATGATCACTATTTTCAATACAAATTGAATTTCAATTGGTTTGGATTTTAATACACACAAGGTCTAGCTATTGTTTGAAAAATCACGCCACATTATGCCCTAACAAATTCCAAAAGCCTTGGGTGCAACATCAAAAACTGCACCGGACTCTTCAATCATTATAAAACAATTCGCCACTGGATAAATGAAGCTGCGTGTTTACATTGTCTCATTGCATGTAAACATAACCTCAAACAACAATGATCTACCGTTGTCTCGAATTCCAACTGAAACTTTACGGCGTCACCATCCGTGGGGCTGCACCACAAAAGAATCGTCTCTCGTGGTTTTCTTAAACTCCAAACTTCCAAATTTGGGCATGTGAAATTGTAAACACAGGTGACGTCATCAATCCCGTTTGTCTCCAGTATCGCCAACTTGTTCTAGAAATTAACAAAATCACTAGGAATATTCAAGAAGATTTGCCCCGATCTAGTAGTCGCGCGTGAATTCGAGATAACCTACCTAAGATAAATCTCGAAATTTACGGTAACGGAAATGCGTAAAAGTGCATCTAGCGCAAGAAGGACACACACTGGGTAAGTCTAACACTACTTTGACTAAAATATCGAATTTTGTAACACCAAAACAAGGGTTTTGAAAAGCGAAACATCGACTCTTCCCGCTGACGTTTGCTACTACCAACCTAAAACTCTTGAAAATTAAAATGAGAAAATGTTGTGATTTTAATAAATATGCGACGGTTTTTAGTCGTTCAACTGAAAATGACAAGATTTGCTGGTCTGAATTGTTGGCAATCGAAATTTTGTCCAATTATTGCAGTAGATATTAAATCGACGCTAATTCGAAAATGTGAGGTTATGATTGGTTGTTATTGTTTTGATTTTTGCTCGATATTATTACAAAAATAAGAATATTTACATCAATAAGCATAATTACATCAAATTGGATAATTGCAGTGAAGTACCCTCAACGTGGCTTTAGTTGTAGGAGACAGGACCGGCTCGGCCCAAAAATTTCTCCAGAGGGGTATTATGTTAAATGAATTTATTAATCTGGCAAGTGATGGGAGTACCTGCAGTGTGTGTAAATTATCAGTTTAAAATAAGAATGGTCAAGGTTTGTTTGAAACGAGATTTTGAAGAGAAAATTGTCGATTAAATTTGACAGTTGTGTCAAGAGTAAATCGATTATTTGTTATTGTCAGAAAATACAACAGGAAGATTTTGCACGGTACCAGTCCCTAATTGGTGTTTTCACAGGTACCGGGGGCAGCGGCAAAAAGTCCAGGTCGAAATTGGCGAATGTGTTTTTAATTTAAATTCCGAGTTGTCCGCGGCGGTGGAAAGGCGGACGCACAACGAACGGGGAACACCGAAGAAAAGACGAAAAAAAAACGTAAAAGAATAGACCGGAGAATGATCCCATGCTACTAAGATCGACAGCTAATCTATGCGTCGTTATTTTTTACAACGTGCCGTGAAATTAGACGCCCGAGATTTTTGGCTGTCATGGTGTGCCTTCACTTGTTCAATCAATCGCTCGCTTATACACATAGATTACTTGATAGGCGTAAGAAAATGGAATTCTCACAAAATAGATCAGGTCGGCTGGGGCTGCAGTCATGTGAAAAAAATATCGAATCGTATTCGTGTAATTGCGTTAGGTTTTTGTCGTCGTCACGGCCGTCTTTGCTCGTGTGCGTTTTGTTTTGTTTCGGTTATTGCGCCGGGTGGGCAGACGGTGGGTTTTTAATTAGTCCGTTATTGACTTATCGGTGGATTTATTTATGTTGTTATCGGGAATGCAGCCGGACCGTGAAAAACGAAATTTTATAGCAGAACCGCGGATTTGTTCTAGAACCGATTTTCGTTGCGTCTTGTAAAATTGCATTAATTTTTTTAATTGGAAACGAGGGAGGGACACGCGAATTCGAGTTTTTCAGACAGAAATGGCGAAAAAATCGAACGAGGGTATCGAATTTTGGGATGGCGAGATTGGGCCAGGACTGTGTGCTGTACAGGGTGTCAACCAAACAAGTTGTACTCGATGACGAGTTTGACAGAAAGAAAAATGCGGAAACGGAATAAAGATGAGAATGGAGAGAGATTAAAAAAAAAAAAAACAGAATGCAAAAAGGGATAAAGATGAGAATGGACAGATTAAAAAAAAAAAGAAATAATCTGTGAAGAGATAATGAAAGCAGAATGGAATTGAAAAGAAAATCAATTTGGCTAGGTACAAAGAAGTTAAAAACGAAACAAAAAATCTAAAAGAAATTAGTACAGAACAATATTTAAACAATATGGATTGCAACAGAAAGCTGAACAAAAAAAGAAACAGATAAATGAAAAAGGGATTTTTTTTAAATCATTAAGTTGTAAAGCAAAAGAGAAAAAAAAACAAAAAAAAATAATATGAAAGATAGAATTATAATAGAATATTATGATACGACTCTTATAAGAAGTATTTTGTAGGACGCACGGGTTTAGGCACGAAGAGCTTGGGAAAAGGTGCCATGAAGGAGTAAGTGCTAAAAAATACACTATTTTTTCTATTTTGCACCTTTTAAGCCATTTTTAAGTGAAAATTAACAATTTTCATATTTGGGGAGTTTTGTCGTGATAGGCAACAAATGTCATATTGTTTGGAAAAATCAAATTTCAATTGTTATTAACAAATTAAAAATAAACGAAGACAATTTTGTATG
The DNA here is from genome assembly GCF_963966145.1 of Tenebrio molitor. Taxonomy (NCBI): domain Eukaryota; kingdom Metazoa; phylum Arthropoda; class Insecta; order Coleoptera; family Tenebrionidae; genus Tenebrio; species Tenebrio molitor. The sequence goes on from NC_091049.1 coordinate 5,662,253, forward strand.
TACCTCGCTAGAAATACGAGATCTTAATTTAAAATTCGTTTTGTTTTGACGTTTTTTTAACATTTCATTTTCGTCATGTCAAGATCAGGAATGCCAACCTTGAAAAAGTCAATTGCACTAGTTTGTTTCAAAACGCGAATTTGTATTAGGTCCAGTACCCAAAATGGGTTTTGTAATAGCTTTCATATACATGCAGTAAAAAAAATCAATTGAGATGGTATTAAATGAGAAAAGTGTTGTAACGGAATGGAACATATTGAGGAAAAAAGTAAAAGAATGTAAGTAAAACATAAATAGCGAGGAAACAATTCAGAAGCAAAAATGAAAAAAAGAATATAGTGGATAATGTCGGAGGTTAACAATGAGCAAATAGAAAGAAGAAACAAAGAGAATCAAGGTCAAACTGAAGAAAGTAATAAAAGGGAGGTTAGCAAAACAAGTTGCAAGAAGATATGTATATTGTTGATGTGCTAATTAGAGAGAATATCAAAACTGAAGAAACAAAGACAAAAAAAAAATTAAGGATGAATACTTACAAAAAAAATATATAAAGAGCGATCAAATTAATTTGTAATCGAGTTATCCATGAATCCGAAATCGTATGTCGCTACTTGAACTCCACGCTCCAATAATCACAGCGCGAACAGGTTAGATCTCGACATATCAATCTCAAAAGACATACGGATTCAAATTCATGGATGACTCGATTACAAATTAATTTGATTGCTCGATAGGTATATATGAATAAAAAGAAAATATTGAAGAGCGAATCAAAATCAAATTTATTAATAGTTTGAAGAAAAAGGAAAAATAAATCTTACAATAAAATAATGAGGTAGACTTAAAAAAAATTACAGCAATGTGTCAGCTGAAGGATCGATTGAAGTGTTACGAAAGAACGGAAGGCTTAAAAAAAACATAAATAAAACACGGAAAAGTGTAAAAATGATAATTGAAAATAATATAAAAGAATTCAAGAGCAAATGAAAAATAGGATAAAAAAAGAATACCTACTTGAAAAAAATCACAGAAAGGAATAAAATAATAAAAGGATATGAATGACCAGTGAAGAGACACAGAAAAGATGGACGATTTTTTTTACTGTTAACTAAATATTCATAAACAAAAAAGGAAGACATGGGAGGCGACGGAAAAGAGAATAAAATGCATTCACGTTGTTTGCATTTACCTAATTTGGTAGTAAAGCTGTCCGTTGAATTAGGTTATGTTTTTCTAAGTTTGAGGTTATAAATAGCGTCAATGTCTAGTGCATTGTTGTCAGTTTTACTAGTTTGCAATAGAAGAATACTCAGACATCGCGGGAAATTCAGCAGCATGTTATGTTCATTTTGATAGGTCCGTCTGTCAGGCACTTTAGTGACGGAAATCAACGTTATCCAACGTTGAAAAATAAATCATGGCCTCCATTATGCCAAAACAACATGAACGGTGTTTACATTAAGTTTGTAAAAAAAAAATGTAGGAGGTCTAAAAAAATTGTTACAGAAGAACATAAAAAACTTAAAAAAGAAGAACATAGTGGACAAAAATAAAACAAACAGGAGGAAATGACAGATGAGGAAAAAGAAAATAATAAGTATGTACTTGATTTTTGAAAAGAAGAAAACAGATGAAGAACTGAACAGCAAAATAAAAAGAAAGAATAAAACAACAAAAAGATAGAAGACGTAGAAGAGGACGGATGATTTTTTTACCATTAATAAATAAGCATTGAAACCAAAAAATGGTATAAATAAGGGATGAGAGGTAATAGATTAATAGAAGACTTCTTGTAGATTTAAACATGAAAACAGAAAACTCTACAGAAAATTATAAATCGAATTAAAAAAGCATCAAAAAGAGATAAAAAAGGCAAAAAGGCAAAATAGACAAACGATTTTTTATCGTTAAATATTAAAAAAGAGAAGGAAGGAAAGGGGGGCTGAGAAAAAAAAACAAGAATAATTTGGAATTTGGACATAAAAATATAAATACAAGACTCCAAAAAACAAGTCAACAAAAAAATGAGAGAAAAATAGTAAACATTTAGAAAACATAAAACCACGAATAGAAAGATGTGGGAAAAGATTGTCAAAAGGATAAATGAAAATGGAAATAAAAGCATCACAAGGATAAAGGTATAAATAAAGGAAGATCTAGAGAAAGTAGATATTAAAAGGAAAATGTATTAAATATATCTATGGATTATAAAAAACACAAAACAAGTTGAAGAAAAATTTTTAATCGAGCACAAGAATGATTCTTTTGGTAAAATGACAATCGCCGATGTAATTCTGCGATCACCTTGTTTTCACCATATTCTATGACTAATTGTATCGGGGGTTCATTTAAAATTTCTCATCACAGTAACTGTTGAAAAGTCGATTGTGAACGCACCATGGATTACGCATCACGGATCAGGTGAATAAATCTAACCTCACTTTTTGCGTTGTTTGTGTTTTTACTCTCCAGACGGACGAGTGGTGCGTTCACAATCGACTCTTCAACGCCAGCTTTGAGGATACATTTAAATCAACACCCGATACCTTAGATAGGTATTTATAATTGAATAAAATCTGACAACGAGACGGTTTAAACTCATCGAAACTGAATTTAAAAAAAAAAATAAAGGGTGTTTTATTATAAGAGTCCGGTGGATAGAAGTTTGTAGATAATGAAGTACGAATAAAGATTCCTCATTTTCCTAGTATAATTCAATTTGTCACACCCTCCAAATGAAAATGACCTGAAAGTTTTTTGCAGGTTCTCAGACATTTTTAGAAGTTTTATGATTATTACTTTGATAGAAACTACTCTTAAATATTACTGCAGACAAATTAGAGGCCATTTGCTACTGCACGACCATTTTTTATTCTACTTGGACGGACTTTGATGATCAGGCGATCCAATAACTCTGATACCAGAAAAAAAATCTTGCGAGTAAAATTTTTGAAGTGAAGTTTTAGCAAACATTGGCGAAAGATAAACACGACAACTTGTTACAAGTGCATCACGGCCCCGACCAAACAGAGCATCATAATTCGTGCCGCTCTCGTTTGGGGATGATTTTTTCCCTGCCCCTCGCCGCCACCGCCACCCATCCGTCAGCGGAAATAGGTCGGCCGGCGCGTTTTTGATGTGACGTAACGTGCAACGCATCGCCGACTCTCCACCTAATTATCTCTGAAAAATCGCCGCCAATTTGTCGCCTGCCAAAACACACGTCAGGGGTGTCGACGCGCGTTCTCGCCGACACCCCCGCCGCGACCGCCGCCGCCCGCTCCGCGGCATTTCCGGCCGTCGATCCGCGAGCAAATTGCCAAATCAAAACACAATTCCTCGACGTGATTATGTTTTGGTTGGTTTCCCGGGGGCGAGGAACGGATTTCGGCCCGGCGACCGAGGCGGCGGAAAATAAGAGAAAAACGGTGCCGACGACGCCCGACCGACGCCGAACGGGCCGGGGCCGGTGCCGAGCGTATGTGTGGTACGGTGTGACGTATTTGCTTCAATTTCAATCGTTTCGATGCAGTCAATAAAAATTATATCGTTTGTAATCTCGTTTGAACGAGCTCGGGAATATGCGTGAAATAGAGTCATGGTAATGGAACCGATGGCATAACTGACGATCCGAGGTGGCGTATCTGCACGTACGCCACTGGGGGGTGTTTTGTCTGGGTTAGAGGGGGTGCGAGGCCCGGTCATGGTCGGCGAAACTCGAGAGAAAATGTTTTTTGCTATATAGCAAAATCGACAAGGTACGACGGACGCCACTGGCTCGTTTTGTTTGCCTAGAATGCAATTTTTCGTTTTAATTCGGTGATGGATTCAAAATTGCAACTTTACCTGAAACAGGTGATAAATAGACGTCACTCATCTATGCACAGTTCATCTGTACAACGAACAAACTCATCTAGGTACATCTAGGAAACAAAATCTATTTAAATAAGTTTACACAAAACAATGCCGGTTAATCTAGAATAGAATGTATTTAGGAACGGTACGTCTAGATGAGTGAGAAATGTTTTGAAAACCTTTATTCAAACTTAAGATCTAGAATTTCTTTAAAATAGACTTAGGTCTGTGTTTGTTAAATTGCTGTAGGAATTGTTTTAAAAAAACACAATTCTAGACAGAATTTGTTCAATTCGTTCATCTAGATTCTGCTGAAATGCTACGTTTCGTCGTTCTTCAGAAAAAAATTAAACTGCCTAGAAGTGTGAATTTTAAGTGAATTAAAAAATCCTTTGTGTGGACAATTTGGGTTGTTTCAAGACGAGTTCTTTTGGTTAAGTGTGACTCATCTAAGAAAACATGATCTAATGAGTGACTATTTCAAATGAATTTGGTTAGTTCACTTGACTCTTGATCTTGATCTAAAAGTTTTTACGTGATTCTGGAAACCTCTTGGTCACCTAGAATCTAGAAGGTTTCATCTAAGAAAGACAGGACTTGCCCAAAAATAACTTTTCAGTCTCAAATGAATGATCTTAATAAATAAACACTCCTATTTCAGACTTTCTGAAAACAGAACTGGCTTAAAAATTCTTGGTACAAAATATAGAAACAGATGTAGATCTTTATTTCTCGTTCCAGAGTTTATTTCTATAGAAATGTCGCACATGCTTAAATTTAGCAATAATGTAAAAAATTATGTATTGTTTCAGAATCTAATGCATATTTAAACAGAAGTTTTCTCTTCTGTGTTCTGTTTATTAAAATTGTGACTAAAATTGCAAAGAATGCAAAAGGAAACAGGGGAAATACATAATTGGACGTGAAAAAATATCGGAATAAATATCTTGTGGGGAAATAAAATACATATAGCTAAAAAAAAAACAAAATCAACAAAACAAAGAATATTTAACAGAAAGAGTAGTTGAGGTGTTCTTATTTGTTTGGTGAATGTTTGTTTACAAAGCAGTTTTAATAAGCTGGAATAAATTGCGTTTTGTTTTTTTTTACTTTTACTTTTTTTTAATTTTCTAATTATATCTTCGCGTGCGGTATCTAAAAGGTGTGTTTTGTAATGTCCACATTATGTAACGCTAACGCATTTATGTAAAATAACTGTTGTGACTGCAGCAATGTTTAAATCAAACTAAATTTAAAACTGACAACAAACAAAATTGCGGGACTAAAATCCGTAATCGTGGCGAATATTTTGTTGCATAATTTTTGAGAAATTCCTGCATTTTGACTATTTTTTAAAATGTGACTCCAAATGTTTTCTTTGGAATTAAAATCTGGAATTTTGGGGGCGATTTCTTACAACAAAATCAAATTATTAAAAAAAAACAGCTCTCTACACGTTTCATTCAATAAAAATCATGACTGTGATTTGATTGCATCATGATCCCAAGCGTTTTCTCTAGGGGTGGAATCTGGAATCTCCTGGGTATTTTCACTAACAGAAGTTTTAGTAGATATAATTTAGCAATACATCGTTTAAGAACAAATTTACACTCCACCCATATAGCTTCAATGAGGGTAAAATCTGCAGTAGAAATCTCTACATTCTGTATCATGGTGGTCCCAAACATTTTCAATGGTATTAAAATCTGCAATTTAGGCCGCCAGTTCACACCAACAGAATTCCATATTCTTTAAAATTATTTTTAAACATGTTTTTCCCCGAGAGTCTTCAGATCGGTTTCTTGACTTTGCAATTCTCATTTTTTGGTATTTTCTTACCTTTTCACCCACTAAAACTAGTAACACTGCAAGTTTTAACTTGTACGCCCCAAACATTTTCTGTGGGACTAAAATCTGGAACATCGGGGGCCAAAGACTGCCAAAATACTCGCATCTGATCCAGGAAGTGACGAAACTCGATTGTTTGGTGTTTTGTTTGTGGTGCCAAACGTTTTCGATTGGATCAAAATCTGAAGATCTTGGCGGTCGTTTCGCCGAAAGAAACAACTAAAATAGGTCGCCGGGGAAAAATTTCGCAACAACCAAACAAACAACGCCCACCGCGGCCTCGTCTCTTTCAGTTTCGCCGAAACGACCCCAACTTCGATCTCTTCGGTTTGTTATCCCAGCGCGAACCCGAATTTTTCCTAACCCATAAATCAGTTAGCAGCGACGTTAAAAACCCATCGCCTACACCGGCAGTGATCGCTCTCCGATTGACATTTCCTAATTCTCTCTCTCGCAGACATCATCATCTCGGATTGCTCGCGGTGCTTGTTTGTTTAGCCAACTCGATACGAACGATTCTTCCCTCATCTGCTTTATAAATATGCGATTTTGCGTGCGTGTGCGCCACCACCCCACGCTTATCCGACCGCTAATTCTCCTAAACTCTATTTCTCGATCGAGTGCCCACCCCATGCTCGCAACCCCTCGACGGGATATTCGTTTTGTGGAAGCGTTCGGCCGGATGGGTTTTTTCCCGGTCCCATTCGGGACGGATTAGGGGGTGGACCGCTCATTATGAATAAAAATTATCCTCTGACTTGCTGACGACTGCGACAAACCGGAGGCGGCGGACGGGGGCGGCTTGAAGTCTCTCCGACTCGCCCGAGACGTTGCTGAAGATCTGGCGGCGGCTCGACCGAAGAAAAGTCGACTCACGCACTAATACTCGCATACTAATTACGTTAAATTACGACTCTAATGCAATTACGACTAATTAGTTTTAATTGATAAGTTTCCGCCGGTGCGGGAATAAATTTCGCTGATTGATCGGACTGACGTTTCTGCTCGATGTAAAACCGTAATTTGTCGAGGGAATTTACAAGTAGTGCGGCTTTGTGATACTAATTAATTCGGAAATTAATTAGTACATAAAAGTGATGTAGTGATGATGCCCTCTCAAGTTTTTATACTAATTGGACTGATTGAATTGAATTATTACGAGAAATTTAGTACAGACGTGTCGGGTCGATTTGGATGGTGTTTAAAATAAATTTGAATTAGACAGAAAGGCTAATTAGAAATCACTAATTAGTCCTTAATTAAAAATATCTCTATAAAACGACCATTTTTGGTCCTAGTACCAAATGATGAAAAGAGAAGAAAGATCAACTTTGAAAAAGTCTAGAGGAAGAATTAGAAAACCAAGAAAGAATAAAATATAAAATAAAAATAGAACGAAGAAAGGTGTGAAAGAAGAAAGGGGTTTTCTTTTCGCCTATCTTTCGCAAAATTTGCTCCATTACAGTACTGCTTTCTTTGAAGTACCACTTGGTCGTCTACAGTGTTGCACCTTCGAAAAGTCTTCGGTCGTACTTGTATGTGTGGTTGTACTTCAGATTCGGATTTCTCCATTACGGTACTACTTTCTTTGAAGTACCACTTGGTCGTCGACAAAAATCATCGATCGTGCCATGACGTTCGTACGGGCCGCGTCCTTGAACTCACCTAGCCACCACGTGACACCCGTCGAACAAAACAAATGACCGTCATCAGAAATCCATAACGTCCCCGATCCACGGAGGGAAATCACAGAGCCGACCGAGATGTTCGCAGCGGTGAGCCATGTACTCCTGCTGGGTTCCTCTGTCGACACTCCGTTCGGGCAGCTAAAGCGTCCCGATCACGTGATTTATGCCATCCCGGGATGGAGTACCGGGACGTCTCGCTGCCGACGCGTGTTTGTTTTGTTTCGGCGGAGACGTCGTGAGGAATCCGTTTTGCCATAATTCCTCCCAGATTGATGTGTACACGGCGAACATGTGTGCAGTCGTCCAGATGGATGGTGGGCACGGGATCACAGCCAGGACCGGGAGGAGTGGAGGCGGTCCGCCGCACACATGCGTACAGACAGCAGCCTTGATTTCGGCTAATTGCGTGTTAATTACGAAGACGGGATGTTTAAATGGACCATTCATTCTCGGAGGAGTGTTCTAGATTGAGATTTCGCAAACGGATGAGGCGAGACGAGCGCCGGAAAAACGCGGAAAAGGCGATGTCGGGGTGGTACTCGACGGTACCGCGACCTGAGCTACTCCCATCTTCGCTGCGATCGCGAAAATTCGACAGAATTTGCATCACACCGTTTGTGTTCTTTCGTTTGGGACCACAATCTCTCGGAAGACTTGCAATTGTGGTAGTACTCGCCAGTACTCAACTTCAACGAGATTTTGGTTTTGGACGCAACGTAGAAAATCCGCCAGATTCTAACAGAGAAGGTGTTTGATGTGCCTCAAACACATCTACTTCCATCGTCCTACGCGATTTTGGTACTCAAAAGTACCAATTTTGTATCGTTTGGAGCTGGAACAAAATTTTGAAGTTTTCGGCGTTAATGGGGAAAGTAAAAGACACTTGTAGCGATTTCTTGTTTGTACCTAGTTCCAAATCGGCGGTACTGCCGTTGAAACGGGGAGTTGTGGGTTTGGAGGAGTTGTAGATTGTTGGGTGTTTCCTCGTTAGTACCGCTTGGTCCGTACGAGAAATTCCCAAATCGTCGGTACTCTCCTGGAACCAAGCGATTTCGCGGTCGTTTAGTGGTACCGCGACGCTCTCCGTGCGGCACGCAGCCGCTCATTACGGATTTGTCATGTATCATTAAAATGCAAGATGGTTTTTCGGCGAAGGCGAGGATAAGGAGGGTCGGCAAAAACTCCACCGTCGAGGGTAATACATCATGGGCCCGTGGACAGTTGAGAAATGACGATCGAACCGCAAACCGTCCGACGGAGGCGCTAGCATGTGACGGTTGCCGGTCGGTTCGTGAAGTACCGGTCACAGTCTGACCCGGCGGTACGACCGTGAAGCGGTAGTCAAAATGTTTTGGTCGGGCATACGATGGGAGTTTATGGGGTTTCGAGTCGGCTTAATTAGTATGGTAATTAGAAAGGTGATTTTGCTTTTCTTTTCGATTACAGGTAGTTTTATGGCTGGCGGCGCTTTTTTGTGTCTCGGGACGAGGAGAGACCATTAATTTCGTTTTTTATGAAATATTTCCTTCGTTATTTATATGTTAAACGCGGACCCGACGATTTTTTCCCATCGCCGGACGAATCATTAATTTAATTACCACGACCGTACGGGTAGTACCGATCGGGGAAAAAATCAAAATCAGATCTCGACCGCAGCGCACCCAAAATCGGTGGTATACCGAGGTGGTACCGCGGCCGCCCCGACCCCAACGCCAAACAAATCCGAAGCTTCCGACGCGTTTAATAAGAATCACCGCACCGTAATTCACCCGTCCGGGTCGTGTCGCAGAGGACAGCGCGTTCGGCGTCCCTCGGGAACCTCTCGTGCGTGTGTGTCTGTGCAGCATCGGGGACACTCTCTTCTTGAATAGCTCCGCACTGGGGAATTCTCCGGCTTAGTATCCTCCAGAGACGGGACCCCTTGTGCGATCCCGATACCGTCCATTGTAAACCGAATTAATAGCTTTTTCACCCCTTCGGAAAAATCGTGACGTCATAATCGGAGGCGCACACACACACGCGCGACGAATCGGTGCGTACGCTCCTTTATACGTTTATTTAAACTGGGCCGAGGGGCGGCGGCGACGCTGATTTCGATGCCACGTTTATGCTAATTAAACGATAATATCGGGGGCGGGCGGCGTTCGAATTTCAACCCCTAAAGGCGGCGACACGCGCCGAATTCTGCTCGTCTCGGGACGGCGAGATCACGCGTCACGACGCCGACAAATCCGCGACTGATTGGGCGCCGGTCGAGGTAGTACCGCCAGGTACCGACAGCTGCGGTCACTCGAAAAGGCACAAAAAATCCGCTTTTGTCGCAGAATCCAATCGGGAGTGTTATTGCGACAGACTGCATAAAAAATGGCGCTTTTCGAGTACCATTCGACAAATTAGCGGCAAATGACGCGGTAATTAGTACCGACTTCAAAGAGCGATAATTAAAAGTATTGTACTGGATCAGAGGCCAACATCTTGAGATTTATTGCAGTCCGTAACGGCACACCGTGTTTTATAGATTGAGTTGGCATCGTACACCAGGTGTTCAATTAATTTGATTTGATTTAATTTAATTAAGTGTGTACTTGAAACAATTTAAATAAAATCAAAATCGTGATAACCTCTTGAGTGTTGTTGGCTAATAAGTGCGGCAGGTAGGATCTTGTGGGGTTCGAGTTTCGGTAGTACCGCGCCGTACCTGCGCCCATGTTTCGTCATCTATCACAAAAGTCCGCCGTTTTTTGGCGTGAAAAAATCCGAAGATAATATTTTGATGTGACGGTGCGATTTTGAAGGTACCACCTATCGCGATCCTCGCCCAAAAACTCGATAATCGTTAAACTCCGCACAAATCCGCTCGCGTTTCTGGTCGTGTTTTGCAAGTTCAACGAAGACGCTAATAAGAAATTTTCATTTCGTCGCTTGGCTGAAAGAAATCGGAAAAAATCGTTGATTACGTTTACACGAAACCGTCACGGTGCTTTAGTTACAGCCAATATAAATAAAAATTAATCCGAAACGATGTATGAACAGCGTTTCCTTCTTCTTTCATCTCTTGCGGGCGCAAATAATAAAATCGAACCGACAAATTGGTCGCTTTTTTGCGTCGGGTACCGTCGACGTCGACCCTGGGGGTCGAACGTGACAAAATTGGAAAAAAGAGTGACCGCAGAGCAGGTCTTCTGCGGTCGCCACCCCGTTTCAGACGCGACGCGCGAATTCGAGGTGGTACCGTTCGCCTGTCAAGCTGGTATCTCTCGATTGAGTCGAGATTTTCGAAAGGCGATTTCGGGTTCGGCTTTGGGTACCAGAGAGTCGTCTCGTGGTGCGATTTGGGAACGTCTTGGGGTGGGTCTCGGTGGTACTTGTGAATATATTTTGGGGTTCGGGGGGAGTGATCGGGTTGCGATTGGGCCGTCGAAAAAAATCGTTAGCGGCCACGGGTCCCGGAGAAAAAAGCAAATTCCCATACTCTCCAGTAGTCATAAACACGATTTACAACCGCACCGAACGCATTTCGTTTTACACATCACCTCGAGGTGAAACTAATATGAAAAGATGCAAAACAGTAGCGCAAGAAGAAGAGAAAAACCCGGTGGTTCTTGTGAACGTCGACATAAGGCCCCTCGTCCACTCTCCGCGATAAGATCGCGAACTGATGGCTACCTGCGAGGGGCGTGGCCGGGCGGTGGGCGGTGCGGCGGCGCGCGATTGGTCGCCGACGTGGAGGGGGGACGGATCGATGGATAGGAGGGATGCTGACAGTCGAGAATAGGACGTCAGTCGGTTGTTTCGTATCGGTGAGGTCGCATCGCATGTCCCTCGTCCTTCGGTTTTTAAGGGATTTCAACTTTTTTTTTGTTTTGCTTTCTCGGTACTCATCGTAGATAGTGCGACGCGTCTGGGGTACTAGTGGACTGGTACGGCTACGGATCGGTGTGTTTTTGCAGTGTGTGTTTGTGGGAATTCAACAAGTCAATCTGGCGGCCTACCTCGAAGGAGGGCCCGCTTGCACCTCTGTCGGCGCCCTTACGCTGAGGGCCGGCCTGGCCCATGTGCCCATCGGGCCCAATTCCACCTACATACAACACTCAGCCCACAATATAGGTCAGTGCGGAGGTCTTCGCTCCACCACTGGTGAAGAAGACATTCCTAGTACTGCTAGTTCCTAGTAGTAGCGCGATGCGGACCTCTCGTTCCGCACCGATCTCTTTTTCACATTTTTTCTCCTAATAGAATCATCTCCGTCTCGAACCGATCAATAACTGAAGCCATTTTTTCCGTCGTTCTTTTGTCTAATTGTCGCTTAAATATTTGTCACAGCCGACTTGACCGGAACAAGATTTTTTCGTCGTTTTTGCGGTGAACGCAGTACCATTGCGGCGATTTAACGCCGGTTTTTTTCCCGGTTGCAGTGTTGGAGCGAGCACTTTTTTCCCCCAAATTCGTCGTCCGACGGACTGTGCCGCGCTTTCTCGTGCGGAAAACGCAGTACCGACGTTTCGACAGACGGGCGACGGCGTCCTCAGAATCCCTCGACCGTCGCCTCCTTGATCGCTTGACTAATCCCAAAGTTAAAAGTGTGACGAATCGTAGGTCGTGAAAAATCCGATTCGGGTACTACCGCGATTTTTTCCGGACGCTTCGATCGGTGTCAATACCGCCGCGAGACCTCGTCTTTATCTTGGTCCACTCGATCGGTACCTTATCGCGGTACTCACATATAAAAAATTTACGGCCGTCGAAAGGCGGCCACGGAATTAATCGCCGCCGATAACACTTTTACTGTCGACTTTTTAATTTTCGAACCGTGTGCCTCGTGTGCACGATTTTCACCGTAAAAAGGGTACTTTTCTGTCGAATCAATCCTAACCCACACTCTTCCACATCTAACCTGAATACATAACTTATTAATTCTTTTGTAACATACACACAACGCACGTCTAATTTGAATAAAACATCACATGGCAAGCTGTTCGAGTCTCAACACGGCATTTCCATGTAAATTTATAGCTTTCATAACATCATTATAAAAATCGTTGAAGATGTTTGTTGCCATCACACGAAACGTCAACTATTTTTACGTCGTAAATGGCGCCCGTCGTGTCGCACCGGAAATTTTTACTGGAAAGTCGCGACGGCTCTGAGACGAGAAGCATCCGCCGATCGACGCCAAATTCGCGATTCGTTTCGGTAGTACCGTACGGTACCGCGCGCCGTAACTCGCGATCCGCCGGACAGATTCGATCCGTTCTTTCAGAATCAGGTTCGCAGCTTCGACCACTACAAAGGCGACATAACTTACCATCGCAGAGACGATTCTGAGCCGGGAAAATCGCGAAAAAGTGAAATTCCGAGTTGAAGCCCTTTCGGATGACAATTTACATCGTAATTATCGAGCACGGCAAGATCCGGTAACGTAGCGGTTAGTACCACAACATGTGTCTCTAGTTGTCGACAGTACAGTGTAAACAAAGATGTCCGACGGTTACCGCAACTATAGTTTTTGCGTCAAAATTTAAACAAGCCCGGTACTATCTGATTTGACGTATTCAGGTAAATACGTAGCTTACTTGCAATAATTTCTTAAGTTTATTCTAACGTACTCTTTACTATCAAGAAAGAAGTAAAAAATTTTTAATCAGTCTCAACAAAAATAATAAAATATGACTATTTTTGGAATTTGAACGTGTTTGAAAATTTTCAAATTTGAGAGAGCCACACACTCATCTCTGATTTATCGCCGGAATCGCAAAAAACAACTCCGGACACATGTTTTGCCCGGAATCGCTTCCGGTCGATCTGGTAATAACACTCAATTAACTACGAAAAAATACTCGACGCAAACACCACACGTACCCACTAATTCGTTTCGTGTCAATGTTTAAATTAATTACGGGTACGACTCGCACCTGTGCGTTTCTTCATTTTTCTCTTTCTTCTCTTCGTTCTTCTCTTCTCGTGAGGAAAAAATCACATTCCACCTATCCCCCGTTGCATTATTTCCGCTACACAGCTATAACGCTACACACACACACACATATTCATCATCAATCGTCGATTGTTTGACGTTCCGTGTCCCGGCCACCTTCGATCGGTATTTCCAGGTTGCGTTCGTTGCATCTAGAAAGCCACAACCGCGGCCACGCTTGATTTGTCGAGAAAATATCGCACGAAAGTTGCGGATCGCACACGGAGAAGGCGAAGAAGATGCGTATACAGAGTGGCCCAAAATGGGAAACGGTGGCGGTGGAGGGTTTTCGAAATGCGGTGTGGGGTGTGGTCGCGAGGTGAATGTCAGATGAGACGCACAGGTGTGGGGACAGACACATTTTTCGAAAATTTTACAGTTTGACACATGACTAATAACAATTTTTTATTGGCAAAATCTGAGTTGACACGTTAAAATCAATCAGAAAAGACCAAAGAAAGTAATAATAATAAGTATGTAATATAGTTTTGAGTGATGGAACAATAACAGTGAATTTAAAAAAAGAATTTTGACAATTTTGGTAATCGACAAATATCAAAAAACCCAGATTTTTGTATTACGTTGTCAAATTACAATTAATATCTTAATAATTCTGTATTTAGTGTCAAAAAAATTTTAGAATTTTTTGAAAAATGCTAAATTATATTCTTTTAGATCTAGTCGGCTAGTTAAGTTATTAACTTCTGAATAACAAATGAATTGGCATTTAGGGCACTTGTTGGATCACGCAAAACAATAGAATATTTGTTTGATTTTTGGAAAATTTGGTTTAAGGGGTTGACGCTTGACACGACAACAGTCCAGTAAATTAATTCATTTGAAATAACTGAAGCAATTATTTTTCATTTTACTAACAAGGCGGATTACCATAATTACTACCATTATCATCAGTAAAATATGTACCTGGGTAAAAATGAAGATGTATGTAAAAAAATGTTTGGTTTGTTTTTAATGACAGGTCGTATTAAAATACAGGTGTTTAGTTCTTGCATAATGATTATTCGCAATTAAAATCTTATTAGGAATTAATCAGACGGTGGTGGTTTTTTTTTTTGGAAATTGTCAGCCGCGTCGAGAATTTATTATTATTATTATTGACGGGTCGGTACCATGACCCACACGAGTTTTGTGTAGTTTATTACCTTGACACGACTTATATACGAGTCCACAAATTAGGGGTGGATGTAAAAAATTACTAAATTTATCGACTGTGACGTTTAATAATCGTGGTTCATATATTTCTTGATAACAGCACGAAAATTATGTGACTTACCCTTTTTTAATATTTATCTTCACCCGATTAAAATCTACGCTCCAACTAGTCGTTCGTATCTATGTTATTGTTATTATTTATTATTATTATTACTAGGTATTATAAGATAACATTATCACTATTTTGAACTAATTAGAAATGTGAGCTGTTTTTCAATACAAGTAAAGAACTAAATACATACGTAATTATGGAAAAAATTTGTTACAATTTGGCTTGTGTTGCATAAAATATATTCATTTGCAATAAATTGTTTATGATTTGAAAGGTGTCTAGTTTGAAATTGCTTCCTTTACCACAAATTTCCAGACATGCTGTCGTTATTTTGACAATTTAGAATTAGTTAAGTCCAGATAAATTCGATAGGACTTAGATCTGGAGTTCTCGACGATCTTTATGCTTCTATTTATGACTCTTTCTGATTATTTTACCTTTCAACCAAACCAAACATTTAAAGAGTGTTTATACCATTTGTCAAAATCACAAAACAAGAATTTTTCGCGAAAAAAAAAATCTTCGCTCGTTTTATAATTTTATAAAAAATTGTTACTTGATTAGCATAACAATCGAATAGCAAAAAAGAGCAGGCGATCTGGGCTTATTTGATTAAGTGTCCAAGCAATTTCTCGTAGACTTAGGTCTGGAAATCGTGCTGGGCATTTATTTCGTATTTGATTTATTACAACACGAAATTTGATTTCTACCACTCGGTACATAAATATTATGAAAATATTTTTCTACGTAGGAAACCTTCTTTAGTAGGTATTCGTAAATATTGAAACAAAAAATATGTTTTGATAAAAAAACAATTAGTCTTGGTATAGTTTGACGTAAGATAGTAGATTTGGGTTGATTAAGATCAGTAGATTTTTTTTTGTTCCTTCATTGCACTAAATCTAAGTTATTTCACTAAGGCTTATATCTGGATATCGTACTGGCGATTTCAAACTAATTTACCTATTGCAAGGTAAATTTTTCTTTGTAATTCTTTTACTTTCCTTCCATTTTACAAATCTTGCGAGAATATCTTCGTAAATAACACACCTTCGTACAGTTTGTTATCAAACAATAACTGTCAGTCCAATAACAAAAAGAAAAGAGGAAGATCCTCAGAGACACTAGATTTAAATTAAATATTTACTAGCAACAGACAAAAGATCAACATTCTTTGACCCGTCAATTTGATCAAATTCAAGTAATTTTGCTATGATTTAGATCTGGACATCTTGGTGGTCCTTCCGCATGTAATCTCTTCCAAAACTGTCATTTTGATTATCCTGCTTGTCCACAAGCGTTTCGCTACAATAAAAATACTTATCTTTTTAATTTTACACTTTCTTTTGCCAAAATAGTAAAACGAAGATTATTTTGCAATAAAAAACCTCCACGTTTGATTTACGTTTCGTACAACGTGTGACCACATTTAGCTTAAATATTTAACTGATAATAAACAAGTGAGCACCAGATTCTATAACACGTCGGCTGAATCAAATCCAAGTCATTTCGCTAGGGTTTAGGTCTGGAGTTCTTGCTGGCCGCTACTTATTCACAAAACAATCTGTTCTCGCTAATTATTTTAGTATCACTATTTAAAAAAAATCCAAAAATGTCCACATAACAAACATTTTATTTTCGTATGAATTCAATTCTATTTTGTTTTTAATATCACCATCAAAGTACAAAATCTACATATTTTGCAGTAAAAAATTTTCATTTTTGACTACCATGTCACGACAAAGTGCTTATAATTATCTAACTGTTGCCACTAAGCAATTTCACTAGGATTTAGATCTGGAGTTCCTTCTGCTCCTTCCGCGGATATTATAATTCGTACAAGACAAAACATTTTTTTGGTTGTTTCATCATGGTGCTATTGTCATTACTCTTGTCAGGCTTTCGCCAAAACGGTAGGTAAAAAATTATTTTCCGATCACTTAGTTCACGTTTCATAAAAGATTTCCACTTTCGAAACAACCAGATGACCACTCAGTTCTTTAACTCGTCCAATTTATTCCCTCCAAGTAATTTCGCCCAGGTTCAGGTCTGGATCTTGCTGGTCAAATCCACTTAACAATGTAACAACAGAACAAATTGCTCTTTCTCCTTATTCACGCTTATGCCATTCCATAATTCTAGCAAAAATATTTTGAACCACAGGACTTAATACGAGCTGGGTTTCTAACTCCTAGATTCAGTCAAATCTAAGTAATCTCAATGGGGTTTAAATTTGGAGATCTAGCTGGCGTTATGTTGCCTATTTTTTTACACAAACAGATTCTCTTTTTTGATTATTATTTCTATTTTCTAACTATGCAAAAATACTCTCCTTAAATAAAGTAGATAGGTATACATACATATTTCTATTTGTATAGATTTCAGTGTTGGTATTTTAGTATTTTTTATAGTATAGATTTAGATTTGTAGTTGCTTCTCTATAAGTAATTTCACTAGGATGCAGATCTGGCATTCTTTTTGGCCGTTGTCTTTACTTTTCAAGTATTTTCTCTCGATCTTGTCTGTTTCTCATTCTTTCTCATCTAGATCTAAAACGCGCACTTATTTCGATCCCAAATTCCGCCTTTCTCGAAAATCTTTTTTCAAAATTTGTCGTGCGCTTCGGTCCGACTCAGAAAGAAAATGGCTGATTTGGTTGAATTTCTGTTCCAGGTCGGTGCGAGCCAGCCGCCGGTATGTTGATAGCCTGCGCAGGCTGCGACAAGCCAATCCTGGACAAATTCCTGCTGAACGTCCTGGAAAGGACGTGGCACGCGGACTGCGTCCGCTGCTTCGACTGTCACGCCCCCCTGACGGACAAGTGCTTTTCCAGGGAATCAAAACTGTTCTGCCGGAGCGACTTCTTCAGGTAAACGGGACGAGACGTCGTGCGGGACGTGCGTTGTGTGTGTGTGTTTTGTGTTTGTCGTTGGGAGCGAGGTTGTTGACGTTTCTTCGATAAAACGCTCCGCTTTGAAAAATCGCCGAGATAACGTCCGTTGTTAATCAAGGCGGGTTGGTGTTTTGACGTGCGATTCGATCAACGGGTGCGTGTGCGTGGAAAAACAAGTGCGAAACGTATTTGACACTTCGCACGCTCTGACGCGGTTCCGTTTTGATTTGAATTAATCGACCGGACGCGGCGGACGGACGTGTTCCACGATTTTTTCTACTTATTTATTTTTGCGCTTTGCTTTCTGAAGTCGCTTCTGAGAGATTTGACAGTTTTTGGGTTGGTAGAAGTGTCAGCTGTTCGAAAGCGCACCTCGATTTGCAGAAAATATTGTCTTTTCGCTCTTTCGCCAACTTTCTCTGTTTACTGGTTTGCTTTTTACTTGTCAAGATTTCAACAGACGGATTCGGATAAAGAAATTTGACAATTTTCGACTGTCAATTCATATTCACAAAATTCAGTTCCTATTTATCCATCTTCTTCATTTTTTCTTCGTTCTTTGTGCAAATTATCAATCCTAGATTGTCTTATAAAATGAAGAAACGTACCTACCTATTTGACAATTTTTGAACGTAGATAATTGTCTTGAAAATTTTGACTACTTCGTGACAATTTCCAGCAATTCCTGCATCTCCGTTCGATCAGAACCAGGTGTTTTTGACAGTTTCGGTTTACCAACTAATAATCCCAAAAAGATTTGACAGTCATTTTGACACTTTTTGTCTCCACCCAGGTCGAGAACCTAGCCGGATCTAGGGGAACGACTGCCGGTGTCAAAAAAAAACGGTCTTGTTCTTCTTCTTCACAATTCTCTCCATTTAAGTGTCGTAATGGATGTGTGACGTCATTGCCCGGTCATAAATCCGTACGCACGTCGTCTACACGCATCTCCCGGTCCCATATAACCGAAAACTATAAAACCATCAATCTGTCAAAAGATCGGTGATTTAAAATCGCTTTAAGGCGCTCCCAGACCACGTTTTATAGACATATTTGGCCTTGTGATCGGCTCGGTCTCCGAGAACGATTTTTTACAGTGAGGACCGCGGGTTTGCGGTGGCGCAATTTGTACCCAAGGTCGTTGTGTGTATGGATATGTGACCGATTGATTTATACAGGGTGGACAACTGTCTCCTAGTAGTTAAGGCTCCTCAGGGAACGACCGCAGCCACCTTTGACTACACGAAATTGTCGAAAATACGCTCTGACTCCTCGATCGGGTGAGTCCAAGCGATTTCGATGGGACGCAGGTCTGGAGTTGTTGGCGGTCCTCGAATCTTTAATTTCTCGGAAAACAAAATTTTCTTTTTTATCGTTTTACTTCTCCATCTAACAAGAACTTTGTCAAGAATGTACAATTTTCTTCTGAGCATTTGTCCAAATTCGACAACAAATATTATGCAATAAAATAATAAAAGAATTATCCAATTTGTTTCGTTGGGATTTAGATCTGGAATTCTTGCTGGCTGATTTCTGATTTTTTGCGCGAAAAATATCTCTTTCTGATTATTCTACTATTCTATCGTTGTACCACTCCAGCAAAAACATTTTTAAAAATATTCAATTGTGTCTGTGGTTGACCAAAATGGTAACACAGGTATTATTTAATTATTTTGCAAACCGAAACCTTCACTTTTGTTTAAGTTTCATGAAAGGTGACTAGACTGCCTTAAATATTTCATTTATCACAAAGAAATGAACTGGTTATATTCTCATTCGTCAAATTATTTCAGTCTACACAATTTCTCTGGGATTCAGGTCTGGGGATCGTGTCGGTCGTTTTATATTTATTTTCTTAACTTTTTATCATTGTTTCGCTCTAACAAAATGTTTTCAGAAATAAATCGTCAACCGCCTCCTTAAAGTTTTTGTTGAATATTCGTCAAAATACTAAACAAATATAATTTTCTAATCCAGAAGTTCCACTTTTAATTTGGGTCAAACTACTAAATCCAAGTAATTTCGGTTGGACTAAGGTCTGGAATTCATGCCGGTCGATCAAATTTCTATTTTTTTCGACGTAAAGATTTCTTTCTGATTATTTTGTTTTCTGTCCTTGTACCAAATATCTTTTCAAGTAGATTCAACCTTCTTTTTAAATTCCTATTGAACCACCACGATCAATCAAAAACCTTCACCTGTGGTTTAATTTTCGCGATATCTAACTCGTCCAAGAAATTTCGATAGGATCTAGGTCGGGAGTTCTTGCTGGTCGTCCCACGTCTGATTTCTTAAAAGACAAATTTCTCTTTTGATTATTGTACTAACAACGCTTCTATCATCGCATCACTCTAATAAAAAATGTTTATCCTTTCACAATTATGTAGGTACATTGGTTAAAAATCTCAAGACAAAAATTATTTTGTAAACAAAAACAGTCACTCTTTTGTTTCACAAATAAAACGTCTAGATTAGCTTAATACTTAATTAACAACAAAGAAACCAACAGGTCATTCTCTCACTCGTCTGTTTAATCCTATCCAAGAAATTTCGATAGGATTTAGGTCTGGAGTTTTTGCTCGTCTAAGCAAGTTCACTGGGACGTAGATCTGGTGTTCTCGGTGGTCATTCCACAACTTTCTCCTCAAGAAATGATTTTTTTCCGATTATTTTGTTCTTTCGTTCTCGTACACTCCCACCAAAAGTGTTTTTCCACGTTTTCACGCTCTTCACTTCTATTCCATCTCCTACATTCTTCCACTTCAAGCATTCGCACACGACGAGAAACCTTCACATTTACATTAAATCTCAGTAAAGACGCTCAGATTTAAATTATACACTTGATTAACAGAGAATTATCAAATCCGATTGATTTCAGTAGGATTTGGATCTGGAATTCTCGGTGGTCGTTGCGCCCGTTTCTTCACACCAACATTTTTCCTTCCTTCTCATGTTCTCCTACCCGCACACCAAAAGGGTTTTCGTCCTTTTCACACTTCGATTCCATCTCCTACATTCTTCCACTTCAGCCATTTGCAAATGAAAAACCTTCACTTTTCCTTTAAATTTCCCTAAAGACGTTCAGATTTAAATTGTACGTTTGATTAACCCCAAATTGTCAAATCCAATCGATTTCAGTGGGATTTAGATCCGGCGTTGTAGATGGTCGTTCTGCACGTTTCCCCACAAGAAAAATTCTTTCAAATTGTTTCGTTCCAGCATCCTCGTACACCCACACCAAGAGTGTTTTCGGACGTTTTGGCCCTGTCCCCTTCGATTCCACCTCCATTTCCCCCCGACACTCCTCCACTCCAACCATTCGCACACGCTTTTTCCCACATCCATATTTTTTACGACGACGGTAACATTATCGTTGCACCAACCCCGTGTCCGCCGTCTCCCTCCGTGGTCGTAAAAGAGGAAAGAGAGAAAAAGGAGAAATCGCCACGTCCCGGCAACCCGATCCGCGCGTTTCTCGAGCCGAGCCATTATTATGTGCGGAATAATGGTCAATATTCAAATCGGATTCTTTAACAAACATGTTTTCGAGTTAACAAGGCCGAGCCGTAACGAGGCAATTTCGGCCTCGTGCACCGGCACCAGGAGAAACGCAGCCGTTCCCGTAATAAAACGTAATCGAGCACCGACACACCGGCCGCCGTGACCAATCGTTTATATTTCGTTGCTCGAAGATCACGCTGTGCCGATGGCTTTTTATGCCGTTTCAACCCCGACCGACCCGACGACTCAGCTCGCATATACAGGGAGTCGCGAAACACCCACATTTTTTTTCCGCACAAGTGGGAACGATCCACGCGCGAGCGCCGCAACCCCCGCGATCGCTCGGTCTGACTCGCCGACGGCAAATTTGAGTTTTCACAATCACAAAGTGCCCTTTGCGGAGGTACTACTGACAAGAGACCACCCAGAGGAGACGACAATGGCATTCTAAAGTGTCAGTTAACGTTACAGCTGTTGTGTCAACTCGGAAAGAATAACAGCGGCTCTTGGTGCCCGCTCGGCAGAGCTCCACTCTGCGATGTGAAAAGTGAGATTTTTTCGCCCGTCTGACCGTCCAGATTTTAATCCCGTCGAGTCTCGATTGTGGGAAACACAAAGTGACGGTTTGTTCAGCGAGTTGTGGTGGTCTTTTTGGTGTTATCTCGGTGTTGTCGAACAATGCGAGTCGACTCGAATGATTATTTTTTACATTTAGTGAAACTAGGAGCAATTATGTTGCTATCACGCCATAAAAAGTGGTGTTGTCGTGATAAAATCTACCGTTCTTGACTGCTGACACGCAGAACAAAATTTTTTAAACGTGTTGGGAGATTGGACTTTTTGTTGAAGAAGAAAGATAATACAAAACAATAAATAAGACACATTTGGGTCTTTCTCGACAAGTGTGAACATTTGAATTTGGAAATTGTTTGTGTCGTTTTTTTCAAACCCACAATAGTTATTTGTATATCCAGGCCGCAAAATCATTCTTTAACGTACCGAGAGAAAAATTGTCGCCGAGAGTGCTTGCGACAATCTCAAGGCTGTTAAAGAATTTCGCGGCCAACATTTCTTTAACGGCCGCGAATATGGATTTCGCGGACTGTTTTAGGTCCGCGAAGTGCTCGTTTTGCGTACGGTTGCACAAAAAACTTATTAAACGGTTGCTACTTAGACACATTTTTTAAATTCCATTCGATAACGGAAAATTTCGATCATTTCCGACGAAACTAAAAGTACCAAAGGAATAAGTGTAACGAACTTGGGTGATTTGAATCAAGACAAGCTCAGATGGAGTGCACTTAATATTCGCTTGATTAAAATGTTACTCTACAAGTTCTGGACGAGCTGAAAAACGGATTATTAACCTGACGATTAACTAATTAGCTTAATTAGTTACATATTACGGTAATCTTCCACTCAATTAGTTCCATTTTATTACGGTTTTATTTTAAGATCGCGATTTAATTTGCTTTTATTTTATTTTTTGTGACCAATTAAAAAATAATTTTTTTTTTCTACGAGAGTTTCTAACTGAAAAACTGGAGCCAGTTTTAGGTTGGTTTTAGGTAAACGTTTCACAATTTCATCTAAAAATTCATCCAAGAGTTTAATTTAGTAATTTCTAAATAGGTTTCGGTTATAACAAGCTAATCGCTTGTTTCAATTTAGCTAATTCAGTTGTCTCAGGTTTTTACAAATCTAGGCTTCCCTTGCAATAACAATTTTTAGGTTGCTTTTAGCCGACATCATCATAAAGCTTAAACCTTGACTGTTTCAGGTTTTATTATTTAGAATTCGCCATTTTCTTACTAACAAGATAATTTTTTCAATCTGACATTTACAATACTTCTAGGTTGTTATAGAGCACTTTTTGCGTAGATATTTTAGGTTGTTCTCAGGTTTTCACAACTCCTAATTTATTTTGCAAGCATTTTCAGACTCCAAGCTTCACTTGCCAAAGTTTCTACAAAGTTTCGCTGTCTTTCTCACACACCACATCTATTTTACGGCCTAGTTTTAGGTTGCTTTTGGGTTGTCATCATTTTTAAAACAACCAAATTTCAAATTTCAATTAATTATTATTTTATCCTGTGGTTTCCAAGTTGTTCTCAGGTTTTCAATCATAACCAGAGTATGTCTTTTAGGTTCCAGGTTGTTCTCAGGTTTCAAATCATCACCACATTATCTATTTTAAGTCGCATCTAAACTTGGCTGTTTGCTATTTGAGGTTTCAGTACACATCGTGTCAGGTTGTTCTCAGGAAAACCTGGCGTTGCAAATTATAGTTTTTTTAACCGTCTCGTCCCCAAAACGGCAACTTCTTCTGTGTTGTTTTAGGTTGTCAGTTGTCACGGTTGTACTGCAGACGTTCCAGGTTTGACATGCTGTATAATCTTGACGTTCACCTTTTGTTGTTGATGATTTAAAGCCGACCGAATCCCACGTTATAGGATCAGTTACCATCGCGATCCCCTCCCGTCGGCGTTTCGTACCCGACAGTCGACCCATCAGGCCTTCTCCCGCATCCGCTCAACTCCCATTGTCTCGGCGATTGTTTTGACTAAACATCTGAAAATATTTACGGTTCGGTCGTCGACACATATGGGATTTATTTTCCAAACAAAACCCATCGAAAGGTGTAGCGTTGCGAAATATACGAGCTCCAGCTCGTTAAAATCCGACTCTTGTTCTATTTGTCCGTCGGTATTGACCAGGGAGGTCCGTTCCAATTCTCCCAACACTCCATCTGCTCACTCCCGACCATTGGTCGACGAAAAAAAAAAGAACAAACTGATCGATAAATCACCGAAAAGAAAACCAACACGACCGACTCGATTGTTTGTGCTTTCGGAGATGATAAACGAGTCGAAAACGCAATAATAATAATAATGTTTATTAGTATGGTCGATAAGCGGTAATTGAATTAGCCTCCG
Organism: Tenebrio molitor; assembly: GCF_963966145.1. Lineage (NCBI taxonomy): Eukaryota > Metazoa > Arthropoda > Insecta > Coleoptera > Tenebrionidae > Tenebrio > Tenebrio molitor. The sequence goes on from NC_091049.1 coordinate 5,686,230, forward strand.
AACAAATATCTTTTAATTGAATTTATTAATTAATGTAATTCGAGACGCAATTACAATGTCTCGATTGTGTGTTTTTTTCCGTTGTCCGTCTCGTGAGAGGGCGCCGTTATCGCCTAACCTTCTTGACAGGAAGGGCGACAGCGGCGCCCTCTCGACGCCGCACGCGTCACCGTCCAGGTGCGGACGTGTTAATTTTTCGCGCACAACACGGCGGCTCATCGTAAAAGTATTTTACGATGCATTCTTTTTTCGGTGGATCTTCGGCGCGCACGACGGTGCGCATCATGCGTGCCCCCCGACGCCACCGCCGCTCTTATCTTTTAATTAGTTCGGACGTGGAAAAAACACGATTTCGAAAATTAATAAGTCACAATTTACGTGACGAGTTAGCATCTTTACGACGTCCGCCGCCGATAAGACGGGGTTAGGGCGGCGGTTCCCACCCTCGACTCTGATAAGTGCACTCTCATTTATTTATGGTAATCGGCATGAAACGTTTAGGGACGGCCGGGGGGCTCCCGGGGACGCTCGACTTCAAACCGCCCTACGGGACACTCAATGAATTATGCAGATGACGTAATTAAAGGGCGGTTTTTCGGGGGCGGCGGAACGGTTTCAAAATGACACGGGAGAGGTTCACTGGAACGAGATTCATTTACGATTCTGTTTGCGTAAGTTTTTTCAATAATAATAACAACACCTATTATTATTAGTACATATTACCATTATTATTATCATTTTTGTAGTTGCTATCACCTTATCTTATATGACACTCTAAATGTGCAAAATATTTTACATTAGAAGAGTTAAAGTGTCACTTGAAATATCACCACACACGCACTTACACAAAAATATAAGTTAATGTCAATTCTGGAGAAACTCTGAGTGTTCAAAATTTCTAAACATTAGGTACTGTTGGGTAAATTAATTAGGTATAATTATTTTTTTTAATCGAATCGAAAGGAAAGATCAGAATTGTTTAAAGATCACCGGGTATATGTATCTTGATGATGCTAAAAAAGATTTAACTGTCTTAAAAATAATTGAACATAATTTATTTTGTTTTCTCGAGGGACGAAGGTCCTTAGAATTAAAACTTTCACCATAAACATCTTTATGTACCCAACAATTTATTTTACTGTACACGGTGTCCTCTATAAAGTTGTAAATTTCGAAAAATATTTTTTCAAAACGATTTGTAAAATATCTGCGAATTAATACAAATTCGCCACCGTATACCTACCTACCTACCTACCTACCTACCTACCTACCTACCTACGGAGTGTGCTATATATTTTTATCAACTGCCAACTTTGACTGTCAACTTTTTCAAAAATAAGTATTTCGTATACATACGAGTATCATCTATTTAATATAGATAGTGTTTTCGAAAATGTCAAATTTTATATACCGGGCGATTCTCAACGTACTTGCAGTTTTGTCTCTTCTGGCTGAAAATATCCTTAACTGATTTTTAATGAAACATTCTATTATGCATTCATAGATTTCTTAAAACCTTGTCACAAAATATAAATGTTTCGTTATCCAATAAAATTTACAATTTAATTTAAAATGTACAGAACGTCCGATTTAATTTAGCATTTTGAAAAGTCTGCGTAATTTAAGTTAGGTATATTGAAGTCTGTTTTACCTAAGATGGAAAAATTAATCTTATCCAATAGATTTTTTTTAACATTTGATGAAGATTTTAATCCATGTGCTGAAAGTTTCAAAAAGTGCATTATTGTACAAAACATCAACACGTTATTTACGCACTTGTGATAGCTAGATATGCTTAAATTTTTTCAAGGTTTGAATGGTTTGAGAGTCACCAGGTATACTACTATATACTATACAGGTATACCTATCTAATAATAATTTTAATACGTCAGAACAGTTGAGAACACTTTCTCTCCTCTTTGTGAATTTTATATTAAATTTTTTTAACTGCTCAAATATACAGAGTGGTCGATATAATTTCATATGTTGAACACATATTACCACATAACTCGCGTTATATTGAAACCCGTTCTAATACAAATAAATAATTTCCTGTCAAGTTTTTTTCTTTAGATATTACATATTTTTGAAAATATTTGAACATTTTTAGAAATTAATCTTATACTGCATGTTTAAAAAAGTGCATTGTAAGAAACATCAATACGTTATTTACGCACTGTTAAATTGCTAAGTTGCTTAAATTAAAATATAATTTTGATCCCATTAGCTTCAGATTTGAGTTCACGATTTTCAAAATTGGCAAAAATACGGGAAAATTATAAACCGATTGATTCTCAACTTATAGTCATTCTTTTGTTCCCACTGTATCACAGCCAAATATGTAATACCTTTCGGGTCTTTTGACTTTTTAATGAAACATCCTGTAAATATTTATAATGTATATATTCATGGTTTTCTTAAAAACTGTCCTAAAATAGTTATTTGTAGTATATCAAGGCCGCGAAATCATTCTTTAACGTTCCGACAGAACAATTGTCACCGAGGCCGCTTGCGGCCGAGGCATAACAATCTCGAGGAAGTTAAAGGATTTCGCGGCCAAGATGTACACAACACATTTTGTGCAACCGAAAATTTGTAATTATTATGTCGCTATGGAAATGACATTAATAAAACAATTCATTTTGTAAATAATCGTAAAAATGTTGGAAGAGAATTGTAGCGAAAGTGATGTTTCAGTTTCGTGTACTCCTCCAGAATTAAAAAGTATTATACATTCTGCGGATTTTAATTTGATACCCGAAGAATCTAAACGCCGCGCCAGTCTTACATGGAAGCTCTGATTAGTGACGTTTACTTTAATGACCGTCGTCAAAAGCAACGGCCGCGAAATTGGATTTCGCGGCCTGTTTTAGGTTCGTGAAGTGGTCGTTTCGCGTACGGTTGCACAAAACAGATATTTCATCATCCAGAAATAATAATAATTTATTATTCATGTTATTATTAGATATTTCGTATTAGGTATTGTGAAAATCGTTAATTTTATGATTATCTCAGATGTCACCGGATGTGTAGATGATGAAATATTTTGTTTTAGGTTTTTTTTTGGCAAATGTTGTTATCTGCACAAGTCAAATAAACAAGAGAACATAAAATAATCAATCTTGGGCTAATTCAATTCGTTTTTAATTAATTTTGTCGTTATCGTCTCTGTTATCGAATGAATTTGTTTGTTGCAGGAGGTACGGTACAAAGTGCGGTGGTTGTGGCCAGGGCATATCGCCTAGTGACTTAGTGAGAAAAGCAAGAGACAAAGTGTTCCATCTCAACTGTTTCACCTGTCTCGTGTGCAGGAAACAACTTTCAACCGGTGAAGAACTTTACGTTTTGGACGATAACAAGTTTATATGCAAAAACGATTACCTGAACGGAAACAAGACGGCCGCCATCACCGGACACCACCAGGGTAAGTCCGCCGCCCCCCGGTATCCCGGAGAAAGAAATCCGCGCGCACGACGAAAAACGGAGAGGTCCCGGAAGGGAATCCCGCGGCCCGCCTCCCGACCCCTCCGCCCTTCCATCAATCGAAGGGGTAATCCCCCAATGACGGCGTGACGTCTCGCGCATCAACCGTCGAACGTCGGTCGAGGGGTGAGGCCGTCCCGGCGCTGATTGGCCGCCGCGGTTGCATGGGCGGGGCCGGGCCTCCCCGGCCGTCCTCCCCTCGTTTCGCGTTTCAATTTCGATGTACAAACAAAAGCGGAGCGCTTAAGAAAACAGATGAGTGTCGTACGGTGGAGAGGGCATCGCGACGGCGGTCCCTTAATTGGTTTCTCGGTGCGGAGACGGTGACAGAGCGGTCATTTTTCACCGGAGATCCCAACGCTTCATAAATATTTAATGAGATGATTTTAGAAGAGCGGCGATCCACTAACATGCTAATTTTATAGTTGTTCTAACGTACGCTGGATGTCTATAATTAGATGCGGTGCCTTCGCAGCGACCGCACCGCGTTAGGATTTGACGAATCGCGCCCTCGTTCGAGGAGGTGGACACCCATGTCAACAAAAACTAGAGGTCGCTGTCGTCGCGACGCTAACGAACAGACGTATACGGAGTGATCGCGGAAAAACAAAGAGGTGACGTCAGTCAAGTCTACTAGATTTGGACACGTTTCTCAATTCATAACGGATATACACGGTGTCCGGTAAAAAATCGATATCGTTGTAAGGAAATCGTCCCCAGAACAATAATAATAATAATAACTGAAAAGAAAACTTGATTTTTTTTTTATTTCCGAGAATTTTAACATTTGTGAACTCAAAACTAGGCATGATGGATGAAGATTAAAGTTAAGTTTTTTTTGAAAAGTTTAATAATTATACCTATTTATCTGTCAATAAATAAAGCATATCGGTTTTTCTGCAATGTAGAACGCTCGATACAAAAACGATTCTCAAAATGTTTCGTCAAATGCTTTGAAGAATAATGCGGAATGTGGCACCTACCTAACAGAATTGATTTTAATACTACCCAATATGATCTAATTTTCAAAATTTTAAATTAGGTACATCGAACACTGTATTTTTGGACAGCAAAATTGTTTTCAACGAATTTTTGATTAAAAAAGGAGAGAAGATGTTTTTAACTCTTTTTAACCCAGCAAAACGTTCCTTTCTTTGTTGTCTAGTACACCCGGTGATTCTCAAACCATTAGCATCTAGATAATTAGGTATTATTATTATTTTAGTGCCGTAGTAGGTATATTTTTTTAACTAATATCGGACTACCTATCTACTTTAACGCGGCCTTTAGAACTGTTTGGACAAAGAAAACTTTTTTTTTACCTACTTTTTTTCTCATAAATCGATAAATACCTGTATTAATGCATATATAGGGTGTTTGGTTCAAATTTCAAAAATTTAGGACAATTTTAGCTAGACCGGAAAGTTATTTTTCTTTTGTGTTCTATCGGGAACAAGACAGGAACGCTGCAACTTGAGAATCACCTGGTACATTATTTTTCTATTGGATTTTTGAAAATTTTGACAAAGGTGAGCTCAGATCTAAATTTGATGGATTGAAATTATCTAGATCTATCATTTTTTAAAAAAAGTTAAACATATTTACAAGTCCGTAAATAACGTGTTTTTTAGAACGCACTTTTTTAAACGCTCGGTAATAAGAAAAAATTCTAAAAAAGTTCATCATATACATATTTTCAAAAATATATGAAGAAAACCCTTGATATAATTTTTTTTTTGTACTTGAAGTGTCTTCAATGGATATATGTAACTTGAATGATGTAGTAATTTTCAATGTATTAAATTATATGAAACGCTCTGTATAGGTATTTGAGCAGCAAAAAATTTTTTGAATGGAAATTTGGATCGATAAAGATGAGAGAAAGTGTTTTCAATTGTTTTAACCTAGTAAAACCATTATTCCATTGTTTTCTAGTATACCTACATGGCGATTCTCATTCCCATTCTCATCCAGATTTGTGTTGTACATAGTGTCCCAGTAAAAAAAAAAATAAAACTTGCTTAACCTACATATTCCAGGGAAACGGTAATGCTACAGTTTTGATAATTTTTGAGAAATCCGTAAATATGTAAAATATACAGGATGACTCATTAAAAAAGCAAAAGTTAAAAACATTATTTAATAGTTTTATGGTTTTTATATCCTTGAAAAAGTTGGCAATTATTGAGTAGATTCAACAGAATTATAAATTATAAGATTGTGAATTTTTAATAAGTTTCATACCATTTTGAAAAATACTTTGCGAAATGCAAACAAAAGAAATCATAATCAACTTTTTAGTATCGTTCAATATGCGTGACGATCTTCAAACAATTAAAAGTTTTTTGTTTTTATTAATTAAAAAAAGTGTTATTAACAGAACTTATATTAATAATAATAATCAGTTGATAAGCACTGCACTATTACTTGATAGTATTATCCGTAATAGTGTATGTACTCCGGCAAAATTGCCGTGCCGCCGGGTGGAGGTGGGATACGAATCAGTAAAAAAATTAAATTACTGTTTAAAAAATTTAATTTTTTAATCAGTAATCACGCTTTGAATCACGTTGGTGTTCTTCACGAAACTCCGAGTTTCTCAAGAATTGACATTAACTTAAAAGATGCACTTTTAGATCTTCAAAAAACTTGAAATTAGATTTTAAGCCTTTTTATGCACAATTATGCAATGCAAAATTTTGTTACATGTATAGAGTGTCTTGGACTCAAAAATACTGTGTCTGTAGTAATATACAGTGTGAAGATAAAGTTGGGAACAAAATTCATAATAGCGTTATGTGATGTTTTTAAGAAAATCCCTCGGCAGGTCCATTTTATTTCGAAAAATGCCAGCCTGTAACATCCAATTTGTTTTGCGCAATGACGTCATCACCTCTTTTTTTTAATGACATCCCCACTTTTTTCTTTTCTATTGATAGACCTTCTTGCTACCTACACGATAAATGAAAAAAATTGCTAACTTGCATAACAATTTTTTTGAGAAAATGACAAATTTTACTTCAAAAATTTAATTTAATTTTTTTTTGTAGGTATGGGTTTATTTAAAATAGAAGGTTTATTTTAATAGACAATTTAGAAGATTTAGGGCAGAGAATTCGAGCTGAAATAAATAGAACAAATCAACCCTAAACCCTGACATTATTGAGGGCAGTGTACAAAATGTCGGTGAATGGCAAATGATTGGCGGGGAACAATTTCAACATTTGCGTTAAATTTTATTGTTAATCTTAGATGTTGGTTTGTTTTTATTTGAGACCAAAAATTTTAACTAAATTTTTTAAGTAAAATTTGTCATTTTCTAAAAAAAATGTTATGTAAGGTATCATTTTTTTTAATTTTTCATTCCGGTAGCAGGGTCTGTTAAAAAGCGAAGAAAAAAAGTGGGTCTTGTTATTTAAAAAAAATGGTGATGACATCATTGCACAAACAATTGCATGTCACAGGATGGCATTTTTCGAAATAAAATCGATCACTCCGAGCGATTTTCTTAAAAACATTACATAACGCTATCATTAATTTTGTTCCAAACTTTATGTTCACACTCTATAGGTGTTCATTAAAATTTTCCGTTAAAATTGGTGTTGAAGAGTCGATTGTGAATGAACCACTCCTCAGTCTGTCATCAACTTAATGACAATCAACTTTTCAACGCCAACTTTATCGGGAAATTTTAATGAACACCAGATAGATTGATATATACAGTGATATGAATGATATCAGATAGTAAAATATAAAATATGAAAATTCGGTAGCAAGTTCCGTTGTGATAATCAATTTTTCACCTAAACCCAAAGTTAACGTCATTTCTGACGAAAAAATAAGCAGCAAGCCAGTTTCCAAACAATCACAATCACAAAAATGTCTTGTTTTTTAATAACAATTTATGAAAACATCCCTGTGTATGTACAGTACGACCCAATATTTTTTCAAGTTACAATTTGTAGACTTGCAAATGTTTTCGCCTTTCAACTTTGACGTAGGTACGACATTTGACGTCCATCCATCGTTGGTAGTGCATGAAGCGCCACCCACGCCTCGTCTTCGCTTGATTTTTTGGTACCACCGTGTACCGTCAGTCGTCATCCTCGTAATTAGTGAAACGTTGGTAACAGTGTCCGCCTCCACCACCGTGTATATGTGCGTCGGGCGCCTATGGCGACACGTTCACCATCACGAACCCGCCATCAGATCAGACAGACAGCATTCAAAAAGACCTTGATGGAGCGTGGTACGTAAAACCACGGAACATGGGCATTTCACGCTACGGGTCCGTAGACACAGCCAGCCAAGTGTGACGTGTTTCGTGTTAAAAATAAAAATATCACACGGACGAAGGTTCAGCAGGCAAAAAAAATTATCGAGAAAAAATACCGACGAGGTATACCCGGTCGATCTCCCACACCGGGAGCGGAGGACCTGACGAGCAAGACCTACAACGAAGAAAGAAAAAGGAATGGAGCGTTTTCGTCAGTTCAAAAATTTTGCAAAATTTTCGAAATGTCGAGATGAAGCGGAAATTAACACTTTGAAACGGTTGGTGTTTAAATTTGAAGGAAAACATTTGAGAGTTGTTATTTTTGGCAAGAAAATATCGAGACAACGCCGTTGTTCAAAAATTTTGGAAAAAAATGTAAAAAATTGGTTCGACTCACTTGTTTTATAAGTACATATTTCAAGAGTGCTGTGTTGGTTCCAAAGGAGAGAGATTTCACATTCAAAATTTTAATCGGGTCGATTTGCAAAAAAAAATGTCTTGGTTCACTGTGTATATGCGTGTCGTGCGTCGTGCATCGGAGATTTTAGATTTTCCGTCGGAAAACAGCCTCTGGCGCGCCTTTTGGGCGTTCCGCCATCGCCGAGGCTCGTGTGTGGGAAACCGCCGCCGCCGCCGCCGCCCCCGAGCAACATCAAATCAAAGATCAATACGTTATTTCCAGGGTCGTGCCCTCGGCTCTCCGCCCGTACACCGGCACAAGTTAAAACGGATCGCGCGCCACGGGGAGGCTGAGAAAACAACCCCCTTTGTGTCGAGTTGTTACCCCGTGCATTGCACAAATATTATTTTAAAGGGGATTCTTCGCCGGCGACGATGGTGGCATCGGAGCCGAAAGGGCCGGCGGCATTGTGCGATACTCGCTGAGCAAACATCCGAGGGTCCTTCCCGTAATTCGTGTTTTTTTTTGCCGGATCAGATTTGCGGTCGGCGGTTTCGTCGCGAGAACACCCGGTATGTCGGCGGCGGGATCGGGGACGAGGATTCGACGGTGAGTGACGGACTGGGAAAAAATCGCGATACTTTAATGCTTCGTGAGGGGGTGTGAAATTGGACGACCTTGTCGGTTTGTTGGCGTGGCGAAAAAAGAAGGAGTAATCAGCCGAGAAAGTAGAAGAAGGACGCAAAAAACACCGAAAGCCTTGCGAGAGGCGGAGGCGAAAAGGCGGCGGAGACGGACGAAAAGGGAGCGCAGTTGTACAGCGTGATTCGACAAAAATTTAAAAAGAAAAGAAACAGAGACGTTTATCAGACGGCGGATGTTTTTACAAACGAGTGCGACGAATGAAATGTCCAAGTTCAAAGTTCGTATAATGTTTTGTATTTTTGAAAATGATCAAAAATATTTTTTAATTTGAGAGGTGAATTTTTGGAAAAAAAGAAATTGAAAATTTTGAGAAACGAAGTTGATGTCACTTTTGGTAGAACAGCGAAAGAGATGTAGATATGTAGATGATGACGGAAAATACCGGGTGACTTTTAATGATTGAAATAATTTTTGTTCGGTTGGCAACATTACGATTTTATGCTGGTGCACTTGACTGTCAAATTCAAATATGACAGTTCAAATTAATCAAATTGTCATTATTTATTTCTAGAATCTTAACTTAGAAAGCGAATCGACAGAGAATTCTGTGACAAATAACTAGGCCAATTATTCGGGAGTGCCAACCAACTAAATTTGTCTGAGTCATTAAAAGTCACCCAGTAGAAATTATTTTTTTCCGATCACTAGTTATGCAAAATAGCAATTGGAAGTAGGTATTTGAGACACTCGGTACATATCCGGTGATTCTCAACAAATTATTTGCGCCTTTCTTTGTTCCTTGCTTATCGCGGCAAAAACTGAAATCTTGTCGAGTCAACTTAAATACTAGTCGATGCAATACGACTGTGACATTTTTTTATAAGTTTGCTTTCGCCGGAACTGACCCCAACTTTCGATTTTGAAGTGCGCCTTCAGTGCGCCGAATATTGCGAAACAAGTGTTGGAGAATGCGTTAGGAATTTGTTTTGCTTTAGAGTTTTAGAATCAAGTGAGAAACGCGCGAAACATTTATTTTTCATTTGTTTTACGTGTATTGACTACACAGAAAATTCCAGAGGAGAGAGGAATTGATAGGTACTTTAGTTAATATGTATACAGTGTGGTGATAAAGTAAGGAACAAAATTCATAATTGCGTTATCTAATAATATCACAAATTTTACTTCAAAAATTTTATTTAATTTTTAACGTAAAAATTTTAATTGACCTCAAACAAAAACAAACCAATATCTAAGGTTAACAATAAAATTGGCCCCCGCCAAATATTTGGCACTCATCGACACTTTGTACAGTGCGCTCAATAATGTCAGGGCTGATTTGTTCGATTTCAGCGCGAAGTCTCTAAAATTTGTCATTTTCTCAAAAAAAGTGTTATGTTAGGTAACAATTTTTTTAGTAGAAAGGTCTATCAACAAGAGAAGAAAAATGTTGGGGTTGTCATTGAAAAAATCCAATGATGCCGTCATTGTGCAAAAATACATGACGTCATAAGTAAAATTTTTATGTATGGTGTGACAAAATAAGAAAATATCGTGAAATAAACTTCTTTGTTGTGCTAGAAATGAGTTGAATAAAATTTGAAATGTATAGTACTCCTAATCAGACCATTGAATTGTCAATATATTTGTCATAATTAAACGATAGAGATTTGTAAATTTTGAATTTATGTGATTGTCATTTTTATCCCAGTTTTATTTGTCCATCGACTGTACATACATTTGAATAACAAAAAAAAATTAAATGGAATTTTGAATTTATCAAGCGAAGAAAAAGTGTTTTCAATTGTTTTTAATCCAGTAAAGCAATCATTTCATGGTTGTCTAATACCGTGCCTTCAAATAAACTTGGAATTAGAGTAGGCTGTGTTATTATGAAATTGGCAACACGCAATTTTTAAAGACAGCGCACCAGTGACATTTGACAGCACAGTACACGTGTTTATGCTGATCGTGACATAAAACTATTGACAACTGTCAGTGTTAAACAGTCTACCAACCATTAATAGACAAAATATATAAATTACAACCTACTCTAATTCCGAATTTATTTGAAACGCGGTAGAACTTGTTGTTCTAAAACTATTCGCATGAACCAATATTGAAATACTCCAGCGACCTTCGTAACTTTATAGACAACGAAAATCATTTATTTAATGACAATTACTTTAAAAATCAATAATTATATGAATAAAATAAGTACATATACAGGGTATTTCACGAGTGATAAGTAGTCCGGCGGAATTAAAAATGCAACCCACAATACATCTCCAAAGTTAACGTGGATTTTTTAAATATCGTAGTGTATGAATCCATGATGGCTTTGCTTCGAATAATTTTATTTGTCACAACTGACGTTTACGAAAAAGTTAAAATGCAACGATTAAAATGTATTCGAACAAGAGACATACATGATCCTGATTTATGGCGAAGGTAACAAAAATGCTTCTGCCGTTGCGCGTTTATGCAGACAATAAAGACCTAGCGTCAAAATTTACGAAACTGCACAGCTATGTTTTATATTTTTTAAATGAAAAAACAAAAATCCACATTAACTTCGGAGATGTATTGTGGGTTGCATTTAATTCCGTTGGGCTCATTATCACTCATGAAATACCCTATAGGAATAGGACGTTTCATTAAAAAGTGTCCAATAAATTACATCGGAAAGTTGTTTTTCTATTGCGATATTCAAAATTATTGTGGATAAGTATGGCTACTCTGTACGAAAATATATGTGGCAACTGTATGGGTAGGATAGAGTTGACATTTATTTAACAGTTCATAGTCGCGCAATTTTGAAAATTGTTAAATCAATGTGCAATGGTATCAAAAATATCAAATGGACGCTTATGAAATGTCATAGAAATGTCAACTCTACCCCATCCACACAGTTGTCACATACATTTTCGTACATAGTTGCCATACTTATCCACAATCATTTTGAATCACCCAATATTTAAAGTAGAAAGGATGATCGATACTGTGACAATCACTCAGTATATAAAATTTGTCATTTTCGCAAAATATTTTGCGATCTAAAGTAGTGAAATGTGGTAATGGTTTACAGTTTTTATATTTTTGAAAATGTTGACAGTTGAGTAGAATTATTAGGAACACTTTGTATATTTGAGTAGTCACAAAAAATAGAAAGTATTTCTCGAAGATAATAGAAAAACATAGTGGGAAAGTAAAGAAAATACCTAGCGATTCTGAAAAGATGAAAAAATGTTAATGCATCTAATTTTAAACATTACTAACTCATTCTGTATATGCAGAGTATTGCTGAACTGCCTCCTCAGAGAAAAAAGGGAGTATTTGGATAAATGTGATAATCTGATTTTAAATAAAAAGAGTCTTATCTCAAGGGATAATCGATAAAAGACATCCTAAACTTGACCAATCAGAGTTGAGCACCATCAAGGTAGGATGATCGCAATTTTGCGTTGCCGTTTCAAGTAAACTTTTCGCTGATTGTTGCGATATCAATAATTATTTTTGCTGTCCAGCAACCTGTCCGATTTTGAGCTTCTGGAATTGGTGAAATTGAAAACTTTATAACTCGGTTATGTGAGCTCCAGGAAAATTTATTTTCGTCATCTTCGAATGTCTTTTGCTGTCGGCACATGCCTGTTTTCTATGGGGAGGCAGTTCTGGGACTTGAAAATTTAAAATAATTGAAGATCTATTTTGCTCAAAAAGAATTAATTTTCTAAAATACTTTTCTAAATACAATTAAAACATTTTTGAAGTGTAACTGGTGATTCTGAAACTGAGACCTGCACCATGAAATCTAAAGAATTTGAACTACACTGTCATCTTCAAAACGATTTACTTTCATAGCTCACTCTGTAGGTACGATTCAAATATTAAACGAAACGTCGATCCTAATAAATTCCCAAAATAAAATAGAAAAAAGATAACAATTATTTTGCACTATTGTTGAGACACTCGAACCTTTCCGGCCGCCATCTTACATACCCTCTGACTCTCACGCCATTACTTTTCTCTTTTTCTTCCATTTCGTCTATGCGAAAACATAAAAATTCACTCAACCGGCAGCACCCCCAGCGATCTTTGAAGCTTTTCGACACTCCGCGTTCCTTCTGAATCGACATCAACTGAAAACGTCCACATTGGGGCCTGGAACGTGAAATATAATATTTTTTTGTTCGACACTGTCAGAATTTGAGAATTTTCTCCTGTGTTGATAAATGTCACAACTTGTCAAAACGAAACGTCAGGCTAATTTTAAAGATTTTTAGCGATTTGAGGCCTTTAAGGGGCTCGTCGAACAAAAAAACGTTGTATTCAACTCGTTCTTGTGTAAATTGGGCTTTTTTTAGCACTCGTGGACGCTCTTTTCAATCGCGTTTTAAACTGGCCTACTTATGCCAAAAAAAGCCCAATTTACACACGAATTCGTTAAATAAACTACTATGTATTTTAGGATTTGCGTCTTTAATAGGTCTATTATTGTATTCAATTTGGAGTCGTTTATGGCTATCTATTAAAGCACTCGTGGTTTAATAGATCTCTAAGAAAATTTTTATCAATATTTCAGTGTATTATTGTCATTTACAGCAAAAAACTTCCAATAATGTTCAAACTCTACTTTTTAAAATCTGTTGCAGATGTAGTTGCATCCGTTACCTTGAATTACCAATTAATACAAAATTCCCTAGAATTTGAAAATTAATTTTTTTATTTAAAAATTAAAACAAGGGTGCAAATTCTAAAAAATAACATAAAAAACTCGTTTTATAAGGGCATTGGTGCACTCGTCCCATAGAAAACTCCCCTACGGCTCGTTTTCTACACTTGGGACTCGTGCGCCAAATCAACCCTTATAAAACTAGTTCTTTAATATACTATTATCTACTCTGCGTTACAATTGTATCAAAAACAGTCATATTGTTAAACTGTTTTTGGTAACTTTTAGCTTTCGTTGTCAGCCGTCAAGGTAACGAATGAAGATACGAAGTAAATTTAGTAGATAAATATGACCTTCTATTTTTGTGAAAAATGTCTGTTACCAACCCACGTGAGAGTCCCTGGTCTAAAATGAAAGCTTGAGCAGATGAAATTTCAGGAATTAGTAAAGCAAAGTAGATAAAATAGTATATTACACTCGTTTAATAAAACGTATTATCACACTCGCTACGCTCGTCGAGCTTTAGACACACTCATGTGATAATAAAGCGTCTTATTAAACTCGTGTAATAATACTACTACTACTATTTTATCACAACAACAGAAAAACTTACGGTGGTTTGAGGATCTCTCGGTGTAAAAAAATAGTTGCCGACTGATAAGCGAGTAAAAAAGAATGAAACAGACAAAATAATGTAACGATTAACGATACATATCTAATTCAAAGTTCCGATGCATGTACTGGGCGACAATAAAAATCGTCTTACTGTTTTTTAATTATTAATTAAAATATGTATATTCGTAATTTAGAATCCGGTTTGTTGGAAATTGACCGTCATTTTTTCGTCAAAATTTCGCCGGACCTAACCACAACTTCAGATTCCAATTTGTTTTGGTTTGTGTATGTTTTTTCTTAACTTTTTCTAGCTTCTCAACCTTTCTACTTTTTCTTTCTCTGTTCTAGTCTTCACATTTTGATTTTTCTTCTTCTTTAATATTCTAGCTCGTATTATATTCATTTTTCAACGATTTATTTTTTTCTTAAAGCTAATTAATCTGGTCATCACACTTAATTTCAACTATATTTTTTTCTTTTTTTTTATTCTTATGCTCCAGCATTTTCCCACTAATACCATTATGCTTAACTTTACTTCTTGTCATTGATAAATTATGTATTTAATATTATTCCTTCTTATTTTCTTTGTTCACATTCTTCCTTTTGTAAATACTCTCATAACTGAAGGATATTATTTCCTGGTTCAATAAATATTTTTCATTCGTGCTTACACTTTGAGCTTTTCCTGATGATTTAATTTTATAACATTTAACATGTTCAACTGTAACATCATTAACGTAGACGTGGTCGATAAACACTTCCTCACAGTCGCACCCTCGAACACCGCAGGTGTTCAATTTTCACGGCCTGCTAGAAAAAATGACTTGGGTCTAATTTCGGAAAAATCTGTGTTGTGTACAGTCGCGTTAACAATCAGCCGGACTCGCCTCCCCCGCGGATTCCCACGCCGTCCGCGACCGCACTAACTCACGCTCATCCCGGCAATATCTCACGTTAAATTGGTTCCACCACTTGCCAGTAACATATTAATAACGCAAAGTGTTAATAAATATTCACATATCATTATTTATGTTTCGCATTATGCTAGTTTGGGTGCGTGGGCGGCGTATGGGTACCTGTTTTCGTGTCGGTCCGGCGGCGCGAGTACCGTTTCTCGCGCACACATGTTGCCTTTCTTTATCTTTTGACGGTCCCGGCCGGCGGTGTTAAAGGCCGGTTCAGACAGCACGTCTGACACCGCTCTGACACCGAAACGATAAGGGTTAAAGGTCTTACCACGGGGTACAAACACGACCGCAGACTTACCTGACGCCCGGACGTCGCCCTTTATCACGTTCTGTGTCTTTGTTGTTTGTTTGACCAGCGCATGTCACATGTACAGGGTGTTTTTGTTTTTGTCAGGTGGGTCCAGTTCCGAATTAGCGATATGTAAAGAACTCGCACCCGTCGCTAGCGTTTCGCCGACGTTCAATTTCAAGTCAAGTAAGTCCAATTTTATTTTTCAGCGCACCTTTTTCGATTTTACAAAATTTCTCCCTAATTTTTCGACTTTCGCCGCGTCGGGGGAGTGTTTTTGGTCTGGTTTTGTTGGGCGTGTGACGTCACCGTCGACTTTGTTGACCGGTTCGTGGGTGTACTAGGTGTGAAATTTAATCAAATATTTTCAAAAATAATAAAGAAAAACCTTTAAAGAACTTTTCTGCTTTTTTACTAAAACTTTTTGCATTAAAAAAGACGAGAAAATATTTTCAACTGTTTTTAACGTAGCAAAGCGTTTCTTTGTTGTCTAGTACACCCGGTGATTCTCAAACTATTAGCATCTATAGTAAAAACGTTTTAGATGTGGATTGTCAAACTCAAGGTCACTTAAAATTTATGATTGAACTGTACTTTAGTGAGAAATCTGTCACAAATTCCAAATACCTTATAAGCGCGCCTAGTTACTTTTCCTGGTGGTGCCAACTTAACGACCATAGATAATTATTGTCGTGTCACAGTATTTTTTTTTAAACTAATATAGGAGTACCCATCTACTCTAACGGGACCTTGAGAACTATCTGGACAATGAAAACATTTTTCTTTATTTATTTTTATTAATGAATATACAGAATGTTTCGTTAAAAACTCAAAAAATTATGACAATTTTAGCCAGAAAGTTATTTTTCTGTTGTGTTTTATCAGGAACAAGACAAGAACGCTGCAACTTGAGAATCACCTGGTACATTATTTTTCTATTGGAATTTTGAAAATTTTGACAAAGGTGAGCTCAGATCTAAATTTGTTGGATTAAAATTATATTTTTTGAAAAAAATTTAACTGATTTAAATAACGTGTTGATGTTTTTTAAAATGCACTTTTTTTAAATGCTCGATATAAGAAGAAATTCTAAAAAACTTTATCAAATATTTTCAAAAATATATGAAGTGAAACCTTGAAAGAAATTTCTTTTTTTGTACTGAAGTGTCTTCAATAGGTATAACTTGAATGATGTGGTAATTTTCAATGTATTAAATTATATCGGACGCTCTGTATATTTGAGAAGCAAAAATTTTTTTAAAAGAATATTTGGATCGATAAAGAGGAGAGAAAGGGTTTTCAACTGTTTTAACCTAGTAAAACCATTATTCCATTGTTTTATAGTATACCTAATTACCTAGCGATTGTCATTTCTATTTTCATCCCGATTTGTGTTGTACATAGTGTCCCAATAAAAAATATTGAATTTGCTTAACCTACATATCGGAATATTTTGGTGACCTTTAGACCTTCCAGGGAAACGGAAATGATCAGTTTTGAGAAAACCATAAATATGTAAAATATACAGGATAATTCATTAAAAAATCAAAAATTAAAAACAGCCTTAGTCAAACCAAAAAAATATATATATGTAATTATCATTATTCAATAGTTTTATGGTTTTAACTGAATTATAAGTTTTAAGATAGTGATTTTTTTTATAAGTTTCATTCCGTTTTGAAAAATACTTTGCGAAATACAAATTTACATAGAACACTCTATATCTGAGTAAATACGTAAGAAAATGTTAATGGTGAAATTTTAATTCTGCCAAGCAATCTTCTAAGGTAGAGCAAAAAAAAACAAAAGAAATCATAATCAACTTTTTAGTATCGATCAATATGCGTGACCATCTTGAAACAATTATAATTTTTTTTGTTTTTATTAATTACAAAAGTGTTATTAACAGAACTTATATTAATAATAATCAGTAATCACGAATTGAATCACTTTGGTGTTCTTCACAATTTCACGGCGCTCTGAGTTTCTCCAGAATTGACATTAACTTAAAATATGCACTTTTGGATTTTCAAAAAACTTTTAAATCTGATCAACCCTTTTCACGCAAAATATTTTGTCATCTAAAGTGTCTTGGACTCAAAAATAGTATGTCCGTAGTGACATGAATGATATCAGATAGTAAAGTGCTTTTGGTGTGTTTTTTTTGTGCGTGTGACGTCACCATCGACTTTGTCGACCGGTTCGTGGGTGTACTAGGTGTGAACGATCGTCTTTCTTGTCTTCCTGCCGGTGAGCGGCCTCCGACGGTCCACGCCGTGGGTGGGGGAGAGGACGAAGGGGTGATTAATGCCTTGTTTCCCAGCAGGTTCGGTACTAATTGGGGCCTGTTCCACGGTGGACCCCATGCGGTCACCAGGTACGGCAATAATTGGCCGAGCGAGTGTGTGTGTATGTGTGTGTGTTGTGTTTCGGTCGTCGTCTGGAGGCTCTGGGAAACGGTCGGAGGAATGCGACTTCGTGGCCGACAGAGAAAGAGGAAGTGCGACGGAGACGGCGTTCGCGGTTCGAATTCGCGAACGTTTTCCGGTCTAGATTTTGAGAGGCACCGAAAGTTTTTGAGAGGCACCGGGGTTTTTGAAAGGCGCCCTCTCAAATTCGGGTTGGCGGTCTTTGAGGGGGACCGGGAGCTGACCGGATCCTCAACGAACGCTTCTTGAAAGAGCAATTTCACAACAACGATCTTCATTGGTTCGATTCTTTTTTGGATGTGTTGTGTTTAAAATAGAATTGACGGGTTGTTGCACAACAGTTGCAGTAAGAAATAAAAACAAATTCATAAACAAACGTAATCTCATGAGAAGATATTTAAATCATTCTTCTGTTGTTAACTTCTTAATTTGAAAGTCGTTTCATTTTTTATGAGGCGAAGGCGACGCGACAAAAATGTGTGACACTAAGATTGAAGCCTTACAAAATTCTGAAATTTTAAATGTTTTGAAAGGAAACTCGTTTAGAGGTTTAAGTTGCGGTTTACTTTTTGATTTGAGAAACGATAATTTTTTTTCTGAATGTGTTTAATCGTAAGAGACATGTGCTGTTTTTTTAAAAGGCTATAAAGATTATATCTTTCATTTTAATTTGTCTTTAAATAGACACACTACAAGCAATTTACTGTATTTTAAAGGACAAGGGGCATTAATGAATTAAATTTGTTGACGTGAAGGATAAGAATCTCTTAAAAATCCAAAGTTGAAACTTGTTCTCATATTAATTGTTTAATATGAAAGACCCGACGCCAAAATCGCCAAAGAAATATATTTCATTCCTTTTTATAGAGACACATTTTTTGATAGACTTTTTGGGAGGCATCTCATTTTAAAAGTGACTCTAGATGGAGATGAATCATTAATTTTGCCTATTTCATGTATTTTTTAAGAATATAACTGATGCTTTGATATATCAAAATATTTGATTATAATTTGTATGCTCCGTGAAATTAAATAACAAATAATTAATCGTTTCATTTCATAATTTTAGATAATTAAAACTTCACAGTCAAATATAAAAATTGTCTTTTATACTTCCATCTGAAAGACATAGGCTCAACAGAACGTGAAAAACAAATTCTCCTTGATTTGAGAGGCACTAAATAGTCTCTAAAACTTTCTTGAGAGATTTGCAATTTTTTTAAGAGACTATAGCGACACTAATTTGGGAGACACTAGTGTTTAATTACGTCATTACGTTAGTAAATTAACAAGTAAAATTAGAAAATCGAATCGAAATTAATTTGAAAAGAACCAAAATAGATGATTATAAATCACACATTTCCATCTCCAGGTGTTTAGATATAAATACTCAAAAATGAGAGTTGAAACGTTCTAAAGTTGAGAGGAACTCTAAAGTGTCATTTAAGAGCAATAATAATTGTGCCATGTCAGTCACCATTTGGAAGACTCCGACAATTAATAACACCAAAGAGAAAGAGTACTGCCTAATTTGGGAGACACTAAATTGTTTAATGTCTTGTAAGGATTTTTTATGAGATTTAGTTTTTAAAAAGGCTGTAATTTGACACTAACAAAAAAATCTCGTGGGTACCGTGGTGCCCGTGTGGCGTAGCGTTAACTAACATTTTTCGGTTGTTGATGATGTGGAAACTTTTTACCTTTCTTAATTTTTCCAATTGATTATGTAAGAGGAAAACGGTATTCACGAGAAATGTAGAGCTTGCGCTTTACAATAAATGTCCGAAGTTTATAGCTTTCGAAATGGAACAATTTTTCGAAGACTACTTCCTGCCAATTCATCAAGATATTTTTCAACATGCCATTTCTCTGATTCCAATAAAACTAAATCAAATATTTTTCGATATTGATGAAGGGAACTTCAAGAATAAAATTTTAACCATGGACACTTTATACATGCGATGCTTAGTTTCTGTGAACTGTGAAGGTTACAAATGAATGGTTAATTAATGTCAAAAATATATTTTGATTTAAAAGGCATCAAAATGAGGCTTTAAAAGTCTGTAAGGTCCTAATGAAGAGAAAATTAACTCTTTGATTCTGCGGTTTTGGATTATCGAGACAAACATGTTTCACGTTGTTATTTATTGACCCATTTGAAAGACACTGAGGAGAAAAGAAATTTGAGAGGTACTAAACCTTTTCTAAAGACTTTTGTGAAAGGTTTGGTTGTCGAAAAGGCTACAAAATTATTATCATTATAATCAAAACAAAAAATAAATTTTTAAAGTCTTTAAATTATTAAAGACAACACACATTTCACTCTTCAAGAGCTTAAATACTGAAAACTGAAAGTTAAGATCGTTTAAGCTGTTATTTTGAGAACATGCTATAGATGATTAAAACAAAAACAGTTCGGTCGCTGGTAAGTTGCCTCCAGATTTGAGAGGCATATCAATTGGAAAGAAACTTGGACTTAATCAACGTCCCTGTTCCATTCCCTCGCTTAAATAAAAACATTATCTCCTATCGCCTTGCAATAAATTTAAATATGTTTCTAAAGGTCCTAATGTACTATTTGGAAGAGAAAGTTAACTCTTTGATTCCGCGGTTTTGCATTATTGTGACACGTTATTATTTATTGACGCATTTGAAAGACACTGATGAAAAAAGAGATTTGAGAGACACTAAACCCTTTATAAAGACTTCTTGTGGAAGATTTAGATGTCGAAAATGCTACAATGCGACAAATTATTATCATTATTACCTAAAATTAAAAAAATATCTTTGTAGTCTTTTAAATTCTTAAAGACCACACATATTATTCACTAGTCAAGAATTTAAGCTGTTATTTTAAGACAATGATTCTTTTACTTGATGTTTTAGACAGCATGAAAAAAATTGTATAGTGTAATTTGAGAGGCACTAAACGCTCGGCGGGGCTTATTAAAAGTTTCTTGTTTTCACTCGGCACGAATTCCTTTCGTCGCGACATAATTATGTACATTGAAGAGGCATCAATGAGGCTTTTAAGTTGCAGCCCCTTAAACATCCAGATAAACAGAAAGTTTCACTTTCCAAGGGCCTGGAAGCACAAAAGTGAAAGTTTCCTAATTTTAACTTCTCGCTTTGGTCCAATTGAGACGCCACCGCCTCAGTCAATCCTCAAAACAGTCACTTCCCCCGACTCACTCAATTAATTTAATCGACAAAACATTTCCTCCGCCATCGATTACGCCCGACCCCCGTTCCCCCCACGTGCGGTCGCAGCCACTTAACGTTGATTATTGATCAAAGACCCGACCACCCGCCCCTTCACACATATAACTTACACCCTTCCGACCGTTCGGCCCTAGAACAACACTCGACTCGAGTGTTTCAGGAAGGAATTAGCCGAACATGTGTAAGTTTTCGTGTAAACAAGATCGCTCGAGTGGCGGGGGAGGCGAGCTCCCTGCACCCCATCCGCACTCTAATTGTCAACCTGACAGCGATACTCTCTCTTCCGCAGATTCGCTCATGGGGTCGGCCTCGGAAGACGAAGAGGACGACGACAACAGCACCGCCTCCTCGGTCCTCAAACACCACACGCTTCACGGTTCACTGCCGCCAGCACCCGGCGAGACCAACAACAACTCGCTGCCCCACTCGGACATCAGCAGCTCGATAGGGCAGGTGAGACGAGACGCCACTGGCAACGGTACCACCTCCAAATGGGCCTAATTGAACCCGCGGCAAATCTGTCCACTTAAATTTTGTCACAATAATAATCTGTGGATTGGAGTTTGCAGAAGGACAACCGCGCATTTTCATAATTTTGATTTTTTTTGAAAATTTTGATGTCATTTTTGATTTGATTTTTTTGTGCGCAGGACTCAAAAACGGGCCAGGACGACTCGGAGGACCAGAACTCGCTGGACGGTGACGCGGAGATGCGCGACTCGCAGACGGAGAACAAAAGCCCGGACGACAGCGGCGCCGGTTCGAAGCGGCGCGGCCCCAGGACGACGATCAAGGCCAAGCAGCTGGAGATCCTGAAGACGGCGTTCTCGCAGACGCCGAAGCCGACGCGGCACATCCGAGAGCAGCTGGCGAAGGAGACGGGCCTGCCCATGAGGGTGATCCAGGTAAATGTCAAGCGGACGGACCGCACGCACTCCTTCGCGGCGTTCCGCACAATTTCCGCGGACGTTCGCTCCGACGCGCTCGAGATCACCTCCAAATCAGCTCGGTGGCGACGTCGCCGACGCGGCTATTTCGGAACGAAGCGGACTGGGTGGCTTCTCGGCGGCGGTGGGAAAAGAAAGTGAAAGTGCGGGTTGAAGTGCGGGCTTTCTTTCCCAACGAATTACGGTGAAATTGGGCCACGGAAAAAATCGACGAAAAAGTCGCCACCTCGGACAATCGCTGTTGTTTCGGTCTTTTTCGTTTTGCGGCGAGACGCTTAAAATCGAACGACCAATAGACGGAACCTTTCTGCGACTTAAGTCGCACCGGCTCAACTTTTTACTACTCATTAATTTCGTCAAGAATTCGTTTTTATTACACTTCAACGTCTTCATCAACTGCTACTCCCAGTATCAATAAAACAGACAAAATCGTCATTTTTACTTCTTCTAATAATAAAAAACAGTACTGATAAATACATCCGGCCTGGATGCCGTGCCCTTCGTTGTGATTTCGTATTTGGACGATTATTTTCAATTTTTCGGGGGTGAAAATATTTCGAACTCCTTTTTAAAGGACTCCGATCCCGTTAAGTATTTCGCGTGACGGTGTAAAGTCCGAAATAAAACATTAACGAAGCCTTTAAAAACACGAATAAAAAAGTTGGATTGTTGAATTACGAATGAAAACATAAAGTTAAGGGAACAAATTACTTTTTCAAAATAAAAAATAACATGTTCATTCGATGCCAATAAGAATCGATAAAAGTTGAAGTTTAAGTGTCTTGCGTTATTATTTTGCAAAGTGCTCGAGTCGTAAATAGTTGCTATTTGAGTATTCAAATTAGGTTTTAATTGTCTGGGTATTGTTTGTGAAAATAATTTTGTTTTGGTGTGTTAACAAGAGCATAGAAATTGCTTATCGTAGGTTTCGTTAAAAATGTTGATTTAAAAAATTACGGAAATTAAGGAGAGAGAGAGAGAGACGTAAGTTTTTGGGAAATCAGAAATCAAAAATATGTAGTTACCAATTTTTTTTAAATAAAAAAACTTTCAAATTAAAAACGAAATATAAAACTGAGTCTAAAAAATGTCAAATTTCTTTTACAAATTTTGAAAATTTGCAGATAAAATTTGAAAATGTAACACCCTGTAAATTAGAAAAACGAAGCTTTAATAAACGGATGCATTTTGGATAATTATTAGAAGTAACATCGTAGTGTGCATTGGAAAAATTAGAAAATTAGAACTAAAAAAAAGGATGAAAACAAGAACGCTTTTAGAAAATAGAGACTTCCATTTTTAAATCAGAAAAAATGTTCTAAAAATTAACTGAAAGTTTAAAAATGTTAAATTTTTGATTTATACATTTTGAAAATACATATTGCGTAACAAGTTTCGTTAAAAAATAATAATAAAGAAGTGTTTTAGAAAAACTTTTTATCCTAATTAGAAAACTTCCAAATATTTATGTATTAAGAACAAGAAGTTAAACAAAAATCTTAAAAAACCGAAATTTTCTTTTCTCAAATTTTGAAAATTTTGAAAAATATCAGTTTCTGGTTAACTCTGAAAATTGGACACCCTGTACATAAGAAAGAAAAAGTTTTAGAAAATGTAAAATGCATAATGAGAAGTAATATCGTAATAGGCTGTGGAAATTTCCACCAGTGTACCGATAGTGTTTAGAATAATTCGCTTGATAAATTGGTTGCCTAAACACAAGGGGTTTCAAAATATTGTCATATTGTCTAAATACATAAAATAACGTCGCGCATGAGTGTTAAAAAAACTCTTCCGCCAACTAACTCCGAAATTTACCATTTGACAAAATGGAAGACAAGAATATATTATAATGTAAATTATTCAGTTCTATTGATTTACATCCAATTAATACGTTACAGGGTGACTTTGAAAGTTGTGCAGTGGTAGAACTCCACAACAGCTAACGATTGAGTCAATAGTGCCTTACAAATGTTAATATTTTTCGAGAAAAAGGTGCTAATAGTTTTTCAAAACAAGTTTGGGAGCCGTTGAATTTTATGAAAAAATGAGTTAAAAAAATCATAGTAGACTTTTTTGTTGTCATTTAATTCAAAATTAATAACCTCAAACTTAACCTCAATTTAAATCACAAATGGCTCACCAACTTGGAGAAAACCGATACGGTGAGAGGTTTCCTCAAAGAATACTTCCCCATGCACGAACCTTTGTAAACGTTGTGCAGCATCTTCGGATTTCGGGCGTTTCGAAATGAATAAGCACTATCTTGGCCCGCTTGGTCGCCAATGAGAAGATCGCATTTTTAGTTGCAGAAGAAGAAATTCTTCACGAACAAATACTCGGCGTCTTGCAAATGACCTGGGAGTTTCTCAGTGTGTAATTTAGCTGAGAGTTCAAAACGCCGAGCAGGAAATTCGTCAAAATATTCTGAATCGAGTTTGGCTTTCTTGGGCACGTCGTGCTGAAGATTGCAATGCAAACGATGGCAAGCATTTTGAGCAACTTCTTTGATGTTTCATTTTATATTTTTACTCACAATCACAGTCTTTTTACTTTGTTGTTTAAGTAAGCCTTTGTTGTTTTCTGAATAAGTTGCCGGCACTATTTTCATCACATTACAAATTTCATCAAAAACTCATGATGAAACTCAAAAAACTTTAACGATAAAAACCAAACATAACCTCGAATGACAGAAAAACTTGACATTTTAGGTTGGTCCGCCAAATTTGAAATTTTTCAGCGGTTCCCAAACAAACTGATTCCTTTGATCCTCTTGTAAATCATTAAACATTTTTATAAGGCTCAGGTTAAAATATCTCCACAACTTTCAAAGTCAGACTGCATAAAGAAGTGTTTTAAAAATTTGATTTAACTTTTTATCAAAATTAGAAAAAATTCCGAATATGTATTAAAAACCAAGAAGTGAAACTGAAATCTTAAAAAACCGAAAATTTCTTTTCACAAATTTTGAAAATCTTGGAAAATATCAGTTTCTGGTTAACTTTGAAAATTTGACATCCTGTAGATAAGAAAGAGAAAGTTTTAGAAAAATAATGTAAAATGCATTATGAGAAGCAGGTAGGCTGTGGAAATTTCCAACAGTGTACCGATACTGTTTAGAATAATTCGCTTGATAAATTGGTTGCCTAAACACAGGGGGCTTCAAAATATTGTCATTTAAAATCTAAATAAAATAACGTCGCGCACGGGTGTTAAAAAAACTCTTCTGCTAATTAACTCCGGAATTTACCCTTTGACAAAATGATAGACAAGAAAACATTATTATGTAAATTATTCAACAGTAATATCCCAAGTGCATGAAAATAACCGATTAAATTTTGACGTTTTGTCAAAAGGTTTTGCTTAAAAAATTTTTAAGCAAAACGTTGCGACACAAAACGTCAAAATTTAATCAGTTTATTTTCATGCACGCGGGGTATTCGGAATGATTATTTCCTAAATTATTATGAACAAATAGATTTTATAAAGAAGCGATTAAATTTTGACACATAGATATTTATCAGATTAAATTTTGACGTTTCAAATTTAACCGATATAGAAGCCAGAAAAACGGAACTACGGCTTTTTATACGTTTGAAGGAAATAATCAATAGTAATATCCCAAGTGCATCAAAATAACCCACTAAATTTTGACGTTTTGTCAAAATATTTTGCTTAGAAATAAATTTTCCGAGTGCGTAGCACGAGGGATTTTGGGTGGAAAATTTACGAGCAATTGAGTAGATATGTAAATTAAAAAATTTATCCGATCGAAAAAAACAAGGTCGAGTTGTATTTGTTGAGATTATTTCCAGAACAAAAAAAAAACAACAAACAACGACAATATCTTATTATTTATCGACGAAGAAGTCATTTTCAGTTGTATAAATTAAATGAACTGTCAAATGTGACAAAAGGAAAGAAAAATTTTAATCACTGACAAGAGGAAGCGAATTTTTATCCGAGATAAACAAAAATGATTGGTCCAAAAGTCAAATTCTCATTGGACCATTGTCTGTGTTGCTAGTGATGGAAATAATCCGTTCTATTGATTTAGATCCAATTAATATGTATTTGAATAATTTTCAGCAACAAATTAAAATTGTTTTTTTACGCTTTTTATTCGGGGGTAATTTAAAAGTCCCTAATATCGTAACGTGCCACTTTATAGTTGTGCTGTATCCAGACTACTGTGGGTATATTTACGAGTAGATGTAAAGAAAATGTGACAAGTGCGAGCTGTCAAACGTCAAATTTACAAATTCAGAAGAGGCGGCAAATCTGTACGCATACCAATAAATCAACTACGACCTTAAAAACTTTCGTGATGAGCCTGTATTATAAATAATGAGCAAACATTCTTTTTGATTCAACTTCGGTGAAGTATTGAAGCGTTGAAAAAATTTCGCTTGGTGCCCGGAGACATAATTTTTTAAAATCTTGACGAGTCAGTTCCTGTTAGCTTATATGCAAATCCGGTGCGAAACGTCATCGATAAATCGCAAAATTTCCTCCCCCTCTCCCCCAACCTCTAGGATCGGTCCGTCCCCGAAAAAATCTCCACCCGAGACGACGTCCGCATCCGATAAATCATGTTGTTTATGAACACGAGTCCATCGATAAATTGCAATAATTGACAGGACGTGCATAATTTTTGAGACAAATTGTGTTCGCGACGACGATTATTATTATTTATTTATTTTTTGCCCCGGCCCGGCCGAGCCGAACCCGTCGCATAAATCATCCCGGCCCGGTCCTGTGTCCCACCCCTCGAAAATAAAACATTCCGCACAAAATTAAAACGAATAACTTCTCCGCCTCGGAATTCGGGAAATCCTAATTGCGACGCCGGGAAAAAATCCGGGGACGGTTTAAATAGCGCCGCTTCTGATCTCCCGAAGAAAAACGAGTGATTGATGCGGCGTGTGGCGGTCGGCGTGCGGTCCAAGACGAACCGTGCGGTCTTTCCGCACCGCCGGAAAGTGGAAACGCGGAAAGGTGAAAAATTGGACGATTTAGATTGAACGCCGATGGGGCCGAGGTATTTTAATTTGGCGTTGGGCGAGAGCGGCAATTACCATATCATTTCGACTTCCAGTTTGGACCAAGAAATATTTTCTTCTTCCCGTTGCCGATCGCTTCTCGGTCGCTGGCGTCAAATTTTATTTGGAAAATTGCGATCGGATTGTTTTTGAAGATGTGACGCGGCATTCAGGCCGGGTGTATCATGACAAGTAGGGTGGTTGAACGAGTAAATCGAGATGCGGGTGTGCTGCTCCGGTTTCATGAGTCGCGTCGTCGATTATTATTCACGCCACAAGTATCTACTGAAAGATACAGAAAATATAATTTTTAAATATTAAAAAAAAAAATAATCAAAACAAAACTTTGACCTTTTTGTGTTTGATGTTTTCATTTTTGCCTCTTATTTTTATGCAAAATTGATTCCACGCACAGATCTAAAAAGCAAAACAAAAAAATAAAACTGTCTCGAATAACGTGTTTTTCTAATTATGCAAATTAACTGACTACTTTTTTAATTCACTCTCCTGTAACGTCAATAAAATTATGAATATTTCATCCGGCAGTTGACAAAACGTTGTATTAATTTCCTCAAAAAGAAATGTCAAAAACGCGACCACTAACCGTGCACTCGAAAACATTAAAGTTAACATTATTACCGGCGAAACCACGTAATTGTCCATACTGATTGATTCCGAAATCATTGTGTCACACCTTTTTGCCTTACATTTATCACAGTGTAACAATCAACTTGCGTGTATCTTTTACCACACGTTTAAGAACTCAATTAGCCGTGAAAAACAAAATTTAAATCGTAGATTGATGCATACGGATTTAATTGTCGGATTAACGCGAGGCAGATCTGGATTCCTTACGGTCACGTAACCGTAAAATCAAATAATCTGAACACGCAGTAAAGATTTTCCTTTAATTAACCTAAAAATCTTAGGCATTATCGGCACACCTACCTGATTTATTTTTATATTTTGACAAATTTACTTGTATCGATCAATCTACGAAGTGACTCTTACTTCTCACACCTCACTTATTTAGAAATGGGTGAAACCAAAAACGTAACGTAAACGTAAATGACATTTTTGTCGAAATGCAAATGCAAAATTAATTCGTTCCCAAACACTTTTTTCTTTCTCAATTTCAAACCATCATTTTTATATTGATGTCAAAAATTAACTCCCTTTTTTTTTTCATCTCCTGATTATTATTATTTTTATTTCTTCCCATGATTATTATTGTCGTAGTCATCATTAATCTTTTTTTGTCACTCATGTAATACCTACAAAAAAAAAATGTTTCTTAATTTTTAATCATTATACTATCCCTCCACCACCCGGCGGCACAGCAATTTTGCCGGAGTACATACACTATTACGGATATTACTATCAAGTAATAGTGCAGTGCTAATCAACATAATTATCGTCGTTATCATCATTGCTAATATATTTTTTTAATGTTGTCATTTGTATCCTACACTTACGAAAACGTAAAAACATCTTTTATCAAATTGCAAAAGCGTCAACAATTCGATACACATATTTTGCGAGACACCCTGTATATTTTATCGGAACATTTTTGGATACCCAAGTTTATTTTTGATTTTTTTTTTTCATTAAAGATGTGTTCAAGTGCCTTAAATTGAGACGTTCTAAAGATCTTTAAAATTGCAATACATATTCGAAAATCAACTGTCAACATTTTGAATTAAAGTATAATGCAAAAGAAATGGTGAAAAGTTTTTTTTAGAACCTTCAACAATTTTTATGTTTCCGGTTTTTCTTTTGTTAAATTCTTGATAAAACACTAGAAAAGAACAACCGCGAGAATGTAAAGTCGGTTTAAAATTTTTGCGGATTCAAAAAACAATTTTCAAAATTTTTCGAAAGTTTCTTTTTTGATTTTTTCATCCAAGAGGTAGGAGTAATTATATCCAAGTGTTTATGGTGAGATATTCTAAGGATTATTAAAACAGCAACACTCGGAAATCAACTGTCAAAATTTTGAAAAAAATCTGCAATGCAGAGGCAACAGTGAAAACAATTTCTTTAAGGATTTTTTTTGGAACCTTGGACATCTTTTATTTTCCGTTTTTGGTCATTGAAAACATTTGAATTTCGAATTTCTGCAGTGCTGAACTGTCAAAATAAAAAAACAAAAATCCTGCGCAAGCGTGGTCATGAAAACAGTTTCGTTTGCAGATTTTTTATTGGAATGTTGATAAAACATCATAACTGGACAGAAGCGGCGAAAATGACAAATTGATTTAAAATTCTTGCAGATTCAAATAAAATGTGAAAGATTTTTTGGAAATTCATTTTGGATTTGTTTTTCCTTTAATATATGTAAAAATACATTAAGATGGTACATTTTAAAAGTCATTAAAACTGTCACACTCGGAACTCAACTGCTAAGAATTTGAAAAATCTACAGTACAAACGGAATTTTGGAAAACATTTTGAAATTTAATGTAAAACACTAGAAATGAACAAAAATCGCGAGAATGTCAAGTGGATTTGAAATTATTGCCATGAACAAAACTGTCACCATTGCTCGCGCTGTCAAAATTTCGAAAACACTTTTGTTACAAATTTTCAAATATTGAAACGTCCAAGAAAAGGTTTTTTTTTTGTATAAGCGGTCTGACAAAATTTTGATTATTTTTTTTTAAATGTTGATAAATAATCATAGACATCGGGTGTTCATTTAAATTTATTCTCAAAGTAGGCGTTGAAGACTCGATTGTGAACGCTCCACGGATTACACTTTTTGCGTTGTTTGTGTTTTTATCTTGCAAACCGACGAGTGGTGCGTTCACAATCGACTCTTCAACGCCAACTTTGAGGAGAAATTTAAATGAACACCCGATATTTGCAAAGACTTTATATTCCATAACATACCTACTCGTATTTATAACATATTTTTAGAAAATGAAGAAACGAATATCGATTACAAACATCAACTGTCTGAGATTTTTTAAATTTTTATTATCATAATTATTATGTATTATTTTTCTTATTAGATATGATTACTTAATTTTTATGTTACCAAAGAAATTCTACATTGTTGTCAAAACGTAAAACCACACGGAGAGTGTTTCGTTGATATAACAAACCAAGATTTTTTTATTTGTTCGATGTGATTTTTTCGCGCCACCCCGTACATCGCTTTTTCGGGGGCGTGGGTCCCGTGAAACCCGGTCCGAAATATATCATTTCGGCAATACAAGCGTGACGAATGCGAGAACCCACCCCCCGCGCTCGCCTTTTGTGGCCCGGGCTCCTGGGGCGGCTTTATGCCGTGCCGCCGGTGTCGGCGGCACCCGCGCCCAGCTGGTGCTCCGCCGTCGCCGTCTTCGGTATCCACCCCGGCGAACATGTGTGCTCTTGGGGAGCGCGCGATGCGAATTTATTTATTGTTGCGGGGTGGGCGTAACGCCGGCATGTTGCGTTTGTCGTCGTCGAGGAGGGAATTGTGATTTTATTAAGTATTTTTTTTTTGTGGTGAGGGGCGAAACGTGATTTAGAGTCGAGTTTACGTCGGGGTAATTTATGGACACGCAAAGTAGGCTGTTGAAAAACAACACACCAGCGCTTATACACATACACACTTGGATTATATGGGAATTCATGGCCTCCCGAGTTTTGAGGCGGTCGTCATAAACAAGTCACAATCGCCGTAAAACCGAATGGCGGTTCTTTTTCACATATATAAATATTATTTTTAATATGTGTTTTACGACTTTATAAATATTTTATATATTCAGGTGTTAAGATTTCTGTATCGTCGATATTTCATAAAATCGGTGTCTTTTGAGGCCGTCCTCGACCGTGGAAATATAAATGTCAAATTTTATTTTGAGGGATTTGGGGCCACATCCTCGCCGCCCCCTCCCGCCTCCGTCGGACGACTTACGGCCGTTCCGTGAAGTGATAAAACCGTAGCGGGCGCTTATGTTGTTATGGTTGTTTTTATGGCCACCCGGTACCCGACTAATGCGGCGAATTAAATTCATAAAATCGAAACGTTTCCACGTGAACGGGAGGGGAGCGGAGTTGACGTGCGGGGAGATTAGGGTTGTTAGGGTGGCGAGGGTGGAACGCACCGCAGTCAACAGGGTCCGGGTTCTTTGGACAATAGCGACAAAAACGTCTTTGTTTTGCCGACCCCACGGTGACGGTCGCGGTTCCAGGAGGTGGTGGAGATGTCGGAGTTGGGGAAAAAATTTGCGAGAGAAATTGTCCTTCGTCTCGGAGAGAAGAACAGTTTTGTTTTGTGGGAGTCGAGCTGGCTGAATTTTGAAAATATATATTTTCGAAAAAAACATGATCGTGAAACGGTTGTTTGTGGATTTTTGGCTAGATTCTTGATGAAACGCTGGAAATCAACGAAAACTGCGAGAATGGGAAGTCAATTTAAAAAAATTTCAGAATCGAAAAAAATTTTGAAAATTTTTGGAAATTTTCGTTTTTGATTTATTTTATTCGAGATGTGTCCAAATGCAATAAAATGAAACATTCTAAGGAACGCTCGAAAATCGTCTGAAAAATTTTTGAAAAATTTTCAAAATACAAACGTAATTAGTGGAAACAACTTTTTTTTTTGGAACATTCAACATCTTTTATTTTGTGTTTTGAGTCGTTGAAAACATTTGACTTTCGAATTTCTAGAATGTGGCTCGTCAGTGCCGAACTGTCAAAATTTAAAAAAAAATTCACTGCAAGCAATTATAAAAACAGTTTTGTTGGTAAATTTTTTTTGTTAAAGTGTTGGTAAAACACCAGAAATGGACAAGAACTGCGAGAATCTCAAGTTGATTAAAAATTTGTAGATTCAAACAAAGTTCAGAAAATTTTTGGTTACCTAAGTTTATTTTTGATTTTTTTTAATTAAATTGAGACATTCTAGGGATCTTTAAAATTGCAATACATATTCGAAAATCAACTGTCAAAATTTTGAAAAATACTTTAATGCAAAAGAAATGGTGAAAAGTTTTTTTTTTTTGAAACTTTCCAACAATTTTTATGTTAAATTTTTCCGGTTTTTCTTTTATTAAATTCTTGATAAAACACTAGAAACACTAGAAGAGAACAACCGCGAGAATGTAAAGTCGGTTTAAAATTTTTGCAGATTCAAAAAACAATTATTTCAAAAATTTTTGGAAGTTTCTTTTTTGCTTTTTTTCATTCAAGATATACCAGTAATTATACAGTGAGTTTTTTTTAAGACTGGCCATAGGGTTTTACATGCTAGTTTTTCAACCCCCTGTTAACTTTTGTTCCGATAAAAATATTCAAACCATTTTTGGAACAAAGTTGGAAGATTTTTTAAACTATCGGATAGATTACAATTTAATATCCCAAACCGTCGAAAAAGTTGTGAAAAAAATATTTTTTATGGCGCCGAAATCGGCCGCCAGAGTAGCGCCATTGTCGGCTCAATCAGCACCTGACGATCTCCAATTTTGGACGCTTTTGGCGCGCTAAAAATATTTTTTCTAATTTTGACATATAAAGTGACACTTTTCAAAATTAATTGACGTTTGGAAACGTCACACTTTTCGTAACTGGTTACGAAAAGTAAAATCTTTCCTAACTGGTTAGGAAAAATTTATTGTATCACCAATTGACACTGTCATATTTTTTGTTTTTAAGCAAAATAACCGTGCCAACTTACCTACTTGATATTTTAACACAATAATAATTTATTATTAATGAAATTCATCACTTCGTTTAACGTTTGAAGAAACTTTTTTTTGTCAAAATTAGAAAAAATCTTGTATGTAACACGTTAGGAAATGCAATTTTGTGTAACTCGTGTGATTTTGCGGGATCTCGCTGCGCTCGTCCCGCAAATATTTCACTCGTTACACAAAATAACGCATTTCCTAACTGGTTACATAAATAGCTATTTTTCACAACTTTTTCGACAGTTGGGATATTGAATTGTAATCTATCCGATAATTTAAAAGATCTTCCAACTTTGTTCCAAAAATGGTTTGAATATTTTCATCGGAACAAAAGTTAACCGGTGGGTTGAAAAATTAGCATGTAAAACCCTATGGCCAGTCTTAAAAAAAACTCACTGTATATCCACATGCTTTAAAGTGAGATATTCTAAGGATTATTAAAACAGCAACACTCGGAAATCAACTGTCAAAATTTTGAAAAAATCTGCAATGCAAAAGCAACAGTGAAACCAATTTCTTTAAGAATTTTTTTGGAACTTTGGACATCTTTTATTTTGCGTTCTTGGTTATTGAAAACATTTGAATTTCGAATTTCTGCAGTGCTGAACTGTCCAAATTTAAAAAAAATCTGTGCAAACGTGGTCATGAAAACAATTTCGTTTGCAGATTTTTTATTAGAATCTTGATAAAACATCATCACTGGACAGAAACGGCGAAAATGTCAAATTGATTTAAAATTCTTGCACATTCAAATAAAATTTGAAATATTTTTCGAAAATTGATTTTGAATTTGTTTTTCCTTTAAGATATGTAAAAATACATTAATATGGTACATTCTAAATGTCATTAAAACTGTCACATTCAGAAGTCGACTGTTAAAATTTTGAAAAATCCACGGTACAAACGGAATTTTAGAAGACATTTCGAAATTAATTTAAAACACTAGAAATGAACAAAAATCGCGAGAATGTCAAGTGGATCTAAATTATTGACAAGAACAAAACTGTCACCATTGCTCGCGCTGTCAAAATTTCGAAAAAACTTTTGGAATAAATTTGCAAATGTTAAAACGTACAAGAAATTCTTGTCGTTGTTTTTCGATTTTTGAACGGTTTTCTTTTGTATAAGCGGTCTTTGAAAACATTGATAATTTCTTAAAAGTTGCTCGCTGACAATTTCTTTTAATATTGATAAGTAATCATAGATATCGGATGTTCAAATAAATTTATCCTCAAAGTTGGCGTTGAAGAGTCGATTGTGAACGCACAACTCGTCAGTCTGCAGAATAAAAACACAAACGCAAAAAGTGAGGTTAGATTTAAACAGCTGATCCGTGAGGTAAACACAAACGCGATTATAGAAACTGCTTTATTCATTGTTTGTTTTTAATCTTGGACAACCTCTCCAAAAGTGCTGATTAGGAATGAATTATCAAAATTTTGGAAAATTTAATTATAAAAAAAATAAAAATCTTAAGTGTTTTTGATTTTGTACATAATGTGAATTCCTCGAAAACATTTCGAGTTTTTGTAATATAACTCGGAGCTGTCAAAATTTCGACGGAAGAATTCTTGCGGATATTTCTCTTGTTTTGTCGATCGCTGAAAATGTTCCAAAATGTTATCGAAAAAAGTTGCAAATTTGATTTTCTAAAGAGTTTTTTTTATTTTTCGTTACTTTTGAAACTTGGCACATCTTTCATTTTATGTTGTCGATCTTTAAAAACATTTCAGATTTCTGCACTTCTAATCGTGAAATGTAAAAATTTTGAAAAAACCCTGCTGTAAACGTCACTATAAGAACAATTTTGTTTATGAATTATTTTCAAAACATTCAACATCATTTATTTTGTGTTGTCACTCCTCGAAAACACTTCAGATCTTTTTCAGAGTGATTCGTTAATACTGAGCTGTCAAAATTTTGAAAACATTTTCAAAAAACACTCGAAACAAATCTAATCGATCGATTTTTTTCCTTCAACTCGACTGTTTTTCTTCGGGCGCCAGCATCCACCCACTATCTCCATCTCTGCAGCGAAAAAAATTTTCTCGAAAAAAATCTCCAACGCAATCGCGATTTCGTAGAGGTGTTTTGTTTGCGGAATTTTTTACGCCACTGTGAACGTTACGACTTTATTTTATTAGAGTAAAGGTGGTCTTAGTCATACTAAAATTTTAAATTCAATTCATCTGAAATGTATTACTAATTGTTTGGAAAATTTATCATTTATTTGAGATAATAGTATCGTCTGATTCTATCATAAATTTTATTTTATAGCTTATCAATTATTTTTATTAAACCGGTAGGTGGAGATTATTGCCGGGGGAAAATAATAACAATGATACAATATTCCACCAGATCCCATTGTTACAGTACGGACATGTCAGCTCATGCCAATTTAAATTAAAAGAAAAATTCACATCTCACATATTATATGTATAATTTTAAAAAAGGTGGCACGGTATCCAGGCCAGATTTATTAATCATTAGCCATTACGGATCAAGTAATGATAATTGCTTTGAAACTATCAATTATTATTTTTGTTGTTGACACTTCAAAATGATATTGTTGCATCAACCACCCTGTATAGACAGCCGCCATTAATAAACCCGGTGAAAATTCGTCCTGAAACGTCGCTCATCCGTCAAACTTTCCGATTTCGTTTCGCGTGATCGATGGCAACGCAGGCGAATAAACAAAACGTTTCGAACCCCGCTCTGCCCCCTTCGACCGTTCCAAACTAATTAGTCTCAGGTACACGTTCGGAGTCCGCCCCTGGACGGCATTCGGACGTCACGTGATTAATCGAGGAGAGTCGCGATGAAGACCGACACGTCGAGGTCTTTACAGCGCAAGAAGAGGTCTTTTTTACGGGGGGCCATAACTCAAGAGCCGTGACGTCACCGCTTACCCGAGACGACTTCTATTGCTCATTGTCACATAAAATTCGTGAAATATTAAAGGACGGACGATTTAATTAGCTGTTGATGATGGCGACGATGATTAAAAGGCGCCGCCTGGGAAGGCTGATTTACGCCACACTGGCCCCGCGTTGGGCGCCAAAGCCACCGCAAACAAGTGAAAAGAATGACAACATGCGCGAGATTCAGGAGTTTCCCAGATTCAAAGAAATGTTGAGTATTTTTGATTTTTTTGTTCGAAACGTGTTATGTTGCAAAAGTGGTCGTGCGGATCGAATTTTGCACATTTTTCGAGATTATCAGAGGTCCCCGAATGGCACCTTGCGGCACACCGTTTCAGAGAGATTTCGACCGACCTGGTCGTCTTCAGGTGTGGTTGCGGAACAAACTGTCGAAGGAAAGGTGACTGACAGTCGACTTGACATTGAAATTTGGGACATTTTCGAAAATTTGATTTTAGTATTTTTTCGTTGAAAACGAGTCCGAGAACGTTATGTTGGGGTACTTTGAGGATCACTATTAGTGTAACACTGGAAAATACTTGTGCGAGTCGAGTTTTGCACAATTAAGTGATTATCAGAGGTCCTCGAGCGGCTCTTTGCGGTACACAGTTCGGGTAGATTTTGACTGACCTGGTGTTTTTCAGGTGTGGTTCCAGAACAAGCGGTCGAAGGAGCGGCGGCTGAAGCAGCTGACGTCGATGGGCCGGGGCCCGTTCTTCGGCGGCTCCCGAAAGATGCGCGGCTTCCCGATGAACCTGTCCCCCGGCGGTCTGGAAGACGGCCCCCCCGGCTTCCCTTACTTCGCCACCGCCGACGGCAAGTTCGAGTTCGGTTACGGCGGTCCGCCGTTCCACCCCCACGACGGTCCTTTTTTTCCGGGACACCATCCGGGCGGGGGGCCCGGCGGCCAGGGGATGCCCTTCAGCCAAGGAGGTAGTAGCCGTTGGCCGAACTGAAAGCCGATAAAAAACGATTTTGGTTTCAAGGTGGACCCATGGACCACGGCCCGATGAACATGGGCGGCGAGTTCGGGGCGATGCCCGGCGAGCAGGGCCAGTTCATGCCCCAGCAGCCCGGCCCCGAGCAGATGATGCAGGGCAACGGGGGCAGGGGGGGCAGCCCCGAGTTCATGTCGCCGGGCTCCTTCTCCGACAACCCCCAGCAGCTGAACGAGGGGCTTGTTTGGTAGCTGGCGAAGGCTCTAGCCAAGAGAGCTAGAGAATGAGTCGTGTAAATATGTAGGGCTCCACCAGTGATATCTTTGCGTTCTGTCGTTTCAGTTGGTGTCTGGTTGTGACAGGGCTCCCCCCACACTTCATTTCGCCCCCCAAATGTGCAATCTAACCACGTGTATGTTTCATTATTATTATTATTAACGTTATTTGTTCATATGGTCCTATTATTATCATCATCATCATCATCTTTGTACATACTTCTTTGCTTTTGCTAGGATTTTCATAAGATCTACACCCCCACCCTGTACATAACTCTTCCATTTCAATCTTGTTTTGTAAAAACGGTACCACTCCCGACACTCCAACTGACTAAGTTGTTCCTTCAGTTCAAAAGCAAAGAACTACACTTCTGAAAAGTGCCAAGCAAAGTACAGTGGTGGTCGAGCTCACCTGACAGCTACCACAGATTATCCCCACCACTGTACACCCTTCATTTGTTTTATTTATACACCACATTGTAACTATTTATGAATGTATAAAAATAGCTTTTAACTGCTTGTATATAAATTCTCGAAGGACGGTTATATGTTATTTTATGTTTTGACTAGGCCTAGCTGTCGTACAAAATATTTGTACAGGGACTTGACACGCTGTATAAAAGCCATCCGATTATATAATTAGTGTATATTGTTAATTTTAGGTGTACTATCCAATAAAACAAATTCTATAAGTTTTGTTGTCTTATTTCCCCCAGTCTCGGTTAGAGCCCCTCGTTGGGCGCCAATCGCTGATGACATTTCGCTCAGCTCGTGGGTCACAAATCGATTACTGCTCGAACAAAAATACAAACCTTGCAATTTTTCGACTGAGTAACGTCCGCGTGGGGCACAAAAACGCCATCTTGTCGACCAATCACGTCATGCAGTTTTTCTTTCTTTGCATCTCGTTGACGTCCGGGCTGAAACAAATTTTGCGTGATTAGTGTGATGTTCGCCCCTTGTTGGGCGCCAAATCGCGATCGATTTTCGTACGTCAGCAGCACCCGATTCTTCCCATCGTTAGACACACACACGAACCGTCTGCGAGGTCGCCGTCCCCCTTCGGCCCCCGTTTTTAATTGTGTCATTACGGCCGCAAATAACGGACAGGTGTCTTCATTAGTCATTCAGGCAACCCGCAACGTTACATGGTAGTGTTTTGTTTGGTTTGTTGGCACGCAAAGGTCACTCGGATCACGCGACCGATTCCGAAACGAGATGACACCGCCGCACGCCGCCTCGATAATTGGAGGAAGGGTAATCCTGGCGATAATTAGTGGGTAAACACGTGAATGTTGGTTTAGATAATTGGGGCGGCGCGTTTTTCCACGTAAGGGACGAGGGTTGTTTTCGGTGGTGAGTCGGAAACGGCCGTTTTTCCAAATTACACCCCCGACGATTTCCTGCGGCCGCTTGTGTAACACCGCCCCGGGGCGGGTGGACGGAGTCGGGCCGGTAATGCCGGCAATTTGTGGCCGCGATTATCATAATAACGTAATATCGGAGCCGAACTAACGCTAATAACAGATCAGAGAGCATCGCTGACGGTTGTCGACCCGCGCGGACGCGAGTTGGGCGACAGGAGGACGCGAGTTGGGCGCCGGGACACGTCCCGGGCGCCAAAATATTTATTCTCGAGTTGACCCCGCGAGTTCGCGGACACCGTAGTAATCGCACGGCGTCCGCTGTAGGATGTTATTAAGGTAGAAGCTCGGTCGGTAATTATAGAGTATATCCGAGCCTCTCTCGGCCGGCAGGCCACGGAGACGTGCTCCTGGAGACGTGACGATGTGGGAGGAGCACGCCCTTCACTTCGTTTTTATTTATTTGTTAATGTCGAAGGTGTACACAGCGGTCGTGGTGGCTCCGATGGACTCTACGACTGCCTTAACTGGGAAATCGACTTGGCCGGCCTTGGAAAGTAAAAGAAGTCAACAAATCGACAAAAAAATTCATCTGAAGGAATTGCCAACGACCATAAAAGTCTTTCTCAAATAAAATTATTCAAGCTTCCGATGATGCAATCATGATTAAAGCCTTGAAACATTTTCAAGCCAAGCAACAAAGTACGAAGTATTTAACAAAATCTCCTGCTAGTTCAGTCTCTGCTTTTCCACAGAAGATTTTTTCAAAACAAACCAATTAATATTGAGTTCTTGTGACGTTTCGACTGGCTGCCAAACACTTATCTAGCACTTTTAAAGATCTGCATTGATCGATCTTGGCGAAAACATAATTCATACTGTCAATCACGAAATCCTCATAAATAAATTTCATGAATACATATACGAGTTCCGCGATTCATTTTTCTCTTCCACATTTCCATTTCCTTTCAGAGATTTCGGGCGTCCCACGGGGATCGATTATCGGTCCTTCATTATTCACGATTTTGATCGACAATACTTGTTAGTAATATTAATACAATATCTAGTAATATAGTGCGATCGGAGTTTCTGTCATTTGATCACAGTTATCACAATATAAGAAGTTTTGTACCTTGCAGTTGTTTTAAGTTCTGCTCGCCTAAGGAAATTTCGTGTTTAGAAGTGTTTTTTTGAGACAAAGATGGAATAATCTGACAGTTTACTTAGAAGAAAATAAAACTCTGTAAGTATACCATTCTTTATTTCTACCTAAACTTTCTGGAAACATTACTATAATGATTCCAAATGTATACTCCTTTTGCGGGACAACGCCTCTACTTACAAATCCCTACATCTCTCGTAAAAAAATTATGAATTAAGTTTTATATTGACTGCTATCCTCCATGTTCGTCAGATTCTTTGTGATTTTTATCCATTTCCAAAACTCAAAAAATGTTTTTCTAAGGAAAAATGTTTTCTTCAAATGAAATGATAATAAGTGCTGAGGAAGGGTTCTTTGTAGGCCAGAAAGGATAAAGAACAAATTATCTACCTCTACTTAGAAGTAGACAATCTCTTGTAGACCAAGAAGGACAAAGAAGAGAAAATCTGTTTCTTCTAACTAGATATCTAGGCAATTCCTTTTTTATTGCTTCTTGGTGCAAAACAAATTTGTTGAAACATATCGTCTGATATGAATAAACAGAAGGCATTCCTAATCAACAGTGTTAAAATTCTGATTTTTTTTTGAAACTTAAAATGGATCAAGTAACTTTTAGAACTGATTTTCTATTAATTCATTTTATTTTCAAGATTTCTTTCGATCTTACTTCTAGAATTACTTTTTCTTATTGCATTTTATAAAAAAGCTCTCTTGTTCTCGAAATCATTTCTTTTATTTTTCTTATTGACAAGATCTCACTCTTTCTTTTGATTAAACTTTCAGAAATCAGTTTCTCTTGTTTTGCTTCATCTATTGACCAGATTTCTCTTTTTTTATTTGATTTATAGACAAGATTTCTCTTTGTTTTTCTTCTCCAGTGTCTTTTTATATATCTTCTAAAAGTCACTTTGTCTTTTATTTTTCTTATTGACAAGATCTCTTTTTCTCTTTCTCTTTAACCTCTAGAAACTATTTTCTTTTATGTTTCTTATTAAGAAGATTTTGCCCACTCTCTTTCTAAGTATCTAATTTAGAAAAATCCTCCGATACATAAAGGAGCTATGGACTCGTCTTTTTTGGGGACACCTGTATATTGATAGCATCTCTCTCTCTTTTTATGTGACTTCTATAAATCACTTTCTATTGTTTTGTTTTATTGACCAGATCTCACTTAATCCTTATAAGTATTTAACCTCTAAAAGTCACTTTCTCTTATCTTTCTCATTGAGAAGTTCTCTCCTTCTTTCTTTCCACCTAATTTCTAGAAACCCCTTTCTCTTGTTTAGTCTCAACAAGATCTATATTGATAACATCTCTCTCTCTTTTTATGTAACTTCTCTAAATCACTTTTTATTGTTTTGTTTTATTGACAAGATCTCACTTAATCCTTATAAGTATTTAACTTCTAGAAGTCACTTTCTCTTATCTTTGTCATTGAGAAGTTCTCTCCTTCTTTCTTTCCACCTAATTTCTAGAAACCCCTTTCTCTTGTTTAGTCTCCACTATTGACAAGATCTCTCTTTCTCTTTCTATATAACTCCTTGAAATTTCTTTCTTTTGTTTCGTCTTATTGACAAGATGTCTCTTTATCTCTCTATCCAACTTCTAAAAATCACTTTATCTTCTCTCGTCTTATTGACACGTCTGTTGCTTTAGATAGCACAACATTTCCTGGGACTGTTTTTAACTTTAACCTTTCTCATTCCTTATCCTTTTTGCGAGCATGCATTATTTTTGTACCTTATTAATGGCGCAAGTTATTAAATTTATCTGTTTTATAGACTTGGCGATATCATCACCATTATTATGACTTTACAATCATTCAAAAAATCGTCACTGGAGACGGTCCTGTATTCCGGTACCTGTTCCTGATTTATGCGGTTGTTAATAACACATATTTACAAAACCTGAAATGAGAGCTCATTACTACAGTCGGCGGTATTTACGCCGCCAACACCAGCCCATTTCTTGTGCAAATTCACACTCTTAGCGAGCTGCGAACATCAAAAACGAAAAAATCGCGTCTCGATCGATTCGCAAAACGCAAACACGTACTTCGGGGTCTGTTGGGCTTCCGCTGGTGCGCCGCCACCGGCCCATGTAGTCGGTCTTTTCCGACTTTTTCCCGCCGGTCTGGCGTTTACGAGGGGCTGGCAATTTGTCCGCCGCCGCCTCAACAATATTAAACAATTAGACCGTCTGTGGGTCGGGCGATTTTCGGTAATTTCTCCAAATCCTAGGGTTATTTTGCGGTCGGGCCCATTATCGATTCCTAATCGGTTAAAAAGATAATTCGGCAAATTGCGCCGCTTCGGAAAAGTCGACGGCTTCCGCCGCCGCTCCGCCGACCTGAGCGGCCGCCTCGGGACAAATCGGAAGCCGTTCAGGTTGACGATCCCGTCTGTAATTATTTTTGACATGTTAGGGAAATATATTGATTCAGAACCGGTGATTATCGCCTATTATAAACTTTCAGAAATCCATACTGAAATTATCCCGTGATTGCGATGATGGTTTTAGTGGAGTGAACGAAGATAATTTCACATCTAGACTTGTGCACGGGAATCGCCGTTCTCGTCCTCGGGGCGTCCTTTCTTTTCCAGGCGCGGTAGCCGCGCCGTATCATTACCGAGACTCATCATCCTCATCTTCGGGAGGACGTGAGGGTATTTCGCATCATAGACTTGCACACATTAGAACGTAATAACACGGTCGACGGGCCAAAACTTATTTCAAAAACGCCATAGCCATAGCGCGCACGGACTCGCTTAATTAGGGCGGCGCCACCACTTGGGCGACAAAAAGATCCCTTGTTGACCATTTTTCGCGCTCTTGCAGATTCTCCACTCTAAAATATATCAAATTCTTCGAAATATTTGTGCGTCGCTGACGGAAGTGCGTTGCTGTCCACGCTCCGAACTTGATACACTAACAGAGTACATACTATGTCTTCAAAAATGTTTCGTTCAAGTCGTCTTTCCATTCCTAACGATGTCTTGGTGCTGGTAAATTAAAATGCGTTTAACAATTTGCTCACAGTGTAGTTCTATCTAGAGGAACTGGGAGCAAGTCGCAGCATATTTATAAGATGTATTGCATACAATAATTACAAATTAATGTGCGTTTTGTAATTTAGGGGTTAGAATCGTTTCGAAAAGAAAATGAACAAGGGTTGGAGGCATTGTTG
The DNA here is from genome assembly GCF_963966145.1 of Tenebrio molitor. NCBI lineage: Eukaryota > Metazoa > Arthropoda > Insecta > Coleoptera > Tenebrionidae > Tenebrio > Tenebrio molitor. The sequence goes on from NC_091049.1 coordinate 5,728,746, forward strand.
AAAGTGATATTTTTCCTGAAACAAACAGTCACTTGTCTTTATTTTAAGATAAATTCAGATTCAATTCAATCAAAATCAATTCTTGGATATGTTGAATGGTGTATGTAATAAATATATAATTCCAAACATGATTATAATCCGTCAAAATTGTTATTCTATTAGGGCCGGTTTTTCAATCGATGATTAACATTTTGATTAGCTAATCATTACTTCTTGATTAATTTCAAATTAATCATGGATAGCGTTTTTCAAACCAAAATTCAATTATGATTAGCTAATTAAAAATTAACTGAAAGTTTGTTACGTTGGTATTAACTTTTCTGTCAAATTTGACAACTTGGTGGTTTGTGATTTGTAACAGTTTCAAATTTAGGTAATTGTTTACTTTAGCTACTTGTGGACACCCTTCGGGCGTCCTCCTACATCGTTTCCCACCACTCAAACCTTGTGCAAATGCCCTTGTTTTTCTCTCTTGTTGTGTTTCAAGGTCGCATCAATGATCATTGATCAATGTCTAAAGGGCAAGGAAAATTCATTTGCACAAGGTTTGAGTGGTGGAAAACGATGTAGGAGAACGCCCTGCGGCTGTCTAGCCAGAAAAAACGCGAAAATTCCACAAATAGGTAAAGTAAACAATGACCCAAATTTGTAATTTTGGTTCATCCTAATTTCCGCATTTTTTCCACCTACTGATTGTATTTCTACAGTCTATGCCCCTATAATACAAGTAGGAAATCTTGCTATGTTAAAGAGAAATAAGTGAGAACAGAGTCAATTGCTTTTATTGTGCCCTAACAGTTGGGTATCAATCTCTGACCATTTTATCAAGGATAATTACATCCATAAAACAATTGACTCTGTTCTCACTTATTTCTAGAAGTACTATAAAAAACTTTTTCTCCCTACTGGTTAGAAATGTAGGCTGTGGATACCTCATTTGAGGTGAGAAAATTCAACTTTCTCGCTAAGGTAAGAAAGTTAATTACCCTGTTTATATCAAATTTTCGAACAAACCTCAAATCTTCAAATGCGATGACAAGTTAATTAAACAAATAACACAGCCTACTATTCAATTCTCAAAATTTTCGTTTTAATCTCGAATATAACCATCTTTTTTGACTTTTTTCAACAAAGTTGTGCCGGTAGGGAAAAAAATTGTATTCAAACCTTGTTAAGAAAGTGTCCTTGCAGACCTTAGGCACTTACAAACCTCGTCTACGACTCGGTTTATAATCTTTGCCTGCAGTCTGCAAGAAACCACTTTCTTACCTTGGTTTGAAATATACTATTGTTTACATTCGTTAATTTCATTTCGGTTTGGGGGGATTTTAATATAATTTGGACGCAACGCCGCTAGAGCTCTACTTGTGTACACCACAAGTCTCCAGCCACGCTCCTATTGCATAAAATCGCAGACTAAAAAGCAACTGATTTTGAGGCGATAGACAGTCATTTCTGAAATAAAAATTTTGCTGGTATTTTAACCCCTGAATTTGATGCAGACTACTCCACAACACTCATCGGTTAGTTTGATAGGAAATAGTTTCTTCTATTTCTTCTAACAATCTTTCTACTGTTCGCGAAGACAAACGAAAGCGACTAAAAAAATCTTTTTGGTCCCATTCTTCGAAGTGATTGGGCCTAAAGCGTATAGTTTTTGGCCTTCGTGGCTCTTCGTCACTACTATAAGCATTAACGTCATAAATATCATCAATCATTATTCTTTGCTCATGGTTTTACTATTTTAATAATAAATTTTCAATAAATCGGCAAAGTCACTTTTGACGTTAATCATTAAATTCCGATTAATTCACAGAACATCGTATGATTAAGTTAATCAAGAATTAACATGAACTTTTTTGTTAATCATAGGTTGAAAAACGGTAACATTGTGTTAATTACAAATTAAACCTTAATAAAAAATTAATCATCGATTGAAAAACCGGCCCTTGTCTGGCAAATCATCATTTTTTTTACAATAATCAAAATAAAATTCGAAACTAAAGGAGAACCATTTTGTTGCAACAGAAACTATCAATTGAACGGTGCTACTTCCAAATTAGAAAAGACAGATCGGATTTGGAGAGGATTTTTAATTTACTGTTAATTAAAAAATGATTATAAACAAGGTGGAACTGTTTGAGGTGGTAACACTGAATTTTATTTTCGAATAGTACAACTATAGTAACTTCCGGTTATTGACGACTTCACACTGACATCATTGATAAGTAGCATTTGACATTTCAAATTAACGCTGGATATTTCAAATAAAAATTAAAAAAAAGAAAAGTTGATTTATTTTTAGAGCATATTTTGGGATCTATTCTGTAATTTGCATGTTAATTTTAACAAACCTTTAAGATTCGTAACCATAAACGACGACAAATCACAGAAACATATTTAATATTTTAACAGGTTGCTAAATTTAAACAGGCTGTTAAAAAAATACAGAATAGACCCCAATGGGGGGCACTTGATGGATTTGCTTCTGTTAATTTTTAGATAACTGTTCTGTATATCTCATGTTTAATTTCTTTTTACTGTTAATTTTTACTCTCATCACCTACAATTTTGTCGCTGTTAATGTTACGTCAGGTATCCGTGAAACAAACGCGGTTGCAGTGTTGCAAATAGTTGAATAAAAAATGTTCTTAACTGGTAACAAAATGTAGGTACGTTTCTGTTAGGAATGAGCTAATTTCAGAAGACCACATTTACAGTAGCAAAAGTGAAATTGACACAGACGAATACTGTTAGATCTCTCTGGCCAACTCTCATCCATAAATATTGTGATTGGAAGCATAAAAATCAAACGAAATCACAGAGTAGAAATAAAAAATATGAAAGATGAGGAAGAAATTAAGATGCAAGAAGCGACAAATCTAGATAAATCTTGAAATGAACAGGACGACATTGACAATACCTAAAGTCGATTGCAAAAAAATTGTGTACATCAAATTTTCTATAGCTTAATTTATCCTTCTTGTTGTCAATTTTGATGTTACCGAGACAAGCAAAATGTCAAAACTTTTCACTTCTTACGTCAGACAATAATGACATTCCTTGTGTCAGACATAACCTATTTGAAAAAGCATGCTATTAAAAGTCAGAAAAGCCTGATTTACGTGTTAAAAATAGGAAAATTCAGTGTTCTTGATTTTTATGATGTACCTACTCGATTTTTTTGCAACTGACTATACGTTTTTTTTTTACAATCGAAATTTTACGTTGTAAGCAATTTTGATTTGTCTACGTTGAAATAGTTTGTAGATAAATTCAGATGCAATGTTGCGGTAAATAGGATTATGATCCTTAAAAATTATTATTCCATTATCCTGAAAATCGTCAAAAAATTTTCAATAATTGAAACAAATGATGTCAAAAGTATAATTTTGAACCTTTATAATTTCGAAACTAGGGGAGATGATTTTTTTTATATTTTCCTTATGATTTCATGCATGGCGTCTCTATGGGTGCAAATTTGGCAATAGTGCGACGAGTTTCAACAGACAAATTAATTTCTTGTGAAAACATGTCTCGAAGATTTCTTTGGATTTTTCTCCGATCGATTTGTCACATTTTTTTACAATTTTTACAATTTCTGCGTTGCCTTTCTTCAGTTGAATGTTGTCAGTTTGTTGATAATCCGTTCACATGCACTGCAATTTACATCGAAAATAGATACACCTGGCAACACTGTCGAATCTTGATCTAGGGGAAAATGAAACGTTCGGCAAGTTTGTACGAATTTTTCAGAAAATGTAGCCATTTAGGTCTTTTATATGTACAGTTGATTGCAAAAAAAAACGGGAAACGAAAATTTTCAGTCAGTCAAGTCAGTGAATTTTGACGTTAATTCTAACCTATTTCTCGTAAGGTTTCACACTATGGAAAAATTGTAAAAATCTGTCAATTTTATTCTAACAGTTCTGTTTTTTTTTTTGCAACCAACTGTATACCTACCGGGTGACTTTTGATGACTGAAATTATATCTGTTCGGTTGGCAACACATTTACAATTTTATGTTGATACACTTGACTGTCAAATTCAAATAAGTATGACAGTTCAAAAGTCAAAATAAATCAATCACGATTTATTAATTTATAAAAATTTTAACCTATAAAGCGAATCAACAGACAACTCTTTGACAAATGACTTGACGTTTTGCAAAAATATTAATATGAAGAATATAAAGTATTAGACAATATTTTTGTTTTATTATACAGGGTGTCTCAGCTAAGAATTTCGAGCCTAATATCTCGGTTATTTGCCAATGGATTTTTATGAAATTTAAAATACAGATATTTTAGACGGTGAAGGTTCAATTAGTAATAATAAATTTACCTCAAGTTAAAAAATGTAATTTTAACACATGTTTCCTTTATTGAAAATTAAGCGCAATTATTATTCGATTGTTAAACTTTAAAAAATAGGTGTCTACACAAAACAATTAACTAAATCACTCGTCTGATTCAACGTAAAGATTAGATTTTGTCGTTAAAAATCTAATCTAAATTTTGAAGGTATTTGAGCAGTTACCTACCTTTTGAAACAATTGATGAAAAGTTGCCAAGCAACATTTTGTACACCCCTTAAAATATGTCAAAAGTGGGCGCGCTTTATTAGAAATGTCAAATTGTGTAAATTTATTGAAAATACTCTACAAATAGACTACAATGGCAGAAATTTCAATGTTGTTGAAAAAGGAAACAATTTTTGCCTACGGAGAGTCTCGTAAGAACTCAATGACACAGTTCGTTTTCTCGTGGAACACTATCCAAACGTAGGCTTTACAAAATTTAAATTTCAGAGAGTGGTCAACTTATTTGAAGACACAGGAAGCGTACATGAACTAAATTACCTACCTTGCTAAAATATCCCGATCGTGTTTTAGTCCTTTATGGAAGAATTAAAGCATCCACTATAATAAATTACGTCCAAATGTTCTCTTTAACTTTGTAAGTGTTTGTAAGGTTAGAAAGATAAACGACAAATATGTCAATTGCGTTTGTGCGAAGAGGGGTGACCAAAATTCGGCGATAGTGCATTTGTTTCATACGCGTCTACGTTTTTGCATCTGTAGCCACGTTTAACACAGTTCTTTGAAAGACGAATTTCTACTTACAGCATTTTTTATTGACGATCAATTTTTGATATAAATCTTAAGTGATTCAACATTTTCAAAAGGCATGTAAAAATTACGTTTTTGATGGGATTTTACTCTTCACCGTCTAAAATAGTTGCATTTTAAATTTCATAAAAATCCGTTGGCAAAACAGATATTAGGCTCGAAAGTCTTAGGTAGGTCACCCTGTATTTATACCCCAATGATTTTATACAGGGTTATTCTAAATGATTGTAGTCGAAGCAGGCCATGCCCATGTTTTGAAATTTTTGCCGCTTTCATGCGAACTGTCAATTTTTGTTACTGTCACTAATTTTTTTAGGTGAAAAGTGCGGTGATGGAATTTTTATTTTTAATTAACGATTAAATCCAAATGTGTTGCGCTGTTTTGCAACCAATTCTCAAAATATTGAGTTGTTTTGTTCCCAATTTAACTCCTGTGTATGAACGGCGTGTACTCACTTATTCACATCATTTTGATGTTTTTTATACGGAGCGGCAACCATACATTTTACATTCAGTTTTTACGCCTACTTGGACTACAATCATGTAGAATAACCCTGCATAATGATGTTCTTCCTTCTCTATGTTCTAATTCTAAATTGTCCTTTGCAAACTGTACAAGTTTATCGAAATTAAAATATTCCCCACCTTGAATATTCGTAAATTTTGCGCTCAAAAAATGAACCTTTCTTTTTTCGTTCCTGGCTGGTTGATGTTTGTCGCTCTATTCTCCCATTATTAACTCTTATTACACGTTGCTCTAGTCTAGATACAGTTGGTTGCAAAAAAAAACGGTAAACGAAAATTTTCCTAAAGTAAATTTGATTTTGTCCATTTGTCAATTAACTGTGTACTTGACAATACCCATCGAATAATTTTAAAAAATGTCATTGAATTTTGACGTTAATTCTAACCTACCTATCTCTTGTAAGGTTTCACACTATGAAAAAAGTGTAAAAATGTGTTAGTTTTATTCTGACAGTTTCCGTTTTTTTTGCAACCAACTGTACCTAATTTATAATATAAAATTATGACTTTTCCTTCAGTTGGTGACGACTTAAATTTTCAATACTCTGTTTAACGAAATTCTTTCTTTACGCGCTACAATGTTGAATTTGAATTTTTGTTGTCGATGTTTCAATTATGCCAACTTGTATCGTCTTCAGTTATCTACTATACCTACCTACCTACAGGATTATAGGGATATTTATCGATTAACCAACATAAATCAACAGGTGGTGAATCTGTCAAATGCCAACGGGCTACAAACGTGAAGTGTTTTGTAATAGTAGTTTATTTAACGAATTCGTATGTAAATTGGGCCCTTTTTTGGCATGAGTGAAACGAGTTGAATACAACGGTTTTTTTTTTGTTCGACGCGCCCCTTAAAGGCTCCAAATCGCTTAAAATCTTTAAAATTAGCTTGACGTCTCGTTTTGACAAGTAGTGAATTTTCACACAGGAGAAAATTCTCAAATTCTGACAGTGTCGAACAAAATAGTATATTACACTATAAAGCTTGTTTGACACGATGCTAAATTTTGTAGAAAATTTGTTAGAAAATGAGAGAGACCCTCGATCAGGACCAATGAACGATCAGGATCATAGTCTGTCTTTGTCAGATCCTGATCGTTCATTGGTCCTCTCTCATTTTCTAACAAATTTTCTACAAAATTTAGCATCGTGTCATACAGCCTTAAGTGATGAAAATGCCTGATTTTTCAACGAGCAATATATGATATACCAACTCACGAGCGTCAGCGAGTGAGGATAGTTTTGCGAGTTGAAAAATCGCACTTTGATCACGAATTGTGTATACTATTTCTTCCAACGTCGCTTATAAAAATGGGTCTCAATTTTAAATTTCTTTGCTCCTCTATTTTTTATATCTTCCGGATCTGGAGTTTCAATTAATGCAAAATAACAGTGTTTTAAATTTTTATATTAATAAGTAGGTAGTAGATTGTTAAATACATTTTTTTCACTAGTGAGTTTACTTTCTCCATTTTCCTCACTAGTGATGCAAACGCCTATTTTCCTCACTAAATTGAGTGATGAAAGTATCATTTTCATAAGCGATGTTGGAAAAACATAATTTTACAAGATAGGAACATTTTCTAAATTCTTGCGTCATAGTCAATCGTAACCTCCTCAAAGAATTGAAATAATCAAGAAACAAAATGCTCCTTCATTACTCTCCACCTAATAACATTTACGTTTTCTGCAGTAGAAATTCTTCATGAAAATTCTTCCTAAACAGAACTGCGCAATTCGTTTTTCGATAATGAGAAAAATATATTTCACTCCTTCGATAATCCATATTTAGAGTTGTCGAATCCGAAACACCGGCATCGTTTCATTCACCTCTTTCAAAATTTCGCCGTGTGAGACATCCATCATCTTGTTAAAACACAAAACAATTTTTCTCACAACGGCATCTCCTTAGTGGAGATAATGCGCCCATTAACCTGTCACATCACCAAATAAATTACGAGATGGCCTTCGGTCAGTTTTGCCCTTGGCTCTGAACTACTCGGACACTCTTCAATAAAGATTTTCCACCAAATTTGCATTTGACGCAAACCCGACCACGAGATCCTTCCAGCAGTCGCACCTCCGGCCAACAACTCGCTACTCTCAGGTCATAGTATCAATTCTTCCAGTGCTTTTATTCAGTTCTTCGGGCAACATGTTATTTTCTTTACTTCTTGCATAATGCAGCGTCAGCGTCGACGCACATTTCAAATTCGAATAAATGTCGAACACACAAACAGCGCACGTCACTGCGATTGCGAAACTGCACAAAATTTCGCAACGATTTGAGATTCGTTAAAGCGACAACACGTAAGGTTTCGTTGATTTTGCCCGGACCGCTTCGTAAAATCGTAAAACGATGAATTTCCGATTGCTGCCCCGCGTTGGGCGCCAAACAGGTCCGACTATCTAACGAGCGTACTCGGTACAATTTTTTGATGCAATATAATGGCAGTTGTAAATATCTCGTACGGCGTGCACATGCAGGCCTGCTTGATTGGTCCGTAATTGGGCCATAACTCAAACAATTCGGACCTGGGGCGACACTGCAAGATTTCCTTGAACAGAAGCTGCTGTAATGATACGTTGCCTTACGCGCATTTAAATAATTCATGAATTTTACATAACAGTCAGCTGACGTCCGTCACCGAGACCGCCTTCGATTTTTCCCAACGAATTTATTTTCCGGCCGGCGAAAAAACGACAACTCCGTCGAGTGGGCTGGTCCCGCCGCCGTTCACGTTATTATAATAATAATAAATGGCCGGGTACGCCCCGGCGAGGGTAGATAGTAAAAGTTAATTTCCGGTGACGATATCGCAGCCCACTAGACCAGAGGACGAGCTGCCGTGAATGAGCCCAACCGGTCATTATCTGCGATCAGAGAGCATCGCCGTTTAGGCCCCGCCGCTTCGTAATCGATGTGAAACCGGCGTGATCGCCGCTTTTTGTGCCCCTTCGATCGGGCAACCCTTGCCCGCGCTCGCACCTGTTGTGCTCCGAAGCGGGATCATTTCGCTCGAGAGCGGGCTGGCTAATTACTGCGGTTTCTCGGGGACGGCGGCGACCGTCGCCCCCGTCCGTCCCGCAATTTGGGCGGCGGTGACAAATGGATCGGGTGATGGGCGGCATGTGGCGCGGTCCACACAATAAATAACGCCCTCGTCTGTTTGGTCGCACGTTTATGTGTTTGTTCCGCACTTGATGGATGTTACGGCCGAATTACCGCCGGTCAACACGCCTCGCCGTGAGAAGCGCCACCTGAGAGTTGGCGCCCAACCGGGGGCCCGAAGGACCGGCCAGCGAGTTGGCGCCCGACTCGCGGCCCGAAGGATCGGGGCGGGAGGTGAGTCCAACAGGGCGGTCGGGTTGAATCCTTTATTACCTAAATGATCGGTGAATGGTCGTTGACAAAACAAATACAAAACGTTACAAAAGGCAGTGGATCGACTCTGTCCAAATCATACGAAATAATACGTTCAGGAGAAACAACAACGGACAGTCCGAAACTGTCCCGGTCAAATAAATAATCATAAATAGAGCTTTTAGTATGCCAACCACGGATGGTGCTTGAGCGACTCCTTGGACCTGTCGCCGTAGTCGTAGGTGACCTCGTCGCCTGCTTTGATGTCATCCTTGGCTATAAGTACTAGCCGGGGCTTGTTATCCACCGACACGGTCCTGGTCAGGAGATTTCCGTTCCTGGAATGGTTCACTAGCCTTCCCAGACGTCCCGTCTCGGCCGTCGCGTCCACGCTGCAACAACACGCTCACTACAGCGCCCCCAAAAATCTTTCAGACAGTACCAATACTGTTGGTCGTTGTGTTTGAAGTAATACATGTAGCAGCCGGTGTTCTGGTCTTGGGCGTACTGCAATTCGCGTCTTCTCGCCTCGTTCAAATCGATCAGGTCGCCGCTGTACTCCACCACGAAGTCCCCCTTGGTGAAGGGCCGCGACGTCACCACACCCCGACCCTTGTCCGAGAAGATTCTCACCTGGAAAAGAAAACGACAAATCCAACGACGATGCAAAAGTGTACGCGAATAAAAGCGGGACCGAGTCAGACCCTTGAGGAAGACACCACAATTTATTTATTTATTGTTTTCTATCACGACGGAAATGTAGACGTTGCCAAGAAGACCTTTTAAAAAATTACCAATGCAGAGTTTGTATCTTGAATGGAGGAGAAATAAGATAATAAAAAAAATAATAACAATGAGTACATATTGCGTATTAAACAAAAGAGCAACTCGCAAGCTTCTGAATGGCACATGACTCAGGTCCCTATCAATTTTCTGTTTCTACAAAATGGCGTTTTCAATCATGGCGGTCAAAACTTTCAACTGAACATTTTTTAACCGAACCTGGTTTAGAAATTTCAAAATTACGTGTTTATTGCTTGATTTGAGGTGGAATAACTCGAGACAGCCTTCTTCGTTCCGTGAGACTCCGTGTTCTGCGATTCCAATGCCGTCACACCCTTAGGGCTCTTTCACACGACACTGTTCTGAATGATCTTAATTCAATTCCGTGAGAAAGTACGTGCAACAGTGATGACAAAGTCGGATTGATCAATACGAATTTATCACACACGTTTGACGTTCATGCACTATTTGTTGTGTGATACGTTGGTGAACTTCATGTTCCTCGACTTGCTGCCGTGTCGGCGAAATGGTGCGAAAACGTAACGACGCTTTAAGCAAGTTCCACACGATCAAAATAATTTGCCAGCGCGGTTGGCCGTGACAAACGCAAGTCGAGTCTTGGATAGGTTCGTACGGACTTTTAATTGTCAGTAGTCACTTTTGAAAAACTTTTTCTTTTTTGAGGGTGTGCTAGTTGGGGCGTGACACCATTTTGCAACAGTCTTGGGGTTTGTTTACTTGATGCCAACACGAAAAAATTTTTTCTTTACTGTCTGCTTTTTCTTTCTAAAGTTAAAGGAAACGGAAAGACGTTGCTGTATCAAAAACCAAATCAAGGTTTGTCTCCTGAGATGAACAAAATAATGAAATGCAAAAATACGGAAATACAAAAATAGGTGTTTTTGTCACGGACGATTTAATTTCTTTTCAAGTCAGTACCAATCGATCAAAGACTCGGCTAAAATCTTTCACGACTGGGCTGACCCATTTTCTTGAAGATACGATATCAGCAATAAAAAAATAGCTCGTAAACGTAAAATTGTTCAATTCTATTAAATTCACTTCCAATCAATAAAATTTCATTTAGCAAAAAGAATATTGTTCTTTCTTTTTTTAACCATAGATCTAATAAATGTTTCTGACATCATAGTGACAACGGAAATTTGCCACTTGATAATTTTGCTGCACCTATACTAGTAAAGTATGTTTTGGTACAAACGCTGTAGTCTCCAAAGACTCTTTTGCTGCTAACACCGTAACTTACACTTGACAAATAATGAAAAGTGAGAACTGTCATATGTCAAATTTACAAATTCAGAAGAGGTGCAAAATCTACATGTGTACAGAAAATTACAATGTATGACCCGTATGTTAATTTTGTTTGATTTTTTTTTTTAATAAGATTTCGCTTTTCCAAATCTTGTGTGGAGTCTTAGACAGTCGAAATTATTATTTATGCATCTCCCTGTACCTCTAGCCCTTCCTCCACTTCATTTCTTAGCATCTGCTCCAGCGTCCTCTGCTTCTCTTCCATCACAGTCTTCTTGGTCTTCCTCACCGACCTTCTCACCGGGAAATAGTCGGTGACCTTGTGATTGTCTTTAGGACCGTCCTGATTTGACATTTGGTAATTGAGCCTAAAAATCTCCAAAATCAACGTTTCATTCGACGCTCGTTCCCTCAGACCTTCTCTTAGCTTTGGGCGGCTTTGGTACGACTTTGTTCTCCTCTTTGTCCTGACACAGCTCGATCCTGTGGGGCGTGGGCGGTCCCCCCTCGTTGCACGTCATCATCTTGACCATCCCAGGTGTCTTGGGAACGTCCCGTCGCACGTCAACTACTGTCAAAATTGAAAGTTTATTTACAAAACATCAAATGTTACGCTTTCTGGAGAATCCTCCTTAAATTAACAATGAAATGAGTGATTCTGGGCATGAACTGCGTGAAAATAATGAAAAAATCGTAAAGTTGATGTCACTTCTGAAGAAACAGAGGGATGAAATGAACTATTTAATCGAAAAACAACAGCTAGAAAAGGGTAGAATCGAAACAGAGATTGAGAAGTTAACGTTCAAATTGTCCCTGGTGAGTCGAGCTTGTGAGCTTCGATCAAATTAGCCATTGTCTTTCTTTGCGGTTATTCGGTAGTTTTCAGCTGACCAAAAGTCTAAACCAACGGCTGCAGGCGAGGGCGAACTACGACCGCACGATTAAAGAAATCGAAGAAAACTACTCCAACTTGGTAGAAGAATCTGGCAAGCTCTTGTTCACCATCAACAAAGAAGTGCATCAGCTGGAACAGATCATGGACAAGAAGATCGGGACGGGGAACGAGCACGCCACTGGAGAGTGAGTCCTCGTTTTGCGTCGAGCGAACAAATTCTAACGAGTCAGTTCCAGCGACAAACGCTCGTCCGTAGAGCAGACCGACGGCACCTTGAGCGACGAGGAAGACGAGCAGCCGGCCAAGCACGAGAGCGAAGAACTCCACGACCACGGTCAGCACCCCTTCAAAGATCTGGACGTGGGGAAAGTACCGGAACAAAAACCGCCACAACCGCCAGAAGAAAAGAAAGTCGACATGGCCCCCATCACCCTCCCCATCAACCCCTTTCAGCAGCTCAGCCGCCACCCCAGCGACGACGTCGAGCTGCAGAGCTTCCGCGAGGCGTACGGCCGCCAGCACACCAGCCATTCGCCCCAACTCTCTGTCAATGACTACCACATTCCGACCAGGCGCGGCTCGACTGGCCGCCGCACCAGCCGAAGGCGGTCTGGGCAGGAGTAGACGCGCACTCACCCTCATCCTTGGCCACCAGAGTTATAATAATGTCATCTCCATTTTGGTCGTTTGTCAGCGCTTTAATGTCGAGCACATCGTCGATCTTCTCCTCGATGGCCACATCGACGCCCTAAAACCGACAATTAGAGAGTGGACACGCTTGCACGGCGGCTACCTGGAAGAACGCTGTGAGAGTGCTGGTTTTGTTCGGTTGGAGGACTGCCCTGTCGAACGTGATTTTTGTCCCGCGTCTCTTCGGGTGCGGCGAACAACAATCGTCGTTGCGAGCGCAAGCGACCACTGCCCTTACTCTACGCCCTAGAAATAAGTTTGTCTTGTAACAGCTCTAGTGACATGTCAACTATTTTGAGGTTATGTCAAATATAGTGATTATTTTTACGATTACGCCGATTTTATACTCTTCGAACGCGACTCACTACTCAATTCAACACGTAAAATACCTTCACTATAATATCGATATCATTTGTAAGATAAACCTCAAAAATTCGCTGGATTTGTAGCGATCACGTCCTGCGATTAGCGAGGCTTGCAAAATGGCCGTACAAAAACAAAAGACGAACGGATTGGGAAGTCCAGAAAATCGATTATACGGCAATTTGGTGGTCGAATTGCGACCGAAAAACTCACCCTTGACCATTTCTACTGATTCGTGCCCAAAACCGGTGAACAATCGATACGGAAACGGAACAATTATCGCGAAACACCAACTATTATCGTAAATGAGAAACGGCGAAGAACTCAACGGAGACGCGTTCTGGTTGATCCCGTGGTGAGTCCGCTACATCTTCTGTGTAAATTCTTGTGAAACTGCGTTTGTAAACAGGCCGCACTGTACACAAACTTGGCTTCGTAAACTCAAACTTAGCTGTGTCGCTATTGGCGGTTGTGGGTCACGTGAGCGCATCGGTTGACGCGCCAAATTCAAACAGCTTGAATGTTTAACCATGTATTTGCTACATTTAGAAATTACAGTTGTATGAAAATAAGGGTGGAGCAGGGGATGAGTGGGATGGGGTGAGGTGAGAGAAAGAGAGGGGGCGGGAAGAGAAAAAAAACATTAAATACAGTAATCTCCTATACTAGTGAGTGAAGTAGAGGAAAGTAAAGCGATACTTTAATTTAGTTCTTCTAAATTATAACGATTGCCTAATCAATAGTCTATCGATAAAAACAAAGCGAATCGCTATCGTAAAAACCATGCCCATCCCTGGGGTACTTTTATACAAAAATATATTTTGTAGTGGGACTTTTCCTTGTTGTCGAAAATACGGTGGGTTTTTTTTGGAATGCGTTTTCGATGAACAAGGAAAAATCGGCAAAGCAAGCAGAAAGGTCTGTTTTAGTTCTTCTAAATGTGGCGGCAGTGACGGAAGTCATTTAAAAGAACTAAACATTACATCACTTGGAGCGCCGTTAGCTTTGAATGGACGCCATTTGACGGAAAGCTCCATAAATTATTCGAGAAGAAAACAAAAATTATAATCTACATTCAAGTATAACAAGACTTAAGTACAACTTTAGTAAAGATGGCTTATATATAGATTAACAACTTACGGAATAGGTCTTAGTTTATGAATATATTTAGCAACAAACATTCATCAAGGGGACAGGGGGCAAACAGCGTGAACACCGAAGAAATGCCGACTCCCGCAGGTGCATGAATTTAAAGCCACTAAAACCACAATTGCACACATTGCTTACGACTTACGCGGTCTAATTGTGCGTTCACTTGGTGATCTCGGAGTTGGCATTTCTCCCAACTTAAAAAACTAACCACCATCGTTCAATAAAAAAGTCGCTCAAATGAACAAAAAGTATATTCCAATAATTACACCAAAAACACCCCCGTATGTTTTGGATTTACAGAACACACTTGATTCGAAAATGGAACTGAACCGAAAGAACTGACAAAAACAATAGCTGTGTAGAAGTCTGGCTTTATGTTATAATTTTCCTTGGAATACTGTACGGGTGGGAATGGTTGATTAGCCGCTCTTGAACAGCAGTATCGCCACCTGTCCTAGATAGAAGTATATGAAGTGACGGGTCTCGTGGGTCACGTACGATCCGAAATTCCGACCGACGATGCAATGCCACGTCGGGTTGTACTTCTTGTCGAATTCCTTCTTGATGTACGCCGCGATGTCCTGCAACAATAACAAACGGTGTCATCAGTCGAATGTGGTACACTCGGCTCAGCTTCTTATCTGACCCACGTACTACACTCGGTTCGATATCATGTTATGATGCGTGGTACGCCCACCTCAACTTCCGACGATGCACGATTAAAGAGATATTATTAAAGGATGTACTTTGCGTACGATCCACGCAGAATGACAAAAACATTTAAACTGAATTCAACTTCTTTCCAAGTTCACCACTCGCTCAGATCGATCCAAGAATATTTTAACTGCACATTAAAAAAAATGTTTCTAAATTGTTGTCTTTTTGTTCATACCTTAGTTGGTTAAAAATGTTGACAACTGTGTAATTTACAATGTTACAAGAGTCAAAGTGTTCGCGAATTTCGGAACAAGTTCCCACTTTAAATTACCAATGGGATTCAGAGCTGGTAATTTGACAAACCAACCCAGAACTTCTCGACGAAATAAGAACAAATGACTATTTTAGAAAACGAGACGCTAAACCGACAAAAGAAAATTCTTTCAAAGCGGAATCATCTTCGATTACATTTAAAAAGCTGACTTTTTTTGTTGTAAAAGAAACTAAAATCTGTTTTCGAAGATGAAAGAGAAAATAAATATTTTGATTGAACCAAAATAGATGTTTCGTTTTTTATCGTTACGATAAATCACTCCAACGATTTTAATTTAAAATTACGAGGGAAAAAATTATTACAGTACATACGAAAAAATCAATAACAATTAATCATTTACGGTGACACAGTCGCTACTCTTATTCTCCAGAAACTCGGCAAATAAACACTTCGTTATTATTCTCTTCAGCATAATTGTGTCAAAAACCCAATACTGAAATTTAGCAAAACTACAGGTTTCGAAAACATAAATAAATTTAACCGGTTAGTCATTTGGTGGGGAGAAAGCTTCCCCAATTAGGACTCGTCAAATAGGTAATTTGCGATCGCATTCTGAAAAAATTCCAAATATTGTCATTTGTGCAATTTCCTTCTCCGATGTAATAAATCGCAATTTGCGACGACGGATTCAATTCTTCCGCCTGCAAGAAGCTGCTCTCAAATATCAACGCCAATTTCATTCATTTCGTTAAAGAGACACTTTCACGAGGCATTCATGCTCAGCTTCAACGTAATTTTTTCCTTCAAGGTTCTCATTTATAAATCTCTGCGAAAAATATAAAAGGAATGGATTACGAAACTACACGACTAAGCTAATATTGACCAAGATATAATCATGGAAAGGTGTAGTAAGAGTCTACATACATTCACAACGACACTTAAATCATTAAAAATTCAAACTGGCAGAAATGTAATTTGTTAGACATGTTACCCGTGGGCCGTTGTGGTCCAAAACCACCCCTGCTCGTTCTTTTGCCGCGTTTGGTCAAAAATAATTTGAACATTTGTGAGAATAATGTCAACCGATAACAGTTTTTTTTTAAATATCTGCATCCATGCTTATTCCCCATTTTTTTCAATATGGAAATCGTTGCCCCTCCCGAGATGAGGGAGTCACCCGCCACTGCCTTACGTCAAAGTTGTTATCAGATTTTTTTTTTAATTGGTCGAGATGCAAAAAACAACTTCATCGAGATGTGAAAAAATTGTATCGATTGATAACCGTCCTTTTAACAAAAATTATAATCTATTATTCCTAATCCGCCTTCAAGCATTTGCTTCCATGTTTAATTAATTCTCATTTTTCCATTTTAAAAATTAGTGGCGCACGCCACTGTCTTACGTCAAAGCTGTCATTCGAGAAATTTTGAAATTGGTCGAGATACAAAACAATTTAACTCGAGGATCGTATTATATCGATCGATGACTGTTTTCTTTTGGAAAGGAATACAAATATGTGACATTATAAATGATTACTCTTTCATTGGGTGCTTTTCGAAAAGACCTTTAAACTTTAATTTAACAAGTAAACATACAAATGCACTCTGCAAAATACTGAAGTAAAAGTAAAATCATAAATTATACGAGAATCACTATGCTGTGATCACGGAGATCTTTATCCTTGCAAGGACACTTTTTCTTATTTTCCGGAACGATTACGTGAGGAACGAGTCTATTTAAATAAAAACTTTCTCCACAATAGCAATCTACATAATGAGATTTAAATGAAATATCTGCTAGACACTTTCGAGTGAGTTGAAGGAAATCTAAAGTCCATTCAAAAATCAAAAAACCACCAACGTCCCATTTTCCTCGATAATTACTATCTGCAACGCTGTCTAGCGTTAAATTTGGTGACACTTGTAATTTTGAGGTTAAATGTTTATTAAGTGTCTTGTTTTTCTGGGCATGTTTAAGTAAAAATAATAAGAATCAATAAATAAATGAAACGTGCTGCTAATAAAACAATATGAACGAAATTCAAAGCAATTGAATTTTATTTTGAATGAAATAAATATCATAATTAATAGTTACCAACATAATATGAAAAAATATCTACCAAAGGTTTTTTAAATTTTACCAACCTAAAGCAACAGGTGGTGGTTTTTTGATTTTTGAATGGACTTTACGAGAAATTCTTTAAATTAATTTTCTGTGAAAAAGTATTTGTGTTTCTAGTTTCCATGGTGAGACGGCGGATAAGGCTGGTTTTTTCCGGTCTTATTGATTAGTGATGGTAATTATCATGTTATTTTCTAAAATTAGGAAGAGCAGAGGAGTGTGGTTCCTCACATGATAAAGTAACTCTGAAAGGAAAATTCTCGGTGATTTAACAATGCGCTGTAGGTAAAGTGGCAGAAATTCTCAAAATCTCAAACGATATTTCGTCATCCATCCGTTTCTAAAACATTCCCACCTTGAGCAACGATCCAACAAAAGATACAGGAACGCGTTTCTAACATTTGGTTAAATGTTCTGACTGTCTTGATTGACATTCCTCGACGTTTAACGTCAATAAAAAATTTAATCATTTTTGAATTTCCAAGAGAATAATTATTTCAGAAACGTATTAATTTGTCTCCTCGCGAGTTCAATAATTTTTAAAATTATAATAGAAGTTTTTATTCGTGGCTTTTCATACCTATTTTAACTTTGTTGAAAATCTTTTCTCTGAACAAAATTCAATTTTTTAAAAACGTGCCAAATTCAATCGAGTAGAACGAGTTGTGAACTTAAAAAAAAATGTAATTCGATTTGAAATTAAAAGCTTCTGTCATTCTACATCTATTACTGACCAATGGAGATTGATGTTTTGAAAATGTATTGTTGATCAGGTGCCCCAGGTAAGCATGACACAACGTTTCTGCAAATACGATGAAAAACTGTGTCCAGAAATATGAATTTCATGTGCGCGAAGTGGTCGAAAATGTTGAGGAAAATTCGAATCTCACTGAACAATCTACCAGGTGTTGCTGGTTGAATCTCAGGTACCGACTACGCAACAACCGTCGTACGCGGTGTGACATAAACGGGATCACATCGATAACAACGGATTCACCGCTTGACACAGATTTTGAAAAAGTTGCTGGCTTCTAAATCTGTACTCGCATACGTTTCGACCGACTTCATTTGACGAGCGCGCACTCACAGTAGTCAATCACACTTTGACATTTGAAGTTGAGCTGGGTGTACGAGTCACGTGTGGGAAGATCTGGCGCGTGATTGGCGCATCGGGTCACGTGTCAACACAATTTACCTTCTCGATGTTGTACTTCTCGATAGCCTGCGTGGCGCAATCGACAGCGTCCTGCTGCATGTCCTCGCTCATGTCGGCGTTCTTGATGACGGCTTTGCGGTCGGTCATCTTGTCTGTTTTCTGTTGCTTGTTACTGGACCTGGAAGCGGCAAGAGATTAGTATCGGGGGCGGTCCCGGGGCGGCTGTCCGACTGTCCGGCCGAGACCTTATGTAGGTGGCACTCAGATCTCTGATTCGGACGCTGGCCCTGGCTATCAGCTCTGCCATAACAGATAACTGGCACGGCCGTGTCCCAGTTTTATCAATACAACGATCGGAAACATCTTTGTCAAACATGCGATCATCTCGGATTGATTGGTGGGCGACCGCCGATCGGCGGCCAGGCCCGTACTTACGTGAAATTTACCACAAATCGCCGCTCGAACGGACCAAATAATCTCGAACTGTCAAACTCTCACGCTTTTTAAATTTTTCGCTCTTGTTGAAAAGCACGATTTTCAATTTTTTTGACTGGCTTTTGATCGGGATAAATGCCAAAACTGCGACCGCCGGACTGCCGCGAATACCGCGATTGGACGTCGACTAGAGACTTCTGGCAGGAGCGTCTGGCAAGTCGGCCGCGATTGGACGCCCACTAGAGACTTCTGCCAGGAGCGTCTGGCAAGTCGGCCCCGATTGGTCGCCGGCAAGGTCGCGCCAGTGGCGTGCCGTCGCCGCGGGGACTCGTCGATAACGTCGGCCGGAGCGCCGCCCCCCGCACCCAGCTCCGCATGCGGCATGCATCGAACCACAACACAACATGCGACTTTATCTGATTTTTACCGTACCAATTTATGCTTAATTTAATGTTGTCTGAAAATGATGCTTTTACAGTTTTACCGCTCATTCGAGTGGGAAACTAGAAGCAAAATACACAAACGTGAAGTGATGTAGTAACCAGGGCAGGTTCGGGGGCTGTCATGTGCGGTCGGTGACAAGCGTGAGGGATCTGCGGGGCCACAGATGTAACCATGCACGAGTCACACTCAGTACACTTACTTTGACAAAAAGGCGAACGGTTTAAACTAGTCCCGTTTGCACGGTGCGAGATTTCATTTGGACCCAAGAACACCAAGACACTGATGCCTTATTAATTTCTACCACGATCGATACGCCCCCGACGCGCATACGCCGACCCCAATTTTGAATCTCCCGCCTTTGTCTATGCCCCACACGCAGAGCCCCGCACACCACAACCTTTCTAAAAATAAAACCTCCACACAATAAGCTACAACAAACACAAGCGACCCCTCATACCAAAGACAAACACCACAATGCAAAATTTATTCCCTCAAATGACAACCTAATGTTAACGTCAAATCCCCAACTGACCACTGTGACGTCATCATCTACAGAACAACTATCCATCTCTAGCCTACTCTATTCTCCCCTGGAGACTACTTCCAAAACACCACAAAAAACGAAATCATTTACTCTTACCTCTCCAACTGAGAACACCCCCGGACCGACTACTTGTGATTCCTCCAGACCTGATCTCCTCCCACACACGAGTCCTGATCCTCCCTCAATCATTTTGTCCCAGGTTTATTCCCCATTTTTCCATGTGGACAACGTAGCCCCTTCTTAGCCGCCCGCCGCTGTCTTATGTCAAAGTTGTCATTTGAGAATTTTTGAAATTGGTCGAGATGGAACCGGAAATGGTCGAAATGGGTAAAACCCATGTCGATTGGGCGAAAAAATACGAGACCATCTCGAAGCAGATGGAGGGGCAGGCGGCAGAGTTGCGTTCGCTGTATCGCAAGGTCTTGATGATGCGTTACGAAACGTCGCTCTTGGGACTTCACTATTTGAAGACCAGCAAACAGCTGCAAATCGTCAAGGAAATGGCGGAGAGCGTGGAGGACGAACAAAGTGTTGAGGTTTGAACGATTCGTTTTGTGTAATGTTCGGGTTTATTTACAACATAAAAATACATGTGGAAATAAGTACGTTACATGTTACGACACTGCTTGAGCGGTTACATTAGTGTGGAATTGTATCACATAAATCCTACATTAAACAATAAAAATAACGCTATTGTTCCATTCTTTCAAAATAAATTCATCGTAATACTTAACAGATTTATCACAGAATAATTAGTAATTTTGTCGGATTACATGAGCATTCTGGAACGTATATAAAGCACTGTTAATTCTATTAATTACAAGTTTGTGTACTCGTCGGGGCTGGAGCTGCGGCCCCGCCCTGCCTCGACCTTCTTGCTGCCGACGACCTTGAGCGAGCACCTCCCGAACGAGCCCCTATCTATCGAGTCCCTGTCTTTGCGGTTGAGATTGTCGATTATGTTCCTGACTATGCTACCGGAGGCACTGGTTTGGGGGTCGCAAGGTTTGGGCGAGCGCCGCTGCAAGATCGGCGTGCCGGACACTCTCATGTAGCGCCTGCGCGACGAGCACAAGCTGTTGCAGTCGGGGCTCTTGAAGATGTTCTTGTTGATGCTGAAGTTGGTGTTGTTCTTGGGGGCCGCCGGCCGGTTCAGCGTCGACGAGACCACGTCCGGGATGCTCTTCTTTTGTACTATCGGATTGTTGACGAACTTCTGCGTGACCCTGGAGGGGCACATCGAGTTCTTCAGGCTCATGCTCTGGAGGCTGAGGTTCGACACTTTCGGCGTCTCCTTCTTTCCGCCCGAGAACTTGATCTTCTCCTGGGCGGGGGCGCCCTCGTCGCCCTTCTCCCCATCCAGGCGGTTGCGCGTGAAGTTCTTCGGCACTTTTCGCAAGTTAACGCTGAACTTGCTCGACTCGGCCAGTCTCTCGATGCCGATCGGCTTTTCGGTGTCGCCCGAGTAGGCGCAGTCGTTCTTCAGGAAATCGATATTCTCGTAGTCGGGGAAGTCGCGCTGGGGGGCGCTCACCTCCTCCGCTTTGGGCGAGTTGTTGAGCAGGTTTTCGGCGCTGGAAACTTTAATAATCGGCTTGAGATTCTCGCAACTGGAAACTTTCATGATCGGCTGAGACGCCATTTTCCCCTCTTTGATCGGCTCCAGCGCCGGGCTCCGGTGGCCCGAGGGGATGCCGTCCGGGGTGTTGCTTCCCGACGAGCTGGGACTCGCCCCGCGGTAGTGCTGGATGTCGAAGAGCAAGTCGGGTGGTAGGGGCATCCCCACCGACAGGTGCATCGACAAGCTCTCCAACCAAACCTCCATCACTTCGAACGGGGGCCTGCAAATTGTCACACACGTCACCTGTCAACGTACCGACCGAGCCACCCAACCAACCTCTTGTCCGGATTGAGATCGGTGCACAAAAACGCAACCTTGTAAAAGGCCTCCGGACACGAACCGCAGAACTTCTCCTTGAACGTCATCTGATTCAAACCGAAATCGTTCGAACGGGGTAAGAAATCCGGGTCGGCCAACACTCGACCGATAATCTGCACAAACGTCAATCAACTACAGCACCCTGCATTATCGACACTCACCTCGCACAGAATAATCCCGAAACTGAATATGTCGACTTTCTCGTCGTACTTATTCCCTTTCATCATCTCGGGCGCCATCCAGTACGGATTCCCCACCACTGTGTACCTCTTCTTCCTCTCCTGCTTCTTCGTCCCGGAATTCGCTTTGGGGGACACTCTCCGGGCGCTGTTCGTTGTGTGCGAGACGATTCGGGCCAACCCAAAGTCAGCAACGATCACGGTCTTGTCATCTCTAACTAAACAATTGTGGGAGTTAAGATCTCTGTGGATGATGTTCATGGAGTGGAGGTAGGCCATCCCGGCGGCAATGTCTTTGGCGAAGGAGACTCGCTGCTCCCAAGGAAGCGGTTGAGCCGTGTCGTGGATCAACTCCGTGAGAGTCCCTCCTGAGATGTACTCCGTCACCAGGTGGAGGCGGCGCTCTTTGTACAAAACACCTATAAATCTGAGCACGTTGTTGTGATGCAGACTCCTGAGCACTGCCACCTCTTTGAGAAAGTTTTTCTGCGCCTCCTCGTCCACTCGGTACAGTTCCTTCAACACCATCACCTCCGCAGTGTCTCTAGTCGTGACCTTGAACACCTGTCCGAAAAATCCCTGACCCAAGAGCTCCCCCTTGACGAGATCCGACGCCCTGAACACCCGCTGTGGGGGCCTGGGCTCGAGAAACGAGTACGCTCTCGACAATTCCATACACCGCTTCGAGTTAGGAGTCTCGTCCAACAGTCGACTCATCGACGAGCTCCTCTCTTTGTCCAGAGACTGCCTGTTCTCCGTGAGATGATTCTTCCTCCTCAACTGCCTCGACCTGGTCCCGCTCATGTACCCCTCGTCCCTCCTCTTGAACAACCGCTCCTTGTTGGGTTTGGCCACCTCCGGACTCGACTCCCCCTGCACCGACCCCGTCGAGCCCCCCAGATTCGGCTCGCCCCCTGGAATGTTGAGTTTCGCTGTCGGAATGTTGGTATCACTGGCTGTCGTTGTCAACGGATGTGTTGATTTAGGCAAGACATGCTTTAATATCGTTTTTTGGGCGACGGTGTGGGGGTCGTGCTCTATCGTCAGCTGGAGGACGGTGTCGGAGTACCGGAGGAGGTTCTCGACTGTGTCTATGGCAGTGTCCTTGACCGGGGTACCGTTTATCTCCAGTATCTTGTCGCCTATGTGGAGCGACATCAAGTCGTCGTTCATGTCGAGTCTGCAAGATGGCGACAAGTGTGAACAGGTGGAGGGAGACGATCGGGGGACCTACCTATGTGTCGGCAGCAAATAGCAGCACATGTTAATAGCGTTTGTTAGAAAAGCGAAAGCCACCGGGATCAGTTTGCCCCGAATTTTCCACACCATCCTGGGGAAATAAGTTTGTTTAGTTGGCAGCGAGGTGAAGTTACCGAAAATAACGTCAAACAACCTGTCATGTCATTATTTTCGTACGTGCAAGCCTCGCACTGTTACTCTTAAGCCCCCGATCCTAGTCAAGAAATCTTACTCTGAAATCGTAAAGCACTGACTGTTCCCCGTCCCTATCGAGTCCTTGTCCAGTTTGATCCCCTTTTGGCCCCCCGGAATCTCGACCAGTCGAATGGAATGTGGTTTCCTGATGAAGGGACACCTGGCCGTCCGCGTCAACGGTTGCATCTGTCTTTTGTAGCACTGGCCGCTGAAACGCCGACTCCAGTACAAGTCTCGAGACGCTATTTGCCTTACCAGTAGAGCTTGGAGCGTTCCACCAGTGCGTAAGAATCCCCGTCGCCGATGAAAGCTCCGCACGAGGCGCAACAAAAGCACTCCGGGTGGAACTTGTGCTCCCCGGCCACCATGACGGGCCCCGTGATGATTTGGCTGCACTGCTGGCAAGACTCGCCATACCTGGCCCAATAGTCGTCTTTGCAGAACAGCAAACCATCTTTTTCGAAGTACCAGTTCGAGAGGGAGGCGTCGCACGCCGAACAACTGAAATCCCCCAATCCAAATTACCGTCTCAAACAATTTTGAAATAGTCTTAGGTTGGCACCACTGTCGAGGTCGACGCAAACATTTTGGGCACCGCTGCATGTTTTGTAAACATTTTGTTTGTTTATTGTTTAGAACGCAATCAAAACATCGAAAGGATACCGTGTGCGAGGTTTGAGTAAAACTGAGGGCCCCATCACCTACCGGAAGCATTCCATGTGCCATTCCTGGTTGAGGGCACAGATCACGTCCTCCTCATCCAGGATGTTGAGACATCCGGCGCAGACGTTGTCGGGGGCCTCATCTGGAAAAATCAACGCCGTTTGATCCCTTTGTACAAGTTGACACTTCCAGGAACTGTCACCCACGCATTTCAATCGCAAAATCTGATGTGTTTTCGACCATTTGGGGGCGTTTCCGGGCCAATTTCCGCCACAACGGGGCGAAAACTCGTCAGTTCGACCGGTTCGGGGGTGGTTTTCATTTATTACTCACCGTTTTGGGGCTGTTCTTGCATGTTTTGGTTTCGCGTGTTGACAGTTAAAAAGTTTCCATGATGGCGACCGCTAAAAGCGCGTTCACACTGGACGCGTCAAGGTCGCGCTGCCAACGGGACGGAGTGAAAGTGGATCCGTCGATATACGGAGTGGCGCTGAAAATGCGTTCAGTCCGCGGTCCGGTAAATGAGACAAGGTGGGATTCTCAATCGTTTATTGAACGAACAGTCATATAAATATTCCAACACAGTTTGATCGGTTACAAAAAATTCTATCAAACGTGCCCTCATCATATTATATAGTTATTGTGCTCCAAAAAACAACACTTTCCGAGCATTATTCGCAGTGGCGCTGTTCGAAAAGTACTAGGTTCTGTTAAAAGTTGTGCTTAGAGATAGATTTGAGCAAAGTTTTTGCCGAAACTTCCACAATAATCGTGTCGATAGTGTTAAAAAAGACAATGATGATAAAAAAGAGAGGAAGTACAATGTTTAAGGCATTATTATTATTCATTTTCGTCACAAAAATCTGCTCAGGTACACGATTAAAATTCGTAACCGTAAGCAACAAACTCTGGGTGTGTCACAGCCATGCATGCGCCCCATCGCACTACCTACCTTCGCCCGCGAACGTCCAATCAAATCGCGATTACGAATTTTAATTTTAATGTTACAGCAAATTCACACTAAACTAGGTGTGCGCGGCCAATCGCCATGAATGTTGCTACGGTTTCCATGGCGACGACCAATAATAGTCTTGTACATCAATTGACTCGCCTAACATGCATCATGTAATATAGTTGATATATGTTTTACCACATTGATTATGTACAATAGGTAAAGGATATGCATGCAGAAAATGACTACGGGGCACCGGTGGCGCCACCTACACGGGTAGATGGCGCTGCGGCGCGACTAATCAGTACATGTTGTGGGTTGTATCGTGCACTATTCTATTCAATTGTATCACAAATGAACTTAGAATTTGGGTTATTTTGGTGCATGCAAGCCCCGGTGTGCCGCTCATGCTCACATAAAGTAAAGTTAAGAATCCGCAACGAGAAAGAAAAGATCGGCTACGATCGCACTAAATGGCAAGTTTAAACGAAACAGGGGCCTGGCTTTAGCTCAGGTTTGATTGCCATGTCGTCTGTCTTTAGTCCTAAAGCGCAGCAACGAAAAATACTCAGTTTTGTGATGGATTTTCCAAGCGTGCCGGGCTAGCAGCACCGATCTTCTCCTTAAGCGTGTTATATTTGGCCTGCATCAGCTTCAACTGGAGCTGCAACGAAGCGCTTAGTTGTTTTTGCAGGTCCTGCACCTCGACGATTTCCTTACGTAAGTGCTGGTAGTTCGTTTTTACCTCGTTCACCGACCTGAGGAGGTCGTGTACCTCCACTTCGGCGCCGTCTTCCGAGAAGAATTCGCTCTCGATGTGGCCCACCTGCACGGCCAGGTCGTCCAGCTTCTCGTCGGTCTTCTTCATCTGCAACGGAACCATTCGGTTTCTCTCGAACTACCGATGCCCTCATACCTTCTCGGTCAGGTCCTCCATCGCTCGTTCCATCGTCATTTTCGATAATTCGGCGGCGCAGCGGGGCTATTTTGAATCGATAATCGACATCGCTCACGGACGTCTGAAACGTCAATTCTGACAGCACCCCCGACAGAACGCCCTCTACAACTACAAGCGCTAGATTTGAAAAATGACAGGAGGAGCTGCTTGCACACCATGGATGGAACTTATCACGAACCTAGATAAAGAGCAAAATGCCAAAATGGAACTTGTTTACGACACGATAAGCGCGTTATGACTACCTGATAACAGTAAATATTGACGTGACTAAATTTATACACTGTAACACCTGTCACGTTTCAATGATTCAAACAAATATACCAGGTGATTTACCTAGAAAACAAATTTGACAATAATGACTTCATTTTAACTGAGTCATTGTTAATGAATATGTATACGCACTTAAATAAAGTCAGTTTTTTAATCTAAGTAGGTTTTTGTTTTAGGAAATCAAATAAAAAATGAGTTCCTACACTTTAACGAGTTTCGATAATAACTATTAAGCACCATTAACACCGTTAGAAGGTAAAACAAAAGAGAATGAGTTTTTAGCGATAAGAAAGTATTAAAGTTGAATATAAAATGAAAATCGAGGTCGCTGTTTTTGTTTAATTTTTTTAAATCTTTTAAATTTTTTTGAGGAAAGAATAAATTTGAAAGAGTGAAGTTAGTCACAAATGCAGTGTGCGACATTCGACTGGTGAAGATAATTTATCCGGAAATCATTTTGTTTTTTTAGATAATTATGTAAAAATGTAAGAGATTTATTTATGAAAATATTCAGTTACAGTACAGAAACAAAGATGTCTCTTGTGCGACATTTTCTCTAATCAGTTTGCCACATTGAACACTGTCACATGGCACAATAAAAAAAAGTGCAAACCAGTCCAACTTTGATGTTCCTTCCCCGCCTGCTTGACGATAACAAATCGAATAATGCAAATGACATTTACCAAAAAACAAAAGCCAACAGGCAACTTTGATCTCTCGATTCGATCTCATTGTCAGGTCCGCCGTCCCCGACGTAATGAGCTTCGACAGATGGGCCGATTTATTATTGATGTGACGACACAATGGCTGTCTCTTCCGATAAGAATGCTTTATTTGAGAAGGCAGTGAGCCGTTAAAAAGCGATTTCGACTTAATTACCTATAAACGTCAGGAGAGTCTTAGTGAGCGCAATTAAGCCCCGACGGGCCAGTCGAGGGGTTCTTTTATGTGACTTGGATGGAAACTTCACTAGTAGAGTGTCAACAGTCGCCGCCACCGACCCGATCGAGACGAATATAGCTAGAGGTCGTGAGGCGGTTTGCGGCGGCGGCTCGTAAAACCGTCCCTTTTTCTTGTTTCGCTAATTTCCGAAATCGCCGCGACGATTGGGTCAACCCTTGGAGCGGTCCTTTCTTTATCTAAACTAAACAAAGCGGCCGTGTAAAAATAACAGTCGAGGGATTCTTGCGTCAACAATAAAGTCGATCCCGTTGCGGCCCGAGTTTGTTGTTGGCGTTTCTTTTTTATGGCCCCAGCCGAGATGCAGAATCTGCGTCACGGTGATTGCCGCCGGCACCAGATGTTAGTTGTTTTGGTTTGATCGAGAAAGTGTTAATGGGACAAGAGTTAATTGGATTACGACGGAGATGGCTCTCGCTTTCTGAAACTACCCGCAGGATTTGGAGATTTTTTTTTTAATCCAAGCGAAAGAAATGACAGGTGTAATCCACTTGGGATGTTTTTGGCGGAGGGTTGGCTGTGATTTATTTGAACAAACTGTCATAAAATCAGAACATGTTATCCTGTTTGCCAGTTTATTCTGACGTCTGTCAAAATGTCAAAAACCATTTTGTTACGACAGAATAATTATCTTAATTAAACGTTTAGAAAAGACAGATCCGATTTAAAAAAGGGAGAACTGCAAAGAATTTTCAGGTAGAGACGTTAGGGGAATAAAGAGCAAAAGGGTCCAAAAGCAGACAGGTGCCATTGTTACCTGAAACTTTCTAGAATTATTTGCAGACCAACGCTTAGGGAAGACGGAACCAATTTGTCTTTGTAGTAGGTACTTAATTATCAGTTTTGACCTTCTGGACTCTTCGACGTTGTCGTCTGCATTAGAATTTTTTACACAGCGTACCAACAGTAAAAAAATTAAAATTTGTAGCGAATCTTGACCTTTTCTTGTCACGAGAAAGTGTTGGATAAACTTGACGGGGATAAAATTGTTGAGCGGACCTAAAACTGAAACTATCTTCCCTCGTGGGGGGTGAAGTTGCGTCGACCCACCCTTTCGGTCGAGCAGCCCCCGAAAAACGTCGGATGTGCGTCCTTCGGCCCTTCGGCGGCCAACCTGGTTATCAGTATTTCCCCGAAGTAAAGACGAGTTGGTAGGTACACACGAAACGGTTAGCCAAATAATATCAAGGGAGTCGATACTCCCGCAACGGACGCTCCTCGTCCTCCCCGTCTTAATCTGATGAAACCGACTGCAATGAATATTCAGACAAGACATCTGTTGGCCGGCTTAATTTACGACGTAACCTAAGCAAACCGGGCGATTACAAATTGAAGGCGACTTCCTGATTCGCGGAGGCCGAAATGGAAGGGAAGACGGAATGCTGATGGGAGAAAAAAAACAACGGGAAGATTCAAATTATTTGCATTAATAAGTGGGGAGCGGGGTTCGGGGTGGATTTGTGGTTCACCCCGGCGCTGATCTGTTGGGATGCTTTTTGTTTGTTACTTGAGGAGGCAGGAAAAAAAGAAAACTTTTATTTATTAGTTAACTTTTAAGTAAGAAGAACAATTAAAAATAAGATAAAACGGAAAAAAGAAATATAGATAAAAATTAGAGCGAAGAAAAGCAAGACAATCGTAGAGAGAGAATGAAAAGAACTCATAAAAAGAGAGGGACGAATGAAAAAACATGAGAAATAAAAAAACAAGAGCTAAAATCTGTAAAAAAGAAAAACTGGGAAGGAACATAAACCAGATGAAATGAACAGATGAACTTTTGAAAAACAGAAAAGGCAGAAAAAAACGAGATGAAAAATTGAAAATTGTAAGAAGACTAGAAGGAATATAAAACAGAAGAAGATAGAGAAAATAGACTGAAAATACAAAATACAAAAAAGATTAACTACAGTATCTAAAAAAAAAAAGAAGAGGGAGACGAATAATATTCGGAGATGTAGAGAAAAAAAGTTAAATAAGATCATTGCATTTCGTGAAGAAATAAAAGGGCAACAAAAACAAAATTATGAGACTGGTAAAGGTGGCAAAGAAGAAGAGTGAAATGGACAAAAAAGGAAACAAACAATTTTGAAAGATATAGCAGAAAAAGGAAAAGTTGCTAATGAAGAAAATAATAATAAATATAAGAAAGATGAAGAATGACATGATTGAGATAGAAAAGATGAGGTGACGAAACTGTACAAAGAAGTTGAAAAAATAAGAAATGTTGAAAGAAGAAAAGCAGTAAGAAATGAAAATAGAAAAGCAAAGAAAGATGATGAAAAAGACGTCGATAAGGAGGACAAAAGAATAAACAGAATAAATGAAAAAGAACACGGAGTGAAGGTTTTGGATAAGAAGAGAAAGTAGAAGAACAGGAGAAAAGGAATTGGCGAAAGCCTTCAGAAAGAAAAAGAAATGATTAATGAAAGCAGAACAACATCAAAAAAAGTTGAAATAGGTACAAAAGAACAGAAAATGATGTAATAAATGGGAAGGAACATAAAGAAGATGGAATGAGAAACTGTTGAAAAAGGGAAGAGGTAGAAAAAAATAAAATAAATATTGTAAGGAAACGAAAATGATTAAAAACAGAAAAAGATAGAGATAATGGATTGAAAATACAAAAAAAATAGTACAAAACAGCTGGAAAGATATATAAAAAAACGTGTAAGACAAAATAAAAGTGACTTCAAGAATATCTACGGGTTGATAAGAGAAGAGAGGGTCGAAGATTAAAACAATGAGAAGTTAAAAAAGATTAACTGCAATATTTCTAAAAAAGATGAGAGAGACGAATAATATTCGGAGATGCAAAGAAAAAAAAAGTTGAACAAGATCATTATATTTTGTGAAGTAATAAAAGGGCAACGAAGACAAAATTATGAAAACAGCTAAAGGTGGGCAAGAATAATAGTGAAATGGACAAAAAAAATGAAAGAAGATGGAGAACATGAAGAGAGATTTGTGGAAAAAAAGGCGAAAGAAATGAAACAAGAATTAATGCAAAAAATAGAGAAAAAGATAAAATAGAAAGACACAGGAATAAGTACAAAAAAGACACAAAAAATGTAGAAAGATATACCAGAAAAAGGAAAAGATGCTAATGACGAAAATAAAAATACATAAATATAAAAAAGATGAAGAAGGAACTGAAGAAGATAGAAAAGATTAGGTCACGAAGCTGTACAAAGAAATTGAAGAAATAAGCCAAACGAGAAATGTGTTGAAAGAAGAAAAGCAGCAAGAAATGAAAATAGAAATGGAAAGAAAGATTTAAAAAAAAAAGAAGTTGAAAGGTGGACAAAAAAGTAAAAGGAATAAATGAAAAGGATTAAGAAACGGAATGAAGGTTCTGTATAAGAAGAGAAAGTAAAAGCAGACGAGAAGCGGAATTAGCGAAAACGTTGAGAACAAAAAAAGAAATTATTAATGAAAGCAGAACAATATCAAAAAGAGTTGAAATTGGTAAAATGGAACACAAAATAATGTAGTAAAGGGGAAGGAACATAGAGAAGATGAAATGAGGGACTATTAAAAAAGGAAAGAGGTAGAAAAAAACGTGATAAAAATTGTAAGGAATCGAGAACCAGTAAAAACAGAAGAAGATAGAGATAGAGACATAGAGCAAGATACAAAATGAAAAGTGCAAGACAAAATTAAAATGAAATAAAATGGAAAATAAAGAAGAGAGAACAGTTCAAAAATGAAACGAAACGAAAAGTAGAAAACAATTTTAAAATAGATTTTAGAGTGAGAAGAAGAAACATGGAAACATGGCTTTCAATAGAGAGAACAAAAATAGTAATAATAACAATAATATTTTGCGGAACTGAAGGGAAAACGATTGAACACATCATTTCTTCTTGCACCGTTTTGGCTCAAAGTGAATATAAGAAACGTCATGATATATTTGCTAAAATTATACACATGAATTTAGCTGTTAAATTCAATTTATTAAAGAATACACAACTACATTATACAGGGTTATTCTAAATGATTGTAGTCGAAGTAGGCCATGCCCATGTTATTACGTTTTTGCCGCTTTCATGTGAACTGTCAGTTGTGTCTCTGTCACTGCAATTTTTTAGGTGAAAAGTGCGGTGATGAGGCTTTTCTTTATTTTTGTTAAATTAACGATTGAATCCAGAAATATTGAGTTGTTCTACAATCAATTTTAAAAATATTGAGTTGTTTTGCATCCAATTTAACACATCATTTTGATGATTTTTTTATGTGGAGCGGGAACCATAAATTTTACATTTAGTTTTCACGCCTACTTCGACTACAATCATTTAGAATAACCCTGTAGTTATAAACCAGAAAGTTGTTTGGAAAATTACAATTACAAATTATATTTTGATCGAACAGTTTTAACTGACATTCATATTAAGCATAACAGACCAGACATTATTATTTTAAATAAACCACAAAAGCAAGCATATGTTTTAGATATAGCTGTTCCAAATTCACACAATATAACACAGACATATAATACAAAAATTAATAAATATTTAGAGCTCTCCGCTGCTATAAGAAATCTTTGGTGTTTAAAAAAAATTCGATTTTACCACTTATCATTTCAGCAACGGGAATAGTACCGCAATCTCTTTTCAAAAATTTAAAAATTTTGGACTTAGAGAACACATTGGTAGTTGAAATTCAAAAAGGTATATTATTATACTCATGTCATACCGTGAGGAAGTTCCTTAACATTGACACAAAACATAAAACACAAAAAAGTCAAAATGTAGAGGCGAGACGCCGGTAATTATGTTGATTAGCACCGCACTATTACTTGATAGTAATATCCGTAATAGTGTATGTACTCCGGCAAAATTGCCGTGCCGCCGGGTAATAATAATAAGAATATCTAGACATACCTATAAACATTTAACAATAGCAAAATTATGAAAATTATAGAATTAATAAAAATGAAGAAGATAGAAATGTAAAGCACATTTCAATGCATTTTTTGAATACCATTTTGCAACATGAATATTTTTTTTACTAAATCTGATTCAAAGCAGCTTGATGAGTTAAAAAATCAAAATGAAAGAGAGAAACAGAGTAAATTTGAAAAACTTTGGGTTTTTATTTAGTTTGTTACTCTCTTTTTTATTTTAACGTTATGATATTGCGTTTCGGGAAATAAAGCCACTGTAATTGTAAGGGGCGCGGTATCGAGGCCGCATTATTATTATTATTTGAAACAATCGTGCCATAAAAATCTGATACTTATTGGCAAACAGATAATAAGTGCTTTACCCTGTATTTATTTATGCGCAAATATCTGTGTAGATAAAAATAAATTAAAAATAATCTAAAAATCCTGTCCCACATACCTTGAGTTACCGTAACGTGTTGTAAATCAAGTTGTCTGATAAATGAACAATAATTTTGGCAGGATGTTAAACATAAACAAAATTAGTAAAAAATCGTAACAGATGGCGTGGATGCTCCGATGCGGTCCGATAAGCAAAAAATGCGCAAAACAATAAAAAAAGCGTTCAAATAATCCGGTTTAGCCGCAAAGCCCCGTTTTGTTCCGGAGCCGTCCCTAATCCCGTCAATTTTTCCCACTCATCGCCCGTCTCCGGACCCACCCGCCCCCGTCCAGATCGTCCCATGCAAAATCAGCTTTTGCCATTCAAATCAGCTCCAACTACTTTCTAATCCGGGATCAGTCGCGAACTCCGGAGAAAAACCGCCCCCCGACCAAACCGACGATCGACAGCGTGGCAACAAAACGCGATCGACAATCGATAGTAAACAAAATAATTGTTGTCGACGGCGAGCTCGTCCGAGCGCGTTCGGCCTTGCTCGGCTGGCGCGCTGGTTTGTTTCAGAATTCCAGTTTTCCAGTAACGGCGGACGCGCTGCGCTGACAAGGTGAGATCGCAGACACCTGTGCCGAGTGACGCGTCGACAAGCGAGAATCGCGCCAGTGTCGAAAGCAGCGCAATTCGCGATCCCGGCGGCTCCGGGGATGTGCTGAGCGCCCGGATTTGTGTGCAGTGCTCTGGAGGATTTCAACGATGGACTCCGGTACCGTGCTGGTCTTCGCGGTCGGGTTCGTCTTCGCGACGCAAGGTAAGAAAGAAGGAGTGCCGCGAGCGAGTTTAACAAACTGCCGACTCTTTTCCGACGGCGTTTCTTTTCGCTAAGGCCGCGTTCACGCGCCTTCCGGATGCGCCCGTTCGCGGTCAAGGCCGATCCTCCGGGATTCGAATTTTAACGGTCGCGGGAGGCGGCGGGGGGCGGGCCTACCTGACCGGTCCGGCCCGTAAATGAGTCAGGTGTGCCGGAATGGGCCTCTCTTTGTTGTCGGGCCCCGCCGCACCCCCCGCCGTCTTGAACAGGTGGTTTTTGTCCCGTCGGGTTCGCCCCCGCCGCAGGGGATCGACGGATCTCGGGGGCGGCAGCCGACGAAAGAAGCTCCGGAGGCGGCGCCCCACCGCCGCTAGGCCTTTCTGACGACTTTTTCACAACCAAAAGTTGAAATTTTACGATATCAAAGCCCAACGTCAAATTTACTGCTCAGTTGAGTAAAAAAAAAAAAAAACGGCACGACTAGTTTTGTCACTTACTAAGTGGACTGAATTCAGTTCTAAACGGCTTAAGTCATTTGTCACAGCCTGGTTTACTTTACCTTAACTTAAATCCAGTCCCAAATCCTCGTTTTGTAAAAGTGACTAAACTTAGTCTTTCATGAAAGTTAATTAACTGCTTTAATTAAACTGAGGTGATAATGCGCATGTTTTTCGATAAATACAAACATCTATACTACACATGAATGATAACAACTTACATCATTGATTCGTGGGGGGGAGATATCTAATAATCTAATTAAGGAATGTGATAAGTAAAATGAAACTAAAATCAGCGCGCTAAACTAAAAATGCGTGAATTTGAAATAAATTAAAATTAAACTAACTCAAAAGTTGTTTAAATTGGAATTAAACGTGAAGTGAACCAGAACTAACCTAAAATTAAAATGAAACTAAACTAATACTAAACTGGAAGTACCTAAATTAAAGGAGGACTGGATTAAATTAAGAGTAAAGCAACTGTAAGTAGAAGTAAACTAAAGTTAGTAAATTTAAAGTGAGCCAGAACTAAACTGAAATTAAAATTGAACCAAGTTTAAACTAAACTGAAAGTAGGGGTTTGGAACGATTTGGAAAAAAAATAGTTTTGTTGATTTTAACCAAAATAAAGCGTTTCGAGTTTTAATTTCTTGGTAAACAGGATGTTGCAAAATTTGTTTAGAAATTAAAAGTAATAGTAATTGGTTTGTTGAAATATTTGTATTAGAAATAATTGTAGATTAATGAAATAGTTTCATGATAATTAGCTATTTCGCTGGAGTGATAGAGGAATTTCGTAAGTTTATGTGGGTGAAGTTTAATTAAACTAAATTTTCCCTATGCCAGTTTGGTTGATTTAGTTTAAAAGAAGTGTAATAACTTTATTCCAGACAAAACTCTGATGAAGAAAATAGATAATATCTTGTTAGTGCAGTTTAACTTAATTAATTTACTCTATTCCTAGTTTTAATTTACATTAAGAGCAACAAAAGGAATTTCACCAAATTGTTATGCAATATCAAATATTGTTACATTACTGTTTGTTGTTAAGTTGTGCATTTCTAAAGTGATAACCTACATTACTCGACTCATATGGTGAGTTTCCTACAAATAATTAAGAATTAAATTAAAATTAAATTTACACTAATTTTAAATTAAACTAAATTAAAACTAACCGTGACTCAAAAATTGTAAGTGTTCTGATAAGTTTGATAAATTTAGAAAGTATAGTTTTCCCATTTATAATTTGGTTTTACTACCAGCCCTGTTGTAAGGGTGTTAAATACCCCGACAATAGGCAACTACCGCCATAAATCCTAGGACTGTAAAAGAAGGTCTGTTGTCTGAGCAGGTTACAATATCTTCACTATCGCCAAAACCACAACCCCAGCCGCTAATAATTACAATTGCACTGCCATAAAACCAAATTATAAATGGGAAAACTATAATTCTTCTAAGTGATAATTTTCCAGTAAACAGAATCTCGTATTTTTTTTGTGGAAATTAACTAAAAGATGACTCAAAATAAAAATCTGATTATAATTGGTTTGTTTGATTTCATTCTTAATTAAAAAAAAAGATATGTGATAACAGTATAAAAGTGTTTTTTTAAATTTGGTGTTGAAGAGTCGATTGTGAATGAACCACTTAATAAAAACAGTGATTTTTCAAACTGCAGATTAAAAGCACAAACTACGCAAAAAGTGAGGTTAGATTTAAATAGCTGATGAACCACTTGTCCTAAAAAAGACTGATATTTCAAACTGGATATTAAAAACACGCAGAAAGTGAGGTTAGATGTAAACAGCTGATCAGAGTGGTGTTCACAATCGACTTTTCAACGCCAACTTCGACGCCTTATTTATAATAATTTAAAGATTTGTAGAGTGCTAGTGTTCCAGGCATTTGTCCATAGGTTCATTCTTCATTCCAATTAAACCAATTTAAGCAGATTAAATTAACAAAATAATCTAAAGGACAATTAAACTAAAATTAAACTGTAATAAAATTAAAATTAAAAGATTGACAAGATTCGCTTGGAAAATATTTAAAAAATTAGATTAGATTAGGTTAGATTAATTTTAATAAACCCAGAAAATAAATAACTGACAGTGATAATTTTTCACCAACTAAACGTAATTTAGTGATTTATAATTACTCAAAGAAATGTTGAGTTTCGTTGGGTTTAATTAAATTTACACTACCTACACTGTATAACTATCCCGATTGATTTAATTTAAGACACGTCCTAGCTTCCAAACAAATTTCGAGTTACATAATTTGGAACCCCGTTAGTGCCGAATAATTTAATTAAGTAACTCTTCTGCTAGATTACAATTAATTTACATCAAGAGTAAAAACAGCAATTTCACTAACAGTTATGTGATATGGGAAATGGTTACGTGGTCGTTTGTTAAATTATGCATTTCTAAAACTGCAATTTACATTATTGCATGTGTTACGTGTTGTTAGTGAATGTCGGTGTTCCTCAAATTTTCCTTAAACCAAAATCTAATGAAGAAAGTTCACCTGTACGATCTAAACACCTTTCACATTGTTTTGGCATAATGGGAGGCCTTGATTTATTTTTTTTACGTTGGACACACTGATTTCCGTCACTAAAGTGCCTGATAAGTGATAACGTGTTGCTGAATTACCCGCGATGTTTGAGTATTCTTCTCTTGCAGACTAGTAAAACTGACAACAATGCACTAGACATTGACGCTGTTTATAACCTCCAAGCTTTACTACAAAATGAAATACAAATTTTCCATGGCCTCCCATTATGCCAAAACAACGTGAATGGATTTTAGTTACATTAATTTAGATTTGTTTAAAATTGACACCAAACTGACCAAAATTAATTCACAATTAATACCGAATTAGCTGTATTTTTTCGATTTTTTTCGTCACGTACTTAATTTGATTTTAATGAAAATTGCATTTTAACGATTCGAACGAAATTGACAGTTTGATCACGTTTAAGCCGTGAAACTATCCAGTTTGGTGTAAATTTAGTTACTGGTTGAAACTTCAACTACGTTTTTTGAAAATAATTAATTCAAGCTGTAAACATAAATTTTTCAAATGAACTTACACTAATTTATCAAATAAGCGGAATAAATTTCGTAAAAGCGGAAGCTCATTTGAAATTCTAATGCGTTTTTTGAAATCATTAAACGTTAACGAGTACAAATTCATTTTTTTTTTTCACATTTAGGACGACCCCAACAATAACCTAGAGCTCGCTTGATAAATTAAACGATAATAATATTTACACTATCTTTATCTATTATCATTTAAGCAAATGATAAGGATTAATCGTTGATAACAGAGGAAAATAAAATTTGACCCAAAATCGTAGAACCAATCGTTATTGATTGTGTGTTGGCAGATGGCGCTCGTTGCCAAAAAGGCGCCAAATTTGAATGTTTCAAAGCTTAATTAAATGTTTTGGTTTTAATTTTAAGAAAAACACTGAAAATAAAAGAAATTAAAATAGGGTTTTGTTTTAATTCCAAATTATTTTTCCATTATCTAGTAGATGTCACTACTTGTGAAAAGGCGCCAAAATATTAATTAATAAGAAATTAAAAAATATGTACAGATTTATCTTTTCTAGTAAATTTATTAACATTTAGTTAAATTAATCTAAGCCAAACAGCTTTTTATTGTTTTATTTTGTAATCTTAAGGAAACTAGTGAAACCACTATATAAATTGAAATTAGTTGAAATTTATATTTTTATTGTTATTGTTTGTAAATAAACTTAAGAAATAAGAAAACAAAAGATGTGACTAAATTTAAGTAGAAAAAGCTCTAAGTAAATTATACTAAGCGACAGTTCTTAGAGCGCTGTCAAATCTGCTATTGCCCGACAGATGTCACCACTCCTAAAACCCGCGGCAAATTTAAATCTGCATCGAATTTTCCGCCGCCGCCACCATCGCGCACCGGAACCTCAGCTTGAACCCATTCCTTGAGGCCGGTGCCATTTGGAGCACTTCCCGCCTCCTTGATTAAAAACAAACAGCGATCCTCAGCCGGCTGCGTTTAATGCGCCTTTATCTAAGACAAACGACGTGAACACGGCCTAAGCCCATCATCGGCCGACCCATCCGGAGATAACCCCGCGACCATCACACGCACGCTGCGCCCCGCCGCCCCCGCGGGCTAACAACCTGGCTCGGCCGGACCAACGAAGCGTAACTGTTGAATGCGCCAGAGCGAAGACGGATTCCTACGGGGCAGGGCCGGATCGTGGCGGGCGGGGGACCGGCCAGGACCGTAACGGACTCCTGAGGGCGGCGCGCATTAAGGCGGCTTCACGCTCGCCTGCTCCCTTTAAAAATATTTCTCTGATGCAAATCGACACGACAAAAACATCCCACGGGTCGCGCAGCGATAAATTTCACGCTCCGGATACCGAAGACAAAGGCGCACCGGAGTCGGGGGTACCGTTGCACAGGATCGGGTGCACAAGATGGTGCGAGCGCGCACATTGCATGTGTGACGTCACGTCGCGAAGCGACGACGTAATGTTAAGCGTAGCGAACAAGAAAAACAAATGAAACACTCTGTATATTGATGACGGGCAGATAATGGTAATTTGGCAATTGTGAAACTAAAGCAAAATAAAAGGAAAATTATTCTGGTGGAAATTTAGCCGAATTTGGCTGAATAAAACGGCAGTTTAAGTAAGTTTAGTTTATTGTGCTTAGTTTTGATGAAAACTTAGAACGTCGAATGCTGAATTAGTTTTAGTTTTCATTGACGTAACGGTAGAATGAAATTAAACAATTAATGGTAACAAATGTTCGTGCACTAAAAGAATGTCACTTACATTACGCATTTTAACTTAACACTAAGACCTACTCAATGTGTTTAAATTAACAGATAATAGACGAAATAATTTTTTTTTTAATTAAGGAAATCGTGGAGTAAATTACACTAAGCTAAGTGAAGTGTCGTTAGTTATTTCTGTTAATTGTTAACTAACACTAAAAGCACCAAAAAATTAAATTAAACCACAAATCTTTGCAATTTTCTTTTAATGCGTACTGTGGATAATAGTATATTATTTGACGAGCTAATAATGCCTATCATAATCCACGAGGGTGAAAGTTAAAAAACTCGCCTGCGGCTCGTTTTTTAATCACCAGAGTGGATTATAGGCATTAATCGCGAGTTAAATACGACGTTTTATCTACGACCTACGACTTTTTTTTATAAAACACTTAGCTTACAACATTTTAAACATCTGTGACTTATGATAAATCACAAGTGACTTATAGTAAGTCACGGGTGTAATTTAGGACTAGCATAATGTATCTATAGTTACGTAAATAATAAACGCATTATTTAATGGCCGTAGATAAATTAATAAATAAAATACAAAGAGAACAAATAACTAAAGTAAGAGTTTTTTAACAGATTTTCAAGATCTTTGTTAGTTGGTAGATATTACTACTCATTATTTGTAGGTGTGAAAATGTTAAAAGATAAACCAGAAAAATAAAATTTTCGCTTGTTATCTTCACCTTAAAGTGAAGTGTTGCCGATATTATTTGTGCATTAGTAGATAACATGTGTGGAAAGGAAGAGTGGAGTGAGAAAGAAAAAGTGATAAAACAAAAAGGAAAACTGAGAGACAAGAAGGAAATAGAGAAGATATTCATAGACAAGGATCTGACAAAACAAGAACGAGAGATACACAAGAAACTAAGAACGATCGCGAAAGAAGAAAAAAGGGAAGGGAAAGAAGTAAATGTGGGATATAAGAAAATAACAATAGAGGGGGTACAGTAGAGATGGAATGAAGAAAGGGGGAGACTAGACAGTTTTCAATAGGAGGAGGAATAGGGAATGGAGAAAACGGTAATGGAAAAAGGATAAAGAAGTGCAAAGGGGAACACAAGAGGGAAGATACGAAGGAGGGGGCACAAGCAAAAAAGATAACGAAAGATAACGAAAAGATGAAGACAACAAGAAGAGGAGTCGAAGATACAATAAAAGAAAACTGGAAAGAATATATGCTCGTGGGAGGGGACTTCAACGGGAGAACAGGAGACAGAGGAGCAAGAAATTGGGAAGAAGAGAGGGGGGATGGAAAAAGAAAATCCAAAGACAAGGGGGAAAATACAGAGGGGAATAGATTGAAGAAAATGGATGGAAAGTATTGAATGGGAACAAACAAGGGGAAGAAGAGGGGAAACAGTGATAGACTACGGACTACGAAGAAACATGGGAAAGACTAGTAGAAGAATTCATAGGAGAAAGAGCAGATCGGACCATCTCCCGCTTGAAATAAGTATAGAAGAAACGAACAATGAAGAAAGGAGAAAAGGAAGAGCAAAGGAGGAGCAAAAGAAGGTGAGAATAAAAATATCGGATGGTCAAGGACTACAAGAGTAAAGGAGGAGACTAGAAAAAGTCAGATTTTTGAAGAGCAGGAGGTCGAGAAGATGGCGGTAGAACTGAAAAAAGTAATTGAAAAAGCAACGACAAAGAAAGAGATAATAATCAAGGGAGCAAAAGCGACAGGAAGGAAAAATGAGCGGTGGGACAAAGAATGTGAACAATTGAAAACGGATTGGTGGCGTAGTTGAATGTGCCGCAAGCCACGTAACATGAGTGAGACTAGTATCGCCGATAGGTGGCGATACCGGCGGGAGTGGAAATCTGTCTGTTTGTATAACGTTGCGAGACCATCCAAAATTTGTGTGGGTTTTCAAGGCCGACTGCGATGAGACAATCATGACAATAATGACCCTGTATATGACAATATATCATGGGCTCAAATGAAAACCTGCGCAGAGTAGGCGTTGAAAAAAATTAACCATTTGGAATGATGTAAAGTTTGAATTTCCCGCCGTTTGACACGAATGACATTTGTTGATGTTTAATCGGCACACAATAAAATTGAACATGTTTGTTTTCAGCAAAGAGCGTTATTCTATTTTTAATGTAAAACATTGCAAAGAAAGAAAAAGACTGAAAGATGTTTTGTTTATAAATTTTAGGTTATCTGTCAACATGTTCTAATTACAACTGTCAATTTACACTTTAAAAATTCAAAACAATTGACGGTTTCCAACGTCTTCCCAGATCTGTATTTCATGAAATGACGCTGTTGTTTAATGAAAATCTGCGACTAATTTTATATTCCCTAACTGTAACTAACAATCAAGGAAACATGAAATGTGGCTTAATCTTCCTTGATGATAATCCTTAAATGGTGGGAAATAAGAGAACTAACGTTAAAAATTTGCAAAGAACAAAAATGGACAGATGAATCGTAGGAAACAAATAATTGCAGTTAGTTGCATCAACTAAAATTAATTTAAGCTCGTGGTAATCCCTTTTTAATAGTGTTAGTTTTAATTCAATCAAACATTAACGACTAGTGTTGTAGAAATAAAATCTTTCTAGCGCAAGATAAACTAAATAAAAAAATGTAGATAAATTAAGAGAGATACAGAGACATTAAATTTAATTTTAGTTTAATTTGTGTCTGCTAATATTCCTGTATTAAATTTTATTTGGTTTAAGTTAAGGGAAATGAAGAATTAAAGGAGATGATCTGTTGCCACTTTCCATTAAACTAAACTAACAGATACTTAGCGGGCATCGAACGCATTTGCGACTGCACGATATTTCCTCTTCTTTTGAAGTAGAAATTAGTTTTAGTTTTGCGTTAATGAAAAGCTCCGGCGTGAACCTTTTATGTTGTTAATTTAGTGGAGCAATTTCTCTTGAAGCGTTGCATTTCCCAGAGTGTGAAAAGTAACAATAACAACAACACGGTAGATTTTGAATCCCTTAATTAATTTATGATGCGTAAAAACAAGCAAAAGTGCACAGCTGCATATTTAGCAATTCTACTTGTGAATGCATAAGCGAAGTTTAATTAACTAAAACATTAATTAAACAAAGATGATTCGACGCTCGCTAAACCCCTTCAAAGCTTAGTTCTGATTAAAAATAGAACAAATCTAGTCGGATGATGACAGGCGCGAAGTCTGCGGGGTCTAGCAGGCGAGCGCGAGTTGTCCGGCTTGTAAGTTACCGAATTGTACACATCCCGTGATTTGTCGCCGCCCCCGCTAATTACTCGAAAGACAATCGGGCATGAAGCGTCGGTTTTTGATCATGATTGCGCTAGAGCGCTCGCAATAATTAAATGTAGATGAGATTTTGTTAATTTCCGGTGGATCCCGCCATTTCGGCTTTGGAAAACTCCGGCACGTACACCTTGACTGGAAAATGAAAACGGCGGGGTGGGTCCCCCCCCGTCCCCGATTCTTAGTGAACTTAACACGGTCTGATCAATCTTCCGGTATTGGAGTTACCCGGAGCGGCCGTAATCTCGACTCCGGGATTTGGAAGAAAGCGCGCGTGGTCCGGGACGTGCGAGATCTACGGCTCACTAAATTTAGACTCGCCGAATGGGGTTTTTTCACGTCGGGGGCGGTTTTTGCTCGTTTAGTTGATAATTTCGGCCGGGAGGTCAGAGATGAAAGAGTGGCGCTCCCGGAGGAGGTCACGACGCCTCCGATTTCGGATTAATTTCGAACGGATTTACATCGCAGCGAGGTGGGAGCAAACGCTATAATTAGACGTGGCGACGAGGCTTTTTCTTAATTATACCACCTCATTCGACGAAAACCTAATTTATATTACATTTTTTATTTGGATTTTCACTTCACACACACTCCCACATCCCGAATTCGCTCACCAAATAAAATCATCTGTTGCGTCTCCCTTATTGTGAAAGCAACTGTACCTGCCTCCACATTCCGTACACAAATAGCTTTTCCATTTTATTGTTACTGGAATTTTAATATCTTGGCTGTGTACAGCTCTTTTCATAATGAGCCCCAGGTTGCAACACAGGGTCAATCGTGTCATCATCACCCACTTGCGTATGCCTTGTTGTGAAATAAATTGTACATTACACATTTTCTCCGCGGAAGAAACAAAAGATGTTTAATTGACAGGAATTTACACTTAGCTGTGCAAGAATTGAATAACAAAACAATTTCTTTTACATTCGTAAAAATTTACCAGATTTATTGCCAAACGCGACGCCACTGGTAAGCAGATTTTTCAGTAAAATGTCAATGAAACGTCAACGATGTGGTGTTGTTAACCTTAAACCGATAAAACGACTGCATACCAAGTATCATTTTAGTATACCATTTACAGTAGACAAACGTTTCGATAAAACAAAAGATGAGGTAGCACTCTTGATTTGTTTTTGTACATTATGATAAATTTAAATTAAGAGGGAAACTTTTGTTTTTGTTAAGTTGTGCATTTTTAAAATCACATTTTTTATATTAGATGTATTAGTTCTGTCATTAGTGAAAGTAGAAGAGCATAGACAATGCTTTTTAAATTTTTATTAAAACAAATTTAAGGACATTGATAAAATCTAAATTGAATTTAGATTTGATTAAAATCGATACTAAATTGGCGACAATCGATTTACTGTACCGAGTGATAAAAAAAAAAAAACAATTCAAGAGGACATCATTGACGTTTCTTTGACATTTCACCGAAAAATCTGCTTACCAGTGGAGTCGCGTTTGGCAATAAAGTTGGTAAATTACCCATTCTTATTTTGTTCTTGTTTATTTTATAAATTTTCTCCATTATCAGATAATAATAATAATAATAATATGCACAATTATAATTCCAACGTCTAAAATTTATGTGGTATGATTTATTATAAAGTAGCTTTTGAGACCACAAATTGTCCACGCCCATGCATTGAACGTTTATTTGCGTAGGATTCCGCTACGACATAACCGATAATTTGCAACGCCTGCTCTGATTTGTCTTCTTTTTTATCACATTGTACCAGTTGACTGTATTTTTCAACAGTCTCACTTAATTTTAATGAAAATTAAGTTTAAACGATTTGCGACAAGAGTTCGTATATTTATTTAGACAGCGTCTATTTTTTTCATCATTGATTACAATTAATTAATAAAAATTTACGCTTTACACCAACGCATTTTTAATAACACCAAGCGTTTAGGTTGCTTTTCCGTTTTTATTAAAACTTATATTTTATAATTAAACCTGAATGAGTTTTTTTTTATACGGGAAAGCGAAATGTTTACTAAAAAGTCATAATTACAGCCAGTTCTTCGTTCAACTAAGTAACTAATTTGCCATAAAGAATTCAATTAAGTCTTTCATTTTCAGTTTGTAACGTTGAATTATCAGATTCATTTTCTTTAAAAGATCACTAATGTAATTTTTTAATTGACATTGTGTAGTTCTTTTCACAACAAGCGAGGTTGCCAAATCGGTACGAACGAGATTGTGAGGCCTACCATGCGATCGGAAAAATTAGAGAAGGTCGTGATAAATACGCTTCAGTTGGCAGCACGGAAAAATTTAATTCAAATGTCATTGCAATAGCAATTGTCATTATTAACTTATATACAGGGTGTTTTTTAAATGCTAGTAAAAAAAGACTGGTAATAGGTGAGGATGAGTAGAACTCGTACACAAAAAAATAGTCTAATAAAAGTCTAGGTTTTCGAGATAAAAATAAATTAAATTTTGGTTAAAATTGTTAGTACGCTACTGAATTAAACGTAATTAAAAACGTAATTGGGGTTGTCAAGCAATTTTGAATCTCCAGAAGACCTGGTTTTTTTTTGTACTAGCATTTAAAAAACACCCTGTATAATCACTAATCTGTTTTAAGACTGACAACTGATAATTGAAATCTTAACGAATTGCCAACTGAAATTTTTGGTGACAGCATACTCTATTTTTTTTTCAATCTCACGGTATTATCCAGACTAGTGTCAAACAAATTGTACGTAATGCTAATTTAAAATCGAGTACATAATTTTGTAGCAATTTTGGCTTAATTTATGAAGATTTGAACAATTTCTTTAATTCGAAAAATCAAAAATGAGTGTTACTAACACTTTGGGTTATAGTTAACGTTTGCATAATTAAATTAAATTTTCTTTTA
The DNA here is from genome assembly GCF_963966145.1 of Tenebrio molitor. NCBI lineage: Eukaryota > Metazoa > Arthropoda > Insecta > Coleoptera > Tenebrionidae > Tenebrio > Tenebrio molitor. Next base: position 5,773,499 of record NC_091049.1, read on the forward strand.
ATTAAGAGTTTTGCTCTTAACTGTAGCCAATACTAAGGTGGTCCAGGCGTTAATTTAAATTGAGGATGATCCATAAAAAGTTCATGCTTAAGTTGGTCTTTACTTACGATTTTTTTAAATTAAAAATGTGTACAATTCGTCTCATACTGATCCAGTCACTCTGATGTACTCGTTGTCAGTGGAGACTAGATATCGCTGAACGATCAGTCGTCACTCAGATTACTGTTAAATGAACTGTACATAACATTTCTCAATTTGTTTTACTCCATTTAACAAGAACTTGCACCGAATTTTACATTTTAATGAAGTTTTCCATGAGTTAGATTGTTAATTTAGAATTTAATGAAATGTAAATTTAAGATTAAGTAATTGAGTAATTTTCTAATTTTGGCTTAATCTACGACGGTTTTGACAATTTCTTTATTTCGCAACAATCAAAAATAAGTGTAATAATTACAATTGTTAAGTGTTAATTAACATTTACACTTGAAATATGTACAGTCGCGAGCAATAAATTTTGGTCGTCAAGGTCATTCTTTGACTCAATCGAAAATGTTCCATTGTAAAACAATCGTAAATATCATAACCTATCATCATGTTGTATGACATTAATTGTCATTTTTTTTCTAATTTTTTTGACACTTTGTTGACATGAATTTTTTTAAATTTGTGACAATCTAACCAAATTTTGAAATGACATTGACGACCAAAATTTATTGCTCGCGACAGTACATTTTATTTAGTATAACTAAGCATAATTAAACTAAATTTTCGTCTATTGAAGAATTTTGCCCTCTTAATTGTAACCAATACTAAGGTGATTCAATTAATTTGATCTTTACGTATGAGAATTTTCTTAAAATTCAAAATGTGTACAATTCGTTTCATAATAATCCAGTGTGGACTATTGTCGGGGCAGCGACTCAATGGAGTAATAAACTGGCATGATCTTCACGTGATTTTCAAGGGTTAAAGGTGCGCGTTAAGAAGTACGGTGCAGCTCAATGCACGCAGCCGAAATTTAAATCTTACTATTTCATTCTTGAAATAGTAAGATTTAAATTTCCCACACAAAACTCAAATTGGCGAGCAGTGTAAATCACGCTTTTCATGACGTCGCTACGAACTATCACGTGACTGCTCCACTGGTTCGCCGCGCCAACTATAGATTTCGTTGAACGGCTAATGGTCACATAACACTTCACAATTGATTTTACTTCATCTAACTTGTTAATAAACATTTCCACGATCTAGACAGTTAACTTAATTTAATGAAATCTAAATAAAAATTTTAAACCTAGAAATTCCATTAATAAGAACTTACATTTACGAGTAGATTTACATCTTAATGAATTTTTAATCAATGCAAATAGTTCTCGTTTGTTTTAAGTCTCGAAGTTGGCTACTCTCTTAATTCGCCATCTAATTCCACTTAAAGTGATTAATTAAGTTTATGACATAAAAGTGCTACAAGCTATAGTGTAGACTAGATTTTACTTAATAATAATTAATTGACGTTTAAAGCTCGCGCAGCCAACTATCACATTAAGTGTAAATTTTTTCACCCAAAACCAGATTTCGGAAACATTTTTATGAAATCTGCATCAGTTACCTAAACAATCAACAAACAAACTCTTCCACCAATCAAATCTTGCGTTTTTGTTTTGTTTACGTTTGTAGCTGGCGTTTCCTTAATGATCAATTAAATCCCCCTAAAAGCAAACAAGTACACTTCTTTTCACAACAAACCGGCAACATCTCGTCTTGGCCTAGCTGCGTCCCGATTATCGTCGATCTACCTGTACAACCCTTTGAGCATCTGACATAGAGCTTACTCTACTGAAATTTCCACCAATTGAAAAATTCAAGTTGGCTATTCCGGACTAATCGACTTAAAACAACAATCAGGAGAGTCCCCCTCGCTCGAATTATCGGGCAACTGCCCCCGGGGCGGCCTTTCGCCGCTGCCGACCTTGACAGATAACTCGTATGGGAAACAATTGACACGCCGGCCGTCTAGATAGCCGTGCTAAACGACCAGATAAACACCGGTCGCCATGGTTGCAAATCACGTGGCTTTTTCGTCACTTCGCCAATTGAATAAGCCAAACAATCGACAATCGCTCACCGTTCCATTGTCCGTCGAACAATCCAGTGTGACATTATTGTCGTTGCGTAATGTACACTCGAGGCCCAAGCGGTCTCGATTGGGGTCAGATCGGGCGGAGTTAATGGACCGCTCGTAAAGTTTCTCCGGTCGGGAATGTCTGCGCGGTGAGTCAGCGCCACCTCACGAGATTCCATTGAAAATCTCAATTCAAGTGTGATGATGGGACTGCGTTCGCTTAGTGTAAATTGAGTCGTTAATTGTATTTTGTCGTCAGGTGTGCCGCGCGTTTTCTTTAATTGGGGCAGTTTAATTGAGAGAGGAGACGCTGTGACCAATTAGAATCGTTCCGGAGCGTTTAATTGTCCGGAAAAGAAGCGATTATCGCGGATAAATTGGCCGGACGGTTTAATTCCACTAAGGAACGAATTAAAAATCAAATTTTCGCTCGGTGTAAATAAACGGAGTTTAAACTGTATTTCGACAAGTTAAAACATGATGTTTTATGGCATAAATAATTGCGGATACGATGTGAAATGTGTTTCACTGTACGAAATAAACAAACAATAAATTTTTAAATTACTAATAAAGCAGAGCGGTAATTTTGATTTAATTTTAAAACGAACGAGAGGGATTTGTTAATTGAATTTCATTTAGGAAATGTTAAAAATTTAGGCTTTAATGATTTTTCGGAACGTTTATTTGCGCCTCTAAATTGGGGAAATTAGTTCGCCAAAGATTTTTTTATTAGTAATAAATTCTTAAAGTTGATTATCAAATTGAGGCAGTTATCATTATTGGCATCATTAAACAAATTATGAATTAAGGAGGTCTAGGTCGGCTTTAAATTAGTTGAAATTTGTTTGTTTGGACTTGTGTTGAGATAATTAACGCAAGTAAGTGTTGTATAATGTTTATTTGTCAATTTATCACAGTTATCATTTGAGCAGTTTTAAATTTAGTTGAGAGCCACTGTACAGAGTTAAATTAATAAATTGTCCAATACATCCGGACAGATTAACAAGATTAATTTAAATCGACCAATGTTTCTCGTGTGAAAATCTACATTATGATGCATCAAAGAATTTGCTTCTGTTTACATTAAATTGTAAATTTTAATTGTTTATACAGGGTGATTTTGAAAGTTGTGCAGATATTTTAACCAGTGGTAGAACTCCACAATAGGTAACGATTGAGCCAATAATGCCTGATACAAATGTTGATATTTTTGGAAAAAAGTTTTTCAAAAAAAGTTTGGGAGCCACTGAATTTTATGAAAAAATGGGTCAAAAAAATCATAGTAGAGTAAACTGGTAGGGTTTTTGATCTATGATGAAGCCCGTGGATATCCAGAGCTACCGCGGCAAATCTATGGTGAAAGGTTACCTCAAACGATACTTCCCAATGCACGAACCTTTGTAAACGTTGTGCAGCATCTTCGCGATTTCGGGCGTTTCGAAGTGTACTTGTAATTTTCATTGTTTCAACAGCTCTCTACAATAATTTAAATCAGAACACGTCAAAATTTATTAACACTATTTATTTATATTGTGACAGATTCACACATTTCAATTGAATTTATTAATATTTCCCACGTGGAAATTTGCATTAAGGCAAGGCACATCTGAATTAATTTCAAATTAAACTTTTAATTGGTTCAACCCAAAAATTAGCGGTTTAATTCAAGCTTATTAATACTTCTCGTGTGAAAATTGACACTAATGTATTTCATCTATCATATTCTTATTGGCCTAAAGTTAGTTTAAATGAAGTTGCAATTTTAAGTGACTTTAGATTTATTTTTTAATTTGAATTTCCACCAAACTGATGCATTTCTCATTAACTTTATCTGCCATAACCTAAAACTAACTTAAATGAAAATTTTAGAATCCTTCATTCCCCGCTTTACAACTAAGGGAACGTAGCATTTTTACTGTGCACTCTAACAACTTAAGTACCCCTAATTAAATTAAGCTAATCTCCATTAATTTAAATATAAATGTCCTCATTTGACACACGGTTGGTTTAAAAGTCGATTAATAAAATTCCTGTTTCGTATTCTCATTCACATCAAGAAAAAATTAACCCCTGGCGAAATTCCCACTGAACCAGCTTAGTGAAAATTGCGCCCCGAAATAATTTCATCTAATTATTTATGCCAATCAAACCGTGAATACGTTTTAGTTTAAAGAAGATTACACTAATGGCTGATCGATTTACTCGTAGTTTAACTAACGCTACACTTAAAACCGCATTTGGACAAACATCACCGTGATGGACAAATAATTTATGGTGGTCTAGCTTGTTTGGAGGAAACTGCGCGATTTACATCAAGATTTAAACTAAACTAATGCGGAACGAGGATGCAGAGCATTAACCTCGCCGCTGGCGTAACTTTTCACTAAACTAACATCTAATCTAATGCTAATGCGAGTGATGACACTCGTGTAGAAATACACAGTGAAAGTCGTGGAGAATCAAATTTGCAAAAGTTAAACTCGGTTTAAGACAAATATACAGGGTGGTTTTGCATAATAGATTTTTTGGTGGAAGAGGCAAATAAATATTGCAGAACATCATAAAATTATTTGGGAAGGGTCAAATTAAAATAATAATAATAATAATAATAATAATAATAATAGTAATATGTATAAGTATAAGAATTGAACAAAAGAAGGGAAAAATATGACAGGTCACCGCAGCTCGCTGGGAACAAAATTCCAATTCCGAACTCGCCCCCCTCGCCCCCGCCCCCGGTGAAAGTAGATCCGCGATCGCGTCCTTCGTTTACTTTTCCGCCGTGTAATCCGACCATTGTTGAAACATTAAATTCCAAGTGAACAATCGGAGACGGCGGCGTCGGCTCCGGTGAAGAATCTGTATAAATCAACATTACCGCCGCCCGGTCTGATTTATCGGGTGGGGGCGGCGCAGGGCCCTCACGCTTGTTTACGCCGCCACCGGTTGGGAAATCGCGGCGGCTAACGGTCGACCATCTCCGATAATAACAGTTGATGGGTCGGTTGGATAAGTTGGCGGTGGAAATGAATGAGTCCGCGAACTGGTAATAACCGACCCTGCATTGTAATTTCGTATGCATGAGTCATTGTCGGTCGTGATGTGCCGTTCGCTAGAAATAACGGGACAGACTGGGCGGCGCGGAGAAGGGGGCTAGGGGTGTGCCGCTCGGCGAAATTGATTCGGTGACGTTGACATTTCGAAGCGGTTACGTCACTCGTGCAAGTCGTAGTCTCAAGTAACCGGTTCCAGGTTCTTGATTTAATTTAGAGCGCAACACTTCCGAATAGTTTTCTTCATTGGAGATTTTCCCCAAACTAAATTTTACGTGTATCGCTTATTTGCTAAGTTGGGGAAGTGGTATTTTGTTACGAAAGAGAACGAAACACGTCTGATTTAATTAATTAAGCTGATTTTCGTTTGATGCTAGCTTCGTTAGATTAAAAATATCTGTGTAAAAATTTACATTAGGCTATTTGAATTAGTATTTTCAAGTTACTGATTTATTGATTAGTTTTTGTGGAATTTGGGTCAAAAAACCATATACATTATTGTTAGGTTGGCATAATTCAATCTAGATATCTACATATAATAATAATAATGATGATTATTAATCAATAAAAAAAATTCAGTGTTAAACAAAACCTTTTTTAAAGATATTTTAGAATACACTGTTTTTCTTTTGGTTTTCGTCTTTTGTCAATTGTATTTCACTATTTCTCAAAACTATTTAATATTTACGTCACTTTGACATTTAATAGAGATAGGAAATAGTTTTGAGAAATAGTGAAATACAATTGACAAAAACGGAAAACCAAAAGAAAAACACTGTATTTTTTTATGACACTAACAATTCCAAAAAATAACATTTTTATTTCTATCCCCCACCTCTTTCTTTTTCTATTCTTTCCCTCCTCTTCCATATCTCTTTGATCCATCTTATCTTGCTTCTATCTTTATTCAGTATTTCACACCCCGTTCCTTTCTTTCCCTCTCTTATTTCGCTACATCCATTTCACATGTGCTCAATTGTCTCTCTCTCCTCATAGCACATTCTGCACCTTCTTTCCTCTCCTTCCACACAATACCTGCTTTCTCTCTCCTCATTTTTCTTTCTCTCGCATCCTCTGTCATACACCTCTCATACTTCCTCTTGTATCTGGATTCCTTGATTCTTTCCCTTCTTTCTTGCTTGTCTGTGTTTTTGTCCCTTTGACTCAGCTCTACATTCATCCATCTTCCTTTTGCTCTTAATCTTTCCCCACTTCTTTACTGGCATTCCCGTTTCTCTGGTAGTATTTCTCTATCCTTCTCCATTTTTCTTCTTTTCTCCAGCATTCCGTCAGCATCCTGCACTCTTCTTCTATCCATCCATTTTGTCTTCAGACTTTGCCGCTCTCTTTCCCGCTTTTATTCTCACCCTATTCCTCTTGTACTCTTCCCTCCTACTCCTAGCACCCCTCTCAAATATTTTTCTTGCACTTTCTCTACCTCCTCTTGTTCCTTCCATCCCTCTTCTCTCCATACTGTCTTCATTACTTCCTCGGTGCCTTTTTCTTTTTCAGCTTCCTTATTTGTCTTTCTGCCTCTTCTACTGTCATTTCTGTTTCTTCTTTATTTCTGTTTCTGCTTTTCCTTTCTCCCTTCCAGAAGTTTCATGAAGTACTCTTTCTATTCTTGCGTTGTTATTTCCTTACTCACTGATTCCTTTTTCTTTCTTCTCTCTCTGCAGATGTAGTCTAGTAGACTCGGCAAACTGATATTAAGAGCGCTCAAGAATTTATAATGAAAAACAAAAGAACGATGAATTTTAATTGCCAGTCTAATTAATTCACTTCTAAAGTGATAATTTCGAATTTGACTCGATAACCTACTTAAGCCAATAAAAACTAAATTGATTTAATTAAACCAGTCCCACCAGGTAAAATTTTCATTTAAACTAGAAATTAAACTAGTGGCAAATTTACATCTGTTGACTGGTAGCCACTGATTAAATTTAGCGAAGTGTTTGATCCTTAATTAAACATTCTCCTAAAGTAGCAATGTCAACATTTACAACATGAATTAACGCCACATCTCTCTTAGTGGGACCTCATCGATTTACACTAGACTTAATTCTTTAAAGGGGTCGTAAAATTTCCATTTAAACTAACGTCTCGTCGAATCGGAAGAATTGTGAATCTTGTCTTGTGAAACAACGTGTATAAATGCCAAGACACTCGATAAATCTTAAACCAGCGTTAAACTGCGATTAAGTGCACCACTATCTTGTACAGTAAATAAAAGTGACGATTATGTCGAAGTGATAAATGAGAACAATGAGTCATTTAGAACATATTTCAGCGAGATAAGTGAGTGAAATGGCAAAAATTAAGTGAAATTAAATCGTGGATAAATAAATAAAATGGAGGAGTTTCTCCGCCAACCATACTAAGGCAGATTTAAACTAATTTAGTGTCACATCGGAATGATTTGTGACATCCTAATCGGATTAAACCCGTCCAATTGGGTTACGCCGATTCGATACAAATTTAATATTCACGGGGACTAATTTTAATCGAATAAAGATTTTTTTGGGGGAAAAAGTCGCTCCGTAGCGCACTCGGACAGATAATTAACCGGCCGCGTAATCAGCACTGATCGAGTTTAGTTAAGCTGTTTATTAAGGAAATGCCAAGGCGGTAGCGAGGACCCTCTTCAGGCGTGGGCCCCTCATTGTCAAACATCCGACTTCGCAACGAACCAATTTAGTTCGAGTTTAAAGGCAATTTCAGATAACCGCGACTCTGTAGCTAAATAATACGCCGTCGATATTTAATTGGTGGTGTGCGTCATCAAAGCCTACATTGTCGGGTTAAAAGTCGAACCAGTCCGACATTTGAGACGAGCGAGTAGGATGCGGAAAATAATGATCGAGTCGGAGATTAACTCGGACGGGTGTCACTTGTAGAGGTGTTGTTTTTCAAAGATTTATCTGAAAATGTAAGCTCGACGAGATTGAAAAAGACAACGCAAGGTTTAGGTTAGATTCATTTTTGACACATGTTCTCGATTGCATGTTTGGATGTGTCAATCTGCGACTTGACTTTCGTTTTCTTGTCTGGTGCAAGTTTCTTTAAAAATAGTTGAGACGTATCAATCTACGATTTGGCTTTTGTGTGGATTTTCTTGTTTCGAGTCGTGAAACGTAAAAGTGAGATTCGACTGGTGATTTCTTGGGACTGTTCAGACGTATCAAGTTACGACTGGATTTTCGTCTTTCATAATCGGTAAATTTGATCGTGCTGAAGACTCGGAGGGTCTTGAGAAAATATTTAAATGTGTCAGTCTGCAGCGTCGTGACTTTCTCTTTGGAATCATCGTGTCTGATCATCACTCGAGTGAAATACGTAAAGAAACAAATATTTTATTCTTATTCACCAGAGTTCGTCCCGATTGGGCAATTTTCAATTTTCATAACTTGTTTAAAAAACATTCAAATACAATAATTTCCAGTATGCGTGATAAGCTACGACTATAATATTTGATCACGATGGGGATTTTTTCTCGACAAAGTTCAAGTTGTTGATTTCTACAAAGAAAAAAAACTATTCGAGAGTTACTATCTTGTACAACGCATGCAGTAACTATTATTATTCAGCGATAATTCCACTTAATATCCCTTCAAGACCGTATCAGGAGCTTAATTGGTCCTTGTGTGGAGTTCAGCCACGTAAGAATTCATCGATTTAGTGACTAATCATGTGCGAGGTGGTCGTATTTACATTTAAATTAATGCAGACTAGATTAACTGTGACTGTTGACAGTAATTTACACCGCAGAATATTAAATATGCATGAAATTTTTGTATGAACTTTATTTAACCTGCACGGTGAGTAAATGCTGTACAATGTAAAATAAATGTACTATAAATATCCCCCCAATCATCCCCATTGGATCATCTATTGGTTTTTCTCTCTATAAGTCAAAACCCTCGTTTTCATCTCTCGAATATTTTCTTGTTCTTTCATTCTTCTTCTGTTAATTACTCTTAATTCCTATTACGTATTTACACTTTGTGGAATTCTGTCTTTTTGGTTAGAAATTGTTTATCCTGTTAGACCGTTAATATCTCTTTCAGCTTCCTTCTGTATGTTCTTGTTTTTGGTTTTTGTTCATTCAGCATTTTATTTTAAATGCACTGAATTAATACATTGTTTTTCTGTAAAATTTTCTAAAATTGCCTTGATCTAAGCAATTTCAGATCTACGCCATATTCTTCAAAATTTCTTTTTTAAGCTTCTCCTTAAAAACTTCACTCTTCTGGTAAGCTGACTTTTAACTTGTCCATGAAGATTTTGTAGAAATTTCTTCATCAAATAGAAGAATAATTTACTCATCACTCTTTTTGTTCTAAATACTATTTGTGCTTTTTCTTTGAATGTTTTTATAGGTTTGTACTGTTCTTCCGTTTATCGATTAGAAATATTTGTTCTTGGTCTGATTTTTTTTTTTACAATCAATGTGCTTGTTTTGCTTAGCATTTTTCATTCATTTTGTCTCGTTCCTTTTCACCCAAATTTTACTGTTTCAGGGACTACCAAATTCAATATTTGAGCAATACTTCTGTATATTTTTTTTCCATTACCATTCAGTCCATTTCAATTTTCAAAGTCTGCTTTTCTTCCTATTCTCCTTTCTTTACATTTTTATTCATTATTCAACTTTATTTTTTATTTTCTCGTTCTTTCCTTCCTCCCTCTTTTAGATTCCTTACAATTTAACTCTCTTTTTTATTCCTCATGTTTTCCTGTTCTTCCATTATTTTTCTGATAAATACTTAACAAGTATTGCATATTTTTATTCTTTATTGAATTCTTCTTTTTATTTTGTTTTGGGATCATTCATCCTATTAAATTCATAATCCTTTGATTTCTTATCTATTTTCTTCATTCTGAATTTTTTCTCTCGAATTTTTATTTTAATTACATAGAATTAAAACATCCTTTTTCTTTTAAATTCTACAAATTTCTTCTCTTTTCTAATAGGACTTTCTTTTCTTCTTCTTCTTCGTCTTTTTGACAGAAATGGTAGAAACTTTTCTGTAGCAGACCTCTTTGTTCAGGAAACTTTTATGCTGTTATACCGTTTATTGATTAAGAAATATATGTTTGCTTTCATTTCTTTCTATATTCGCACGTGTTTATTTTTCTTTTACTTTTTCTTTCATGTTGTGTTTTTCCTTTTGACCCCAACTTATTATTACAAGAACAATAATACTCAAGTAAGTATTCGAGTAATATTTCTGACATTTTTGTCACCACCAAACAATCCATTTCTATTTTCAAGGCTTTTTTTAACTATTCTTCTCATAGACCTTTTTTGTATCTTCTTTCTTTATGTTTTTATTCATATTCCAACTCCCTTTTTTATTTCCTCGTTCGTCCTTTCTTCTCCTTTTAAATTCTTTAAAAGTCAACTGTCTTTTTCATCCCTCCAGCAATTTTTTATTCTTCTATTCTGCTTCTGCTAAATACTTTGATTTCTTCTATGGTATTTTCATTCTGATTTTTTCTTTCAGCTTCTTTGAATTTCTCTTAATTCTCCAAATTTCCTTGAATTATTTCCATATTTACACTTTATTCTTCTCTAAAGCTTTTTGCTTTTTGCTTTCATGTTCCAAATTCTCTGTTTCTTTCATAGTTTTCTTCTTCTTCCTTCTTCTCTTGACTTTTAAAGTTTCTTCTACGAAGCTTTTTCATCATTGTCTGATCTGTCGTGTATCCGACTTTTCCACAAAAATTTCCTGTCTTATTCACCTCCTTTTTTGTTTTTTCTTTTTATATTCTTAACCCACTAAGCTACGTCCTCGAATCCCTCTTGAACCTCTTTTATTCCATTAACTACATTTTTCCCTGTCTTAATCTTTTTTTATCCTTTGAAATCTCTCCTTTTCCGCCGGTGTCCTTTTGTCGTAAATAATTCATCGCAAAAACAAATCGAATCCTTGTAACGTTCTTTTTCGCACATAATCGCAACATCCCTCGCCGATGTTCCTCCTATCCGATCGTGTCCCACAAACTCCCCAGCTCATATTTTCCCCTCGCCGCCGTTATCCTTCCCCGTATCCTGTGAGGACGTTTCACACTCGATTTAATTTATTTGCGGAACATCCAACTTATGTGTGCGTAAAAAAAATATATATCCTTTATTGCATTATGCCCGGTCCGGTTTGTTTTCCCCTTTTATTATTGTTTTATTAGACACTTTTCCCGTGACCCGGATTCTCCCCCAATCTCCAAGGACGAGTCGGGACGTCTGAATCGGCGGAATTTTTTGCCCCGCGCCCCCCACCACGCCCTTCCGAAGGCACGTCTATCAAATCGAATTAAATAAAAGGATTCGAAACCAATATCGGGGGGGATTTTCGTAATTCAAAAGCCAATTGTGAACCAATTCCCTCCAATTGTCATTTCTATTTCTATCGACGTTCTTAACAAAGTTATACACCCTGATCCGATTCCGATGAACGTTTTTATTTCAAAGCCGACTATCAAAGTTTGTACGTATTAGGGGCTTAGGGAGTGATGCGAGAGCGCCGGGCCTCGAGGGGCGCCCCACGGGGGCCGGATTAAGGGGGATGCAAATCGCAGCCAGAAATTACACTCGCCGCAAAACCCGGTCTAACCAATATTGTCGTTTGATCTTGAAAATGTATCACCCCTGGCTGTGGATTACTCTCACCAAATACCAACCCTCAAATCAAATGATAACGCAGAAAAAAAAAATTAAAAAGGGGGAACGAGCGAGAAAATATATAGTGGAGTCGAGTGTGAAAAAGAATATAAAGAAAAAGATAAGGAAAGAAGAAGGTGCTGTAAATAGAAATGGATGGATTGGTCGTGAAAAAGAAATATAGCAAAATTTGGGTGAAATGGAAAAAGAAAACATGAAAGAAAATGGATAAGAAGAATAAGCGTGTGGCGATAATAAAGAGAAATATGAAGAATGTGAAAGGCAAGAAATATTTTTTTTTCGAAGAATAGTGGAAAAAAGAAAGAAATTCAAAGTAAATAGCAAACATATTTAGAATGAAAAGGATGATAAGAAAAAGTTCTGTGAAGAAATTTAATCTTGATGGACAAATTAAATGTTAATTTTAAAAAATTACTTAGAATAGGTGTACGTTGAAATATATGAATCTTACTAAAGTTAGCTTTGAAAAATGAAGAAGAAGAGGGCTTTTAAGGTAATATCTAGAGAAGATTAATAGAAAAAATTTAAAAAAATATTGCGTGGATCTGTAAATATTACAAGCGAGGAAACTTTAGAAAATTTAGAAGAAAAAGGATGTATTAATTGTGGATAATTAAAATGAAAAACAAAAGTCAGAAACAAGTAAACATAGAAGAAACTAAAGGACGTTTTATAGGTATAACAACATAAAAGATTCCGGAACAAATAAGAAGACAAAAAGGTCTGTTACAAAAAAAGTTTCTGCCATTTCTATCAAAAACACGAAGAAGAAGAAGAAGAAGAAGAAGAAGAAAAGAAAACCCTATTAGAAAAGGGAAGAAATTTGTAGAATTTAAAAGAAAAAGGATGTTTTAATTCTATGTAATTAAAATAAAAATTCGAGAGAAAAAATTCAGAATGAAGAAAATAGATAAGAAATCAAAGGATTATGAATTTAATAGGATGAATGATCCCAAAACAAAATAAAAAGAACAATTCAATAAAGAATAAAAATGTATTACTTGTTAAGTATTTAACAGAAGGAGAATGGAAGAACAGGAAAACATTAGGAATGAAAAAGAGAGTTGACTTGTAGGGAATCTAAAAGAGGGAGGAAGGAAAAACGAGAAAATAAAAAATAAAGTTGAATTATGAATAAAAATGTAAAGAAAAAAGAATAAGAAGAAAATGAGACTTTGAAAATTGAAATAGATTGATTGATACGAAAAAAAAATGCAGAAGTATTGCTCAAGTCTTTGATTTGGTAGTTCCTGAAATAATAAAATTTGGGTGAAAAGAAAAGACAAGATAAAATTGTTAAGGAGAATAAGCACATTGTAAAAAAATATGAAAAATAAATAGAATTCAGACCAAGAAAGCAAACAAATATTTCTTCATCAATGTACGGAAGAACAGTAGAAAAAATAAGAAATTCAAAGTAAACAACAGAAACATTTAGAACAAAAAGGGCGATGAGAAAATTTTTCTTCTATTTGATGAAAAAATGTCTATAAGATCTTCATGGACAAATTAAGTCAGATAAAAATTAGTTGAAATGTGAGTTTAAATATTTGAAACTTACGGAAAGCTTACCAGAAGAGTGAAATAGAAGAAGCTTCTAAGGAAAAGCTCAAAAAAGAAATTTTAAAGAATATGGCGTAGATCTGAATTTGCTTAGATCAAGGAAATTTTAGAGAATTTTAAAAAAGAACGATGCATTAATTCGACGCATTTAAAATAAAAAGCCGTATGAAGAAAAACCGAAAACACGAATACGTAACACGTATTAAGAGTATTTAAATAAGAAGAATGGATTAAGAAAATGTCAGAGGGTAGAGCTACAGAGGAGGGAGATATAAAAATAAAGAATGTAATAGAGTAGTAAATATGAAAGAAAAATAAGAAAAGATGAATCATGATGGAATGGTCAACAAAGAAATTTGTTTAAAAAAATATTTCTCAATTATCTATTATTATTACTAGTGTAACAAAGTTTACATAAAATGTTTTGAACAAGTGTTTATAATTATTTAACATTTTGTGGTGTAATTTAGTAGTATCAAGTGATCACACTGAATCCAATTTGAATTAATTTAAATATAAATACGACCACCTCACACATGATTAGTCGCTAAGTCGATTAATTCTTACGTGACTTAACTTCACACACAGCTATCAAGTTTCCTATCCAGTTTTAAAAGGGTATTATGTGGAATTATCTCTGAATAAATTTAGATTTTAATTACTCTGTACGTTACTGTAAAACTTGTTGAAAAGTTTCAACACGAATTTTTACCCCATTGAAACTAACTTAACAAGCTACAAAAGAAGCTTTCAAAGACGATAAAAATAAATATCATCCTGATAAATGTCTAATTAATATCCATATTAAAACATCTCTTGTGTGTTTTTACACAAAAATGCGACGAGGCAAGAAAAAACGTAAAATGATCAAACGGTTCTCCACTGTAATTTAATGTCAAAGGTTGTTTCTGGATTCTTTACTTCGCAACATCTAGCCTAAAGCTGTTGACATCTTGTACGGAAAAATGTATATTAGCCGACAGTATTTTGCAAAATTTTATCCCAACACTTCTAAACTTTTTCCGAAACTTCTTGAACTTCACTTTTGTTAAAGCATTCAATTTATCTCACAAAATGACGTCTTCTGCTGTATTAGAGCTTTCCAATAAAACGATCGTCGTGTGGACACGATTAAGTGCCAAGTTTTATTGCCACAGATTATCTTGTGGTGTTTGTTGAAGCTTTGCTGTCTAAATTTAACCTCTCGTTAAGGTCATCCGTGTTTGCAACTACATCGTTGGAAGTTAGTAAGAGTATTACTTAAGTACTTAATTCTGAATGATTTTATCACTTTATAAAGCAAAATACACATTTTTGTAAGAAAATTGCATAAAGGGTTAAAAAAGAGTAGAATAGAGCTTTTACTCCTTCCTGTAATTATTGCCCTCGCTGCAATATACACATTTTTGTAAGAAATTTATATAATACGTTAAAAAAAGAGTATAATAGGACTTCTAGTCCCTCGTGTAATTATTGTCCTCGCTGCGCTCGTGCAACAAACTGACACTTGTTGTATAATATGTATATTATTTTTCACCACCTCAACAGAAATGAGACATTTCGTATTGGTTGAAATTATCTTCAAATAAAAATGTAAGAATCACATTACTGGACAATTTGTAAAATTTTATTTATTATTTATTTATTAAAAATAATGTCATATATTTTTTTTATCTGCATCTTTTTGTTTTCAAGTCACTTCTCTCAACAGCACAATTTTTCAAATTTTTCCCACACCTTCTCTCTCCCCGCCATTTTGCATTCCTTCGTGTCTTTCTGCTTTAACGCAGATACCCCCCTAAGTACGGTACTGGTGTCACGTTTCGTGCAGATGAAAGTTAACCTGCGTTGCGCAACGTTTCTGATTTTTTAATCACTGGTTAATTAATCCTTGCACAATCAGACCGTCGTAAAAATTTATTCGTACAGCCGGACGCGTTTTCGCTCCGATTTATACTAAAATCACTTTCGAGCCATGGGAATGTTTTGCTTATTGTTTCGTCCATGTTTTCCTTTTTTCTCTAATTTCATGATAAAAAGCGAAAGCTGATGCCGATTTACATAAATAATCAGGTGCGGATCTGAACCGGTAAGAAAATAAACCGGAAGAAGAAATTTGCTCTAATTGGGGCACAAGTTTGAAACGTGTGCTAAATCAAACTAGTGACAGAATGTGCCACATCACGTAAGGATGACGCAATATAGGTCACGGTCTATGAATTAATAATATCTAATTCATCGATTTTTAAATGTGGGGGCAGAGGTACGAAGAGACGTGGGGCGGCTGGGTCAAATGTCAATTTGGGGTCTTGAAATCTGTTAAAAATAGCACGAGTTGTGTTTTGGCACGGAGGTATTAACAAATGAAAAAAATCTAGATAATTAAGTGAAAAATTGTTCGACGCTTTTCAGCCGCCATTAGAGAAATTAACAATCTCAGTAATTGGACATTTTGCAGGAAAGTCTCGTTTAATCTGCATATCACAGTCTCTCGCTTTCATTTAGTGTGGCAATGTCATGAATAAATAAAAGAAATAACGGGGGTCTTAAGTGCGACCCTTGTAGTGCCCCAGATGATGAAATGCTTGGGATGGGGTAACAGCGATTGCAATGAATAAGTTATTTCCTCCTCATTAAGCGGAAACTCACAAGTTGTAGTACATTATCGGAAAAAAAGACTCGACTACTTATCAAAGTTTCAGAAAAATCTGTACTTGGCGAGGAATGAAGTGTTGTTTAGAATAATAGTACAATCAGTGTCACCGATGAGATGCACATTAATGGTTGATTTTGTGAAAGTTTCAAGTGGAATGAACCGAAGATTGTAACCAGGAAAGCAACTGTTGGGGCTGGAAAGATTTCTAAAATGATATTTAAAAAGTGTTGAAATTCAAATTAAATTTTCTGAAAATTAGAGCATCAGAGTGAGCACACTTGCCGTTACCGCGGTTGGGTTGTTGCAAGAAATAACTTGGAAACAAGGATGTAAATAATACAGGTGTTTCATAAGTGTAGAACTCGGAAAAAATATTTTAAAAAATCTGGTTCAAAAAATAAAATGACATTTAATTTTTGAGGTACAATTTTTTTTATTGCTTTTAGTTTTCTACGTTGTCCCACAACATCGTAGGTAAAATTTCGGCACATTTTAACAATACACCCTGTACATCATATTTTATAAAATGTACCTACGCCAATGCGAAGTAACCTCTAGGAAATATGTTTTAAAACAAGGAAACCACATTGGTGTACGTTTTATAAAATATGATATAAAAGGGTGTACCTACGAGGTTATTTGACAACGTAGAAGACAAAAAGCAATTAAAAAAAATTGTAACTCAAAAATTAAATGTCCTTTTATTTTTTGACATGGAATTTTTTAAATATTTTTTCTGAATTCTACATGAAGCCTAGTAGCTCGTGGTTAAAATTTTGTTGCGCACTTATGCGACACCTGTACAATGAAATGAGTTTTAATAAAGTGGAAGTGAAACCTGTCAACTTCCGTCATGTATAAAAAAATCAAGTCCGTCCCTGTCCCACCCTTTCGCTCGCCGCCGCCCACCCCCGCACTAAACGCCGCTAATTCGCACGCGACCGCCGCCACACCGCTCGAATTTAAATGTAAACCGTCCCGGAAAAAGTTTTTATAACTCCGGAGGGAGCGCGTGGCGAAAAGATTGTCTCTCGGATGTGAAATATGTCGGACGTAATAACGACGTGCTATTTTTCTCCCACCCCCGCTCGTTTTTCCGGCCTCCCGGAGGATTAACGGACAATTAATTCGTAAACATCTCGAAGGCCACTCCGGGACCCCTCTCGTACGTAAACATTGCGCCAGATCTCGTTGCGAGGGCGCAACTCCCCCGAACGGGGTAGATTCGATTTGAGACGAGGGAGTGAACACCCCTAATGGCAATCTAAATGGCCTGCTAAACGCGGATTAATTATTAACCGGGAATTATTGTTGGTGGAGTGTCTTGCGCCCCCACTCAAGCTAAGTCAAGCTTTAAGTCAAGCTTTAAGTCAAGTTGGACTACCGATAATTGACTTAATTGGTTCCGGTGCCCCGAAAAATTGTAATTTCTTTCGGATGGCATTTTAATTGCGAGTCTTAATCCGGCCGAATTAGCAGCGAAGCAAATTTTAATCTGGGGATTAACGAAAGAACGCCGCCCCACGCCGCCCCCGAGCTTTCACCTCAAGATGCGGACCGTTTCATTTCCGGCACGCACACGAATTATTCAAATCCAGGACCGTCCCTCAACACTCAATAATAATTAAAAGCCGACTGTTGTTATTACCACCCCCATTAAAATTAATTCACTGGTGAAGACGGAACGACCCCTGATAAAAATTAATTTCCGCGCCCGGATGAAATATGGATGCGTGGGGCCCTTGCACAGGACCGTACCGACACGGGGGCGACCGCAGCGCCACCCGACACCTGTCAGTCAGGGAGAATCCCATCTCGCGTCACCTTTTGAACTTTCGTTTTCGAAATTAATTAAGCTCCGTCATTTTCACACGTTTCTCCCGGTACAAAGAGAATCTGCAATCACGGACGCGTTAGAGTGACGAGCGAGGCCCCGCCCACGCCCTCTTGAACGTCAACTCGATTCTTTTATTTTAATTTCCGCTCACTCCTCGCCTCGACTCCATAAAAAATCAACGGTCGAGAAGTTTAAACGCGAGAAATAAACGCGCTTAAGGGAACACCGCCCGGATAAATCACTGGTAAATGGGATTTATGAGCGGGGGCGGCGCGTGTTGAAATATGTCGGCATCCCTGGAAATCCATTAGGGGATAAATTGTGCGGAACGGGTGCGTTCAGATCGGACGTTTTAAATTTCCCGCGCGGACCTTCGATCTGATACTATCGTGGCGTTCCATTAAAAACAAACGGAAAGGGGCGGCGGGCCTAATTAAACTTTGCCGGATGGGAGTGCAGTTCGGAGGCGGCTCGATGGATTCATTAAGGGCGGCGAACGATCGGCCCGGACTTAAAAATTCATTTTTATTGCTTGTAAAACAGAAACGGTTAGCGGGATTTCAATAAACGTCGGCGCAATTTCAAATTGCGATTATTTACGCCTCTCTGAACCCACATCTCAGAAACGAAGTCAAACGAAGGTTTTACTCATTGAATGTGCGGCTTGTAATACACCACCGCATATTACAAGTCCTCAACAATTTTATCTATCTATGAAGAACTGTACGTTTTAGCAAAAATGCCCAACCAATCAAATTTGTAATATTTTGTGATTGCTTGTAAATCACCAGCAATATTACTATAGCGCTTGTAAAACACAAATAGATATTGAGACTCGTTTCAACATTATTTTTTTAAACCCTCTGTTTACTTCTTCTCACATAAACTTCTACTAATTGATACTTTTTGTTTCAGGTACGTACAACATAATATTCTTGTAAAACAGAAAGGATTATTACAAGTAAGTCGCAACTTTTATACCATTACAAATGTAGGTTTTTACAAGCTTTTGGAAATAGAGTTATACATTCGAAGCGTAAAGCTTGTAAAATAGAAAGTCTTCAAATCACAGTATAAAAACTTGTAAAACAGCAGAATTTTGAATTGCTTGTAATACTTTCTAAGATTGTTAGAAATTGTGTTAGACGCTTTTGGTGTGTGTAGATGTAATCTGCAATAACTGACAAATTTTTAATTAACTTTTTAGGCGCTTGTAAAACAGCAATGCCGTAAATTAAGCTTTACAATTTCCTAGCACTATTAAACTTTATCTGCTCCAATAAAAATTAAAATTCAACGACTTTTCTCGCCTTGATCGTTTAAGTGAAAATTTTAAGTGCTTATAAAAGAGAAATTAGAGTGCAATGGATTCAAAGCTGTCTAAGAAAGACCACTTGGAATAAAAACCGCCACTACTTGTGGTCCAGAACTCCGTCACAGTGGCGTAATTCGTTCCCGTCTAGCCTGTTCCATTAAAACAATCGAAAGAAAGTTCCCCGGGGGTGGTCACCCCTCGCGAAACCAATCAAACTTGCCGCTCCTGAAAATACGTCTCGGGCCAAAGTTTATCCAATAAATTTATTAAAGACGACTCAATCGTCGCTCGGCCTCCTCCGATTTTCAATATTTAATCCGTCCCGGGGGCGGCGGTGTGTTTTCCTTTTTGAGCCAGGCCTCCCCCCGCAATATCGCCCCCGAAATGGGTTTATAATGGCCCCCCCGGATTACGGATAAGGCGTTTATTGCGCCGCGACAGCGCTCGTTACGCGGCGGTGGCGCGGGGGCGGCGGTTGATCCGCAACATCCAGCACCAATTACCGTCGCGTTCCGTCCGCGAGATGATTTTTCTTCGTCGACACCGTCGTCCGCCCCCCCGGATCGCCCCTCTTAATGGAAAATGTAAACTCCGGTGTTTATTTTTCCGGGGCGTTAATTAACTAAATGGAAAAAGGGCGACCGACGCCCGATCTTCGGCTTTAATTGGAAACGAACGGCGTCGCAAGAAAAAATGAATCTCGCAAAAATGCAACACCGGCGCCGGAGGGCGGCGGCGAGGGGCGGCCGGAATTAATTTCGCTGCCAGTTCGCGGCCGATATTGTTCCGGTCGGGACAAAAGAAGGATTATACTTTGCTTGGAATTAAGTTAACGCGTGATTCAACACGAGGGGCGCGGGGGCGGCGGCTGCACCGCAACCACAAAGCATAATCGATCGTAGAGAAATAGTTTTCACAACTAGAACAAAATCGATTTGGGCTTGGAACAGAACAAGAAACGAAATTAAAAAAATATATATACTTATGTATTTTCTGCTTGTAATACCCAACGAAATTTATTCTGGAAGATCTAAAAGAGATTGCGTTTGCGGTATTGGTGCGGCATTAATTGCATCTACAATTTATCAAAACTAATTCTTGCTGCTTGTAAAACGCAAAACGATGACATACATGATTAAAAATTGCTTGTAATACATTATTTATTTAAACTTGTAGCAAATTTATTGGAATAGAGACAATTAGAGCCCAGGAAGAAAATTGTTTGTTCCTGTGCTTTCAAGTCTTTATTTTTTTTTTTTGCTTGTAATATTCACACTTTGTATCTTGTAAAACTCGTTTTTGGAGATTTGCTTATAATAAAAAAAAAGCAATCTCCTCCGACGCCAACCTTTCGGTTTTGCCCGCGCCGACATTTATTGCCTTCTCGTTTGTTTGTTGGCGGAGTCGCCGCCGCTTGACTGCCCCCTGTGAGAAAAACAAACTGAGTCCTTGACGTCTCCGCGTCTCGGCATCGGAATTTTTACTGGAAAACTATTCAATTAATAAATTTCCCTGTGTCGCTCCGTCTGTCCGCCGAGAAAAACTTTTAATTAAGAATCTGCCAAACACAAAAAAAATTCGTTATCAAGACAGGCGAAACTTCCAACCGGAAAATCCAATCCGGTATCGGTCGCTTTGATCCCATGCTTATCAGATCTGTACATACATATCGTAGCCGGCCCCGACTTTAATAAAGTCCTTGAAAGTCCTCCGTACGTGATTTCGTGGCGGCCTTGTAAAAAAAATATTATTAAAGCGCCCCCTTTGACTCCACCCGGCGCGGGATGAGAAGGAAAACGGGAGTAGGTAAAGGATTTGACGCTTCGGTGGCGCCCTTTGAAAGGTTTTCGAAATCTTACAAAGTGAGTTTTCTTGTTCTCTTAACCTCACGTAAATAAATCGATAAGGGCGAGGGTGGAAGGGGGTCGAAACGCCGCCGTTTGTATCGCGACCTGCCTAATTAAACGGCGATTAAACGGGACACCCTTTGTGGAAAAAAACGCCGCCCCCGAAACTGAGTTATCACGGCGGTGCGAGAATGGCCGCAATTACCGACATCATTGTGTTGAAGCCAGTTATTAAAGTGATTAATTTCCGTTGTAATGTAGCCGGGGAAACTCTTTGTCTTCTCGGATGGCCGCCCCCGGAACGGGGGCTGTTTATTAGTCGATATAAACCGCATCGGATGATCGCCGCCCGACAAATATGCGCCGGGGGCGGACAAACCAACGTTATTCTACGCTAATTATTTGTCACGAGGCGACTGCCCTTTGCTTGTAAAACAGAAATCCTTGTAAATCACTCAACCGTCTCTGAAATCCCCATTTACATTCCATCGCAAAGGATGCGACGCGATATGCTTGCTTAAACAAAAATACAACACTTTCTGCTTGTAATACAGAATACAGCTAAATAAATCTTTTGCTTGTAATAGTTCTTCGAGAGCTTGTTAAACAAAAATATAATTATGCAGCTCATTTACTAACACTTTGACTTGATTTGCGTTTTGCTTGTAAAAATAAATCTTTTGCTTGTTATAGTTGTTCGAGAGCTTGTAAAACAGAAATAGTTTTATCTTTTGCATATTATGTGATTTTCATTTCATTGCGTAAGAATTTTTTTGTAAGAAATCGTAACTTTTTCGGTATGGTGTATACCGCACGGGGACGTAAAGAACCGTCCATATATCTCCCACCCCTTTTCGTTTTATTACTTTATGGGCCCCGAGCGGATCCGTTATACGAAATGATATTTTCCCGATATCCGTCGAGGAAAACTTTAAAAACGTAAACAAGCTCATCAAGAGAACAAAAGCTCACCGAAAGGGAGCGATTTATTTATGGGACGCCGCCGACGGAAATAACAAAAGAAACGACGGGGGTTGCTGCCGTGGCGGCGGAAGATTTCCCATCCGAGTGCTCTCCGACACGAACAAGACGCCGACACGCGGAGGCAGAGAGAAATTAAGGGATGTCCGGGGGTGGGATAAATAATTTACACCGACCAAAAATACACTGGCGAGGTTCGCTTTTAGTTTTTCCCCGCTTTTTTTATGGTATTGGGAGGTCCCCGGGAAATTGCGAACGGATATTGATTGCTTGTAGGGATGATGAGACAAAAGAAAAACCAAAGTTGATAGACGACCCACTAAATTTTCTCGTGGGCTCGACAAACGTAAATAAGGGTGGTTCGAGCTTGTAGGACGCGAGGGAGGTGTCATCTTAAGTGCACACGATCCAGGCGTAACTCTCCAAGGGCTTGTAAGTCACAAGCACCATCAAGTTTTATTTTATCCATGCATTACGTCAATCAATGTATAATAAGAAAGTTTTCTGGGTGCTTATAAAAGAGAGAAAGTGGAGATTAAAGAGAAAATAATTTTCTGCTTGTAAAATAGAAAATGTCAGAATTTTTACAAGTTCTTGCAAAACACTACCAAGTTTTCTTTTATCCATACATTACAACAATCGATGTATAATAAATAGATGTTTTGTAAAACAGAAAGTGTTACAGGTTTTACAAGTTCTTGTAAAACACTATCAAGATTTCTTTTTTTTTACATGCACTACATCAGTCAATGTGTAATAAGAAAGTTTTTTGGGTTCTAATAAAAGAGAAAGACTAGATTAATAGGACGTTAGTTTTCTGCTTGTAAAATCGAAAGTGTGAGAATTTCCACAAGTTCTTGTAAAACTATCAAGTTTTCTTTATCCATGCTTTAACACGTTGTATAAAGTTTTTGGTGCTTGTAAAACAGAATTGAGTTTTCTGCTTGTGAAACAGAAAGTGTGACAGATATTACAAGTTCTTTGAAAACGCTACCAAGTTTTCTTTTATACCTGCATTACATCAATCAATGTGTATTAAAAGAGTTTTTCGGCTGCTTGTAAAAGAGGAAAACGGGAGATTAAATATAAGATATTTTTCTGCTTGTAAAATATAAAGTGTGAAAAATAATAAATTCTTTAAAACACTATCAAGTTTTCTTTTATCCATACATTACTATAATCGATGTTTTGTAAAACAGAAAGTGTGACAGGTTTTACAAGTTCTTGTAAAATAAATAAAAATATCAAGATTTCTTTTTTCCATGCATTACATCACATCAGTCAATGTGTAATAAGAAAGTTTTCTGGGTATTATAAAAGAGAAAGATTGTAGTTTTCTGCTTGTAAAATCGAAAGTGTAAGAATTTCCAGAAGTTCTTGTAAAACTATCAGGTTTTCTTTATCCGTTTTTTAACACAGTCGACGTATAATGAAGAAGTTTTTTAGGTGCTTGTAAAACAGAATTCATGTCGATTAAGTGGAAGATAGTTTTCTGCTTGTAAAACAGAAAGTGTGACAGATATTACAAGTTCTTTAAAAACACTACGAAGTTTTCTTTTATCCAAGTCTTGCATCAATCTGTGCAATAAATAGGTAAGTGTTTTGTGTAGCTTGTAATGGGAAAGTTTTTTGGATGCTTGTAAAATCGAATTGATGTCGATTAAGTGGAAGATATTTTTCTGCTTGTAAAGTATTTATGTAGAAAGTGTGACAGTTGTAAAATATGGTGTATATTTTTTAGGGAAAGTGCAGACTTGAATTGTAGCCGAAAAGGGTGAATCGGGGTGTAAAATATTCGCCTGACGGGCATCATTACAAGACGTAAAAAATACAGAAGCGAAAGCGGAATAAAAAATTTGTTTTATTTTTGTTCGCCGGAGAGCGCCATTTACCCCAACATCCCGTTGTAAAAGTTAAATCCATGCGAATAAATAATTTCGGAAGTTGCCACCCACCCCCGAGGAACGACAAATTAAAAAAAAACTTCCCCCCCATAAACAACTTGTGAAACACAAACGCGAATCGATGTCGACTCACGTTTTTTACCAACACAAAAAACTTCATTCCCCCACCCCCGACACCTGAACTCTCCACCCCGTCAAATAAATACAATCTCGAATAAAAACCTGCCGCCCCCGATCCACTACTAATCACTTAAGCAGGTGCGTCTCTATTTGCAAAAGCCCCAATTAATCACGATTAAAACGTCCTGGTCGAAGAATGGCTCGGCGGCGGCTGCCGGCGCGGGAACGGTCGCCGCCGCCGCCGCCGCCAACTCTCGCATTCTGTTTTGATCCGGAAACTTGAACCTCGAAACTCTCGACATAAATTTAAATTGTTCGGGATTTAGTAACAAAAACACGGCGGTTT
Organism: Tenebrio molitor; assembly: GCF_963966145.1. NCBI lineage: Eukaryota > Metazoa > Arthropoda > Insecta > Coleoptera > Tenebrionidae > Tenebrio > Tenebrio molitor. The sequence goes on from NC_091049.1 coordinate 5,797,928, forward strand.
GTTAGGTTATTAAGGGGAGGGGGTGGCTTGTTGTTAGGTGGTTTTTTGCTCGGCTCGGTTATTACTAATGAAGGGGGCAGCTGGTGGCGGCTTAACGGGAGCGGTCACCGGAAATGAGACGACATATAAGCGTTCTGGAGTAGAAGTGACATCTACAAGCTACAAGAGTGTCGGCGAGGTTTGCTGAATACAAGCAGAAATCGAAAATCTAGATATTTAAGGAGTCGATTGCTTTTTTTACAAGTAATAAACTTTACACAGGTCAGGTGCGATTTTACTGGCAATTACTGCTGAAACAGAAGACTGTCTACACCTTCTGTACTACAAGACAGTACTACAAGCCCAATAAATCTACTGTTTTCCTTCTCCTGCGCGAAACAATATTGTTGTGAATTTTTTGGCGCCTCTGATCGTCGCTTTCAAAGAGAAATTTCTGTTTTCCAGGGCCGGTTCTTATTAATATTTAATTAACCGTAAACGCGGCCCTTTTTATTATTTCCCTTGTTTTTTATTAGCCCGTGTGCGATCGATTTAATTAATTAAATCCGGCGGAAACGTTGATTTTTCGCCCTCCGCCCCCGACTCTCCGACTTAATTAAATTTTTCCTTGGTTCGCCGTCCCTCCCTTATTTTTTCTTGTCGACGTACACGCACACATGGCACACCTCTGCCGCCGCCGCCGGCCCCTCGCCCTTAATATTGTTTGATTGTCGCCGGCGCCCTTAATTGTCCGACGTTCGGCCGAAAAATCTCAATCAATCTTGGCGGGCGGCTGTAATTTTTCTTCGGTCTTTATCCTCCGGCTGTGTCCCGACAAAAACACATTTTCTTCTCGGGAACGATTAATCTTGAGGTGGTCATCCGCAGACCGCGCCGCCTTGATTATATTCGGTGGCGTTTTTTGTCGGCGGCGTCGGATGCGATTCCACGCGAATAATTAAGCGACGGGGGCTTCCCCTTTCCGCGATTGTCGACGGAAAACGTCTCAATCTTGGGGACGGGAAGAGCGCAATTATTCCGGAAAAATCGCATAAATAAACGCCACCGGAGCTCTTCTCGAGGGGGAATTCTCCCAGCTTTTCATAAATCCGATTCTTTTCTTCTTATATTATTGTTGCTTCATCCGTGTGGACTCTACTGGCGTATTTAACTTATTTTGTCATACACTGTACCACAAGCATAATTTTACCATATACATTTTTTTGATCTACAAGCCCCACTCCTCATTCCAATCTCTGTATTTTCTGCTTGTAAAACTTTCCTAGATCAAGACCCCCAATTTTTATTCCACAAGCTTTTAGATACCGCACTAAATTGATTCTACCAGCGCCACTCCTCATGCCCATTTCTGTATTTTCTGCTTGTACAACCCTTCTTGCTTTTATACTGCAAGCTTTTCAGTACTGTTGCGACTTTTTGTTCATCCCAATTTATTTATTTTCTGCTTGTAAAACCCTCCTAGAGCTCGTCTACCCATTTTTATATTACACGTTTTTCTAGACTTTTTTTCTACAAGCAGTATCCATTTCTGTATTTTGCTGCTTGAAGAATTCTTCTCCTTTTTGTACCACAAGCTTCTCACTAGCGACACGGTCCACTCTTTTTTCTACAAGGCCCACCCTTCATCCTAATTTCTGTATTTTCTGCTTGTAAAACCGTCCCAAATCACGTCTTCCCATTTTTATACCACAAGCTTTTCAGTACCGCCCTAGATTTTTTTCTACAAGCACCTTCCTTGGCACTCATTTCTGTAGCTTTCTGCTTGTAGAATTCTCCCTTTTGTACCACAAGCTTCTCCGTTCTACAAGCTCCACCCTTATTACTGTTTATTGCCCGTCGACCTTCTCTCCCATTTCTGTACTACAAGCTCTTTGGGCTATTTGTTCTACAAGCCCCGCACGTCATTTCTTCAATTATTTTGCATAAACGGAGACACAATCGAACGCTTCCACCCAATAAATCCCAATAAATTCTTGTTTGTGCACCGTTGCACCGTGGTTATTCACTTTTTGTTTGCAAACCGTGCCGGATTCAATCAAAGCGAGTAGGTTTTGGTTAAATCGCGGATGTGGAAAGTCAATTCGGCTCGATAATTCGGACAGGGTAGAATTTGCGTCAGAATTTTATTGTGGAATTTACGTCAAGGACGGAATCGACGCAGATTAACAACGTTCTCGATTGCGATTCATCTGGCTTATCAGATTAGTCGATTGCTCATAGGAGATAACAAACAAAATCGCAAAATGCCGGCGTTATCGCTTCGGAAAGTTGATATTTGCGTTGTTTTGACGAAACACAGATCAGGGAGAGTGAAGTATTCGCCGAAAGCAAACAATTCCAATTTTATTTTCCGATTTTATTTTGATACTTAGAAAATACGCGATTTGAATGTGTGCTTTTTGGATGATATCGACCAGAAGCTTCACTTTGTATGTGATGAACACATGTTTTCGACTGGGTGGGAAATAAAAAGCTCTACTTTATTTGGTGAGGTTTGGGCGGACTTGTGTGCTTCTGCGAAAGAGTTTATCGGATGTCCCAAGATCGATATCTCATAGAAAATGTATCTAAAGTAACACGCGTGTGGGGCTTATTTTGCCCTCATTGCACCTTGCCGAGTTTTATTATTGCTAAGGAACCTGTAGAAAAGGCAAGGGTGGCGTTGTAGAAAGTAAATAAGTGATACCGGGATGGATGGAAAGAATGTTGCTTAATACGAGAGTTGTGATATTGATGCACAAAAAAAGGGGAGGGGGTTGAAGAACAACAAGAAACTGTGAAGGGATAACGAGGTTGGTGTAATACGAGAGTAATGTAAAAAAAGGATTATGAAGGATTTGGAGAGAGAAAACATTTTTATCTTGGAAGGCGCTGGAATTATATTTTAATTTCAGTTTCAGCAGGGTCTGCTGCTTGGGAAATTATGATACAGCAGAATCTTAATTTTTTCCCTTTCTGCATCAATTTGCACAGTTTCTGCTGTTTGGAAAACTATATATTACAAGCAAGAGCTTCATTTCTTCCCTTCCTGCACCAATGTGCGCAGTTTCTGTTGTTTATTTTGTACTACAAGCAGTACACGCAGAAGCTTAGCTTCTCTAATTTCTGCATCAATTTCAGCAGTTTCTGCTGGTTAAAAAATATGTATTCAAGCAGAAGCTTTAATTCTCCCATTCCGCACCAATTTACGCAGTTTCTGCTTCTTGGAAAACTATATATTACAAGGAAAAGCTTCATTTGTTCCCTTCCTGCACCAATGTGCGCAGATTCTGTTGTTTCTTCTGTTCTACAAGCAATACACGCAGAAGCTTAGTTTCTTCCATTTCTGCATCAATTTGCGCAGTTTTTGCTGCTTAGAAAACTATATATTACAAGCAAGAGCTTCATTTGTTCCCTCCTTCACCACCGTGCGGAGTTTCTGTTGTTTATTTTGTACTACAAGCAGTACACGCAGAAGCTTAGCTTTTCCTATTTCTGCATCAATTTGGGCAGTTTCTGTTGCTTAAAAAATATGTATTCAAGTAGAAGCTTTATTTCTCTTTTTCCGCACCAATTTACGCAGTTTCTGCTGCTTAGAAAACTATCTATTACAAGCAAAAGCTTCATTTGTTCCCTTTCTGCACCAATGTGCGCAGTTTCTGTTGTTTCTTTTGTTCTACAAGTAATACACGCAGAAGCTTTGTTCCTTCGATTTCTGCATCAATTTGCGCAGTTTCTGCTGCTTGGAAAACTATATATTACAAGCAAGAGCTTCATTTGTTCCCTTCCTGCACCAATGTGCGCAGTTTCTGTTGTTTATTTTGTACTACAAGCAGTACACGCAGAAGCTTAGCTTCTCCTATTTCTGCATCAATTTGAGCAGTTTCTGCTGCTTCAAAAATATATATGCAAGTAGAAGCTTCATTTCTTCCTTTCCGCACCAATTTGCGCAGTTTCTGTTGCTTGGAAAACTATAAAGTTCGTTGACCTTAAAATATTAACCTCGCCCTGTCTATATTATCTATAGATCTGTTGAATATATCTTAAATAACTTTGAACTATATCCTAGATTAAATGATTATCATCAATATAACACTAGAATTATTGATACATCCTATAAACCATTAAGATTAAGCAAATCTAGAGATGCAATTAAGCTTAGCATCTCCTATTTCTGCATCAATTTGAGCAGTTTCTGCTGCTTAAAAAATGTGTATTCAAGCAGAAGCTTCATTTCTCCCGTTCCGTACCAATTTACGCAGTTGCTGCTGCTTGGCAAACTATATATTACAAGCAAAAGCTTCATTTGTTCCCTTCCTTCACCACCGTGCGCAGTATCTGTTGTTTATTTTGTACTACAAGCAGTACACGCAGAAGCTTAGCTTCTCCCATTTCTGCATCAATTTAAGCAGTTTTTGCTGCTTAAAACATATGTATTCAAGTAGAAGCTTCATTTCTCCCTTTCCGCACCAATTTACGAAGTTTCTGCTTCTTGGAAAACTGTATATTAGAAGTAAAAGCTTCATTTGTTCTTTTTCTGTTCCAATGTGCGCATTTCTCTTGTTTATTTTGTACTACAAGCAGTACAAACAGAAGCTTAGCATCTCCTATTTCTGCTTCAATTTGAGCAGTTTCTGCTATTTGAAAAAGTATGTATTCAAGCAGAAGCTTAATTTCTTCCTTTCTGCACCAATACGTAGTTTCTGCTCCTTGAAAAACTACATATTACAAGCAAAAGCATCAACTTCTGCTGCTTGTAAAATCGTATACGTAGTACAAGCAGAGCTTGATTTCTTCTTGAGCCTCTTACTCTGGCCATCTCGCCAAACCCTCGACTGACCGAGATCGACATCATCGCAACTTCCTCCTCTTAACTTCGTTTTCGAACTCTCTTCTAATATTTATCTGTTCGGCGGAATCTCCGGAGCACACGTGTGCGTCTACGTGTGCATAAGTGAGCCGGCCCACCCTAATTAAATTACATAATAAATGTATCCTCCCTCTCGACCACCCTATCACTTTCAATTATCGTAAAACTCGTCGGACAACCAAACGAAAATTTACTCGCGCCCCCGCCCCCAGGCGGCGATGAATTCCTGTTTATTAGTATTCGGGTGGCGTCGAACCTCATTGAATTACATTATTTATGTTGGTTCTTGGCGGGGGCGGTCTCGACGAGGGTGACACAGGACTCAACAGGTGCACGGGACGTTTTTCTCGACGCCTAATCCGGCCATCTGTTTAATCCGCGCTGCCGGTCGCAGGGATTACGCGATTTCCACGAAACCGCCGGGGGGCGGCTCAACCGTTAATGTTTTAATACACCGCCCGCAAATTATTGGGCCGCGGGGTGTGTTCCAAACAAGAGGAGCACGCGGACGGGGGCGGGGAGGTTTGATATATTAGGACAAAAGTGTTTTACAAGCAGAAGCAAAAGAGACAAAGATTGAATCGAAGCCTACAAGAATTAAATAACAAGACTTGCAGCAGAAATGTTGCAAATGTTTTTGTCTAGCTGTTACAAGCAGAAATAATTAGAAGATTATTTTTGCAGTTGCTTTTTTCAGTTTTACAAAATCCTAAATCGTCAAGGTTTTGCTGCAGAGCCACCAATCTCCCAAATTACATTTGTAATTATTTCTATTTTACAAGCAGAAATAAACACGCGTTGTTACAAGCAGAAATAAGGAAAGGGATGAATGTTGGAGTTTGTGCTTCTACAAGACACAAATAACAAGACTCGAGATCATTTGCAGGTTTGTTACAGGCTACAAGCAGAAAATATTCAGTATTACAAGCATGCCTTGTTTATCATGTATCAACCAAACAAGTCAACAATTTGTCTTTAACCAACAAAAGAAATCGTTTTTGTCTAGCTATTACAAGCAGAAACAATTATTTGTAATTGCTTTTTTCTGTTTTACAAAATCTTAACCCGTGAAAGTTTTACTGTGCAGAGCTTTACTCTTCCAAATTATATTTGTAATTATTTCTGTTTTACAATCAGAAGCAATTTCTTTTGTTTGGCGAGCTTCAGACAAGTTTCATTAAACTTGTTCCTGTCACAACCGTAACAATTCCCACTTCTTGCTCACATTCCCGTCGCTTGTTGCTCACTCTAGCACATCAGGTGTATTTTTTCCCTCGTTACTCCCTGATAGAACCGGAATCACCTCTCATATCTGCTTGACCATAAACGTGTCATACACCAGGTTTTATCTTGTTATTTCGCAAGGGCAATTTCACACCGCCGCTCACAGCGATTGTTCCGCCGCGCCACCCCCGCGCCGCCCCTTTTATCTTGGCGTTTTAGCACAACTCGGGAAGTTTTAATTTAAACGAGGGGCGAAGTTTCGCGCTGCTCACTTGACGCAAACTAACAATCTAATTGTTGTGTGTTAAGTGGGCGCGCGGGGGAAAAACCCCCAATTTGAATTCGCGTTATTGTGGAAGGGGGCGGCGGTGTTTCAACGGCATTGAAAAATTGGCGGCGTGCACGTGCGGCGAAGTCTAGACGGCTTGATGCAACTTTGATTTTATTTTATGGCGCTTGCGGAGAGGGTGCGTGGTTCTTTTGGACCAATAAACAAAAATAAAGCGGCGGCGGGGTGGCCGGAGTGGCGGCTGGGGCTCGTTGTTATTCGAGAAGAACGGCGTGTTTTACAAGATTAAATTGGTGTTACAGCTGCAGACAAGGCAAATTGAAATTACCTGAAAGCGGCGGCGGCGGCGGGATTTGCTCAAGTGGAAGATTTCCAATGGGAAGAGTCTAGCGTGATTGGAGGCTCTCTGACAATCTACAAGCAGAAAGTATATTCTAATTGTATCAGCAAAGCAGAAATTGCGTCTAGATTGTATTTCAGAGCTTCTACCAAAGACACCAAACATTTACACAAACCATATATTTTTTTTTGTGTTTCTGTTTTACAAGCAGAAGTAATTTTTGTTTGTTGTCATTTGAAACTTGGAATCATTTACTCGATTTACTGTACATTTCTAATTAGTGTGAGAAGAAAACTTGTCACAATTGATTGTTCTACAAGCTACAAGCAAAAAGTTATTTCAATGGAGACAGCTTTCTGATCTCTTCGTGTTGTAATTTTGTATGTTTCAAATTCTTGTAAAACCTGTTTTACAAGTACTTGCTGTATTGTTCTCCTCTGGAATACTTGTCGTATTTTTTCTTTCTGTTTTACAAGCCAGAAATCGCTTCTGTAATGATAGCAACTCCGTTATGTCGTCGTGTAATTTGACATCGTCCTCTGGCAATAAAAATTAGTAGAATTCCTCGTCGTTTTCTGTTCTATATCGAAAATCCGGGGTTAAATTGCACGTAAAAACCCGAAAACGATCGATATTCATAAACCCGTATCCGACACCGTCGAAATTAAGCTCCGGTTAAATGTGAATTTTGGATTCATTCATTCTCCACTTTAATTATGCGTCTCACTTGATTCTACAAAGTGGAATCTTGCTCTGACAATATTTCCTTTAAATCCCTTAAACGTAACAATCTCCCCGGAGCGGTGACATTGTTCCAACAAAACATAACAAGCAAAAACACCCAGTGCAAATATTAATTTAGTTAATGTACGGCCGCGTTTTTGGTCTCAGCGGATGAAATAAGTGCACGCACAATCGACAGACGCCGCCCCCGGCCGCCTCCAACGTCATTTGTAAAATCGCATTAGTGCTCAGACAGCTGAAGCCGAAGAAAGACGCGTCGTAGATTGGTTCGTACAGTAAGAGTCCCCAGAAACGGTTTGGTCACACGACTCAAGCTACGACTCGGCTTTCGCTCGTCAACTCTTCCAGTTCCCCTCGATGGGAGACGATCCGGAAGCCCACCCTTACGGCACGTCGCGGATTAATCCGGCCCAGATTAACGCGGCGACGTTGAGATGTCTGGAATTTTGCGAAATGAAAAGCTCAGGACTCTTATCCTGGCGGCGGCTAAACGTGCTCACCGTTCGCTTTTTCGCCTCTTCTCCGCCGCCGAACGCTCTCAAATCCGAAAAATGCGTGCTCTATCGCGCGGTCATTGTGTTCTTTGCGGCGGCGGCGGCGGGGTGGCGTTATTTTCTTTTAATAGAACGGGATGGGCGGTTGATTCTGAGCTGTCGATAAAAGCGAGAGTTAACATTTGGCTGGTGACACTTCTGCCACACAAACTGCGTAGTTTTCTTTGTAACTCAGCTGAAGCTATAAATACAAATAATAATAATAATAAAATGTATTTATGTACTACAAGCAACTGAGTAACTGCTGCTTGTAATATAGACCCCATATTTAAATTTATTCCAAAGATATAGGAGATAATGTTTTTACTTAAGCGAGGGAATGGAACAGAGACTGTGATTAAGTCCAATTAAAATTGCTTTTAGTTTTCTACGTTGTCCTACAACCTCGTAGGTAAAATTTCGCCACATTTTAAAAATACACCCTGTATATCATGTTTTATAAAATGTACGCCAATGCGAAGAAACCTATAGGAAATATGCTTTAAACAAGAAAACCGCATTGGTGTACGTTTTATAAAATATGATATACAGGGTGTATTTTTAAAATGTGCCGAAATTTTACCTACGAGGTTGTTTGACAACGTAGAAGACTAAAACCAATAAAAAAAAATTGTAGCTCAAAAAATAAATGTCATTTTATTTTTTGACATAGAATTTTTTAGATATTTTTTCCGAGTTCTACATGAAGCCAGTAGTTCGTGGCTAAAATTTGTGCACGCATTTCAATAACACCCTGTATATTTAGAGACAAATTAAAATGACAGATATAATATTTTAGTCTTTAAAAAAAAACAACATGCCTCTTACTAAATCACTCACAAAAAATGTGTTTCTAAAAACGAGTTTCCTTTCAAAACATTTAAAATTTCAGAGCCTTGTATAAAGCTTCAATTTTAATGCAACAAAAATATGTACAGCGTCAAAGAATATACATATTTGTAGTTTCTTTTTTGATTTAAAATAAAAGAAAAATGTCGTTGGACAGGTAATTTTTTTATGTTGATTGGTAGCAGGAAACTTCAAAGACATTGTGGCCAACTTGACATATTCGATGTTCTCAATAAAAAAGAAAAGCGAGTTACAACAGATTTAAAGCAAAGACAAAAAGAAGGATCAAGAATGCTACTCAAGAAGAAAGTTCGAGTATCATTGGAACAAGGAAAGTACGAAACCGGAGCAGATTCTCTTTTTTTGCATCTTTCACTGGACCCAATTACTCAACACGGCGAAGCACGAACCCACAATTAATCGACCGTCTCTCAACTTTTTCGATCGTCGACTGTCCGTTCATGGCCTACTAGTCCATCGCACATAAAAGCTGCCATCAAGTGCATCGTTAATGGCACACAGCCGTCTAGATTTACGGTTGTTGCACTCCACGGCCCCATATTTGTCCATTCGACGTAACCCAACTGTCCGGAGTGGATTAATAAAGCGTCGGCCATTGCCGGAGAAACTTTCGTTGCCGAATTCAGAAGTGGGATACGGCTTGGGTCAAATAATGGAGTATGTCGACTTCGATAAGGGATTTTATGGTCCCCAGGACTGGCTCTACCTGCCGCTATCGCCGCCGTTATAACTGTCCTCGAGACAAAATCGGGATTGCGGATTTACGCTTCGAGTTTATCTTGAGACTGTTGGAAAGAAGGAGCGGTACCGTTTTACGAGCGGTAATTCCTAATGGGAGTTATTGTTTCTTGTGGCGTTTTATCGGGGCCGGAGATGGGATTCTGGTCGGAAACGGGGGCCGTTATGATGGTGTAATTAACGAGAAGCGATGCGTCGAGGGTGGAAAGATCAAGAGAGGAGAGACGAGTTGAGTCTCTGTGTTGGATTCTCTCATGGGCTGTGGCCTTGGAAATATCTGCGCGACGGCGGAGCGATAAACCACTGAAAAATCTATAAATGAAAACTGAAAACATCAACTATACTTTCTTTGTAAAGGTCGGTTTGTAGCGCCCACTTGAGACCGATATTTATCGTTTGCGCAGATATGACTCATAGCCCATGAGAAAATCCAACTCTTCTACAAGCAGGAGGCATTCAAATTGTTGACATCAATTTCAAAAGAACCATTTCTGATCAAAATACAAGAACTTAAAAAATCTAAATAAAAAATATTCTGATTAGCTTCCCCCAAAAAAAAAGAGATTGTCATATTTCCTATTTTAGATAAGTTTCCCTTGATTCTTTCTGACCAATTTCTGATTTCTGCCAAAAAAAAGCGAGCAAACCGGAACCTCCGGCTCATTCTGTTTTCGCACCTCGTGAACTCTTCCACCCCCACGCTCAAATCTCCACGGTTGTTTTTCGGTGGCGGCGTCGGCGGCGGAGTGTTTGTTATCAAGCCGGCGCGAAACGACATCGGGACGGATAGACAATGGGATTACGTGGGCTAATGCTCTGGATTCGGCTCGGTCCCGAACGGGGCCTGTTTTAGCTTGTCCGGAACTGTGACGTTCCCTTAATCTAGATTGTATTCTAAATAAAAAATGAGCAACGTCTCCGTAACACGAGCCCGGTTTGACGTTAAGGAAATGGGGGGCTGTTCGAGGGTGACGCGCTGGAAAACGGGTTGACGGTAATGAATCAATCAAAAATTACTCAATCCGATCTTGTCACGTTTTACAAATTACTCCACGTCGGATCGGGTTATTCTGACGAGGAGGGTGGAGGCGGCGGGGTGGGACGAAGAACTGGGGGTTGGAGGGAATAAATAAAAAGCAAACTAGGGAGTGAGAATCTCTTGTAAAACACCAATATAAACATTGTTTTGTACAGTATTTTTTGCTTGTAATACCTGGTTATCAGATATTGCTGTGCTTCTAGTTTTACAAGCAGAACTAAATTTTGCATTTATACAAAAATTTCATTATTTTGTTATTTTATCGGTCTCTGAATCACTCCTTGGACTTGTAATCCTGATTGATTAGATATTTCTGTGTACCAAAGTTTTGCTTGTAATATCATATTTTTGTTTTACAAGCAGAAATAATTTTGCTTGTATAAAATCGCGCTAAAACTTTTACAACTTTATTATTTCATCAATCAATCTGTCAACCAGCGGTTGGCCTGAATATTTGATGAAAACATTTCATTTTATCTCTTTCCCTTTTGTCGCGGACCTTCCGCTCGGTTGGCCGCACTGCGCGTGCTGATTTCAGGTGTGCCAACAGAGACCCAGCCCGAGGAGACGCACGACGTATGTAAAGGGTGTTTGTTCGGGGGCGGCGATTTATTATTTTCGACGGTGGCGGTCTCCGGGGCGCACTTTGATATTCAGATATTATATGTTTTTTTATGCGCGCGGGACGGCGTTTTGTTTTAAAACCGACGCTACCGCCGCAGCCGTCTAGGATCAAGCAAAGTGCCAACGATAAAAAAATATATGAAACAATAATCTATAAAAAGCTGGAACGTATGAATATTATATGGGCGAGGGAGCGGCGACGTTTTATGCGGGGGACGGATTTGCATTCGAGGGGGCGGCAGATGCGGTACGTGCGAGATATTTCTCATATTGAAAGGGGAGGCGGGGGCGAAGATCAAATTTTGGAAATGGACGGGGCAGGTGGAGATCTACGAAATGGAACTATGACAGCCAACAGAAATAATATTTTACAAGCAAATTTAGCAATAAATATTTACCTGTCAAACTTATAACATAAATATAAGATTTTCTGTTTTGAAAATAACAAAACTCATTGTGATTTTTAATGTCCTAGGATTTTCTGTTTTTACAAGCAAAAATGCAGCTTGTAATACCTACCATTTGATAATTCAAATAATATATTTTACAAGTGAATTTAGCTATAAATTAAATATGTATAAGATTTTCTGTTTTACAAGAAAAAAACTCATTGTAGTATTTAATGCTAGTGATTTATTTAGAAATTTCTGTTTTTACAAGCAAATATTCTGCTTGTAATAACATTTGATAGTCAAATACATCGTCGACAGTTTAGTTGAAGCGTCGCATATAGAGACCTCCTGATTTTTGATTTTCCAACAATCTAGCTTGTAATATTACCCACTTGATGTTTTACAAGCAAAAAACTGCTTGTAATACCGCTTGCCCTTGGAACGCATTCTGCACTCGATTTCTCCCGAATTCGTTTCCCTCCCTACTTTGTGCCCCAAATTACCCCCCTTACCACCCCCACCCCCCATTTTTTCCGACAGCGCAACACCAGCGAACATTTTCGATTTTTTACTTCTTTATGAGTGTATCGGTGCGGCTTTTAGCCAAACAACAAAAAACCCTCTCCAACCCCAAACATTTTTTGCAATTGTATAACGGCCGCTCCCGGCCAACCGACACTTGTTCAATTTGAGAAGCACTCGACAAATCCGCGGCCGCAACATTTTCCGTCGATATTTCGTTCGCATTACTCGTTTTAATGAAAATATGGGGTTCGGCCGCACAAAATAGAGCAATCGCGGCGTTAACAACACCGTTTCAAATTTTATGCGGTCGTGCCGCACCAGACACATTCCGGGTCGGAGTTTTTTTGTAAACAGCGCAGTTACACGCAATTGATGTCCGTCTCGCGGACGTTTTCACGCAATTAAATCACGCCAAGAGTGTTTTTTGACCATTCGCTTTTTCTTCTAATGGACTGTCACAATAATTACGCCGCCGGCGGTCTGTCATTACGCCAGGCACGACCGATTTGTTTAATTAGAGACCGTGACGGTGTAACGAACAGTTCTGCCATTATTTTACAAACAAATCGCATTTGGTTCGACTGGTTGTTATTTTTTTTTCTTTTGTTGTTGCAGGTGAGCTGGACTGGATGCCGATAATTAATCACGATCACCAGGTGCGCTCCACTGGAGGTATTATTAGTGCAAGAAGGTCGGGGAATGGCCGAACCGTCTGACCCACATCGGGGGTCGTGGGGCGCGGGTTGCACCCCGGAAAGTAGACGATGTGGCGGGAAAACGCGACTAAAACAAGAAGAGAGGATTGTGGGGGAATTGCCGAACGTGGAGTGGTGCGCGACCTGGAAAGTAGTTTGTTTGTGTTGCCCACTCGGACCGTCTAATCCACATTGGGGGTCGTGGGGCGCGGGTTGTACCCCGGAAAGTAGCGGGAAAACGCGATTAAAACAAGGAAAGAGAGTTGCGGGGGAGTTGTCGAAGGTAGTGGTGCGGGACCTGGAAAGTAGTTTCTTTGTGTTGTCAGAATGATGTTTTTCACTTGACAAATTTTGAAAATTACAAAAAAATTAATTGGAAATGAAATTCTAATAAGATCTTGTAGGTGGGAAAATTTTGACAATTTTTGAAGATTTGACAATAATAAGTAATTTGGGGATTTTTGATTTATTTCATTCTGTAACCTTTAGCCGTCCTTGATGCCTTAACCTGACAGAAAAACGTCGAACGAGACGACTTTTTTGCTGCCACCTGTTCCCCTCGACTCTCGCCCCCGCCCCCGGCCCTATCGGATTCCCTTGCGAGGCGAAGACGCCGCCGCCGACATTTGCATTTCGCATTATTACATTTACCCCATCGACGCGCGTTTCCTTCTGTCCCAATAAAAGGTGATGGTTGCCCCGTCGCAAATTATCCCAGTAACCCGCCGCCCCCGATCCCACCGGCGGTGTAACATCGCGCCGGCATAATTTATTAGGAAGATTAGCATAAAATTTTAAAAATTCACGGCATTACTATGGTCATAGTGGACCGCGGCCCGGACTCATGCAATATTAATACAAATCGTGTTCAACCCGCACGTGTGTTAAAAAGGTAAAACCCGGAGCGCCGCTGTATAATTTCCGCCCCCGGAAAATTAAAAATTGTAATGGCGGCACGACACGCCACCGGGTACGAAGCGGAGAAAGCGGAGATTTTTTGTTTGAAGGAGACAGATCAAAGTGGAGGTTTTTTGGAGGAGAGAAATCGAAATTGTCAAAGATTGTGGGAGATTTGACAGTCGATTTGACAGTTTTGGTCGGTTTGTTTTGGTGATCCGGCCGAAAAGTCTGATGGAAATCCCTTGGGGGCCCGCCGCACGCATTAGCCCTCGCAAATGGGGCAAGGAAACGTCCCCCGCGCCGCCCCCGAAACTCGATTAATAAAAAACAGAATTTTAAAGGAGTCCACCGGTCCCGGAAGCGTTCACATCGAAAGCTTTTAAGGAATAAAACCGCCCCAGCCCTGCCGTCCCCGCCGGCTTCTCTATTACCGTAGAAACGTCGGCATCCTCCTCAAGAAATTGAGTTGACAAAACAAATTTCAGCAATTCCTGTGATGGCGTCCTAATTCAATACAACATTTCGAATGCGGAAAGACAAACGTCGCATTGCACCATCTCGACGATGCCGAACAACAACAACCCCAACAATGCATCCCTCCGCACGTTTAATTTACACGACTGGCACATAAGCGATGATCTTAGGCGGCGTGTGGGGTGAGGACGGCGCGAGATGACACCGCTCGGCACTTCGGGGGCGGCGGAATTAATGCACGAGTTGTGTCGGCGTCGCGACGCTCACCCACATCATGCCGACGGATCGGGGCAATTTCGGGGGCGGGAGGTATCGGCAAAAATGGATCCCGGAAGGAAAGTATTCCTCTTGATTAAAAACAACACAAAAAATTTGACATCGACTTTGACAAGTTTTATTTTTCTACTCAAGCGATTTCTTACAAATTTTGTTTCTCTCAAGTCATCTTTTACTAAATAAATTATGTACAAAATCTCGATCGATTTTATCACATTTGACAATTTTAGAAATATTTGACACCGAATTAAAATTGTTACAAGCGCGATTCAAAGTATTTGACAATTTGACTTCTTCAGAACCAAGACCAAGTTCTCTCATCTCATTGTTTACTAAATGAATAATATACGAAATTTTCATCTGAATTTATCATCTCTGACAATTTTAGAAACCGAATTAAAATTGTTAAAAGCGCGGTTCAAAGTATTTAACTAAATTGTTCTTGATTCGAAAAACATTAATATCGTAAAATAAAATTTCAAGAGTTTTTGGAACTAAAGCGCTGTTTAAATTATTGAGGATTTGACTACTAAATAAAAAATATTTGACAATTTTTTCGCTTTTTTCTCTAAACGGTCATTTCTTTAGAATCGGGCTTTCTCCTGTAATTTTTTGTTAAATGAATAATGTACGAAATCTCCATCTGAATTTATTACATCTGACAATTTTATAAAGATTTGACACCGAATTAAAATTTTTAGAAGGGCGATTCAAAGTAACTGAATATTTGACTAAGTATAGATTGTTCTTTATTCGACACATTAACATCGTCAAATAAAATTTCAAGAATTTTTGAAACCAAAGCACTTTCGAAGTTGAGGATTTGACTACCGAATAAAAAATATTTGACAATTTTTCGCTTTTTTTCTTCGAACGACCATCTCTTCAGAGCCGGGTCTCTCAAGTCATTTTTTACCAAATGAATAATGTACGAAATCTCCATCTGAATTTATTACATTGGACAATTTTAGAAAGATTTGACACCGAATCTAAGTTACAAGTGCGATTCAAAGTATTTGACAATTTGACTACATTAATCTTGATTCGAAAAACATTAATATCGTCAAATAAAATTTCAAGAATTGTTGGAACTAAAGAACTGTCGAAATTATTGAGGATTTGACTACCAAATAAAAAATATTTGACAATTTTTCACTTGTTTTCTCTAGACGGCCATTTATTCAGAACCGGGTTCTCTCATGTAATTTTTTACTAAATGACTAATGTACGAAATCTCCATCTGAATTTATTCTATGTAACAATTTTAGAAAGATTTGACACCGAATTAAAATATTGTCAGAAGCGCGATTCAAAGTATTTGACAATTTGACTTGATTGTTTCTCATTCGACACACATTAATATCGTCAAATAAAATTTCAAGACCTGTTGGAAATAAAGCACTTTCTAAATTGACAATTTGACCATCGATTAACAAATATTTGACAATCTTTTCGCTTTTTTCTCTAGACGGTCATTTCTTCAGAATCGGGATAAATTTTGCTAAATGAATAATGTACGAAATCTCCATCTGCATTTATTGCATCTGACAATTTTATGAAGATTTGACACCGAATTAAAATTGTCAGAAGGGCCATTCATTCGACACACATTAACATCGTCAAATAAAATTGCAAGATTTGTTGAAACTAAAGCATTTTCGAAATTGAGGATTTGACTACCGAATAAAAAATATTTGACAATTTTTCGCTTTTTTCTCCAAATGACAATTTCTTCAGAGCTGAGTTCTCTCAAGTCATTTTTTACCAAATGAATATTGTACGAAATCTCCATCTGAACTTATTACATTTGACAATTTTAGAAAAATTTGACACCGAATTAAAATTGTTACAAGCGCTATTCAATGTACTTTTCGGTTTGTCTAGAACGTTCTTGACTCGAAACACATTAATATCGTCAAAAAAAATTTCAAGAGTTGTTGGAGCTAAAGTACTTTCGAAATTTGCCTACCCAATAAAAGATATTTGACAATTTGTCGCTTTTTTTTTTCTCTAAACGACAATGCGATGAGATTGTCCCACATTGTTCCCGAGACGATTTCTTTATTTTTTTTATGTGGATCGTGACTCGTTTAGCACCCCCAGACCATCCCCTTGCAATTTCTCCGGAGATATTTCTTTTTTGCGCAAGAACCCCTATTCCAGATCATAACTCGCTTAGCGGGCTCAAGTGTCGGCCACCTGTTCGTCTAACTTTTCCTCCGTTATTGCCCCAACCAGAAAAACTCCTCCGCTTTCGTCGCCTCATCCCGTCCGGGGGCGGCGCAAAAACCGGCGACGTCTCGGACGCGAATCAACAATTAAAGCGGGGCGAAAAAGCCGGTCATTTATTCATAGGGCCCGACGTGCGAACTTCCCCTCGGGCGTCGCGGCGCATCAACGAAGAAAAGGCCCGGGCCGTTAAAAGGGCGTCTATTGTATTGTAAAAAGCCTCCGAAGGCCCGTAAAACCGCCAACGAAAGAGCTCTCAGAAAGCGAGGAAGTACAGCTGAAAGAGCGGCGTTTTTCCAGGATTCGGTGCATAAAAATCGACGCGGAGAGGAGGCGGACTTGCCTGTTTTATTATTGTAATTCGGGCCGCTCCGAGAAAAAAGGAAAACAACGCGAAGTGCACCAGACTGTTTAACATAATACCCGGATTAGAGGAGTCTGTTCGGGAAAAAAGCGGATAGATGCAAACTGTTGCATCGCTCCCTCGGGTTTTTCAGCTGAATATGCGAGTCGCGGGAGCGGAAAACGCGCAAGGGGGTGGCGAAAGCCCCGCACGCTACAGAGCCAACGGCGACGGCTAAAAAAAGTTTATCGCACTTGTTACATTGTTTATGCTGTTGCAAATTCATTCATCCAACGCGTTTTTTTACACAGTGTTTTTTTATTCACTTCTAGTCCAAAATCCCACCTGATTTCTTGAATTTGTTGTATATCTGGTTGCATACCTGACCGATAATATTTCTAGTAACTTTTTTAGTGACATTTGTAGTTTAGTTGGCTGCCTTTGGCTACTGATTATTAAAACGCTTCCACCAACTCCCGAGTTTTCTCTTCCACTTTCAAGTCCCCGTCAATCAATTTTTCTTTCCCAAATTAATCAGTTTATAAATTCGAAGTTTATTTTTAGGTTAGGACTTGGATCTTTATTGACTTAACTAGAGAAGACTGCTTGCTTTAAATGAAAGTTTCTAAATGGGATTTTGCATTGTAATTAAGGAATTACCACAAACTTGTAAGGAAAGCAGAAAGTTAAAGTCTTGACAATTATTCAAAGTCGAAATGACAGATCTAGTTGTCAGGTGAAAAGGGATGTGCCTGGATTAAAAAATGCATTTGTATTTGTTGAGGGGGATGATAATCGGGGTGATGTTTCATTGAAAACGGTCGCCCCAAACTGATCGTTTTTTGCAAAATTGATCATCCCATCATCCCCTAAACGTCGATATATATTTTTTAAGCCCCGTAATTGAAAAGAACAGTTAATTCGGGGCGCATAAAAGCGAATGGCCCAATAAAACGTTCCGAAATTTCGTTTTGGAATAATAGGCGCATAAAGTGAAAGAATACAGGATCGGTGGCGGCGCGGCGGCAGCAATCGAGCGTCCTTTCACCGGATAATTCCAGCCTCGGGGGCGAATATATTGTAAAAGTTTTGTATAATTGCGCTAATAATGGACGTCAGGAACATCCCCAGGTGGAGTCGACGAAACAAGGCGTCCTCCTTTTAATAAAGGAGTTCAAAGGGCCCATTGTTCATCGAAAAAATTCATTCCCCAGTGGCGCGGAATAATTACGCCGCCCCCTCTCCTAATCGCCACTTTATTTATTGGGGGGGCAGGAGTGATAAAACCGAGTCGGTGCGCGTTTTTTACGTTCGAAACAGAGGAAGTTGACGCCGTTTCCGGTTATTTCGGGGGTGGCGAATTGAAGAAGTGCCAGCCGAACGGAGATGGGAATTTGTGGGGCGATAAATATTTTTTCTGGGGCGGAGACGGCGGGAAATAAAACGATACGGATTTATATACAGGAAAACGGAAGGAATATGCGGTTTCTTAAGATTTCCATTTGGATTTACCTCGGATCAGATTATAGATAAAGAATGGGGGTAAGGCGGAAATATGGGGATGGAGAGGAAAGTTATGGGGGGCGACAGCGCTAGAAAAAGAAGTGAAGAAGAAGAGATGTGAACAACTACAACTCGGGGACTGCATTACCGGCTGTATGATTGGTTGCCTACTCGATTAACATGGAAGGTTGTGACGGATGGGGTGGAAGAATTAAGTGGGAGTCGATTAGCGTAAATTTTGACAAAACGATCGGGTGGTTTGCAAAAAGGGATGAAAAATTCGTTGCGAAAATATGACAAATGACGCAGCCAACTGAGATTCCAACGGAAAATATGAATAAAAAGAGATAAATGGAGGGAATAAAAGCAAAGACGGACATTATAATTTGATTGCATGGGTTGATTACAATACAGAGTCTCGGGATAAAACGATGACAAACGATATCCCCGACTGGGGTAAACAAACCGCCAAAAAACCGCTCAAAATGGATGCTCTTAATTGGGAATGATGGATCCGGGATTTGGACGGAGACAGATGAGGCACACATCAAACCATTTTTAATGCACATCCAATTAGTACCGAATGCACCCCCAAATCCATTACGCCCCCTCGAAACCCGATCCGCGGCGGCGATGAATACAACTTGTTCAAATTTAGCGTCCTCGGCGGCGGCATCGACGGTCGCCCAGATCGGGCCCCATCCGTCATGGTAGGTTTGCGGGGCGGCGTGTCGTTTAAATATAATCCGAGTTAATTTAGTTGAGAGCAAGTCGTCGGTAATCCATCTTTTGTGGGGGCGGGGTGGGCTTTGTATCCGCGTTTAGTCCCGGATATCATCCCTGATGATGTATATTATAACGTCCGTCTTGTAGGCCGCTAACGACTTGCATTTAATGACGTCACGAGCACTCTCATTTGTCACGAGACGCCAACTTGCTCTATACATCCATTAAGCGGGAGGGTGGCGCCGTCCACCCTTCAACAATACCCTTCCTGGCTGACAGTCGCTCGGGGTGCGACGGCGGTCTTTGTGCTCCGCTAATTGTTTAATGTTCGAGTGTTCGGGGGAAAAACACGACGTGTAAACTACCCCTTGCCGGAATCGGCCGTCGTTTCCGCCCTTAATTTCCACGGGGGCACCTGCGCCGGGGGCGGTCGATAGTCTCGCACGGAACTAAGACACTTTACTGTGATTCCTCGTCAAAAACTATCACGACGTCCAGATCTTCATTTGTTAGTCAGGGTGTCTGTAAACAAGGGAGATAAACACAATCCACCCACGCAGATTTCCCGCCGCCGCCGCCGCCGTCGTTATCGCCCCATCTTGAAACATAAATTTTCCGTCTCAAATTTTTCCACGCAAGCATTATTTTCCGACTTTGGCAAAGTCGGGAAAACCTCCTCCAGGTGTTAATTGGCGAATCCCTCGGGGGTGACGGCGTCGTTGTTACGCTTTCCCTTAGATTAATTATTTTTAATGAGTCGCATTTGATTCTCGCAGACGTTTTAATGAGCACAGACCATCAGGAGGGTTGGGGCGAAGAAGTGTCATGAGAGGTCCCTCATGCACCTTTGATTTCTCTTTCGGCTTTAATTAACTCGCACAGGAAATGAATATTTCAGCTGCGAGCCTCTGCCCCACTTTCCTCGAGATTCTCCCCCAGGAAAAAATTAAGAATTCATTTAAAACTGCCATCTCAAAATTCAAAAAAATCAAAGGAAATCAAAGAATCCGGTCAAAATTATTGAGCTCGTTGCACAATCTGCATCCCCTTGTGATTGTCCCCGGTGTGACGACTCCAGGTGCGCGATTAATTCAGGGGTAGTTTTTATTTATCTTGGCGGCTGACGTCCGAAGTTTAATTGAAAAATAAATTAAGACGACAATAATCTCCGTGGAGCGCACCCCTGCGCAACTAATTTTCCACTAGCGGGGGTGTGTTCGCAACTAAAATCTCGTTAATTTTCTTCGCCGGGAATCAATTAAAACTTCCGCGGCTCTCGATAATCCGTCAAAGATAACATTCGCCGGGGCGGTTTTAAAATGCGGTCAGGCCGCCCCCCCGATCGATGCCGAAGAATTTATGATTTTTTCGCCGGGTGAGAAGTTGCCGAGGCGGCGGAAGTTGCCAACTCCCAGACGCATAAATTACGCGGGGGTGGTCATCGCTCATTAACGGGGCGAGCATCAATCACGTCGATTCGGTTTGCTTATTTTGGGGGTGGTTGCGGGTTTCCGGCGCGAAATTGTATTTTTATTCAGTTGTAAAGGGAGATAAGTGTTCTAGGATACGTCGTAAAAAATTATTACGTTATTACGGACAGCGGACGCTGGCGTCGCGACGGATTTACGACGGGGACTAAAAAACACATTTGTATTTTATGGAAACATGGCGGGGGTGGCGGTAAAAGCCAGAGGTTGCAGTTTGAAGCTGCGCATTCATCGATTCGAATCGGACACTAAAATTGTCAAAATCTCTAAAATATTTAAACAATGGTGTCAAATCTTTTGACAAAAATTTGACAATGTATGAGAGTTGCAAGACTGACAATGCAGTCGTAAATGTTTTGCAAAGAATTGTGCGAATCGATGAACTACTCAAAAGTATTGTCAAATTTTTTTTACAACGATATTTGATTTGTGTCAAATTCTCCGCGGGAGAAAAACCTTTCCCGGATAATCCTCATTGTAGGACGACGACATTGTCTTTAATTAAATCCGCATCGAAGGAAAATCTCTGTCGGCCATTCTCGTGTAATTTTCAATTAAAACCCTGAGGAAACTCACACAGACTATTTTCCAGCGAGACGTGTTGATCGTTTTTCCTCTTTTTTACACAACAGTCGGTGAGCGCTGGAAAAGCGAACAGAATTTTCCGAAGCGGTGCAGCCTGTGATTTCCACTGAAATGATTCGTTTCACCAGCAATTTGCATCGGACTGAAATCCACCTCCAAGCTTACTCTAATTATTGAGTATTTCAGGCGACGCTTCAGCACACAGGGGCGGCACATTTGTTACTCAAATCTTGAAACGTACATTAATAACCACAAAAGGAGGAAAACTTCTACACTTTTAATAAATCATTTTACAAATGTATCTAAATTCCGTCATCATTCATCAAACATTTAAAACGATTCTAAAAATCCATCTAGGCACAAACTATCGGGCCTTCAAATAAATATATATTTAGAGTAGGCGTAGGTGACATTCTAATTCTGTTAACAGTGTAAAGTAATTTTTGTAGGTAACCAATTATTCTCCGGAGTTACACAGGTTACCTAGTAAGCTTTTTGCCAATTTCATATTGTCATTTTCCGTGGAGGGGGAATAGGGAGAATGCACTACAAAAATTAAAAATATTTTCTAACTTAATTTTATTTCGTTAAAATGTCAGACGTTTTTTGTGTCATTTTCTACGCTGGAAAAATGTTGCAAACAATTGAATTTCCATAGGTTGCTCTAAATATAAATTTATTTGAAGGCCCGTTATTTCAATTAGTAGTTCATCTAGAATCTAAGGAAACTTTTATTGGATAAGAAAGATTCTAGGAAACTTTTCTTTACTGGAAAATAAAATCGTAACTTTATTTTGGATCTAAGAATCGTCTTCACAGACCAGATGTCCAATTTCTGTGGAGATACATCTAGGCATCTAGAAGTATCTCGTTCTAAGAATCTAGAAGCACCAAAAAAATTCATCCTAAACCCACTCGATGCTCAGTTTTTACTCCTACGCACAGACATGTCTAGATGAAGATGTCTCCAGATTCAGATTCCCCCTCCCTTTCCCCAAGATTGCGGTTTTATCGAGTCGTATCGAACCGAGCACATTCGTTAGAAGCGCCGTACCTCCGCCACCCAGCCCCTCACCACGCCGCCCCCAATAAGCCGTATTTAAACAATATAAATGCTCGTTCAGCGCTCCACCCGGAACCAGTTATTCTAAATTTAACAGAAATAATCCGCGTAATTTGCCCATTCGCAATTAATAAGTGAATTCCACCCCCGGGATCCTCTCGGTTTTTTAGGCGGTTGTCAATTCCCTTAATGTTTTCGTTGGCGGAAGCCCGGAGGTGTTTCTTGGCATGAATCGGGTTCGTTAGGTGGAGTTTTGGGGCGGCGGGTGACGTCGACGTGCCGATCGGGGGCGGTTTTTGTTTTCGGTAAAAAGACGAGCGAAGGGGTTGTTTGGAGGCGAGGTGAAATTGTGAGGTGGTGACTGATTAAATTATGACGTAAAAATCGCTTTTTAGCGGGTTTTATGTTTGTACTGCCTCGGGTCAGTTATTGTAACGACCTCTCTGACTATTAAATGGACTCGTGAGGTGAGTTTTTTGCGATGGAATATTCATGATTTCACGAATAATGAGCGAGCTGAAGGTAGAGGGTGAGGGTTGGAATCGTGGGATGGGGGAGGCGGGGCAGAAAGCAAACTTCAAAAAACACTTATTGTTCATTCAGTTTTACTAACCATGAAAACCACTGGTTTTCAGTGAAACCGCGCTGGTTTTCAAATGTCACCAGTTGCACCATTTTAAAGTAGAAATAGGATTTTGGGATTTTGTTCCTAAATTAGAAATCCATAGATTATTTTTTTAGGAAAACCATCTAAATACAAAAATTATCAGTAAAAGCAAGTGTTAGTTAGATATAGAAGTATTCGATACAACAAAAACAATCTATGTAGAAATGTAAAAGAAATAATCTGAAATATTTGCCTAGATGTAGAAGTAATTATAGCTTCAACTGTATAAGTATGTATCTATTTCTGATTGACATATACATAGATCTAGATGTTTTAAATTCGATTCGAATAACTCCTACATAGAGGAATACTTTTAAAAACATCATCTATAAGTTTTAGCAGTTAGATGGCCAGCTGGGAGAATGATGAGTAGATGAGTAATTATTAAAATTGTTCTAATCTAGAAAATCTAGAATTAAATTTGAACAAGCACTTGTTTTACTTTCTGCTCTTTTATTATTATTATAGATTATCTGTAGAAACATTGTTGTTTACATCTATAACAGAAGATAAATACAGATGCATAGATGAATTCTTTAGAATGATCGTTTTGAGCTTAAGAAATACCATCTATGTGGATGAAGGAAATGAAATGTTGATGCCTAGATGAAATGTTGATGCCTAGATGATAGTTCATCTAGAATTGTTCTTGACTGACGTAACGTAAAGCTGATTTGGAGAACAATCTATTTTACACAGCGCGAGTGTTTTGCGTTTGCCTAGATGCAGAAGTAGCGTTTACGTGTTTTGTTTGATTTGCTGTAAACTTGTGTGAATGCGCCAGTGATTTCGTAATGACATTTTTCATGTAGCTTTGCACACATGAAACTTTCTTAGAGTGGATTTCTCTCGCCGCCACATTTTCTTTCTTCGGTGGAAAGTTTCGATGAACTCCGTTCGTCGGGCATAGTTCCGTATCTCAATTAAAACGCGATTGTGGCGCAACTGCATCACGTCTTGTTACGCCGCCGCCGCCGCCCCCGCCGCGAGCAAATCGAAGACTTTCGCCGTCTGTCTGTTTACTCTGTCGATGCTTTGTCCGGAGCCTAAAAAAATTCAATTTTCTCCTTGCACGTTTCCTTTCCGATCCTATTATGCACCGATACGACTCCCACCCCACCGGTCGGATTAATCCTGGCGTCGCCG
The DNA here is from genome assembly GCF_963966145.1 of Tenebrio molitor. Classification (NCBI taxonomy): domain Eukaryota; kingdom Metazoa; phylum Arthropoda; class Insecta; order Coleoptera; family Tenebrionidae; genus Tenebrio; species Tenebrio molitor. The sequence continues at coordinate 5,822,189 of NC_091049.1, forward strand.
CCCCCCGGCTGTTTGTCTTCTCCCCGGTGCATCCTGCCGCCGTTTTTATTTCGCTCATGACGAGAAACTCAAACAGTGAAATATCGAAACTAAATATTGGTCTTGGAGCACCCCCGGGCCGCCCCCGACCTAATCCGACAGACTGACGGACGCGGCGCGGCTTTCGGCTTTTTCGCGCCGACAACCGCAGGTGAGCCGCGCCTCGTGTTGGGCGCCGTAAATCAACAGATGACTGTCGGCCCGCCGCCACCGGAGATATCGATTGTTTAATAACACGGAACAAGCCGCCTGGAATAACAGCTATTTATCATCGGCCCTCGACGACTTAATACGCATTTATGGAGTCGGAGTGGCATTTTTCTGTTTGCCCTCTGGCAATATTTGGACGCATTAATTAGCAATTACGGCCGCCCCCGGAGCGCCAAAAATCGCACCCGAAGGGTTGTTTATCTTTGACAGGACGTATGGGCATTGGACGCGTCGCTCGTGTAGACGAGACGATAACGGCCGACGCCACCGACTGGAAAATTCCCTTATCTAGGTCCATCCTTCATTTTTTCGAATGACCGCCCGTCCGTCAACCCCGCAGTGATTTATGGCGCCCAACGCGGGGCAGCGTTCGACCTATTCATTTTTACGGGGCCGGAGGGGGTGGGTTGGTTTTATTCGAAGGGCACGTGACGCCCCGACGCACTAAACTTTCCGCCGGGGGCGGTTAATGAAAAAATCTAACCAAGCACACTAAAAAGCTTCTGCAAAATGTTTCCGCCAATCATCAATTTCACCCATCAGAACTTCTCAATCTACATAAATGCCAAGACATTCTGTGCCCCCTGCGCAATTCAAATCTAATTCTAAATTAGTTAACAGATTTACAGTTGTATTTTTGTTCCAGGACACAAAAAGACTCACTTCTACTCTTAATGATGTAATCTATAACTTTTTAATAACTTTTCATCAATAGTTTATAAAAGTGTCGTTATTTTTTCATCGGGTTTTTATAATGAAAACTTGGGGGAAAATGTGGCAAGGTCGTCAATAAAAAGGCCGTTTCAAGCCGATAAATTTCTCCCCTAATGTCTTGAATTATTAGGAAACGTCTGAAGGATTTACGACGCACCACTTTATGTGGTGTATTGTAAGCGCGTAATTTTCGATACATTTCTTCTTTTGTTCCGTTGTGCAAGAACGAACGAATCAATTAAAAACATTTATTTTGGTCAATAGATATTTTGTGAGGGATGTTGCAAAGAGATTAGAAATTCTTTCGGGGATGAAAATCAATGTTTTGCCGCATTTCCAACAAGAGTATTTGGTTCATTTCAAAAAATACACCACTATTTATTGGTGGAAATACGCAACAAAGCGCAGAACTTCGTGTAAATAATAATTAAATGTTTTTACATTTATCCGGAAAAAGCGTCAGTGCAGACCAGTGGTTGTGAAATGAGGAAAAAACGTAAACGATGGAATATTATTTTTGTAACTTGTTAGCACCGGGAAATATTGTTTGTTTTGGCCAAACACTGAAAACATTCAAATTTAATTTTTTATTTAACAAATCATAATTACCTGTATTAGCGGTAAATATGTGTTTAAGGGATTTGCGATCCAGTATTTTTATAAGAAAAGCACCAAAACAAACCGAAACTGTAATAGTTATTTTCTACAAATGCGGTAGGTTACATTTTACAGCGCGAGGTTTTTAGATTGTTTACTCTTTTTGGCCGACGCCCATTACTCATTTTTTCAAATTTGAAATTTGTTGTAACCAATAATTTTGCAAAACCTGCCAAAGACTGACATTTGATTAATGAAATGGCGCAAAGTTATCGATTATACCGATAACTGACATGGTTACGATTTACACCACAAGATAGCGCCATCCGCTTAAACTTTTCGTGTTAGTTTACACACTCCGTGCGGTAAAATGACAGATAGTTTGGTTAGTAAAGATCGCGATACCGTAGCTGTTCAAAATGTGTAAACATGTCAATTAGAGTTTAGCAAGTAATAATTTTCGCCGCAACAGAATTTTGGTTGTTCACTTTGCGTAAGGAAAATGTTTATAAACAGGGGAGTTTGTTAAAAAAAGAATTATCAGGGAAGCTTGTGGATTTAACGAATTCTTTTTTTAATGAGGAAACGTTGACACATTTTGTTCGATACTGTGTTTTGGTAAAGAAAAAAGGAAAAATTGTGTATGATGTAACGTGAGACAAGATCATATGAGATGAAAGATAAGATTAAACTGTTCTCTTCTGAAATGAAAATGTGTAAATATTTTTTCTGTTTCAAAAGCAGTTGGGGCATTTTTTGTTGGAGAAACTTTTCCAGAATAGTTGTAGTTTCGGTTTGATTTTTAACACAATGTATTTACAGACAATGTGAGTAAGAAACATGATTTCAAATGGACGAAATTGTCTTGTAATATCTGACAGTACTGGAAAATATCTGAAGTATTTGCTATCCAATTGGCCAAATCAAATAAGAGCATGACCTTGTAATGTGACTACACATATCGGTAAATTCCATTTCACGTAAAAAGCTTATTTCATCGCAAAAAACACCAAAACAACATCGAAAGCTTCACAGTTTTTTTTCTCTAAAACAAATTGGATTGTTTCTTTATCATTTTTTTTATAAATAAAATGTGCAAAGTTCGTTGAAAATCTAGGAAAAGCAATTATGTAGACATTTTGTGCCAAAGAGCTTTTGAAGCTTTAAAAAAAAATTATAAACCCAAAGAGATTTGTTTAATGCACCCAATAAATGTGTACGATGTTATCAATGAAAAAATAATTATTAACAAGTTTATTCGTCTCAGTCTGCAATCTCTGGGCTTAGCACAAAAAGACTCACTTCTACTCTTAATTATATAATCTGCTATTTTTAATGTATGTACAACGATTAAATACATTAGGTATAAAAAATATCATATGTACAGTCGCGAGCAATAAAGTTTGGTCGTCAAGGTCATTCTTTGACACACTGGAAAATGCTCCATTGTAAAACAGACGTAAATATCATAACCTATCATCATGTTGTATGACATTAATTGTCATTTTCTTCTCAATTTTTTGACACTGTTGACGTGGGCATAATCAGGCAGGGAATTTTTTTTTAATTTGTGACAATCTAACCAAATTTTGAAATGACATTGACGGCCAAAATTTATTGCTCGCGACAGTACCACAGGAATAGATTGCCTTTTCATCCCTCGTGTAATTATTACTGAAAGTATGGTATTCCCTTCCTAGGGAGTAAAAGTAAAAACGTGCAATTGACATTTCATGAAATTTTGTCAAAAAAATAACATTCCATCTAATTTATTCAAAAATCACAATTTATTAATTAATAATAATCGTACAACATTATAAAACTGTTTCCATATATTTTCCACAATCGCCAGAATTGTTCTTAAAGCGAAATCATATTCCTTCTTCACATTTTTCCCTAGATTCTTTTGGTAATGTAAAATTATTCTCTTATTTTCTTTGTGTGTACATCAGTTTCTTATTTTTTCTTTTTTTGTACAATCTTTCAAAAACTTTTTTTTGACAACCATTTCATTTTAATTTTTTCAAATGTTTATTCCAATTTCCGTATTTTTAAGAACTTTATTTTTTTATGTTGTTTATTTTCTTCTGGTCACAAAATTTTAAGAAACTTTACAATTTTTCCGTTTTTAATTATTATTATTCTACTTTTTATGGATGATTCCTTTATATGTAGGTACTTATTAATTCTCAGCTGTGTAAAATAACTGACACATATTTTTTTATTCTTATAATGTTAAAAAAAAAAATATATTCCCTTTGTTTTTTTTTCTTTCGTACACTACAAACAAATCTGGAATCAACTTCCTTCCCTGTCTGACTTCCAATTTTTTTTTAAATCATTTCATAATTTTTTTTCTACTTTTTTTTTCAAATTATTTTACTCAGTATCATAACTATTTATATTTTTCTTCCATCCTCTTGTTCTTGTCCTTCTTGTTCTGTATTTCTAAGAACTTTTACATTTTCTCTTATTTGCATTAAGTATTTTTGTTTTGTTTGTTTTCTTCTGTTCACAAAGTTTAAGAAAATACCGCATTTTTCAATTTGTGGTGGTTGTTTTTATCTTTTGTAGATGATCCTTTGATACTACGTTCTCCGCTATGCAATAACATAACCAACAAAATTTTCAGATACATATATCTGAATATACAGGGTGTCTGACGAAAAACCTTCGACGCTGTATCTTACTTATTCTTTATCCGATTTGAATAAGTGACACATCAAATGAAATAGTTCGAAAAACACTTCAACATTATTCGATTCGATATTTTTTTCGACATCTATTTTTTGACCGACGATAGCCTTTTTTTTAAACTATACATACTGTACATATTTTCTTATTCGTTCTTATAGAGAATTTTCTTCTGAATATCCCTACATTAAAAGAAAGAACAAAAAATTAATTTTAATTGAAAAAAATTGTTTTAGAATGAAAAAGAATATTCTAAGTATGTAATTACTAACAAGAAAAACGGTACTTAAGCAATAATTAGTAATAATTACGTGATGAATTTGACTTAAGTAGAATTTCTTTTTTCACTCTTCGATCTTGTCTTCCCTTTCACAAATTTCCCAGGTTCGCCCCCGGCCCGGCGTCCCACTTTTTGGCACTTTTCGGAAAACCCCTTGTTCGTCAACCGCCCCCGCCGCCCCCGTTATTTCCGGTTGATACGTGAAGCCCGTCCGGAACGATATTCCAATTTCGGGGCGCCTTCTTTCTTGCACGTTCCTGCGTCCTGTTACAATATATATTCAAATAGGGCTTCGGAATATGCAAGGAATTTGCTTTAAATGTCAAACAGAGGCCGCCGGGGAAAAATTCCTTTACCGTCTTCCCCTTTATAACGCGCGAGATTAATCCTTAATAAGAGTTGAAAAGTGTTCCGGGAAGAAACGGGACGAGCCGTCCGGGGTTAGTGATTTTCACTTAATAAACAGTGTGTAGACTTTAGACGCGGCCGAGCAACATCAATCATCGCCGGAACTCTTCTTTCGCTCTTTCAGGGCTGCGGTATCTGCCGCCGAACTTCATATTTCCCACCTCCATCCATCACGCGCGCTCGCCCCGAAAAAACACTCGCCGACGCGACAGGTGCGGCGAGGGATGTTAATTAACCCTCCGCCGAAAAATACTCGCGATGGAACGAAAGAGCGCGAGCGGCGCGATAAACGCCGCCTTCCTAATTGCGAATCACCTAAAGCGGCGCCTTATCGCGACGCCGCCCTCGACTTCTTCTTCCTAATGTGACGTGACGGCCGGAGATTTGTTACGACTTAATTAGGAAGCCCCCAGCCGAACCCTTTCGGCCACCCCCGCGATTAATATGCCCTCACTCTATGTACCGCCGCAAACTGCCCATAAATTGGGCACGTATTCCCCGTTTAACGACCCATAGTCCCTTGTATATTATTTATAGAGTCGCATACTGCGGCTCCGCACTGGAATGTCGCGGCCCCCACGTGAATGTACAATATTCAATAGGTGTCAACACCATGGCGCACATGATGTACGACCCGCATTGATAGCTGTGTAAACAGCGGTAATTAGTGCGCCGCCAACCGATCTAGCAGGCCGCGGAAGCGCTCCGCCGAGAGATGGCGCTGGCGCTGCTTCTCCCGCGCGACTCGCGACCGCACGGGCTTATAAACCGCGGCGTAGGAGGAGCCAAGCTCTGCACCCAAAACCAAAAACATTCCGCACCTGTTTGGAATGGCACGAAAAAAAAAACTAATATTATTTGGTCTCATTTCGATCGACTAAAGCTTGTTTGACACGATGCTAAATTTCGTAGTAAATTTGTTAGAAAATGAGAGAGACCCTCGACAGGACCAATGAACGATCAGGATCATAGTCTGTCTTTGTCAGATCCTGATCGTTCATTGGTCCTCTCTCATTTACTAGTAAATTTTCTCAAAAATTTAGTATCGTGTCAAACAAGCTTAACATAACGAAAAAAACTAAATAAATCTGTTTCTTTTCACTTTCTCGACTTCTCTGTTTCCTTTCCCTCCCCTGATTCATTCTTTCTCCTTTATCAGTGGAGCTGGAGCGTTCTTTTTTTTTTTGCTGATGAAACAATTGCTAATTAATATACAGTTCTAAAGAATCGATAAGTGTTCCATCCTTTCCCATGTTTAATAAAATTCCTCCCAGCTTCGTTAGTGAGGTATTGTCGTCTGTCACTTGTTCATTTTCCAGACAAGACCTACCTGACAATGAGCGAGTAGTTTCGCCGTTATAAAACTGGATTTTTTGTGCATCCTCTATTACCGCACGTCTCAAGATGATTTATTGCGGGAGTCCGTGAGTTAAAAGTTTGCCAGCGATATTTATCAGTTTTTGCAGGTCGTTTAGGTGAAATTAATAACGAGAACACGCGACAGCCGCTCTGAGAGGGTGACGGTTGATTGACGGCACACGTGACTGTTGGCGCCCAACGCGGGGTGTCTGGAAGTTCATTTTTCTCGGGGTTTCTGGAGTTTCTCAGCGCGTGGCGTCTGGCAATTTATTTTTTCTTATCTAGCTGGGAGTTTTTCTGAAGTTTGCGAAAGTTTTTAATCTTCTGTACCACTTTTTGTACCACTGTATTCGAACAGTTTCAAGATGTATGACAACTTTTTTTCTTCTCTGCTTTCTAAACATGCATTCATTCTTTTCCTCTCGCTGGATCATCTATTACTTCTGTTTCTCTAAAACCATTTTTCTTTTTTCCTTTTTAGACTCGTCCATATTTTTCCTTCCACCGCTGATCTGGTTGTTTTCTAATTTTTATCTTCTGAATGTGCATCGCTATAGATTCATTTTTAAAACATACTTCATCGTCTGTTTTTTTTTCTGGCTTCTTTAATTTTCTCCACTGAGATGATTAATTATTTTTGATTACATTCAGTCTTCAAAGCCTTCCGACTGGTGGAAAACGTGTTAACGTGCGTGTCTTCGGCCGCACTCTCAGCCCAAGATTGTCACTTAAATAAATAGCAGAGACATTTCCGGGAATAAGTTTATTTTTTCGTGCCCCATCGCGACGCAATTTTCACCGTCAATTTGAAAGCTTTCACAGGCATTGCTCCGAGTTTGGAGCTTTTGAAGCCCTCAACAAGCGTCCTTGTCAATTTCAGCTCAGACAAAAGTTAATTCAAGAGTCCATGACGTGGCAAATGAAAGTTTAAAAAGAACCGAAAATAAAGCGTATCAGATACGTCGGTGAATAATGCAGGGAGGCCGTTCGGCCTTTGTCGCCCAACGCGTGTCCCACCCGTCCGCAGATTCAGCCCCGATAATTCGTTTTTCGGTGATTGAAGATCGGATGTTTGTTCGGGGGACCGGAAGAGGTGCACGTACTGCAAGAATCGAAACAAATTTAAAACGGATTGATCCGTGCAGGAATCCGCTGTGAAAATGGGAGAGCACAGAGAGGAAAAAAAGAAATACCGTTCGTTACGGAGCAAGATAAACGATTTTTATTTATTTAAAGTCTAGGAAATCTGGCGTGCTCTGTCAGTGGGTCGAACGCGCCCGACCCCGCCGCCCCCAACAACAAAAGCAGCTAATAAAACGGGGATTTTAGTTGCGACACGTCTAATAAACGTACAGGGGCGCTGACGGGAGTGGTTTCACTCCTGAATCATGATCATTACTGTTATTATCAATCAGAAATGGTCCAGCAGCTTCGGTTTTGTTCTTTTTTGCTCGAGATGAATTTCATCTTTTCGTATAGACCAGAACACCGTAGGGCCTTAAACCGGCTTTCCACTTTCCCCCGCCCCCATTCTTATTGTTCAGTTGTTCGTAAACGTAAAACAATCGCCGATCCGAGCCGTGTCTTCATTGTTTCTGGGGGGGCGCTATCCCGGCACCTCCGCCATTTATCCCCCTTCCGCCCCTGTCAGATTTAATAAAGCCGTGGGGCGGCGGAGTACGATTCCCACCACCATTTTTTCTATATATACCAACACGAGTGTGTCGAATAAACCCTAATAGAAGTTCACTTAACAACTTCTATTTCATTGAATACGTGAGCTGGGTGCGGAGCCGCTCTGACCGTCGGCGGTGCGCCGTCTCGTGGCATTTGCGTGCCGCCCCTGACGTGACTTCTGTCCCTGCTAAAAAAATCATAATAATCGTTTTACGCCCGAGGCCCCTTGAGCGATCGACGAGCGTGATCGGAATCCGATCCGGGGGCGGGCGCCACATAATTAACCGCGGTCAAACCGCATCTGTGCCGGATCGGGGCTCTAATTTGTCGGGGATGATCAGCCGACTGGACACCTGTGCAGGCTCTAATTTCGAGGCCACCTAGAATCCCTCGCTCCTGGCACAAATATTTATTTATTTGACGCTACCATTGAAATGTACTTGAACAGGCAGATCGATCCCGGCCGTCAATCTCTCTGCGGCCCCGCGTTGGGCGCCTCCCCTGGGCCGGTGTCGTTTTTGCGTCGTCCGTTCGGCTCCGGTGATTTCCGACGTCGCAGCTCGCATCGTTTCATTTCCTGTCGACTTTCACGGCTTCCGCCCGCACGCTTATGCCGCTTCCATGTTAACGGTCGCCGCCTCTACTCAAAAATAAATAAACAAGATCGACGTGATTCGATTCGGGGCCCGTGAAATGCCCCCGGATCGGCCGACGCCGCCGCGCCGCGATTTACTGCCGCCCCTCACCTTCGCAGTAAACACGACCGCAAACAACTCGATAAATTCCAAGTTTTCGGCGAGGCGATGGATCGGTCCGGACAGGACGGCCGCCCAACGCGGGGCCATGTTTTCCGACTAATAGGTTCACATCCGGCCGGAAGCGGACAAGATTGAAAAATATGATGTATAATTCATGGGAGGCGGCGAGGTAAACAAAACTTTTCCGCCGGGACCGGGCGCGCTTCCTGGACACTAACAATGGCGGCCAAGATGGCGCCTTCTCTGGGACAAACTACTACCACTATCATTATTTTATTTGGCGCTGTCGTTCAAAATCGGTTTTTCTTTTTCTGATCGGATTTGCGGAATCTGACACGCGTTGTGTGCCCCTCCGGGCCGACTTTGATCGAACTAAGCCGACCGGCGCCCCGTCCGGTAAATCCCCGAATCCGGGCCGAGCCGGCCGAGATTTTATTATTTCCTGTGTGATTTATGAGTTTTCGACGTTTGACAAGCTCCGGTTTTTCTCGTGGCGGATTTATCCGGCGCGCCCCGGATTTTACTTTCCGATAATGGAGTCGGTGTTCCGGTCTGTAAATTCTCGAAATATGTTAATAACGGTCGGTAAATTCCCGGAATAGTTGCGACTTGCCCGTTCGGATTTATACGGGGACGATAAATCCCCTTTTAATCTTATATGTAGTACATTTTAATATCGCAGGTCGGCTTGCGACCTGTGAAATATGAAAACCGCATTTACGATTTTCTCACAGTGAGGAAGCAGCTTGCGATATATTTAATATAAATCGGGGTAGATCTCGGGATGCGAGACTTATTTCTTTTGGGAGCGTCGGGGATGGGGGCGGCGTAATCCCAACGGCAAGCTCATACAGATAGCTTAAGTGCAAGCCGAACTGGTTGAGTCCAACTTTTAATTTATCGCTCGGCTCGCAACGTGAAGCAATAAACTGTGCTGACACGCTATAATTAACTAAAAATACAACAAAGTTGGGAAAGAGGCGAAGAAAACAACTACAAGTGAGGCTTCAGAATACTCCAAATTACTCCAAGTAATGTATTAGAAATGCACAGTTGGCTGCGGAAATGGAAGGTCACGTGAACCACAACAAACACTACTATAGTGCAATATTTCAACCGGTTCTAATCCGTTTCACTTGAATTATTGTCACACGACCAGCGAGATCTCCAGACTTTAGCCCCGTTGAATCCATTTGGATATTGTCTTCTGTTCAAGATAGGAATTGTGGTTTTCTTCATTTGTTTTGCTACAACTGAATCTAAAAAACGCTGCTTTTACATCTCGTACAGCTTCTCAAACAACAAAACGTATCAATATCTTTTTGAAATTCGATTTTGAGAGATAATTTTCGTTCACTTTTCAATGTGAACTAGTTAAAACCTGACCAATAGAAACTACAGATTTCAATCCTACCAAGCTCATTTAGAGATTATAGAAACAAAAGATCCAATGTAGAATGTTCTTATCCATCCACCAGATCTTAATCCAATTGAAATTGCTTAGATTTTTTTATTTTTCTTTCTTCCAAGCTGCATTGTTTGTTTTTTAATCCTTTTCTACCACTTCTATGTTTTGTTGGAAGTTTTCCACATTCTTCCTAAACCTACAAGCTAAGAATCTCTTATAGAATTTTTCTAATCATCTCATTCTTCTTCAATTTAGAGAAGTATCTTCATATTTTGGAATTTTCGAAACGCAGTTCTATTGGTGTTTCTTTTCTTTCCCAACTTGAACAAGCGATGCACCAGATTTGAATCATATCGATTTCATTTGGCAGCAGAGTCAAAACGTGGGAGCGCTGACGCGTGCATTATTGTGAAAGGGAATCTTATCCGTTCGTTAATCGATCTTAGTTGGTCTATTTCAATTGTGAAGCTATTAGCTCCTGTGGGAGTTATGCTATGTAGTGGAAAATTCAATGCAAACATGGTAAGTGGAATTGCTATGTGGATTCCGATTTTCATTCTATATCGATAGGGAAATTCCTGCGGCATTCTTCCTTATTTGAATACACCCTTGAAGCTCGAGGCTCGAGCATCACACATTTCACATAAGTTGTATAAAATTTTTATTAGAGTAGGCGAATCGGTGCAAATTCCTGCGAAAAAATAGACCGCCGCCCACACCTGCCCCACACCACCGTTCGATTGTTATTCACCCGTACGGATCTCCAGCCATCTAGATCACTCGATACAACCCGCCGCCCCCGACTTTTTCCACGTCCCGGCTCGCCCGCAGCACCCCCCGCTCCAAAAACATTATCAAACTGCAGGAATCCGCCTATTCATCACTATTCCCAACTCGGAAAAAAAAATTCCCACACATAATCAACACGCCGCCGACAATGCCGCCTTCAAACAAAGCCGCAACGCTCACAATTGCCAATAACAAAGTGCCCAACGCACGATATCGAGCCCGCCGCCCCCGCCGCGAAAAATCATTGTTGCCTCCTGTCCCGTTTTTAAGTGGCGCTCTAAGTGGGCCGCGGCGTTCGTTACTTATTAACGACCACTTAGCGGATAGTTTCGCCTTTCGGCGGCGTTGGCGGCGTTTTAAAAGCGCACCTTCGAGACCCGCCCCCGAGATCGCATCGAGCTCTGGTGAGTTATGCGGCGGTTAAGCTGCGTTTAACGACCACCCCTTAACTAGATCCGAGGTAATTAGGGCAGGGGCACAGGTGAGAGCCGACGATAAGGGTCCCGACCTAACGACTGACGCGGTGTGGCGCCCAACGCGGGGCCTAACGGCCAAAGGGATCATCCCAAGCAGGCAGCAACGCAAGTTATTACGTCATAAGAACCTCTCAACCCCATCACTGACATTATTATTATTATTATTACTACATATTATTGTTGCTGTGTTATCGCATATTTGGGTCCTGTAGCGCCGTTTCAATTTATTTGGCGCCTCCCCCGGTGCGCCGCGTCATCCCCGTCGAAACGAACAAATGCACAGCTGCAGGTGACGCAGGGGCGAGATGATGGATAACGCGGGGCGGCCACCTTGCGATGTTCACTTGTCGCTCCGTCTCAGCCGTCCGTATTGTGCTGTCGGGGGCGGCTGGATTGCGGTTCGGCAGCTCGCCGCCGTAAAATCACGGCCACAATAACGGCATAATCGAAGGAGCCGGCCGGGGGCCGCGCGAGCCGCCCCCCGTAATGAGAGCTTTTGTGCGGGAAGCTCGGTGCGTTTCTAATTAGAAACGGGCTTCGTCGGCGAAACGGTTCATTTCGGGGCGAAAAAATGGGACGGGGGCGGCGCGGAAAGTTCCAATAAATTCCAAAAATTAACAAATAAAACTGTCATATTAATTCTGTGTGCTTTTCAATTAATTCCGTGTAGCGTGCACATAAAACACGGCATGAAATGCGAATCGACCGACCGAAAACTGATTTGGAACGGTAGTCGTAAAAATCGCATTACGGACGCGAGTTGGGCGACAGACGGGCCGATAAGGAGCACGCGAGGGGGCAATTTTTCGGGTTTTAAGTTCGAGAGCAACATAATTAAGAAATTGACACGAAAATGAAACACGGAAAGTTGCTCGAAGTGTGTATGTATTTGTTGGCCCACGCGTTGGGCGACAAACTACTCTTCAAGTTTTTTGACCATTTTATCATCGCTCCTTTTCTTTGATCAACTATCTAACATATTTCAAATCGTCGTGTTTATTTTGAGCTGGTTAAGAAGTTTGCCAGACCACTTCTCCCCTGATGCACTCCACCGCCCCGCGTTGGGCGCCACCCCGTTCCCGCACATACAAACATCATTTCCTTATCCAATCGATTCCCCCCGTGAACTCGGAAGTATGATAGGATTCGGTGTGGAGCCGCACCGGAGTCTTAAGGGATATCCCTAAACAAATGAAACTCGATAGTTTGAAAGGTCGTTTATTTGATATTACTTGTGCGGGGATCTGAGGGGAAAATCGAAATTCGAGCATAACTCACGACGTAATCAAGCCGCCACGTGCGAATATTATTTTTCGAGCCCGTTTGGAAAACCGCCCGCCACCCCCACGTCGCCTGATCCGCGTCGCAATTAGTTGTCGTTTTAATTCGAACGTCATCGATTTTGCAATTAGGCGGAGCCGTTAGTACTTTTCGAACGAAATTGTTATCGGATGGGGGTGTCGTCGATGGCGCCCGATCGGGGCCGCGATCGATGCGAATCTTAACCGCGGGTAATAGAAGAAGTCTGTTCTCTGCTTCGTTTGAGTCTCTCTAATGCAATTCGGCTCGAAATGTGCCAAACAAGATTGGAGCGGGTTCGTTAATAAATCGTTAGTGGGGGCTCGGATCATTTGATCGGAATCGGGGGCGATAACGGTCCACCTTCCCGGACAAGTCTCCCTTGCGCAAGCCCCCCAAGTGGAAACTTTATTGTATTAAAAACGTCAACGTCGATAATTTAAATTAAAGTTGGTTACAAGTCCCGAAGAAATCTCGTGATCGTCTTGCATTGTTCCCTTCCGTGGAATCGTAAAAGCTCACGAAGTTAAGATAACGGAACGGGAGATCTTATCTCGTCTGTTTCGCAATTACGCCTAAACGACCAAACCTTTTGCTTATTATTACCTACGGCAAGTGAACGAGCTGACCGGTTGACAGTTTTCGCTCGAACAACGACGACAACTTTCATTTCTCCATTATATTATCGAGGATCGTTAGTCGACGCTCGACAACAAGGAACTCAATGAATGCGAAAACTTCCGCACAAACGCTCGATTAAATTTAAACGTCTTCGTACTTCATAACACTGCCACTAAATACGCCTAAACAGGCATTTCGTTGTTTGTTCAAAGTGGAGTTATCAAAGGAATTTGCTACTTTTCATCGATTACAAAATTACGACCAACGAGGCAAAAAACGACTAATCTATTCTAACGGGCCTTCAAATAAATTTATATTTAGAGCAACCTTTGGAGATTCAATTGTTTGCAACATTTTTTCAGCATAGAAAATGACACAAGAAACGTCTCACATTTTAACGAAATAAAATTAGGTTAGAAAATATTTTTAATTTTTGTAGTGCATTCCCCCTCCACGGAATATGACAATATGAAATTGGGAAAAAGCTTACTATGTAACCTGTGTAACTCCCGAGAATAATTGGTTACCTACAAAATTACTTTACAGTGTTACAGAATTAGAATGTCGCCTACGCCTACTCTAAATATATATTTATTTGAAGGCCCGATATTTCAGCGACTTGCAGTGACAATTGTTACGTATTATGTAATTTACGACTAGTCAAATGCAGTTAAGACCACAATGACAAAAACGACTAACGACTAGGATATATTACGACTAAGTTATCAAATAACTACTAGTCCACTAACACTCAATTAAAATCTAGACTAGGCGACAAGACAAGAAATGACCAATCTATTCTATTTCGGCAACTGGCTCGTATTACGTAATTTACGACTAGTTAAATGCAGTTACGACCAACGACTTGGATATACAGGGTGTCTTAAAATTATCGTATTCCGAGTTCGGGGCTTAGTAGGGGACATCCTGTTGACCAAGTAAAAATGTTTAAAAAAAATTGCTGTCATTGAAAAAATATCAAAGTTGCCAATATTTGTTCAAAAGGACCTGATTAATATTCTAGCTATGTTGTGCTTCCCTTTTGAACAAAAACTGGAACTTTTATTTTTTCGAGATAAAGCTGTTTTTTTACATAATCATCCTCACCATATTTCAAAATGAATGTCAACCATTTATATTTTCTATTTGAAGAAAACATGATGAAAAGTTTGAACCTTCAGACCCATATATCTTTGTAAAGACCCCCCCCCCTATATTTTTTATTTTATTTTTTCGAGATTCCTGAGATTTTTCCCTACAAGACCCCCGACTTGGAATACGCTAATTTTGCGACACCCTGTATGACAACTAATAAGTAATCAGATAAAAATTACTTCGTGAGTAATACCGTGCGATCGAAAATTAAAAAAATCGAGATGGCTATGATTAGTACACTTCAGTTGGCAGTACGTAAAAACAGACTTACATTAGCGAAAAAACATTGTCCAGATTGTCCTATTTTTTTCTGTCCGCGATTGTATCGCGCATTCAAATGAAATCCTGGGCTGGGAAAGCGTTGGAAACCCTCAATTGTTGTGCTTTTTTAAAGCGTAGATTAATTGGAGTATAGTATGTTGACAGCTAACCTAAAATTTAGAGCCAAAAAAATCTTTCTGTTTTTCTTTCTTTGCAATGTTTTACATTAAAAATAGAATACCTTAACGAGTCCTATTCTCGAAACAAATATCTAAGGGCACTATTTCCTAAAAACAAACATGTTGAATTGTATCCCCACTAAACGTAAACAAATGTTATTCGTGTCAAGCGGCGGGAAATTCAAACTTTACACTGTTCTAAACAGTTTAATTTTCCAACGCCTACTCGGCCCAGGATTTCATTTGAACGCCCGATATAATGGTTTCAATTTTACGATTTAATGCAACAATCTAGCGAAAAATGTCGACAGACGTTTGACACCTTTTTTGGATTTATTTTGTCATTATTACCTTGAAAAAATTACCTTGTTAGCTTAATCTCGTCTTACAAATAGTCTCTCAATAAAGTCCCTAACTAGCATTTACCGCCTCGTCGCTGATTTTACGCCTGTACGACTCACATAACAAAAAATAATTTATGTCAATATTTCCGTCTAATATTTTTGCAACGTAACGCGCAAAGTTAGAGTCGCAAGGGCGACTTTGTGACCAATAAAATTTTTACTTTACAGCCAAACTCTTCTATTAAAGAGAAAATGTATTTTTACATTTTGTTTTATGATGACGTTGTAGTTTACGACTAAATAACTCTACAACAATCGATATTATAAAATTACTAAAATACCTGTTTGGTTAATTTTTTTTTCTAAATATAAAATCTTTAATAACAGCTGTTTAGTACCAGCTACTTCCTTACTACTGATTTTATGACGACATAATCTGGGCAATGAAAGAAATTGCTTTTATATCATTTTTACGACCAAAAAATTTTACAATGTCGTAAAGAGAGTCAAAACCCAAAACAGAGACTTTGTGGCCAACGCAATCTACGGAATAGCATTTGCTAATTTTACGTTAGAAGCGACTAAATACTTCCGTGAAATAGTTATTTGTGGACCAAGGCCAAAAAGTTTATCTTTTTCGTCCGAGTCTGAGTTTTCTGGCCGAGGCGCAGCCGAGGCTTGAAAACAACGGAAGACACAAGGCACTTTTTGACAGAGGTGCACATTAAATTTTTTAAGCGACCGCGCAAAAGACATCAGAAAAATGACACATATTAACAATTTTTTTATAGTATTTTTTATCTGCAAAAAAACTAGAAATTTTCTATTTCCAATACAAATACTTATTTACATAATTTGTCGTGACAGGACATTTATCAATTTTGTCGGTTTCGTTGTTAACTTACTAAACAGACCAACAGATGGCGTCACGCTTCAGCGTCCGAAAAAGAGTTACTTTTCGTCCGCTTGTGAGTACGTAAAATTACCGTTTTCATTAAGTTTAAATCCAAACAGTTTGATTGCAAGCCAAGCAAATTTCAGCATCTGACATAAAAAAAAAACAGAATGAGAAAAGACCAGGTGATATAAATCACCATCTATTTGTCGTTTTCTTCTTATTCTGCTACTACGATTTAATTAAAATCACCAAGAGTTCTATTTTCTACCTTTACGACTCAACGTAGCTATCGAGTGAAAAACGACAAAATGCTTTCGTGAAGAACTGCTTTTACGACTATAAACTTTCGCACCAACTTGCGCCAAGTTTAAATCCAAAATAGATCGCGTCTAGCAAATTTCCGCATTTCTGCTAATTTCGCGACTAAATGATGCGACTAATGTGATCACAAATTACGAAGGCAGAGTCCCTTCAAGAGGTGATCGATTCGTCCTGTGACAGTTTGAAGACGTCACCTCTCCCCATGTCGACGCTTTCTTCCGAGTTATTATATTTTCCGAGCAGACGATTACGCCCCCCTTGTCGGGCGCCACCCCCTTAACTCGCGAACGCATCAAGCCCCATCAACGAAACTCGCTACACGGGCAGGGCACGGCTATGTTTCCACGAAATTTGATTAAAATGGCTCCACCGGAAGTGTCTCCGCATTACTGTAAACTAATTACCGGAAACGAGACACGTTTTCGGGACTTGCTCGCCAACCGCTTCATCAATCTTTAATACGTTTCTGCATCCCCGTTCGGCGCGACTCGCTCACGGAACGCGCTCCGGGACTGGGATTATCACATGACTTCCGGAAAACCGCTCCCGTCTAATGAAATCTGGATTCGACGGCCGCGCTGACCGGCGAGGGCGGTTTTTTGTGCGGCGATAAGACAGGAATTTCATTAGGATCGCGCCGGAAGTGACCGCGGAGGGTGGATTTTTATGACTCACCCCGACCTCATTCATTATTCAAATGGCCCGCGCGTAATTAGCCGCCTTAACAAAGGGTGCGGATTAGGGGTGGAAACGCGTCCGGCCACCAGGCTACTCTATGTTAGCTGCTGCCAGTTAACAATAATAATAATAATAAACTGCATGCGAAGATGGTTAAAGCTGTCGGAATAGAAGAGTAGAAGAGATAGAAGAAGAATAAAAATTAAAAAATTGTTGATTTATGTTTGTTTGCGTCGCTTTTTATGTCTGTTTGGTGTTTCTTCTTTGTTTGTTCTTCCAATTGGCTAGTGGATTTCTTAATTCGGAAGAAGGAGAAAATAATCCCGGATCCTGATAGTGTTCTGCGTCCCCCAAGAACAAATGAAAAACGCGTGGCCCTCCTGTAAAGTGCACCTGTGGGCTCGCCGGTTCGATAAGGGCCCCATTCAAGATGGCTCCACTTGCAAATTGCTCCAACCAAAGTTAACAAAGGCAATTTTTGCCCGGAACTTCCGCCTAGTTCTGCGGCTTCAATTATCAAGTTGGCTGTTGGTGTTTCGACCCGCCTCACCTACGTGTCCCGATCTAGGCGGCGGCGCTCTCTTTAATTGCCCCGTTGTTGGTCGGGACGACTTTAACCCTTAAAACTGGCGACGATCGTTCGGGGGTGTTTAGACGTCATATCGGACGCCCCGTCAACTGTTCCACTAACTACATTTGTTTTTGTTGGGACGTCTTGTCCCGAGCAAAGCTGGCGTCGCCCGTAAATCACACCGTCTGCGACGGGAAAGCCAACCTTCGGGGCTGGATTGCAGTTTGTCGATTTTTCGAGCGCACCACGTTTAATGGAAATGTTACAAAAAGTAAAAGAAATATTTTTCAAAGGATTTCCTGTTTTTACTTCGTCAACAAGATGCGCGGTGCGAACAATTTAATTTTAATTCTTCTCGTGAAGAATTCATTTCTTTGCAAGATGCAGTTTTTCAATTTCACAATTAGCTGTCGTTCCCGGCGCATCCACCATTTTTGCGTTCGATTCATTTGTAAATATGTTTGGATGCGTCAATATTTACGTAATTATAAAAATATTTACCATTAATTTCCATCTAGTCTATACTCACTATTTTTGTTGGTGAAATGTTGTTTGTCGGAACTAATGCACCTGACATAAAAATCCCACTGCAAATCTGTTCCTGTGTCGTTTTTTCGATCGTACGTTCCTGTGAAACAAAACTGCGTTCTCTAGATTTTCGAGTGCAAAAGGCTCTTTTTGAAAATTTTGTTGTCTGTGTTCTATTTAATGTACAATTCAAATGTCACAAATTTTCTTCTTTTGTTGAAGTGAAGACTTATTCCCGGGCAGTGAATTAGTTTCAGGTCTTACCGTCACGCGTCACGTCACAAAATTGAGTTAAAAAATTATTCCCAACAAAGGAATTTTCCCAGCATAATACATACAGGGTGTCTCAAAATTCGCAAATTTCGAATTCAGAGCGTTGTAGGGGATCACTTCAGTAGTCCAAATATGGAAATTAAAAAAAAATCGGGACTCCTCCCACAAAGATACATTGGTCTGAAGGTGCACTCTTTGAAGTGCGTTTTCTTCAAATACATGCTGAAAAGTTCAGTGTTTATTGTTATTTATGGTGTAGATGATTGTGGAAAATAATAACGTAAAACAATTTTTTGAAGAATAGCTTTACTTTGGAGTAAAAAAATCTTAAATTTTTGTCATTTTTCTTAAAAAATGGAACGGCAACGTAGCTAGAATAGTATTTTGTCACTGTGGATATGACGGCTGCTATGTATTCAACAAAATTAAGGTGGTTATATCGGGCCTTCAAATAAATATATATTTAGAGTAGGCGTAGGCGACATTCTAATTCTGTTAACAGTGTAAAGATAATTTTTGTAGGTAACCAATTATTCTCTGAAGTTACACAGGTTGCATAGTAAGCTTTTTCCCAATTTCATATTGTCATATTGCGTGGAGGGAAAATAGGGAGAATGCACTACAAAAATTAAAAATATTTTCTAACCTAATTTTATTTCGTTAAATGTCAGACGTTTCTTGTATCATTTTCTACGCTGAAAACATGTTGCAAACAATTGAATTTCCATAGGTTGCTCTAAATATAAATTTATTTGAAGGCCCGTTATCTTCTTCAGGAAGAGCGATTTTTTTTTCTAAATATTTTTCGAGCTCTACTGGGTCCTTTCCTACCACGCTCCGAATTCGGAATTCACGAATTTTGAGGCACCCTGTATACATTTATTTCATATCTTTTCATATATTTTTTCTCTTGTATTTATTATTTGGTTCCATAAATTCTTTCTGTAATATTTTTTGTCTGTAATGAAATCTTTTACGTAATACATACTTATTCTTTTCTACGAATTTTACAACTGCTACTTTACTGATTTATATTTTTAACTATTGTCTCTTGGTTTTTATTTTTCTTCTGTTGCCTCTCTCCTCTTCTCAAAGCTAACCGATTTTTTATTTTTATTTCCTACTTTTATTTCATTGCTTCTTTTGTACCGTTTATTGTCTTTTAACGGTCAATTTTCTGTTTTTATTGCCACTTGTGTTGTATCGTACGCTTGGTCGGTACGATTATATGAATGTTGTTATTAAATAAAATAAAAACGGATTTAAACTTAACAAGGAATGAATTTATTTACGGATTGGTGACAACTACAAGGCGTCTTGAACGTTTAGCTGCTCAAGTAGAAGTGACGTACAAGTTTTGCGCAGCCCCTAAAGAAGCTGCAAGGGTAGCGGTCATAAACCCCCCATCTGTGCGAAATATGAAGAAAATGTGGGTGGTCAAAGACACCACTTCCACCTTTTTTTGTTTTCGTATAAATCTCTCTGTTGTTTCTTAACAGCCACACTTTTCTAGGGTTTTGATTTCTCGTTTTAGTTTTTAATACTCTTTTGCTTAACCTTGATTTAATTTTCTGAATTAATTTCTCCACGCTTTACTTTTTCTCTTTTCTTCCTCTTTCCTCTATTTTGAAATTTTTTGTACTCATTTTGGTTATCCTAATTTCGTCCTGTGGATTTTTTATTTATATCTATATTTTTTTCCTTTGCACTATTTCCTTTTTGTATCAATATTTTATATTTCTTTTTTAACATAAGTCTTCTCCATGTCTTCTTTTTTTATTTACTTTTGTTTTTCCTTTTTCACTATATCCGTCACATTCATTTCACCTCTATACTTTTGAGTTGCTTTATTTTTATTTAATATTTCTTTACATCACTCAAACGACAATAAATTTCTGATTTACATATTTCAATTTCTTGCAGCATTTACTGTTAACTTTTTTCCTTTCTGGATTTGCACTAATGCTTCTTAATCACAGTATTCGCTTGCCAATGGCTCACTCTGTCGTGGCGGCTCCATTTCGAACATTCCAGGTAGGCCTCAGCACTTCGCAGTGAATCATGACATTATTCGTTGCTTCGGGACGCTTTTGGACATATCCTATTTGTTCTTTGCGTTTTACGTTATTTAAAATATCTCCTCTTGTTTTTCGCCTATAGTTTTTCATATTCACTTGACCTGGTGTTTTTTTACTTTTGTTACTAAACTTTTATCTTCTTCACTTTCTTGATTGTATCACTTCTAGACCTTTTTACTGTACTTTGTACTGTCGCGAGCAATAAATTTTGGTCGTCAATGTCATTTCAAAATTTGGTTAGATTGTCACAAATTTAAAAAATTTCCCTGCCTGATTATGCGCATGTCAACAAAGTGTCAAAAAAGATGAGAAAAGATGACAATCAATGTCATACAACATCAAGATAGGTTATGATATTTACGACTGTTTTACAATGGAGCATTTTCGATTGCGTCCAAGAATAACCTTGACGACCAAAATTTATTGCTCGCGACTGTACATTGTTCTTGATCTTGTCAACTAACAGGCACACTTTTTCTACTTTCATGTTAGACTTATATTTTTTTCTTTAAAAATTTGTATTTCTTTCTTACAATTTTTTTCTTCAATACGTCTATTTTTCCTCTTTTAAATCTAGAAAGTACACAGAAAATCTGTTTTTATCACTTTTTTTTTAACTTTTCGTTTTTCTTTTTTAATTTTTTCACGTTTTCTCCTTTTCTTTTTTGTCACTTATCTATTGTTTCTTTATTTTTTACTTTACTTTCCTATTTATTTATTTGTCTTATTATGTCCTTGATTTCTGCTCCATAGTTGCAAACCTCTTACTTTGGAGCCTTTTTCATTTTCTTCCATTCTTCTTTTTTTTTATTACATTTTTAACCTTTTAATTACGTTTGAAAAAATTCCAGCCATTAGTCTGTTAATTAGCACATTCCAGCACTTTTTCTTTTTTCAACTTCCTCCTATTTCGTTTCTCTTTCTTTCTCTTTTTTACAAACATTTCGTATTCGCCCGCTTCACTCCCCATCCCACATCTCTCGTCTCAAATTACCGAAATATCAAAACTAGAAAAACTGAACCGTCATTTATGATCCCTCGCCCTCCCCATCCTGCCCAGGACGAATCCTCCCCGGCATATCAATTTTCCCCCTTCCCTCCACACTTTTCAAGTCTAATCGAAGCGATTTTTTGTACGGCTTTCCCGAGCTTTGTTTCAACAAGAGCTTCCCTCTCACCCGCTCCGATTGTTTCTGTTATTAGTTGGTGGTCGGTATCGCGCCCACCCCCGACGAAAAAAATCGCCGCCTCCCATCAATTATTGCGTTTCTTTCGCCGCACTCGCCGATAATATTTCCGTCGTCTGGTGCACAAATTGTTTGAAAGCTGACGCATTAAGGTTAGGTCTGGCGGAGTGGATGAGAGCGAAGAGGGAAAAAAAGCAGCCGGGAGCTTTTCCCCCTTCGTAACATCTTTCCAAACTAGACCGAACAAGCCAGCACTGAACTTTTCCTATAAGCGTGGAAGTTTTTTTATTAAAATTGTCGAAGAGAGTCCGCAGCAACACCTCTCCCGACGTATCGACTCCGGGCGGGGGCGGGCGAGCCGCCACCCCGCGAACGACGCCGGTCCTGACAAATGTCCGACGGCTGACAAATAAAAATAGGTGAATAAATTCGGCGGACGTGCCAAACACGCGATAAATTGATAACAGTGAAAAAATCGACGGTCGCACGATGGCGGGCGGGCCGCCATTTGCATAGGCGAGGGGGTGGCCGGAAGTGACGCTGCAGTGGGGGTGGGCCCCCAAACGCCCAAACAATAACAATAAATCTGGAATATCTGGAATGTGCAATAATAATGATAACAATAAAAGAATAGTAAATTATATCATTAAGAGTAGAAGTGAGTTTTTTTGTGCTAAGCCTAAAGATTGAAGACCGAGGCGAAGTCGAGTTCGCAACTGGGCAAAGCACAAAAAGACCCTCTACAAACCATACATTTTCTGTTGGACCCAGATCAGGCCTGCATTTTGGCTCTTTAATCAGTTTCTGAATAAAAAATTCTTGTTGTTTTGGTTGTTGTGCAATCCACTTTATATCGTACAAACTGTCATAACCTAGAAAATGTTTGTTGTGTTTGACAACTGCACTCGAGTTCACTTCCAACAAAGCATAATCTACTTTTAGTAAACAGTTAACATCTGTAAGACCTGCTCTGTTGGGTTCTGCGAACGCGACCACTTTTATGGCGTGATAGGAAATGTATTCGAGGTGGGAAATAAATTGTAGAACTGGCCACTTTGTTACCTTTAGACCTCTTCCCACTTCTTGTAGCTCTGTGTGCTGTGCAGTTTGATAGAATTAATCAAGTCTGAGATGGAATCAAAGTTATTCAGTTTAGACAGACAAAAACAACAAACATTTTTCTACTGACAGTTGCAGAAGTTTTCAAGATGAAAATTTAATTCTGTGTATCGCAGCTGCAGTTCAAGGCTCATTACAATTCAGGCAAACGAAAAATACTGAAATAGTTTCACATTTAGGCAAAGGGGAAATGTACTCATTTCAATTTTAAATTTGATACGAAAGACGTATTTAGTCAAATCGAAAGTGGACACTTTACGAAGTGTACTCACATGTCCTTTTTACTGGTACACTGCATTTCTTTGTCGTTAAAGGGACTTTTCTTGAAACAATTTGCAAAGGATGGACATCCGTTTCGACTAAAAAAAAAGTCAAAAAATTAGTGGTAGATTTGATTTGGCAGAGGCGTTCATCAAGGATCATGACCTTATTATTTAACCTCCCAGCAAAGTGGTGCAATGAGTTTTGTACTCAAATTAAAGCTAAAGAAGCCGTCTAGCTATTAGTGAAGACTTCATCAAAATCTATCCGATAGTTCTTTAGTTATAAGCGTACAAGGGATGCATACATACTATACAAATTTTTCCTTTTATAGTATATTAAAATTTCTAGCCAACAAAGAATCTTTATAAAAATGTTTGTTATTATTATTTTAATGTTATTATTATTTTATAATAGTAAATAATAATAATCATACATAATCCTAAATAATATTCAATTGTAAACCACTGTAAATAATTTTAAATTTTTTTTTAATCTGACTGCGTCAGAATCCTTTATTTCCCAAAGGACATTGAACGGCAGGACATATTTGAAAGAATGCATTTAAAAGAAGTTGACTCCTTTTATCGGCGAACGTGATGTCCTTTCATGAGCGAATACGGTGTCCTCGCCTACGGTTATTAATGTACCGAAGGTCGAAAATATCGATTCTATTAACAAAAGAACAACGCCTCAAATATATCCCACGCCAGAGCCATTAAAAGATTTTGGGTCTTATCTACACTGGAATATTCTAAAAGGACGAAATCTACGAAAGCAGCTTGGAAAAAGTCTGACGCGACTGACGAAAAGGATTTTGATATTTATTGGTTAGTAAGATTTTATTACGTTGCAGCAATTTATTTAACCAATCGAAAACAATTTTAAGTGGTTGACAGTTACAGTCAAAGTGATGAAAAGAATTCGAACAAACTATAACAAGTTTGTAATTATTTAATTTTTTACTATTGTAGCACAAATGTCATTGTTTTTAAATTCACGAAACCACACACTTTTCATACAGTTATAATGTAATTAGAGAAATCCTATTTGTCAAAAGATATTGTTATTTTGGTTTCTGTGAGGCATATGTTCCTGCGGACAGCCCTCGTACATGGTGGACCGCGAACTGTTTGCGTGACCCTCGTATTTAAGAATTTGCAAGATCTAACGGTGCCAGTTATTTGCACCGAATCGTAACTGTGAATGTACAAAAGAACATTTTTGTGCTGCTCACCGTGAACATGCGGATTTGATTTTATAAAATGATTTCATTTTTGTTGGGGTTTCCATTATAAAACTAGTCATTAATAAAAATGCAAGCCTTACAGTTGAGTAAAACCCCCGAGTGGCCGCAAAATCCAATTAAAAATTCCAACCGGCAAAATAAAACCGCCGCCGCCGCTAAAATCGAATCGTAATTACAAAATCGATGGTCGAGGATCGTTTTTATTCGCGCTTTCAAATTTTTACAAGCTTTTTATCGTATTATATTCGGACATTTTTTCGCCGGCGTAATCCCCGCGGCTCATCAATTACCGCTTAATCGACGGCGAGGGTGTCGGTGTATTTTTCCGGGGTGCAACAGATCGCGTCGATCACCGGACCGGAGTCCGAGCAACAGATACCGGAATCCCGGAGCGATCGCTCGATTAATCGACGTCTCCGCTAATTTCTCGAGCGAAATCGATCGGCCAGAGCGATCGTCAAGGTCTGGCGGTTTTTATTGGGGAGCGCCGTCCTCGTTTGACGTTCAGGGGGGTGGAAAATTATGGGGAGTTAATAAATGAACGAAGAAGGTAGAACCCCGAGTGGCGGTATCGACTGCACAATACGATGCAAATGGTGCAGAAAAGACCAAATCAGATTCTCGTCGAGGAATTGGAACAGGTAACTGTGGAATTGACTCTTAGATGCAACAAAAACTCCGCACTCGTTAAACTTTAAAATGAAATGTTGAATTCTAGTGAAAGACTTGCGGAGATTTATTCATTTAGTTTTTCCGTTAACTCGTTCAATTTTAATCAGATCGATTGAGCGCGATAAAGAAGTGCACAGGAAGTGCAAGTGCTAGTTCAGTTCAGGTCGTTGCCTGGAACAGTTTAATAAAGTTAAAAGTGCATCGATTGGGGCGCAACAATTGCAAAATTGTTCTATCGATTAAAATTTGTAGCGTAGTCTTGGAAAGAGAACGAAATCGATATAAAACTGTCGATTATACCACTCCTTTCGACCCATTTATTATCGATTAAAATAAAATTTACCTTGAACTGGGTGACAAGACAATAATTGTTTTGTTAGAAATACTATCGCAAAAGTTTGTCGATTATATTTTTTAATTTTGTGACAATCGATTGACTGATTTATTGTCGAAAGTAAAAATCAATTAAATCGTGCGACACAAGAATTGAGATTAAATGTCGAAGCAAGTTCAAAGTTTTAGAGGTATCGTAAAATGTAAGAATCGATTTTTACGTCGATCGTATCGATTTTGTATTAATCAAACTGTGGACAGTGAATTTATGCTTCGCTACAGAGAAAGCTTGACGTAAAATCGATAGTCGTAAAGGGAGCTTGGAGGGCAAGAATTACAAAATTCTCTTAGATATTCTGTCGATTGAAACTTACGCAGTTTGGTCGCGAAATATAAACGAAATCGATAGAAAACTGTCATTTATAGTTTATACCACACCTCTAACGCTAACTGCCTGACAAGATAATCGATACAATCATTATCTTTCGTGTTTTGGTAGAAATACTATCACAAAAGTTTGTCGATTATATTTTTCATTTCGTGACATAATCGACCGTCTTAGTTGATTGTCGAAAGTAAAAATCGATTAAATCAAACGACACATGAGTCAGTCGAAATTAAACTTCCAAGCTTGCGATCTTTGCGTTATAGTTTCGAAGATATCGAAAGTTGTAAAATGCAAGAATCGATTTTTATGTTGATCGTATCGATTTTGTATTAATCAAACTATGAACAACAAATGTTGTGACGCTAGACGAAAAGCTTGGAGTAAAATCGATAGTCGTAAAGAGAGCTTAGAGGTCAACAATTCTCTTAGATATTCTGTCGATTGAAACTTACGCAGTCTAGTCGCGGAATATAAACGAAATCGATACAAGGCTGTCGTTTATACCACTCTTCTCACGCTGTTTATTGGCGATTAAGATCTAGCTTAAATTGGCTGGCAAGAAAATCGACACAATCGTTATCTTTCGTGTTTTGGTGGAAATACTATCACAAAAGTTTGTCGATTAGATTTTTAATTTAGTGACATAATCAACCGTCTGGTCGATTGTCGAAAGTAAACATCGATTAAATTAAACGACACATAAGTCAGTCGAGCTTAAACGTCCAAGCTTGCCATAGTTTCGGAGGGTTCGATAGTCGTAAAATGTAAGAATCGACTTTTATGTCAATCGTATCGATTTTGTACGAATTAAATAGTAGACAGGGCATTTGTGCGACGGAAAGCTTGGTGTAAAATCGATAGTCGTAAGTAAAGCTATCACCGAATGAAAGATAATCGACTGGGGTTAAGTTCAACTTCTTCGAACTGTTGTTAATAAGGTATATCAGTTTGTCAGTTTCTCTTCGCTATAATCGTCTTTCTCTTTAAACTCAAATTTAGGAGCAAATTTGTCTTCTTTATGCCAATCTTGATTGCTGTGTAATCTCTGCCGACCTCTTTTCCCTACTCTTTTGTTCATTATACACTTTTGTGTGTTTGGGTCTGATTTCTGCACCCTTTGTTTGATCATTTTCTATTCGATATTCTTTTGTATCCCATCATTTGTTTCTTTAGTAGATACATTATCGATTAGTCGAATTATACACTGTTTTCATTCATCCATGTTTATTGTCGAATTCTTTTTTAATGTCAACAACGTTTTTTACTTTTTACGATTTTCCTTTTTTTCTTCTATCGATTGAAAAACTCACAAAAGTATTTCATACACATTTCCAATTAAAGTACTCTTAAAGAATCGTTAATCGTCATAAACCAAACTGATTTTTGTCTTTTAAAAGTTTTGTCTGAGAATCGTTAGTCGTAAGTAATGGGTCAATCCTTCCGTTAAAAACCAGCCCCCGATTGGGCGCCATTTGATTTTTCCCTCCCCCAAAATCAAAAACGCGGACAGTAACCTTGTTGGAGAACCGCAAAACGGGTCCAGACGGTCGACCTCCGAACCTGGCGGTAGCGACCCTTCAGATGGGATTATTTCAATCAAATTTGGCAGGAACACACCTCTTACACCCCCTGACCCTTTGCGAAATCCCTCCGCTGACACTTTATCCCTTGGAGGGTTTGAAAAGGCGCACCCCTTCCAATAACCGATATTTACTCGACAATACAACGCCTCCAAAGCGATAAATTAACGACCACCGACAATAACGACAGCCCTGTCGTGATTCGGGCCTCGATGAAACCGATTCGCTTTTGTGGAACGTGCCCCGCATATCAAAGCGAGGTGCGAAAACAGATTTAAGATCGGCGGAAATGTGTCTCGTTGCCGGCTGGGGCGCTTCCGGTCCGCCGATTTCCATCAAATCCGGTGGAAACACCGCCTCGACCCCCACCAAAACAACTTCGCCTGACCGGGTGTCGCCCCGGGATTCCCCCGCGGACATCTGCGTTTCGCAATTATTTTGTCATACAATACAGCCCCCTAGATTGCTCTTTATAAACTTGATTTATCTTTAAGTGACATTATGCGAAGTTTCCGACTCCTGGGGAAACTTCCCGTAACATCCAACTTTTATAATTGCATGTTAATAATTCCGGAAAGTTTCTCTTTTTGTGGGGGGCGGGGCAACAGCGGTAATGGATATGGGCCCAGTTAATTGGATTCGCTGCCGTTAATTGAGCGGCCTTGAAACTCCACTTCTCGTTACATCAACTCCGTTTGTTCTTTTGTTTCACCGGACCGAGCCTCTCCAGCCGACTATTATTAAAGCGCGCCCGGAGGATTTATGATCCGGACGATGCGACTTCGCTGTTTTAATCAGCGCCTACGTCACAAGTGAACTTCGAAACGATTAATCCGTTTTGATACCAGCTCCCGTCAAATAACGTCACGTCGTAAACAACGACGCCACGAGCTGGGCGCCACAACGGACACGCGTTGAGCGTCAAACGGACACTCGTTGGGCGCCAGACTGATGTAAGCGTTTGTTTTCAGGAGCCCAAGTGGAGGTGACCCCCAGGGAAGTGCTGGTGCTCCCGGGCCAGAACGTGACCGTCATGTGTCGAATGTCGGTGCCGCTGCAGTACTGCAGGGTGGAGATCCCGGGCATGAGGCCCCTCAATCTGAACAACAAGCTCTCGAATGCGGAAGTGTCGTACTACGGGTCGGGCCTGGGGGCGGGACATTGCGGCTTCACCCTGAACCACGCCACGGAGAAGAACAACGGCGACGTCAAGTGCAATTTGGGGATAGAAACGGAGGCGATGGAGTCGACGGGGACCGCCCAGCTCATCGTAGCGAGTAAGTGTCGCCTGGTGTTGGAGGTGTCGGAGCTGAAGGTGGTGTTGCAGAGGCCCCGAAGATGCCAGAACTGGACTTGAGTCGCGGCACCGACTCCGTCAACATCTACAAGATCAACGACATACTCCAGGCGTCTTGCATAGTGAGGGACGGTAGGCCGGTGGCCAACATCTCTTGGTTCCTGAACGACGAGCCCATCTACCGAGACCAGTTGAGCATGGCGAGCATCATCGACATCTACAAGGAGAATCTGCACTCCATATTGCAGAATCTGACGAGAGTGCTCCAAGCCTCGGACAACGGGAAGCACCTCCGCTGCGTGGCTTACCACCCGGCCTACCCCAACGGCATGGCTGAGACCCAGCGGCAGCTCGACGTCAAATGTAAGTAACACTTCTGGGTGAAGAATGGCTGACTTGAGAGTCGACTTCTAGACGCGCCTCTGCCGCAAGGAGAACTCGACAAGTTCGGGTACACGGTGGGACAACCTGGGTTGATCACTGTGGTCGTGGAGGCCAATCCCAAACCCCACATCGAGTGGGACATCGGGAGCGAGAGGATCAAGGAGAATGAGAACGACCAGACCGGACGGATCGAAGCTGAGACCGTGAAGGACATGGGTAACGGACGGTACGACATCAGCTTGAGGATCGCGGCCATCAACAAACGCGACACGGAGAAGGTGTACGTGCTGAGGGCCTACAACGACATGGGGGACCAGCAGTACACCATCAAAATCTCCACGAGTCCGGAACCGGAAGGTAATAATAATACGCAATCGAAATCTGGTACTACCAACCAAAATCGATGTTGTTAAATCGGGTGCACACAGTTAAATTGGAGATGTTATAAAATGCTTTGGTATTTCATGCTGCTTGGTAGGCTTTCACAAGTTCTTGCACCAAACCAAGCTGTACGGTAAGCAATGTCACCTGCGCGCCGCCCCCACCGAGCGCACTCTCTAATTTCTCCATTTCCGCAGGGATCGAGCTGGGAATCGGCGGCATCATCGGCATCGTGATCTCCGTCATGGTGGTGATCTTGCTGGTGTTCATCCTGGTGTTCGCCAAGGTGACCGGTAGATGGTGCTTCAGCGGTAAGTGTGGTTGTCCGTCCCGTTAGTCGACCGTGAAACGGCTGCAATTAATTGTTGTGATCGATGTGACCGCGAAACAAAAGCTGATCGGTAGGGCGGGAGGCAAAATATCCTTAATCCTAGTTTACCTAGTGCATGGTGGTCGGTTGCATGTCGGTGTGTTGCCTCGTTCGCCTAGTTAGTTCTTGTCCGTTGTAGATGGCGCCACAGTGATCGACTACACGACGGGCGACAGCAGCCACCACGTCACCGCCGATGGCGTCAGCGGGGACGGCGTCGACAACCCCCACCACCAGGTCTCCCAGGAGTACATCAACGGCAACGACGCCAAGAAGGACGAGAAGAAGATCAACACGGCCGTTTAATCGGCGGGTGATAGGACTTGATTTTTGAATTTTTCGTTATGTTGGTACGACTGCTGTTAGATCTGATAGGTTCCCTCCCCCCACACACACAGCTACTAGATGTAAATACGTGGATTGTCGTGACATTTCGATTGTGTTTACCTTAAACGACGGGGCGCCCTCTCTTGTAGTTTTAAATAACTGTGATGTAAAGATGGCGCCGCTGTCGGGTTGTGATCGAGCTCAATTTCTCTCTCACGATGCCGATCTCACTCCTGAATCACTCAAATACTCATTTAGTTCGTGTAAAAAGTGTCATTGAAAGTATTAATGAAATTTTTACTGCCATAATGCAATCAAAATGAGGGTGGCGGACGGGGGCGCACCTCCAGGCGACACCCCCGTCCGTGGGACTGCCGCTGAATGCTATTTTACATTTACACATATTTTTATAATTTTAGTGTATATTTTTATGTAATATAAGACAATAATTAGTTTATTTTTTTACATGTCTTAGCTTAGTTCGCATTCCATATCTTATTTATTTGCATTCCCGTTTCCGATTCGTTCTATCAGAAACTCACTTCCACTATTGTTACGGAATAAAATTAATATGCTCTTTATAGATATGTTAAGATTAAAAAGATAAAGTATGATATTAATGTAAAAATTTTGTATGTTATATGTACTTAAATATTATAGAAATAAGTTGAACGATAATTATAAAATTGTTTTATAAATAAATTTATCTGATAATCGGTCGTTTCAGTCGCTCCAATTAGTTGCAGTCATGTGACGCGAACCCTTGTTTACAATTTCTCTTCGTTACAGACTCTCCGGACACCAGAAACTTGGGCGAATCGTAAGTACTCTTTTTGACATTTCTCTAACGCGTCTGGATCAATCTCAGACGCAATCTGTCATGTCTCGGCTTGCCACTCTCCGATCGTTCAAACGTCAACCGCTCCCTCTCATTGGCATTTTGTGCAGGAGCGACACCGAGAGCGCCGACGTGCGCCACCGCGACACCCGCCACTTCTCCCCCATCAAACTGACCCAGTTCTTCAAGAAGAACAAAGACAAGGTGGCGTCAACCGAAGATATGGAGCCAAAGAAGGTGGACGACGATGTGAAGGCGCCGCTCGAAGGGGCCCCCGACAGGGACGACGAACCGAAAGAAGGTTTAGTCTACGCCGAGTTGGACCTGGTCAGTCCCGGTGGGGTCAAGCCGTTGGTGAAGGACGACGACGACAAGACCGAGTACGCCGAGATCGTCTACACGCCTCAAGACGCGGACAACAAGTCGTAACAGGAGTGGACATGTTCTAGTTAGCAATGCCTACAAGTGCAATTGTTTTGTACAAATTCTCTAAACTCGACATGACTCGTGTCACTTTTAGCTTGTAGTTTTTTTAAGTGAGCGCACTTGACTCAAAGAGATTCGTCCATAGATCTATAAGGTTAGTCACTTGATGTACTTATTATTTTAGAGATTTTTTTTATATATTTTTGACAATTTTAAATAAAATGGAGTGAGATAACTGCCTTTGGTGTTTTCTTTGCGACCAGTTTACCCTCGAATCACACAAATAAAAAAAAATGAAGAAAAAGTAAATGCGTTTTGAAAGTGGGATATTAATTGACGTTTAACTGTCACAGCAGCGCATGCAAACGTTAAAAAAAAACAAAGACTGTTTGATTCTTTTAGTTTTCACGAAGATCCTGTGAACAATTTATTTCCGGTGAAAGCATCCGCTGAACTGTTTTTCCATAAATCAAGTGTCAAAGTCGATAAAGTAGTTCCCATATTTTATAACCTCAAAAACGATGGAAGTAAAGGTCAACATAATGAGAGTAGCTGGATGAGTGCCAATTTTGTCAAGTTTGGCCAATAACAAGTCTTGACAAATCGTGTGCGATCATTTATAAATGTGTTTGTGTTAATTTCCGCGTCGAAACCTCGACCTAACCTCAAAATGTTCAAAACAGTGTCGAGAGTCTTTTCGAGCAACATCTATGTAATTCTGGGGATCTTGATCGGTTTGTATTTATCGTCGTTGTTGTCGGATACTTTGGAACCCGTGTGCACCTCCAAAAACGAGTTATCGCGGAATCCCAGAAACGAAGCCACCGTCAGAAACAAACCGGCCCCTTTGGTGAACCCCCCGAAGAAATCGAGTGCGACCCCGAAGAAAACCAAGCTGATCAGGCCTCGGTACTACTCAACTGAATTGGGGATACGCGAGAAGCTTTTTGTGGGAGTTTTCAGTTCCGAGGAGAAGGTCAACAGTCAAGCTGTACATCTGAACAAGACAATCGGTCACCTAGTCGACCAGATCAAATTTTTTATCACGGCCCAGTACAAGTTGAAGAGCAAGTTCAATCTGACTGGACTGGTGGGGTTCACGGACACCAGAGCAAAGTACAGACCATTTCAAGTTTTCAAATACATTGGAGACAACTTTGCGCAAGATTACGACTACTACTTCCTGGCGAACGATTACACGTTTATCAACGCGCACAAGTTGAACGACATGGTGAAGAAGATCAGCGTGAGCATGGACGTTTATCTGGGGAGTCCCGTAACAGATGGTTCTTATTGTAATCTGGACGCTGGAATAATTCTGAGCAACTCTGTGGTCAAAGCCGTGCGAGACCACCTGGACTGGTGCGTGATGAACGCGATTTCGGAGGATCACAGCGAGAATATCGGCCGATGTGTCCACCACAGCATCGGTCTGACGTGCCAAGGGGCCCTTCAAGTAAAAAATAAAACAAAAGAAAACATTCACAGCTGATTATTTTGTCTTTAGGGACAACAATATGAAACCTTCAAATTGAAACATTTCGAATTTAGTCAGCATCTCCTAGAGCTGACCATGAGGGACGAATTTAACAGTGCCATAACTGTACATCCGATTCTACAGGGTGACAATTTTTATTTGCTCAACGCGTACTTTTTGAAGGTGATTTTCTGCCAAATTGTCACCATTCTAGTTTGATCTGTTTGTTTCAGCAAAGACTTGCAGCTGTCAAAAAGGAAATTGATTCGTTGTCTGAAGATTTGACGGAGAGTTGGCCCCCAGGACAGAGACCTGGGGCGAAGCCCGCCACGCGTTTCGACCTCCCGAGACAGTTTTATTTCAACATGACTCACATGTACTTCCCTGATGACTTCACTAACATAAAACGTCACACAACGGCAGATCTGCGAGACATTGAGGTAAAAGACGCTTGCGGTGTGAGCTGACCCGCTGGTAAAATACCCATAAGGTCAACAAATTACAGTAACCTGTAATACCGACTTTATCGCTATATGTACTGTTGTTTTGTTAATCGTAAAAAGTCGGCGTATAAAATGCATTCAAGCCAAAAAATGATGTGATTGATTTCCACCTTGAGTTTTATTTTTTGCAGAATGTTATAGAAGACGTGAAAGTGAAATTCCAGTCGGGAAACGAGAAAAAATTCCAGTACCGCCGGCTCGTCAACGGTTACCGCACCTTTGACCTGAGCCGCGGGATGGACTACACCCTCGACTTGGGCTTCCGCGACCTCACCACCGGCAAAGAGGTGGTGAAACGGTTCGAGGTGTGCAAACCTCTGGGCAAAGTGGAGTTCGTACCGGTGCCCTACGTCACCGAAAACTCCCGAGTCACAATCGTCCTGCCCGTGCAAGAGGACGAAATCGAATTGGCGTTGGAATTTCTCCAGGGTTACGCTACCACAATAATGGACCGCAAAGAGAAGACCTTCCTGATGTTGGCGCTGCTGTACCAGGCTGAATCGATCAATAAAGGGACCGCAGATGTGTTCTACGAGATCAAAAGTTACGCCACGAAAACGACCAACAAGTACAAGAGTGAAGACGTGAAGATGGCGTGGGTGTCAATCAGGTTGCCAACTTGGTCGGGCGTGTTGAAGATGGAGGACCACAAAGTGTTGGATTTTGCTGTCGCGGATCTGGCCCTAAAGAAAATCGGGTCAGTAACAAATACCAATCAAAAGATATTGAGAGTAGAGGTAGCTGTGAACAACAACCTTTGAGTCGTAGATTGATGCAACTGAAAGTGGAACAAATCAGTCAGTAAGAATTATGTCTCATGTAATTAAGAAAAGCTTCTCGTTCATTGCTTATGGGGCCATGTTACGGTAAAGTTAAAAAAAAAACACTTAAGAATAATTTTGTTTACGATTGTCCGAGTCAATTTACGATCGAATTTTGTTTTTCATGGTCAGCTTCCAAATGTGCGCTAGATCTGAAAATGAAAGTTGTTTCTGTGATCGACTTGCACAATTGACAAATTTTCGTTTTCCTTTTCCATGAGCCAAAGGAATTTTTTGCTTTTATGTACTGTCGCGAGCAATAAATTTTGGTCGTCAATGTCATTTCAAAATTTGGTTAGATTCCCTGCCTGATTATGCCCATGTCAAGTGTCAAAAAAATGAGGAAAAAAAATGACAATTAATGTCATACAACATGATTATAGGTTATGATATTTACGGCTGTTTTACAATGGAGCATTTTCGTTTGCGTCAAAGAATGACCTTGACGACCAAAATTTATTGCTCGTACTGTACTTTAAAATTTTCATTCAGTAAGATCATAATATATGATAATAACAGGTGGCAGCAAACTTTTTATACAAACTGCAACTGAGATACGATGTTATTTAACAATCTTACTCTAGAGTCACTTCCACTTTCATCACAAAAAAAAGAGGACAAATTCGTTGAATTCTCTGGTATGTGGTGCTTTTGATGACGTCATCACATAAGTTACGAAATTCAAACATTTCTTGACTGTAAACCGACTTGAGTTCAATATTCGAGAATCTTTAAATCGTTGTTTCCATTCCTAAAGCAAGCGTTTTTGTATTTAACTCGACCCTACAAAATGGGGTACATACCTGGAGCTCAGTTTAAATGACGACAACCCACTTCTGGTAATTTCTTTGCCTTGGTGACTGATTCACAAGTCAAGTCATGTTGTTTTTCAAAAATACACATTACACGCCGTATCACGGGATTTTTGGACTAATTTTAACACAAAATAATGACATTACCTCCATGATAAAACGAAGAGAATTTAATTCAAATGACATGTATACCTACTTGATCGTGCATACATCCTGTTGTGACAACCGATCAAGAGATATTATCACTCTCACAGGACAAAGACAACTAAAACAAGAAAATGTTAGCGCCTCTCTTGTCTTCAAGACTACTGTAGTACATTATCCATAATTAAAGATTTTTATTGGGTTATTTAAAATTTATAGCTCCTGGAACATGTAGTAATGTGTGTTATTTTACTTTGATTTTTCCACTCACTATTTGTTCTGCTATGAAACCAACAGAGCCGTTCTTCACTCTGTTACTCCCAAGATGTTTCTTCGATTGAAATCCTTAATTATAAAAAGGGCTCGCAGTGTTTCACTAACTCCATTTACTCATTTGTTGACTTGAAATCTTCAAGTCTACTGAAACTCAAGTCACAATGGCCACATTGTTGATAACAATAGAGCGATATGTTTTTATATTTAAAGAATAAATAAATACTCTCAGAACAAGAATATGCAACATTTGTCTATACACTTTATACGATGGACAACATCTGCAGAACGTTATTGGAGAAGTGACGCCCTCTGCGGATTTTCCAAAATTTCCTCGTTAATCGAAAATCAATATTAAAATCAAGTTTGTCTTTAGAAGAATTGTTGTTCCAAAAGTCTTTTTACGTAAGCCACAGCCCCGAGACAAATTGTAAGAGTTTTAGACACTCCAAAATCCTCGACAGTGCTACCAACTGAAAATTATTGTTATTTTCAACACTTATTTCTGTTTTTTTGTTTAATAAAACACGTGTTTTGCTCATGTAATAATATATTTGCGTTGAAAAAATCGTTATAATTCCTCAGCTCGACTACATTAAAAACATCCTAATTACGTGACTTCCGTCTGATCGTTTTGTTGGTGAACTTGATGGTGACATCCTGAACGCCCATTTTATAGGTCAAGAGCTGTTGAGGAATGCCCACCCCACTCTTTGACTTCCTGTCGGAAGGATAATCCATCAAGCGACGATCCGGATACAACTTGACCTTGATTCTTCAGTTGCTTCCAGCACAGCTTCTTTTACAAGGCTACCACGCGACCATGTCATGATCAAACGAATTCTACGAAACTTGCGCCAGTTATTCCGATCATTCCGAGTACCCCTAGGCCATCACTTTTTCGACAACTTTACAAAAACAATTTTTTTTAAGCAATGCGACAAATCCTCCCAAGAATAAATATGTTATGTAACACAAGTTTTGCAAATGACAAAAAATAGTAAACATGAAACGTCATTTTGTAGATTGGAGAGTCTCGTTTTGATCCTGGACGTCCATGCGAACATCACCAGCGACTTCTTGAACAGGGTGCGGATGAACACAATCCCCAACTTCCAGATTTTCAGTCCCATTCCCTTCAGACAGTACAACCCCAAGGTATCACAACAGCCCAATCTGGAAGTGCACAAATATAACGGACATTTTGACAAAGAAGATTACAAATATGTCTCGTTTTACGGCAAAGATTACGTCGCAGGTAATGCAGAAAGAAGAGGCGAAAAACAGTTATTGTCGGGGTGATTTTCAGCTCGGAAACAGCACCACAAGAGATTACCGATAGTGAGGGTGGACAATGACATCGCCGATGTGTTGTCGGACCAATACAAGAGTGTCGGAGGAGGCATCTTCGAGATGTTCGTCGAGTTCGGGGCAGATCTGCACGCCATGCGCGCCACCGAGATGGGCCTCAAGGTGAAATACCACGAAGAGCGCGACCCCTCTCGGTGCAACTTGTTCGTAGGGAGCTCCTTGCAGCTGGGGCGGCTGCTCTTGTCCCGCGAGAATCAAATCGTGGAACTGTCCCCGAATTAACGCGCTTTAAGATTGCAGTATGTATTTTATCAATATCATACATAATATAATATTCATGTAACAAATGTTTTAATTATCGTTATTTCCTTTATAAACATCGCCGTTCACTTGTGGGTGATCAGTCCGAGTCCGACCCCGACTCGGACAGACATAGGTCTTCGTTCAAGAGATGCGTGTTTATCTTCGTCGATGATGAGGTTCCGTTGCTGTGGTGGCCGTTCGTTTTGCTGAACTTGTTGATGACTGTGTTGTCGGGGTCGGTGTCCGAGTCGCTGTCGCTGCTCGACGACGACGAGTCGCTCATCTCGTCGACGCCGTTCTCCAGGTCCGAGATCGGAAACATGGAGGGGGACTTGTCGGTGGGGTTCGGCTGGGTGGTCGAGCTCGGGGGCGGGCACGAGCTCGACTGGGGCAAGTCGAAGTCGTCGATGCCGATCATCGGCAAACTAGCCAGAGTGCTCGGGTTGTGTGTTCTGCAAACAAAATCTTAAACAGAGTCGGTCGGGCGATCGTGGACTTACTCGTTAATGTGCGTGTCGCGCTTGGGGCTCTTGTGGTGATTAGGCGAAGGGTAACTAGGGCTCGCGTGCAACGGGGAGTGTTTTGGCACCAGGTGTGTGATGGGTCTGTCGGGTCGTCGACTGCCGCTGGTCACTTTCGTCTTGTGCGAGATGCGTTGACCTATGGGGGGCGTCTGCGATCTCGACGAGAGGTTGGACGTCGTCCCGGACCTGTCGTTGACTTGACTCAGCCTCTCTGAAAGCAACCGGTGAAACACCGCGCCCGTGGTCGCGTCAGACTCACCTTGGGGCAGTGGCAGTTTAGCCGACTCACTTCTTGTCTTTTTCACTTGAATATTACACGCTAATTTCTCTAAAGTAATTTCACCCGTGACTCGGTCAATGATGAGCACGCACTCTTTTTGGTAAGGCCGTTGCGAACCTTTGAATACTGTTTGGGGCACCCCGGCGCCATCTGAAATGCACACTTTAGACATGTGCCGCCTTCGACACGCGATTTACCTAAGTGGGGTACGGTAACTGTAACTTGGTGGTTGTTGCCGACGTCGACGGTGGCGATTTTGTTGGTGTCGACCGAGGCGGGCTTGAAATCATCTGAAAAGACAGCGCGCATTCATTCGGAAGGCGCCATTTCCAAAACTCACATTTAATCGAGTGAAACGCCGATGATTTCGGATTGGTGAAGCTTTGGCCGATCTTGAGCTGCCTCACTTCGCTCCCTAGACCCAGTTTTTCTGCCATATTTTCGATTTTAGTCCATGTCAAGTTTGGTTAGAATGTTGGAACGTCTGCAAAAGAACGGTTTTCGTATTAAAGGGGCCCTGCCGAGGGCACGTGGGGTGCGGTCACGCCAGTTTTACAAGTGCCTACCAGAAACACGGACGGATTTCCTAAATTTATCGAATTATTCCCTAACATATGAGCATACGTATTGAAAAGTAAAATATTGACCTACTTTGACGGATTTGACAGTTTTGACAGCTGGTGTGCGACTCGGCTAACCCACGAAACTTTCCCAAAATCGCGAAATTCGACCAGTGCAATCCCCGATTTAGAACTATTTCGACCCTACGAACCCCCAAAATCAGCCAAACACCCCCGATATTTCATGAAAAAAGCTTGCTTCAAAGTTATCGGGACTGTCGATAATATAGAGAGCTGCCTCATCAAAACAACGAATTTCCCTCGACCGTCACTCACTTCTTGTTGAAATTTTCGTACAAAATTTGCAAATGGGAGTCTTATATGTGCGTGAAGAAGCTCTTCGCGCGGACTGAGTCTCCTTTGGGGTAATTTCGGGCCGCCAGTTCTGATTGGGTGGGGATGATTTTAATGATGTCGGCCATGTTGTGTTAAAGTGTTTTGCTCCTGTCAAATTGTGTGGTTTTTCTCGAAAAATAAAGGGAAATAATGGATGAAACGAAAGTAATTTACCACATAGACGACGAGGAGACCCCGTATTTAGTGAAAATACCAATATCACCGGAAAAAGTGACCTTAGCTGACTTTAAAAATGTGTTAAATCGCCCCAATTACAAGTTCTTTTTCAAGTCTATGGACGACGATTTCGGGTAATTTCCAACTCGTTAACCGCCGAAATGTCGCCCTTTCGTCGATTTTCGAGGTGCCGGTGCGGTCTTTTGACGGTTTCCGAGGGGCCATTAGCGCACACCGTAAACACATCAATCTTGTTTTGACAGCTTGGATCATTAAAAATTTAACGATTGAATTAATTTCCAGAGTTGTCAAAGAAGAAATCATCGACGACAGTGCACATTTGCCGTGTTTCAACGGACGGGTAGTGAGTTGGGTGAGTTTTTTCGCGATACCGGTTCAGACTTGACCCCCCTTCTCAGCTGGTTTCAGCCGACGGTTCCAACCAGTCGGACGGGGGCTCGCAATGCACCGACAGCGTCACGCACCAGTCCGAACAGCGGCTGCCCCCGCAAGCCCCCGAGTCGATATGCACCGACACCGAGAGCATAATCAGTTCGAGGCAGGGCAGAAGGCACCATAAATACTCATCACGAATCAATGGCCATCTTCCAAGGTACGACCCTCACCGCTTGACAATTCGACATTTCTAACGCACTTTTTAGAGTATATGAGACTGCATCCATAGTCAGTTCTGACTTGGAAACCACAAGTTTTCAATCTGAAACGACCGGAAGGCACACCGCGTTGTCTGAGTGCTCCAGCGTCAGTAGGCTTCACGTCGCCGGACGGAAGCGACCCCAGCGGCGGCGGAAACAACGCCTCCAAGCCATGTCGAGGACGTCGTCGTATTCGAGCATCACCGATTCGACCATGTCCTTGAACATCATCACGGTGACCTTGAACATGGACACTGTCAACTTCTTAGGGATATCGATAGTAGGGCAGAGCAATAAGGGGGGTGACGGGGGGATTTACGTAGGATCAATCATGAAGGGGTAATTTTGCTAATTAACAATTTTATTATTACCTAAATTGGAATTAATTAGATTAAAAACAATTGTTTTTAATTTTGGGAACGTCCTAGTTGATTTTAAATTTAACTGTAGGGGGGCTGTCGCGCTTGACGGAAGAATAGAGCCAGGGGACATGATTCTGCAAGTGAACGACGTGAATTTCGAAAACATGTCAAACGATGAAGCTGTTAGGGTATTAAGGGAGGTGGTCCAAAAACCGGGGTTAGTGTTTCTGTTTGTGTTGTTTTAATTAAATTTAATGTAAGTCATTGCAGACCTATCAAGTTAGTTGTTGCCAAATGTTGGGATCCAAATCCCAAGGGTTACTTCACAATACCTAGGACTGAACCGGTCCGACCCATAGACCCAGGTAATTGTGGAGGTAGATTTTTCGGGGGTTTTCTATTTTGTTTTGTTTAGGGGCGTGGGTGGCACATACGGCGGCTGTTAGGGGCGATCCGGTGGCGCGTCCGCCGAGTAGTTCTACAGTTTCCAGCACATCTATTACGAGCACAATACCAGCGAACGAACGTGAGTTTTTCTAAATAAGTAAAAGGAGAGAAAAGTTTAAAACACCCGTAATAACGTTAAATAATTATTGTTGACGTTTGAGTTGATGACAAGTGACGGGTTGTGACTTGATTTTTTGATGCGGGTAGAATCGTATGGAAAGTACCACCATAAGAAAAATTAAAAATAAAGTCTAGTTTGAAAATGACACTTGAAATGTGTCAGCGAAAAAATCGAGAAATGAGGATGAAAAGCGTGTTTTTTGTGTGGAAAGAATTGAGCTTTTCTCTCCGTGACCGTAGGAGAAGTCGTGTCGCCGTAAATAAACTTTGCCGTTGCACGTGCAGGCTTTCCAGATCTGGAAGAGCCTCTGAACGTGAACACGCCGATGGCGACGGTGGTGCAGGCGATGCAGCGAGCGGACAGCGGCCTCGAGATACGGGACAGGATGTGGCTCAAGATCACGATACCTAACGCCTTCATCGGCACGGACATGATCGATTGGCTGTTGACCCACGTGGAAGGCTTCCAGGAGAGACGGGACGCCCGAAAGTACGCGTCGCACCTCCTCAAAGCCGGCTTCATAAGGCACACCGTCAACAAGATCACGTTCTCCGAACAGTGTTACTACATCTTCGGCGATCTGTGTTCGGCGATGAGCAACCTGAAGATACAGGGCGACACGGATTCGGTGGGGCCGTTGCCCAACGTGCCGAACTACATGCCATACAGCGGAACGTACAATCCGTTGGAGTATATGCCTATGCCGTTCTACACGGCCAGCGAGAACACGGTCTATGGGTACAACAGGGAGGAGTCGGTCTTGAGCGGAAGCGGTAAGGTTTTATTATTATTTTTTTTTTAATCTAAAAACGACCACTTGCGAGTTTTCACAGACTGTCCCACGCAGAATTAATTTGATAATGCGGTAGGTCCAGAAATATAACGGCGATTCGTAGATTGATTCGTGCTCCAGTGACGGATGTCACGATGAACCCTTCGACGTAAAAGAACTGCACACACCACGTGTGCATTGTTAAAGTTAAATTTTGTTTATTTGAATTAACAGAATACGCGTAGTGTCGACACACGTGACTTATTTTTATTTTGACAGTTATACAATTGTACGGGTCAATCAACGAGTCGACTTTCGTTCGTCGCGAACAACTCGAATTTTTCTGACTCCACAATCGTGTCGGTGACGTTTTTCAAATGTTCCACCTGAAGCGAGTAAATGACTTTTGTTTCGACGAGTATTAGTGGTTTTCTGTGTGACTGCAACACTGGAAAAAAGTATATTTATTTAACCTTGCATTGTATTTGTCATTAACGTTTTTTTTTGTTGTTTTTGACGAAAATAACTCTTTCAAAAAAAATAATTTATGGTTGCAACGCGGACGTAATTAATACCTCGATAACGAATGGATTTTAAGCTCTATAAATAATGTTTTACACCACTATTAAAAGAAAGTAATAATCGATGTTGTGCATTTGAAATGAGCGTGAAATGAGAGAATATTATGTGGCAAGGGACTAAAACGCATCTTTTCATCTCGACTGTAAGTTTATTGCACGAACACAGCGAGGATAATAATTACACGAGGGGTAAAAAGACACATTACATCAACGTAACAATCCCACTATCAATAAATTAACTGTATCGGCTCTACTTTGACTCTAAAAGTGCCACTTTGAACTTCTGAACGAGTTTTAAACAAAAGTTGTGAAATAGTGATTTATGTTACAAGTGTTGAAAACGATCCGTTGCTTTACGAACGGTAATATGGCGTGAGACGAAGTCGAGCGCTGTGTGTGAGTGAGTAAAGCAATTGCGTTTTTACAAGAGTACAATACAACATTTTTTGTACTGCCTTTGTAACAAAAAATATTTTTTTGCATATCGTAAGGAAAGTGGCACTTTTTTACACGAAAAATCGTAATGAAAGCAGTACTTTTTTGCATCATTTTATTCCATTTCCTTGGAGATCATTGTCAAAGCACGTCAAAGCATACCTTTTTTTTTTTTTTTTTTAATTTTTCATAAATCCTTTTGGACCAAATTTCTCAACTTACATCGATATGCAAAAAAAATAGTGTGTACAACACGTTATGAAAGTCTCTTTTCCTCACTTCTTTGGTTGATTAACTCGGGCTACGCCCTCGTTAATCAATCTGCAAATTCGTGAAAAAAAGTATGACTTTCATAACTAGTTGTACAAATAACTACGGGGTGATCAAGAAGGACTGTTTAAGTTGGTAACACTGGATCGTATTTTAAATCGTATAACAGGAGTAACTTCCGGTTGTTGGTGGCTTGTCGTTGTTAATGCTGTATCTATATCAGATATTTGTCAAATAAACCAACAAAATATATCCAGTTGCAGTGTTATAAATAACCGAATTAAAAAAATTTCTTAATTATACTACCAACTTAAACAGTCCTTCTTGATCACCCGGTATTTTAATCATTAAAATAATAAATATGTATTACTTAAACAAAATTATGTTGGTATTCAAATTATTACTAAATATGTCAAATGTCAATCTGTCAGTGCTCGAATTTCAAATTCAAACTCGTATTTAAACAAAATGGAAATTCCCTCACATATCAAAAAATTTGCAGACAAAGCCATTGCAAATTTACTACAAATTCACTGCAAATTCATCAATGTCAATAGATCATACAACTTTGCAGAACTTGCAGCCTTACCAACCGAAATTTGTATAAATAAACTTCCCTAACCTAAATTTAACACATTTTATCATTTTTTTAATACAGAAACCCACACAAATTTTGGATGTGCTGCCAGTCTCGCAACGTTAGACAAACTATCATAGTAGACAGATTTCCACTACCGCCAGTATCGCCACCTATCGGCGATACTAGTCTGACTCATGTCCGAGGCTTGCGGCACATCCAACTACGCCACCAACGCTATAATGACCCTGTATTTACAAAGCACCTTTTGTTTTATAACATTGGACACATAATAATTGTTTTTCGGTAATATGTATTGATTTGTCACAATTAATTTATTTTTTCTTGCCTTAGATTTCTCATTTATCTTCTGCAGCCCTAGAGTTTTCTCCTTTCCATTGCCGCACAGTAAAATGTCAATTACAGCTGTGCCAGCACAAAAGATTATGAATGGAACTTGGGCGCAAAGCACTTTTTTACGCTCGCCGCGCTCGTGTGTATAAACATCCCACTTGTAAAGAAGGAGTGGTTGATTCAAATGTTTCATAAATGTGAACATGAATGGATTGTGTCTCACCTTCTGAGGAATCTAAATTGATGATTGTTTATTTACTTGGGTGTTTTTATGTTGTTTTATTGACAGTCATCAAGTTGAGCCTCGCAACTTACTATATCGACAACAAAGTAATCGACCTTGTATGTCAGATTTTTTTAAAATTAGTTTGCAGAATCATCACTAGGACAAACAAAAGTATGTACTCCTGGAAAGGGGATCTACATTTGTTGTCATCGCGAAGTAATTTTTATTCTAATCATATTTGCATTATGCGTAGGTAGGTATTAGTGCAATACCTACATATTTTAACTTCGTCTAATTTACAGTAGCTTTATCTGTCGTGCAGGTTGTAATAATTCCACTCAATTGCACAAGTACTGTTGACAAAACACGTGTCACATTCCAGTTTTAACAGGACACCGAATAGATTGTTTTTATTTATCGTAACGTTCAAGTGCCGATAATGGGAACATAAGAGTTCTCGTCGCGTCTCAACCTGTATACACACCTGATTGGAGTCCTATTTTTTTTTGTTTTATTCCTTCGAAATGTGCACGTTGCATGGCGATAAATGCAAGCCGCATCTAAAAATTCATTTGCGACTCTGTCGAGGACGTCGAATGAATCACCTTGAATGTATCGCTTACGTAATGTTTTTTTTATGGACTTGGTACGATTGTTTTTGGGTTGTGTTTTACAAGAAGAATTACTTCACGGAAAAAAGTCGTTACATAATTTTCGCCGGTCTCATATTTGTACTGAATGGAAAGATGAGATTTACTGTTATGATAGCGGAATTGTTTGAAATTATTTTTTTGCCATCTGATTCGTATTTTGAAGTTTCATCAATTATCTTCTTGGCAGTAATTTTATTTTGCAGAGACAACGACGTTGGAAAAAATGATATACGTGGCCGGGCTCGTGTGTGTAAACTTCCCACTTGCAAAAATTAATTGTTTGCATAAATATTTATTTTCAGATTCACGTCAAAGTCGTATTTTGTTTTTTGTATTTTTTGCATTTCGTCTTTTCATATCTGTCGTCGTCATCGACATTTATCACCTGCCACTCATCTCTTTGGTAGAATCCGTCTTCCAAGAGGAAAGTGTCGTTTCCTCTCGCACCTTCTAGCAATTTGTTTGGTTTAGTTTTTGAACGGAGGAAAAAATCTTGCAGGGGGATCATCGAACGGCTCCGACCACCTGAAGGACGCG
Source organism: Tenebrio molitor (assembly GCF_963966145.1). NCBI lineage: Eukaryota > Metazoa > Arthropoda > Insecta > Coleoptera > Tenebrionidae > Tenebrio > Tenebrio molitor. The sequence continues at coordinate 5,867,188 of NC_091049.1, forward strand.
GCGGCCGGCCACAGCAGCGCCTCCGACAGCGACCTGACATCGTTGGGTCCTCGTTCGGCGCTGCCCATGGCGACGGGAAACGGGAACGGCTCCTCGAACGGTTCGGACCAGAGCAGCGGGACCCAGGTCGCAGCCCAATCCAAAGACATTGCCGGTAGTAGACAATCATTTAAGATAGCTATGGGAAACCCTTGTGAGATGTTTGTCGATGTAATGTAGGTTGGTGGATGACGGAGAAAATATTTATTATTTTGTCTTGCGTTTCGGTCGAGCAGAGGCCGCACTGTGTGTATGGAATTCATTCTCTTCCTCTCGATTTTTTACTTTTTGACTTGCCTGCAGTAGTCGTTTGCTTGGAGCCTCCCACACGGTAAAGCACAGGGCCGGACTCGCGGCGGCCGTCCCACGTCGGCCGCCGCGGGGGCACCAGTACACTCGTCGCGACGCGCGCACCCACACTCACCGCTTTCCTAATCCGAGAACTTTAATTGTAAATAACCTTGTTTTTTTATTTTAATTCTGTCGTTTTGCTTTTAAAATTTTATATCCCGTAAATTATTATTATTATTTTTTTGTAGTTACTTTTACATTATTAACGCTTTGGAGAACAGTATGTATTTTTAAACAATAATTCAGATTAATGGTTAAGTTAATTATGTTGACTGTAAATATAGTTATTTTTAATTGAAAGAGTTGTTGGTATTGTGCCCACCTGCGTCGCATGAAGCATGCATCCACTGCCATTTTGGTTTTCGTTGTGTTTTTATTAAAACCATCAAAACCATCGAGATTTATGATTTTTTCACTAATTCATTATTTAATTTCAGTTTTAAGTTACCTCTAAGTGCAATATTAATAGCCACAAACACAATTTTGCAATGTTTGCGAATAATTAGCGGAGGTAAGTTCTGTTCTGGCATGTTTTTTTTTTGATAGCGTCATTTTGAGTTCCGTCGCTCCACTCCTCTCCGACGATGGTTGTCATTTTTCTTTTGTTTTTTAGATCAGACGGGGGTCGTCAGTTATCAGTTTACTCAAACTTAAGAGCCCTTCCAACCGTATACTGAACGTAATTTTATAACTGCTTTGTAAATGTATTATTAATGTACAGTTCATTTCGTATTATTAGGGAATTTAGTGCAGTTACGTACGTAGGTTAGCACTCATTTCAACAAGTCGTATTCATTTCGAGTTTTTGTTTTTTTAATGTTGTAACACTGCCATATTTAGGTGCTTCTGTATAATTACGTCTTTACATATTACTACTATTACTATTATTATCAAACGAAAACTTATTTATATTACTGTTAAACTTAAGTAATTTTTATTTTGTGATATATTTTTTTTATTGTAATAAAGATTTTATTGATATCTAAAACGATGCTATTACAGGGTAATTTGTTTTGGCATTTAGTACAACTAGCATAAGTTATACTCGTTATCGTTTGTGTTATTTTTGTGGAGCATACAGGGAAAAGTGTAACCAGAAAAAAACAAAAAAAAATCTTTTGTGTGACCGAAAAATGTTATAAGATGTAATAATAAAAGGCATACCCGAAATAAATCTATGTGAATCAAGTCCACACTGCGCTTTGACATTGATCGATGTGAGCTCCCCTTTATCTAGATAGGTGAAGATTTTTTCCTCGAGAAAACAAACAATTCTTTATCAGTACGTGCAGGTAAATGCGGACGCAATCACGTCAACAATAAAAACAACGCAGATTATTGTTCAGGTACGTTCGTCTCTCGTCCCTACCGGGAAAACCGTGGGGTTTTCACGAGGCAATAAAATTTGCAGTATATAGCTGGGTGCGAGTTACGTCGCAGTTTGAGTCGCACGCGTACTGTCAAAATTCGAACTGGTGCAAATTCGGTCCGGCGATAAAGAATTTTTTATGGAGTCACGGCCGCGGCGTAAACAAATGTTAAGGTTATCGCGTTTGTAGGAAGTCATTTGGTGATTAAAATGATTGAATGATTCAGTGATCACCGCGAGTCGAGGTAAGTCTGTCGACGGTTTGAGGTTATGACAATCGACGATCGCACAACGAGTTGATTGAATAATTGTCGCCGCCATTTTCGTCAGGAGCCCCTCGCCTGTTCCAGATGTCTTCGGAGTCGCGCGGCCAGGGCGACGGGGCCCCCACGGAGGCGCCCCAGCCCGTCAACAACACCGCCAGCGAGACGACCCTGCTGTCCCCGTCCGCGACTTACTTCGCCGACGAGAAGATCCAGATCCCCGAGGCGGACACGGTGAGCCCCCTAGATCGATCGGACAGGGCGACAGTGCCAATTCAGTCGAGTTTCAGTTTCAGGAAGTTGTGGGCGTTCACGGGTCCCGGGTTTTTGATGTCGATCGCGTACCTCGACCCGGGGAACATCGAGAGTGACCTGCAGAGCGGCACCGTGGCCCAGTACAAGTTGTTGTGGGTGCTGTTGAGCGCCACGATGTTGGGACTCCTGATGCAGAGACTCTCCGCCCGGTTGGGAGTCGTCACCGGACTCCACCTGGCGGAGATGTGCTACCGACAGTACAGGAAAATTCCACGACTCATCTTGTGGATTATGATCGAGATCGCGATCATAGGTTCGGACATGCAGGAAGTGATAGGCACGGCGATCGCGATCTACTTGTTATCAAGCAAAACGTACTGTTCAACGGTCAGTCTGACATAACCTCACTTTTGTGGCTTGCAGGATACCGCTATGGGGCGGTGTGCTGATCACGATCGTCGACACTTTCACGTTTCTGTTTTTGGACAAGTATGGTTTACGCAAGTTGGAGTTGTTTTTCGGGTTTTTGATCACCGTGATGGGGGTGACTTTTGGATTCGAGTACATCACTTCGAAACCCAGCCAGTTGGAGGTGATTGAAGGAATGTTTGTGCCGTGGTGCGAGGGATGCGACTCTAGGGCTCTACTGCAGGCAGTAGGAATCGTCGGTAAATTGTCAGTTTCTCGTGTGTCAGCATGGAAATAAAATTGATTTGCAGGTGCTGTGATAATGCCCCACAACCTGTACTTGCACTCGGCGCTGGTGAAGTCGCGCGACGTGGACCGCACCAAGCCGGAGAAGATCCGAGACGCCAACTTGTACTTCTTCGTCGAAGCGACGATCGCGCTGTTCGTCAGTTTCGTGATAAACGTGTTCGTGGTGGCGGTTTTCGCGCACGGGCTCTTCCACAAGACCAACAAGGAGGTGCACGACCTGTGCTTGCACCATCCGTCGGTGAACGCGTCGATCTTCCCCGAAAACGACGAGTACGTCGACGCGGACCTCTACAAAGGCGGGATCTTCCTGGGTTGCACCTACGGCCTCGCCGCCATGTACATCTGGGCCGTGGGGATCCTCGCCGCGGGTCAGAGCTCGACGATGACCGGGACGTACGCGGGCCAGTTCACCATGGAGGGTTTCCTCAACCTGCAGTGGGCCCGCTGGAAGCGCGTCCTCTTCACCCGGATCATCGCCATCGTCCCCACCTTTTGCCTCGCCTTCTTCAGCCACATCGAGGACCTGACCGGCATGAACGACGTCCTCAACGCGATCATGAGCCTGCAGCTGCCCTTCGCGACCATCCCCACGATCGCGTTCACGAGCAACCCCCAGATAATGGGCGAGTTCGTCAACGGGTGGTAAAATTTACGATTTGCGCCGTTCGCCCCCCGGTTTTCACCCCCCCGATTGCAGGTTCAACAAGGTCGCCTCGATCTTGCTCAGCGTGGTTGTCATCGCCATCAACACCTACTTCGTCGTCGAGACGATGAACTCGTTGCACCTCCACTGGTTCGCCCTCGTCATCGTCGTGGTGATCGGCGTTTGTTATTTGATATTCTGCGCGTATCTCGTTGTCCACATGGCCATATCCATGGGCAACACCAACCTGCTGCGGTACGGCCTGGTCAAGAAGTACATCATGGGGCCCATCGATTCGCAACTGTCGGTCAACCCCATCAGTTACTCGAGGTAAGTCGGGGGGCCCGTCCAAGTGACACGTCCAGGGTTGCGAGCTTCACTGTTCAATCTTTTTCCAGAGAACGTTTGATTGAGACTACTTAATGCAGATGTGTTGTCCGGGAATGTATGTATTCAATACGCTTAGTTTTTTCGCGTGTTTGTTTCTTGGTTTGTTTGTTTTCGACATTCTTTCGCTTTTCTTCTCTAACATTTACTAATTTTCCACGTCTTATTAACAGCTTAAAGAAACTTGATAACCTACTAACGAAAGAGATTAAGTTTTGAGTCGTAAGTATGGCAGTGGGGCGCAGGTCAGGAGGTTGAGTCTGTTGTTGTTTCCAGGTCGCACTCCAATTGGACTTTGGACAGTTGTGCGACAGAGGTCGCCCGATTTTGACGTTATTTAGTAAATTGTAGTTTCTTCAAATAAACTTGGTACAGTGTGATATTTTAGATAATGTGACAAGAGTTACATGAAATTTTATTGTTGTTCGAGATACTGTATTATGAAATATATTTTACTTACAGTTTTTGTTAGGAGATGTTTGAGATTGTATAACCTTCGACTCGAATCAAGAGGGCTGTCAAAATTTGACAGCTCGAGCCGTCACTAGATTCTATCTGTGTACAATTGACGTCAGGTCATTCTTCGGTGGATTAAATCGTATTAATCTTAATTGCCTCAATTACGATAACGTTTGATCTATTGACCGTCGGCATTTTTAAAGAAATCTGGATAGGATCGAGTTATGGTGTGAACTGTACGTGATCCGTCACCCGTCAAGTTGGCTCAGGTAGGTAAATGACAGACACAGATTACTTTGCGATTTGTTTTTTTATTATCACCTTGATGGGAAAAATACTTTTTGATTAAAATGTACGTTACTAAGTATATTTGGCCTCGACTAAAAATTAAAAAATCACATTTGAGGGGTGCACATTGTCGGCCTGTGGCGACCCCCAAAAATCAGTCGGTACGTGACAAATCAGACGTGTTTCAAGCAAGATATCTGGCCTCTTAAAAAATAAAACAATAAGCAACTGGGCAAAAGAAAATGTTAAGCGATCTCGTCGACGGGTAGCTGGGTGTAAGTGGCAACGCCCCCTTTCGGCATTTTCCTGCAACACTTGACCAGCCACAGCATAACAACGCTGCCGACGAGGAAAGTAGCTAAAGCGGTTAGGACGACGACGAATTGGACGCCCAGTAGGAAATTGGTGAACCACCCGAGTCGGCACTCGACGTCCCACTCGTCCCTCGAGATCAGAACCGGCTTCAAGATGTCGACGAAGTCTGTCATCTTGCAATCGAAATCGCAACCTCTCAGAGTGATTTTCTGGAGTTGACTCGAGTTCCTGTAGAAAACGTTGACGTAGTAGTCGGAAGAGCTGCGGCGCAGTTCGAAGAGAATGGTGCTGGCGTACGGGGGGCTGTGGTACTGGAAGGCCCCCATGGTCATGAGCACGTTGGCGATGGTGACGTCGTGACCCGAGAACACCAGAAACTTGGGGGTGTCGGTGACGTTAGTAGTCGCGTTGGCAAAGTGTTGGGCGATTTGGTAAAAAAGGGGGCCAGCTCTCAATCGAGCCATCTGTTGGGTGTAGCACAAAGTCGCGAAGCTCAAATCCGCCCACGGCTTCATCTTGTCGGGAAACACCGTCTGCGTCCACTTTGGCAAAGTGAGATTGTTGAACTGCTCGATGCTCAAAGTGCTGTAAATGTACTCAAGGGTTTGGAGATCGTCGACCTGCTCCCCCGTGTTCTTCGTCACGTAGGCGTACAAGTCGCGATTCTGGCGACTAATGTTGACGAAGTAGTCAGTCTCCAAGAGTTGTTCCAGCAGCAGGTTGAACTTGGGGCAGTCTTTCTTCATCTCCAGGACATTGTCTTCGAGTTCAGGGGTGGTGTGAATCGGAATCGGTTGCCAGGGGATCGCGGGGTCCCACACTTGGTCGGTCTTGGGCGGGTAGAGACCGGCGAGGTTCGCCTCGGCGGACATCAACGTCCTGTCAGTGTCGGTGGAGCGGATGTAGAAGTCTTTTTCCGAATAATGCGCAGAGAGGAAACCGTCGTAGCGCGACCGCAGCCACCGCCCTAAGAGGTAGTGTTGCATCTTGCCTAACTGAAACACGGTTCAATGAGCCGACAGATTTTCGGGGTTCAGGGGAGTTACGTTTGTTAGTTGGCCGTAGCCTACTGGCCAATAGGAAGCATTGTTGTAGGGGTCCGTGGGGTACGGCTGGATGGGGGTACGGTCGCCGTGCCTGTAAATCTGATCGGAAATGTGAACGGGGACGCGCCAGCTGGGGGGTACTTACCACAACCACTGATACCAGGTCGCCTGCGTTACCACAAAAAGCTGCACCGATAAGTACTGCCGCTATAATTAGGTTTAGCATTGTTTACGTGCACACAGCTTACGTTTGTACTCAAGAATCACATTATGTTTGTTCACTTGCTTGTTTTGGCGATAACATATGGACGCAAGATAGTGTTATCTTGCGATCACAGTTGCGATTTCGTGTCGCAACCTCACTTTTGTCCTTGTCATTATCTCATTTCACTCATTTCTTAGATCAGGACCCTAGATATCAGGACGACAACCTCAAAACCTCAACTCCCTCAACTGCACTAGCACACGTCATACTATACCAACCTACATATTTTTATCAAATTGTAACTTTTTAAAAATGTGCCCTACGTTTTAGGACGTTCGCTTCTAATAATGTTTTTTTGTTCGACACTGTCAGAAATAAATATTTGCAGACTATTGGGATGCGTAGAATGTTTTTTTCTAACACTAATATCTTCAACTGTTTTTATAGTGCATTTGAGCTCACACGTTATGTTACCTATAAAATACGTTTTCTTTATAAAACACGTCGTCAGTAGTAACGTTTTTTATGAAATTATAAAACACGCCGTCAATAGCAACTTATTTTATAATTATAAGATTGTAAAATAGGCAGATGCACATTATTCAAGTAACATTTTATTCATCATTTTTACAGTAATTATTTCAAAATGAAAAACTACCAACTATGTCGATGTTGGCAACAATGCTGACAACACGAAACGTCAATTATTGCGCTTTATCGCCAGTTGTAAACATTTAAAAACGCCAAAACGAATAAGTTCATGGGCGCAATTGGTTCGGTTTTCGTAATGATCGCCATACAAACGATGTGATTGTGAAGCGGTGAAGTGAATCGTAACCTTTACGTCGCAGTGCCACCAACGTGACGTTTGAACAATGGCGGAAAACGCCGCAAATTTCACGTTCACGTCGCAAAATCGACCGTCCCTTTTCGAGGTGATCGCGTCAAGGTCCCTCGACGACACTTTGCACCCCGCCCTCCAAAAAGTCGCCCTGGTAAGTGCCCTTTCACTACGACAAAACAACTAACGAGTCGCAGTTTCTCGCCACCAATTTCCCGAAAAATTTCAACTGGTTGGGCAAATACTACGACGAGACTTTCCTAGCGCTCAACTGCGCGCTCCAATACGGCTACTTGAAGAACTACGGTGAGTACTCCCGACTGTCCGACACCATTAAATTCCGACTTTCAGACTCGACATTTTCCGAAAACTTCTACGGCTTGCAACGCGTCCTCGACGACGGCGCCGCCTTGTCCCGCCACCACCGCCGCATCTCGTTGCTCTTCGCCGTCTTGTTGCCGTACTTCAAGCGAAAACTCGACGAAAAAGCGTCGTTGTACCGGCTGGAAAACGCGGATGGTTGCTTGCGCAATGTAGGTTGGTAACGCGTGGAGTGACAGCTGCTACACTAAACTCTCTAGAATTTTGAGGGCCGCTTCAAGAAGCTTCTCATCTTTTCTCACTCGACCTTCGAGGTGACATGGGGGCTGCTCACGGTCTACAATTACGTCAAGTACATGTCCCACCAGACCGACGCACAATTACCCATCCTGGCACTGATCAAGGTCAAGCTGGCGTACGGTGACCCCATTCCCGAAGAACCCAGTTTCTGGGCTACTCTCCTCAAGGGACACTTCGCGGACTTGTGGCAACTGAACGTTCTCAAGAACGCCATCACGAGCACCTTCGAAATTATGGCGTTTTTCTTGCAGTTTCTGCAGGCGTGGAGTGCCCAACAGAGTAATTACAGCATGACAGCTCTGCCGACTGTACCACCACCAGTGGTAATAAAAATAAATACAGTCATCGCGTTGGTGGTGCTGAACGATTTTGTTGCAGCCCGACGGGAAAGCCCGGAACTACCAAAACAAGTGCCCGATTTGTTTGCAGCACTGGAAAATCCCGACAGTTCTTCCGGTTTCCGGGTACGTCTTCTGCTTCCCTTGCATCTTGAGGTATTTGAGGGAGAACCAAAAGTGTCCCGTCACGAATCTTCCAGCCAAACCTCTCGACATCATCAGGCTTTACGATAATGAATAAAACGCAATATTCTCTTTTAAACTTTTTATTGAAATAAACATGCAATTTATGAAAACAACAAAAAGCCACACTTTTTGTCAAGCAAATTATAAAACTGTTGATTAAAAAATTATTAAAAAAAAAAATAAAACAAAAGAAGTCTCAAATACCTGGGAATTAATCCATGAGGTCCTTCCGGTACACTCATCCTAATCCTAGTAATCCTACATCCTAATCCTTTCATCATCATCATCATCATCAAACAGTTTAAATCCACTTCATCGCCAAAATCCTAGGAAAAGTATTAAATTCCACCGAAATTACTACGTTAGCATATTTTTTAAACAAATCCTAATCCTAGGAGTTTGTCCTTCCTCCCCGGTGAAGTGGAGATCAAAATCCCGTGTTTGTGAGACCTATCGCATTGCAAAACATCTCGTTTAAACACTGATTTTCGATAAAGAAAGTCAGTACGTGTTATTTTTTTAAATTCTACTCGTCAACATTATTAATGATTACATATTTTTTAAAATGATTGTGTCTGAATGTTAAAAAAATTGAATAACTTATTTACCGAGCCTTTTAATTGTGTGAAGGGGGGTTGGGTGTCCTCCTAACACTCCGAAAAATGCAATGCTTAGTGTGTTTTAAAGTTATTGATTAGATCCTCCTCCACGATCTTTGAGACTCCCTCCTAACAACATTCATCCACTCCTCTTGCATCCGGGTGTTTGTGTCAAAGATAACATTTTATTGTCTATATTTTTACTAGCGACTTTATTTTTTTTTCCAAAAACCAGTCCAACGCTGATTGACTCAGCAAATTGTACGGTAACAGAAAAAGAAACAATACATATTAGTGCCTTATCGTATGTCTAACCTAGTTGTTTTTGTTGATTATTTTTTTATAAATCGATCATTAAAAATTTAATTATAAAATTACATAAATGGAGCAGAGAAAAAAAACGACTTTTCCAGGAATGTCACTTAGAAGAGAGGGACAGACAACACAGTTATGTCGGCTAAATGAAAACAAATTATTTATCCCAGGGTTACCAACCGATTTTTTTCTCTTAATTTTTGTGAAATCAAAAAGCCCCGGTTTGATACGTACATTATACAAAAAGGCCAGTCCGTAGAGGAGGTTAAAATGAATTAGGAGCGTGAACGGCTTCTGGAATAGCTTCTCTTGACCGGACTGTAAGTGGGAGAGCCTCTTCGGCGGGGCGAGTACGAGCGACTGCGCGACCTTCCACCCGAGCGCCTGTCGCTGCCCCCGCGGTCTTCCTTCACCCGTATGTACGACACCTCACCCTGAGACGACAACAATTAAACATAGACCAACTCACGGGCGTTCCACTTACTTCATGGGACCTAAATCGCGAATCGTCCAACTTTTTAATGGCGTACTTCATGTCTTCGTATCGTAAAAACTCCACGACCCCCGATCCGTCTTTGAAAGCGTCGGCGAAGCACACGTCGCCGGCCTCGCGCATGTGATCCTTCAGGTCCTGCCACGACCCCGACGGAGGCAAACCTACAGACGCAACCGTTAGGGGGCCCCCGCTCAGACTCGCAATCGAGTTAAAAAAAGATAACCTTTGTCGTGTTTACGTTCCACAAATACTCGACCCGTTCGCATCGTTGCGTGAAAACGTGCTCGAGGAATTTCAAGGACACTCAATGGGGGCCATAAATACCTGTGACGAGGACCCTGAACTGCGACCTCCTGGCCGGGGGGCCTCTGGAGCTCCTGCCGCGGTCGCCGCCGCCGCGTCCTCCCCTGAAGCTGCCGTGGCCGCCGCCTCTCGGGAATTCCACCCTCAGGCGGTACCCGTCGTAGTCGTAGCCGTCGCGCGCGTGGACCGCGTCATCCGCATCCCTAATCCACACACATTAGACCATCTCCGGGGGCTGAAATCCTTCATACCTGGGATCTTCGAACTCTACGAACGCGAAAGGCGGCCCCCGTCTGTTCTTCAAGTCGACGAACGTCACCTTGCCGAATTTGTAGAACAGATCCTGTATGTCCTTGGTGCGGATGTCAGGGGGCAGATTCCCCACGTAGATTCGGCAATCGTTGCGGCTGTTTGACATCACTACCGCTGAGAAATTACACAAATTGGCTATAAACAATTCGGTAAGATGGCGGCTCGAGGGCGTTCGTTGGCGTTTGTTTTCGAGTTTGACAGGCAGTGCCATCTCGGACCAGAGGAAACAGCGCCATATTTGAAACGTTGAGGTTTCGGAAATTCTTTTAGAGGAACCAGGATAAGTGGTGTTTTATCTGACCGCATCCTTTTTTAGGTTTTTTTTCTTGTCAACATGTTGTCGAGAAGCGCGGCCACTTCCTGGAGACGCCACTACAAAAGCGAGAATTTTTTTAGCAAGAGCACAGTCACTCGACTGGAATTGTGTTCGTGTGTGGTTTCTTCGTAGTTCTTGTAGGAGCAGCATGGCCAGCAAGAAGAACATCCTCCTGTTGTTCGACCGGCCGCGAGAGCCGGTCTTCATCGCGAAGGGCTCCAAGAAAGCTGTTTTCTCGGTGCCCAACGAGTACCTCGCCGACAAGTACAAACCCCTCGGCGTGGCCCTCACCAACCGCTTCGGCGAAGACGCCGACGAACGCATCGACGTGAAAAAAATCTCGATTCCGCCTTTCGGCGAGATCCTCGAACTAAGCCGCGACGAAAACTTCTCGCTCTTCATCCCCAAGCACCGACGCATCGCGGGTCGCCTGATCGACATCTTCCTCGGCATGCGCAACGTGGACGACCTCGTCTCCGTGGCGGTGTACGCGCGCGACCGCGTCAACCCCTACCTCTTCAACTACGCCCTCTCCGTGGCGATCCTGCACCGGCCCGACACCCAGGACGTGGACCTCCCCTCGTTCATCGAGTCCTTCCCCGACAAGTACGTCGACGCCAAGGTGTTCGCGCAAGCGCGCGAACAGGCCACGGTGGTACCGGAGGGCTCGCGCCCCCCGATCGAGATCCCCAAAGACTACACCGCGTCCGACTTGGAAGAGGAGCACCGGTTGGCCTACTTCAGGGAGGACCTGGGGATCAACCTCCACCACTGGCACTGGCACTTGGTGTACCCGTTCGAGGCGGCGAGGGAGGTCGTCGCCAAGAACAGGAGAGGCGAGTTATTCTACTACATGCACCAGCAGATCATCGCCAGGTACAATTTCGAGAGACTGTGCAACAAGCTGAAGAGGGCCACCAGGTTCAACGACTTCAAACAAGCGATCCAAGAGGCGTATTTCCCCAAGTTGGACAGCTTGGTCGCCAGCAGGTCTTGGCCCGCCAGGGTGGGCAACCAGAGGTTGAAGGATCTGAACAGAGAGGTGGACCAGATCAAGCAAGATGTTGACGATCTGAAGAGGTGGAGTGACAGGATCTACGCCGCCATCCATCAAGGAAGCGCCACCGACGTGAGTCTCGAACCTCCTCTTCGACTCTCTTTTTTTATGTTTTGGATTTAGGAGCGGGGTCGCAAAATTGAGCTGACCGAGAACGAAGGAATCGACATCTTGGGCAACATGATCGAGTCCAGCATCCTCTCGCCGAACCGCACCTTCTACGGGGACATGCACAACATGGGGCACGTCTTTATCTCGTACGTGCACGACCCCGACCACCGCCACTTGGAGTCTTTCGGCGTGATGGGCGACTCCGCCACGGCGATGCGCGACCCCATCTTCTACCGCTGGCACTCCTACATCGACGACATCTTCCAGGAGTACAAGGCCACGCTGCCTCGCTACACCGAGAACCAGTTGAATTTCCCCGGGGTCACGGTCTCCAAGGTGGAGATCCAGGTGCAGGGCGGTTCCGCCAACACTTTGAACACGTTCTGGCAGCAGTCCGACGTGGACATGTCCCGCGGCATGGACTTCCAACCCCGAGGCTCGGTCTTCGTCCGCTTCACCCACCTCCAGCACCAACCCTTCACCTACAAGATCACCGTCAAGAATTCGAGCAACGGGAACAGGAAAGGCACTTGTCGCATCTTCATTGCGCCCAAATTGGACGAGAGGGGCAATCCGTGGTTGTACCGCGACCAGAAGAACATGTTCGTGGAGTTGGACAAGTTCACCGTCAACTGTAAGTCCGACTGTTGCTTTGTATGAACCTCTAAGAGCTTGTTTGCAGTGAAGCAGGGTCAAAACAACATCACCCGCGCCTCGAGTCAGTCCTCGGTGACCATCCCCTTCGAGAGGACCTTCCGCAACCTGGACCTGAACCGGCCCCAAGGAGGAGAGGAGTTGGCTCAGTTCAACTTCTGCGGGTGCGGCTGGCCCCAACACATGCTCATTCCAAAGGGAACTCCCGAAGGAATGCCGTGTCAGCTGTTTGTCATGATTTCTAACTACGAAGATGACAAGGTGAATCAATCGACGGAAGGGGTGTGCAACGATGCCGGAAGTTACTGCGGAATCAAGGACAAGTTGTATCCGGATCGTCGCTCGATGGGTTATCCTTTCGACAGGATGCCGAGGAATGGGGTGGACACTCTTCAACAGTTCTTGACCTCTAATATGCGCGTTCAGGATGTCACCATCAAGTTCACCAACAGAACGGTCAGGCCGAAATCACGTAATTAGGATGTTTTCAATGTAGTCGAGCTGAGGAATTATAACGCTTTTTAAATGCAAATATATTATTACAGCAGCAGAATTTGTGTTTTATTAAACAAAAAACAGAAATAAGTGTTGAAAAAATTAATGGCGCGCATAATAATTTTCATTTGGTAGCACTGTCGAGTATTGTGGAGTGTCTAAAACTCTTAAAATTTGTCTCGAGGCTGTGGCTTACTTAAAGAAGCTTTTGGAACAAGAAACTTCTGGAGATAAACGTGATTTTACTAATAGTTTTCGGTCAACGAACAAATTTTGAAAATCCGCAGAGGGCGCCACAAGCACCAACTTCACAATAACGTTCTGTAGATATTGTTCATGGTAAACAAATGTTGAAATGTTGCATATTCTTGTTTTGTGGGAGTATCCATTAATCCATTATCCATTTATTCTATAAATATAAAATCAATTGCTCTATTCTCAACAATAATGTCGGCCATTGTGAGTGAGTTTGAGTGGACTTGAAAATTTGAAATTTGAAATTTGAAATGACCAAATAAAAATTCTTTTTAATTTTGAATAATGTAGGTACTACAGGTCATCCAGAAGGCACTAGAAGTGTTAATATTTTCTTGTTTTGTTGTCTTTGCGCTGTAGAGTGATGTGATAACATCTCTTGATCGGTTGTTACAACAGAATGTGTGCCCGATCAAATAGGTACAACATGTCATTTGAATTTTATTAAATTCTCTTCATTTTATCTTGGGGGGTAACCTCATTATTTCGCCTTAAAACTAGTGCAAAAATCCTGTGATAGAGTGTGTGGCGTTTGGTCACTTCGTTGATGGATGTGTCACAAAATCAAAGAAGTTACCATAAGAGGGTGCCCCATTTCAACTGAGTTCCAGGTATGTACCCCATTTTGTGGGGCCATGTTTAATATAAAGACATTTGCTGTAAGAATGGGGAAAATGATTTAAAGATTGTCGAATCCAAGTTGGCTCTGTCGAGAAAATTTTGAATTTCTTAACCTACCTGATGACGTCATCAACGCACAACTTACCAGAAATGTATTCAACAAGTTTGCCTTATTTGTGTGAAATGAAAGTGGCACTGGCGTTATGGGAATAATATGAAATATTATTTTAGCCCACTTTTAACCCAAAATAAGAATTTGGTTTGGGAAAAAAATCTATACTTAATTCATAAATGTGCATCTGGCTAAAGACCCGCATCTAGTGTTTTCAAGGAAGTTAACTTCCTTGAGTGTTTTGTTTTGTTGTGGTTGTCAACCAAATTGTCTACTCTGAAAATATGTTATAACAATTATGTAATTTGTATTTTCAGTGGAATTTATCAACAATAAACAAATTTTGAGTAAAAGCGTATCATTTTAAGGTTAGAAGCGGGGACCAATCGCTCGCGCTCATGTCATTACTGTGTAATAAGTGTGTATTCTACTGTAAATACTGTCATTCGTCATTACTCATTTGTCAACGGTCCAACGGGTAGTAACTTTTCTAGTGAGAAAACTAAAGGTGCATTCACACTTCCATTGGCACCTAGATTTATAATGTCTAGAGTATACTCGTCTAAGTAGTCTAACCTACAAACGTGTGATTCCCGAAAATTAATTGAACACTCGAGCGATCAAGATGAAAATACGTCTGAGCTATATCTAATTTTTTATCTGGAAAGATGCATTATTGTTTTTGAACTGTTGTACGGAGTGATCAAGAAGGACTGTTTAAGTTGGTAACACTGGATCGTATTTTAAATCGTATAACAGGAGTAACTTCCGGTTGTTGGTGGCTTGTCGTTGTTAATGCTATACCTATATCAGATATTTGTCAAATAAACCAACAAAACATATCCAGTTGCAGTGTTATAAATAACCGAATTAAAAAATTTTCTCAATTGTACTGCCAACTTAAACAGTCCTTCTTGATCACCCGGTATAACGGTCGTTCAAAAAAAAGTGGTCAAGTGTGTTAGTGTGTCTTGTTTTTTTTTTTTTCTCTTTTACAAACCTAACTCGCCTTTTTAGTTGGTAGGCTTGAACATTTCTTCCAGCTGCATAATCTGGTAATGTAAATTACCTATATCATTAATTTAAAGGAAAAAAATATCTTACCCAACAAAGTAGTTCTAAAGAGAAATGTTTTTTGTAAAAGAGATACTTTACACCGTTGCTGAAATAATGTATAAGTTTTTTGTATTCGATTTGCCACAATCAGATCTATGAAACACTATTTCATACTGGATTTGGCTCAAACTATAACAGAGGTATTTTCAGTTTTATTAAAAACAGTATCCTGGCGCTTCTACTATTTTTACAAACTAAAAGAATTTATTTTTCTTTATGAACATGTGCTGTTTGTGTTTTGTTGGTTGTATACTCATAAAATTGTTATAAAAGAATTATTTTTTATTTTATACATTCATTCCTTATTAAATTATCTACAATAATTTTCTATCAGCATTTAGTTCGTCGTTAGAGCAAGTAGTAATGATACCAGATAAGACACTGGCAATAAAAGAAATTTGTGATTTTGAAACGACTTTATTTGCTAGTTTTAAAATGGTCTTCGATTTCGTACAGAGCTTTGTCTTTCGTTTCTGGTAGAAACAGAATAAGAATGATGGTACCGATCAGTGCCAACATACCATAAATGAAGAAAGCACCTTCCGGTCCGAAATGAAGAAACATCGACGGAGTAGTTTTGACAACTGAGAAGAATGCGACGTACGCCGACAGAGCCGATATCCCACTACCTACACCTCTGTTCGCCAACGGAAACACCTCGCCCATCATGGTCCACGGCAAAGGTACAAAACCTATAGTGATGAAGGCGACATAAGTGATTAGAGATATCAAAGGTACAAAAGTGTAAGCAGAAATTGCCGGATAGAATTTGACAGCGAAAGTGAACGAGCTCAAGATGAAGAGCGAGACGAAAGTACCACTTCCGCTGATGATCGCTAGAGGTCTCCTACCCAGTTTTTTGAGGAGGAGACAAGCGAGTACTGACATGACCACTCTGATGGTGTCTATGATCAACATTGCCAAATACTCGTCAAAATTTCCTCCGAGAGTCTGTTGGATGATGGAAACTGAGTAAAAAGTGATGGCGTTGAGTCCCGACCATTGACAAGCAACGAAGAAGATGACGATGATGATGAGAGGCTTGATGAACTCTGGTTTGTTCAAGTCTTTGATAACCTGCACAAAACTCTTCTTGTCTTCGTCGTTAAGAATTGCTTGTCTGTTGATGAGGATGTCGAGTTCCGTGAGAGCTTCCTGCGAGTACCCTCTGCACCAATGAAACGCCTCTTTCGCTTCTTGTATCCTCCCCATCTTGGCCAGCCAGGTCGGCGATTCCGGTACGAACAACATGGAGACTATGCAGATGACCGGAAAGCTGCAACAAGTCAAAGCGGTGTTCTGCCAGCTCATGTAGGTTCCGATCAAATGGGACAAGAAAAGACCCAGAGCTATGGCGAAGCTGATGGCGGCCAGGAGAAACCCGCGATAATGGGGTTCGGAGGTCTCGCTCATGTAAACTCCGGTAGGGGGGCCTAGGAGGCCGACGCAGAATCCGGTGAGAAATCTTCCGCTCAGGATCATGGTGACGTTCGAGGCGAAGTAGAGGATGAGCCAACCCATGACGCAGGGGACGCACGTCACCATGTGGATCGTCTTGCGGCCTATTCTCTCCATGAGGTAGCCCCCGAGGATGCAGCCGAGGGCCATGGGCAGGGCGGCCATCGAGGCTATCCACGAGGAGGTCTCCTCGTCGATCTCCATCGATGTGGAGTTGAGTTGGGGGAGCAAGATGGCGGAGTAGCCTTCGGTCATGCCCAAGCTGATGGTGATCAGGATGGGGCCGAAGGCCACGAAGGTCTGAAAGAGTTTCGGTGAAATTGCATCATCAGTAGCGGTATTACAACAAAAATGAGAAAAAAGAAAAAAAAAGAAAGCAGGTGTAGTAAAATAGAGACATAAGAGAACAAAAAGAGAAAAAGAACAAAAGAAACAATTGTAACGAAGAAAGAAATTGTTTGGAAAAAAGCGTTGCTTTGACCAAAAAAAAAAACCAAAACTCACGGATATTAAAGAAATGAAAGCATAAAATATGAATTTAAGATTTTCTGATATAAATAAAGACAAGAAATGAAGCAAAAATCAAAGCAAATAAAAATAGAGAAGAAAAAAACAAGGGAGTAGTAAATTAATGATTACATTTGGAAAAAGCAGAAAAGAAATGTCTAAATTAAGAGGAGAAAAATAATTGCAAATGAGAAAAGGACGTGAGGATGAAGGATAAGATGAAGAAAGTGATACGGCGAAAAGAAAGGAATAAACATGTTAATAAAAGTGATGACATATTTACAAAAGAAAGTTAAGTAATTACGAATTAAGTAACGAAAGCTGTTACACAAAGACAGTAAAAAAGAATAAAAATGAAAATAAAAATGAATAAATGCAAAATGTAAAAAGAATAAAATATCACCAATTGTAAGAGAATTATCGCTGTATCTACGTAGATCCAATATTTAATGAAATTTATTAGCAAAACAATATTAAATTTATTATAAAATCATAGGTTACATTAAAATTACAACAGTGCACAGTGGCGTAGAATACAACATTTCTTTGTTTAATTTGAGATTCTAAAGGTCGCGACCACCTTTACAGTGGAACAAAGGTGTGATCACGGTGAGGCGCAACGCCATAAAAACATTCTTTTCTCATTTTATTTGTAACATCCATCGTAAAAGTATTGAATAATCTGTAGTTATAAAAACAAAAATAGAAAGAAAGGAATGATGTGTTAATAATGAGAGTTATTATATTAAAATTACGAATAAATTATAATTTACAAGAATAAATGTTGTGAGAAAAGATGCAGGGAAGTTGTTGATGTTAATACTTAAACTAGAAATAAAAGGAAAGAAAAAGCAAAGGATAATGGAGCTGAGAAAATTCTTAATTGAAAGTGAACAAAGATGGAATATACGACGTGATGGAAACAAATA
The DNA here is from genome assembly GCF_963966145.1 of Tenebrio molitor. Lineage (NCBI taxonomy): Eukaryota > Metazoa > Arthropoda > Insecta > Coleoptera > Tenebrionidae > Tenebrio > Tenebrio molitor. Next base: position 5,885,167 of record NC_091049.1, read on the forward strand.
ATCTGCAGAGATCATATGGAGATTATTAACCAGACTACATAAAACATTAAGGTGGCGAGGATTTAATCGTAAAACTTTTGCAAAATAAAGGCAATAACTAAGAGACTTCCTGGTACGTTTCTCAACGGTCTTGATTTTTTCCCATTCTTTAGGAACTCACCTGACGCAAAGGCGGCGAAAATCTGGTGTGGTCAAACATTGTAGGTACTGTTTGGCAGCGAAGAGTGTTTTTATTTTTAGACGCCTCACCAACACTTATCGAATATACCTTTGTGCGACATTAGCACCAATTACTCGCCTCTCTCACGAAACAAGACTGTTGCTAATTGTCGCTTGATTACGCTTAATCATCGTTAATTTATTGCCGCATTGTTGGCTCAACTTGGGAATTAGAACCGCACTACAGGACAAACAAGTCTTCTATCACTAAATCACAATTGAAGGTTTGACGTCTTTTTCACTTTTATCTGGGGGTTTGACGTCTTTTTCACTTGTATCGTCATCTGGTCCTCGATCTCGTGCAAAGTCTTGTCTTTGGTTTCTGGCACGAACTCCTAATTCAGGGTTTGACGTCTTTTTCACTTTTATCTGGTCCTCGATCTCGTGCAACGTCTTGTCTTTGGTTTCTGGCACGAACGCCCAAACGAAGACCGTCCCCCAAAACGCCACCGTTCCGTAGACCAGAAACGTTCCGTGGGCGCCCAAATTGTCGAACATGCCTGGACTCGTCTTGACCACCGCGAAGAAGGCGGCGAAAGCCGTGAACGAGGAGATGCTGGAGCCTATGTTTCTGTGGGCCAAAGGGAAAACTTCGCCCATCATGGCCCACGGCAGCGGGACAAAACCCACAGTGATGAAGCTGATGTAAGCTACCAGAGACGCCATCGGGATCACGACGTAGTGCGAAGAGTCGGTGAAATAAGTGTAAGCGCTGAGGAGGAACAATGATGTGAATGTTCCGATCCCGCTGAAGAGGGCCAAAGGTCTTCGTCCGATTCTTCTCATGAGGAAGCAAGCCAAGATTGACATCACCACTCGGATGACATCGACGATCAACATGGCCAAGTACTCGTTGAGACCATCTCCGAGTGTCTTCTTCATGATGGACACCGTGTAGAAGGTGAGGGCGTTGACTCCTGCCCATTGGTTGGACACGATGAACACAACGATGACCACAAGAGGCTTGAGGAAGTCGCTTTTGAACAACTGGCCAAAACTGGTGTCAACACTTTGTTCTTGTCTTGACATCATTGCTGCAGCCTCTTTTTTGGCCTCGTCTGTCTCTCCTCTGCACCAGTAGAATGCCAGTTGGGCCTCTTCAGTGCGCTTCTTCTTTGCCAACCACGAGGGAGATTCCGGGACTAGGATCAACAAGCTCAAACTCACTATAGGGAAGATGCAGGAAACCAGAGCTGTGGTTTTCCAGTCGAGGAAAATTCCCAAAACATGGACCAAGAGGAGACCTATTGCGAGAAAAAGAGAAATGGCCGCTAGGAGGAAGCCTCTGTATCGAGGTTCTGACGTCTCGCTGATGTAGACTCCTGTAGAAGGTCCCAGAAGGCCTCCACACAGACCGGTGAGGAATCGTCCGGTCAAGATGGTGCTGATGTCGGAGGAGAGAGCGATGAGTGTCCACCCTACGAGGCAAGGAATTGTCGTCAAGACTTGCGTAACTTTTCGGCCGAGTTTTTCCATCAAGATCCCACCCAGGAGGCAACCGAAAGCCATGGGGAGGGCGGCCATCGATGCTGAAAGCTCTCCGTGATCACTAATATTGATCGTTAGAGGTACTTACCTATCCAAGAGGACTCTTCTTGGTCGATAACGATCGAGCTCTGATTGGAGTGTAGTTGCGGCAGGAGAATAGCGGAATAGCCCGAAGTCATCCCGAGGCTTAGAGTAGATATTAGAGGTCCAGACGCGACTAAAACCTGAACACCTGAACTTTTAACAAAACAAACGAAGGGTTAGCGTTAATTACCTGTCGAAACAGCGGTGGTACTTGAAGCAGGCCCTCAGGGAACTTCCCGAGGGCCGCGATTGTTTGGCTGACGCAGATCTTCATGAAATTTCGGCGGACACGGCGAACGACCAGCAGGATATGGTCGTAGTTGCAAAAGTGAAATTATCGACGACTTTCACTGTACCTAGCCATTGTGACGTTTCAATTTGGTTTCTTCATTTCAATGACGATTGGAAAGTAAAATGTGTTGTTTAAAGCAAACGACATTGAAATCTTATGTAAATAAACGTGCGCTGCGTGCGACAGAGGAAGTGTCAGTCGGCATTAAAGTACCAATTGTAAAAGCGGTCGAAGGTGTAATGTTACTTAAGAGCTGAGTTGGTAACGCACTAATTAGAAGTGCAAAAGAAATGACAATATAAACATTGATTTCAAAGGAATTAAGTATCATTGTTTGGTAGAAATATCCGAAATGATAAATAACCGGCCAGTGAGTGTTTATAAATGTGCTTATGATGCAAGCAACAGTCATTTAATTTCATTTTTCTATTTTGGGTTTATAACAAAGATATTACAGCACCCAAAAGAGTGCGTTAATGGCTGATTTGAGTGCTGTAATAGACCAGTACAATTTACATTTTTAAGGTTGGTAACTTGCAATGTCAAACATCAAATGACAAACATCAAATTAAGTTAAACAAACGATATAACAATAACTTCAAATTGAACTTTCAAATGGTCCACTGTGCGATTTTTCATTTAAAAAGGCGCAAAATAGAAAAAAAATTCTTTACGATAAAGCATTTTGTAGTATTTACGCCTTCATAGCGTGCGCGGTACAAAATGCTTCTTATAAGACTTATATCCATAATACAGGGTGGCTTTGAAAGTTGTGCAGTTATTTTAACCAGTGGTAGAACTCCACAATAGGTAACGATTAAGCCAATAATACCTTATACAAATGTTGATACTTTTCGAGAAAAAGGGGCTAAAAGTTTCTTTAAAAAAGTTTGGGACCCACTGAATTTTATGAAAAAATGGTTTAAAAAAGATCATAGTAGACTGTTTTTTGTTGTCATTTAATTCAAAATTCAGTCACTTTGACAAGAACCTCAATTTAAATATCAAATGGTTTCCCCCAACTTGGAGAAAACCGATATGATTTTGATGATATTCACATCTAGCACGGCAAATCTACGGTGAAAGGTTTCCTCAATGGATAATTCCCAATGCACGAACCTTTGTAAATAAAGTCACTAGATATATCTAGTGACTTTATTTGTAAACGTTGTGCAGCATCATCGCGATTTCGGGCGTTTCGAAATGACTAAGCGCGATCTTGCCCGACAAGGAGAAGATCGCATTTTAGGTGCAGAAGAAATTCTTCACGAAATCGAAAACTCACGAACAAGTTGTTACTTTGTTGTTTAAGCCATTGTTGTTTTCTGAATAAGTTGCAGGCGCTATTTTATCACTTTACAAATTTTTATCAGAGATTTATGAAGAAATTTTACGATTCAAATCAAACATAATCTTGAATGACAGAAAAACTTGACATTTTAGTTCGCTCAATAGATATATGGTTTGCTCGTACATCAAAACTGCCCGCCAAATTTAAAATTTTTCAGCGGTTCCTAAACAAACAGTTTCCTTTGATTTTCTTGTAAACCATTAACATTTTTATATGGCAAGTTGGGTCATTTTGCCTTCTTTTAACACGTACAACCTCAGGTTAAAATATCTGCACAATTTTCAAAATCAGATTGTTATTTGAATCTCAACAAAAACACATTTTTATAAATAAAAATTTCCATGATGAAAGACGTAATTGGATTTAATCTGAAAATGGGTAAGTTATTATAACTTAATTACCAGTATTTATTATCATAACATTGTGAACATGTTCATTCCTTTGTGTTTTATTTCTGATAAGAATAAGACTCTACGAGTATATCTTTATTTACATTTTATTTTTTATTTTCTCTACAGATTTATGTATTTATACTACCACTCTAGTATATTTTTAAACGAATTCTTGCCCGTCTACAAAGCAAAACTTATTTGAACAATCTAATTAATTTGTTTTTAGTTTAAAGCATTAGAGACCAAATTGTTGATAACAAAATCCCAACTAAAAACGTTGGAATAAAATAAATTGTAAACAGTAGAATATAATGAGCGACCTCGAATCTGAAAATAAAAAATTACTTTAAATACAGATCAAACAGTGGCCGAAATGATTTAAGGTTCATCATCTATCGTTACCTTTGCATTCTAACCCTTGCTTTCGGTAAGGTATTCAACGGATCCTTGAGTAAATAGATTCTTATTCCTTTTAAGAAATTGCTGTAATATCTGTCCCACTTAACTAGTCTAATGTCGAATGGGAACAGTTTTCTCTCTTCATCATTCGTACGATCCCACAAACGCTTTACATTGCCATTCGTAAATTTCCAATTGGTATTCGTAAAAAAACCAAACGAATCGAGGAGTTTTCCGAGATGTCTTACTTTTAGTAATGTTTGTGGTTTTTTAGCCGTCATAATGTGATGGAAATCATACAGAATCGCCAATGTGTAATTGAATAGTATTTTGAACAAAAAGTAACAGAAAGAATTGCTCGTGCATGTTAATCTAGGCGTCCACATAGCCTTACTGGAAGGATAACGATGTATTCCGGTCTTAAACGCTTTGAGATAATCTGTGAAGCTAGTTGGATTATCGACGGAGGAAACGTAGTTGTATACAGGAATGGGGTCCTTGTGGGGTATGTCCCAAGCGCACGCAATCATTGCTGAAGTTACCAAATCGACAGGGACACACTCAATGTTGCTACCTTCTTTATATAAAACAACTCTAAGTAATGCCAAAGCAAAAAATGCCGTGAAACCAAAAGCTGCAAAAGAATCTACCCAACTTTCGACAGGGTCTTTGTAGGAAGAAGTCACTAAAACTTTTGTTGTAAGTGGTTGCTGTTATAATCCGGTCTCTTACCTATTGCCGGTCGAAATATTCCAATCGGTAATCCATCTGAGATTTCTTTAATCATAGATTCCGTCATAGCTTTGGTGAAAGTGTAAGTGTTAATCCATTTCTTTACGATACTGAAAAAAGAAAATTGCTAAAAGAAGGTCTTATGGAATTCTAACACAAACTTCACCCTAGAATGTTCTCCAGTGAGTGATCAACAAGAAAACAAATCAAGAGTGCTACCTCATCTTGTGTTTTATCGAAACGTCTGTCTTAGCTTAATCGTACACATATGTATACTTGCTATACACAGTCGTTTTATTGGTTGTCTACGTCACTAAAAATCTAGTATTAATTAATTAATTATCTTCGTATCCCACCTCCACCCGGCGGCACGGCAATTTTGCCGGAGTACATACACTATTACGGATAATACTATCAAGTAATAGTGCAGTGCTTATCAACATAATTACCGGCGTCTCGCCTCCGCATTTTGACTTTTTTGTGTTTTATGTTCTGTGTCAATGTTAAGGAATTTCCTCACGATGTGACATGAGTATAATAATATACCTTTTTGAATTTCAACCACCAATGTGTTCTCTAAGTCCAAAATTTTTAAATTTTTAAAAAGAGATTGGCGTACTATTCCTGTTGCTGAAATTATAAATGGTAAAATCGAAATTTTTTCTAAACACCAAAGATTTCTCATAGCAACGGAGAGTTCTAAATATTTATTAATTTTTGTATTATATGTCTGTGTTATATTGTGTGAATTTGGAACAGCTATATCTAAAAGATATGCTTGCTTTTGTTGTTTATTTAAAATAATAATGTCTGGTCATGTCAGTTAAAACTGTCCGATCAAAATATAATTTGTAATTGTCATTTTCTAAACAACTTTCTGGTTTATAAATGTAATGTGGTTGTGTATCCTTTAATAAATTGAATTTAACTGCTAAATTCATGTGTATAATTTTTGCGAATATATCATGACGTTTTTTATATTCGCTTTGAGCCAAAACGGTGCAAGAAGAAATGATATGTTCAATGGTTTCCCCTTCAGTTCCGCAAATCCTACATTTATCAATGATCAATTGTAAACCGCATATGTGTTTTTTATAATTTCTTGTGTTTATAACACGATCTTGTATTGCAAATATAAAACCCTCAGTCTCAGGATGAATATTTGATTTTTTAAGCCATGCATGAGAAGCTTGAATATTAATTTCTGGCTGTTCTAGCTCTTTAAAATATCTCCCATGTAAAGACTTTTGTTTTATATTTGCTATAGTGTCAGGTATATTTGGCTCAACAATATCTGAAATTATATTATCACTTAAATTTAAAGGTGTGTAACCTTTTTCCGCTGAAACCAAAGCATTAAAAAAAGTGTTATCGCGAGCTCTATTGAGAAAATAATTTTTTAGTGAAGCAATTTGATTATGTTGTAGAATTTCTAGATTTGAAAAACCCCTACCACCATTTTCGCGTGGTAAATTAAATCTTTCAATAGCAGATTTGGGATGATGTTTACAAAATTTTGTAAAGAGAACTCTAGTTTGAATATTTATATTCTGTAAATTAGTTTTGGACCATTTTATAATACCAAAAGAATAGGTCAACAATGGAACAGCATATGTATTAACTGCTTTAATTAAATTATTACCGTTTAATTTTGATTTTAAAATAGATTTAATTCTTAAATAAAATTGTTTTTCTAAATTTTCTTTTATAATTGAATGTTGAATATGATTTGATTGATTAATACCTAAATATTTATAAAATTCTCCTTTATTTAAATTTTTAATGATTTCTCCTTCTTTAGTTATATATTCTAAATTTTCGTAATGACCGCGACATATTGATTGCGTTTTACACTTATCAATACCAAAACTCATGCTAATATCATTTGAGAAATTTTCAGTTATTGTTAATAAAGATAAAATGTGATTCTTTTTAGATGCATAAAGTTTTATGTCATCTATACAGGGTGGTCCCGATATAACCTGCCAAAAGACATCCAGTAATAGGTGACGATGAGTAGAACTCATACACAAAAAAAGTTTCTAATAAAAGTCTTTTCGTTTTCGAGATAAAAATAATTGAAAATTTGATCAAAATTTGCTGTACGCTAATGAGTTAATCGGTTTTAAAAAGGTAATTCTGGTTACTTGGCTGCAATTTCTTTAGCAACGGTACCTGCAACACCTATGACATTTGTCAAGTTTAATTTTAAATTTTCGAATCCTTCAAAAGGTTATGAAATTCACAAAACAAGAATACGCCGATTTGCATTTACTCTATGGCGAAACACGTGGTAATTCAAGACCGGCAAGGCGACCATACGGCGAGCGTTATCCTGAAGGAGTCCTTCCGTCCCGTTGTACTTTTGTGGAGCTACATCCGCATTTATGTGAGGTTGGTTCTGACTGATTCCAATACGATGGCGTCCCCGATCCTCCATTTAACCCCTCTGGATTTTAATTTTTGGGACCACACGAAAGATTTAGTATACGAAGTTGAAATAAATACAGGAGGCCAACTCCAGAAACGCGTAACAGACGCCGCGAACCAGATTCGTAAAAACCCAGAAATGCTGAATTCTGTTTATTAAAATTGGTACCAGCGTACTCAAATGTGCTTAAATGCCAACGGAAGGCACACAGAACATTTATTATAAAATAATTGTTCTAGTCTAGTTTACCTTTCATTAGTTAGTAGATATTCTCAGTTAGAGTTGAAAGTACGAATATGTAAAGTGTAAATAAATTTATTCAATACATTATTTTGGCTATTTAACCACAATTAAGACGATACTCTTGTTACACAGTTCTTCCACAATTTTGCACACACTACCTCTACATTTATTTACACATTGAGGAACACCACTTTATTTATTACTCATTCATCTCAGTCTACAAAATCAGCTTTTGTACCTAAATAAGCTGGTGAATTAACGCACACAGTGTAGGTACAGCGTTTTCAATAAATGTCATTAATTTGATTTAGTTTGTCAGATTTGAGATTTGTCATAAACGATTCAGGTACCTATGTTGCTTAGATACTGTCATACTTACAAACACCAACAATTAATTCCTGAGTAGGTACGTATTTTTGTGGTCAGCAGCGTCGAATGGGTGTGGATAGGGGTTAATTTATCCCCATTATTTTGGACCTAACAAAATGGGGTTTTTTGGACTTGTTAGATCCTTCTAATGACCCAGAATTTTTTTGGCAGGTTATATCGGGACCACCCTGTATAAAGAAGGTGATTTAATTTTGATAGTGTGGTATTATTATGTCTAATATTAAAACCGTATCCAGTGCTATTTAATAGATTTGTCAAAGGATTAATGGCTAGACAAAACCATAAAGGACTTAAAGAATCTCCTTGATAAATTCCCCGTTTAATTTGAATAGGCTCGGATTTTAATTTAGTATTGTTTATTGATAAATTTAAAGTAGTTCTCCAAAATGTCATTACATGTGATAAAAAGTTAATCAAATCCAAATTAATTTTATAAATTTTAAGTATTTTAATTAACCATGAATGTGGTACTGAATCATAGGCTTTTTTGTAGTCTATGAATGCGGTATAAATATTTCTATTATTTCTTCTATCTTGTTCCATTATTACCGTATCTATTATAAGTTGTTCTTTGCAACCAAAACACTCCTTAACACAACCTTTTTGTTCTTCATTAAGTATATTTAATTTTTGACAATGGTCGTAAATTATTACTTTAATGCAAGATGTCATAATTTTATAAATTGTAGGTAGACATGTGATTGGCCTATATTTTGATGGATTCTTAGTATCGGAATCTTTTGGTTTCAGATATGTTATACCATGGGCCAAAAACTCTGGAAATGTGTTAGGTTCCCTAATAAATCCGTTAAAGTGATCAAGTAAGCATTTATGAATACAAGTAAATTTTTTTAACCAAAAGTTATGAATTTGGTCACCTCCAGGGGATTTCCAATTATGTGAACTATTAATATTTTGAACTAAAATTTCAAGGCTAATTTGAATATAATGTGGATTATTACTATCTGGTATCTCATTTTCTAAATTAGGAATCCATTCTGCCTGATTATTAAATTGAACTTCATTTGACCATATGTTTGACCAGAATTCTTTAATTTCATTTATATTTGGTATACCATTATTATTTTGAGTTTTATTATCTGCTAAATTTTTGTAAAACAACTTCTCATTATTTCTAAATAGTTTGTTTTCAAATTTCCGTTGTTTATTATTTTTATATCTTTTTAATCGTTTAGAATAAATATTCAATTTTTGTAATAAAGTGTCTTTAATTTCTATTAATGTTTCATTATATTCGTTATATTTTAAACAATGTATTCTGTTTTTATTTAAAATCGATTGAATACAGTTATTTAGATGATTAGAATTTATACCCTTTAAATATTGAGTTATTCTACCTAAATCTCGTCTGATATTGTTAATGCGTTTATTTAGTCTTCGTTCCCATTTTGGTAATTCTTTAGCTTTTATATTATTTGTCTGGTCAATTTCTTTTGAACCATTTAATCTGATAATTGTTAAAGCTCCACTATATATAATACTGTGTAATTTTTTAAAACTTGTCGTGTTATTTACAAATTTAGGTAAAATGAATTGATTTAAAATTTCAATCATTGCAAAGAATTTTTTGGAGCTTTGTTGTTTAGGTAATAGTGGTCTATTAAATGGTTCTACAGCGTGATCAACAAGGACTGAAGCTGTTGGCAGCAAATGACAGCAAAATATTCCCAAAGTATGAAAATTTTTTGTGCGTCAGTGTTGGCACCTGCTTCAAGTTGTGAATGTCAAAAAATTTAGGTTATGTTACGAGTTGGTAGTTTTAAAACACGATACGTACAGCTTGACCAGAATAGCTTGGGGTATGAGATGCGCACAAGAGGAAACGAGCGAGTCTCTGTAAGACAAGGATATGGCTATGGTTGTAGGTACGGTACACTCAATGAAGCAAATCTGCTCAAAACAGCCTGGACATGCTGTTACTTGAAGCTTGAAGCGCTTATTTTCGCCCGTTTGTACACGATCTAAACACTTCCAGACCCAACAGACAAGTGCGTTTCGCTAGTGGGAGGGATTTCAGTCCACTGCGTCACTTGCCAAGCTGTTCAGCTGTTCTGGTCGACCTGTACAAAACGACCAAAAACAGTATAAAAAGTAATTAGCCGTACTTAATTAAATGGCCCACTGTTTCGATATTCATAAAAGCGACAGGCAGTGCCTGCATGCCCCTCCTGAGAAACAGAAACATAATGCAGGGATTGGATCTGGGAAAATTTGTAAGGGTGGAACATTAATTTCTTCTTTAAAATGGTTAGGCAATTTCCATATGACAAGCTTGTACAGTAAGGAAAAGGAATGACGGGATTTTTAATGGTAAGAATTATTAGGCCCTGCATTAAACGTGCCCAACAAAGAACTCTGGATGCGTGTGTTTTAAATAAGAGTCACATCTGTTTGGAGTGAAAGCTTTCGCACTGACTTTCGAGGGCTTTGTTCCATTCTACCTCGAACATTCTCGACTACATCTTCTGTAAGTGTAGATGATGTTCTTTCTACCAGTAGCATTTGCCTTTTTCCATCACTGGTTTGTAGGTAACGTTGCACCAATCTCGTGCAATGCTGCTTAAACGCAACTAAGGTATATAACAACTGGCTCGGGGAACATTTGTTGAAATTGGTGATATGCATCATCCGTGCTCCGTGGAATACATGGTGGAATACTACCAACCGTTAGCAGCATCAAAATTTCCAGTCCGAAAGTACGCCATACCAATTAAAATGCCTTGTTCTAGTGTAAAAACCATTTTAATAAATAAATTGATACAAAAATGACACTTGATTTTGAAGTTTGAATTTGCCCGTCAAAGTTGACAACTGAAAATGTAATGCTACCAATTTCACTGAAATTTTCATCATGTTGTCATTGTTGCCAACAGCTTCAGTCCTTGTTGATCACTCTGTATATGTTCAAATTCGTTCAGAGTTCTATTAAATTCATCTTCAATTTGTTCTTTAAAATTTTGATGGTAGTAAAAATTTTGATTAATAACATGTATATCATTATAACTCAAGTCTAAATTATTTATGTCGTTTTGTATCGTGTTGTTTGGTGTTGAATTATTTTGACAACAGAAAGAGTCATTATGATTTGGTAAACTTTGCGGTTCAACAGAATTTTCAACTAAATTATTAGAAACTTCATTATTGTCAGAATAATTAATTGACAATTCTAACTTTACATCATTTTTGATCTTTTCTAAAATTGCCGAAGGGATATAGTTTTTCTTCATAATGGCTCTCCTCTGGTCAGCTAAATTTTGAATAGTAACAGGAAACTGGGGGTACTTACTTTGGAACGCTTTAAATAAATCAAGCCTGTAAGTACTCACAACATCCTGTAGTTTCGTGATCCGAAAATATTCCCGTATAATGAAAATATTCATTTCCATAGTCCATTTTTTGCGTTTTCTAACTTCTATAGCACCATTGGATTGCAGTGAAGCACTTGCAACAACATTTGGCGCGTTTTTATTAGAGAGCGAATTTATTGACATTTAGACAGTTGTCACGGCACTCTATATTATTAATAATTATTGCTTTATTTTCAATGGTAAAACTCATTTTACCACTTATTCTAGGATACGTGATTGTTGTTTACAATTACAGGAAACGTCCGCAAACTTTGCCGAAATGGTAAACTTTTTTCAAGGTTAACATCCTCTACGGTTAACATCAACACCGTTGCTTTAAAAGTGACGTTTCTTTGACATTTCACCAAAAAATCTGTTTACCAGTGGCGTCGCGTTTGGCAATAAAGCTGGTAAATTCGAATGTAAAATGTTGCTGTTGTTTATTTTATAAATTTTCTCCTTTATCAGATAATAATAATAAAATGCACAATTATAATTCCAACGTCTAAAATTCATTAGGTGTGATTTATTATAAAGTAGCGTTTGAGACCATAAATTGTCTACGCTCATGCATTGAACGCTTATTTGCATAGAATTCCGCTACGACATGACCGATTATAATTTGCAACGCCTGCTCTGTTTTCTTTTTGATCACTTTGTACTTCGAAACATGTAATTTTTTTTGTCTCTTACCTCGGTGTCAGTCGATGGGCTTCTTCTAATGAAAGTCTCTTCAACATCGATTCTGCTCGTTCATAGTGCAAAGGGTGGTCGTAAATAACTTCATCGAGAGAGTCGAGGTGACAGTAGACATACGCCGTAGAAGTGTGCACCACCGACTGAAAAAAATCGTAAGAATGGCTTCACAGAATTACCAAACGCTACCATCAAAATTTTAAATTTCTTGCAAAAATCCAACAGAACCTTGGTTCCTTTCACGTTGATGTCATAAGCCGTTTTGATGTTTTCGTTGAAATTCACAGTGGCAGCAACGTGAAAGACGATGTTGGTTTTTGAAATCAACTCCTCTCGATCTTCTGGTGTCAAACCCAGGTCCTCTTGGACACAGTCTCCGACGATCGCAATTACACGGCTTTTATAATCAGGACGTTCATTCTTTAGTCTGTCAAAGAGCTGAAAAAGAATCGCTTTTAGTGACTTTAATGCTAGTAATTGTTGTTTAGCGCGAAATTGAACATTTCTTCAAATCGTGTCGATACGTTTTTGCCTTTCTTCGCTCTTATCAAAACGTAAATGGTGGCAACGTTAGTGCTTCTCAAAAGCTTTTCGATCAGGACTTTTCCTATGAAGCCGGTGCCTCCAGTAACAAAGACACTTTTTTTCTCATAAAATTCGAGAATTTTTGATCGACACATTCTTGTTAAGCGGATTTAATTGTGTATTAACTCGGCAACTGCTGTACCAAGAATAACATGTTTACCCTCCCAATTCTTAAATAACTCATCTGCCCAAGATTTTTTTAACAATAAAAATTATTTGTATTTACTTTTAATCATGTTGTTTACCATTAAGTGGCAGGATTTATAAGGTTGATGCGTGAAAAAAGGTAAAATGCGATTATTTTGATACTGGTCATAACAACGGGATCCACGAAAAATTGTTAAAGCGAATGGAAAGATGAGGTTTTTGATTGTAGACAAAATTATTCCAATGTAATAGTATATTAAAGAACGAGTTTTATAAGGGTTGATTTGGCGCACGAGTCCCAAGTGTAGAAAACGACCCGTAGCGGAGTTTTGTATAGGACGAGTGCGCCAATGCCCTTTTAAAACGAGTTTTTTATGTTATTTTTTAGAATTTGCACCCTTGTTTTAATTTTTAAATAAAAATAGTTACTTATGATGTAGGTGTTAAAAGTGAGATTTTATTTTGTAAGTGGGGTAGATTGGGAAACGAGCGCAGCGAGTTGACCAACCCCACGAACAAAATAAAATCACTTTTAACACGTCCATCATACATCTATTTTTTATACAACTGGTTTGCATTGCATTAAAAAACGCCATCGTATTTTTGATGTTTATTTTAATGTCTGAGGCGAAAATCAGGTAGCTAGTCTTGTATTGACATTTGTTTATTACAAACGTCAAAAAAAGCTTTCATTACGTTTTGTAAAACACTTTCAATTCCACATTATTGCATTCGTAAACATGGAATGCAAAGAAAACGACGTTAATGATGCCGATATCGACGACAGATTTCCTGCAGATATTGAAAAAGCGGCAAATAGAGCCACTTTAACATTTATAAATAAATAAAAAATAACTAGTATTAAAAATACCTTTAACACGGTAAGTTATAAAGAGCAATTTTTAATCAAATTAGCTTCCACTAAAAACGTAAATTTTAATGTCAGTTGTATAAAAAATTAAATTTTCAAATTCTAGGGAATTTTGTATTAATTGGTAATTCAATGTAACATATGTACATATGTTAAAAAATAGAGTTTGAACATTAATATTGGAAGTTTTTTGGTGTAAATGACAATAATGCACTGAAATATTGATAAACATTTTCTTAGAGATCTATTAAATCACGTGTGCTTTAAGACATAGCCATAAACGACTCCAAATTGAATACAATAATAGACCTATTAGAGACGCAGATTCTAAAAAAGCACTTTTAAACGTCTTTGAAACGGAATGTTTGAGTTTATAAAATAGTGAATTTACATTTACCTACTCAAGATCACTAGGCCAAAGGCATTTCGCGATGTATAGATACATCATCCTCTTTTAAGTGGCTTGCCATCTTTTATTTTTGTAAAGTAATAAATGGCTACAAAGAACAAAATTGCAATTTTATACCTTTGTGCAGGTAAAGCTGAATTTGGTTATCGATAAAAAATCAATATTTACACAGGTAGTATACCTACTAACTCCTCAGAAAAAAATGTCAAGAAAATTAATGATTTCACAAATTTTATTACCAAATCCACAGTAAAATTTAGTATGTATGTAATACATAACGGGTCTTCAAATAAATTTATATTTAGAGCAACCTATGGAAATTCAATTGTTTGTAACATTTTTCCAGCGTAGAAAATGACACAAGAAACGTCTGACATTTTAACGAAATAAAATTAGGTTAGAAAATATTTTTAATTTTTGTAGTGCATTCTCCCTATTCCCCCTCCACAGAATATGACAATATCAAATTGGGAAAAACCTTACAATGTAACCTGTGTAACTCCGGAGAATAATTGGTTACCTACAAAAACTACTTTACACTGTTAACAGAATTAGAATGTCGCCTACGCCTACTCTAAATATATATTTATTTGAAGGCCCGATATATCTACACTAAACCTGAATTATGTCCGCGTCCTTGATGACCATGTTTAGACTTCAAAAGGCCACAAAGGAATAAATACCCAGTGGACGTATTTTGGGGAAAACTCAGTTTGCGCCATAAATATCCGTCCTGTATTCATTCGCAATACCACACGTCTGGTATTGTGATTTTGTGTTTTATCTAAAAACGTATGTTTTAAAATGCATTCACGTTGTTTTGGCATAATGGGAGGCTGTGTCAATGTCTGGTGCATAGTTTTAGTAGTTTGCAATAGAAGAATACTCAGACATCGCGGGGAATTCAGCAACATTTTGATAGGTCCGCATATCAGGCACTTTAGAAAAGGAAATCAAACAGTTCTCCAACGTTAATATGCCAAAAACAAGGTGAACATACATACATAAGTAAATTAACCATTTTTCAAAAGAAACCTGCGAATAAAATCCTAAAGGTAAGAAGAAGTTTGCAGCGTAGTGTTTAATTTTAATTTCAAATTTTGTCTATCAACTGATTATTTTGTTTAAATGAAATCTAATCAATAATAAAAATTCTTAAATTCAGTGGCGGCTCGTGACTCGTTGACGAGGGGACCTCTGCTACATCTCCATATGAGATAAATATGAAAATGTACAAAAACATGAATAATACACGAAAGGTATTATACATATACACATTACATTACATTACGAGGTTGTTGCTTGAACGAAAATTCCAGTCTCCTAACTTTGTCTGCAACAAATTTGTCTATGACTTTAGCATTAAAATTTGGTATTGCTTCGATGATTGAATATTCTATGGATATCATCGCCAATGCTGTAAGTCGATCCTCCGATATTGTGTTTCTCAAATAAGTCTTAATGATCTTCAATGTTAAGAAACATCTTTCTGCTTCAGACGTGGTAATGGGAATAATAACTAACATTTTAGTACAGTTGCGGCCGTTGAAAACTCAGACACTTTGACAACGCCAAACTTTTAGCTTTGTAAATGGTATTGAAAGTGACGTTTCTCAAAATGGCACTCAAACATTATCCACATTAATTTCAGTCGCAATGGCTCTTATACTCACACCGTCCCTCAGTCAAACACATTTTTGCAAATCAGATAATTGCGGCATTTCAAAAGTTACGCGCAATTCTGACCTAATATGTCAAATACTGACACTGACTTTATAATCCTTAATGAAAATCCTGTTTACGCTAATCAAATTTCGGAATTTATACAGAGTGTTTAAGTCTTTCCTGTCTGAGATTTCAACGGCCGCAACTGTACTTTTGTAATTTTGTAATTTTATGAAATTCAAGGTTTTCAGACATCCAATCAATTATTCGTTCTTCCGTTAGTTGTGGTCTTGAGTAGAAGACATCTAGCTCTATTTTTGTCGATCAAGGTGAAAATTTTACAAAATTGTTTTTCAATGGAAGTTTTCTTTTATGTTTATTAAATAGTTCTCGTTGCTCCATATAAATGTTCTTTCCAAGCAAAACGGTCTCTTACTTGTATTGTACAATTGTATCACAGACTTCTTTTGCAGATAAATTTAAATTGTCGTTATTTAATCTTCTCGTTTTTTTAGGTCTTCCTTCGTCAATTTTTAACGTTTCTTGCGAATTGTCAGATACTAATGGTAGGTCATTTCGAATGTATGCGATTGCTTATTCGAAGTTATCTATGGCAATTTGAATTCTTATTCTTATCAAACCGGCAGGCAAATGCAGCTTTGTTCTCGTATTGTTTCTGTTATTGAACAATATTTAAATTCGACACTGGTCGACAGCTTCTAATTCAATTTTCATATACAGGTGTTTTCGAAGTTGAGGTGTTCCTTTTAACCTGTGATAGTATGCGTTGTTCTAAAGAGTTTTAGCCAAAGTCACTTTAGTAAAATGTGTACGGCAATGAAGATACAATAAGTTGATTTTTTTGAAATTTTTGAAACCGGTCCTGCTCAAATTTGCGCTGATTTGTTCCATAGCTGTCACTTTGCAAAATTAAAATGTACTTTTATTACTGTTTAATGTGACAGCTTGATTAAAAAAAAAAACATCATTTTTTCATTTCTTCTTTTTGTTTCTATGCATGAGCATGGTTGTTTACATTTTCATATTTAAAATAAAAATCTCTATAAAACTGAGTAAAAAAAGTTAATAGTGCCATTTGAAAAAAAAAAGTTGACTATCATTTGTCAAAAATAGAACTCAAGAACAAATGTTGGATCAATTCAAATTGTTTGACATATCATTTATTAAAATCGGATAAAAAATAAGGAAGTTATAGCACCAAAGGTTTTTCATAGTACACCCGGTATCTGTCCCGAGGTATATTCGGAAGAGAATCGCCCGAAAAAACTTTTCCCTAGGTAAATTATATCCGCTTAATTAAATTGTGATTGGTTGCTATTCAAACAATTCGTAGTTGTGATTTGTCAATATAAATCATGTGACATTCGAGGGCGATTCTCGTTTCTATAGTCAATACACCAAAATTGTGGCACCGCAACCTGCGTATGTGGCTGTTGTCGTGTTCGTTGTCTTTGGTATAAATTAGGTACAGTGTTGGTCCTAGAATTGATCCTTGTGGTACTCCTGCTTCAGCTTCTTTTTCTTCCGATTCGTCTTCATTGATCATTACTGTGAACTTTCGGTTTTCCAAGTATGATCTTGTAGATTAGTCCTTCGTGCCATACTTTGTCGAAAGCTTTTGCTATGTTCAAACATATTGCTCCTGTCGTCCTGTCTTCTTTCCTTTCTTCTGTTCTCGTTCCACGTGATTGATTACTCTTATAAGTTGATGCGTCGTTGAATGTTGCGTTCTAAATCCAAATTGTTTGAATGGTAGTATGTATTTCTTTTTCTTTTATTTCTTGTTTCAGTCTTCTGTAAATTATTTCCTGCTGTTATATTACTGGTCGATGGTAATAAACTGATTGGTCGGTAGTTTTTCGTTTCTTTTCTCGATTTTCCTGGTTTCAGTATCATTATTGTCTTTGATTTTTTCCATGTTTCCGGGTAGTGTTCTTGTTTTATTATTGCATTGGTGATATTCGTGATTTTTTTAATTGCTTCGTCGTTTAGGTTCTTGTTCGTTTTGTTAGTAAAACCCACACATTACCTTAAACCACCATAACCATAACTGGATTTTGTGCTTGATAAATGTTTTTGAAAATATGAAGAGACGAGATTGACTCTGTCTGGGCCACAATGGAGAACATTTCGAGTAGTTTTTGTGAAAACTTAGTTTTTGCCCATGGAGTAATTTAAATGTTTTAACGACTTCCAAAAAAAGATACGAGCAATTTCTCAGTCAACCAAAAATTAGAGAATAATAACTTTTGCATTTTTCTTACAGAAAACAACAAAACAAAAATTTGTGAAAAATAATCTTTTTAAAATGTTATAACCAAACATTACATACATTATGTAGCTGTGTGCTGTTTCCTTAATTAATAATAAATAATAATTAATAATAACTTTTAAATCCATTATTAATGTGTTACAAAAAAAAGATGAGGTAGCACTCTTGTTGATCACTTTGTATATTTTTAAATGAATCCTTGCCCGCCTACAAAACAAAACTTATTTGGACAATGTAATTTACTTGTTTTTAGTTTAAAGCATTAGAGACAAAATTGATGACAACATAATCCCTACTGAAAACGTTGAAATAAAATAAATTGCGAACAGTAGAATAGAATGAGCAATCTCGAATCTGAAAATAAAAAAATACTTTAAATACAGATCAAACAGTGGCCGAAATGATTTAAGGTTCATCATCTATCGTTACCTTTGCATTCTAATCCTTGCTTCCGGTACTGTGTTCAACGGATCCTTGAGCAAATAGATTCTTATTCCTTTTAAGAAATTGCTGTAATATCTGTCCCACTTAACTAGTCTAATGTCAAATGGAAACAGTTTTCTATCTCCATCATTCGTACGATCCCACAAACGCTTTACGTTTCCATTGGTAAATTTCCAATTTGTATTCGTAAAAAAACCAAACGAATCGAAGAGTTTTCCGAGATATATTACTTTGACTAATGCTTGTGGTTTTTTAGCCGTCATAATGTGATGGAAATCATACAAAACCGCCAATGTGTAATTGAATAGTATTTTGAACAAAAAGTAAAAAAACGAATTGGTTGTGCACATTACTCTAGGCGTCCACACAGCCTTACTCAAAGGATAACGATGCATTTGTGGCCTAAGTATTTTGAAAAAATCTATGAAGCTAGTTGGATTATCGACGGAGGAGACGTAGTTGTATACAGGAATGGGGTCCTTGTGGGGTATGTCCCAAGCGCACGCAATCATTGCTGAAGTTACCAAATCGACAGGGACACACTCTATGTTGCTACCTTCTTTATATAAAAGAACTCTAAGATATCCCAAAGAAAAAAATGCAGTGAAACCAAAAGCTGCAAAAGAATCGACCCAACTTTTGACAGGGTCTTTGTACGAAGAAGTCACTAAAACTTTTGTTGTAAGTGGTTGATGTTATAATCCGGTCTGTTACCTATTGCGGGTCGAAATATTCCAATCGGTAATCCATCTGAGATTTCTTTAATCATAGATTCCGTCATAGCTTTAGTGAAAGTGTAAGTGTTAATCCATTTGTTTACAATACTGAAAAAAGAAAATTGCTAAATGAAGGTCTTATGGAATTCTAACACACACTCCACCCTAGAATGTTCTCCAGTGAGTGATCAACAAGAAAACAAATCAAGAGTGCTACCTCATCTTTTGTTTTATCGAAACGTCTGTCTTAGCTTAATCGTACTCATATGTATCTGTACTTGCTATACACAGTCGTTTTATTGGTTGTCTACGTCACTAAAAATCTAGTATTAATTAATTAATTATTAATAATTATTGCTTTATTTTCAATGGTAAAACTCATTTTACCACTTATTCTAGGATACGTGATTGTTGTTTACAATTACAGGAAACGTTCATAAACTTTCCCGAAATCGCAAACTTTTTTCAAGGTTAACATAAACACCGTTGCTTTAAAACAGACGTTTCTTTGACATTTCACCGAAAAATCTTCTTACCAGTGGCGTCGCGTTTGGCAATAAAGCTGGTAAATTCGAATGTAAAATGTTGCTGTTGTTTATTTTATAAATTTTCTCCATTATCAGATAATAATAATAAAATGCACAATTATAATTCCAACGTCTAAAATTCATTAGGTATGATTTATTATAAAGTAGCGTTTGAGACCATAAATTGTCTACGCTTGCATTGAACGCTTATTTGCATAGAATTCCGCTACGACATGACCGATTATAATTTGCAACGCCTGCTCTGGTTTGTTTTCTTTTTGATCACTTTGTACTTCGAAACATGTAATTTTTTTGTCTCTTACCTCGGTGTCAGTCGATGGGCTTCTTCTAGTGAAAGTTTCTCCAACATCGATTCTGCTCGTTCATAGTGCAAAGGGTGGTCGTAAATAACTTCATCGAGAGAGTCGAGGTGACAGTAGACATACGCCGTAGAAGTGTGCACCACCGACTGAAAAAAATCGTAAGAATGGCTTCACAGAATAATCAAACGTTACCATCAAGTTTTTAAATTTCTTGCAAAATTCCAACAAAGCCTTGGTTCCTTTAACGTTAATGTCATAAGCCGTTTTGATGTTTTCGTTGAAATCCACAGTCGCGGCAACATGAAAGACGATGTTGGTTTTTGAAATCAACTCCTCTTGATCTTCTGGTGTCAAACCCAGGTTTTCTTGGGTACAGTCGCCGGCGACCACATTTACACATCTTTTGAAGTCTGGACGCTCGACCCGTAGTCTGTCAAAGAGCTTGAAACAATCGATTTTTCATTGATTTAAATGTTGCTATATTTACCGCACACTTGAACATCTCTTCTAATCTTGTCGATACGTTTTTGCCTTTTTTCGCCCTTATTAAAACGTAAATGGTGGCAACGTTAGTGCTTCTCAAAAGTTTTTCGATCAGGACTTTTCCTATAAAACCGGTACCTCCAGTAATAAAAACACTTTTGTTCTCATAAAATTCGAAAATTTTTGATCGACACATTCTTGATGAGCACTCGGCAACTGCTGTGTGAAGAATAACATGTTTACCGTCCCAATTTTTAAATAACCAATTTGCTCAAGATTTTTTTATAATGGAAATTATTTTTGTTTATCTTAAACCATGTTGTTTACCATAAAGTGGCAGCATAATATATTATCTGTTTTTTCTTTTTTTATCAAAGAACCACGACCTGTTGATGAAGTTTGCAATAATAAAATTTTACTAAATTTAGGAAATTTAATGATATCTATTGGCTACCCCTCACAACGTTTATCATTTTTAATGTAATTTAGGCAATTCAGGTAAATTTATTTGAACGGTAATTAGGTACCATGGATCTACCAATAGCAGATTCTAAATCATAGCAACTACTGGCCAGATAAATTTACTTGAAGGTCAATAAACCGGGCCTTAAAGTACGCAAACTGACATTAGGCTGGTATCTCGCATTTAAAATTTTATAATAATTTACCTAAAGGTATTTTTTTTTAAGTTAGCACTCGACAGCTCTGTTAGCAAAAATGGGGAAAAAAGTTGCAATAAAACACTCGTTAGATATTTTGAGAATTCCAATTAAAATCAGGGAATAATCGAATCAATGAATTTGATGTTAGCAAATTTCAAATTGAGAGAAACAGCAAATTAATGTTCACTAGATTAAGTGACCTTTTTAACATTCTCAATTTTTTACCAAATGTGTAATCAAAGGGCGAGAATTGCAAATTAGAAACGAAACGCTTCGTTGTGGAAAATACCAAAAATCGTTTATACTTGTAGGTAGTTAGAAAAGTAACAAAATAAAGTAGAAACGAAGGAAAGTTTTGGGGAATTCAGATAAAAATAGAACAAGTAATAGAAGTAGCAGACAACAATGTTGCAGGTGCATGGCATTGCAAAGGTCAAATTCTTAGCACTTAGTAAAAGCGTTTCAAGCCAAGTTTTATTTCATTTCTTATTCTTTTTGCAGGCGCGTTAGTTTTACAAGGAGGTATGTTTGGTGTCGGGGAAATAATTTAGTGTTGTAATAGTTACTAGAGATCGCCCAGCGGTCGAAATTCGACCGTTTTCATTAAATTTTTAAGTTTGAACTTTGAACGTTACTGAGGTGGTTTTTTTTATCAAAGAGTATACCTCTATAATTATTGCATATATTTTTTTTTGAATTTTGTTCTATTACGTCAGCTGCGAGCGTTTACAAATATGTCATTATGCACTAATTTTCGAGTTATTTGAAAAATACGAACGATAGGAAAAACGAGGTATAGTTTGGGTATGCCATATTTAAAAAACAATAACGCGTTTTCTGACATTTCATTAGGTTTTTTTATTGCTATACTGACCAGGTTTCGCCAAGGCTACACAGTTAATTTGCCTATCTTTTTCAAATTAT
Source organism: Tenebrio molitor (assembly GCF_963966145.1). NCBI lineage: Eukaryota > Metazoa > Arthropoda > Insecta > Coleoptera > Tenebrionidae > Tenebrio > Tenebrio molitor. The sequence continues at coordinate 5,907,301 of NC_091049.1, forward strand.
ATAAAATTGAAATAAAAAATTAATACAAAAAATGAAAAATGAAATAAAAAACACGTATTTCGTATAATATAAAATTTCAAACCATTGAATGATGATCGAACGCTACTTGCTGCGACGTACAATTGAAAACTGGCTGCCTCAATAAAAATGCAATTTTTTCGAATGTTTGTTTTTGAGACTTATTTATTGTCATCGCAAATGCAGCTATAATTGGAAATTGACTTCTTTGAAAATTAAATGGTAAAATAGTACCTGAATATGTAAAATTTATACGTGGAATTAAAATTCTCTTATTGCGTTCGGTTCCAGTTAAAACTTCGCAATCAATAGCATTGCGATGCATAAACTTGATGCGTATTCTTGCTCCATAGAGTAATGCTTGCTTTGTATTTAAGTTTCTGATCGGTAAAACGTGCAATTAACTTTCAATACTAACTTATGTGGTGGCAAACCACTAATAGTCAAAGAATTTTGTATTTCACTCCGAAGAGTTTTTTTTTTTTTTTATGAATAATCTAAATAAACTCCCTCTTGGGGGAGGATTAAATCAATTACAAATCACCCACTCCGCATTCGCTCCAAATTCACTCCGCATTTACTCCGCTAATTTTTTACAGTGTATGAACGTAATACACAGGTGTCCCCCAAAAAGAATTTGAGTCCATAACTCCTTTATTTATCGGAGGATTTTAATTATTTATACACCAAATGAAATGACCCTAAATAGGCTACAAACAGCCCTAATAAATTCACATATAGGTCCAAGGACTGTCAAAATATTTTTTTTCAAATGCGAACACATAATTTTTTTAACACTTCTGATAGAGATTTTTTATTCTAAAAAGAACAGTGTATCACAAGTGTACACTTACTTACCCAAAAACCAAAAAAAACTTAAAAAACGCTACTATCGTCGATGCTTAAACTGCGCTCTGTACGTGCAATCCCAAATGTTATTACATATTTGTCATTTGTTTTTTCAACTAACTTCATTTGGTTAATTTATTACATTGTAACGCAATGAATTTTGATAGCTTCTCGCTTGGTGCTCGTCATTTGTTTCAAAATGTAGTGTTGTTTTTTAATTTTTTTTTCTTATATTAGGTTACACATGTCATACATTGTTGTTTTCAGAATAAAAATATATTCATATAAAAATATTCAAAATCGTCGTCGTCATTTCTGTTATTCCTAACCCATCGCTTGATACCCCCCTCGGCCCCTACTGCTATGCACAATGTACAGCTTGCGATAAAGGATACAAATTTGCCCGACATCAATATTTTACACTTAAAAAATTGTACAAAAATGCCACATGACATTGACAGTTTGTGCTGCCAACCTAAAATCTTTCATTAAAAATTCCTGTGTCGATTTTCTTGCCTAGGCAGGGAAATGCTAGTTTCCAGACGATTTAGATGAATGAAAAATCAGTGTTTCTAGACAGAGGCCGAAAAAATATTTATCAAAAGACTTTACTTTTATTTCTATGTATACCGCTGTAACTTTTTCATTTGAAAAATTATGAAAAAATGTTTAATATAAAAATTGTTTGGTTTATTATCATGCATGACGTTCAACAAAAATTGTCAAATTTCCATGGCATTCTTGATATTGCATTTTATTACATACTTAGGGGGAGATTCACGAAACTTTGCAAATTTGCAAATCGTTAACGAAACGGCAAATACAATGCTTCAGCAATGTCGGTTGTCATGGTTTTGAATTTGCAACGCCTTATCGAGTCTTACCGAGTTTCGTGAATGACCCCATTAGTAAGTTAATTTGTTTTTTTTTTTATTCTTTTTCCCCATAATGGCAAAACTGTATTTATGAATACAGAAAGATACGCTTGTTTGAAAATCACACAAAAAATGTATGGGTGCTATTTAAAAAACCAAATTTGGTTGCCATAGCAGCGAAACAAAAGAAGATAGAAACAAACTAGAAAGACCAGATGATGCAGGATAATACACCAATAAACTTTTATATTAAAATTTTTTTCATAAATTGTCAAATTAAAAAGTTACAGCCAATATACTTTTGTTCCACCCTGTATATTTCCTCTCATGGAGAATTACGCAAAAAACATCAACACATGATGATTTTCTTTATTTTTATTTAATATCATTACCATTGTCGAATTTAACTTACAATAATAACGTCCTATCCTTCAATTAACAACAACTAAAGTTTGTCCAGCGAGAGATTGGTTGACATAAAGATTACTAAATTCAATGTAGAGAAAGCGCACATAAAATTTGAAATATATCCTTCAAGCAACGATAAGTTTGATACGACTATAGTTTAGATATAAAAGTCCACCCTTAATGTGCCAAAAAAGATATAAAACAGAAACTGATTTAGCGCCTTTATTTTATTTATTTCTCAAAATTTGATAACTTTGATTGCAAAACATAAATTGAAATAAAAAACTGCGAAGCATCCTGTGACAAAGTAATTTGTGTTGTAGAAAGGACTAAATAAGACACTAATCGATTCGTTAACCGTCTAATTTTGAAAGTTGTACAGGTATTTTAACTTGAGGTAGTGCATTTGTCACACTATTATTTTGTCAGCATTGTTTTTACTACAGAAATGACTTCATCAAAACAATAAAACTAAAATACAAAGAAAGAATATTTGCATTCTTAATTCGCCTTATTATTTATTATACAGTCTGATTTTGAAATGTTGTGAAGATATTGTAACCTGAGATAGTACGTGTTAAAAGAAGGCAAAATGACCCAACTTGCCTTATAAAAATATTAATGGTTTACTATTGGGGACAAAATACCTTGGTCATCATTTTTGTCACTTAAAAAAAAATTAATGTAAACCAAGCATTAACGTCAAGTCAACATTGATGACAATTTCAAATTATTGACTTTTCTCTTGTCAAAAATGTGGCACCTTCAACCGTTCAAAAATGTAGAATCGTCTTCCTTTCTTCTGAGGAATTGTCGACGGGTCAAATTGCCTTGTGGAAACCTTTTTCGGTATTTAACATTTTGCAATGATGAGTCTGATAGTGACACTCAGTGTCTCAGTGACAATGGTTGACAATAGTCAAAAATAAGGTTATCCATTCTAATGCTTGCTTTACAACTTCATGTCACTCAACTTATTTTGACGATCAAAGTAATTTGTCCTCAATAGTACAAGAGGATGAATGGAATCACTTTGTTTGGGGACTGCTGAAAATTTTCAAATTTGGCAGGCAGTTTTGACGTACTATCGCGCTCAAAGAAAACAGGAGGGGCTAAAAGCAGGATGTCGTACCGACGTTGCCATGTTGCCAATGCCGCGAAATTTAAAAACGATGCAGGCTACTATCCCAGCAATTAAATACAGGAATTCGCAATTACGAGTAAAAAATCACGTACACTTCATTTCAAAAAAATAGCGTACACCTAATATTTCCCCATGTAATGTTGGCTTTGTTTCCATTAATACATTTTAAACTTTGAAAATTTACTTGCCTAGAATCCTAGAAATATATATGTAGTTTATAGCGGGCCATTTACACTAGAAAATATTATAAAAATCACTCTCAGCACTTGGACGCTATTTTTTTTTAAATCAATTGTACACTGACCGGCACAAAAAACGACTCACTTCGCGACTCACTTTGAATTTTAAGTAATTCATTGTCTTAGATTTTTTTTTTGGTATCATGTTGTATTGGTAGGTGCTATTTAAGTTATTCTTTGCCAAAGAATATCCGACAAACAAAACATTAAACACAGCAAATAAAATTTTAATGAAAAAAAAAAAGTAATTTTCCAGAAAAAATTTTATGTTATGAAAAATTGCCAAAATTTGAACAGCATTTTAAATTAGTATCTCGTATTGTCACATTAAATCTTTTAACACGTAAATCAACCGACAAAAACACACCGTGGAAAAACGCAAATTTTCTAATTACATATTTATTTAAACAAAACAATTCGGTTGCCATGGTGACCATAGTACTCCCGATCATTGAAAATATCCCAATTTAACTATAATAAAGAAAAATAAGCACAAATATAATTTCAAGATCATTTATTTAAGAAATCATAATGAGTCGTTTTTTGTGCCGGTGAGTGTATTTAGTTAACTTACTCGTTAATTTATTAAAACAGAACGTAATTCTTTGAGTAAATACTTATTTATATGTTTTACGTACTCTACAAAGAGTGTACGAAGTAAGTAGGTATAGTCCAATTTTTACCCTTTTGAGGTGACGTCACGATTTCCTTGCTCGCTTTCTCTTTATTGAAACGACAGAAACAGAAAAAAACAAAAAAAAAGGCACGTTTATTTATTGATGGTCACTTTGAGGTTATTTTATGCTTCTGTCAATTTGACAATTTTTAATTTCTTTCACTTATTACATTGATTACAAACATAACCTTTCGCAGCAATTGTCAACAAATTTGACACATTTATAGTTATTTATGATCAATTCAAATTTGTTTCTGATCCTAGCTCAAACATACATAAAGTTACTAGATAATGACGTCATCGCAAAAGGGTAAAAATTGGACTATACCGGGTGATTTTAAATGAATGTGACTTTTTTTCACAGGTTGGTAATATTATTGTTGGTTATTCTGCTTTTTAATGTGATAGTTGATATAAACATAGGCGTCCTCGCCAATTTGACACAATTTATTAATACGTAAAATGTCAAAATGACGTACGTACGCCAATGTGTTGATTACGGTATCAAGTTTGCCAAAATAATTTATGAAAAATGTTCCCAACTTAAGAAAAAAAGTCACAATCATTTAAAATCACCCGGTACTATTCCGGACACGGAATCTTGGCCAACATTTTTTTGACATTCCAAAAAAAAATGATGTAAATCAATCATTAATGTCATTAATAAATGAAAATTTAAAAAATCACTGAAGTTTTTCTTGCGACATCAAAAAAGCAGGGAAATGGCATTACATTATCGAGTCAAAAGTTGGGTTATATTCAATAAAGGCCAGTTCACACATTTTTGTCAGTTAAATGTAAGTTGTGGCCAAGATTCCATGTCCGGAATAGTACAGTATGTTCAAATAAATCTGGGACAACTGTTGTAACTCTCAATTTCACTTGTGCATATAAATCTGGGCCACCTTTGTTTTTTATTTTAAATGTGACTTCAAGCAGTTAATTAATTAACATTTTACTAAAAATAAATATTTTGGCTAAAATTAACAATTCAATTGTTGTTATTTTATTATCATTAAGCATTTTGCGCTAAAATTGCTTTGAAAAGTATACACTTGTCAACTTTGACAAATAAATGAAAACTGCTATTTTTTCTAGCAGCAAAAAAATCCATGGCAATATTGTTCAATGTTCATTTCCCTCGAAAAATAAAATTGTCCCAGATTTATCTGAACTTGACTGTACCAATTAATTATTAGAAATACAAGGTGTATCTGAAATACGTGTGTTAATTTTAACCAGTGGAGGAACACGCTCATTTATGAAACTTTGCTCTATAACATTTTGCAAAATTTTTTCAAGATTTTTTGCCCCCTAATTTTTACCAAACGAGTCGTTTTGTGTGATTAGCTGGTCTCCATTTTTTGTAACCATGAGAATTTTTATTTCAATTATTGAACTCATTAAGTAAGTACATAATATTTTTGTTTTACAATACAAAAATTTCCGATAATAATGCGGAATTTGGAAAAGTGCCCCGGAAAGCTTGCAGCGTTCCACGTTGAATGACAAGGGCAATCCTCTCGAAATAATTATGTATTTACATTAGAGTACGGGAGGTGAATTTTCCAGCGCGACAACTAGTTTCAGGCACGATGGCGCAGCCGAGTGGCTGATTAATTGGAGCGCCGGAAAATACCTCCTGTACGACATTTGTATTAGACTTTTCGCCTGACCAAAATATAAAAAAAAAAAAAAAACAAGACCAATTTTATTGTAGAATTTGACATCGTCAATAAACAATCGAATGCGGTGGAATCAATTCCTTGCCGACGGTGACCGCTCATTTGTTTTTTTTTTTCAAACAAATTATTTGCTGTGTTTATTAGGTTACATTTTCACTGTTGGTGCTTGAAAATTTGATTTTGGTATGTTAATCGACTGAAAAAATGTCTAGTTCAGATAGTGAGTTAAATGTGACACCAGAAGCAGTTCGACTAGTGGCAGAAGGATTAAATTCTGAATTGTTACCACAAAAATCGAAAGAACGCTGTATAGGGCAGTTTAGTCATTTATCAAAAGACTTTACTTTTATTTCTATATGTATTTCCTCTTATGGGGAATTAGGCAAAAAAGATCAACACATGACGATTTTCTTTATTTTTATTTAATACCATTACCATTTTTTTCTAACTTATAATAATAACATCCTATCCTCCTCTAGCAACTAGCAACGATAACTTTGATACGACTATAATTTAGATATAAAAGTCCATCCTAAATTTTCCAAAAAGAAATAAAACAGAAACTTCGTGACTTCGTGAGTTTTCTCAAACCTGAAAATCAATTCAATAAAATTAGAAAAAATGTTCGGATCGAAAACAGACCTAACAGTAAATAAATTAAAAGCACAGTTAGGTACATTTCCTTTACCAGTAGGTCTTTATTTAATTTGAATTAATTTTTTTTAATTAACCCCGCTTTTAAAATTTTTCAAGCCGATATTAAACGTGTTGTATTCTCTCATGGGCTGTGACCTTGGAAATATCTACGCGAAAGCAAACCGATAAACCAGTGAAAAATCTGTAAATGAAAACTGAAAACGTCGACTACTTTAAATGCAAATGGACGAGAGACATTAACGTAAAGAATGACAATGTTTTCCGGTCGGTTTGTAGCGCCTATTTGAGACCGATTTTGTCGTTTGCGCAGATATGACTCATAGCCCATGAGAAAATCCAACATCTATACCACACTTCGAAAAATTAAAGTGTTGTTTGTAAATTACGTTATTTACCTTTCCATCCTGATCCTTGCCTCTGGTAAAGTGCTCAACGGATCGTTAAGCAAGTAAACCCTTATTCCTTTTTGAAGATTTCTGTAATATGCTTCCCAACACAGCTTCCCAATTAACCATTCGAATATCGAATGGAAACAGTTTTCTGTCTTCGTCGTTCATTCGATCCCATAATTTGTTTACGTTGCCATTCGAAAATTTCCATGATCGGTTCAAAAACAAAGCTATCGAGTCGACGATTTCTTCGAGTTTTATGATTCTGCCAAGCATTTGTGGTTTTTTCAAAGTCAGGATGTGACAGAAGTCATAGAAAAGAGCCAACGTGCGATTGTACAGTATTTTGGACAAACTGTACCAAACAGGATTGGTAGTGCATATGAATTGTGGCGCCCACACAGCTCTACTCAAAGGATAACGACACATTTGTGTTTTATGTATTTTGAGAAAATCGCCAAAAGTGGTTGGGTTGTCGATGGAGGAGACGTAGTTGTACACAGGAATGGAGTCTTTGTGGGATATGTCCCAAGCGCATGCTATCATTGCTGAAATTACCAAATCGACAGGGACCAACTCCATGGGGCAACTTCCTTTAGAGGGAACGACTCGAATGACTCCTAATGACATGAATGCGACCAAACCTAAAGTTGCAAAAGAATCGACCCAACTTTCCATGGGTTCTTTGTACGAAGCAGTCACTACAACTTTTGTGATTAGTATGTGACGTCTTAAGATCGTGATAGATTACACCTATCGGCGGTCGAAAAATTCCAATCGGTAATCCATCGGATATTTCTTTAATCATGGATTCCGTCATAGCTTTGGTGAAAGTGTAAGTGTTAATCCATTTCTTCAAAATACTGGAAAGGAAAGAATCTCATAAAAAGGTACCATAGAACCTTTCGCTTATGGACATTTCTAAAAACCCGTGGAGTATTTTTGTCCCTTACCTCGGTATCTGGCGAAGAGCTTCTTCTAGCGAAAGTTTCTCTAACATCGATTCTGCTTGTTCATGATGTAAGGGATGATCGTAAATAACTTCATCGATGGCGTCGAGATGACAATAAACACTTACCGTAGAAGTGTGCACCACTGACTGGAAGGAATTGTAGAAAACTCTTCACAGAATGATCAACGTTACCTTAAAATTTTCAAATTTCTTGCACAAATCCAGCAGAGCCTTGGTCCCTTTAACGTTGACGTCATAAGCTATTTTGATGTTTTCGGTGAAGCTTACAGTCACAGCAACGTGAAAGACGATGTTGGTTTTTGAAATCAACTCCTCTCGATCTTCAGGTGCCAAACCCAGGTCCTCTTGGACGCAGTCTCCGACGACCGCAGTTACACGACTTTCGTAATCTGGACGTTCCTTCTTTAGTCTGTCAAAGAGCTGAAAAAGGATCGCTTTTAACGACTTTAACGTTAGTAATTGTTGTTTACCGCGCAATTGAACATCTCTTCTAATCTTTGCGCTGAGGTTTTGCCTTTTTTCGCCCTCATCAAAACATAGATGATGGAAACGTTGGTGCTTCGTAAAAGTTTCTCGATCAGGACTTTTCCCATGAAACCCGTACCTCCAGTAATAAAAACACTTTGGTTCTCATAAAAGTCTAGAATTTTTGATCGAGACATTTTTCTTTGGTTAGCTAGTGTGTTTATTTAAGTATCAAGTGGGCAATTGCTCTGGGAAGGATGGCAAGTTTTCCACTACAACTTTTAAGTAAGATCATTCAGTTGATATAATTTTTTTTATACCCTAGTCCAATTATTTTCATTTACTCTTTTCTACCAGTTATTACCTGTTTTATTTATTAAAAAGGGACTCCAAACATCAAGGTAGTATTTTATAGATTAAAATAATGCATAACGCTAAAAGTGATTCTTCTCGACTGCTCCACCCTAACCTGACCTTGAAGCATCCACAGGAAACTACATAGGATTTTAGGCAAGGACCCTAAAAGCATATCTTAATCTACTTAGCGAATCCACTTTAGAATCATCATCTAGGTGTATATAATGTTTTCGTTTTTATAAGCTCTTGACAAGAGTTTCCAAAGAAAACCGTTTTGCAAGGTCTGGTTTTTAAATAATTACATTAATTAGGGTTGATTCTACGGGTTGATTCGATATTTTAATGAAGTTTATTTATAGATAAGTAATAAAATAGTGATTCAAAGTATACAAACAGGAATCAATTATAAAGTCTATTTTTTCCTGATAGTTAAATAGAAAAGAGAAAAATAAATGACAGGCAGAACGAGTTAATTTAAAGTTATATTTGAACAAGAATTAACTATGATAGCTAAATTTTCTTAATTCTTAAGCGAGGACAATTAAATTTGTGTCTTAATTTATTTATTTCTTTTTGAAATCTTGATTATGTTAAATAATAAGAATGGTTGGTGAGCGGGGCTTAACCGATCGCGTGTTCACGTGTGCGCGTGGCTTCACAGCGTAACCTACAATTTGGAAACATCAACATTTAATAAATATTTCAAGACATTCTCGGCATTGATGAACTAGAAACCAAAATGTTTCGTTTGTCACAGATTAACAGACTTTCTGTGCTGACAAATCGCGAGTTTTCCACCAAAATCGAAAATTCTAACCTCCAAATTTCGCCCGATTTTGTCAATCGCAACCCCCGAAACTTGGAACGAATGCGAATCGGATACAAACCCGACGGCTATCACGTAGAGAAATCCGGTAGGAGATTCTGGCATAAGTAAGTGGGATCTTAATGTGAACAGTTCTGACTTAAAAGTGGGGAATTTCAGACTAAAACTGACGCAGAGCGGGCGCTACGCCTACGCCAGCGTCGAACATTTCGAAAACGGCGAAGTCCTGAAAGCGAGCACGTTAGAATGGGCGTTAAAAAAACAACTGTATAAATGTAATGACTCCGTAGCGTTTTACAATCTAGGGAGAGTAAGACTGGCGCAAATGCGACTGTCACAGTTTAATCGCGCGTTTTAGGTGTTGGCTGATCGCTGCTTGAAAGCAGGTTTGATAGAAATGTACAGTAATATTGAGCCACCCAAGCCTGATGGGAAAGTGGCCAAGTTTCTCATGGGTTTGCAGGAAGGGGGAGTCGTCTTGGAGGAACCGCCACAGTTCAAGCCTGCGAGGCCGTGGGACCAATATAGACCACAGAAACCATGGGAAATAACTGATTAACTAATTTTATTTAAATAAATATATTACATTTAGGGAACTACTTTTCATAGTTGTGTTTGATGTGTTTCCACAATTTCTGTAAGAAAAAGGTGTTAGACCGACGACAGAGCTGTTACGTAACATACCCCTTCATTGACTTTCTCAAAGAGCAGTTCAGAACCTAGATCGAACGTTCTTTCGAAGAATAACGCCGCCCCTACGCACGCCAGAGCAAAAGTAGAGGTTCTTTTGAAGATGCTGTTGTACAGAGTGCTCGAAATTCCTGCCATTTTATTTATTTTATCGTACTTCGGGTCGCCTGTCAAAATCGTCGATCTACAAACGTCAAACGTCACTCGCGATCATAGATAAAGAACAAAAGTAGATAGCCGACTCTCAATCACAATTTGATAGTTTGAATACGGAATCTCTGATACGGAGAAGCTTGCATAACCGCATACATAAAGGGTAACTCCTTCACTGAATTTGCTGATTTCTAAATAAGTTATTCGTACATATCTATTATGTTGTTTTTTTTTTCGACGTCTGCAGGAGCGCTAACATTAAAAGTAACTACTCTCGTGTCAAAAATGGATTACTTCTTAAGATTTAGGGATATTCGTTACTAGGTTGCCATAAATTTGGTTAGGTTGGAGGCTATGTGGTTTCTGGTGACAAACAAAAGATATCCCAAAAATGTAAGGCAGCAAGTTAATTGTAACAGTTGCAAATGACTAATTTCTCGCTAAGTGATAGATGATTTTTCGTTTCACAATCAATTTTGGTTACTGGCGGCATATTTATTTGGATTTAATTTCTCAATTCAAAGTAACCAACCTTAGGCATTCAAAATAACTTTTGAAAATTCTAGTTACACACAACATGAAAAACGTTATTTCCTTAAAAGTTCGAACTCTAGGGAGTAATCCATTTTTGACACGAGAGTAGCACAAAAACAATATTACTTGACGAACAAATCGCACAAAAATTACAACCAGCAAGCACTTAGAGCATAGGCCTTGTATAACATAAAAACTCAGTCAGTGGGACTACTTGCATTGTTGCCAGTTTTATGTGTTCATGGCATGATCCTCCATGGTTCGTGGCTTGTAAATAGAGACGGCAGTGGGCAGTGGTAGTATCAGTATTTTTTGTCTATGGATTGTGATTACAATTTAACTACCAACCAGTGTTGCCAGATCTGGTGAAATTTCACCAGATCTGGTGATTTTAGCTTCAAACTGGTGATTTGGTAAAAACTTTTTTAAAATTTCAAGTATCTGGTGATTTTTGTGCATTTTTAATGCCACTGATTTAAATTTAATTCATTAAGGATGTAAATTCATAATTGGCACATATCATGCCGTTGACAGTACCATAACCTGCAGTACTTTTAGTTGAACAATGTACGGAGTGATCAAGAAGGACTGTTTGGCAGGTTATGGCAGTAAAAATTTACGCTAAAAAGAAATTAAGAATGCAAAACAATTGTATACAAATTAACAAAAGAAAATGCCCATTGTCCCTATTTTACTCTAATAAAGTAACTCTTTTTTTTAGGCTTTCGAATAGATTCACCAGCATGTTTAGTTCAATTTGAAATGTCATACGCGTGGAGGGAGAAAAGACTGGAGATGGCACTAATTCAAATAAGTGTACCCGCCCGCGAAAACTACAGAGTCATAAAAGGTTTCTGAATATAGACGCTAGGCCAATGGCTTCCTTCGCCTTCCTTCCAGACGCATTGTGCTTCTTTATCTAGCGCATTGTGGACTGGGTCATAAAAGGTTGTTGCACGTGCTTTTAGAGGGTACGGATTTTTAACATGGGAAGCATAGGAAATGCCATCTCCAGTCTTTTCTCCCTCCACGGTCATACGTTACTTGTCAATAATGCGGCTGTCAGTGTCAAATCGTTAACAACCGTAAGTTACTCCAGTTGTGCCACTTAAAAATTAAATTCAGTATTACCAACTCAAAGAGTCCTTCTTAATCACCCGTATACCTATACAAGTGTGATTGGAAAAGAATGAGGACAAGTTGAATTTGGCGCCTAGTGAATAATTTGTCATGTTGGTAACAAGTATTGACAGCAAAAATAAAGTCTAATATGATCATGGGCGTTTCTAGTGGGGAATTGGAAATTGGTGACAATTGACAAACCAAATCAAAACAATGGGCTTTTGACGGAAGCCAATGGATAAATCTTGACAGCGATGTTCTTTTGAAGCAAAACTGCCACACACAAAACATAAAACGCACCATCATTTATGGCGCCACATTCAACTTGTCCTCATCTTTTTTCAATCACACGTGAGCACAAGGAGCGTGAGCACAATTATCAACAGTTGTTTTGTTTTTAATGCTAAATATTATCATTACCACTTTAGTATTGATTGTTTATTATTCATCTTTTAATTTTTTATTATGATTTTCGTTTATTTTCAATAAATTTGTTTGTTATAACCTTTTACTTTATTTACTTATTAATTCGTCAAACATTTAAGAACTGGTGAAAATCTGGCAACTTTTTTGGTTCTGATCTGGTGATTTTTATTTTTGTCACCTGGCAACACTGCTACCAACAAAAACAATTGAAAATCCCCAAACCGATCGAATAAGTTTGATTTTAATTTAATTAATGTAAAGAAAATATAGGTGTAAATGCTTTTTCAGTTATATTTTTAAAAAACATAGTTGAATTATTATTTACCGACATCAATTAATGTCTTTAATAGATAATTGGTTAATTTGTCGTGCTCGCGGTATTGCGACAAACATAACCTAAAAGCCTTGTGTGGAGTTGTACCGTGAAAAAGTACTCTGCAGTCAAATAAAGCAGTAATTATCATTTAGTGCACAAGAAACTAATAAATAAACTGCAAAATGGCACTTTCGGATGGAGCAAAGCAACGGCTGTCGATCGTAATTGAAGTTACGAAAACAGTTTTTCATTACAGTTTTATCCCAACAGTTCTCTATTTAGGTAACTATTTCTTTTATATTTTCAAATACAGCCAACCAAATCTTATTTGTGAAGGGTTTCGTAAAGGGGCCGATCCTGGAATGCCGGAATTTGCTTTATCCAAGTAGGTACCCCATATTTTTTGCTTACATCAATTTAACGTTAACTTTTAGTTTACTGTGGTAAGATTCGTTCCTGAAAGAGATGCTAGTTTGTTGAGGTTGTAGAAATAAATCGTTTCACAAATGTTTCCGTTTTATTGAATTAAGATTTAAAAGGCGATGTAAGGAGATTATATTGAGAATAAGGTAATTTGTGTTTGCTCTGGTAATATTTGAGGAAAATAACAGCAATTATGAAAATCACCACAATTACAATACCAATCCTAAAAAAAGAATGTTTTTATAAAGAGAATCTGGAAGTTGGGGCGCTTTATTTACCAAAAATACCACAAATCTGTGAGTCTGTCACAACATTCGTTATCACCACAGCAGTATTTGTCACCTTCACAGAATCCAAACTCACAATAAAATGCCAATGCCTACGGAAAATTAAAAAATTATTGGGTTTTTCTTCATACCGTTCATAAATACATAATTGGGCAAAAAGCTGGTAAGGAGTACGATACAGCTCAAGAAAGTCATGAATATAATGCGTAGAACCTACAAATCAGTGTGTAAATGTTAACATTTGCGAGTAAATTTGATTGGGATATAACTTAACCTAAATTAATTGAGCAGTGTCACTTGTAAGACTGGCCCGCGACCACGAGAGGACGCTCCATTCGTAAAGATTATTTATTCGTTTAAATGGCACGTGTACGGCAATCGCTACGATTGAAAATGAAAAAAATTACATGAGGTTGAGAAGTGTGCAGTATTTGAGGCACTATAGTACGTGAAAATGACGAATTCGTGCCTTAAATTATTGCAAACAGGTCTCTGTTCTTAGTTCCGTGCGTAGGCACGAGAGAGCGCTCGTATGCGCCGACCGAATCGCGGATCGTTCCAGACACTTTTAGGTTAGGTGGTATATTTCGCCGCAAATTTCCTCCGAAAATGGCAAGGTACATAGCACAGCTAATAGTAGCGGGCACGCAAGTTATAGGCCGAGCCTTCGCCAGGGCGATAAAACAAGAATACGAAGCGTCGCAACAGGCGGCTCAGAGGTTAGGAAATGCCAAAACACGAACGGAACGAATGGCCAACCAAAAACTCGGCTTGTCCTTGGAAGAAGCCAAGCAGATATTAAACGTAACAAATTTAGACAAGACGGACGTCGAAAAACGATACGAGGCACTGTTCAAAGCCAACGAAAAATCGAACGGCGGGTCGTTCTATTTGCAGTCGAAGGTGGTGCGCGCTAAAGAACGAATCGACGCGGAATTGAACAGTCAAAAGGCAGAAGAGAGTCCAGGGAAAGATGAGTCGGGTGCTAGCAAAACTTGACTTAGTACAGTAATAGAGAGTTAAAGGTTGTATGTTAATAAAAGTTGAAAAATATTTTAATTACAATAAAATTACCTCGTGTTTATTTACAAACGTACAAAGTGTGTATCACTATTTAACAATGGAGGTGGCATCCTGCACAATAGGAAGTTTGTGAGTGCCGTCGCAAAACGGCCGATTGTTGGTTTGTTTGCAGTTACATAACCAATAGTCTTTGCTCTCATCAACTGTGAATGCTACAGGTCTGAAATTGTCAACATTTAGTCCCAAACAAGATCATTGTAGTGAATATTTACTTCAGTTTTATTTTGAGTTGTTGGTTTTTGTGAGTTCCGTCGCAAAAGGGCTGGGTATGACTGTGTCCACATAAGCACCAAGAATATCGTTTTCCTGTAATTCCACCAAATATATTTTGATTTTAAAAATTAGTCAATTTACCAGCTTCGAGGGGCAATTTGAAGGGTTTCTTATCATAAACGGTCCCATTTTCGGGTTGGTGATTGGCCGAAATTACGTTTTTCAGTTTGTTTTCGGGAATTTTTGTCGACTTGGAACTGAACAACACCTTGAATCAATCAGCCGTGAAGTACAAGGGACGTAACCTCAAAAAAGTGTTGTCATACTTTACCACAGTTTTTGAGAGTATTTGCTCTTCTAATTGCGAAAATCATATTTTCATTCAGGAAATCGACGGGGAAGTATTTATTAATGGATGTTCTGTTTACCAAGATGTGACCTAACCTCGATAAGTAAGTTCCGTAAGTTCAATTGTTCAATAAAATCCGAGGTCAAATGGTCAAAACCACGGACCATTGAACATGCGCGATACAGACTGCCGGACATGCTGAAGTTCACCATAGACCAACCCCAGAACATTAAAAAAAAATGAAAAAATACATTTCCTTGTATTTCTGCATTCTGATCGTAAAATATGATTCACAATTATTTTTAATAATTATTTGCTGTAAGGTTTAGGAGAATAAAATGAATCAAAAACCTGAAACAATTGCAATTTGACATTATTGCAACAACACTCTTGATTCCTTGATTGGACGTTTACTTATGTTGATAAAATGACAACAAAGTCAATTCTGCAAATTTTCGACCAGTACGAAAAAGCTCGCTTGAATTTCACCAAATCCGTTGCAGAACTGGCACTGCGATCGAGCAATGTCCCGATCCTGAACGAAGCCAACGTTCTCGGTAAAACCCACAACTTTCCTCTAACCCAGCTAACCTGTGAACCCCAGAGTTGCTGAAACCCCTCTTGAGCGACATCTGCAAGCAGATCCAGCACTGCGCCACCATCGCCCTCGGCCGCATCATCCAGAATGACGTGAACGTGGCCAAGAAGTTCACCCGAGCCGAACTCCTCCCGATCCTCCTGGCCAGCCTCCCCAAAGAGAACGTTAGAAGTACGCCATCTTGTCGACACTTATCAAATCCCTCCTTTGCAGAAACACCAAAAGAACTCGATCCTCTTCGTCTTGAGGTCCATATGCAAGCACGACTCCGAACTGGCCACCTTCGTGGTGGAGTCCGGGGCGATCCTCCCCATCATCAACTGCCTGGAGGACTTCGAGCCTTCGGTGCAGGAATCAGCGGCGTGGGTCATCGGTTACATCGCACGACACAACCAAACCCTGGCCCAGAAGTGCGTCGAAGCCGGTTGCGTCCCTTTGCTAATCATGGCGCTGCAGGGGCCCCACTTGAGCTTGAAGCAAATCGCGGCCAGCGCTTTGGCCGATATAGCCAAACACAGCATCGAACTGGCGCAGAATATCGTAGACGCGGGGGCCATACCCTACCTGGCCAAGAACCTGAACAATCTGGATGAGAAACTGAAGCGACAAGTCTTGGCAGCCCTCAGTAAACAACATCGACGTGGTTGAGCTTGACGTTACGAGATTTTGCATTTCAGGTGCGTGCGCTAAGCACTCGTCGGAACTAGCAGAAGTCGTCGTAGAAGCCGAAGTGTTTCCTTCAGTTTTTATGCATATGGCACACGCGTGCCCCCATGTACGCAAAAACGCCGCCGCTTTGACCAGAGACATAGTGAAGCACACCCTGGAGTTGACCCAATTGATCGTCAACACGGGGGGGATTGGGGCACTGATGGAGGTGCTGAACGAGGACACGGGGGAGGCGCGGATACCATGTATCACAGCTCTGGGGTACATTGCCGGTAATTAGACACGATTCTGGGGTTTTTAGAGGTTAAGTTGTTTCCTTGCGCATCCGCCATCTTGAACACGTCAAAAGTTAGGTTAGGTCAGGTCAGGTGTGTTTATATTTTAAAAAGTTGCAAAATTGAGTGGTTGACTGGTTAGTTAGTGGCTTGTTGAAGCATAAATAACGAACTAAAAGTGGTGATGAAGGTTTTTAGAACCAGTTTAGACGTGTAAGTGGTTTTGAATTTGTAACAGTTTAGGAGGGAGTGGGGAGTCACGATTCGTGGGTAAAAATGAATGGGTAAAAACAGCCATACCAGTTTCAGAAAATTCAAAAAAGATATTATAAAATGTTTTATGCCACCCTAAATACGCAACAAACACGTGTTTTAAATTGTTTTGATCTTGTTACTCATTGCAAGAACTTGATTTTGCGGTGGGACTTTTTTCTACGCGGTTGTAATTAATTCTAGGGCACTCTGACCAGCTGGCGATGTCGGTGTTGGGTTGCAAGGCCATCCTAATCCTGGGTACCATCTTGCACGAGTCCAAGGACGAAAATGTCCTGGCAGTGACGGCGTGGACGTTGGGGCAGATCGGGAAGCACAGTCCCGAGCACGCTAAGGCCGTGGCTTCCGCAAATCTGTTCCCGAGACTGGTGCAACTGTACACGAACGAAGAATCTGGGGAAGATCTGAAGTTCAAGTGTAAACTCGCCTTAAAGCTGTGTCTGCAGAAGTGTTTGTTGACGTCAGCGCTGGAGCCGCTCCTGTACGACGCACCCCCGAACATACTGAAATATGTTCTCGGACAGTACAGCAAGGTAAGAGTTTGTGTGGGTTTGGATCGGGAGAAATGGGAAGAATGAGAGGGAAATATTTTTGCGTGTGTGTGTAAAGCTGCGTTTTCAGTATGATTTGGTTCGAGATGTTGTGGTTTCGCGTTTTTGTTGAATTTTGGATTTTGATTGGGCGTTTCTGTCGGTTACGATCAGATGTCCACGTAGATTAGAACAATCGAGAAAAAAGAAAGGGTCGCGCCATTAAAAATGAATGGTCTATCGATTTAAAGGGGAAAAGTGACAAAACTAAGCTGGAATTATGTCGTAAAACTATGGATCAGGTCGGAGTATACAGCGTGAGAATAAATAGTGAGGGACAACATTTTATTTGAAATCTTCTTGAAAATCCCATTACAAGAATATTTCATCGACTCGTGTGTACCTACAGAGTGCCGTATCAAAGTTTCTTGAAATTTAATTTTTCACGTTTAAACTCGTACGAGTTAATGTGAGAGTCGGTTTTGATTTGTCACGGAAAATCGTAAAAAAGCAAAAAACTCAAGTGACGGAAAATGTTCCTCAGCAGAATTCAATAAAATAAAATTCTGGCCTTTACAGTTAAAAAAAAAATTGTTTCATTCGGTTACTGATTATTCGAAGAGCAACAAGGTCACTTATGTCATTGTCTCTTACTGCAAAACATAGATACAATGGCCGGCAATAAAAACTAGCCATCACTTTTGTGTTACGTCAAAATCCAAATGTGTATAGTAATTACCTAATGCTTTTATGACACTGACATTTAAATGATGGCTAGTTTTTTTTTGCCGGCCATTGTACTTATTCAATGTTAGAGATGGGAACAATGTTTGCAACGAAAACCAGAGGGTGCGAGGAGAAAATTTGATTAATAGAAATTATTCTCTTCGAAATTCTGCTTTACATTTTCTGCAATAAATTTCACTTTATAAATGTTCTGTTACAACCGTAGAGGGTCGTTTTTCGATATCCTGTCACATTCCATTCTGTAAATGAAAAATTCTGCAGAAAAATAATCTGTGAGGAATGTTCTTCTGTATAAATTGGAGTGAAGCAGAATTCAGTTGCAAAATATTGAAATGGTTATGAGGTTACTTGTGTCATACTGTATGTCCACATAAAACATGTTAATATCATGATTGAAAATTGGAAAATGTCTAACAAGGAGAGGTCGCCAGATGTGCGACGGCTTTTTGGACAAAAAAATCAGGGTAGTTATCCCGACAGGCCATATCGCCACTCTGAAAGGCAACGCCCGAATGAGGAAAGATCCGATGAACTGAAATTATTTTCTGGAAATTCTGTGACATGCTTTTTGAACGTTCTGTCACAATCCGTTGTGGAAATGTGCATTATGCGAGAAATTTTTTGAATATTTCGGCTCATTTTGTCAATATTCTGACGCACTTTCTGCAAAAAAATTATATATTTTTGAGACGAATGTTCGTCGGCAAAATGGAATAAAACAGATTGTTTACTGTTATAGTTAAAAAACTCGAGATGCTTCGGTTGCAGAATATTTAAAAATTACAAGGTCATTTATGTCAACACAGAATGTGTTAATTTCTTAATAATAATAATGTGAAAAATACGGTGCGATCAAGAATGACTAAATTTGTTGGTAATAATGAAATTTGGCAAATTTGAAATTTACCATGAAAGGTTCATTTTTGTAATAGCATAAATAAAACTGACATAACTAAAAATGTTTTTAATGTCGTCTCAAGTTAAAAAAATCTTGTCAGTGCCAATTACGAGACAAAAAACACCAGTACTTTTCAATTGTTTCATTGCCAACAGACTCAGTCATTGTTGATCACGCTGTATCTACTACGTGGACTACAAAATATACAGTGTGAGAACAAACTGGCATGTACGAAGTTTTGTTTAAAATTTTTAATTTGTCAAGGAAATATGCGGATATATGTGAAATTGCTGACAATTTAAGTGCCGAATAATTTCCAACGAAAAATTTTTGGGGCGAATGTTCATCGGTAGAACGGAATGACGTAATTTTTTTACAATCACAATTAAAATAATAAAATGACAGTTCAGTCAGAGAATATTGGGAGTCACAAGGTTAGTTATGTCATTCTGTATGTCAAAACAAAACGTGTTCATTTATTAAAAAAAGGTGAAAAAATATGTATGCTGGCACGGAATTTTAGACGTCAAATTTATATCAATTCCAAAAATGTCAATTAAGTTACGCTTTATTGTCATTATGATGGACGTCTGAAACTATTTGACATTTGAAAGATTATTTTTAGCATGTCAGTATGATAAAAATTACAAAATTCGAAAGTGAGGTTAGTTGCACCTAAAGCGAGTTTTTTATGTCAATCGAATGACAAATCGTCCAAGATTCCGTGTCCTAGACTGTGAAACAAATTTTAGGAGATTCATAGTGATTGTGGATAAGTATGGCAACTATGTACGAAAATGTATGTGGCAACTGTCTGGATGGGGTAGAGTTGACATTTGGATGACATTTCATAAGCGTGCATTTGATCTTTTTATACCATTGCACGTTGTCTTGACAATTTTAAAAATTGCGCGACTATGAACTGTCAAAGAAATGTCAACTCTGTCCTACCCACACAGTTGCCACATACATTTTCGCACATAGTTGCCACACTTATTCACAATCATTTTGAATCATCTAAGACTATGCGTACCAGTATTTTTTGACCGCGATTACGTACTATGGCGCACAATAAATTTAGGCCGGCAAATTTCTGACATTTCAAAAAAGTCAATGCAAGCGACCATTTATTGTCATTATGACTGATGTGTCAGTTTGTCAAACTGAAGGTTTTCAAGCTGTTTGGCGTTTCCTTCACCCTTTTCGTAACTTACAGATCATACCGCACTAGCATAACTGATTTGTAGTAGCACTTCTCCCTGGTGCACGCTTCTTTTCCCAATTTTAATTTTGATTATCGCTGTCACGATGACAAGAATGACAAAAATCGAAAATGGGGTTAGTTGAACATAATGCCGGCTTCACATTTTGATGTCAAGGCAATGACAGGCCGGCCTAAATTTATTGTCCGCCATAGTACATGTACTGCAATTGGAACAAATGTGATGCATTGGTATTGGTACTGTACATTTTAAAATTAAGATCGTTTCGAACATTCGACCACATTGCGCACGACTCGTGTCGATTTTTTGTTACCTGTGTCGTTCAATATGGCAACATTCATTTACCTATTGAAGACTTTGTAGTGTTTCGGAGAGAAAAGATCCGATTAACAGAAATTTTTCTAGAAACTCTATTTCAACATTTCCCCTTTACCTTCCCGAATGAACTTTATGCCGAAAATTAGTATATTATGATACGAGTCTTATAAGTAGCATTTTGTAGCACGCACGGGTTTAGAGCACGACGAGCTTGCGAGGAGTAAGGACTAAGTGCTACAAAATGCCTTATAAACTAAATAGATGTCATACACTATTTTCTTCTACTTTGCACCTTTTAAGTGACAATTAACAATTATCAAATTTGGGGAATTTTGTCGCGGTTTGCAACAAATGTCATATCATTTGGAAGATTCAAATTTCAATTGTTATTAACAAATTAAAAATTTGTTTTTCAATAGATTTATTTACAATGGAAGATTTATTTTAATAAACCAAACAATTTAGAACGATTTGCGGTAGAGAATTCGCATTGAAACGGAACAAATAAGCCCTGACATTATTGAGCGCAGTGTACAAAGTGTCGGTGAGTGCCAAATAGTTGGCGGGAGGCAATTTCAACATTTGCGTAAAATTGTATTGTTAACCTGAGATGTTTGTTTAATTTTGTTTGAGGTCAATTAAAATTTTTACATTAAAAATTAAGTTAAATTTTTTAAGTAAAATTTGTCATTTTCTCAAAAAAATTGTTATGTAAGGTATCAATTTTTTTCATTAGCCGTTTAAGTACTAAGAAGGTCTGCCAGAAAAAGATGAAAAAAGTGAGGGTTGTCATTTAAAAAAATTATTGATGACGTCATTATTAGGAGACGACAAGTGTCAACTTAAATAACATTTTTATTGGCATGGCTTATTTTCGAAGTGGGATTTATACAATTACTGGTTCTGTAGTTCAAGTTGTTTCTTTGCATCGTTGATTTTTATACATACATAGCCTATAATTTGTTTGTTGTTGATTTCACGGAAACAACTTACTTAAATTAAAATTCGTTTTGTTTTGGCGTTTATTTTGAGATTTCATTTTCGTCATGCCAAGATCAGGAATGCCAACCTTAAAAAAGTAAATTGCACTAGTTTGGTTCAAAACGCGAATTTCAATTACAGCACCTAAAATGGAGTTTGTAATAGCTTTCATACAGACGAAAAATATTATTTGGCAAATGTCATTAGTTTCAATCGACGACATTATGTTGGGACACCCGGTGTACGGTCGGTGTGCGAGTTGTCATTCCGCCGCCCTCCGTCCGTCCGTCGGAGAGAGACGACCGATCTGAGCGCTATTGATTACCCAGTCGCGTCTACGCCGCCCCCGCTGCCGCCGTCGTGGCCGTCTCCGCCGCCTAATCAGAACAAAACAAACAAGATCGAGACAAACATGTCGACCGGCGCGTCGTGAATAATGAGAACGAAACTGTCGTCGTCGTCGTCGCCGTCGAATCCACCGCAGAAGCTCTACATAAACAGCAACACCCTGTCGTTGAGGGGCGAGGGGATCGCGATCGCGCCCCGTTCCGTCGTCCGCACCGCCGCCACCCGACACCACCGCATCGAGATCGGGCCCCCGTCGACCGTCGACAGCCCCCGCGACGACGACCAAGTCGAGCAGGTGAAGGCGGCCAAGGCGACGATCAAGCCGAAGGAGTGCGCCCCGCTGAGCGACGACCTCGTCAGCAGGCAAGTGCGGAAGATCAGGGAAACCGTACGAGTGGAGGATTTGGAGAGGCTTCTGCGCGGGGTGACGGGCGCCGCGGGGCATGCACGGAAGCGGGCCCCGCCAGTGAGGGACCTGGGCGAGGTGTACGACGAGTTCTTCGGGGCGCACTACGCGCTGCTCCGCGAGGTGATCAGGAACAGGATGTCTTCGATCACCTAGACGACGGAGGGCACCGGGCGGAATCTTCTGTGATATAACTACAGGGTGCGTCGGCTGGGAAGATGGACTGCAAGGTGCCCCCCTTGACGCAGCACGTCAAGACCAGGGACATCGACAGGAAGGTGCTGAGAGAGACCCTCTACTCGGAGATATTCCAGAGGCACAGGAGGTCGATCTTCGCCCTCGGCTCGTTCCTCAGGATGTTGAAGACGAAAAAATCGAACTATAACGTGATCAAACAGGACGCGGAATCCGAATAGTAGTTGTTGTTGTAGTTTGTGTGTGTCTGCTAAAAGTGCTTAGGCCGTCCTGCGCCCTTTCTCAATCTCGCACTCATCTCTGTCCCCCCTTTCATCGGCTTAAGATAATTAAAAAAAAAAAACAACAAAAATCTCGCAAAAAAAATTCTAAGTGTTTGTCAAACAAGTGCCTTCACAGAATCACCACCAGAACTAGCCGAGACGTCGTTTAGAGAATTTATTATACTTATTATAAAGTGGATACCTTATTAGGACACTAGTGGATGTTTATACGGTCATTAATCATGTTTATGCCTTGGAGATCATGGTCCACCGCAGTCACCGGTTCATCTCGAATTTTATACCTGTTCATACAAGTTTGAGTGATAAAATATATAATATACACCTGGTTCGTTGGTTTGTTTTGAGTCACATTTGTCTGTTGAAATTTTTATACTGCCAAACAAGCATTTAGACCTTGCCGGTGTTGTGACCGAAAGCAAGGATTATGCCAGCGAGAGCTGTTACATAACATTTTTTGCCGAAAATAAAATTTATTTAGTGAGAATGACGCTCTTTCTTTGTTCATTTCATTTCCTAGGCGAAGAGTCCCGAAAGGTAGTAGTGGAGTCGAGGATTGATTCGTACGACCGCAATAACTGTCAAAATGGGAGTGGGTCGGTGGTGTTTTATGGTTTCGGGTCAAACGTCGTTTGTCTAAATTTTACGAATGCTTTGTCGATGTTGGCGTCACCTCAAAGTTGACCCGCAAGTATCATCTTTTATTATTACTTTGTTTGTTCACGTGAACTATTCTACCGTGTGATAAAAAAAAAATAATTAGAGTTGGCTGTGGCCAAAAATTTCAGTTGGCAATTCGTTAAAATTTCAATTATCAGATGTCAGTCTTAAAAGTTAGGTTAGTGGTTTTGAGAACGTTGAAATCTTGATTTTCATAAAGGGGTGCATTATGTGTGACCTGTCGGTTGTAAAAGAATCATGAGGAGCTCCACTCGTATTTACGAACTAGAGTAAATATTCGTAATGTCTGCCTTCAGCTTCCAAACATAATGCTACTCTCTTCGCTTCATGTTTTCAAATGACCTTCGCAAAGTCGGGACATCAATTAAATTGCAGTTGTCAGTAATTACTTGCATTAATTCGGAAATTGTGCCAGGACTGTTTTTGAACACGTTCTTTTTCAGGTATGGAAAGACAAAATAATAAGTTGTTGATAAGTGTCTTGAAAGTCCGGAATGACAGTTACTATTGTAAATAATGACATCTTATGGCATTTGAATTAAATTTTTACGTGCTGCCAACTGAAGTGTATTAATCATGGCTGTCTCGATTTTTTTTATTTTCGATCGCACTGTAGGTACTTTAATTCACAAGTGGTTAAGTTAAAAGCTGTACATTCTCAGTTGCAGAAACAATATCGTCAAAATAGTTTTGTGCATGATCATCTCCAGAATCAAGTTGGATCAAACAGGTTATTCGTGGTCAGAATCGGACAATACTTTATAGTACTAAACAACGAAATTCAAAATGTTCATATCCTAAAGCTTGAGGCTCATATTTAGATTTTTTTCGTATTTTTGGATCACATTAAGAATAAACAATGCTTCTCAAACGTTTTCTTTGACGTTTAGATTAATTTCGTTTATAAACTTTTCGTTCCTTGGTTTGCTGAGAAATATTAACAATAAAAAGTACCTAGGTACCGAAAAACAGAAAATAAATGAAACAGTAAAAAAAATATCATAATTGTTTAATTTTGAAAAGTGATCTTTTTAGCTCCACGACCATAATAGTTATATGTGACACTCTGTACATTTTGAACTAGATAAACACATTTCTTTACTTGTGAAACTGTATTCTCGCCATTTCCAGAGCAAAATTTTAAATCGTCATCCAATTTACGTCACGAGAATCGATTTTAGATTACAGAAGGAGTATTATGAGAATATGATTGTGCAGAATGTTCATATCCAGAACCGAAGCTCATCAAACGGATTATTTATGATGATGAAGTCAGGTCATATTTTTTTTAATATTTATTTTGACAGATCAACAGTAAAACAGTGGTTTTGAATGATTTTTTTTAAGTGTTTTAAACAACTGTTTGAACAACAACAAAATTGTGTGACACCGCGTATGCTTGTCATAAATTGGCATTTTATCTTTAAAAAATTAATACAGTGGCGTAGATTAATTAATATCATAAATACAGGGTGAAAGTAGTGGAGATATTTTAACCGGTGGTAGAACTCCACAATAGGTAACGATTGAGCCAATAATGCCTTATACAAATATTGATATTTTTCGAGAAAAGGGGGCTAAAAGTTTTTCAAAAAAAAAATTTGGGAGCCACTGAATTTTATGAAAAAATGGTTTAAACAAATCATAGTAGACTTTTTTGTTGTTATTTAATTCAAAATTAAGTCACTTTGACAAGAACCTCAATTTAAATTATAAATGGCTTTCACCAACCTGGATCTATGGCGAAGCCCGTGGATATTTAGAGGTAGCACGACAAATCTACGGTGAAAGGTTTCTTCCCAATGCACGAACCATTGTAAACGTTGTGCGGCCTCTTCGCGATTTCGAGCGTCTTGGCCGCCAACGAGAAGATCGCATTTTAGTTACAGAAGAAGAAATTCTTCACGAAATTGAAAAACAGCCACGAACAAGTACTCGGCGTCTTGCAAATTACCAGGGAGTTTCTCAGTTCGCGAGTTCAAAACGCCGCTCAGGAAATTCGTGAAAAGAGAGGAATTCTGATTCGAGTTCGGCTTTCTTGAGCACGTCGTGCTGAAGCTTGCATTGCTAACGATGGCAAGCATTTTAAACAATTTCTTTGATGATTCATTTTATGCTTTTACTCACAATTACAGTCCTTTTACTTTGCTGTTTTCTGAATAAGTTGTAGGCACTATTTTATCACTGCTTTAAAATTTTATCAAAGATTCATGATAAAACTCAAAAAAATTTAACGACAAAAACCAAACATAACCTCGTATGACAGAAAAACCATAGAAAAACTCATATAAAGTCATTAAAGTCCATTCAAAAAACAAAAAACCACCACCTGTTGCTTTAGATTGGTAAAATTTAAAAAACCCTAGGTAGATATTTTTTCATACTGTGTTGGTAACTATAAATTATGACATTTATTTGATTCAAAATAAAATTCAATTACTTTGAATTTCTTTCATATTGTTTTATTAGCAGCAGGTTTCATTTATTTATTGATTCTTATTAGGTATTTTTATTTATACTATGCCGGCCAAAAAATTTTGGCCGTCATTGTCTGTCAATTCAAAAAAAAAATTGTAATCCGTACTTTATAGTTTATTGTCATCATGATTACCATCTTGATTATGAAGGTTATTTTTTGGGTGGTAAATTTCAAAATTCAAAATTATTTTGTCATTTCTACTACACAGAACGTTTACCTAAGGTTATCTATGTATGTGTGCTCTAATTTTGTTTATTCATGTCGGATTTTTGGAATATCTGAGCAGTTTAAATTGATTGTCAAAATGACAAGAATCGAAAGTGGGGTTACGATTCCTAAAGGTTTATTTACACTTTACTTGAATGTCAAGAAAGTGACGGCCTAAATTTTTTGGCCGCCATAGTACATGCCCAGAAAAACAAGACATTTAATAAACACTTAACCTCAAAATTACAATTCTCACCAAATTTTACACTGAACAGCGTTGCCGATAGTAATTATCGAGGAAACTGCGACGTTGGTGGTTTTTTGATTTTTGAATGGACTTTATTTAACAGTGTTAACTTGACATTTTAGGTTGGTTGTACGTCAAAACTGCCCGCCAAATTTGAAATTTTTAGCGGTTTCCAAACAAAATGATTACTTCGATTTTCTTGTAAACCATTAACATTTGTATAAGGCAAGTTGGGTTATTTTGCCTTCTTTTAGCACGTAGGTACTAGGTACCTCAGGTTAAAATATCTGCACAACTTTCAAAATCAGACTGTATAATAATAAGGCGAATAAAGAATCTGCAAATATTCTTTCCTTGTATTCTAGTTTTATTATTTTGATGAAGACAGTTCAGTAGCAAAAACAATGCTGACAAAGTAATAGTGTGACAAATGCGTGATATGTATAATAGTTCTTAGAATAAAACTAAAGTTTTCAATTGCAGAAAAAATAATAGCCACACATTTTTGTGTAGACTACAGAATATTCATCTTTAGGACAAAGTTTGACAGTACAAGAAAATGGCAGTAGAATTTTTAACAACAATAAAGTGATTTCTGTGCCTCGATAATTCGGAAATTTGAATTTATGCAAACTTTTTTGGTTTTTGGTGACGGAAACACTAACATATGCTTCAACTTTAATAAAAGAAAATAAACATCTCTTGTAATTAACTAAACTCACAACTGTTTTTGACAGATCTGACCCACTCGACGGTATGAATCAATCTACGAATTGTGTTCACTTTTCCGTGAAAGCCACCAAAAGCTACTACCTATTTCATCAGGCGGTATTATTTAAATAAAGTTTACGAATCCATTGCTATTAAGTCGAATTCACGGAGCGGCCCTCACCACTCGCTGTATTGATTTTCACCACAAAAGATGAAATTTACAGTTTTCGGTGTAAATGTCATCAGATAATGTCAAAGTTTTGGCAACGCACACGTTAATAGTTATTTATTATACAAGACGATAAAATTGTATTTTATCTTCGAGAGCGGTTTAAGCCTCGAGGCCTAAGCCGAGAGGCTAATACGCTCGAGAAGATAATGGTGAATTTTATCGTCGTGTACAATACAAAATTTTATTCCATCCTCCATTACTTCGATTGAATTACTGAATTATTTTGATTATGACAATTATAAACGTCAAAAAAATTCAACAATCAAAAAAACGTCAAAAACAGAAAAACAACAATGGATGTTAAACATTAATTATTTTATTTTTCTAGACGATAAAACTTCATTTTACCATGAAGAAAACAGTAGATAAAATACCATTTTATCGTTTAGGATGGAATAAATACTATTTTTTACGGATAATTAACATGCAATCCTGGTCTCGCACAATATACGGGATGATTCTGTTGCACACTTGCTCTGTGCTAGACCTCCAAAATAAAATTATTTTGAATCACTCGGTTTCTGAACATGTCATCTTTTGCAGATCTTGCCGCACGACCCCAAAGCCCGCCGACTCTTCGTCACCACCGGCGGCTTGAAACGAATGCAGTACATCGAGGCCCAACCCGGCACTACGCTCATGGAATACATCTCAATTATTAATTCCTGTTTCCCGGAAGAAATCGTTCGATACTACTCCCCGGGCTACCCCGAGACTCTCTTGGACAAAGTGGAGCAATACTCGCCACAAGTAACGCGCGACGTTTCGTCCTTTAGGTCGACGAACCTCATTTTTTGTTGTTTAGATGATGACAGTTCTGCAAGAGCCCTCGACCAAGAACGACGAGACTCAGATCATGTTACCGCACTCGTCGCCCAGCGAAGAACTGGAAAACTTGCTTGTCTAATTTTGTACCAAATCGCACGTTTTTCATGCCAAATAAATTGTTTGAAATTTTGCGGCTCCGGCAAAAGTTGTTGCGCACGCCTATGCGTTTTGACGTTTGTTTCCGGACATAACCTCAATCGCGAGTCGGCTTATTGTTTTGGTTTTTTATGGCCCAAAATGTCGATAATTTGTCGCGCTTGTCTACAGAATGTCGACAAAAGTGGCTACTTCTACATCGACACGTTCGACAACACGCAAATTCCCAATACAATACCGAAAGATTTGTTACAGTTGTGCGTGCCGGAGATGGTGAGTAAATGATGGTTTTCGGGGAGATTGTGGTGGATATTGGCGTTGTTTGTAGGACTTGTACATTTCTGAGCAACCCGGTATATGCGGGGAGTGTCTGAGCATGTTCGAGAGTTTCTACAACTTCAAAAACAAGTGTCTGGCGTCCGAAGAGAAGATCCACAAGTATCTGAGCAGGAACAAAATGGGGCTCCAGTGCAAGGTAAATTTGACGCGCGTGGTCGACGAGGAGTCGGAGCCACCTCAGAGAGTCGACGAAAGCGGCGAAGTCATCCAAATGGACAACATGCGAGAGGCGGATTCGATCAAAGTGGCGACGGCCCCAAACTCGGAGTTTTCCGACGAAATGATGATCTTCTCGTGCAACGAATGCTCGTTCGTCACGATGGACCAAGTAAAGTTGGTGCGGCACAAGTGCCTCGAAGTGACCCCCCTTGACAAGTACAAGTGCCCCTACTGCGACTACTCCACGTGCCGCAGGTACAGGCTCAGCTACCACATCAACGCCAAGCACACCAAAACCAGTTCGTACGAGTGCGCACAATGCGACTACAAAACCAACGACGCGAACTTGCTGAAGCGCCACCAGAAAACGCACGGCCCCAGTGAAAAAACCGGCGAGATGTTCACCTGTCCCTTGTGCGAGTTCAGCAGCGGCTCGGCGGTGGCGCTGCAGCGGCACAGGGTGGCCCAGCACGGCCCCGTCATGCAGTGCTGCACCGTCTGCTCGTACCAGACCAAAGACAAAAGCAATTTCCGCAAGCACCTGTACATACACGGGGACAAGCCGAGGAAGTGCACCAAGTGCAGCTACCAGTGCGTCTCGCCCTACCAACTGGAGAAGCACTACAAGAGGAGTCACGTGTGAGACTGACTGTCTTTTGCCAAGTCAGTGTTGAAATGTTCCTCGGGTCGGCTAGTTAGGGCGCGTTTGTCAAATGAGAAGAGTCGAGCGTGTGTACGGGCTGAATGCGCGAAGCAGGTGGGTGTCAGGGCGGAGGGGACATTTTGAGGACCGCTGACGCTCGACTGGTTGGCTCGCCCTGGAGGAAAACGGCGGCTCTCAAACTTTTATATCAACGCGCCATCTACAGTAATCTTTCTTTTGAGATTGATTTTCCCTAATATTTTATTAACAAAAGTTTTTGTTTACGGAAAATTTACACGAAGACCCCCCACGTTTAATACATACAGAGTGATTATTTAACATGTTGAGAGTAGCCGAGCAACAGTGCTAACGAGAAACCAGTGGCCTTCAAAATTTTCTCATCGCTTCATAACGACAAAAGTACAGTGTGATCGCAAAGAAAACAAATCAGAGCAGGCGTTACAAATTATGGGTCATGTCGTAGCGGAATTCTATGCAAATAAGCGTTCAGTGCAGAGCAACATTTTACATTCGTAGGAACGGGTAATTTACCAGCTTTATTGGCAAATGCGACGCCGCTGGTAAGCAGATTTTTCGCTGAAATGTCAAAAAACCGTCAACGATGTGCTCTTGTTAACCTAGAAAACTTCCGCAAAGTTTACTGTAATTGCAAGCAACAATTATCCCAGAATAAGTGGTAAAATGAGTTTTACCATTGAAAATAAAGCATAAATTATTAATTAATCACGAGATAGGCAACCAATAAAACACGACTGTGCATAGCAAGTATAATTATGCGTATGATTCAAACTGCGACAAACGTTTCGATAAAACAAAAACAGGTAGCACTCTTGATTTGTTTTCTTTTTGATCGCTCGGTGTTTTTTCGCTTTTGGTTCCCACGTACAGGAAAAGCGTTCTGCTAACGCTCGCCACTTCAGTGATTCTCAAACTTTTTCGTCTCATATACAGAGCGAATAATTTTTCCTGACGACTGTGTGACCCTTTTACTAGTCTATATTTTGAAGCTGAAATTTTGATTTTGATCAAGCACAAAATATTATCAAAATGATAATTACATAATTGTCTGTGATGTTGTGACATTTGATTTTGAAAAATGAATCTCCAGCCCTGAGAGTACCTACATGAGCCACGGAAAATAACGTGACACTTTGTATAGTTGTCACGTGATTTTCTTTGCGTTCATATAAGATCAAAATCGATATACATATTAAAAAAATATTAACTCTCTTATAAGGACGTAGATTAATTTATAAAAAATAATTAGTGTTTGTGTTCATTTTTGTGATTTTTATTTTTTTAGATAAATGCTTGTATACTGTAAAATAGCTACCGTAGACTGTCAAGTTGGGAAGCACCGGTTCAAAGTGTGACGTTTTGATTAGTTCATCGTTTCGCTGTTGGCGCTGATGCTTAAGTTTATTTCTGAAAGTGACAACAAATATTTAAAACGTAAATTAACATTAAACAATACGTTTCGACGTATCTTTAATGTTACACTAACTTGTCAAGTCTGACTTTTTATGTAATGAAGACTCATCTTTAGTTTGACAAAAATATTTTTTGCATATCGTAATGAAAGGGGCACTTTTTTACACGCAAAATCGTAGTGAAAGTGGTACTTTTTTGCATCATTTTGTTCTATCTTTTTGGAGATGATTGTCAAAGCATATCTTTTTTTTTTTTTTCATAAATTCTTTTAGACCAAATTTCTCAACTTACCTACATCGATATGCAAAAAAATAGTGTGTACAACACGTTATGAAAGTCTCGTTTTTTCACTTATTTGCTTGATTAACTCGGGCTACGCCCTCGTTAATCAATCTGCAAATTCGTGAAAAAAAGTATGACTTTCATAACTAGTTGTACAAATAACTACAATTTAGTATTTCAGTTTGGTGAAGACAATATCTCAAAAGAATAAGATATTTTCATTATTTAAACGGAAATAAGTATTAAGTTATAGATTTCTAATAATTTTTTATTTAAAAAAAATATCAATTTTTTAACTGTAACCTTAAATACTGCCAATCGATGTCTGTGGCGACGTAACCTTATCCACCTTGACTGACTGTTATTTTGACAGAACTTAGAGTAAGGCCGGCCTGAATGACATTTGGTGGGGGTGAGCGTAGACGGAAAACAGGCGGACGAGTCCATCTTTCGTAAAATAGGGGTGTTCAACAGATTAAAAATCAGCTGATTGTTACTGTGGCCGGTTTTGCCACGCCACTGGAATATTTTATCCTCGCAGATTTCCCCCACCAAATGTCATATCTCAGGCAGGCCTTGCTCCAAGAAAGTGGATTAGGACACTTTTTAAATCAACACGCCAGGTGATATATGATGAAATCAGACATCTTCAGTGGTGAAGAATATTTTTGTGACAGGTCCTGTCAATTTGACATTATAAATAAGGACGAAACAAGAACGAGCCGCATTGCCGGTGCTTTTCAATTGTAAGGCAGTCGGCCATGATACTCATCCATTATCCTTAAGAACATGTAAGCGTTGTCAGCTTAAGCCGATAGACCAATAAAGTTCCCCGCTCGAGATTTCAGCTTTCGATAAATCCCAGCCAGTCCAGGAAGCCAACTGTCCCGATCACGTGTCAACTATCAAAACATGCCTCGTGAGTTTCCTTTTTTTTATTAAATTCGTATAAATAAAACATTGATTTACGTATTTAAAAAACAGACGTACACGTATTAGTCTTTGTCACATCTTCGTGAACGTTTCGGCTTCGTCGTGAATATCATGAGGTACGTTATCGTATTTGCTTTCCCTGAGCGTCGGGGCGAACCCCGACCCGGCCACCACATCGGGTAGAACTTTGTCGTTCAGACTCATCAAGATCTGGAAGAGCTTGGAAAACTTGGGCGACTTCTTCTTGTAGTTCTGGACGTTGGAAGTGGCCACCAGCGTCGTCATCCAGATGTCGGACAGCACCGCGATCGGCATCTTGTTTCTCGCCTGGTGTCGGACGACCTCGTTCAGGTGACCGACGAGGACTAGGAGGGCGTCTCGCCTGGGGATGGCGTCCACCATTTTTCGAACTTCGTGTTTCAACACGTCGTCGTCTAGTTTATCTGCGAAATTTGAAATTGGATTCGGTCGGAGGTCGCGTCGCGCGTCTCACCACAGATTGAAAAGTAACGACTGTAAAAGTCTTCGGGGAGGAGGGG
This sequence comes from Tenebrio molitor, assembly GCF_963966145.1. NCBI lineage: Eukaryota > Metazoa > Arthropoda > Insecta > Coleoptera > Tenebrionidae > Tenebrio > Tenebrio molitor. The sequence goes on from NC_091049.1 coordinate 5,940,028, forward strand.
GTCTTTCAAGGACGAGAGAAACTTCTTCACGACGCAACAGAGGTCGTGGATGTCGCTTTTGGCGAGGTCCGCGTCGTTGACGTTCTGTTTTTCTAGTTGTTTCATGATCCTGTCGATCTTCGTGTTCGATCCCGACTTCCGGTAGATTCCTTCCACTTCGAGGTGGCCTTCGATCATACCCGTCAGCTTTCGGACCACTTCGAGGACGAAGTCCGTTCGTTTGGGGACGTTGTCCTGCGACAAAGGGACCAGTTGAGGGGGCGAAAGCTTTTGCAAGATTTTACGGGACAAAAGCGCAAATTACATTCTTACGTCTATTTTTTGGTTTTCATAGTGCAAAAGGAGATCTTCGACGATTCTCGTGAATTCCGTCGTTTGGGTCACCAGGTCCGTGCAGTTGTCCGGGAGGGTGATGAGCGACGGGCCCCAACATATCGACAAGTTGTGGAAATCCATCTTGTTGTGTTCTTTGTGCTGGCACACTTTGAGTAAATGTCGGATTATGTAGAGGAGGGTGGCTCTGTTCGGTTGGGGGAGCTTGTTCACGATGGCGCTGATTTCTTGTTTGCGTTCCGGATTCGCTGGAAAATTGTGAACGTTTGGTCAGCTGCTTGTGTGACGCGGCATCCAGGCCGGATCATTTTAATCAGCCCGTCTCACCCGTGGCCTGTCGCAGCAGCTCGTACACCTCGTACGATATGAGCGGCCGCTTCAGCTCCCTGAAGAAGAGCTTGAGCGTCCCGGCCAGGACGTCCACCTCGTTCCTGTACTTCTCCAGGACCTCCCACCTGCCGCAGTTGATCTCGAACCGGATGTTCTGGACGACGGCCAGATTGGCCGACGCCCTGTACAGCCCCAGGCTTGTGATGTTGGCCGGCTCCTCGATCAGCCTGACTATCCTAGTGATGACCTCGGGGACGGGATTCGTACTGTCGCACAGCTCCTCGAGCGTGTTGCCGAAGATCGGCTCGTTCTTGATGATGCCCTTCGACTCGAGGAGGTCCCTGCTCGACCGCTTCTTCAGCAGCCACTTCAGCTGGAACCAGGGGGTGGCGCCCTTCGCCGGCGACGGACGCGCCTTCTCCGTCTCCACGAACGACTTGGCGTCCTTCACCGTGTCGAAGTGCAGCCGGTAGATGTGCTTGTCGACGTCGGTGATCTCCAGGTCGGTGCGGCCCACCATCTTCACGCCCTTCTTCAAGGTGAGGTTGGCGCCGATGGTGGCCACCACCTCGCCCGTCTCTTTCATGATGAAGAGGTCGCCGTTGCGCAAGCGAAGCCGCTCCTTCGGCCAGATCTTGTAGCAACGCTCCTTGTCGATCTCGAGCCGCGACGCACCCCGGAAATCAAGGATTTCGTCCTTTTTCTTCCTGAAAAATTACGCAACGATTACGGATAATTGACAAATCGGCCCGAAATTGAAACGTTTTCTCTTCTAACCAAAAACAATTTACAAATTAAACAATGCAAATATGTCTAGACCAGTAGTTCCCAAACTTTTTTGCATATCGTAATGAAAGTGGCACTTTTTTACACGCAAAATCGTAGTTAAAGTAGCACTTTTTTACACGAAAAATCGTAGGGAAAGTAGTACTTTTTGCATCATTTTATTCCATTTCCTTGGAGATGATTGTCAAATCATACCTATATTTTTTTTTTGTAATTTTTCATACGAGTACAGTCGCGAGCAATAAATTTTGGTCGTCAAGGTCATTCTTTGACGCAATCGAAAATGCATTGTAAAACAGTCGTAAACTATCATCATGTTGTATGACATTAATTGTCATTTTTTTTCTCAATTTTTTGACACTTTGTTGACGTGGGCATAATCAGGCAGGGAAATTTTTTAAATTTGTGACAATCAAACCAAATTTTGAAATGATATTGACGACCAAAATTTATTGCTCGCGACAGTACATCGAATTGAAAAAAAAGTGTGTGTACAACACGTTATGAAAGTCTCTTTTTTTCACTTATTTGCTTGATTAATCAATCTGCAAATTCGTGAAAAAAAGTATGACTTTCATAACTAGTTGTACAAATAACTATTGTAAAATGCATTCATGTTGTTTTGACATGAGGCCGTGGAAATGTTGCATTTAATTTGGTAGTAAAGCTGTCTGTTGAATTAGGTTATGTTTTTTCTAAGTTTGAGGTTATAAACAGCAACAATGTCTAGTGCATTGTTGTCACTTTTACTAGTTTGCAATAAAATAATACTCAGACATCGCGGGAAATTCAGCAACATGTTGTGTTCATTTTGATAGAGGCACTTTCATGACGGAAATCGAACAGTGTGTCCAACATTAAAAAAATAAGTCAAGGCCTCCCATTATGTCAAAAAAACGTGAACAACATCGCGGGAAATTCAGCAACGTGTTAAATTTATTTTGATAGATCCGCATGTCAGGCACTTTAGTGACGGAAATCAGTGTGTCCAACGTTAAAAAAATAAATCATGGCCTCTCATTATGCCAAAACAACGTGAACGGTGTTTAGAATAGTACATTCTTCAACGAGCGTATAATGATGGCCATTATTCAACAGGATGAAAATTCCAACACGAGCCGTAGGCGAGTGGTGGAATCGTCCGATTGAATAATAACCATTATAGACGAGTTAAAGACTATACTTTCTCCACGACCAAACCCAGAAAAACCAATCTTTGAAAATTTAAGTAAATTTGATTTTTAATATTTGACAATTAAAATTGTGCCTCGTTTAGCGGTTGCTACGCGATGCGCGACTTGTTGTTTACAAACGCATCCAATTGACGATCTGCCCGTGATGACAACACGAGGGATATAATTGGCCGACAGCCGTGGATTGCAGTATATTCTATCACGAGGCGTGGAATTGATATAATTCTTTCATAGAATATCCAACAAAAATGCATTCATTCTTTAATAGTCGTGGGGAACAGTAGATTCCTCAACGAGAGTATAATGATGGCTACTACTCAAGAGGACGAAAATTCCATTACGAGCCGTAGGCGAGCTCACTATCCTGACCCACACTTTGGGAACCGCTGGTCTAGCCCAAATATGTATTTGTAACCCGGCCTGGATGCCGTGACAGTTCAATTTCTTTTTTATCATCTATGCGCCAATAATTAAAAAATACAAGTTTAGACCGTAACGCGATCTGTTTTGGTGAAATGATAACACAACACACGCATCTTTATCTTATCGAAAACGCAAAATATTTTGTTACTTGTCCCAGAGCGCGCTTTTCTATATAGATTACCACTAGCAACTCCCTCAATGTCAAAATCATATCAGCAGGTTTGTTGTTTGCGGTATAAACAAATTATAATTTGACAAACAGATAATTTATTCGGTTGTTTGCTAATATATAACGGAACGGTCTTCGGCAAGATTCGTAACGAAAATGAAATAGTTTCATGTTGAAACAATTTGGAAATTTTAACTTACCCATTTTCTTAAATTTAAAAACGTAATTACATATAATCGTTTATACAGGGTGATTCATATAGTTTCATAAATATTTTAACCAGTGGTAGATTCCGGTCTCAAAAGACTCTTAACAATAAAATTTTGAGTCATACATCAAAAATTACCATATCGGTTTTTTACTATTAGTACGTCCAATGTATAACAAATGTCATAATAGAAGCAAACAATTGTTGCTATAGAGAAAATATTGATATTATAAAGTTCGCTTTAGTTTCATTTTGACAACAATGCCTGACAGTTTGTTTCAACGTAAAATATTTTTATTTATTTGCAGTTTTTAAAAGGTGGTAGTACACTTTTCAACATGCTGTATCTTCAACAATTTTAACCTTAGAACCTAGACATTTTTGTAAGAGTGTTTAGGAGTTGAAATCTACCACCGGTTAAAGTTTGTATGATACTATATGAATCACCCTGTATATATTTTTTTTACTCATCCTGTGTATGAAAACACTATTGGTGGTACCAAGCAAATCTTTGACAGATTTGACCTTTGCTATTTGCCGCTTCGAGCAAAGACATGCCAGATATTTCCATGGCCTACATTAATCAGCAAACTTCTCAGCATGCCAATAACCTAAGAGTACACTAATTGTTTGTTTTATAGCAAAATCGAACCGTTCAAGGTTGTGTGTGTAGATTTTTGCTCGAAACGACCACAACAACACCCTTTGCACAATTTGACAGACTTGACTTGAGTCACTCACGTGGTGGAGGAAGCATAGGTGGAAGCGTAGGTCTGCGGCCGTTCTTGCTTGACATAATGTCTGTTGTCTCTGATCTTCACTTCTTCATCATCTTCGACCGGAAAATTTGTGGGTTTGTTGAGATTGTCGGTGGCATCCTCGGCTCCGTCGAACTCCTTGATCAAGTCCTGCAAAACGACACAACGTCAACATCCGAGGGACCAGTCTCGACGGAGACGCCGGTCGGCACGTGTACTGCACCTGGAGCAGTCTGAGTTCGTTTTCGGGCAAACAATCGAAGTGTATCGTACTTCTTGTCATTTTGTTTATCTCTTTTTTTGTACTATTATTCGTCACATGACCGGTGGTAGAGCGACAACGAACTGGCGTGACGAAGGTGGGATAAGCACGCGCATGTTAAAAGAGTGATAACGAGGCTGATAAAGAAGTTGTGTGGGCTGTGTGCGTTGGTCCCCACTCTTTTAAACGATCTGTTATTGCACAATTGGACAGGATAGGGGGACGAGTTGCGGCGCTAAGTGCCGGATAAACGCTGATCGCTGTGTGGAATTTGACATTTGTCGGTACAGCTAATTAGATGGTTGTTAGAGAAATTTTTATTCGTCGTTCGGATGTACCGAAGTGGTCGGTGTAACGATGAATTCGGATTTTTCCAAAAATCAAATGTTCACGTTTATTGTTATTTTGACTTTATACCGGGCAGATGATAAAAAGTATTCGTTGCATGTCTGTTACCTGTCAGATGTTCCAAAATAATTTTAAAAAATACATTTTTGTCGTAAAAATTACGACATTATTGAACTTGTAAAAATGGTACAAGGTCGTTGTACAGGGTGTTTCTGAAATACGTGTGTTAATTTTAACCAGTGAAAGAACTCGCCAATTTATGAAACTTTTCTCTATAACATTTTGTAAAATTCGTAAAACTATTCAAAGATTTTTTGTCCCACAATTTTTACCAAACGAGTCGTTTTGTGTGATTAACTAGCTTCTATTTTTTTGTATTTGTTTTTTTATATAACAATGGAACTTTTTAACAAAGCTCTGTTTCTATCACAACAGAAAATTTTCGCCCTTACCCATTGGCGGGTATACACTTTGATGGTTTATTTATTCCAAATTTTAAATCAATTTGTATTGCTTTTTCGTAAAAATGTTATAGAGAAAAGTTCCATGATTTGGCGCGTTCTTCCACTGGTTAAAATTAACACACGTATTTCAGAAACACCCTGTATATGCAAGCCATCCTCATGATATGAAATTTTTGCCGCCTCACTGTGAACTGTCAATTTTTGTCACTGTCAGTGTCATTTTTTAGGTGAAAAGTGCGGTGATGAGAATTTTTTTTCTTTCTTTCTAAATTAACGATTGAATCTAAAAATATTGAGTTGTTTTGCATTTTGCAATCAATTTAACTCCTGTGTGTGAACGGTGTGTATTCACTTACCTATAACAATAACCTATAACTTGGACTAAGTACGGTGGCCGGCAAAAAAAGTTAGCCATCATTTAAATGTCAGTGTTATTAAAGCATTAATTACACATTTGGATTTTGATGTGACAGAAAAGTGATGGCTACTTTTTATTGCAGGCCATTGTACAGTAATTTATAATGACCCTGGATATTATACAGCCTGTTTGATGAAAAACGCCTCAACCCATAACTTTGTTATTTATTACCCGATTTCAATGAACAAAAAAATCAAAGATATGGTTTTTCAAGCGCTACAAAACAGCCATAAAATGTTTTTTTTTTTAGCGTTATCTTCAATAGCTAACGATAGTCAACTTTTTTTTTAAATGGACACATGTAGTTTTCTAGGGTTGGTCTGATAAGGTTTTTTTTTCTGGATCTAATGATGTATTGAAAGTTATCATTTATCTAAACGTCAGCTTAGAAGTTTTCATCTGCTTTTTTAAACTTTTTTTATTTAAGTATAAAATAACATTGTCAGTCATGCAGGATAGCAGTCATTTGACTATTATTTTATGTTCGAGTGTTTTAAAAATCGTAATTAGTCAAAAACAAAAAGTTAATAGAAAAAATAATAATAATTTAAAAAAAAATATTTTTTTTAATTATTATTTATGTTTTCCAAGAAAATAATAATAAAACTCTTCAAGATTGCACCTGAAAATTTTCAAACTCACACTTGACATTTGTTGCTATTTGTATTCCAATTGTTTTTCACGGCACACTTGAAAATTTCATAATAAACTGAACCACAATTAAAAATTGTTTTTTTTTTCAGTCAGCTATGAACCAAACGATAATTTTTAATACATCGTTAGATTCAGAAAAAAAAACTTTATCAGACCGAGCCTAAAAAACTACATGTGTCCATTTAAAAAAAAAAAGTTGACTATCGTAAGCTACTGAAAATTACGCCAAAAAAAATAATATTTTATGGCTGCTTCGTAGCGCATGAAAAACCATATCTTCGGTTTTTTTGTTCATTGAAATCGGATAATAAATAAAAAAGTTATGGGTTGAGGCGTTTTTTATCAAACAGCCTGTATCAGTCTTATAAGAAGCAATTGTAGCACGCACGGGTTTAGGGCATGACGAGCTCGTTTGCCATGCAAAATTCAATACAAAATGCCCTATAAATGAAATGATATCGTACATACTCTGCACCTTTCAAGCCATTTTTAAGTGAAAAGTAACAATTTTCAAATTTTGGGAATTTTGTCGTGGTTGCCAACAATTGTCATATTCTTTGGAAGATTCAAATTTCAATTGTTATTAACAAATTACAAATGAGCGAAGACAATTTTGTATGTACAGTTGGTTGCAAAAAAAAACGGTAACTGTCATAATAAAATTGACATATTTTTACAATTCATACATACCTAGTGTGAAACCTTCTTACGAAAGATTATGGTCAAAATTCAATGACATTTTTCAAAATTATTTGAGAGGTCAAATAGACATTTAATTGACAAACGGACAAAATCAAATTTACATTAGGAAAATTTTCGTTTCCCGTTTTTTTTTTTGCAACCAACTATTCCCCGCCAGAAATACGAGATTAATGTTTAAATTCCACGGAAACAACTTACATTAAAATTCGTTTTGTTTTGACATTTCATTTTCCTCATGCCAAGAGCAGGAATGCCAACCTTGAAAACGTAAATTGCACTAATTTGTTTCAAAACGCGAATTACAGCACTCAAAATGGGTTTGCAATGACTGAGTCTATTGGCAATGAAACAATTGAAAAATATTGGTGTTTTTTTGTCTCGTAATTGGCACTGACCGGATGTTTTAACTTGACACGACATTTAATATTTATGCTATTACAGAAATGAACCTTTGATGGTAAATTTCAATTTTGCCTGTCACCACAGTCAAAGCTGACAACCGGAAATGTGTTTAGATTACAGTGGTACCAAAATCATTCAAATTTTCATTGTTACTAACCGATTCAGTCATTTTTGATCATTCGGTAGCTTTCACACAGACGCAAAGTAGAAAAATGGGATTTAAACGGCTAGAGTAGGTACTTTAGGAATAGAAATTTTGAAAACGGACAGTGCCGAACCTTGCTTTACGTTTTATGAATTTTGAAAAGAAAATGAACGTTTGTTTCAAATGTACAAATTACAAGCACAAAGTTATCGAAAGCATTTTTTTCAAATTTTCCCTTTCTGAAGTACCATTTTGTCGTCAATGCTTTTTGTTCGTGAATCAACATCGTCTTCGTCACTTTTTGTCAATTGACATGATAAATTAAGGTGCACTGATTAAACAATTAAATTATGTAAAATTTTAGGTGATTAATTCCCACGTACGTGTTCAGCCAATCAGACCACTTGCTTTTATCCAATCAAAAATGTTTATCGCGATTAAAACGTCCTACTACTCTGTCATCTGTCAAAAGTGATTAAATTTGCATGCTATTCCTGTCAGATTCTCAAATTGTTTTTAATAATTGTGTTTTGTTATAAATAAATAATTACCTAACGTTAAAGTTTGTATTCTGGAATTAATCTTGCCAAAAATAACACAACCGAATTTTTTATATCTGATAAATTTCTCAATTTTCATTTAAACATTTTTGCTTTGGACAATTTTACTCGTTGATATTTGGGCATTATTATTCAAAGATGAAACCCTCGAGCTAAAGCTCTCGGGCCTAACCAGAATAAAAATGTCCAAATTCAACTCGTAAAATTGTCAAAGCAAAAAGTTTTCGTAAAATTGAAAAATTGTTATTTTACCTTCATTAAAAATGTGATATTTGACAAGTAAAATCGAAAAACGCTAACGGTACCATATGCGTTATAAATCCAAAGGCGGCTTTGACGAGAATTTTTTAGACATTCCATTCCAAATTTTCTTTTTTTTCTTTTTGCCTTATTTCAAAAATACTGGCACACTTTTCAATGTTTCAAGATTTGTTCTCTCATTTTGTATTTATTCATTTATACTGCGACGTTCCGGAAGCAACAACACAATACAAGGAGTGTTATTGCAGCCACTGATTTCATGCATGACTGATAAAATCTTTATCGATTATAGATGTGGCAAAGAAAATCAAAAACAAAGTTTTTACGAAACAGGAATTGACACATTTTCTATGAATCTTCAACTGAACGATTTGTCATTGTTTGTCGTAGAAAACGGAAAATTCTTTCTCCACTTTGTTTTTTTTTTATCATTACGATCCACTTCCCCTTTCTTCTCGACTTTTCTTCATAAAATACACAGTGTCCCTTTTACAATATTTTTTCAAATTTAATTTCAAATGATTTTATTTGACGTTACGTCCCCGTAAACTCGTCATTTGTTAATGATTTGTAAATTATTTCTACACTTTACATCTCTTTCCGAGAAAAGTCATAGAACACACACATCAAGATGAATTTACAAACAACAATTTACAACAAAGTTTGTGTCATTTCCGGTCCAGGTTCGTAAAAATGAATTGTCGACTGAGACGGTATTTTAACATTTGAACAGAATCCTTCAGTATTGCAATAATATTTAAGGAAATCCGTAGCTCACCCTTTATATGTATTTACAAATATTTATTTTTGCTGATAGTCTACAAAAGTCTTCTCCCTTAAAGTAAACAGTGTCTCACAACAAGTGTTTACAAACTTTGAAAACATTTTTTGTCATTAATATTGTTTATTTATATTATTGAATAATCCAGGTTACACGATATAACCGGAGACAAACATTTTTTGGTCCTTCGAGCCGGACAAGCCATAATTGGTCGTTTAAATTGTGGCTTTTCGTTTGTTGTAATTGTCAATTAAAATTTCAAAATTCTCTATCTCTATCTCAGTGTAACAGTTTTTTTCTCACCTTGTTTGTTTAGTTATATCTTCGTCAATTCATCTAATATAAAAAAAATATCGTCAATTGTTTTAAGCTATTTTATTTATTTGCTGTTCTTTTAAAAAACACGCTTTTTTTTAACAAAGAACGACCTACAAAAAGGTTTTTTTTTAAATCACGACTCAGTTAATTCGCAATTATAAAAGTAATGTTCAAAAGATTGAATTTTTCATTTCCAAATTATGATTTAGCGTTTGCGTTTCCTCGATTAGAACATGGAGTGTTTACACTTTACAATCTCTTCTGTTTACTACACCAAAATGTTAACTTTACAACATAACTACTTGTTGATAATTTTTAACCGGTTAGTCTGAAATAAACAAAAAAGTTGGCGTCATTTCGTTCCGCAGCAGACGCAATCGAACTCTTCGCCGATCTGATAATTCAACCACTTCCTCGACTCGATAAACGGCGTTCAAAAACTGGCACGTTTGGAACACGCTCGTCGTTACTTGACCCGCACAACATAAAATAAGACTTACGGTCGCGAACAAAATGTCAAATGCGTCTTAAACAGACATACGTTCAAAATTGCGCCAAACGGATTAGTTTCCGAACGCGGGTTACTTTGATTGCAACATTAAAAAAGATCTAGTCGGTAGTCGACTGGGTACATTTAAGCATGTTTCGAAAACCTCTTAATGGGCACTAAGGATTCACGCTTTTTGATAATGTCGTAGATTTTACTCTGCTTTTGAGAAATCTTATCAAACCGGCGTTTCAAGACAACGATAGAAACTTCCGAAAGTGTCTAGAAAAACCAAATAAAGTGCGTCATGCCATTTCCAGAAATCTCTAAACCTCACTCTTATCGCAGGAAGCAACATTTAAATGATGCTTTAATGAGTTGAACTGGAGAATAATTTAATTCTCGAGCAAAAACGTCGCCTTTTCCAAAATGACAAAATTGAAGAGGTGACAGATGTCAGATGTCAAATGTTAAACGTCAAACGCCACGACGACTGGATCGAGTCTCGCCTCACCACATTCCAGCGTGAATAATAAATAACCCTTCCGTCGCATTAATCGCACCGGATGGGCAGCGCTTATGCGTTTCGATTATCTCCGATGCATTGTATTTTCTTGTCCATAAACGTGCACCACGTCAACGCACCGCCTCCCGTTTGGTCCGCGATATCGCTTATCGGCGCTATCAGCCAGCCGTGTCTGTGTTGTTGTTTTGGCCTCTACCTCGTTCTCCAAGAAGTGCTCCTCCTCGCCGCAGTACGAGTGCCTCAACTGCCTCTTCCACATGACGACGTCTTCGGCGGCGTCGTCGTCGAGCGTCTCGTAGACGACCGGTTCGCGGCGCAACCTCTCCACCGAATCACCGAAATTGACCGACACTCTGCACACCTGTCCGTAGTTGATCCGCAACCACCTGGAGGTCATCGCCGACGCCACTTCGTCGTAGTACTCGGGCGCGTACCGCAACTCGTCCAACCATTGGACAACACACCGATTCCACATCGTCGACGGAGTGTTTCGGGAGCGAGCGCGACCACATCCGGCGCTAACGTCGTCGCTTGACGTCTCTTTATGTACTAAAAGAGCAAATAATGAGCTCATTGATAAGACGCGGCGCTCCCAATTACGAAATTATTACTCATCCGTCGGGTTTCGTTCCCTTGCGCTAAATTGGCCCAATTAAAAGCACTTACGTCATCAGGTTGGACCAAGTTGATGTACCAGTCGGATTTGCTCTTGTAGAGGGTGCCGAACGGCTTTTCGTCTTCGCCGTCGTTAGACCGCATCCTCACCAGCTCCACCCGATTCTTCCTCGCCCTCTTTTCGTTCTTTTCGAAATCGCGAGAATACATGACCGATCACTCTCGCCTTTTTCCATCGAACTGATAAGATTAGCCGAATCGATTGTGACAGATTGCGAACGCTGCCGCCGTTCGATTAAATAAATCTGCGGACCTCCAGGACTGCCAACTTTATCCACAAACAAATCTTCTTCTTCCTTTTTGTTAATAGGCAACTTGCCTGTTCCTTCTTCGATTCTTAACCTCTTATTTAGTCGTCACACCACCTCTTTCTTCTTCTTCCTGTTGATCTTCTTCTCCATCTCTTGCGATTTGCCATTCCTTCTATTCTTTTTTTCCTCCACTTAACAGCTCATTCATATTATCCAGCTGACATGTTTTTCCAATATCTTCACTCCTTGCTCTATTTCTAAGGGTCTCATTTGTTATCTTCCTTAATATTTTCATCTCTGCTGTTTCTAATATTCTTTTGGTGATCGTTGCCTCCGGCCTTGTTTCAGCTGTGCATGTCATCATTGGTTTAGCTACGCTCTTGGGAATTCTGCTCTTGGCAGAATGCTACTGATAAGTGTTTGGTTGTTCGCTCTGTTATCTTTGTTTATTTGATGTTTTCTTCCTCCTCTACTTTTCCGTTAGTAGAGATCTTTATCCCTAGATATTCCACTTCTGCTACTTGCTCTCTATTTTGTTGTCGATACCTTGCTATTACTAATGTGTCTGTCTACTTGGAATCCTGTACCTGCATATCAATGTGGCACTAATGATCGTATCTAGCAATAGCAGTACGGGGTCAGAAGTAGTTAGTTTTACGTACCATCGTAGTAGGCGTTGGTGGCTTAGTTGAATGTGCCGCAAGCTTCATAACATGAGTGAGACTAGTATCGCCGATAGGTAGCGCTGCTGGCGGTAGTGGAAATCTGTCTACCAGTTTGTCTAACGTTGCGAGGCTGGCGGCACATCCGGGTTTTCAACGCCAACTACGATGGTACCAGATAGAGGTAGCTCATGCTTAAGCATGATGTTGCCAAGCTTTAAAAAGAAGCCACGAACGTTGCTTTTGTTAAATGAGGAGGCACGACCGAGACTTGTTGCTTCCGGTGATCTTACAGAAAGACTTGGACTTCTTTTAAGAAAAGGCAGTTGGCCAGTCTGGTCCAGCCATGTGTTAGCTACACTTCGTATCGTTCTTTGATCGCCAATTTTGCAGCTTGTTTTGTCATGTTCAGTGACTTAGTGCCCCTTTTAGTTTTTCTTTTGTAATACCTCAATCCACAGAATGTGAATTTACTAGCAGGTGATTTTTCTCGTCTAGCCGTCTTTGATAAGATAAACAAACTTGATCAAAACGTATGGCGTAACTTAATTATGTCACGATAACGTTAATTTGTTTAACAAATTGGGTTAGTTCTACAATTCGTTCTTGGATTTCAAATCTCACGGAACTACGGAAAAATATATGTATTTATAATTTTTCGTAAAATTTACGATTACTGTAAATCTTGGACGTCTACATACGTTACTTGGCGATTCATATTTTCGAATACTCAACGACAAGTTTTGATGAAATACACGCACATTTTGTCTAATTTTCAATTTTAAGTCGGATGAAGTTAAATGATGAATTCTTCCGAACGCACAGCTGTGACAGACACATCAAAGAAAACGTCTACGCGAGATGGCGACCCGCGCTCCAATTTTTTGAGGGTGCAACTGCGATTCTTGATAAAAAAATGTGATTTTCTGCCCTCCACATCCGCACATTTTGTGAATTCACATAGGTATCCCTGGAAATGAAACCATGCTTCGTCATTGAAGAAGGATAAATCCAGAAGATCGTTGTTCATTGACTAATCCAACCAGTGACAGTAAGTCATTCTCTTTCGTAATCTGGTCTATCTTAACAGTTTTTTGAGATGTAGCGTGTGATAAATCCACTTGTTGTGAAAGTCTTCTTAAAGAAGACACATTTTCAGCAGCGCCAGAAGTTCCTTTTGTTACAGCAACATCCCAAAGACACGGCCGAGCTTCCCACACCCCTTGGCACTTGTTGGAAGTAATATTCAATTGTGGATGTCTCGTGTTCTTCGGTGTCTTGCGTAGTCTTGATAAAGACTGATTTTTGGTAACAACCGAGAAAACAAGTGGTGAAACAAAATTTAAAAACGCAAAAGGCAGCAGAAACGAGGTTATGGTATGGCAAAACTGTCAGAGCGATCTTAGGCAACCCAAAATACAATACATTAAGCCAGTTCTATCTGAGCAATACGTCTTTTTCTGGTAGTCAGCTAGACGTAAAATTAAATAAATCACCAGGTATTTTAAAATATTTTAAATGTTCGACAGAGTTACGTTCTGGTAAGTACAGCAAGTAAAATAGTATCGCGCGTTCAAATGAAATCGTGGGGTGAGTAGGCGTTGGAAAAATTAAACCGTTTAGAACAGTGTAAAGTTTGAATTTCCCACCGTTTGACACGAATGACATTTGTTTATGTTTAATCAGGACATCATTGAACATGTTTGTTTTCAGCAAAGGGTGCCCTTAGATATTTGCTTCGAGCTTCGAGAATAGGAATCGTTAAGTTATTCTATTGTTAATGTAAAACATTGTAAAGAAAGATTTTTTGGCTCTAAATTTTAGGTTAGCTGTCAACATACTCCAATTACCTTACTAAGTAGGATATAAAATGTTACTTCTGGACCAGGGCATGTGGCGTCTTAAAAAACAGGGTAGAATCTTACAAATTTAGCTGTTGTTTAAAACCCTTCAAAAAGCATTAATTTTTTTTTATTCACTCCAAAAGTACCCAGATACTCGGTATCTGTAGACTACCAAAAATTGGGCACATGAAAAAACAGGGTAGAGTCCTACAAATTTAGTGTTTTCCCAAAAGTAAACATCCGAAAAAGATCTAAAAAACTTACAAAATGGCTTATTATTCCTGGACCAGGACATTTGGCGTTTTCAAAAAACAAAGCACAACCCTAAAAATTTAACTGTTCTCCCCAAAAAAAAAAAAAAAACAACTGAAAAAGGCCTAAAACCCTTTTAAAAAGTATTAATTTTTATTCACTCCAAAAGTACCCAAAGATCTATAGACCAACAAAAATTTATTTTTTCTAATTTTGACATATAAAGTGACAGTTTTCAAAATTAATTGACGTTTGGAAACGTCACACTTTTCGTAACTGGTTACGAAAAGTAAAATCTTTCCTAACTGGTTAGGAAAAATTTATTGTATCACCAGTTGAGACTGCCATATTTTTTGTTTTTAAGCAAAATAACCGTGCCTACTTACCTACTTGATATTTTAACACAATAATAATTTATTATTAATGAAATTCATTACTTCGTTTAACGTTTGCAGAAACTTTTTTTTTGTCAAAATTAGAAAAAATCTTGTACGTAACACGTTAGGAAATGCAATTTTGTGTAACTCCTGTGATTTTGCGGGATCTCGCTGCGCTCGTCCCGCAAATATTCCACTCGTTACACAAAATAACGCATTTCCTAACTGGTTACATAAATAGCTATTTCGTAAATTGTTGAATTTACATTTTTCAATAAAGCGTCCGTATTCTTATTGCTCTTTGCTTCCACTTTTACTTGTGTTTTTTACTGAATCTTGGACTTTTTGTCCTACGCTGTCTGTTAATTCACATGGTGATCATTTATGAGATCAATACTTTGATTTTGCAGTGTCCGAGTGTCAAAGTGACAAATTTGACGGTAATCAAAATTGAGGTTACTAATGCATAAAGGCAGTTTTACATTTTTTTGATAGAAGTGACCTTGGCTGTCCGAAATTCCGTGTCCGCAACTGTACTTACATAACTATTGTATCTAAATTTATTTCTTAAAGATAAACACGCACGTAATACGCTCGAACGTTCAGCGCTTAAATTTAATAACGAATAACACATTTCGACTTTTGAGCGTTTTAGTTAAACAAAAGACGGTCGATGGTCGAGCGTTGGTATGGTCTATAAAATTCCTTAAACAATATAAACATTTTTTTCTTCAAACGTCCGTAAATTATGATATCTAATATGTATTTATATTTCAACATTGAAGTTACAGACTGAAATAATAATGTTATTGGAGAAATTTAAATAATTTTTATTAAGATACGAATATCTCATGTAAATTTTAAAATAGCAAGAGTTATTAACTGATAAAATATGTTTTCCGCATTAAAGATATTACAGGTGATGAAACATTGAGAAAAGGGTGACAAATATTGACAAAAATGGTATCTTGATAACAATTACATAAGTACTGTATCAATTTTTATCTACCAGAAAAGATAAATCGTCCTAATTGGATTTCGATTTTTTTAAAAGTTGTTAGTTTCCCTTACTTAATTGAATTGAATAGATACTGGCTTATCACCCATACCGCCCGGGTTCGATTCCCAGTTAAATCATCAGGTTTTTTCAAATCACTACCATCTTTCGGAGATGTAAAGCTGTCGATCCCGGGTCCCGGCTACTTACTTATACTTGGGCCAACCAACAGATATAGTAATAAAAAAAAGGGGATGTGGCCTAGTTGCGTAGAACGATATACGCCGAAGCCTGTTTCACAATGAAGCAGGTTCTTTGCCATTTGTCATTCAACTAGAGAAACAAAAATCTTGAAAAAAAACTATTTTGTAATACAAATCGAAAAACGCCGAGGAAAACAAACAAACATAAACAAGTGGTCAAACTCCCGAAGCGAGGTTAAAACGAATGAGATGCCGGATACCGTCAAGTAATTTTTGTGGATGTACATCAGGCTTTCAAAAATTTGCGCACGTTTTGAATAAGCCAATTGGAAGCTGCTATTTAAAATACGCGGGCACTAGGGGGCGGTTTTATTACTAGGTATATCTGTTGGTTGGCCCAAGTATAGTAGTGGTCGTTAGGTCATGTTAGCGGCGCTTGTGCGACCTGAAAACTTCTAGCACTTGGCCTTAGCCAGAAGGTATACGATTGTTTATTTATTTTTTTTAATCGAATTGAATTTTTAAATGGTACAACGGGAGTAACTTCCGGTTGTTGACGGCTTGAGATTGACAGCCGCATCATTGAGAAGTAACTTTCGACATTTCGAATTAAATTAAACATGCTGGTGAGTCTGCTCGAAAGCCTAAAAAAGGTTAATTTATGTTTAAAGCCAAAATGGGGGGCACTTGGGGTATTTCCCTTATTTAATTTTTAGATAATTGTTCTGCATTTCAAATTTAATATCTTTTTAGTCAATTTTTACTCTCATAACCTACCATTTTGGCAATATTAATGTTACGTCAGATATATGTCAAATAAACCAACAAAACATATCCGGTTGCAGTGTTGCAAACAGCCGAATAAAAAAATGTTTATAATAATATTACCAACTCAAACAGTCCCCCTTGATCACCCCGTATTACCAGATTTTCTATTGTTGAATACAACTAACGGAATTTTTGAAACTTTTAAATGTTAAAAAGTAGTTCAAATACTTCGACGTTTCCTTGAATAATTAGTACATAGGTATTATAAAATATGAAAATACGTCGGATTCTGACTTTTTCACACTTAGTGCGAAAAGAAAGTTATTTTCGCACGAGTGCGCTAAAGTTTTGCAAACTAAGATGATATCGAAAAGTTTAATTTTTCATTCGTGAATGAGAAAAAGTAACTTGATCTATGACTGTTTGGATTTATTGTATTGTTATTTTTATTATTACGTTCAATTTTATCTCGATAACATTTTTAAATAAAAAAGTGTACGAAAAAAAAAATGTGTTACACAGTCGAGGACTGGTTTACAAATCTATGAGGGGCATGATGACCAACTCAATAGACCGGGACCAATGGCTTAACGTGACTTCCGAATCACTTATTAGGAAGTTGATAAAAAGTATTGGCCCTGCCAGCTTGTATGATGGCTCGTCTTTTTTTCCCTTTTATTTATATAAGCTATAACTGATGCATTCACAACAATAATAACATATTTGAGGATATTCAAATATTATTGCTTAAATATGATGTATCTAATGCTCTATTGTAAGTATGAAAAAAAAAGAACAATTGAGGATTTATTAGTATTCGGACATCTCACAAGTTCATCGCTTTGAAAAGTACTACAAAGATTGTTCAAAAAAACAACATTTTTTGAACGGCGATAACCAAAAAAATAATCATAAATCTGCATCACAGGTGAGATTTGTAAAACTCACCATGAGAAGTCGCCAGATTTGCGACGGCTTTTTGAACAAAAGAAAATCAGGGTGGTTGCCCTGAGTGCCCATATCACCACCCTGAAAGGAAACGCCCGAATTTACGAAAAAAAATGGTGGGCCAGTCGGCTAAAGGCATTTAAAAATGAAATTTTAAAACCTAATTTCATTAAAAAACAAAACAAAAAAATATAAAGAAGGTTAGGTACAATAATGCGTTTTCTTTCTTCAAGTAAAAAAAAACTTCGGCAAAAAGATTCCAACCCGGAGCGTCGACCCTTCGGCCTGGCCCACCGGCGGCGGCGCTAGAAACCCTTCAAAATTTGCCATGTTTTTTTCTAATACTAGGTCCATGGTATTGGGTGATTCAAAATGATTGTGGATAAGTATGGCAACCATGTACGAAAATTTATGTGGCAGCTGTGTGGGTGGGATAGAGTTGACATTTCCTTGACAGTTCATAGTCGCGCAATTTTGAAAATTGTCAAGTCAACGTACAAATGTATAAAAAAAATTAAATGCACGCCTATGAAATGTCATACAAATGTCAACTGTCAACCCATCCACACACTTGGCACATACATTTTCGTACATAGTTGCCAAACTTATCCACAATCATCTTGAATCACCCAATATAAGCTGATCGAGAAGGACTGTTTAAGTTGGTAATACTGAATTTTATTTTTTAATGGTACAACTGGAGTAACTTCCGGTTACTGACTGTTCTACACTGACAGCCGCAGCATTGACAAGTAACTGCTGTTAATGTTACGTCAGATATGTGTCAAATAAACCGAATAAAAAATATTCCTTAACTGTATTGCCTACTCAAACAGTAATTCTTAATTGCCTTTAACATTTAATGTTACAAAATGTTATAGGTATGTTGCACATACAAATTTCACTGTGTTGTTAACGCTTCATTTCCAGAGTTAAATTGCAACGAGTTTATCACTGCATTTATAAGTTGGTCGAAAAAAACCCACACCCCACATAGAACATTTCCTGTACCTGCTCTTTATTTTATACGGTTGGCAGCTTTGATCTTTGTCAGCAGGGGAATTCAAGTCAACCAATTTGTACATGTTTGACAGCGACTACAATTGATCAGATACAGTTACACTTCATATAGAAAAAACCACTTCAGAAATAATGTTTACACGATCTCATTTGTGTGTTTAATATTGACACTGTGACAGCGTTCTAACCTCAATCATACTCGTATTTTCACCTTAATAACACCACACGAACACGAATTAACCCTAGGACGGGCGGACAGTACTGAATCCTAGGTACACATATTGTTGGCAACTCTGAATTTTTTCCCCTATAAATTTTCAGTACATGGAAAACGACTCGTTCGAGCCTTCCGCGCGCGAATTAATGAAAAACTGACCTTCATAACGTCGACAGTGTTGTAGCGGGAGCGGTGCCCCGGGCGCCCCTGAGCGCCCCGCAACTGGATCTCCTCGATGCAGGCGGCGAACCTCGTCTCGTCGAATGACTGCGACTTGCGCTTCTTCAGCTGGGCCCGATTGGGTTGGTTGCGGCGCGGTGGAGGCTGCGGGGTCTGGGGTGTCCGAGGCGGCGTCAGCTCCTGTTTCTTCTTCTGGCGGAGGTAGAGCTCGTTGGACTCGAGCGCGAAGCGCAGGGGGACGGTCTCCATCGATATGGAACGCTCCCGGACGAGGCCTCGCCCGCGGATCCGCGCCCGGGGCGCGTCCTGCTCGCTCGCTTTCAGTTCGCCAGTGCTGCTGTACTTCTTCGAGGAGAAACTTTTCCAACGGCGCAGCACCGACATTTTCACACTTTCAACGTGTCTTGAATAAAAAATGCAGTCTGATAAGACTGATTTTCTTATCGCCCGCCACCCGATGACGGAACGTAGCCGAACTCCAGATAAGGAACTGAGCGCGCTCTCGCCTCTTCATGATTTACGACACGAAATTAGGTCTGTTCTGCTCAAACATCACAATTTATTTCACAAATCAAATTTCGATTGAGTTGTGCAAGCGCCCTCTGGCGAGTGGCTAAATTCACACAGCAGTCACAGCACACTTCCACAAAAATACTCTGCAAATATTTATGCAGAATGTACAGGATAAAACTGTTTCTCGTTATCTCTGTAAGTTCGCTGATTCGCCGAATGACACAACTAACCTTGAACATTCTGCAATTGAATTGTTACAATTTTTTTTTGGCAATGACCTTGGAGCGACTAACTTCACATCCTTTGCGGCAAGATTAAATAACGTCAAGCTAAGACGTGACTTTCTCACCTTATATGCAACGTCATTTTGACTTATTTGGACCTTTTGTGCTTTGAAAAAACTCATTTAAATCTACACGTCTTAAAAAATAAGTTCTCTACTTAAGTATATTAAAAAAAAATAATTTATTTCACACTTAAATAAATACAATGCTAGAGTTCATGCGCTAGGTGCGCCCTCTAGGTTAACCTGTAGTTCTTCCCCGGTTCTTCGTACTGGTAAAACATGGCGTAGAATAAAACAATTAAAATGCAAAACAAAAGAATGTAAGTGCACCAAACTAGGTGAACGTAAATAATATTTCTGTCCTCCTGAAAAAAACCCAATTGTTAATTTTTGTTGAAACTGGGGTTGCAACGTACTTGACTTAAGTAACTCTCGAGTTCGTATCCGGTGTTAAGTAACAACTTCGCCAAGTTTGAGTGGGTGCAGAGGTCCGGATTTGAGTAGAGCGTTGTAACAGTAGCATTCTACAAAAAGTCGAATAAAGCTAAGACGTGACTTTGGCAGCTCTCGTCGCCAAATTTTTTTTGACAGGTGTCATACCTGCGCCGCTTTGGTGGCCTCGCAAAGGCTCACATCTGGCATGCTGATGTATTTTGAGGGGCCCTGGAGGACCGCACAAACAGTCCCGTTGCTCTCGCCCTTCGGCATGACGAAATCCACCCTCAAGACCGCCGTCTCATCTCTGTTCGCGCACCGCGGCAGCCACCGTCGCAGATCGTAGAAACCCCTGACTGCGCTCCCACGTTTGAAGTCGGTCAGGTTGAGGGTGATCCAGGTCGCGACGCTGGTCGGGTCGCCGGCTTGCAGTTTGAGTTCCATTTGGGCGGCGTGGTCGTCGCTGCCCGCGCACAGATCCTGGTTGCTCGCGTGCTCGGTCAGAGAGGCCCAGTTCTGCAAATTGAGGTTAGGTGGTGGGGTTCGAGGAGGCGCTCGCTCACTTGTTTCACGTCCGTGTTTGCGATTTTGTCGGTGTACTTGACGTAGAACGTCAAGCAAAAGGTCGCGACCATCATCAGGACCAGGCTGACGAGGAAGATGACCATCGGGGGGCGCGTCTTGAAGAAATCATTGCAGTTTTTCACCGATGCGAACAACATACTCCACTTCCATCAGATTCGTTATCAGAGATTGAGATAAGATGAGCTGATACCTGGCATAATTGAGGCTTGCGGAGTTGTGTGTGTTTGAAATTGTATGAGGATTCCTAACCTCAAAATTGTGCAATTTTAGTAATTTTCCGGGGATGTCAAATTGAGGTTACGGTAGAGGTTAGTTCGAGGTGTGGCCGTCGGCGCCACCGAGTTGGATTTTCGAGGGAAGAATAAAAACGTTTTAAACAATATACAAGCTTTATTTTATTGTGTAATGGCACCATTAATATTATGTCTAATGGAAATATGTTTAACCGTGTCAAAAAGCAACACTTATAAATATCTTACAAACTTAGTGGAATAAGATAAGAATATCAGACTAGTAAAATAAATAACCCCAAAACGCTGTATAACAGCCAACTTATTTTTGAACGAAACTGTCTACATCTTTGGTTGCGTCAAATCAGGAGCCCGTGACCTAGTACAACGCAATTCAAATTAAATTGTCGACCGTTCGAGTCTCATTTAATTTGTCCTGATTTGTACCCATACAAAACGACTTGTTCTACTCTACGGACAAAATAATCGTTTACCTCGTGGGCGTACAATTTTAGGCTTCAAGATCACAATATTATCAACATCTATATCATAAATACACTTTCATCACAAATAATAGCAAATAGATCTTTCCAATGGAGTGATAACAACAACAAACGTAATACTAAACAGTACGGGACACAAGAGAAATCATCACCGAATTAAAAAAAGTGGCACACCATTTATAAAAATATATTTTCGCAACTCTCATTAAAAAAACTAACAACAAAACGGGATAATACAATCAATTTAAGTTAAAAAATTACTGAATGGAACACAATTGCTTACGTAATTCAGATTCGTTCTCGTCTAGTTCGACTTCAGGCACGATTTGACCGTTCGAAACGACCTCGGGAAGATACGGTTTGTAGTCGAGGCCCGACCTTTCGTAGAACAGAATGTACGCCGAACTGGTGTCGATCTTGGGTACTTTCACGTCACTGTAAGCACACTTGTAACTGTTCGACTCGATCGTCTTTTCGACGACGTCGATGTCGGCGGCGGCAGCGGCGGTGGCGTCATCTTCGTCGTCACCGCCGTGGTGGTCTTCGTTGGCGTCGTCGGCGAGCGACGGCGGCTGCGAACGGTTCGCCTCCTCCGCGTTGTCATCGCCACGTTTCTCGCTCTGCTCCGGTCTTATTGCTTTGCGTCTGCGCAGAGGCGTGCAGCCGCTCTTCTTCACCTTGGTGGTGGTCTCGCCGGCGTCGGTGAGGACCTCGCGACAAGAACTGTCGTTGTAGCAGTACCAGTTGCCGTTCGGATTGCACGCGTACGAGATGTAGTGGCCTCCGTTCAGCATCCCGGAATGGCTCTGCAAATCACGATTAATAAATAAATAACATGTTGTATATTATGCGACAAGAAAGTGAAAAAGACCCGAGCGCAATTATTATACGAGGGATGAAAAGGCGTTCGGAAACTAATCCGTTTGGCGCAATTTTTAACGTACGTCTGTTTAAGACGCAGTTGACGTTTTGTTTGCCATTCGTAAATCTGATTTTATGTTGTGTGGTTTAAGTAACGACGAGCGTGTTCCCAACCACAGCCGATTCCAAATGTGCCAGTTTTTGAACGCCGTTTAGCAAGTCGAGGAAGTGGTTCAATTATCAGATTGGTGAAGAGTGCGATTGCGTCTGTTGCGGAACGAAATGACGTCAACTTTTTTGTTTATTTCAAACCAACCTGTTAAATTATTAAAAATTATCAACAAGCGTAGAGGGATCCCTCTACGTCAACAAGTAACTATGTTGTAAAGTTAACATTTTGGTGTAGTAAACAGAAGAGATATTGTAGAGTACAAACACTCCATTATCGAATAGAGGAAACACAAACGGTAAATCATAATTTGGAAATGAAAAATTCAATCTTTTGAACATAACTTTTATATGTAATTCCGAATTAAGTCGTGATTTAAAAAAACCTTTTTGTAGGTCGTTCTTTGTTAAAAAAACGTGTTTTTTAAAAGAACAGCAAATAAATAAAATAGCTTAAAACAATTGACGATATATTTTTTTTATATTATGAATTGACGACGATATAACTAAACAAACAAGCTGAGAAAAAAAAATGTTACACTCCGATAGACAGTAAATGAATTTTGAAATTTTAATTGACAATTACAACAAACGAAAAGCCACAATTTAAACGAATAATTATGGCTTATCCGGCTCGAAGGACCAAAAAATGTTTGTCTCTGGTTATATCGTGTGACCTGGATTACTCAATAATATAAATAAAAAATATTGATGACAAAAAATGTTTTTAAAGTTTGTAAACACTTGTTGTGAGACACTGTTTACTTTAAGGGAGAAGACTTTTGTAGACTATCAGCAAAAATAAATATTTGTAAATATAAAGGGTGAGCTACGGATTTCCTTAAATATTATTGCAATACTGAAGGATTCTGTTCTAATGTTAAAATATCGTCTCAGTCGACAATTCATTTTTACGAACCTCGACCGGAAATGACACAAACTTTGTTGTAAATTGTTGTTTGTAAATTCATCTCGGAAAGAGATGTAAAGTGTAGAAATAATTTACAAATCATCAACGAATAACGAGTTTACGGAGAGGTACCGTCAAATAAAAAAATTTGAAATTAAATTTGAAAAAATATTGTAAAAGAGACACTATGTATTCTACGAAGAAGAGTCGAGAAGAAAGGGGAAGTGGATCGTAATGATCAAAAAAAAAATGGAGAAACAATTTTCCATTTTCTACAACAATGCCAAATCGCTCAGTCAAAGGTTCATAGAAAATATGTCAATTCCTGTTTCGTAAAAACTTTCTGGGCGGATGCAGTGAATCTTTCCGGAAAATTTGAAAAATTGTAACCTGAGTATTTTTAAAATAAAACTGCGACGATTGACATTTTTTTTATCACAACTTGTCTCCCCAAAATAATAAAAAATTATTTATAAACGACAAATATTGCAGAATTTCCCACAAAAAAAACACCTTCAGTTGCTAATTAAGTAATTACATCGCAAATGTAAAAGTTTTTTGTAACTTTTAATTTTCCTTGCCACATTTATAATCGAGATGCGGTAATAGTTATTTATGTACATTACAAATGCGGTAGACTACATTTTACAGGGCGAGGTTTTTATAAATTTTATAGATTGAAACACGACCGCGCAGTGGGAGTGTTTTAACAAAAACCGAGCGATGTAAAATGTCTACCGCATTAGTAACGTATTAATCTTTTTGGCCGACGACTTTACTTTTTTTACTTGTTGTAACCAATAATTTTACAAAACCTGTCAAAGACTGACATTTGATTAATGAGTTATCAGAAAGTTATATATTACACCGATAACTGACATGCGACATACGATTTATACAACAAAATGGCGCCATCAGACTTCACAATTTTTCACAAGAAAACAATTAAATAATGTTCACTTTGGATAACTGAACGGATCAATGGTAGCGGTATCTTGTCTTAGTATAAATGGACTTTATTTATGATAAGCTAACAGTTTTTTTGGAGGTCCCTGAAAGCTTAAAATTTTCGTGGTATTTTACACACTCCGTGCGGTAAAATGACAGATAGTTTGATAGTGTGTAAAAATCAAGATACCGTAGCTGTTCAAAATGTGTAAACATGTCATTTAGATTTGAGGAGGCCAAAAAGATTTTATCAGTCATGTATGAAATCACTTCCTGTAACAACACTCCTTAGATTGTGATTGTATTGTTGCTTCCGGAACGTCGCAGTATAAATGAATAAATACAAACGTGTGCCAGTATTTTTGAAATAAGGCAAAAAAAAAAGAAAATTTGAAGCTAAAAAAATATAATGAATAAATAATAATTACTAAGAATCTAATACAGCGTGTCTAAAAAAATTCTCGTCGAAGTCGCTTTTGGATGCATAGTGCAAGCAGCGTGTTTTTCAATTTTACTTATCAAATGTCACATTTTTATTGAAGGTAAAATAACAAGACCTATTAGCCGTTCACGATTGTTTTAAACACGCAGCAGGCCAAGATATTTTTTGTTAGATTGGCGTCAGGTCCTGTCATATGACGTTTCGTTATTTAATATTCGTCTTGTTGTCAATTCAGTCATTGATTTAGTGCAATTTGATTATTTTTTTATGCCAAATCACAATATTGCCAACTAAAATGTCAGATTTTCATAGACACTCCGAATTTGAAACAATCGTGAATGCTGTATAATTTTTTAATCGGATAAATTTTTCAATTTTACGAAAACTTTTTGCTTTGACAATTTTACGAGTTGAATTTGGGCATTTTTATTCTGGTTAGGCCCGAGAGCTTTAGCTCGAGGGTTTAACCTTTGAATAAAAATGCCCAAATATTAACGAATAAAATTGTCTAAAGCAAAAATGTTTAAGTGAAAATTGGGAAATTCATCAGATATTAAAAATTAGGTCGTGTTATTTTTGGCAAGATTAATTCCAGAATACAAACTTTAACGTTAGGTAATTATTTATTTATAATACAGTTATTAAAAACACAATTATGAAAAACAATTTGAGAGTCTGACAGGAATAGCATGCAATTTTAATCACTTTTGACACATGACAGAGTAGTAGGAAGTTTTCATCGCAATAAACATTTTTGATTGGATGAAAGCAAGCGCTCTGGTTGGCAAGAAAATCGAAACAGGAATTTTTACTGAAAGATTTTAGGTTGGCGGCACTAAATGTCAAAGTCACGTGAAATTTTTGTACAATATAGCAGTAGAGGCCGAGGGGGTTATCAAGCCACGGGTTAGGAACAACAGAGAGGACGACGACGATTTTGAATATTTAACGAATTGATTGACTTTTGTAGTGTCAGTCGCTTCTTGGATCCTTTATGTTGCCAATGGAAGAAAAATAAATTCCCTAACCGGGAATACATATTTTAACAAAAATTATTATACAGCGCGATCAACAATGACTAAGTCTGTTGGCAATGAAACTGACCGGATATTTTAACTCCACATGACGTTTAAAAAAAAATATTATGTAGGTTATATAACAAGGAAGACAACTGGCCCTCGGTGGCAGCCAAGATATAATAAATGTTGAAAATGTAAAGTGTAAAAATCATTAAATAAAATCGTTCTTCTACCTCCTCCGACTTCCCAACAAGACGTGACATCCAAGTTTTTTTAAATGAATGTCTCGTTATTTCGACAAAAATAGAGATAAAAAAATAAACGATAGAAAACAAAACGTACTGCGCAACTTTAATCATGCCAACATCCACGATGACCAGACATTTTGTCCCGACTCCAATAAACAAAATCATGTATGGTAAACTCGCGACCTGCTGTATTATAACCGGCCTGTTCAAAAGTGTAGTTTGAGTGATCTCCGCAGAGCGCTAGTAAACGGGCGCTTATTCACCGAGAATTTTTTTTCAAATCATTTTTTTAATTTGAAATCAAAAAATATTCCTCGTTTTTTGCTGCTTTGAAATTAAATTCGGGAATTTTTTCCTTATTTTTCGTTGTTTTTCTTTTTATTTTTAATGAAGCGCCCGTTTTGTGGCGCCCTCATCGGCGGAAATTGGCTCTTCCTCGGAAACATTTTCATAATGCATTTTTAATGAAATGTACAGGCCGCTTATTATAATACAGCAGGTCGTGGGTCAACCCAATCGCCATTTTCTACGTTTCCATTTCGAAAATAGACTTCTGTCAAAAATAATTTGTCTTCTCGAGCGCAAACCACTTCTTAAAAATAAAATTCACCTAAACGTCAAAATTGACAAGTGACGGTTCATTAAAATACGCCCCACGTTTCCAGAAACTTTGTTTTTTTCCACAGCCGCTCTTTTTCCCGTCTTTTTGTTGACCACACTCCAATACATTTACACGACGAGCAACTGAAGTGCGCCTTTCCGTCCCGACCGTTACTTCATTGCAGCGAGACCAACAATTACACTCGTGACGACCAAACCAAATCTCTCACTCACCACGACCGCGTACAGCTGATACTTCAGATCGAACGGATCCTGCCCCGGCAGCAACTTGTGCTGGTGGTAGTCCTTCAGGTGTTCGTCGATAATCGGCGTCTTGAGCAGACTGGTCGACTCCAACCTCGCCCTGACCTTGTTGTTCAATTTAGTCTTTTGTTTCTCGTTCGGTTTGTTCTCGTTCATCAGCAATTTCGAGTGTTCGTTGCTGACCTGTTGCGTCTCCCCGTTCTCCTCTATCGTCTTCACCGACGACTGACTCTCGCACGAACTCTCCAGATCTTGACGCTTCTCGCGCAGGTGCAGGTGTCTGAGTATCGTCTCCTGGGGCACGGACGCCAGGTAGGCGGTCGGGTCGAAGTCCTTGAAGGGGAAATTCACCACTTTCTGGGTCTTCACCCACTTGCTGTTCACGTAATCGAAACGCTTCAGGTGTACGATCTGCAAGCCCAAAAAAAAATTCAAACACACCTCACAAACAATCGGAATCTCTTCTGCTCACCAGAATCGGTGGCAGCCGCCATATCTGCAACTTCTTCGTCGCCGGTTGCTTGTCCTGACAATTCGAACAGTGATACATCGTCTCCAGCCTCTCCTCCGAGGTGAACGCTTTCAGGCAGTAGTCCAGATCGATGGGTTCCGTGTGCAGCTTCCTACACCTGCTGACGCTCTCGTCTTCGATCCACAACTGAAAAAATAGTTTCCGATGTGATTTTTTTTCGTCGAGAAATCTCGTTTGTTCACCTTTTCCCTGCCGCTCTGATATCTGAGATGTAACGCTGTGGGGTCCCAATCGATGGCTATGCACATCGCGTGCATATTACCTCTACAGTGGTCAATCAACTTATTGTCGCTGCAGGGCAGAGTACAACCGCGACAGAACTGCGTCCAGTGGCAGATGGCGCAGATTTGTCCGCCTTGCAGAACGGCCTTAAGCGTGAAGGGGAATTCGTAGCCCAACGAGTCATCACTGGGGATCAAACAACTCAGTCAGTTTTTGGTGCCTTCGAAGTGTAATTCTAGAGACTTACCAGTCCGTCGCGTGATTGGTCTGGTCGCTCTGGGGCAGAGGACTCAACAGCCTCGTCACTTGACTCCACACCGCCTCGTACAAACTCTGACAGGTGGTGGAGTGATGGTAGCCCAAAAGGAGCGGCGAACCGAACAGGCTCGGCTTGCTCTTCTGCTGCGACAGGAAGTACGTCTCCTGCCGCACGCACTTTCGATGTACCGCTATTAAATAACTGGGAAATTTACAAGAAAAACTCCGACTCTCGGACGTGCCCGACGAATGTGTCGACATCGACGCTCTCTTCAACGTCACGCCGTTCGTCAAAAAGTGACTCTCGCTTTTCTGCTTGCTCTGAAAGATCAAATCTTTAGTCCGTACTCACACACAAGAAAAAAAAAAACAACACAAACGTACAACACGAGTCTTACGGCGTTGTTATTCGACAAATCAAAAACGAGACAAACCCCACTGTTAACAACATCGAATCAAGCCCAAACATGTCTACCCCACGTACTGTACTTCTTAAAATTGAAAGTGGCCCAACAATGTTAAAAAATAATAATACAAAACCCAACACACTTGATTTTATCCATCATCCCTCAATACTAAGGTAACTAAATCAACACACTACGTATAGAGGTACCGCCATCAGTGATTTTTATGTCTGTCCTTGTCGCACAATCTACTCAAACTGGGGATAAAAAAAACACAATCTAAAAATGATTTGACGTAATTTGACAAAAACTAGTGTCATTATTCTGCTGCATATTTAATAATCCTCGTTCAAGATTCATCTAACTTATTATTTCGTTACAGTTTTCGTTTGTGTTTAAGTATTGCCATTTATTTCTTTGTTCTCGTTAAAAGTTAAAAGATGTTAACTTGGTTCAGTTACTTACGTTTATTTTAATACTTTAACATGGTCAGTAACAAGTGTTGTGTTAGCGGCTGTTCAAGTTCTAGAAAAAATGGATTTAAACAAGCAATTTAATATTAGGAGTCAAAAACAGAATACGGAGGGAACAGTGGCTAAAAAATTGAGACTGTCTGTGAGTTCGTGCTCCAACCGTGAACTACAAATCTGCTGTGTAAGTATCTACATAAAAGTACGGGAATGAGAAGAGCAGTTCAAAATATATTTTGATATTGTATTTTTAAACGATTAAAAATTTGGTAACTTGTTTGGGTTTTATTAGTGGTGTTTTTGTAAATTTTAATTAAAAAGATATCTGCAACCAGTAAAACATTTCAGTTAAAAAATTTTGATTAATTTTGGGCGACATAACCTAACATATTTTTGACATTGTAGTAATGCCATTATTTCATTAAAAAAATCCCCAAAACTATTGTCTTCCTTATTTCACTTGTGAAATTTGCATTTGATATCTTTGTCTTAAAATCCACTCTCGCGAGGAATGGAATGGCGGTACCTCTATACGTAGTGTGTTGATCTAGTACCTTACTCAATACTATTCAAATATGTAAACAATGGTGAAGTAAGCCCTGTCAAATAAAATTTCAAAGTTTATTTCATTTTTGCCTAAATTTTGTACCAACACTCTGTATATGTCATACTATTTTGTTCACACTTAAATATTGTATATTAGAATTAGTTTTACATGAGCATTATTTTTAAAATTTTTGCAAAATTCAAGGTTAGGGATTTCGTACTTCAATTAGCCGGTCGTCGTATTTTTTGTTTGTGGCAAAAATTGAATTAAAATTGTTTTTTTGCGTTAAATTTTACATTATTAAAACAAAAAGGCATGGCCCAGAGCTGGTCACGTTAATAGCAACAAATAAAAAAAACACAAATCGACACACACGTCGCTCGTTAAAAAAAAACAGCAAAAAAAAATAATTGCGCACTCGTTGGCGTTTTGGGCGCGTGCATACCTTAAAGCATAGAATGTTGGGCATGCAAAGGGCCGAACCACCTCTTACCTCAGGACTGCGGGCCAAGGAACTATCAGATGCTGCAACCTCCACATCTGGAGACAAAAATATTGACAGATATTGACTTACGTCAAACAGTTACCAACCCAAACAAGTTTTGCCCCAAAAAGTCACCAGCGGAGAGGCGTAAAATCACTCACCGGTGTCGTTGGACAAGTCGTCGATCTCGTGCGATTTCCTGGTGTTATCCGGCAACTCGTAGGCGTACAACTCCGTCGCCGTCCCCGGATTAATCCTGGCCTCGTCGTTCAACACTTGCCTGATCTGAGAGTAGGCGAGTTCGGCCAGCAAAAACCTGTCCGTTCTTATGTTGCAGAGACGGTGGAGCTGCTGCTTGAGCTCAACGTACTTGGCTTCGGAATTCAACCGGAGACCGTACTTAATCGGTGTCTCGCCGTTCAATCTCACAACTGTTGAAAGAGAAACGCGTTTCTTTCGATTCGACGGAAACACGGGACGTGTTTACCTAGGACCTCGCAGAGGGTGTAACTTTCCATCGGCAACGGCAGACTCAACAGATTGAACGGGTCGAACCGGACCGATTCGTGTCCGCAAGTCTGACAGGTCACCTTGCTCTTCAGCTGGCCGTAGAAGAGGTCGGTTATGATGGAGTGGTCGCGGGCCAGGTGCTGCACCCACGCCTCTTCGGCGACGACCTCGTCCGGCCGACCTCCCGAATCTTTGAGCTCGGTGTACTGCTTGCGCGCCACGCGATTCAGGTCCTCGTGGAGGGCGTCCAGCAGCCACGCCAGCAACTCCTAGAGCAGACGAGTCGTTAGCGACGGCGGGAGGGCGCGACCTGGAAGACCCACCTGCGAGTCGTGCTGGCCGCCGCCCCCGAGGTGCGGCGCGTGTTTTGTGACGCAGTAGCGCAGCTTCAGCGGGGCCACGCTCCTCGTCGACCCCGCCCACAACTCCCTGCACAGCTCCGCGTACCTCCTCGCCACCATACCCTTGGTCCCCAGCGGGTTCATGCTGTTCAGCTCGCACAGCTGCCCGTCCCGCTGGAAGTACATGGTGAGGGGGCGCGTGTTCGAGACGGCTTGGAGGGCGGCGTTCATGAAGCAAGTGTTGCCCAGGTTGTGCAGACCCGTCGCCCCCGGGGGCAGGCAGATCGTCGGCCGCCGCTCCGCGCTGATGATCTGGCCGCCGGCCGCCAACGCGCCCAGCTCTTCGGGCCAGGTGAGGTCCTTGTTGCGCACCTCCAGCAAGATCTTGTCGCCGTCGATCACGCTCAGGTCCTGCAGGGTGGCGTTCTCGTCCTCGAGGAGCGTGGTGGAGTCCTTGATGTGCCAGAGCCGCACGTCCTCGATGCGGAGCGAGAGGCGCGAGCAAAGGAACTCGATCACCTGGCGCACGTTGGCCAGCCGGCTGAAGGCGGCGGTGTGGGCCAGGTAGCGGCGGGGCGAGGCCATGGGTGACGTGGTGATGCCGGCGGTGTTCAAAGCGGCGGCGCCGTACCTGCAAGCGCGACCGTCAGTGCGCCTCGCGCGGCGACCCGTCCACTTACCCCCCCACGACGCTGCTCCACGACGCCGACGGCCCCACCGCCTGCGACTGGTGCATCCAGATGCTCAGGTTCAGCGGGTACAGCTCCAGCTCGACCTCGTGGCTCCCGGGGGGCAGGATCACCTGTCTCGGGAGCGGCAGCGGGCCGCCGTACCAGTGCGCCAGCGCCTTCCACAGCGAGTCCGGCACCAGCTCGAAGTCCCTGTGCTGCACCAGCGGCGTGTCCTTCTTCAGCCGCCCGCCCTCGCCCGTCAGCGTCCTGACCTTGTGCAGCGGCTCGGCGACGAGATTCGAGTTGTCCACGGGCCCCGGCAGGCCCTGGCCGCGCTTCGGCCCGGTGGTCCCCGAGCTGCTCGACACCCCCGAGCTCGACGCGATGCTGCAGGTGTCGCCCTTGCTCAGCAGGTCCCCCATCGACTCCATGCTGTTCGAGTTGAACTCGTTGGAGTCGGTGCCGTTGCTGATGAGGCTCTCGTCGCACACGATGCCCTCCTCGACGATGCGGGGGTCGACGCGGCAGTTGCAGTGGTCCAGGTTGTTGCGAGGGGTCGTGGTGTAGCTCAGCCAGTTCTGCCACCACTCGGACGAGATCAAGTACCAGAACTGGCCGACGTGGTAGCCGCGGCGCTCCTCGCGCTGCAGCCATCCGGTCACTGCAACACCCCCAATAGACCGTCATCGTCACCGCCGCCCCTCCGCACTCACCGATGTCGTGCTCGTGGTGTCTACAGTGCGGCCTCAGCACGAACGACACGTGGCAGACGTGAAACAAAAGCTCCAACATCGGCTCGACCAACCCGTTCTCCTCCACGCCCCACACCAGAAACTCCTCTTGACTCAAGCCGGCCCTGTCGTCGAGCCTTCGAGTCAAAGAATCGAGAATCTTCGAGTGGTCGGTCTCGTTCGAGTTCTCGACGAAGCTCCCGTCGAAGCTGCCCCTCCTGAACCTCTTGTTGTTCTCGTTGGCTACGAGCAGGAGGGTGTTGATCATGTGGCGTAGCTCGTCCGGGTTCAAATAGCAATCTCTGTCCATGTCGAATATTTTGAAGCAAACTGGAAATCACCAGATTACTCTCCGGCGACGTCTCGACGCCAACTTACACTTCATCCTTTCGGCGGTGGGGCCCCGGCAGGCCGCCGAAATCCCGCAGCACAACTCCTTGAAGTCGACGTGACCGTCCCTGTTCACGTCCAGCGCTAGAAACAAACTGCAAGAGAAAAAAAATAGAAGCGCGGTGAAGCGAGATCGACTCACCCCTCGCACGCCGTCAGAGGGATGGGGGGGCACACCATCGACCTGACGCAGTTCAGGTCCAGGTGGCAGGACGGCGACGAACTCTGCAACGTCCAGAAACATTTCTCCAGCTCGCAGATGTCCTGCTCTTCCAGGTGGGTCACGCCGGCCAAAGTCTGGTAGAAAGTCGGAGCTTCCACTTCGGAACTGAGGGAGACGCAAGGGTTCGACAACAACCTGGAAAATATTATTTTGTGATTTTTGAGTGAAAATAAAAGAAGTGCGACAAGATAATAAAAACAGTCTCGGGTCAAGTATCAATTACACATCACAGGTACTTGTTTTTTGTGATAATCTTCAGTTAGGAGAACTGGAAAAAAACCTAATCTCAATTGTTTTTAAATGGGTGTTCGTACGGTCTGGTTCGTTACGCCGACGTTCGTTATTTGTTGACTCGTGTATGATAATAACAACGACAATCAGTGCTCGATAAAAATTTGCAAAGAGTCACGCCAAATTGGAGTACTTCCCGGTGCTCTTTTGAACATTGTGCAGTACAAATTATTTTTCCTTTTTAAGAGCATCACGCCAACGGAAATTTGTGGCGAGACGGAGCGTGCTGCGAGCTAGACTTCGTTTCTAATTGTGAAAAATTGCACTTCGGGATTTAGACGCTGTCGTCCGAGCCCAGGAGGTGACCCCGTTGTGGGCGTTAACGAGTGCTGCGACACCGGAAATCGTCGACAAAGTGCACGATCGCCGATTAAAAGTTTCTGAAGTTGCTGAGGCGGTGGGCGTCTCAGATGAACAAAATTTTCACATCCTTGGCGAAGAATGATCGAGTCTCCGCTGCACGCTTTGGCGTTTTGACAAACGAATCTTTCACGAAATTCGCCGGACCTGGATCAGTCAGATGAGCTTCAGATCTGGTGCTAACATTTTCGGTACCGAAAACCTTTCCTAAATCCAAATCATCAATTTTTTATTTATTTTTTTTTTCATAACGACAGTTCGTAACATTCTCTGCCAAGTTTAAAATGTCTGGATCAGTTCTTGATGTGAAAGTGTCGCTTAATAGTTCACTCACATTCAGAGTAAAAATAAAATGAATACACTCTCTGCCAAAAAAGTTGCAACATTATTTTTCACGACCGGTAAAGACCTCAAGAAGCCACGAAATCGTTAATTCGAAAAGTCCAAACTTGTTCAAGATGCCTAGCTTAGTTTTTTACTCGACTTTTGTTAGAATTTATTTCGAACATTTAGATAAAAAAAAACATTCAAATTTATTTTGCCAGCTTATCGTTGTACATTATGCATTCATGTGTGAATATAAAGCAGCTACAGTTTTCGTTTTTTTTTATATGGGTCACTTTTTGTCCAACAGTGCTTTGAACATTTTTTAATTAAAAAAAATCTATGCCAAACAAAAGAGATGTGATTAATTGGTTACCTAAAACAGGGAGGTTAAAACAAAAGACAAATAATAACTGTCCCGGGCTAGGTAGTCTTGAAAAAGACTCTTTTGGTGCCTTAACATATCTATAATATAGTCTATTCACGATGAATGAGGTGGCTATGACATCTGGTAACATTGTTGGTAGTAGGTACCTACAAAAGAAATAAAATTCCCTAATAGAAATTTTTCGTGGTTAGGTTGATTTCAATTACGGTTAAATCAAGGTTAAATTATGTGGCGGAAACGTGGAGGGAGAAAAGACTGGAGATGGCACTAATTCAAATAAGTGTACCCGCCCGCGAAAACTACAGAGTCATAAAAGGTTTCTGAATATAGACGCTAGGCCAATGGCTTCCTTCGCCTTCCTTCCAGGCGCATTTTGCTTCTTTATCTAGCGCATGGTGGACTGGGTCATAAAAGGTTGTTGCACGTGCTTTTAGAGGGTTCGCATTTTTAACATGGGCAGCATAGGAAATGCCATCTCCAGTCTTTTCTCCCTCCACGGGCGGAAACGATAACATCGTTGCCAACTTGAACGTATTTCGAGTTGAATCATAACTGAATAATACTTGATTAAAAACAACATTTTTTTAATGAAATGAAATTAGACAACGTTGCCCAAACTTGAATGTCGGAACAGTCATGTCATATTTCTGACAGGAAATAGTAGTTTATTTAACGAGTTTTTTGTGTAAATTGGGCTTTTTTTGGCATGAGTGGGCCAGTTTAAAACGCGAGTGAAACGAGCGTTTTAAAGGCCCACGAATGCCAAAAAAGGCCCAATTTACACAGGAACGAGTTGAATACAACGTTTTTTTTGTTCGACGAGCCCCTTAAAGGCTCCAAATCGCTTAAAATCTTTAAAATTAGCTTGACGTTTCGTTTTGACAAGTTGTGAATTTTCACACAGGAGAAAATTCTCAAATTCTGACAGTGTCGAACAAAAAAAATATAAAATTGAGTCACTTTATCCAACATGATAAAAATAATCACACCCACCCCTTATCCACATTCATCGTAAACAGATTATAAAATGCATTCACGCTGTTTTGGTATAATGGGAGGTCATGGAAATTTGGCATTTAATTTGATGGTAAAGCTGTCTGTTGAATTAGGTTATGTTTTTCTAAGTTTGAGGTTATAAATAGCATCAATGTCTAGTGCATTGTTGTCAGTTTTACTAGTTTGCAATAGATGAATACTCAGACATCCCATGTCAGGCATTTTATTGACGGAAATCATACAGCGTGTCCAACGTTCAAAAAATTAATCCTGACATCCCGTTATCCCAAAACAACGTGAACGGTGTTTATAATAACTAGATGTTTTAACGATAGATAATTTAATAAATATTCGGGCTGTTGAAATCGTTCGTTGTATTTTTCTAGGTAACTTGCTTAATTATTTTATTTTATATTTAACTCGTCCCGTTTCTGACTGGTTTCTGTTTGTTGGACAATAAAGATTATTATTTTCACCAGCTCTGTTGCTCGCGACGATAATTTACACTTTGGAAAAAGACAAATAATGAAAAGTGCAAAATAACACGCCGTGCGAGATGTCAAACGTCAAATTTGCAAATTCAGAATAGGCGGCAAATACATATGTGGACATATCATGTGATCAAGAAAATTTATAGATGTCTGTCTTGGAGATGAACCCGTATGTCTTGTCTCGACTGACACGCTTAATTGTGGCATCTAAAATTACGTCACTTCAAGACTAATCCGATTCATTTCAGTTGCTAAAAATTTTATGTGCTCAATGTTTTAAACAAATAGGTGGAAACAGCACCCTTTGCAACTTATTTTTTGACGTTGATTTAAATTCTTCGTCACATTCTCGGTGAACACTTTGTCGTAACTTGAACCACCGCTGCACACAAGTTTTCACCACGAAACGTCAACAAACAAAGTCCTAACCTTGCTTTCTGACATTCATATTTTCTAAATTTTATCTAAAAATTATCACCTGCGAAATTTTTGTTTTATTTTTTTTAATTTTATTAGATAGTTATCAGTGCAGTCAACTCACCGACATTTTCAAGGCTAACTTGATTACAGCCAACTACGATGTTTCAAACATAGATAATAATAACCCTGTACTTCACACGACAGTAACGATTCAAACAAAAAATGACCAAACGACTTTTCTTTGGGACGTACCAACATTCGTAAACATTTCGACAGTTGGTTTTTTTGATTTCTGACAGGTTTTTCCCATTTTCGCTAAACTGTCGATGCTCTGTGCTCGCGCGTTGAATTAATGCGCGAGCAAAATGTATCAGAAAAATACAAGAAATGTAGTTTCTTGGCCAAATCAGTACAACATAAAATAAACTTTTTAATATTGATATTTGGATGTTTGTTTTGCTCGATAACAACTCCACACGTGGAAAACGTAGAACCGAAATGTTTTATCTCGTTTTTCCTCGTCCTACGTGTTTTCAATCGGATTCAGGTCCAGCGATCCAACTGATCGTTTCGTAATCAACACTTTTATGACGCGAATACGTCTCGCTTTGTATTTGTCGCTGCTGTTTTGTTGCACTAGTAAATGCATCCTCTACATACGAAATAATTATGTCACGTCATCCAACACGTTCTTTGTAAATTGTGGCAAAATTATTTTCTTTCGGTTAAAAAGCAGGCCCAAATCATCATGAACACTCTTTTATGCTTCACCACCTTCTCCTATACCTTTA
Organism: Tenebrio molitor; assembly: GCF_963966145.1. Classification (NCBI taxonomy): domain Eukaryota; kingdom Metazoa; phylum Arthropoda; class Insecta; order Coleoptera; family Tenebrionidae; genus Tenebrio; species Tenebrio molitor. The sequence continues at coordinate 5,976,806 of NC_091049.1, forward strand.
ACCCATCCCGAAAATCTTTTTACCAACTGAAACCCATCAGAATATAAACAAACTTATTCTCTCCAACACTAAATAAAACATTTCCATTCCTAGTCAAATCAGTTTGTTCTGTAAAACTCTGTTTTATTTTTTAGAACATCTTCCTCCTTCTGCACATCAATTTCAAACCATTTTCTTTTACGTGCTCTGTCAGCACTTGCGATTCCCATGACGCTTCTGACAACAAAAACTCAAGTCTTCAGGACTACTTCTGAACTTGATTAGGAAGTTACTGTGCTTTATAAAGACACAAACACAATCCCGATAAACTGCAATCTTTAAAAAATATATTTATTTTATGTCTGGTTGATTTCGTCACGATTCTTCTTAGCAAAGACGTATTTTTACCTCAAACATCTAGTGACGAAAGTTTACGTGCATTACTTATTGGTGTTGCAATTTTTATGGCCGGCAATGTACACAACTTGCATTAATCTTCAAAACAGAAAAATAAAAATTAAAACTTGAAACGCAACTATTTGATACCATTAACATTGATAGTATTTGTTTTATCAGTAATCGTTAAACAATGAATGGATCATTATTTGGACAACAAAATTTCAACTAAATAATTTTAAGTTTTATTTCGAAACAACGAATCGCGCTCCATTCTCATTGTTTCAGATCTTTTAAGTACACATTTCAGATCCAACTGATAAAACTTAAGCTCTTAAATAATTCTTCGTAATTAATACAATTGTTGTTATCTAATCGCTTAATCGCAACGTATCGAAATCTCTTAATTGACAAAATGCCATAAACAAAGGGTGTTGTAAATTTTGATCAAAATTTGCATCAACTTGCACTGCCAGTGCACTTATTTGCATTTTTACAAATACAAAAGTGATTAATAAAAATATGACATTTGATGTGACAGACGACTTTAGTAAATTAATTTGCTGGGGTTGGCAGCACCGTTCGACATTTCCGATATCCATAAATTGATTAGTTCGTGTTGCAAGAGTAATAATAGATTTTTGTTGTTATTCTTAGAAAACAATTTTATCTGTTATTGATCCAGATAAAAAATATTTCAGGTGCTCATCACATTTTTCCGACACGACACCAGATTCCAATAAGAAAATGAATTTCTAGTTCCTTTCTTTTTTCCCCTAGTAAATGCGGCACAGGTACTGGAGAGTTGGGCCCCCCCGATTTTCGTTTACTCTCACTCACCACTTGGACAGTATGGTGGCGTCCTTGTTGTGTTGTATCCATGCGCTGAAATGCTCGTAGGTGACGCGTTCCTGGCCGTTTGAGAAGAGCAACAGCATGGTCCGCTCGGAGAGGAGACTGGGCCTGTTGGGCTTGTCAGGCGGTATGGTACCCTCGATCTGGAGCGCATTGTGGAACTCGTTGCGCGTGATGTGCGTCCCGGAGTCGTTGCAGTAGAGGGTGAAGAGGAAACGGATCTTCTCGTCTTGCTTGCCCTTGGTGAGGAGGACGAGGCCGCAGATCAGGTCCTTGAGGGCGATGCCCCTCGGGGTGCCCCCGCAGGCTATGTACAGCCACTCGGCTATCGCCTGGGGCACTCCGTCGCCCAGCACGTGCACGATGAAGCTCTGCTTGGTGAGGAGCTGGTTGCCGCCGCTGAGTCGCTTGAATGCTTCGCATATCCTCTTGAATTCCTCATCGGACACTGCGGAAAGCAAACAATTCGTCTCGATAAAAATAGAACGAATTAGTCATAATAACACTCCAGATTAAGTATTTATACAATTAAACGATTAAATAATTAAGGACGTCAAACGGCCCTCGACTGGAAACTGCCAAAATTGGTCGGGGCGAGCACGGGAGTGGGCTACTCGCGTCCTCTCCCCATTAATTACTAATTACCGTTCTTGTTAACAACAATAATATTTACGTAGTTATGTCACATGATGTAACAAAAACTGACAGGTAAGTTAATTTCATTTGTCATTATTGTTACCTACTTCGTTTGACGGCATCTTCGTAGGGCAAACACGACCTCTTCGAGTCCTTGGCACCCATTTTCACAATTTAACGCAATCTTCTAACATTTTTCGTCGAATTTAGCAGTTTTTAGCGATACACACCACAGTCAACACGACGAGGCGAACACTGCCTTTGACTTTTGACATATGAATCCGACAGCTGACAATCTGGGGGATTTCTCGGCGTCGGGTTCGTTCAGGTTGACGTTTGGCGGCGAGGGGCGCCGAAAGCCGCCGATAACTAATCAATGAAGGTGTGTGTCTCTAAACAATCTGATTTTGCTGAAAAACCGTGCCGAACACTTCGAAATTCCCGTTTTTCCGCATTCACGAACATGATTTATGTGTCACGTGACGTTTAAATTTTAATCAGGACCAGCTTTGGATAAGTGTCACGATAATGTCTCTGCCGGGAGCGACGGGGCTGTCCAAGCTCAAAAAGAAACACTTCAGAGTAAAACACCAGAAAGTCAAATTGTTTAGGGCCAACGAACCGTTCTTGTCGGTCTTCATGTGGGGGATCAATCATACGGTGAGTGCCCCAAACTGAGCCGGCTGTCACTCAAAACTCTCTTGTAGATTAATGAACTGATGCATGTTACCATCCCGGTAATGCTGTTCCCCGACGATTTCCGAGCCTACTCCAAGATTAAGATCGACAACCACCTTTTCAACAAGTATGTCATTGCAGTAATTTGAAACAACAAAAAAAAATATTGATTTTTGCAGAGAGAACATGTCATCTCACTTTAAAGTCAAAGAGTACTGTCCTCTGGTCTTTAGGAATATTAGGGAAAGATTTGGAATAGATGACTTAGATTACAAAGAATCTTTAACAAGGCAAGTGTGTTGTTTTATTATCTTTTTTTTAATATCATGTAACAATTTTTTATAACAGCTAACACAATGCAAACTGTACAAAGTGTCATGATAAGTACTTGACAAACAACTTGTACATTTTTTCTTAACATATAGGTTATGTACACTGGAAGCCTTGCGTGACCTTCAACAATGCACTGAGTTGCATATTTTTTTTTGACAGATCCCAGCCCTTGCCAGACGACTCTAGCGGCAAAAGCGGCGCGAAATTCTACCAGAGCTCGGACAAACTGTTCATCATAAAGACTCTAACATCCGAGGAGGTGGAGAGGATGCACTCTTTCCTCAAACACTACCACCCGGTATATCCTCCTAAGAAATAAGAAAAAAATCGTTTTGACCCCGTCTTTCTAGTACATCGTCGAGAGGCACGGCAAAACTTTGCTGCCCCAGTACCTGGGGATGTACCGCTTAACGGTAGACAACGTGGAGCACTACATCGTGGTGACGCGGAACGTCTTCTCGAATCACTTGAATATCCACCGAAAGTTCGACTTGAAGGGGTCGACGGTGGACAGGGAGGCGTCGGAGAAGGAGCGCGAGAAGGACCTCCCGACGCTCAAAGATAACGACTTCGTTAACGAACAAATGAAGGTCTACATAGGGGAAGAGGCCAAGCAGAAGCTGATGGACACGCTGACGGCCGACGTGGAGTTCTTGACCAAGTTGCACCTGATGGACTACAGTTTGTTGCTCGGTGGGTAGAGTCGGGTCGTGGGTGCCGTGGGATGATCTGGATGCTTGTAGGGATACACGAGGTGGAGAGGGGCGAACAGGAGATGGCGAGGGAGAGGGAGCAAGAGACGGAGAACGCGGGACAGGAGTCGGACGAGAGTGAGTCCGGCTCGGGTCTGGAGAACAGGACTTTCGGGTTTAACACCCCCCCGGATTCGCCGAACGCCCTTGCCCAGTTTATGAGAGAGCAGAGTCTGCAATATGAAGGTAATCACGCCAGGAAAGTCGTCTTCTTGTCGACTGTTGACATTCAGTGCGACGCGAAGCGCCCTCTATGATAACTCGCCAGCACGCGTGAGGGGGCCAATATTTAACGATAAATGAGGTTTTTGCTTCCGTTGTTCCTCCAAACATGTCTAATGGTTGTTTGATGTTTTAAGTGTGTCGTTGCTGACAATATTTTTAAGAATTAGTTGGTAGGTAACTGTTTTATCGACACGGCGTGGCTGTTTGACATGTCAAATCGTGATGCAACAGTTTAAAAAATAGTGACGAAAAGGCGATAGAAAGAAGTGAAATGCAGTTTTCCAAATTGATTTTTGGGAAACGTTATTGTAATAAAAGATGCCGGATCAAATTGGCGTAGTTTTTTCAAATGTGGAAATTACCACAGTGAAATCAAATTACATATTTTGGAACATACTGTTTGAAAAGTTACTTTTTTTCGTTGTTAAAATAGTGCGAACTAATGAATATTGAAAGTTATTTAAACAGTTTATGACGCAAACTACATCAAAAGTGACTCATTTTTAAAAAATAACAAACACATTACATCAGTAACGTAAAATTAAAATTAATCAGACGCGAACGTTGCGATTTTCTCGAACCGACTTTGGCTTTCCACGATCGATTCCGCTTTGTTCTCGTGAAAGTCGTTGCGTTTAAATTTTCATTGATTTCGTAAATAAATAATGGCTCATAAATGACAGCAGCTGCAGTTTATTGCGTTGAGCGGCCAGATGTCGCTGCTGTCGCAAAATGAACGCGGTTTGAACCGAAAATAATATTAATTTGATTCGACTTTCAGGAGGAATAATTCCGGAATTGGATATTTACGCCATACCCAGCTGCGAGTCGGCTCCAGTGAAAGAGATCTACTTCATCGCCATAATCGACGTACTCACGCACTACGGCGTGAAGAAGCAGGCGGCGAAGGCGGCGAAAACGGTAAAGTACGGTTCGAACGTGGACGGGATCAGCACCTGCGACCCCGAACAGTACGCCAGGAGGTTCATCGATTTCATGTGTAAAGCTATCGAATAAATTATCGGTTAGGCAAGTAAGTACGAGAGGAAAACAATAAAAAAGAGAGGGGGAAAAACGAACGGAAACCTTTCTAATTTCTTTTCTCGTCACGTTGTGTTTATAATTGTAAATATCATAAATTTTAGACGTGTACATAAATAATGTGATCAAGTTTAAGTATCAATAGTCAATTCTGTCGCAGTCGGGAAATTTCACGGTTAGATTCGCTTCAAACGGCTGCAGTTTTAATTAGGACCTTTTGATATACGAACTACGAGTCGATGTTTCATTACGCAACTGAACTAGCAGTATTACAGGGCCCTTCGATTAGATCAAAAGTCAGTGTATTAAATGGTCAATGGGAAACACGAATCCGTTAGGTTCTTCTTCAGATGTCTCGATACTTTTGGCTTGACTGACCGGATTTCGCCGATGTTCACGCCTAAAGGCTTCTAAATGACGTTTGATTTACAAAGTGGACGTACTTCTATTGTAATTTTTTTCGTTTCGTTGATGACAATAACGCTTGTCTCAAAGAAAATCTATAATAACACCGTTTTTACACTTTTTATATAAGATTTTTACTACTTTTAAATACAGCCTCCCCTTTCTGTCTTTGCTGCGCCGGTTTTCGATGGTATACGAACTATTGGGATTAGTTTTGCCAAACGAGCTTTAATAATATCTATACTTGTTATTTTGTATTTAAATTTTATATCTAGTCTATGTTATTACTACAGATTATCGCTACGGTAATTAATACTTTGTAATAAATTTTCAATTTTCACTATCAGTATATTTAAGATAACTTGTCTTTATATGTATCAGCTGTGTTTTTTTCATAATAAATCTGAAAAAAAAAATCTACGAGATTTGGACGCCATCTAAATAGTGTATAAAATGTTACTTCTGGACCAGACCAATTGCCACATGCAAAAATGATTGAAAAACGACCAAAAAAAAAAGGATATGAAACAACCGGAAAAAGGCCAAAAAAAAAACTTACAATATCCCTTGTTTGTAGACACCCCAAATTGGATTTTTATTTCTGGACCAGGATGTATGGGCACTTTAAAAAACCTCGTAAAAAATCATGGAAATTAGTGCTAAAAAGTTATTAAAATCATTGAAAAGAAGCGAGAAGGTCAAAGTTCCTCATTTTTTAGATACCCGAAAATGGCTTTTCATTGATCAGGACAATTGGTGAAATGGAAAAAATGTACAGTCTTGTCTGAATATTCCACCGGTTCCAGATGAAACCACTGCAAAATCAAAAGAACCAATATCTATTACTTTTCAAAACAAAATATGTATTAGTTCAGGGCCAGGACAATTAGGCACTTTAAAAATCCCAAAACCAAGAAAAACCATTCGAAACCTATTAACCTAGTTTAGACACCCAAAAATATTTAGCAAAAATCGTTAAAACAAATCAAATAGGTTTCAATTTACTAAAAAATTCAAAAGCAAAAAAGGACGCTTTTCATTTTTAGACAGGGATCTCTGGAGCAGCTGAGTTTTATAGTTTATTTATTATACATTTATTGTACTGTTGCGAGCAAAAAATTCTGGTCGTAAATGTCATTTTAAAATTTAGTTAGATTGGTACAAATGAAAAAAAAATTCCCTGCCTGATTATGCCCACGTCAACAAAGTGTCAAAAAATTAATTAATCCTTGTCAATTAATGTCACACAACATGATGATAGGTTATGATATTTACAACCGTGTTACAATGGAGCATTTTCGATTGCGTCAAAGCATGATTTTGACGACCAGTTTTTTTTGCTCGCGACAGTACTTATATTGCGGGAAGAAATTTCCCGCGTTCGCACTAATGCAACAAAGTGCTCACACGGGAAATGTAACTTCCCGCATACGTTTGGTAAATAACTATTCCCAAACCGACGCATGTGCCAATTGGTCTGGTCCAGAAGTAACACTTTATATACAGGCTTATTATAAATGTTTCCAACATCTAGTTGGCGTAGCGGTGCACCTAAATAAAGCGTCCAGCCACCTACGATGCTAGAAACATTTATAATAACCCTGTACTACTCATCTACCCAAAAAAACAAACACAAGCAAGCACTTCCAACATTTATTTTGCAAATAGAGTTCTCAATTCCAACACGTTTTTGAAATAGTGAGAGTAGCTCAGGTCGGGGTGTGTCTCAATAAAAGTGTCAATTTGGCGAAGCATGTCCGAGCTTAGACCAGGCAAGTAGAAAAAGATGTTCACGAGACTTTTTCTAACCGACTCCAGACTGTCAGTCTCTGTAATTTCCAAGCTTGGTAAATTATCTGAAATGCATCTCCGTTAGTGCTCCAGGTTCAAACTTGACCGCACGTACCTAAAATAAGTTTCACGTGATTTTTCAGACCCTCTTGAAGCCCTTCGTGCCCTTTTCTCACCAACTCCAGACAAGCTTCGACCAGTTTTGCCGGAACTTGACCGGCACACAGAAAATCGGGAAGTTTCTCCACCCATGACTGGTGTTTCTCAAACCTGAAAGATATTTTTCTTGGATTAGTCGTTTTTAAATTGCGCACACGTATTTTTGCACCACTGCGCTCGCGAGTGCAAACTTCCCACTTGTACAATTTTATGCACAAACAAAACATTTTTATTTTGCAACTACCTCGACGACGTCAAAATTTCCAAAATGTCGCTCCTGCACCCTTCCGGCACCTTCCCGTTTCTGTAGAAGGATGCGACGCTCTCCATCAACTCCACGTCGCTGGTGCCCATTTTCTGACACGTGTTGGGCCTCTTAAGCAGAAGCTCTTTCACGATCTTGACCAGACACGACGCATTACTGGAACTGAGTCGACTTTGCGCTCTTAAACAATCTGGAATTTTTTGGAATCGATTTTTGAACACCTCAATCATCACACTCACTCTTCAGGTAGGGTCCAATGGATTTGGCTTTGTTTCCGGCACCGTTTTTACAGTCTGAGTGATTTCCAAGCGTGACGAAAACATGAATAATTGTCAAGTTTTCCTCGACGCAGTTGGGGTCAAAATTGAAACTAAACGATTTTGGGAAATCTTTACTTATTTGGAAAAGTTTCTTGTTGTGACTGTAGGGAAAATTACTCAGCAAGTGGTCCAAAAACGTGGACAGGTGATCGTGGCCGACTTGTACCTACAATCGAGATTTTTCAGCGTTCAGTACCGATGGTGCAGACTTACATTTCCTGAAAACTGGATGTACTGATGCAACAAGCGCAAAATATTCACAGTGCAGATGAAAACGGCGACGAATTCTTCACTGCCCAAAGTAGTTTGTTCTGTTGACGACAATCATTACAAACAATCAAAAGCAGTTGGGAAATATTTACCTGAAACATTTTTCTTTTGGGCTTTTTCCGGCACCACCTCCATCCAGATTTCGTGCAAGAGCTGCGCCAAATTCGAGATTTGGCCGCCAAAATCTGGACAGTTGTTATCAGTGACGTAGGATGAATTAAACTGAACACTCTCGTTTTCATAAATTTTGGAGTTTTTATAAATCGGGACGAAAACCGTACCTTTCGCATTCAGCGAAATCGGTACAACACTGTCGCAACTACTGAAAAAAATCTTAAGGAATTTTTCGTTTCATTTTGATATTTTTTACTTCAAATTTGGGTGTTTGGTGTGCCGACTTTGCACCATCGCGTTCAAAATCCCATAGAGCCGAGTCAGCACTCGAACCCTCCACTTGACGCTGGACACTTTCCCTTCCAGATTGAGAGTGAGACTGCGCTCTGAACTGTGCGTTTTGGATTTGGAAATGAGCGTCAAAAAATTCGGGAAAAAGTTGTCGAAGTTGTCGGCGATCAGGGGGGCTTTGTGGTCGAGGACTGCGTCGAGGAGGAGGAGCGAGTCCTCCTGGATGTGTTTGTTGATGTTGGTCATCGCGCATTTCAGGTTTATCAGGATGTAGTTGAAAAAGGGGCGCACTTGCACGTCCGTCGCCTAGAACTCGCGGTTATTATATTTTTGGGAAAATGATGAAAAAGCTACTTTTTCCAGAATCGTGGCCAGGAGTTTGGTGGCGGCGCGACGCACTTTCCTCTCTCGGTCTTGTATGAGGGCGCTGGAGGTTTGCAGGATCGAGGAGAGGTAAATGTGCGTGGATTCGAGGGTGTGGACGGCGATGAAGTCTTTCAGGTCTTGGCATGCTTCGGATTTTATCGTTTCGTTGAAGTGGCGCAGCTTCGAGATCAGTTCCTGCAAAACACCAAACACAAACATGCATTTTACAACGAAATTAACTATTTACTCACGTCTACGTTGACTTTCTTATTACTCGACGTTGAAGCCTCTCGTTCTTTCAACTGCTCGTGCAGCACGATCGGTTTTATCTTGAACGCGGTGTTTGTCACATTTTGACCCTTCGGCAGAAATTTCGTTTTACTCGTAATGTGCACTTTGTTCTTTTCTGATTTGAGTTTCTTCGCGTGTCTGTGATTTTTCCCCATGTTTACGACGATGTAAACACTGCACTTTAGGTTATCTGTCAAACGTCAATACACACGTGCTCACCATGCTCACTTAGCCGCACCATTGCCAATCTCCCCAGCTTCGCCATACTTCACCAAGAAATTCCCTAGTTTAGACGATTGAATCACTTTATTTTACTAGAAACCCAAGTTATGGAATGTTCCAATCCCCCCCGAGTTAATTGTTAGTGCCAATTAAAATTATAAATTGCGTTCAGGATCCATTAATCAATGCCAGTAGTAAACTAAAAACAGTAAATATTCAGTAGTATTGAAGGTTGCACACCTGGCTGTCATATTTTCGAAAGAGTTATAAAATTTTGGATATTTTTGAATTTACTTAAGTATTATACCTATCTGGACTAGGAGAAATCAATCTAAAAATTATTAAAATGTCGCTAAAAAATCGCCTAAGAATGTTGAAAACATCTTGTAAATATTCACCACTCTGGTCAGCATCTGGTAAATCTGGTGAATCTTTAAATGGTGGCAATGGTGCAGGAAATATTTAATTCTCAGTATGTTTCATTGGTTTGCTCCCATATTTCACAAGATTTAATTTATTTAGTAAGCTGGAAGCTCCACATCAGAATAATTTGTCACATTTTCGACTATTTGTGCGTTTTTTTCAGGTGTTTACATCTTTTATCCCGAAACAACTTGGAAGGGCAAATTATTTTAGTGAAATTCGTCTTGGTTGAAGCGATTTTCAGATGGATTTTCCTTGAATTTTTGGCATTTATTTTAAAGCTTTTTGAATTTCCCTTGACCCGGAAGGATATTTAAGACCACTTTGCGCCCTTCATACTGTCAATTCCCTTTAAATAAAAAAGACCTTAACTCGCAACGTTTATTTCGCAAAATTGAGTATCTGTCAAACATAACCTAAAACTAGATGTATAAAAATAATAAAATATATAAAATCTACGTTAGTTGTGTATAAATTTAAAAAATGAGATAAATGGAGTAAACAATACGAATGTAGTGATGAACGAGGTGAGTAACACTTGTTGGGGTGCGGTGTCCTCAATGGCCTTGACCCTTCACCAGCTCCTGCATCCTTGTCATGATCTGCCTCCTCAAGCGTACCACGTGCCGGAGATTGGTGAAAAATCCCATATGGATGTCACTGCACATCTCGTGCGACCACGCTACCCTCGACAGCTTCTGTACGGCTTCGTGGCAGGACTCCGGCGACCCCGGATCGTAGTTCTCGGCCTCCCGCAGCAAGACGTCAGCTTCGATCTTGATGTCGATGGACTGGATCAGCTGGCTGATGTAAACCAACTGTTTGAGGTTGTACGCTTGTCGGTACTTGCTCTGGGCCCTCCGGAACAGCTCGATCTGCCTCTCGGCGTGGCCCCGCTCGTACGGCGGCGCTAGCTCCATCCCCCAGGCCTCCCCGTACAGCCGGTCCGCCTCCTCGTCCAGCCGCGCGAACCTGGCGTCGATGGCGTCCTCGCTGCTCGGCGCCACCCTGTCCCCCAGGTCCTCCGCCCCGGCGGCGAGGGCGCCGTACTTGTCCGCCGGGTCCGCGTTGGACTCGGCCATCTCGGTGCGAACAAAACACCAACGCACTCACTTGTTTACGCGCACGGGTCACCAGATCCGGCCGGGTTAAATAGCAGGCGACTGTCGATTGTCTCGGCTTTGTCTAGTTTGGACAGCTGCGCATCTAGGAGCCTAGGTCAAAAAAGATGGCCGGTCGACTCCGGTCGGTCGGGGTGAACGGACAAAAGGCTCGACACCCCCTCTACCTGGCGGCGGTCGCTGACAAACAGGTAGGCTGTGCTTGAGGCCACTTCAGGACGGCGATCTTCAATTATTTACAGGTGGTCAGATCGAGTGGGTTCTGCCGCGACCTCTCAACTTTCATCTCTTTTTCCAGCGGCTTCACTTGTTTCCATCCAGACAATCCTGATTGCAGTATGTCCCGTCTCGGGAGCAACTGTCACCGTGTGACATGTCAACCTGTCAATTAAAACGCCACCTTGATTGTTGTTACCGAAAATGGCATTGACACTTTCGCCTGATTGTAATTATTGATAATCGCAGTTGGAGTTGTTTAATTGGGGTTAGCAACCCCTCGGCAGCCATTTGCTTTGATAAATAATTTGGTGGATGCGCCGGGCGCTCGATTATTCACCGGACAAGGGTAAGATCGACCACGTGACACTTTTTCCTGGTGAAACCACCCTTTCAGAAATGAATTCGTCAATGAATATCTAATGGGTGCCCTACTTTTACCCCCGACAAGGCCCTCACCGAGCCCACGTACGACACAATCGCGTTACCTCCGAGAGAACAAAGAAACGTCGCCCGTTGACAAGACACGACAAAGATGTAGAATTCATTGATTACTTGATTTGCTCCTCTTGAATGGAGCAAAATCGAATTAGGGAGGAATTGGGGTGCGGGTGGTAAATGTCAGATCCTTGGTCGATAGATTATTAAGGGAGATTTTTGAAGTTGTGACGTAAGTGTATGATCCGCATCAAAGATTTATGCATTGTCGCATGCAGTTGATCTAGAGCGCGATGACCGACACCGTCATCCCGTGACGTCATAAGTACACTCAGGTGCAGTTGGTAATAATTGTTTATTCATATTTGTGGCGGGTAAAGTGCACGGAAGGCAGTGGTGGGGTCGGTGGGGTGTCAAAGCCCTCCAAATCATTGTTTTTCAAGCGAGGACAAATAAATCGAATAAGTAAAAATTATATATCTGGTAAAATTCATCAAATCGTAATCGATAGCTTCTAGCTACGAGCTACGATCAATTTGTGAGTGTAGTTGGCTGTGAAAAATTGAAGTCAGTTCGTAGATTGATTTATTTGGGTATAGTTTTTGCATACATTGATCTATTCTAGAAACAAAATTATCATAGAATTACGGATGTGGCTTACCTCTGTTATGACACTAATTCTAGTATCAGCCAACCTACACCTATCTTTTAATTTTCTAGGTTTCTCAATTTGTCTGATCAAGCAGTAGTTACAAAAAAAAAACGGGAAATGAAAATTTTCCTAATGTAATTTTGGTTTTGTACATTTGTCAATTCATTCTCTATTTGACAATACCTATCAAATAACTTTTAAAAATGTCATTGAATTTTGACCGTAATTTTAACCTATCTCTCGTAAGAAGGTTTCACACATGAAAAATTGTAAAAAACTGTCAACTTGATTCTGACAGTTCCCGTTTTTTTGCAACCAACTGTATATTGTTTGACTGAGATATTTTTCTTTGACTAAACTTGACACTTACAAATAATACAGGAGGAAAACTTTCCGTTTCTTATTGTACCGTGCGATCGAAAACAAAACAAATCGAGTTAGCCAATCATGGTGCAGTTGGCAGTATTTGACAAGCGTCAAGTTTCTCTGTTAGAGCTTAAATATGTATGTTTATTTGACAACGGAAATCCTGAAACTAGGACCATGACAGTCATGTCTAGTTTCTTGTGAATTTACTTAAATCCTGTGAGCAAATAAATTTCACATCAAGAGCAACTAAAATTGTAAGTTCTTTATTAAAATCTTTTCTCGTGAGATTTTGTGGTGTAGTTTTTGTACCTGCCAACAATAAAGTGGAATGGTAGCCACGGCTTTGAATTGCTATCTGATCAAACATCCAGTTGGTCATGTCAAGAATCCATTCGTAGATTGGTTCATCTGTTTCGAATTAAATGTCAAATTAAAACAGAATTAGTCGTTTCGTAGCTTGATTCACACGGTTCAAAGTTAAATCAGTCAGATTTATGAATAATTACGTCCTCCAATGAGTTGTAAGAATTTTTTTGTACAATCTATTTTGTCTTTCTTCTATTCTAGCCGACTTGTCTATGGTCGATGTAGTTTTCACGTGTAATTAGGCATTTCCGTTGATTCGATCGTGCAGTATAGTGAAAAATTGATTGTTGCGTCATGAGTTTGTTAGAATGTTTTGTTTGCGAGTATAATTTGGCAAGGTCGAAACGCGTCGATATTTCGTTTCGATCTGCGGGGTAGCGTGACACCTCCGCCACTGGTTTGACAGCACGGAAGTAATTGTTCTTTTCGCTATTATTACACCGGCGGCGATAGAATTGCAAATTAAACGAGTCGGTCGGCACATTTATTTGTGACCGTACGCGGAATCGTCCGATTTCCATATTTTCCGTTCGCAAATAGATTTTTGAAGAAGGCGAGGTGGTGACGTATGCAACCCGGCCGGCAGTGGTGCGGCCCCAGTTGCCGGCGGCGGCCGTCGATCAGCAGGACCGTCGACGATCCCCCAGTAGAGGGGGTAAGAAATAAATAATGAAATGTGACGAGATAAAGTTGTATTACAGCGACAGAAATTTACATAACATCGATCTTATCGTCGGACGAATTTCTTCCCGTAATGTACCGGTGACGTCACGTGACGTAAAAGGCGAGCGAGATCTACATGTGAATCAACGTACTAAAATCTAGTAGCCTGTAGAATATTATTTGGTGACGACCTGACGACAAATTACGGTGAAAAATGTCCGCGAAACCGTCTCCCGTTGAAAAATTAGTGCGCGTCGGCTATTACGAACTCGAAAAGACCATCGGCAAGGGCAACTTCGCCGTGGTCAAACTGGCCACACACATTGTCACCAGAACCAAGGTAAATATTCGCACATCAACACATCAAATGTCAGATTAAATCGTTCATTTGTCTCGTCCTCCAGCAGTTCGTTCTTTTGTTTTGGTCGGCGGGCCCGGCCCTCGGGGGCGGCCGAGCCCCCGGCGCGGCCGGCCCAGGCGGCCCCACCGCCGCCCCATCAATTAGACCAGTGTGACACTGTGTTTACTGGACGGGCGTCAGATATTTTCGAGATGTTAATTCGCAGTGTAAATATTTGGAGGTTATGTCGTTCGTGTTGTCTTATCGAATTTCAAGGACGGATTGATTTTTCTCTGGCCCGATTACGGGCGGCGATTGTTTTCGTCGGGTTTGTTGACCCCGGTGCACCCCTGAAAATTTTTCGGTTTGACAGCGCACAGGGGGCATTGACACGTTTGACAACAAACTTTGTCAAACGGTGACGTCACAAAGGACACAGGACGACTTATTTCGGGGTGCGTTTCCGACGGAAGAATTGAGGTTATCTGATCTTGGAGACGGTGCAAAAACTATTTTTTCACAAGCTCGGCTGGAGCGCCGCCCGTCCGACCCGTCGAGGGTATCGACGGCGATCGATAACGATCTGCCATCGATCGGGGTGCGATCGATGCAAGCCCGCCGCCGATCGACGGGGGCGGCGCTCGCGGCAGGAACGTGCGGAACGACAGGAATCTCAAGGTCGCCGAACTGCATCTCCACGCATTTGACACTCGAACGACTTCGCAAATCGAATTCTGACATTTGACACGTCAAAAGTCAAAATCAACAAACGACTTTGTCTCAGCTGTCGTTTTGTCGGTGTCAATTTTACGCAGAAAACTGACACTTTTCGCCCGAATATAAATAAATTCATGTTTTCATTGTGCCAATTTCGTTTCATAATTTTATTCTGAGATTTTTTTTATTTTATACTGGGCGAGTGCCAAAACATACTCAAATTTTTCCCGTACAATGTACCACAATGTAAAAATGAAGTGACAATAACTCTAACCTTAAAACACACCTACTATCTATACATATCTACAAATTTTGAATGTTTAAAAATTGTCTTTTTACTTCAACTTGTTCTATGGTTATAACGAGCGTTCAAATAAATTGTGCCCAAGCGCTTCTTTACTTTTCAACCCTTTCTAGAAATATTCATACCATTCATTGAATTCATTAAATGATGCTTGACATCTATTGTTTGACAGCTAATCCATACGAAAAGTTCCACACATTTTTCGAACGCTTTTTAAATAACTATTTCAAAAAATTACTGGGTATACTTCCTTAAATTATGATCTACCACTTTCGGTAGGTAGTGTTAAAATGTTTTATTACATTTTGCAATTTAAATTTACTAATTATATTTTTACATCTAATTACCATAAGTTTTTTAATTATAATTAATTGTTAGAACAAGCAATTACCCTTGATTATTCTCTACAATTATTGTCAGTCCAAAATGAAATGGATCACTTTGTACAAAATTCAAATCGTCTGATTCTGTAAAAGTGTATTTCAATTATTTAATTACAATAATTCAAGGACGCGTTGACAGTACATAATTAAAGAATCACTCAGTTCAGTTCCATTTGGCAAATTAGATATTTATAATTTAATTCAATTTAATTTTAGGGCACCGTTCACAGTTCGACCTAGTGTACTGATGTTTCAGTAGTACAAGTCATGCCACGCAATTTAAATTCAATTATTGCATTTGCATAATTTAATTGGTGTAATTTTTCAAAATTATGCTTCATAATTAGAACGCGCGATCACTTTTCACAACACGTCGGTTGCTTGTCAGCTGTTTCATTGTTTTTTTTTTGCAAGCGACATGAATGGCCTGTTTTGACAATTTTTGAATAAATTTTGACAGTTTTGGGTTCTTCGGAGAGCAGTAGGATCTTCAGACGGCGAGCAGAGAGATGATTGTCTCGAGGCTCGGCATCAAAGGGGCCCAAAATCGTAATTAGAACTGGGCATGATACTTAAATATTTTTTTAATTTACTAAATTAGTGTTGTTAGTGTAATTAAAAAACATACATAAATATATTAAGGGAAGAACAATAGACACGACGGAAATAGAGTGGCACGGTTAAATTAAATTGAACGTTTAAATATTACGTTTTATTAACGAATTTTGTGTACCGCGTGTTTCAAAAAGAATACGGCCGTGAAAAACAAAATTGTCGAAAATGAGTAACGTGACATAACCACAGACCAAGATTCACATAACCTAACTTTAAATTCGTGAATTACAGTGCTACCGCTGTCAGTAACGGCGACTCATTCGTATAAGAACCGTTCTCGAACGAAAATTATTTCTAATCTTGTTGCAACTGCCCACACACACCTCTATTCGTTATTTCATGAGAGTTCATCAGGCAAGTTAAGTCACCAGTTTTGGAATGTTCGGCTCGTTTTTTGAAACACATGGTACATATTGAATGTGTTTTTATTGTTTTATTAAAAGTACGTACAGTACATGTTGTTACTGTTAAAATGTGTTAACGTGTTATTTCTGACCGCAGGGCGGCAACATTTCAAATCAGATATTTCACGTAAGAAATTAAAATGCAAATTGAATGGTTAAGACGAGAATTCTACGTTTTAAAATGAATGGCAGAACATTTTTGTGTCGAGACTTGAAACCTGGGATTTTGTCTTTTAATCCGAGCAACACAAAAAATCACGAGGTGCCAGGTCAGGTTCGCAAGGCGGCTGTCTTGATAATTTTGCTTCCAAGTCTGATATGTCAAGTTTGGTTGTACAGGATGAGAAATGTTGTCCTGGTGCACAACTACCTAATTAACTAATTATGAATTTTCATTTTTAATTAAGTATAATTAATGAAATACTAATGATTTCACTGAGACTTCTCGTCTTGGTAAAAAATTATTCAGAAACTGAATCGCCACGTTACAGTCCCGATCTGACTCCAAGTGATCACAATACATTTGTTGAAAATTCAAGACCGACGAACTTATTTATTTCTTCTTTCTTCATTCGCTTTAAATACAGGGTGTTTTTGAAATGCCTGCACAAATTTTAATCACGAGCTACTGGCTTCATGTAGAACTCGGAAAAAATATTTAAAAAGTTCTATATCAAAAAATAAAATGACATTTATTTTTTGAGCTACAATTTTTTTAAATTGCTTTTAGTTTTCTACGTTGTCCTACAACCTCGTAGGTAACATTTCGGTACATTTTAAAAATACACCCTGTATATTATGTTTTTTAAAATGTACGCCAATGCGAAGTAACCTATAGGAAATATGCTTTAAAACAAGGAAACCGCAATGGTGTATGTTTTATAAAATGTGATATATAGGGTGTATTTTTAAAATGTGCCGAAATTTTACCTACGAGGTTGTTTGACAATGTAGAAGACTAAAAGCAATTAAAAAAAAAAGTAGCTCAAAAATAAATGTCATTTTATTTTTTGACAGAATTTTTTAGATATTTTTTCCGAGTTCTACATGAAGCCAGTAGCTCGTGGTTAAAATTTGTGCACGCATTTCAGAAACACCCTGTATAATTGTCTTCTATTCTTTTTTTTATTGTCATTAACCCATTCTTAACACACTAAACTTTATCGTTTCTTTTTCTGTCTTGTTTTCTCGTTGACTCTCTTTTTCGTTTTTTCCTCCATCTCTGTATTTGAATTACCAAATGCCCACGTCGAGTACCGTTTTGAACGATCCATTGTCAAATAATAAATCAAGAATGTCTTTGCAATCAATCACCGATTGTTTGATAAACTCAAGGAGAACTGATATACGTATTGCCCAAATACCATAAATCATCATGCATTGTTCTTGAATTGTTCCAAAAATGCGTTTTCTGCAGCGACAGTTTCTATAGTCTAGTCAAACAAACTGTATTTTTCGAGAAACATTTTTGTTTTTGGTTTTCAAGGTTTCACTTGCGGTGCAATACAGCCAGTCAAAAATTCTACTCACTATAAGATCCTTCAAGGTTTTTCTAAACCAACACGAATCAGGAGGTGCCAAATCAGGCCTGCAAGAGGGGTGTTTTGATAAATTTGTTCTTGAAGCTTTGCCAAACAATTTTGACGTGCCGAACTACCTCGAAGCAGTCATCTCTCTCTGTCCGCTTCTGGATTTCTGAACCAAAGGGTTGAACGAGATTCTTTCAGGAATTTGTCTTGTCTTGTGGGTCAAAGTTCGTCTTGGAAATCCTCCGTCTGGACGATCGTCGAAACGCGACCCGATTTCTGCACACGCATTCGAAACATCTCGTTTGTTATTGAGACTTTTCGAAATGAAACTGTTCGAAGATCTTGTTTGTTTTGAAAATAAACGCGGCTTCAAAGGAACCGGAATAAATGAGCGGGTCCGTTGAGAGACCGTCGGATTCGTTCCACCCAAACAGAACGATTTTTATCGATGGAGAAGGTGAACAAATCGCTACGATTGACCGAAAAACGTACGCACAGATGGAGAGAAGAGAAAGACGTCGGAGAAACCAGTACCGAACCGGTTATATCATAATAAATTTCGTGTGCAGATAACAGCGATAACGGACATTTTTTCTGCCTTGCGTTATCTCTCCTCTACATAAACACTATTATTGCACGGGTGATAAGGAGTAGGGTTCAAGGGCGTCGAAGAGAGACGGGATTTTGACAGTGGAAACAATCTATATGGGGGGCCACACTGGACGACACTTTCACACTTATCACTGTGGAAAATTTTCGCGGTTTTCATTGTGTCGATGAAATCTTCGAGTTCACATGACCCGCATTCTCTTATTAGATTGTTGGGAAAAATACACAATTTCTCACAGGAAGCGGTTTCTAGTCTAGTAGGTGTAGACGCGGTTGTAATTTTTTTAACACCGAATGAGAGAAATTTGCACGAGTGCAGCGAGGACAATAATTACACGAGAGGTAACGTAGACAACTGTTTTTCGCACGACCCACTGCATTTGATCGTTGGAAGAAGTTAATTTGCACCAGTGCAGCGAAGACAATAATTCTACGAAGGATGAAACGTAGACAAATTGTTTAATGGTAAAAGTCTTGCAAATATGCTGCCGGATTCTCTGAATGCGTTTTTGAACGCCTTCTGGTCATTGGTCAAGACAGTCTTCGTCACTTTTTGTTAACCTGTAGTGGCAGATAAAGTTGATTCGATTTTTCTTTAGAACGATTTATCGAAAATCGAATTGTTTTCGATTTTTGCTTTTGCATAAATCTCGAAGACAAGTGCATCTCAACGGGTACTTTCTTGTGTTGACATTTGTCAACGCGAGTAGATTCTAATCTGATCTTGGTACTCGATGCTTTTTTGACCCGAAATGGAATCGATTTGTTTGTAATATTTTTCAAGCGTTCAATACAAGATTTAGGCCAGATTAGATCAGGTGTTGCCTTGTGACAGTTTGTTTCACCTCGAATCACCTCGTTTTGCTGATGGACTTTGTGCAAGGAAATCTTGAATGAAACGTTTGTTTTTCGCGAAGGAAATTTAAAAAAAATCAGGTTCATGCGGACGAGATTTGCAATTTTTACAAAAGCAGAAGTTGTGAATTAAATAAAAATAGCGTGTGAACTACGAAAGTTGTGTGTTTCATCCCTCGTGTAATTATTGCACTCGCCGCGAGATGAAATTTATTACGACGTTCATCGCGGTTGTACCATACTTTCAATTCGCCTAGTTTTTTACAGTTTGTTTTAGAGTCGAAAGTGTAAATACGTTTGTACAAATACAAATAATCAGCGTTCTGGAAATGAATCCGTGAAATGTCCTCTCCGAATCTGCACTGACCGAGCCGTTCGTTTTGTTTGCACAATTCCTTTACATTTGATATTTAATAAAGCGTTTTTGTAAACACCCGAATCAATTGTAGACCACTGTCACGTGAAAAATTCGGTCATTTTTGAAGTATAGTTTAAAATTTGATTCTGACGGAAGTGTCAAACTGTCATTCTACACAATCAGAGTGAATTTGTTTTTTGTGTTGGTATCGCATTTGTTCTGGTTTTGCTTTCAGACGATTTCGCCAGTTTAGTGAACGACTCGTTACATCATTTTTAAATCAGCGGCGATAACGCTGTCTCATTTCCTTATCGTCACAAACAATACAGAAATTGAAATCGAGTGTACAAAAAAATTGATAACGATAACGATTTGTCATTTGTTTTTGTTGCAACTAGTGTCAACTCTTGTCCGGTTCAAGTATTCAATTGACAGTTTAATAGCTGCCATGTTTATCATATTCAATCTGTATAGAAGTTTCGAAACATGTTTCTGTTCCGCAACTTCACTTTGATCTTTTTTTATTTGCAAGTGTAGTGTATTTACTGTTTTAGGGATTTTGGCGTTGTGTGTGTGAATTCAATACAAGAGTAAATTGGAGTGTTGTGTTTTAAATATTGTTTTGAAACATTTTAAAGTCCTCACAAGAAAAATCCTTTTCTTTCTTTATTTTTCTCCTCAAAACCGCTAATTCAGTCTGCTAGTCGAAAATTCAAGGTCATTTGGGCATCTCAAGTTTAGTCTTGCCGCTCGAAGCTTCGAGTTGTTTCTTTTAAAAGGCTTGAACTAGATCTGTTATTTTTTTACACTCAATGCAAGACATTAACATCTCCTGAGATCATCCGAGTTGATAAGAAAATATTTAAATATGGTTGACGCATTTGCCGGTAGGGGTGCTGTTTTTATAGTGACTGTACCAATTCAACTGACGTTTGGTAGTTAATTAAATTTGTTTTGAAAGTTTACGTCTCAGTTTGATGAATTTGTGTATCGAAATCCGACAGAAGTTAGTTTATTGAATGACGCATCATTGTGAATCTCGTAGGTTTCGTAAAAAGTGAACGTCTGAAATTTTCCAAAATAATTGTTGCGACTCAGGTTTCTACAATTATTTTGCAAAGTACACCTGTTTATCACACAAAGCCTAGCGATCCGTAAAATTCCTCTAAAACCGCAACAGTTACAATGACAATTCGATTAAAAAATGTGTTTCGAGTTTTGGTCGCTACAGGCACTGTGATCGCTTCGCTCGAGTGACATTTGTCGATTTGACATGTCAAAATGTGTGTGTCAAAATTGATGTTCACCGTGGGGGTTGTAATTTTTTAGTGAGTGTTTATGCGTCAATCTGATCTCACTGCGATTTTATCAGGTCCTTGCAGCACTCGTTCCAAAGAAACGATTGCAGATGGGGCATAATCGATCATCAGTAACAAGACACTCCGTCTTAAATCGTGTGTAGCGTGTCTTAAAAAATCTCGTCGAAGTCGCCTTTGGATTTATGACACACATGTCTTAACGTTGGTAGAACTTTTTCCGATTTTATGTGCCAAATGTGGCATCTTTGTTGTAAAAAAATTACAATAATTGTGGGATTGTTGAACCGCTAAGACTGTTAACCAATTAATGTAAAGTAGCGAAGATGGTGTGACCAATGAACCTGAAGAATTCATGTACAGAGTGATCAACAAGAAACCAAATCAAGAGTGCTACCTCATCTTTTGTTTTATCGAAACGTATTTCTATCATGGATCAGCCGCTTTTATGTACTTGCTGTGGACACTCGTTTTGTTGGTTGCCTACCTCTCAAAAATCTATCATTAATTGCCTTTATAAATTTTTTGTAATTCATGAATAATAGATTTAAAAGCAAGTTATAATTAATTATTATTTATTATTGATTAAGGAAAAAACACACAGTTACACAAAATTCCTTCATAAGGCACAATCTTGAGTTACAAAATTTTAAAAATAATTATTTTTCACAATTCTTTGTTTTGTTGTTTTCTGTAAGAAAAGTGTAAAAGTTATTATTCACTAATTTTTGGGTAATTGAGAACTTACTCGTATCTTTTCTAGCAGTGTTTAAAACATTTAAATTACTCCAAGGTCAAAAAATAAGTTTTCACAAAAACTGCTCAAAATGTTCTCCATTGTGGTCCAGACAGAATCAAACTCGCCTCTCATAATTTCAAAAACCCTTATGAAGCTGTCAATTTGTTTAGGGTAATGTGTGGGTTTTATTTCTTGCAACACACAAAGGGAAACAAATTAATATCCCTCTTAAAAAATTTCTGATAAGTGCCATAACACAATTTAACTTGTTGTCTTGTCTTAAACGCCTTATGGAAGTTGAGGGATGTTCCTTGATAATTTGTTGAACATTTTGCACCATTTCTAAAATTTGCACCAAGGACAGACCTGACTTCTTCTTAATGATGGGTTATGATTTGCTAAAATTAGGCACTATAATTTTAAGACATTGATAAACTTGTTGATAACCAATACCATCAGGTTCGGACATCTGGCTTAAAATTCTTCGGTGTAAGGGGGTACAAAGTAAGGCCAGTCTTCATTTTCTTGTTTCACCCTCTTTCGAAAATAATGTAATAAAAATGCCTTCTCTTTAATGGTAAAACCCATTTTACAACTTATTGTGGGATAATTATTGCTTACAACTTCAATAAACGTCTGTAAACTTTGGCCGAAATGGAAGATTTGTTTTCTAGGTTAAATCACTTAAATTGTCAACAACAACAACCTTGAATTTTGAAATGTGACATTTCAACGAAGCAGCTCCGTACCAGTAGCGTCGCGTTTGGCAATAAAGATGATAATTTACTTACTCTTACAAATGTAAAATGTTGCTCTTGTTAATCTTATAAATTGTTTCCCTTATCTTATAATAATAATAAAATGCACAATTATAATTCCAACGTCTAAAATTCATAAAGTATCATTTT
Organism: Tenebrio molitor; assembly: GCF_963966145.1. Classification (NCBI taxonomy): domain Eukaryota; kingdom Metazoa; phylum Arthropoda; class Insecta; order Coleoptera; family Tenebrionidae; genus Tenebrio; species Tenebrio molitor. The sequence continues at coordinate 5,999,520 of NC_091049.1, forward strand.
TTATTATGTAGCGTTTGAGACCATAAATTGTCTACGCCCATGTTTTGACCGCTTATGTGCATATGATTTTGCTACGACGTGACCTATAATTTGCAACGCTTGCTCTGATTTGGATTCTTGTTGATCACTCTGTACATACTATTCCGGACACGGAATCTTGGCCAACATTTTTTTGACATTTCTAAAAAAAATGATGTAAACCAATCATTAGCGTCATTAGTAAATGAGAATTATTAAAAATCACTTTAAAGTTTTTATTCTGACATCAAAAAAGCAAGGAAATGGCATTATCGAGTCAAAAGTTGGGTTGTATTCAATAAAGGCCAGTTCACAGTTTACACATGTTTGTCAGTTATGTCCAAGATTCCGTGTCCGGAATAGTACGTCTTTTTGAAAACGGAGAATGGAAGTACAGTTGGTCTCATAAATAAACGGGAACTGTCAGAAAAAAAATTGACACATTTTTAACATTTTCTTATAGTTTGAAAATAGGTCATTTGTACAAAGGTTATGATTGGAATGACGTTGCTGACGAAAAATGCGCAATAATTGACAAAAGGCAAAAGACAATTTACATTAAAAAAATTCATTTTTTCTTTTTTTTTTGGAATCAACTGTATATTGTTGAAAAGTGCTTGCAAGGATTTAGAGGACGTTGTACAAATGTGTTCACCAAACTGTTGAATTAACATTGACTTTAGATTTGTATACATATTTGAAATAACTATTCAATTTCTTGTCAAAATATTTCTAACCTCAAAATTAGCTTGGAATATGACAATTACGCAACCAGCTTTGCTTTTGCTCTCTAAATAGAGTGCATTTTGAAGGATGGCCACATTTGGAAACCATCCTCTAAATTCTGGCAAATTCAACACAATTCTATTCTTCTTTTCTTCTTCGTGAACTCATTTTCACACTGTCCGGTCGTATTAAAATTCTTAATTTTTCATTTGCATCCTATCCCACCATCGTTTTCTTTTACTACATATTTGGTTCTCAGCTAGCTTTGTTTCGTCCATTCTCAAAATATTTTAATTCCTCAATCTTCCTCTTTCCATAATCCATGTGTTTGCGTCTGTTGACGTATCTGTCTTCGCATCAGATTCTTGCTTCCGCTCCTCAAGTAAAATATTTTTTCTTCCACTTGTATCGTATTGGTTGAGGAGAGATACAGGGTTATTAAAAATGATTGTAGTCCAAGTAGGCGTAAAAACTGAATGTAAAAATTATGGTTGCCGCTGCATATGAGAAACATCAAAATGATGTGAATAAGTGAGTACACACCGTTCACACACAGGAGTTAAATTGGGTGCAAAACAACTCAGTATTTTTGGATTCAATCGTTAATTAAAAAAAAAAATAGAAAATCCTCATCTTTACCTAAAAAATGACAGTGACAGCGACAAAAATTGACAGTTCACATAAAAGCGGCAAAAATTTCATAACATGGTCATGGCCTGCTTCGACTACAATCATTTATAATAACCCTGTAGTTGTTTTTCCCTCTGCTATTTTCACATTGTTTTTGGCATGCCATATTAAATCTAAATAGAAAACTCTGTAGGTCATTTTCGTTTTCTGTCATCAATATAGCATCATCTGCATAACATAACACATAACGGGTGTTTTTTTAAATTTGGCGTCGAAGTTGGCGTTGATGAGTTGATTATGTACCAACCACTCGTCAGTCTGCACGGTAAAAACACAAACAACGCAAAAAGTGAGGTTAGATTTAAACAGCTGATCCGTAATCCATGGTGCGTTCACAATCGACTCTTCATCGCTAACTTTGAGGTGAAATTAAAAAAACACCCGATATATTTTGCTTAGTAGTTTTCCCATTACTTTTACTTTCATCACCATTCGATTTGCGCCTCCACTTTTTTGTAGTAACGTGCGATCGAATAAAAAAAAAAATCGAGTTGCCTGGATTGTGCTATTCTGATGCTTTGATTGGTTCAAACCACCATTTTCGCTTACTCTGATTTTTTTTATGCGATCGCACGGTATTTTAAATGCGTCTGTTACTTCAACTGTATCAAATACTTTTTGTAGATCTACGCAACACACATAAGCTGATTTTCTAATGCTTTCTCCCTTATTTGTTACGTACATTGGTATAGTTTGTCCAGCGAGAGATTGGTTGACATAAAAATCACTAAATTCTACGTAGAGAAAGTACTATTATACCTACCTAACGCACGTAAAATTTGAAATATATTCTTCAAGCAGTAACATTTTTGCCCTGAAATTATGCTCAAATTAATTTATTCTAGTGCATTTTGTAGCATGGATTGGGTTACAATCTACAATTTAAAATCTCCCAATCTCTCGCTGGACGCAGTTTACATGATCTTCTATTTGTGAAACCATTCCATTTTCCTTTTAAATTAATGTATTCCATTAGTTTATGCTGTGGATTTTTTGTCATAACCTTAAGTGTGTTACTTAGTAAATTAACGCCTCTGTAGTTTTCCGCTATTTTCTTATCTTTTTTTTGAACATTGATATTGCAATGCTTGTTTTTCACTCGGTTGGCATTGTGGATGTTTTCATTATCTTCTTCTAGTTTTGTTCTTTAGTTATGTTGTCTTCACTGGCTGATTTCCTCTTCTTCAATTTTTCAACCGTTTCCTTTACTTCTTGCTGAGAGATTATAATTTCGTCTTCATTTCTAGTGTTTCTACACCCTCCTCTCTTTCTTGGGTTTTGTTAATGTTATTTTGTTGTGTTTTGAAGTGTTCTTTTATTTGTTTCTTTTCTTTTTGTTTCTGTGCACCAAATAGATCGTGTTGATCTAAATCAAAAACATTCCTCTTATTGGAATTCCTCGACTTTGGGGTAATTCCGATCACCTCCCACAAAGAAACTAACTATCACAATCTTTTCTTGCGGCGGTTCTTCTGTGGCTTCCATGACTCTTTAAGTTTCTCTTCCCTGCACGTTTCGTCTTTGAAATCCCACTTAGATTTCTGTTTTTCTTTATGGAATCAGAAGACAACAACGTCAGAGGCGTTGCAGGACTGGAGGAAAGGGGAAGGTCCTGGGAGTTGTAATCCTTTGTAGTGCAAAATGCGTGTCTGGAATGTACTGTTTGATTTTCTCCTTCCAGTTCCTCCCACATTTCCACTATTTGTAATTATTTGTAATTTTTATGTGCGATTTAATGTCGCCCAATAAAATTTTACAATGTGTTGCGTGTCATTAACTGTAGTTTTAACACCATTTTTATTAGTAAAAGGTTTGTTTTTTCTCGTCGAGATAAAAAATTGTCGGTCAAGAACGTGCAAAACACTGTTGTGGACGCACTTCGATGGCAACCCTGCCGCAATAAATAAATATCAATCAAGTGCGAAACTCGTCGGATTTATCTAATCAGAACCAGTTTCCCGTGATTGTCATTCAGATGCGTTTTGTTTTTCGTCTAATCATAAATTTTAATCTGTAGTGATTCGAGTTCGTCGCCAAACAACGGCCAAAATCCACAATTGATTTCTAAAACAAATAAATTGCATAATGCTGTCGCCGTCTCGCTCTGGCTCAACACCGCCAACGTCAATTTGGTCGCTCTAGGTCAATTCCGCGAATTAAAGCCAATCAAACAATTGAAATCACCGCCACATGTGCCCCAGCCGGCGGTCTTTTGTCGATCGCCGCCGCTCGATTTTTGCGGTTCCGTCGCGATCGAGATGGCGCTGTGGGTCTCAGGTGTTCGAGGCACGAGCGCTGTTGGTTGCATAGCTTCAAGGGGTTTTTTGTTGCAGGTGGCCATTAAAATAATAGATAAGACTGCTTTAGATGAAGAAAACTTAACAAAAATATTCAGAGAGACTGCCATTCTCAAGAAACTAAGACATCCACACATAACGAGGCTGTACCAGCTGATGGAAACAAACCAAACGATATACATGGTCACGGAGTACGCCAGCAACGGGGAGATTTTCGGTGAGTACTGGTCGATCGAAGAGGATGAGTTTTTAATGGGGTGGTGCCGTTGCAGATCACCTGGTGGCGAAGGGCCGCATGTCCGAGGACGAAGCCAGACGAATATTTAGTCAAATCGTGTCGGCCGTAAGCTACTGTCACACTCAGGGGGTAGTTCATAGAGATTTAAAGGCTGAAAACTTACTGTTGGACCATAATCTGAACATCAAGGTGCCGAACTTTCCCACCTCGTTATTGTTTTTTATTTGACCGGGGGAATGTTGCAGCTCGCCGATTTCGGCTTCAGCAATCAGTTCACCGAGGGTTGTCTGTTGTCGACGTGGTGTGGTTCGCCGCCTTACGCAGCTCCTGAACTATTTCAAGGCCTCAAATACGACGGACCTAAAGCCGATATATGGGTGAGTCAGTTCTTTTCGTCGTCTCAAGTTGGCAACCGCTCACAACACAGAGACGAAGTTTTCCCGAACGCTTCGTTTTGAAAAACTTTTTTTTTGTGTTGAAAGTTGGCAGTCGTGGCATCGTAGATTTTAAACGTGACAAGGAACAAGAGCGTGCTGTGGTGTATCTCTACAATATGTGAATCTAAGCACGGTTCTTTGTTTCACCTTCGCTGTTCGTTACCTCGATTTCTGTAGTGGCAACAATGGTCTGAGTGACGTTTCGGTACCCTAATTACGCCATCCGGGTGCAGTTGACTTCGGAATGTTTGCATCTTCCATGCAGATTTCCTTTTGGAAAGTTGGTAACACACGAAATGTCAGAATTGACACGCCACTACTAAAAATATTTTTTGGCCTCAGCTGTAAATGACATGTTTACACATTTTGAACAGCTAGCGTATCTTGATTTTTACACACTAATATCAATCTGTCATTTTACCGCACGGAGTGTGTAAAATAACAAGAAAATTTTAAGCTTTCTGGAACCTCCAAAAAAATGTTTAGCGTATCACAAGTATCACAGAAATTAATTGTTTTCTTTTAAAGTCTAATCTTGTGGTGTAAATCGTAAGCGTGTCAGTTATCGGTATAATAGATAACTTTCTGCCATTTCATTCATTAAATGTCAGTCTTTGACAGGTTTTGCAAAATTATTGGTTACAACAAATTTCAAATTTGAGAAAACAAGTACTTAATGGGTCGTCAGCCAATAAGACAAATACATTACTCATGCGGTAGGCATTTTACATCGCTCGGTTTTTGTTAAAACACTCCCGCTGCGCGGTCGTGTTTCAATCTAAAAACCTCGCGCTGTAAAATGTAGCCTACCGCATATGTAATGTATATTACTATTTGAATGCGAGAAACGTCAAAAACATCGAAATAACGTGTGGTAGCGATTTATCTGTTCCGTGTCTCGACATGTTGACAGTTGCCCTTTTTGATTTCTCCATATTGGCATCTTTAATTATTATGAAAAGAATCAATTTCTCCTGAAAAGAATTACTGATATTTTGTGTGTTTACTGTGGTGTTGTTTTTACCGACAGACGCTGGTTTACGTGCTGATCAATTAGTTTAAATAATATATTAAAGGATTTGCGTCATAAATGGTACTTACGGAGAATCACTGAAGATTTAACTGTGACTTTGGTAAATAATGGATGAATTTTATTTTGAAGGTTGGTAAAAATGTAATAAAAATGACAGAATACCTTGCTTTGTACAAGGTATTGACAGAATAGTAATTACCATTTGTAGTCGTCGCCATTGAAGAGGCATCAATATCTTAAAGGGGGCGCGGCAATACTCTAAGAGCTTTGATGGCAGAAGTCTTGCTCGTGGTTGTTCGTTTTCGCCGACAGAGGCGCTGTTTTTTGTGGTGACTACACTGATCAAGTGACGTTTGACACTTGGATCGATCGTCACGTTGATCAAATTTGTATTAAGATCAGCCCAGGAGCGTCACGAATTATTTAACTGCGATTTTAGTGAACATTGGATTGTTTCCAAACGAGTTTTTCTTTTGGGACGTTGGTAATGGTGAAATTGTCAATTAAACCAGATCATGATTATCATCGTACAGTTGTCAATTCTGATTTTTCATCTCTAATTTAAATGTCATCTGTCATCGGCGACTTTGACAAGCTGACAGTTTGATTTATTCCGAATAATAAACCCATTTTACCATTGACAGCTATAATAATGACGTTTCAACATGTTGCCAACCGTCGAATAGTGATCGTGACCTTCTTTTATTTGCGATCGCACTGTAGAAAAATACATTAATGAAGGGAATAATAAAATAATAAGCATAGTTCGTTTTAGTTGTAGTTTTTGCCGACAGAGGCACCTTTTTTCATTACTCGAGTGACATTTGACAGTTGCTGTACTAATTTAGTTTGTGTCGGAATTGGTTTTTCCGGATGATCTCGAAGACTTAAAATTTGAGATTTATTTTAAAATCGGTAACATAATATCCATATACGCTTTTAAGTTACAAATTATTAGCGGAAAGTGCGGAAACTACTCCAAAGTGTATTATTCCAGAACGATGACGTACTCTTGGTGTTTTTAGTCTCGTAATGGTGGCGTGCATGAAGTTTCCCAAAATAATTGTGCTACATACTTTTCCGCTACTATTTTACATTTAACGCATACGCTTGTACCGTACAAAGCTGTGCTAGGTATTAAATTCTTGTAAAACCACACATTTTCTACCATTCCATTAACAACTCCGAATGGTGCTTATAATTTGCGCCGACAGGGGCGCTGTTTCCTGTGGTGGCCACACTGCTCTAGTGACGTTTGACATTTACGAAATTCGCATCGAAAATGGTGTTCACGGATAAATCCGACGCTACTGTGAGTTTAACAAAACTTTGCTTCACTTCTACCAAAAAAACCACCACCGACAGGGCGCAACCGACCATCAGCAACACAAACACTCCACTCAAATCGTCCAGATCGACAATTCTGACCGCATCCTTCTCCTTAACGACCCGTTTGTTCAAGTACAAACTGGAAATCGTGTTGAACTTGCTCCCCAGACCTTTCTCCTGGATCTCTCTGATGTGCGCGTCGATTTTTGTCTTGAGGTGAAACCTCGGCCGTACCAGAAACGCTTTGTACGAAGTCGTCATCTGAAAAGTACGCTTTGAATGGTAACCAGAAACGAACACACCAACCCTCACTTTGATTTTCTCCACGTTTTGGGGGTTTTTCACGTAGTGCAAGTGCAACGAAGTCAGTACGACCGCGTAGTCCGCATCGTCGAAGAATTCCGTGAGCAATTGGACACCTCTGGTGTAGGTGGGGGTGATTTTGCGCAACAGGAGGTTCTTCAGGTCGTCGTCGACTTGGTCGGTTAGGAGAGGGTTGCATCGCAGGGGCGTGTCGCTGCTGGCGAAGTCTTCCACCGTTGCGATTTTCGGTTCGTAGTTGGGTTTGGTGAAGACGCCGTTCAGCACGCTCAAGTAGAAGGAGTCGACCAGCATGGCGAAGACGAGCGCCGAAAAGAGGAAGACTCTCTGGTGGGGTTTGTCGGGGTGTTTGGGGACGCACATTTGTATCAGGATTCTGTAAGAGAGGAAAAAACAGCGAACGAGAGATTTGTTGGTGGAGGTGCGAATCGCCAGTCCCCACAGGAACAGCGTGCAGATCAAAAGTATCGCGGTTGGAGGGGTGAACTTGAAGAATTCTCTCCACTTGGGGGTGATTTTTCGGGGGGGTAAGAGCAGGACAGTGTCGTCGGACGACACGTGCGTCGAGAAGAGACTTTGGTCGACGAATTGTCCTTGGAAATATCCGAAGCCACCGATGAATACGGCCGCATCCTCCGCCTCCATTGCTCTGGTGAAATTGAATTCGGGTTCTCTCAGCATCGTTCGAGTCAGGTCCGTTTTACCCTCGGTGTACTCGAAAGGGGCCCCCATCACGTTCGACAGCTCGTTCGCGTACAAAATAAATATTCCAGGGTCGGTCCGGTTCGAAGGATCTTTGACATTTATGGATGACCTCGACCAGTTGATCCTCACCGGGCAGTGGAGTTTTTGGGGGATTTTGTCGGAGAAACCGTGCGTGAAGTTGGCAGGAGTGACCCTCACGTCCCTACAACTGTCGTAGGGGTACCAAGTGTAGAAGGAGTCGTCGGTCGCGACAACCACGTTGTACACATCGCGTTTCCACAAAAAACGGAAGTAACTTGCGATTTGTGACAAGTTCGCTGCTTCGACAACCACAAGATATTTTCCGTGGACGTTCAGGTTGTCTTCAGACATCAGATTCGCAATTGTTTTGGTGAAATCGTCGTAGTCGTGGTCGACTATCACGTAATCGTAGTCTCTCGGATCGTGATTTTTTTCCGGAGACAGTTTTCGATAGTTCTTGATCAGTTTTGGGTCAGGCGAGTCGAAAAGGGTGTCGCAGTTTGCGAAAGATGTGCTCGTCGCGAATGTTGTTTCGTCGAAGTGTGTCAAGAAATCTTTGACGCTTTGACACTTCGACAATTCGGAATTGACGGTGGCGAGCAACGAAAAGAAGTAAACTCGCGTCGGCAGCGACATTTTCGTAATGTGAGTTTTTTTTTGGGACGGTCGTTGCGGTGACATATTTGGGAAAATTATTTCGATTTTGACGTTATTATGTCGGTTATTTATTCATATGCGATTGTTGGGACGAATTGGGTGGGCGGTGGGATGAGAATTAAGTGAAATTTTCAAGTGAATTCGCAGTGGCGAAAGTAGACGAAACTGGACGTTTCCAGTATCGGTTGAAATAAATTTGCGAGTTTTCCCCTCACGGCTGGGAATAAAGTGGACGGAGTCCTCGATCGTTATGTCCGTTTTAGTTTTCGTAACAGTCAAATGTGACCGTTTAAATGTATTATTCATTTATTTGGGACAACTTTTCGGGTTGTCGCTGATGAATAATAAATCCACGCGACAAAACGATTTACGCAAACGAGAAAAAAATTGACGTTATTTATCTGGATCGGTATGAAGGTGGTGCTACATGTTTGTCGGGGGATTATTTAATTGTTGCAGTTGTTACGTTTTTTTATCTACGATACTGTAAAAAGTAGGCACTTTTTGAACTAAAAATCGTTGTCAAAATTGTCGTTTAGTGAACTGGCGGAATCGTGCCATAAAACTTTTAGTGCACGCTTTAATGGCACAGAACTGTCAGAATACAACAATACAATTTGTTGGAAACATTGTTTAGAAGTAGGTTGCTAAACGACGTGGTTCTCAAACGACTTTGGTTATTCATAAAATGTTGAGTCAATGATAATTATTTTATACAAATTTATGTTAAAACCGGTGCGATGATCTCACGATCGTAGATAAAAAATTGTAAGACAAACGTGTAAAAAGTTCCTTTGTTGCACTCACATCCTTTAAAATACTCCCTCGTACCTCGGTCGTCTTTTAAACGCGTTCGTGCAATAAAGGATAACTTTTTACACTTACATCGTCCACCGCAGTCACCGGTTCATCTCGAATTTTATACCTGTTCATACAAGTTTGAGTGATAAAATATATAATATACACCTGGTTCGTTGGTTTGTTTTGAGTCACATTTGTCTGTTGAAATTTTATACTGCCAAACAAGCATTTAGACCTTGCCGGTGTTGTGACTGAAAGCAAGGATTATGCCAGCGAGAGCTGTTACATAACATTTTTTGCCGAAAATAAAATTTATTTAGTGAGAATGACGCTCTTTCTTTGTTCATTTCATTTCCCAGGCGAAGGGTCCCGAAAGGTAGTAGTGGAGTCGCGGATTGATTCGTACGACCGCAATAACTGTCAAAATAGGAGTGGGTCGGTGGTGTTTTGTGGTTTCGGGTCAAACGTCGTTTGTCTAAATTTTACGAATGCTTTGTCGATGTTGGCGTCACTTCAAAGTTGACCCACAAGCATCATATTTTTTTTATTATACTTTATTTGTTTTTTCACGTGAACTATTTTACCGTGAGATCAAAAAAAAAAATTAGAGTTGACTGACCAAAAATTTCAGGTGGCAATTCGTTAAGATTTCAGTTATCAAATATCTGTCTTAAAAGTTAGGTTAGTGATTTTGAGAACGTTGAAATCTTGATTTTCATAAAGGTGTGAATTATGTGTGACCTGTCGGTTGTAAAGAATTTCCTCACCTAGTGCAATGAAACATTGAGATTTAAAACTCCCGCGCCTTTATTCAACGGTGAGCACGCAGTTTGTTTATAAATCAATCCAACGATCAATATTCAGAGAGGGGGCTCTCTATTGTCTGAAATCAAGTGAAAAAAAAAAAAAACAAAAAGCTACGCCGTAAATGACTGCAATACGATCGAATTTTCATAATTGACCAATGAAATCAAAGAACAAATATTGTTTCCAGGATAAAGATTATGTTTATGTATTACTAACTAGCTCAAACATTGTGCAGAAGGGTCATGTATCTGTCACAATAGTGTTAATGGTAATGTTAATGTTAGTGTTAGCCAGAATGTTAATCTTCAGAACATTGGTGAAACGTTCAACCGTTCACAATAATGGTGATGGTGATGTTGTTAATGTTAGAAACGATGTTAAGAGATCCAGAAAATGTCTGGTTCTTTAACATCTTCGTTAACATCTACCAATCACCATCGAGAATTTCACGCACGCGCAGGCGCAGTGACAGGTCACACCACGTTGACAGCTGTAAGAGTAACATTCCGTTAACATTATTGTGAACACTGGACTACTAACATCACCATTGCCATCTCCACTAACATTATAACATTACCACTAACGTTAACACTATTGTGACAGACCCATCATACATGAGGAGCTCCAATCGTATTCTTTACAAAAACTAGAGTAAATGTTCGAAATGTCTGCCTTCAGCTTCCAAACATAATGTTACTCTCTTCGCTTCATGTTTTCAAATAAATGGTGGCGTTAGAACAATCGCGGCGCTCACGTGTGCACACTTCCCACTTGTAATAAAAAAGTGGTGATTTATACACATGTTGCATTAACAACTATAGCTCGAAAGTCTTCAGCATGTTCTTATCGTCGAACTGTGTAATTTTTCGTCCAAATTCGAAGCTCTTATGCAATCTTTTTTCGTTCCTGCAATAAAAAGAATTGTCAATTTCTTTGTGCGGTATTTGAAAAAAAATTCGAAGAATGTCTTTGATTTTTATTGAGAATTTTTTCATCTCGAGTCCCACTGTGTCGATTTGGATGGTATTTTAATAATGAATTCGTGTCACATTATTAGTCGAGATGTTTCTGGTAAATATCATCAGATTTAAACACAATTTAAAATGTTTTTCAATAGAACGAAAAACGTTCAACTGTGGCGTTATTGCAATTTATTCCATGTTAATAGATTCGATGTAGATTTAGTCGTACACGACTACATTTCAGTCATTAATAAATAATAAATAACTCTTAACAAGGCGAGAATTAGTAGTGCGAATTGTTCGCACTGTATTGGGACAACAATAAAATGTTATGTATTGTTTTATGGTGATCTTGAGTGGAAACAGAAAAGAGACTGTGTTAGAAATAAAATTATTAAGAAACTACAAAAGAATTGAAGAGTTGAGGTTTGTCAGTGACAGGAATTACAATTAGCTCATTGTAGATCGCGATTTTGTCAATTTCGAGAACACCGTTTCATATAAAAGGTGATCAACAAGAAAATAAATTAATCAATCATCTTTCGTTTTATCCAAACGTCTTTCTTAGCTTGATCGTACACATATGTATACTCGCTGTACAGGGTGTTATTGAAAGTTGTACAGATATTTTAACCACGAGCTACTGGCTTCATGTAGAACTCGGAAAAAATATCAAAAAAATTCTATGTCAAAAAATAAAATGACATTTTTTTTGAGCTACAATTTTTTTAAATTGCTTTTAGTTTTCTACGTTGTCCTACAACCCCGTAGATAAATAAATGTCATTTTATTTTTTGACATAGAATTTTTTAGATATTTTTTCCGAGTTCTACATGAAGCCAGTAGCTCCTGGTTAAAATATCTGTACAACTTTCAATAACACCCTGTACACAGTCGTTTTATTGGTTACTTACCTGTAGAAAAATCTATTATTAATTAATTAATTGTAAATAATTAATCTTTTATCTTCAATGGTAAAATCCATTTTACCACTTATTCTGGGATAATTGTTGCTTACATTTACAGGAAACACCTGTAAACTTTGCCGAAATCTAAAACTTTTTTCAAGGTTAACGACAACACCGTTGCTTTAAAATTGACGTTTGTTTGACATTTCACTGAAAAATCTGCTTACCAGTGGTGTCACGTTTGTCAATAAAGCTGGTAAATTACCCATTCTTACCAATACCAAATGTTGCTCTTGTTTATTTTATAAACTTTCTCCAATATCAAATATTAATAAAATGCGCAATTATAATTCCAACGTCCAAAATTCATGAGGTAGGATAAATACACCACAAATTGTCTACGCTCATGCATTGAACGCTTATTTCCGCTACGACATGACCCATAGTACATATACACTTGGTACCCTTACGAAAGACGTGAAGTGGTACCAAATCCATCATACCAACTTGATGTAAAGTTTTGCAAACAAAATCCCTAAGAAACTCGGGTGATCTTTTAAAATGAACTGGTTTCCCGTCATCGTCTATGGTTGTCTAAGACGCCTTCATCAAGGCATATCTTGGGAAGTCTTTTACTTTACCTAGAGTTACGTATAAGGAAAAGTACACAAATGCTGTTGGTGGATTTTTCTACCTTCTTGTAAAACAAGAGAGCATCCAGGCCGGTTTCATTTCTATGGAGTAATGATACAGAATTACTTTATCGATTCTATTTTATATATCACCCACTTATTATAATCATTATTATTATTTAGATTTATTTTTGACGCCTGTTGCAAATGTTTCCGTATTTTGACCGTATTCGTACGAACTCGTGGCACATCATTCTTTCTGGCCGTTAATAAATAATGGATAAATGAGAGAAAATTGGGATAGTTTGTGTGTATTGAGCCTAAAAAATGACGCGTTTTCGTTCGACATTCTGTATGTGGGGACACGTTAATTGATGGATTCGTCCCGTCGGGACAGCGCACGATAAAAGCACTTGAAAAGGGAGAAATTACGACGAATTGTCCCCATTGTGTCAGCATCGCCATCAAACTCTTGGGTTACAAGCGATGAAGGTTTATTTTCTTGTGTTAATTGTCTTAACCGCTTGCGGATCGATCAAATCGCGTCTCCCGATCTCGAAAAACAAAGAGAATTACTTGGAGAACGTTTTCGAAACCTCCGAAGACATCACGGTCGCCACGAGTACGACTTTCCAAGATTGCGACAACATTTTCCAAATTCCTAATCCCAAATTGTTGAGGAACTACAAGAGAGTCGAACAGTTGAGGGTCGACACTGACAGGAATTACAATTATGTGATTGTCGACGGTGGTTATGTAGATTTCCAGAACACAGTCTCCAATTTGTTGAAAGAGAAGAACTTGAGAGTCGGTGGGAAATATTTGATTAGAATTGTAAAACATCCAGGGGAGCTCGAGATGGAATTGTTTTTTGGTTTGTTGTGGAAATACGAAGTGTACAACGTCGTGATCGAGAGGGATCAACAGTTTTACACTTGGTACCCTTACGAGAGGTGGGGAGAGATGACAGTTCGTCGTACCAACCTGACGCGAGCTTTTGCGAACAAAATCCCCAAGAAACTCGACTGCACTTGGAAGGTCGACTGGTCACCGTCTTCGATCATCGTGAAGAATGCTCACAACGACACAGATCCTGGAATTTTTATTTTGTATATGAACGAAATCGCGAAACGGATGGGAGTGTCTCTTCAATACTCCAAAACCGATGATGGCTTGATGTCCAAATTGAAACGAATCAGACCCTTCGATCTGGGTCAAGCAATGGACGAAGGAAATTTCACCGTTGCCGTTGGTGGCTTCTCGTATTTTTTCGGACTGATGAATCTCACCACCACGGAACAGACCACTTACATAGCACCTTTGGAAGAATTCATGATCGTTCCGCCGCGAAGGACCAAACCGAGATGGAGAGAATTCTTCAGATTTGACACCACTTCGGCGATCCTCTTCACCGCAACGGTCTTAGGGTGCGGTGTGTTGATTTGTCTGGTGGCAAAACTTCCGCCCGTGCAGTCGCTCCTCTTGTCTTTTCAAATGTTCATCCAGCTGACGATCCCCCTGACACCGAAGAGATTGTCCAGCAAGGTTTTTTTCTGTTTTTTGTTGGTCTCTTCCATGTTGATCAACAGTTTGTACCAAAGCACCTTGAGCGGAGTTTTCACCGAACCGAGTTACGAATCGAAGATCACAAGCTTCAACGACTTCGCCACCACAGATATCCCTTTCGAGTGTCCCGCGGCCTTTTGTTCGACGCTGTTGTCGCTTTTCACTCCAAACACCAAAAGCCTGATCGAGAAGAAGACGAAGGCCTCGAAACGGTCAAGTTTGAACGAAATCTTGTACTTCTTGAATCGAAGCGATCACGCGTTTTTGTCGTCGTCTGTTCACCTGAACTTCGTGAAGAACGTGGCCGCTTTGGGGAAGATTCGAGTACTGTCGCCTCCAGACTCGACGATTTTGAACTGATCGAATCTGTTGCAGTTGATGGCGAGCTACTCTTTTCTGTTGTTGCCACGCAGATCCCATCTCAAGCAAAGGATCGACTTTCACATTAGAGACATCGAGGAGAAGGGTCTCAGGTTGAAGTTCGAAGCGATTTCTAGTTTGTTTTTGGACAAGGGGGTTTTGGAGGAGAAGGAGAGGGTCACAGTTTTGAAAGTTGACGATTTGCAAGGAGTTTTCCTTTTGTGGATGTTCGGGTGCGCTCTGTCGAGTGTGGCTTTTTTGGGGGAGTTGGTCACGAAAGCGACCACGAAGGTCTATGTTGGGGGAGGAGGAGAAGGTTTTAAATAAGAATTTGTCTGCTTGTCTGGACCGTCATTTTGTGTATCGGGTGTAACAATTAGAACAAAGTGAAGAGTGATGTTTTGTTTGTAAAAATCAATGGTTTGGGGGGTCGACCAGACAATTTATTGGAGTAATAAACTATATCAGTAGTCCCGGGAGAATTAAAACCCAATCAGTTTATCGAATTTTTTTGTTCAAGTCCCTAATGTATGGCCGTAAAAGTTTGGCGTGTTTTCTTCGAGTGGAATCACTTCTTGAATTTTCTTCAAATGGTAATGACAAATTGTTTTTCTTCTTTTCCAACCAGCATCAGAGAATTTAAGATACAACCGAAAGTATATTGTTTTGTGTTGATTGCTTTGGCTTTTGGGGGAATTTGGTTTCTCCGGTACCAAACGAGTTTCGTAGGAGAATTTGCAATAAGTCTTTCTTTTGTGGATGTCTGTCGGCTGTAATATTTCGTGAGGAGTTGGTTTAACAACTATTAGGGAATAATTTCGTTGAAAGGTTTGGTTTTGTAGAAAACCGTTTTCAAGAGAGTTATTTTTATCTAATGTTTCTGACACGACATATTTCCAAATGGGACCAACTTTGCATCATCAATGAATAATAAATCTATTTCGAAAAGGACAAATTATTACAAATTGTTCTATTCTGTTTCGGCCACCACCAAAGTCTCAGCTTACAAATGCCGAAGATTTATTTGGTTGCGTTAATTGCCTTGGTCACTTCAGAATGGACAAAATCAAGTCTCTTGATCGAGAACGAGAAAGAGAATTGTCTGAAAGGAATATTTAACATCGACGAAGATGTAACATTTGCGACAAGCACAACTTTCCAAAATGACGACTTTATTTTTGAAATTTCCAACCCGAAATTGATACGGAACTACAAGGGAGGGGAACAGTTAAGCAGCAAGAATGACAGAAACTACAATTACGTCATCATAGATGGCGACTATGTTGATTTTAAGAACACCATTTCTAATTTGTTGAAAGAAAACAATTTGAAAGTCAACGGAAAATATTTGATCAAAATGAAAAATAATCTAGAGGAGTTTGAGATGCGATTGTTTTTTGGTTTGTTGTGGAAATACGAAGTGTACAATGTCGTGATCGAGACCGATCACCAGTTTTACACTTGGTACCCTTACGAGAGGTGGGGAGAAATGACAGTTCGTCGTACCAACCTGACGCAAGGTTTTGCAAATAAAATCCCCAAAAAGCTCAATTGTACTTTGAGGATCGACTGGACATCATCCTCTACGGTCGTCAAGAATGCTCACAATGAAACAGATCCTGGAATTTTTATTTTGTACGTTAACGAAATAGCAAAAAGAATGGGAGTGTCTCCTCAGTATTCAAAAACAGGCGCTGGATTTTTAAACAGATACAGAGCAAATCACTCTTTCGAATTTGACAAAGCGATGGAGGAAAACAACGTCACTGTCGCTGTCGGTAGCTATACTTATTTTTTTGGAGTAATAAACCTGACCTACACAAGGCAAAGTTCTTACCTGGCACCTCTGGAACAACTCTTGATTTTACCACCGAGACATACCAAACCGAGATGGAGAGAATTCTTCAAGTTTGACACTTGGACAGCGATCTTTATCACAACAGTGATGTTGGGATGTGGATTATTGATAAATCTGTTTTTGAAAGTCCCACCTCTTCAGTCTTTCCTACTGTCTTTTCAAATTTATATTCAATTGATGATTTCTCTAAAACCCAAGACTTTTTCCAGTAAAATTTTTGTGTGGTGCATGTTGGTATCTTCGATGCTGCTGAACAGTTTTTATTTAAGCATTCTGAGTGGCGTTTTTACACGACCTAATTACGAAGCAAAAGTCACAACCTTCGATGATTTTGCAAAAAGTGATATCGTGTTCGAATGCCCAGAAAGTTATTGTTCAACATATCTGAGTGGTTACGATTCAACTACTAGAAGCATGTTGGAAAAGAAAATAATCAGAACGAACCGGAAAAGTTTGGATGACATTTTCTATTTTTTAGCCAGACCTGATCACGCCTTCTTCACAACTCGTTTGCATTTGGAATACATTAAGAATAAAGAAAATGTGGGGAAGATTCATGTACTGTCAAGTCTTCGCACTAAAATACATTAATTAATAGAGCCCATTTTAGACTTCGACCTCTTATTTTTTTCTCTTGCTTCGACCGAGATGTCATCTCAAGGAAAAAATTGACTTTCACGTCAGAGATATCGAAGAGAAGGGTTTGAGACACAAGTTCGAATTGATTTCTAGCATGTTCTTGGTCAAGCGAGTTTTGGAAGAGAAGGAAAGTGTTACGATTTTGTTGGTTGACGATTTGCAAGGGGTGTTTCTCTTGTGGATTTCGGGGTGCATATTGTCGACTGTGTTTTTTTGTGGGGAATTAGCCTGGAAAAATAATACATAGTAATAATAATTATCACAAAAAAAAAATTAAACTGGAATGTTATACCTTTTTACCATTTTTAAACCAAACAAAGTACTATATTATACAGGCTGATTCACGTAGCCCGTTCATTAGAAACTTTTTGATTTCCCAAAATCATATTAATATGAAAATTGGGAGTTGACTATAACCGACCACTCCAAGTTCAAATGAAATATTTTTAAAATGGCGGCACTTCCGGAAATACCGGAAATCGATGCCATCTTTGTTTTTTTTAAATAGAAAGGCCCCATTTTGACTTCACATTTCGATTCTACGTTAACTTTTGAGTTTAGTACGTCTTTTTGTCAATACTTATCTGTCATCGTTTTTGACCTATGTCATCTTTTTTGCAAAAAGTGAGGTTGCAGGGCTCCATTAAAAAACTTATAATTCCTGAACCATCAGAAATAAATAATTTATTTATATTTTACTGACTTGCCAAAGATTTGGCCGCTTTTTGCGCTATCAATGATATTTTTTTAATGTTTCATACGCCTACTGCAATTTTTTAAAATTGATAATCAAAAAATGTCGAAAACTTAATTTTTTTAAATAGCAACTATCATTTCTGATACTAGATGTAAATGTACAATTAAATTTTAAGGCCACTTTTATTAACATTATGTATGCCTATTTGCAGTCGTTTAGGCGTAATTTCAATTTTTTGAATAAAATATTTTTTATAATCAATTGTTTTATTTGAATTTTTATTCAAAAATAGCATTGCAAAAAATATTAGATAACAACAAAACAATAAAAAATAAGCAAATTAACAAAAAAAATATTTTAATGTAGATGAATTCATTGAAAATATTTTTTTGTAATTTGCTTATTTTTTATTATTTCGTTGTTATTTACTCTTTATTGCATGTAATTTTTGAATAAAAATTTAAATAAAACAATTGTTTCCGGTATTTCCGGAAATGCCACCATTTTGAAAATATTTCACTTGAACTTGGAGTAATCGATTATAGTCAACTACCAATTTTCAGATGATTTGGGGAAATCAGAAAGTTTCTAATGAACGGGCTACGTGAATCAGCCTGTATAGGATGTCCCCAAAAAAAGAAGACGAGTCCATAACTCCCTTATTTATACCAAATTAAATGGTTGTGAATAGGCTACGAAAGAGCCTAATAAATTCATGTTTAGCCCCAAAGGTTTCAATGGTAAACTGTCAAAAAAAAAAATTTCAAATGCAAACACTTTTTTTTAATAATTCTGATAGAGATTTTTATTCTGTAAACAACAATGTATACACTTACAAAATTACAAAAAAAGTAAAAAAAAAAACAACGCTACTGTATCGTCTATACGCTCCATTTTGCGCTAAACATTGCCCAATCCCTACGTTATTATTAATTTGTTAGTTGGTGTTATTTTTTTATGTGAGGTTATACTTGTGATACTGTGTTGTTTTCAGAATAAAAATCTCTATCAGAATTGCTAAAAAAAATATGTGTTCCCATTTGATTTTTTTTTGACAGTTTAACCTTGAAGCCCTTAGGGCTATACGTGAATTTAGTAGGCCATCTTGTAGCCTATTCACAACCATTTAATTTGGTGTATAGATAATTAAAATCGTCCGATAAATAAGGGAGCTATGGACTCGTCTTCTTTTTTAAGTACACCCTGTATCATTAAGAGTAGAAGTGAGTCTTTGTGTGCTAAGCCCAGAGATTGAACACCGAGACGAAGTCGAAGTGCATTACGAAGACGGGCGAAAAGCAGGTCTTTCCTATAGATAGGGCAATCGCTTATCGTGTGGGACGAAATGTGGCCACCGTGTTACGGTGTTGTCGTGCCTGGTTTGAAGACCAATGTTACTGAAACTTTCACTGTTTTATCTTAGTTATGGCCCAGTTATTGTACAAAGTTTCTGGATGTTACATTTGCAACAAGTACAACTTTCCACAATGACGACTTTATTTTTGAAATTTCCAACCCGAAATTGATACGGAACTACAAGGGAGGGGAACAGTTAAGCAGCAAGAATGACAGAAACTACAATTACGTCATCGTAGATGGCGACTATGTTGATTTTAAAAACACCATCTCCAATTTGTTGAAAGAAAACAATTTGAAAGTCAATGGAAAATATTTGATAAAAATGAAAAGTAATCTAGAGGAGTTTGAGATGCGATTGTTTTTTTCTTTGTTGTGGAAGTACGAAGTGTACAATGTCGTGATCGAAAGGAATCACCAGTTTTACACTTGGTACCCTTACGAGAGGTGGGGAGAGATGACAGTTCGTCGTACGAACTTGACTCAAGCTTTTGCTAACAAAATCCCCAAGAAACTCGACTGCACTTGGAAGGTCGACTGGTCTCAATCATCTCTCATTACCAAGAATGCTCACAATGACGCAGATCCTGGAACCATTATCTTGTACGTCAACGAATTTGCAAAAAGGATGGGAGTGTCTCTTCAGTATTCAAATGGAAACGTTGGTTTCTTCACCAAATCCAAAGCGAATCGTTCTTTTGATTTTGTCAAATCTATGAAAGAAGAAAACGTCACCGTCTCTGTTGGTGGTTATACATATTATTTTGGAAGAGCCAGCCGTGGGAATGTAGAGCTAAGAACCTACGTATGACCTCCGGAACAAATCTTGTTTTTACCACCTCGAAAAACCAAACCCAAGTGGAAAGAATTCTTCAAGTTTGACACTTTAACGGCGTCCTTTCTCGCACTGGTGATTTTCTGCTGTGGATTATTGTTCTTCAAACTTCCACCTTTGCACTCCTTCTGGCTGTCCTTTCAAGTATTCATTCAACTTGCAACCTTTCTAGAGCCCAAATCGTTGTCCAGTAAGTTTTTCATGTGGTTCGTGCTGGTATTTTCGATGCTGGTCAACACTTTCTACTTAAGCATTCTGAGTGGATTTTTCACAGAACCAAATTACGAAGCGAAAATCACAACCTTCGAGGATTTTGCAAAATCCGATGTTGTCTTGGATTGTGGTGAACATCATTTCTGGTTGTTGTCGAACCTTTACGATTCGACCACTTTGAAGATGGTGGAAAAGAAGGTGAAATATACAAGACGAACGGGTTTGGCAGAGATTTTGTACTTTTTGGACAGACCTGATCACGCGTTTGTTTCAACTCAATTTGGACTGGAATACGTCAATAATAAAGTGAGCGTAGGGAAGATTCGAATACTGTCAAGTCTTCACTCAAACGCACCAACTAACGGAACTGGTTTCAGATTATAACTTCTTATTTTTTTCTCTTGCTTCGACCGAGATGTCATCTCAAGGAAAAAATTGATTTTCTCGTTAGAGAAATCGAAGAGAAGGGTTCGAATCGATTTCTGGCATGTTCTTGGCCAAACGTGTTTTGGAAGAAGAAGAGAACGTGACCATTTTGAAAGTTGATGATTTGCAAAGAGTGTTTCTTTTGTGGATGTTCAGGTGCCTCCTGGCAACCCTGACGTTTTTTGGGGAGCTGGCAAAGAAAAAAAAGAAATTCTAATTTAAAACAAACATCGATGAAGAGATTTGTTTTATTTAGAAATTGTAGTTTTTATTGGTCATTAATAATGTATTATCGTAAACGAGGGAAAATTTTAGGGTGGATTATGTGGCATTTCTATCAAAAATGATTAATTTTGATATATTAAAGATGAAATTGTATCGAAACTTGGTCGCAATAAAATCAAAAATTGTACCCAGAGGATTAAGAATTGAAGCAATTTTTCCATTTTGTTGATAGCTCACTCTCCTGGGACCATAATGAGAATCTGATTAGATTCTTTCCAATTCTGAACCATTACGAATTGTTCTAAATGCGTTTTAAGCCATGAAGATTTATTTGCTTGTGCTAATTGTCTCAGCTGGTGTCGACTCGATGCCAAAGCTATCGATTGTCAACAAGGAGAACTATTTGAAGAAAATTTTTGAAACCTATCAAGACTTGACGTTTGCCACAAGTACGACTTTCACAAGTTGTGACTTCATTTTCGAAATCCCTAATCCAAAATTGTTGAGAAATTACAAGATTGAACGCACGCAGCGTATCAACGACAGGAACTGCAATTACGTCATAGTAGACGGCGATTTTGTCAATTTCGAGAACACCGTTTTATACAGGGTGTTCTCGAAGTTGAGGGGTTCCTTGTAACACGAGGTACTATACATTATTCTTAAGAATTTTAGCCTAAATCTTCTTAGTAAAATGTTTGTATTAAGGGAGATAATTGTTTGTATATTTTTATTGTTTTCTAAAATTTTGAATCCGGTCCTGTCCATTTCTCCGCTGTACTAGATTAATAACTAACCTGGCCCAGGATGGTGTCTTTCCGGAAATCGCTTTGCAATACTCTCTGGACGCTGCAGATGCATTCTGATAACGTGATAACATTGCCCATGCATTTGCAACATATCTGTGAGCTCATTATTTTCCTAATAATAATGCCATTTCGACTAATTAGATGACAACTCTGACAGTAGTTTTGATTAACGTCCATGCTGATTTGATTTTTTTTTTTTGTCAATTCCAATTTCTAACAAATCAGCGCAAATTTGAGCAGGACCGGTTTCAAAAATTTCAAAAAAATTAACTTATTGTATCTTCATTGCCGTACACATTTTACTAAGGTGATTTTGGCTAAAATTCTTTAGAACAACGCATACTATCACATGTTAAAAGGAACGCCTCAACTTCGAAAACACCCTGTATAAAAGGTGATCAACAAGAAAACAAATCAAGAGTGCTACCTCATTTTTCGTTTTATCGAAACGTCTTTCTTAGCTTGATCGTACACATATGTATATCTACTTACTATACACAGTCGTTTTGTTGGTTACTTACCTCTAGAAAAATCTATTATTAATTAATTAATTGTAAATAATTGATCTTTTATCTTCAATGGTAAAATCCATTTTACCAATTACATATTCTGGGATAATTGTTGCTTACAATTACAGGAAACACCTGTAAACTTTGCCGAAATCTAAAACTTTTTTTCAAGGTTAACGACAACACCGTTGCTTTAAAATTGACGTTTGTTTGACATTTCACCGAAAAATCTGCTTACCAGTGGTGTCACGTTTGTCAATAAAGCTGGTAAAGTACCCATTCTTACCAATACAAAATGTTGTTCTTGTTTATTTTAGAAATTTTCTCCAATATCAAATAATAATAAAATGCGCAATTATAATTCCAACGTCTAAAATTCATGAGGTAGGATAAATACACCACAAATTGTCTACGCTCATGCATTGAACGCTTATTTGCATAGAATTCCGCTACGACATGACCCATAGCACATATACACTTGGTACCCTTATGAAAGACGTGAAGTGGTACCAAATCCATCATACCAACTTGATGTAAAGTTTTGCAAACAAAATCCCTAAGAAACTGGGGTGTTCGTTTAAAATTAACTGGTCTCCCGTCATCGTCTATGGTTGTCCAAGACGCCTTCATCAAGGCATATCTTGGGAAGTCTTTTACTTTACCTAAAGTTACGGACAAGGAAAAGTACACGAATGCTGTTGGTGGATTTTTCTACCTTCTTGTAAAACAAGAGCACAGCATCCAGGCCGGTTTCATTTCTATGGAGTAATGATACAGGATTACATTATCGATTCAATTATGATTTATTTTATATATCACCCACTTATTATAATAATTATTATTATTTAGAATTTTTTTGAAGCCTGTTGCAAATGTTTCCGTATTTTGACCGTATTCGTACGAACTCGTGGCACATCATTCTTTCTGGCCGTTAATAAATAATGGATAAACGAGAGAAAATTGGGGTAGTTTGTGTGTATTGAGCCTAAAAAATGACGCGTTTTCGTTCGACATTCTGTATGTGGGGACACGTTAATTGATGGATTCGTCCCGTCGGGACAGCGCACGATAAAAGCACTTGAAAAGGGAGAAATTACGACGAATTGTCCCCATTGTGTCAGCATCGCTATCAAACTCTTGGGTTACAAGCGATGAAGGTTTATTTTCTTGTGTTAATTGTCTTAACCGCTTGCGGATCGATCAAATCGCGTCTCCCGATCTCGAAAAACAAAGAGAATTACTTGGAGAACGTTTTCGAAACCTCCGAAGACATCACGGTCGCCACGAGTACGACTTTCCAAGATTGTGACAAGATATTCCAAATTCCTAATCCCAAATTGTTGAGGAATTACAAAGAAGTCGAACAGTTGAGGGTCGACAATGACAGGAATTACAATTATGTGATTGTCAACGGTGGTTATGTAGATTTCCAGAACACAGTCTCCAATTTGTTGAAAGAGAAAAACTTGAGAGTCGGTGGGAAATATTTGATTAGAATTGTAAAACATCTAGGGGAGCTCGAGATGGAATTGTTTTTTGGTTTGTTGTGGAAATACGAAGTGTACAACGTCGTGATCGAGAGGGATGAACAGTTTTACACTTGGTACCCTTACGAGAGATGGGGAGAGATGACAGTTCGTCGTACCAACCTGACGCGAGCTTTTGCGAACAAAATCCCCAAGAAACTCGACTGCACTTGGAAGGTCGACTGGTCACCGTCTTCGATCATCGTGAAGAATGCTCACAACGACACAGATCCTGGAATTTTTATTTTGTACGTGAACGAAATCGCGAAACGGATGGGAGTGTCTCTTCAATACTCCAAAACCGATGATGGCTTGATGTCCAAATTGAAACGAATCAGACCCTTCGATCTGGGTCAAGCAATGGACGAAGGAAACTTCACGGTTGCCGTTGGTGGCTTCTCGTATTTTTTCGGACTGATGAATCTCACCACCACGGAACAGACCACTTACATAGCACCTTTGGAAGAATTCATGATCGTTCCGCCGCGAAGGACCAAACCGAGATGGAGAGAATTCTTCAGATTTGACACCACTTCGGCGATCCTCTTCACCGCAACGGTCTTAGGGTGCGGTGTGTTGATTTGTCTGGTGGCAAAACTTCCGCCCGTGCAGTCGCTCCTCTTGTCTTTTCAAATGTTCATCCAGCTGACGATCCCCCTGACACCGAAGAGATTGTCCAGCAAGGTTTTTTTCTGTTTTTTGTTGGTCTCTTCCATGTTGATCAACAGTTTGTACCAAAGCACCTTGAGCGGAGTTTTCACCGAACCGAGTTACGAATCGAAGATCACAAGCTTCAACGACTTCGCCACCACAGATATCCCTTTCGAGTGTCCCGCGGCCTTTTGTTCGACGCTGTTGTCGCTTTTCACTCCAAACACCAAAAGCCTGATCGAGAAGAAGACGAAGGCCTCGAAACGGTCAAGTTTGAACGAAATCTTGTACTTCTTGAATCGAAGCGATCACGCGTTTTTGTCGTCGTCTGTTCACCTGAACTTCGTGAAGAACGTGGCCGCTTTGGGGAAGATTCGAGTACTGTCGCCTCCAGACTCGACGATTTTGAACTGATCGAATCTGTTGCAGTTGATGGCGAGCTACTCTTTTCTGTTGTTGCCACGCAGATCCCATCTCAAGCAAAGGATCGACTTTCACATTAGAGACATCGAGGAGAAGGGTCTCAGGTTGAAGTTCGAAGCGATTTCTAGTTTGTTTTTGGACAAGGGGGTTTTGGAGGAGAAGGAGAGGGTCACAGTTTTGAAAGTTGACGATTTGCAAGGAGTTTTCCTTTTGTGGATGTTCGGGTGCGCTCTGTCGAGTGTGGCTTTTTTGGGGGAGTTGGTCACGAAAGCGACCACGAAGGTCTATGTTGGGGGAGGAGGAGAAGGTTTTAAATAAGAATTTGTCTGCTTGTCTGGACCGTCATTTTGTGTATCGGGTGTAACAATTAGAACAAAGTGAAGAGTGATGTTTTGTTTGTAAAAATCAATGGTTTGGGGGGTCGACCAGACAATTTATTGGAGTAATAAACTATATCAGTAGTCCCGGGAGAATTAAAACCCAATCAGTTTATCGAATTTTTTTGTTCAAGCCCCTAATGTATGTCCGTAAAAGTTTGGCGTGTTTTCTTCGAGTGGAATCACTTTTTGAATTTTCTTCAAATGGGAATGACAAATTGTTTTTCTTCTTTTCCAACCAGCATCAGAGAATTTAAGATACAACCGAAAGTATATTGTTTTGTGTTGATTGCTTTGGCTTTTGGGGGAATTTGGTTTCTCCGATGCCAAACAAGTTTCATGGAAGGAGGTGGTGACGATTTGCAATAAGTCTTTCTTTTGTGGATGTTTATCGACTGTAATATTAAGTGAGGAGTTGGTTTAACAATTATTAGGGAATCATTTCGTTTTGTAGAAAACCGTTTTCAAGAGAGTTATTTTTATCTAATGTTTCTGACACGACGTATTTCCAAATGGGACCAATTTTGCATCATCAATGAATAATAAATCTATTTCGAAAAGGACAAATTATTACAAATTGTTCTATTCTGTTTGGGCCACCACCAAAGTCTCAGCTTACAAATGCCGAAGATTTATTTGACTGTGTTAATTGTCTTGGTCACTTCAGAATGGACAAAATCAAGTCTCTTGATCGACAACGAGAAAGAGAATGGTCTGAAAGGAATATTTAATATCGACGAAGATGTTACATTTGCGACAAGCACAACTTTCCAAAATGACGACTTTATTTTTGAAATTTCGAACCCGAAATTGATACGGAACTACAAGGGAGGGTTACAGTTAAGCAGCAAGAATGACAGAAACTACAATTACGTCATCATAGATGGCGACTATGTTGATTTTAAGAACACCGTCTCTAATTTGTTGAAAGAAAACAATTTGAAAGTCAACGGAAAATATTTGATCAAAATGAAAAATAATCTAGAGGAGTTTGAGATGCGATTATTTTTTTCTTTGTTGTGGAAATACGAAGTGTACAATGTCGTGATCGAGACCGATCACCAGTTTTACACTTGGTACCCTTACGAGAGGTGGGGAGAAATGACAGTTCGTCGTACCAATCTGACGCAAGGTTTTGCCAACAAAATTCCCAAGAAGCTCAACTGTACTTTGAGGATCGACTGGACATCATCCTCTACGGTCGTCAAGAATGCTCACAACGAAACAGATCCTGGAATTTTTATTTTGTACGTTAACGAAATAGCAAAAAGAATGGGAGTGTCTCCTCAGTATTCAAAAACAGGCGCTGGATTTTTAGACAGATACAGAACAAATCGCTCTTTTGAATTTGACAAAGCGATGGAGGAAAACAACGTCACCGTCGCTGTCGGTAGCTATACTTATTTTTTTGGAGTGTTAAACCTGACCAATACAGGGCAAAGTTCTTACCTGGCACCTCTGGAACAACTCTTGATTTTACCACCGAGACATACCAAACCGAGATGGAGAGAATTCTTCAAGTTTGACACTTGGACAGCGATCTTTATCACAACAGTGATGTTGGGATGTGGATTATTGATAAATCTGTTTTTGAAAGTCCCACGTCTTCAGTCTTTCCTGCTGTCTTTTCAAATGTATATTCAATTCATGATATCTCTAAAACCCAAGACTTTTTCCAGTAAAATTTTTGTGTGGTGCATGTTGGTATCTTCGATGCTGCTGAACAGTTTTTATTTAAGCATTCTGAGTGGCGTTTTTACACGACCTAATTACGAAGCAAAAGTCACATCCTTCGATGATTTTGCAAAAAGTGATATCGTGTTCGAATGCCCAGAAAGTTATTGTTCAATATTGCTGAGTGGCTACGATTCAACTACTAGAAGCATGTTGGAAAAGAAAATAATCAGAACGAACCGGAGAAGTTTGGTTGACATTTCCTATTTTTTAGCCAGACCTGATCACGCCTTCTTCTCAATTCGGTTGCATTTAGAATACATTAAGAATAAAGAAAATGTGGGGAAGATTCATGTACTGTCAAGTCTTCACACTAAAATACATTAATTAATAGAGCCCGTTTTAGACTTTGACTTCTTATTTTTTTCTCTTGCTTCGACCGAGATGTCATCTCAAGGAAAAAATTGACTTTCACGTCAGAGATATCGAAGAGAAGGGTTTGAGACACAAGTTCGAATTGATTTCTAGCATGTTTTTGGCCAAACGAGTTTTGGAAGAGAAGGAAAGGGTTACGATTTTGTTGGTTGACGATTTGCAAGGGGTGTTTCTTTTGTGGATATCGGGGTGCATATTGTCGACTGTGGTTTTTTGTGGGGAATTAGCCTGGAAAAATAATACATAGTAATAATAATAATTATCACAAAAAAATTAAACTGGAAGATTATATCTATCATTTTTAAACCAAACAAAATATGTACTAGATTATATAGGATGTCCCCAAAAAATGAAGACGAGTCCATAACTCCCTTATTTATAGGAGGATTTTTAACGATTTATACACCAAATTAAATGGTTGTGAATAGGCTACGAAAGAGCCTAATAAATTCATGTATTGCCTCAAAGGCTTCAATAGTAAACTGTCAAAATATTTTTTTCCAAATGCAAACACATACTTTTTTTTTAATAATTCCGATAGAGATTTTTATTCTGTAAACAACAATGTATACACTTACGTAACAAAAAAAAAAAGTAAAAAAAAACGCTACTATATCGTCTATGCGCTCCATTTTGCGCTAAACATTGCCCAATCCCTACGTTATTATTAATTTGTTAGTTGGTGTAATTTTTTTATGTGAGGTTATACTTGTGGTACAATGTTGTTTTCAGAATAAAAATCTATCAGAATTGCTAAAAAAAATGTGTTCCCATTAGATTTTTTTTTTTGACAGTTTAGCCTTGAAGCCCTTAGGGCTATACGTGAATTTAGTAGGCCATCTTGTAGCCTATTCACAACCATTTAATTTGGTATATAGATAATTAAAATCGTCCGATAAATAAGGGAGCTATGGACTCGTCTTCTTTTTTAGGTACACCCTGTATCATTAAGAGTAGAAGTGAGTCTTTTTGGGCTAAGCCCAAAGATGGAAGACCGAGACGAAGTCGAAGTGCATTACGAAGACGGCCGAGAAACAGGTCTTTCCTATAGATACGGCAATCGCTCATCGTGTGGGACGAAATGTGGCCACCGTGTTACGGTGTTGTCGTGCCTGGTTTGAAGACCAATGTTACTGAAACTTTCACTGTCTTATCTTAGTTGTGGCCCAACTATTGTACAAAGTTTCTGGGTGTTACATTTTCCATGATAAGTAAATAGTATATTTAAACATTTAGCAATCGTTGAATTTTATTTCGTTTGTCAAAATCTACAGGTGTTCATGTTTCAAGGGGAGAATTCGTTCAAAACAATTATTATTTTTATCGACTGTTTCATCCGTAGTATGTAATTACAAATTGGTCTATTGTGTTTGGGCCATTATCAAAGTATCTGCTTACAAATGATTAAGCTTTATTTTTTTGTGTTGGTTGTCTTGGTCACATCAGAATGGACAAAATCAAGTGTCTTGATCGACAACGAAAAAGGAAATTGTCTGAAAGGAATATTTAATATCGACGAAGATGTTACATTTGCGACAAGTACAACTTTCCAAAATGACTTTATTTTTGAAATTTCCAACCCGAAATTGATACGGAACTACAAGGGAGGGGAACAGTTAAGCAGCAAGAATGACAGAAACTACAATTACGTCATCGTAGATGGCGACTATGTTGATTTTAAAAACACCATCTCCAATTTGTTGAAAGAAAACAATTTGAAAGTCAATGGAAAATATTTGATAAAAATGAAAAGTAATCTAGAGGAGTTTGAGATGCGATTGTTTTTTTCTTTGTTGTGTACGAAGTGTACAATGTCGTGATCGAAAGGAATCACCAGTTTTACATTTGGTACCCTTACGAGAGGTGGGGAGAGTTGACAGTTCGTCGTACGAACTTGACTTAAGTTTTTGCTAACAAAATCCCCAAGAAACTCGACTGCACTTGGAAGGTCGACTGGTCTCAATCATCTCTCATTACCAAGAATGCTCACAATGACGCAGATCCTGGAACCATTATCTTGTACGTCAACGAAATTGCAAAAAGGATGGGAGTGTCTCTTCAGTATTCAAATGGAAACGTTGGTTTCTTCACCAAATCCAAAGCGAATCGTTCTTTTGATTTTGTCAAATCTATGAAAGAAGAAAACGTCACCGTCTCTGTTGGTGGTTATAAATATTATTTTGGAAGAGCCAGCCGTGGGAATGTAGAGCTAAGAACCTACGTATCACCTCCGGAACAAATCTTGTTTTTACCACCTCAAAAACCAAATCCAAGTGGAAAGAATTCTTCAAGTTTGACACTTTGACGGCGTCCTTTCTCGCACTGGTGATTTTCTGCTGTGGATTATTGTTCTTCAAACTTCCACCTTTGCACTCCTTCTGGCTGTCCTTTCAAGTATTCATTCAACTTGCAACCTTTCTAGAGCCCAAATCGTTCTCCAGTAAGTTTTTCATGTGGTTCGTGCTGGTATTTTCGATGCTGGTCAACACTTTCTACTTAAGCATTCTGAGTGGATTTTTCACAGAACCAAATTACGAAGCGAAAATCACAACCTTCGAGGATTTTGCAAAATCCGATGTTGTCTTGGATTGTGGTGAACATCATTTCTGGTTGTTGTCGAATCTTTACGATTCGACCACTTTGAAGATGGTGGAAAAGAAGGTGAAATATACAAGACGAACGGGTTTGGCAGAGATTTTGTACTTTTTGGACAGACCTGATCACGCGTTTGTTTCAACTCAATTTGGACTGGAATACGTCAATAATAAAGTGAGCGTAGGGAAGATTCGAATACTGTCAAGTCTTCACTCAAACGCACCAACTAACGGAACTGGTTTCAGATTATAACTTCTTATTTTTTTCTCTTGCTTCGACCGAGATGTCATCTCAAGGAAAAAATTGATTTTCTCGTTAGAGAAATCGAAGAGAAGAGTTCGAATCGATTTCTGGCATGTTCTTGGCCAAACGTGTTTTGGAAGAAGAAGAGAACGTGACCATTTTGAAAGTTGATGATTTGCAAAGAGTGTTTCTTTTGTGGATGTTCGGGTGCCTCCTGGCAACCCTGACGTTTTTTGGGGAGCTGGCAAAGAAAAAAAAGAAATTCTAATTTAAAACAAACATCGATGAAGAGATTTGTTTTATTTAGAAATTGTAGTTTTTATTGGTCATTAATAATGTATTATCGTAAACGAGGGAAAATTTTAGGGTGGATTATGTGGCATTTCTGTCAAAAATGACTGATTTTGATATATTAAAGATGAAATTGTATCGAAACTTGGTCGCAATAAAATCAAAAATTGTACCCAGAGGATTAAGAATTGAAACAATTTTTCCATTTTGTTGATAGCTCACTCTCCTGGGACCATAATGAGAATCTGATTAGATTCTTTCCAATTCTGAACCATTACGAATTGTTCTAAATGCGTTTTAAGCCATGAAGATTTATTTGCTTGTGCTAATTGTCTCAGCTGGTGTCGACTCGATGCCAAAGCTATCGATTGTCAACAAGGAGAACTATTTGAAGAAAATTTTTGAAACCTATCAAGACTTGACGTTTGCCACAAGTACGACTTTCACAAGTTGTGACTTCATTTTCGAAATCCCTAATCCAAAATTGTTGAGAAATTACAAGATTGAACGCACGCAGTGTGTCAACGACAGGAACTACAATTACGTCATAGTGGATGACGATTTTGTCCATTTCCAAAACACCATTTCCAGTTTGTTGAAGAAAGACAATTTGAAAGTCGCCGGAAAATATTTGATACGCGTGGAAAATCTAGAAGAGATCGAGATGCAACTGGTTTTTTCTTCTTTGTGGAAATACGAAGTGTACAACGTGGTCGTGGAAAACCAAGGCCAGTTTTACACGTGGTACCCTTACGAAAAATGCGGAGAGGTAATAGTTCATCGTACCAACTTGAGTCGACTTTTCGCGAACAAAATCCCCAGAAAACTCAACTGCACTTTGAGGATCGATTGGTCTCGTTCGGCCATCTTCGTCAAAGATCCTTTCGACCAATCGGATCCTGGTGTTCAGGTTTTGTACGGGAATCAAGTGGTGGAGAGCATGGGGGCGCCCCCGTGTACCTCCAAGACAACATCGACTTCATCAGCAAATTGATGACAACAAAACGATTCGATTTTGGCGCAGCGATGGTGGAGAAAAATGTAACTTTTGCTCTTGGCGGTTTCGGTTATTTCTTAGGCGAAGATATTTTAAATTCGACTGCCAAGTCAACTTTCGTCGGTTCTTTGGAACAAGTCTTGGTCTTACCTCCGCGAAGACTTCGACCGAAATGGAAGGAATTTTTCCGATTTCACACCTCGACCTTCAGCTTGCTGGTACTGACGGTACTCGCGTACGCACTTTTGACATGCCTAAGAACGAGAATGACGCTCTTGGACTCGATTGTTTTATCTTTCCAATTGCTCGTGCAACTGTCGACTCCTCGGAGACCGCAGACACCGAGTCGAAGAGTGTTTTTGTTGTCCATGTTGATTTTTTCCATGTTGGTCAACTCGTTCTACTTGAGCATGTTGAGTGGAGTGTTCACTCGACCCAACTACGACCCAGAGCTGACATCCATTCAAGATTTCGCCAAGAGCGACATTCCTGTCGAGTGTCACACCCAGTACTTTGCCTTGTTGGCTGAATTTTTGGAACCTGCCACGAGGAAACTGTTACAGAGGAAGTTGATCCACACGAACAAACGCGGTGTGCATCAAGTCTTCAGCTTTTTGGACAATGCGGATTACGCGATTTTCGCATCGACTTTGCGCTTACGCTTCGTCAAGAATGGGGAGCGCTTGGAGACGATTCGAGTACTGTTGGGTACTTTTCGAGAATGCCTCGATTGATACAGTTTTCATTTTAGTTTCTGGGATCGTATTATTTTTTCTTGATGCCGCCGAGGTCACACCTCAAAAAAAGAATTGATCGCCACATCAGAGATATTGAAGAGAAAGGTTTGAGACATCGGTTCGAGGTGATCTCCATCATGTCTCTGCCCAAAGGAATTTTCGAAGAACCAGATAGAGTTGTCAGTGTAGATCTGGACAATTTACAAGGAATCTTTCTCCTGTGGGTTTTTGGTTGCCTCATGTCTGCTCTGGTTTTTGTGGGGGAATTGGTCTGGAGTAGAATTGCGAGTGGAGGGGAGTGAAGGAGTTCAAATTAAAGTTTCTCATAGACGACTTTTGAATTCTTTTTTTTAAGCAAAAACCACAGAACCAAAAAGTAGTACTGTAAGAGAATTAGGTCAGTAACTCTGCAACAAGTGTCAAAATCGCGATCATAAATCCCACTAGCAGAACAATCAAAGCTAAAAATATGTGGTCAAGTGCGAGTTTGACAACTTGATCATCTTCGTCTTCAACGATTGTCATTTTTTTATGTGGATGGACGCGTCGCGCACCCATTTGAGTATCAATCCGGACTCTCTGATCAAAGCGATCCATTTATCAAATTGCTCCAGCAAGGGAAATCCATAACGCACACAAAGATTGACGCCGACGGTATTAATCTGGAAGCAGTATCAAAATCGAGAAAACGTCAAAGTGGACCCAGTGGAAAATTTTGGGCTCGTACCTTGTCGTGCACCACAACTTCCAGTTTCTTGTAGTTTTTGATACAGGCCAGATCGGTCTCGGCCATGACGAGCCCGTGATCTCTTTTGTCGACAAAATCGCGTATCAATCCGAAATAGTCCATTCGGTCGTCGTCCTCCAACCTTCTCCCAATCAGGTCTCGGTAGGTTGTGTTGCCGAAAGCGGCCAAGAACTGCACGTGGACAGTTTTGAATTTGAGCTTTTTGTCTGAGGCCAACAGGTCTTCCATTTTTCGAATTTGCGTTTCGTATTGGGGACTGGTCAAGATGCTGCTCAGTTGGCTCAAATAGATCCAGTTCAGGGCGGTCATGTACACCACAAACAGCAAGAACACCACTCGCAGAAGAGCGGACTTGGGGGGGGGTTCCGACACTGTGGAACGTCAACCTGACCACGAAGAAGACACTCCAAGGGAGGGGTTTTCGGGTCAGGTGTTTCCAAAAGACGATCATGGCGGTGATCGAGAACAAGATGGCGGTCCAGATGGCCACCGAGAAAATCCCCAAGATGTTCCGGTTGGCTTTGAGTTTTTTGCGCGGGGGGAACACGAAGAACTGATTGGTCTGGAAGAAGGGGCGTGTCGTTTCGACTTGCCTGTCCAGTCGATGAGTCAGACTGGCATACGCCACGCCCACGTCGATCCTCCTGACTGTCATGTCGTGGACCAAGTAGTGGTACGACCCGTTCCGCATGTTCTCCAAGAAGTAGTCGCTGTTGTTGCGCAAGTACTGCATCTCGATGTTCATCTGTTGGGCTATGGTGTCGAGGAATTTGATCGCGTACCCTGGGTTGCGGCGGTCGAACGGGGACCTCACCGCGTAGCTGAACTTGTTCCAGGTCACCTTGACAGGACACCCGTGCATGTCTTGGGGGATTTTGTCCGCGAAAGGTGACAGATTTGTCACCAGATTGACGACGGTACCGCACCGGTTGTCCACACCGTACGGGTACCACGTCACGAATCGCGTCCAGTTCGCCCAAACGACGACGTTGTGTGTGTTTCACTCGCGTTTTAAGATGGTCCACTCGTGCCAAAAAAGGCCCAATTTACACACGAACGAGTTGAATACAACGTTTTTTTGTTCGACGAGCCCCTTAAAGGCTCCGAATCGCTTAAAATCTTTAAAATTAGCTTGACGTTTCGTTTTGACAATTGGTGACACAGAGAAAATTCTCAAATTCTGACAGTGTCGAACAAAATAGTATATAACGGTATTAGGCCGATATGGGTTATATAACAGACGAGGTTGAGATTTTATAATCAACCGAGTCTGTTATATCCATATCGGCCGTATGTTGTTTTATAGTTTTCTTTGTACCAATAATACTTAACATTTAGCGATGATTTAATTGTAAGACTGACATTTCTCTTTACTTCAAAAATTAAATTTAGTTGTCATTTGTGCCGTAACCGTAGCAATGGCATCAAAAATAACGGCCTCGGTCTGATAATTTTGAATAACGGCCTAGTCTGTTATAGGTGTCATATCAATCAAGCATTGAGTACTGATAAATCCTAATAACAGTATGGTATAAAGAAAAATATAATCTATTCATTTTGATTGTGACCACTCCCTAGTAACTTTTCAGTTGCTAGGTTATTGATAGGGAATTTTAGATAACACTAAATCCAGTCGCAGTTGGCAACTCTCGGAGGCGCCATTTTGACAGAAACGTCAAGCTCACAAAGACAGATCGGAGAACGACTTGCGCAAACGTTTTTCGACGTACACTGTGCGCATATCTATAAAATTGAGTTTTGGTACAAAATTTTAGAATTCAAAAAGAAAATGCCACGTCGTCTTCTCAAAGTTGGGACCAAACGGTTAATATTGACTTGTTTCGAGACATTTATTGAAGCCAACGGGAAAACAACTCACAAAGACGAACATCACCAATAAAGTTAACTCTATTTGTGCTTTTTTTGTTGTACATTTTGGCTAGTAAGTGTTGTAGTTTGATACCTTCTGCCTTTTCTTCCCCTGGACATCATTTTTTTGAACTTTCTGTCTGACTAGTTTTTATCTGAAAATATTTGTATGAATCAATGCAAATTTTTTATTACCTTTAGTAGGTAATCCCCAGGCATTTTTCACGTTTGTCTTACTGCCAAATGACCATTTCCTTCGTTCTTCATTAATATCGAGAATTGCATGAGATTATTTCGAAGTTTTTACGTTAAATAATCTGTACCTGGATATAACCCCACTTTTCAACAGACGTGATCACAGAATCGGACAGACGTTTTTAGTTTCTCCTACTTCAAATATTGACTTCCGTTATTAATATTGATAAATACATTAAAATCATTGCTTTACTAGCATGGTAAAGTTTTGACAATTCTGACATTTTCACATCATGTTCACACCACACAAATATTTAGTGTAAAACGTATGCAGCACACAGCTAAACAGCGCCTACTATGTTTTGCGTTGTGGTCACAATCAAAGTGAATAGATATTAGTTATCCAAATCGCGTTACCCTACCGTGCGATCAAATACAAAAAAATTAGAGTAGGCGAAAATGGTGATTTGCACCAATCAAAGCATCAGAATAGCACAATCCAGGTAGCTCGATTTTTTTTTTATTCGATCGCACGTTACTCCCTAATATTGGTTGTAGTCTCAGAAACGGCCCGATATAACTTTTTTTTCTTTCTTAAAAACACACGAATTACACAGGAACACTGAAAAAACGATGAACTTATCTTAATTACCTACGAACGTGGGTGTAAGCTGTAACCTTGCACATTTACCGTTCAAGGTCGACACTCTTTGACATTTCCATCAGCAACAAACTTATCCCATTATTTATTAATAATTAAGAAAATAAATATGTATGGTAGACAAATGACACTTAATGCATTCCAATTTGTCTACACGCGAAATCGAACTCATAAATAAACGACTCAATTGTCAAGCCAAGTCTAAAATGGCCGCTTCGTCTCTCCTGCTAATCGTAGAAATGGCGACGGCCCTCTCCTTACAAAACTTCATAAATCTACACTTCCACGACGACAGTGTGGTCGTGGTCAGTTCAAATTTCGAAAACTGGCACCCAAAACTCCAACCTTTGCTGCACCTGCACAATCCGAAGATCGCAGCGAACCCGCGCGTTCCGCACTCGCTCCGCGCTTACAAAAACTACATCATCGTGGAAGACGATCCGGACGCTCTGACCGCGTCCGTGGACCGACTCTTGTACAACTTCGATCCTCGAGGTCGCATTTTGGTGATCTTCCACGAAAACTCCACCGAAGATGATTTAAAATCGACATTCGAAACGTTGTGGAGCTACTACGTCCACAACGTCGTCGTTTGGGCGAACTGGACGCGATTCGTGACGTGGTACCCGTACGGTGTGGACAACCGGTGCGGTACAGTCGTCAATCTGGTGACAAATCTGTCACCTTTCGCGGACAAAATCCCCCAAGACATGCACGGGTGTCCTGTCAAGGTGACCTGGAACAAGTTCAGCTACGCGGTGAGGTCCCCGTTCGACCGCCGCAACCCAGGGTACGCGATCAAATTCCTCGACACCATAGCCCAACAGATGAACATCGAGATGCAGTACTTGCGCAACAACAGCGACTACTTCTTGGAGAACATGCGGAACGGGTCGTACCACTACTTGGTCCACGACATGACAGTCAGGAGGATCGACGTGGGCGTGGCGTATGCCAGTCTGACTCATCGACTGGACAGGCAAGTCGAAACGACACGCCCCTTCTTCCAGACCAATCAGTTCTTCGTGTTCCCCCCGCGCAAAAAACTCAAAGCCAATCGCAACATCTTGGGGATTTTCTCGGCGGCGATCTGGACCGCCATCTTGTTCTCGATCACCGCCATGATCGTCTTTTGGAAACACCTGACCCGAGAACCCCTCCCTTGGAGTGTCTTCTTCGTGGTCAGGTTGACGTTCCAGAGCGTCGGAAACCCCCCCAAGTCCGCTCTTCTGCGAGTGGTGTTCTTGCTGTTTGTGGTGTACATGACCGCCCTGAACTGGATCTATTTGAGCCAACTGAGCAGCATCTTGACCAGTCCCCAGTACGAACCGCAAATTCGAAAAATGGAAGACCTGTTGGCCTCAGACAAAAAGCTCAAATTCAAAACTGTCCACGTGCAGTTCTTGGCCGCTTTCGGCAACACAACCTACCGAAACCTGATTGGGAGAAGGTTGGAGGACGACGACCGAATGGACCATTTCGGCTTGATACGCGATTTTGTCGACAAAAGAGATCACGGGATCGTCATGGGCGAGACCGATCTGGCCTGGATCAAAAACAACAAGAAACTGGAAGTTCTGGTGCACGACAAGGTACGAGTCCAAAACTTTTCACTGGGCCACTGGCTCCACTTTGACGTTCTCTCGATTTTGATACTGCTTCCAGATTAATACCGTCGGTGTCAATCTTTGTGTGCGTTATGGATTTCCCTTGCTGGAGCAATTTAATAAATGGATCGCGTTGATCAGAGAGTCCGGATTGATACTCAAATGGGTGCGCGACGCGTCCATACACATACAAAAAATGACAATCGTTGAAGACGAAGATGATCAAGTTGTCAAACTCACACTTGACCACATATTTTTAGCTTTGATTGTTCTGCTAGTGGGATTTATGATAGCGACTTTGACACTTGTTGCAGAGTTACTGACCTAATTCTCTTACAGTACTACTTTTTGGTTCTGTGGTTTTTGCTTGTGATAATATTGTTCAAAGCTTAAAAAAAAGGAATGTCATCTATCAGAAACTTTATTTTGAATCCCTCACTCCCCTCCACTCGCAGTTCTACTCCAGACCAACTCCCCCACAAAAATCAGAGCAGACATGAGACAACCAAAAACCCACAGCAGAAAGATTCCTTGTAAATTGTCAAGATTTACACTGACAACTCTATCTGGTTCTTTGAAAATTCCTTTGGGCAGAGACATGATGGAGATCACCTCGAACCGATGTCTCAAACCCTTCTCTTCAATATCTCTGATGTGGCGATCAATTCTTTCTTTGAGGTGCGACCTGGGAGGCATCAAGAAAAAATAATACGATCCCAGAAACTAAAATGAAAACTGTATCAATCGAGGCATTCTCGAAAAGTACCCAACAGTACTCGAATCGTCTCCAAGCGCTCCCCATTCTTGACGAAGCGTAAGCGCAAAGTCGATGCGAAAATCGCGTAATCCGCATTGTCCAAAAAGCTGAAGACTTGTTCCAGACCGCGTTTGTTCGTGTGGATCAATTTCCTCTGTAACAGTTTCCTTGTGGCAGGTTCCAAAAATTTACCCAACAAGGCAAAGTACTTGGTGTGACACTCGACAGGAATGTCGCTCTTGGCGAAATCTTCGATGGATGTCAGTTCTGGGTCGCAGTTGGGTCGAGTAAACACTCCACTCAACATGCTCAAGTAGAACGAGTTGACCAACATGGAAAAAATCAACATGGACAACAAAAACACTCTTCGACTCGGTGTCTGCGGTCTCCGAGGAGTCGACAGTTGTACGAACAATTGGAAAGATAAAACAATCGAGTCCAAGAGCGTCATTCTCGTTCTTAGGCGTGTCAAAAGTGCGTACGCGAGTACCGTTAGTACCAGCAAGCTGAAGGTCGACGTGTGAAATCGGAAAAATTCTTTCCATTTCGGTCGAAGTCTTCGCGGAGGCAACACCAAGACTTGTTCCAAAGAACCGATGAAAGTTGACATGACAGTCGAATTTAAAATCTCTTCTCCTAAGAAATAACCGAAACCGCCAAGAGCAAAAGTTACATTTTTCTCCACCATCGCTGCGCCAAAATCGAATCGTTTTGTTGTCATCAATTTGCTGATGAAGTCGATGTTGTCTTGGAGGTACACGGGGGACGCCCCCATGCTCTCCACCACTTGATTCGCGTACAAAACCTGAACACCAGGATCCGATTGGTCGAAAGGATCTTTGACGAAAATGGCCGAACGAGACCAATCGATCCTCAAAGTGCAGTTCAGTTTTCTGGGGATTTTGTTCGCGAAAAGTCGACTCAAGTTGCTACGACGAACAATTACCTCTCCGCATTTTTCGTAAGGGTACCACGTGTAAAACTGGTCTTGGTTTTCCACGACCACGTTGTACACTTCGTGTTTCCACAAAGAAGAAAAAACCAGTTGCATCTCGATCTCTCCTAGATTTCCCACGCGTATCAAATATTTTCCTGCGACTTTCAAATTGTCTTCCTTCAACAAACTGGAAATGGTGTTTTGGAAATGGACAAAATCGTCATCCACTATGACGTAATTATAGTTCCTGTCGTTGACACGCTGCGTGCGTTCTATCTTGTAATTTCTCAACAATTTTGGATTGGGGATTTCGAAAATGAAGTCACAACTTGCGAAAGTCGTACTTGTGGCAAACGTCAAGTCTTGATCTGTTTCAAATATTTTCTTCAAATAATTCTCCTTGTTGACAATCGATAGCTTTGGCATCGAGTCGACACCAGCTGAGACAATTAGCACAAGCAAATAAATCTTCATGGCTTAAAACTTTGACGATGGTATGGTCTAGACGCATTTAGAACAATTCGTAATGGTTCAGAATTGGAAAGAATCTAATCAGATTCTCATTATGGTCCCAGGAGAGTGAGCTATCAACAAAATGGAAAAATTGCTTCAATTCTTGATCCTCTGGGTACAATTTTTGATTTTATTGCGACCAAGTTTCGATACAATTTCATCTTTGATACACCAAAATCGATCATTTTTGACAGAAATGCCACACAATCCTCCCTAAAATTTTCCCTCATTTACGATAATACATTATTAATGACCAAGAAATACTACAATTTCTAAATAAAAGAAATCTCTTCATCGACGCTTGTTTTAAATCAGAATTTCATTTTTTTTTTCCTTGCCAGCTCCCCAAAACACGTCAGGGTTGCCAGAAGGCACCCGAACATCCACAAAAGAAACACTCTTTGCAAATCATCAACTTTCAAAATGGTCACGTTCTCTTTTTCTTCCAAAATACGTTTGGACAAGAACATGCCAGAAATCGATTCGAACCCTTCTCTTCGATTTCTCTAACGAGAAAGTCAATTTTTTCCTTGAGATGACATCTCGGTCGAACCAATAGAAAAAAATAAGAAGTTATAATCTGAAACCAGTTCCGTTAGTTGGTGCGTTTGAGTGAAGACTTGACAGTACTTGAATCTTCCCTCAAACGCGTGATCAGGTCTGTCCAAAAAGTACAAAATCTCTTCCAAACCCGTTCGTCTTGTATATTTCACCTTCTTTTCCACCATCTTCAAAGTGGTCGAATCGTAAAGGTTCGACAACAGCCAGAAATGATGTTCGCCCTACTCCAAGACAACATCGGATTTTGCAAAATCCTCGAAGGTTGTGATTTTCGCTTCGTAATTTGGTTCTGTGAAAACTCCACTCAGAATGCTTAAGTAGAAAGTGTTGACCAGCATCGAAAATACCACCACGAACCAGATGAAAAACTTACTGGAGAACGATTTGGGCTCTAGAGAGGTTGCAAGTTGAATGAATACTTGAAAGGACAGCCAGAAAGAGTGCAAAGGTGGAAGTTTGAAGAACAGGCGTAACAATAACCCACAGCCGAAAATCACCAGTGCGAGGAAGGACGCCGTCAAAGTGTCAAACTTGAAGAATTCTTTCCACTTGGGTTTGGTTTTTCGAGGTGGTAAAAACAAGATTTGTTCCGCAGGTGATATGTAAGTGCTTAGCTCTGCGTGCCAAAAAAAGGTCCAATTTACGCACGAACTCATTAAATAAACTACTATTGTAGGGAAGGTTTCTTAGGGGTTGTGGGTTTTCGTATATTAAGATTTTGCGATTGATATGCTTAATTGTGGGATTTAAAGTTACGTCATTTTAAGTAATTTTGTTGTTAATTTCAATTTTTCGTCAAATCCTAATCCTGAGTATAGACTACGTCCACTGATAGAATATCCTTAGATAACAAAATCCCCAAACCAGAACATTAAAATATTAACAAAGTAGACTACGTCTACTGATAGAATGCATTTTTTTAAATATCCTTAGATAACAAAATCCCCAAACCATAACATTAAAATATTAAGAAAGGATCATAGATTGTGTTGGTAATATCTTGAAGCATTCGCGTCACTGATTCTCATTGGTTGTTATGAAACCCACGCGAAAAATAAATTATATGACATTTCAAATTTGAAATTGTCAGTTCTGTCAAGTGGTTAAGCATTTAGATTTCCGATTTTTCATCTTTAGAGCTTTCTTTTGCGATTCTCTGGTTTTAAGAGTTATTCGTTTTGATCGTGTTGCGGTTTTGATCTGTTCCGTTGCGATTTTTTGTTGATTTTTTTAAATTTGTGAAGTCAGTGCGTGCCTCAAGAATCTAATTACAAACATCGAAAATGATAGAGGTAATTTTTGTTCATGCATTAAATAGGAGTACTATTGCGATCAAAAAATTTTGGACACTAATGTCATCGTGCTGTCATGCATTCTAAAACGACCCTTATGTATTAATAACCTCAATTTTGATTGTGTCAATTTTGAAAATGTGAATGTCAGATTTATCGAAAAAATATTCAAAAAGTTGTAAAAATCAGACAAATGGAATAGAATGAGGTTTTAATTAATAAAAAATATAAAACAAATACCCAAATGTACTCGCATATTAAAAAAATTATATTTTAAACCGGTGTCAAATTGACAACAATTTCATCTTTCATGTGACGGTTTCAATAAAGCATGATTTAGAGTATTTTTTTTAATGTGACAGAAGTTTGATGTCCAAAATTTTATGATCGTAATAGTACATATTAAATAATCTCTTGCTTGTGTTTAGCCATTTCCGAAAAAAGCTGCATATTTTAATTTCAGTAGCCAGCTTTTTTCGGAAATTCGAAAATGTATTGTGGGTTGCATTTTTAATTCCGTCGGGCACATTATCACTCGTGAAATACCCTGTATTAATAAAATCAAATATATTACTCCTAATATACTGAACTTTTCTTTCGTCTTTCCTAAGTGCAAAATAATAATAAAACATCACGTGTAAACCTGCTCTTTCCAATTTTTAAATTTCGCGCCGGATCTATTTGTTGTAGCGTAAAGTGAACATTTATTAGTGACATTTATGTCAAGCAATCTATGAGTGGACAGAGTTTGCAATGAAATTCGTTATAACTTTAACCACCGTTGCAATAATTTACGCGAAATGTCAACTATAATCTGTTTCTAAATCAAAAATCCACCACCTGTTGAATTATGTTGGTAGAAAAAAATAAATCCCTAGATAAGTTCCATTTTTCTGGGTTGGCCCAACCTTCCGCCAAAATTTGACTTTCAGTGTGTCACAAATATCAAATTATAAAAATGCCTCGAAAAACAAGGAATCTTTTAACCGCTAAATTAAAGCGAGCGTTCATTAAGTGCTTCGAAGAATTTAAAAAACACGATGAACTACGACCAAAACGACTGTCAACAGTTTTATTTCATAACCCCACGTTTTTCTGACACTTTGAAACACACTAAAAACAAAAGTTGGCGACGTTGTCGGTTATATTTTCGAGGTAGAATGCAGTGTTGGTAGATTTTTGATTTTGAAACAAATTATATCAAAACCTAACCCGTGTTCGCGCTGTTCAGGTAACGACATACGTTTTCGGATTCATGGATAACTCGATTACAAATTAATTTGATCGCTCGATAAATAATATTAAATTTCTACGTTACAAGTACAAGATGATCAAAAAAAAAAACAAATCAAGAGTCCTACCTCATCTTTTGTTTTATCGAAACGTTTGTCTACTTTGAATCGTACCAAATTTATACAGTGTGGAACAAAATGATCTTCATTTAGTTACCTTTGCATTACTCTAGTAAAAATACGATGTGCCGTTCTACAAAAAAAAGGAAGGCAGTACCCCAACCTCAAAATATACATCAAAATTCCAAATGTGATTTATCGCGAGGGGTCAGATCGGAAATACGCCTCAATAATGAAAGTGTGTTCTTGCATGGTACCTATACATTTTAATCGTTTCTTATTTCAATTCAGTCAATTGTAATACATAATTGTCCGTTTGATTGATGACATTTATTGACAGAACTACATCGCTACTTCAAAAAGAATAAAGCGGCGCAGGAAAATTTACTTGTGGAAAAATTCCAAAGCCAGCTAAGTGATAATCATTTTGTCCCACACTGTACTTGCTATGCACAGTCGTTTTATTGGTTGCCTATTCACCCCGTTTCGAAAGTAAGATTCTAATAAAAATGCTTTGTCTTCAATCGTAAAACCCATTCTACCGCTTATTCTGGGATAATTGTTGCTTAATTACAGGAAACGTCCGTAAACTTTGCCGAAATCGAAAAAACTTCCTTTCAAGGTTAACAACAACACCATTGCTTTAAAATTGACGTTTATTTGACATTTTAACGAAACATCTGTTTATCAGCGGCGTTGCGTTTGGTAATAAAGCTGGTAAATTACCCATTCTTACTAATGTAAAATGTTGCTCTTGTTTATTTGATGATATCTTGTTTGTTTTCTTTTCGATTATTTTCTACACACAGATTAAAATAATGTGATTAGAAAATTTTTTAGATAACTCACGTAAATTTTAAAATAACAGGAGTTATTAATGGATGAAAATTGTATCTTAATTTAAATTATTATACAATCATATAAATCATTGAAGAAAGTGCTAAAAACATTAATTTTTTCATAAAAAATATTTTTCTTGGGTATAACGAACGAATGTAAATATGTATAAATAAGTATTTAACAAAAGATGGCTTTCATCAAAGATGAACAATATTTCTGTGACGCCCTCTATAAAAAGCTTTTTGCCCACACTTTATTGTTTACAGTGACACTTCTGAAATAATCTAATTTATTTGTCAATAATAATATTGACAAAAATTGTGTTTTAATAAGATGTAATTGCATAGGTATTTACAGATGTCACGTGTTGTGAGAATTTATGACTATTTTTTCATTTACTGCATACAATAAACATGATGAATTAGATTTTTTTTAATAAAAGTTATTAGAAAATTTTCTATTATTGAATACATACTACTAATGGAATTTATGACTATGACAAGGTCTGCTCCTCTCTGATCCACTCTGTGGTCCCCTTAAACAATTATTCGTGCTCTACCTGAATTTTAATTTTAAAAATATTATCCTGTTTAACCTTAGCCTTAGCCTTAACCGCACTTTTCAGAAGAGTGTCATACAAGAGTTTTTTTCATATTCTGACTTTTTCACACCAAGTGCAAAAAAAAACTCATTTTCGCACGAGTACGCTAAGGTTTATCAAACTGACATTGAAAAGTTAGATTTTCTTTCGTGAACGAGGAAAAGTAACTTAAAATGTTTGGATTTTGCAGATTTTTCTTAGTTTTATTTAGTAGTAAGGAAATAGGTCCTAGTTCTCTTTTTGCAATATTACTAGTACTTGAAAGTTCAATAATATTAGTAAAGTGTACTAAAGTCTAAAGTTTACTTTTTAACGTTGAACGGCCATTTTGTTATTCTTCATTTTGACATCTGTCATCCGTGCACATGGGCGACATAATTTTTTTTGCTTACTGTACCTCCTCGTCTCAACAAAGAAATTTTTTACGTCACGCTGTATCAACTATTTACTGTATTTTTGACAGTACTTCTACTCTCGCTTCATTTTGCTCATTCGACGAAACCAAGGGGCGGCTTCGGCCACCCCCCGAAGAGCACCTCGGCGACGAAACACGCGAGAGATATCGACAGACCGACGAGGAGGAGGACGAGAGCCACGAAAACGTGGTCCACGTTGAGGGCGAC
Source organism: Tenebrio molitor (assembly GCF_963966145.1). Taxonomy (NCBI): domain Eukaryota; kingdom Metazoa; phylum Arthropoda; class Insecta; order Coleoptera; family Tenebrionidae; genus Tenebrio; species Tenebrio molitor. The sequence continues at coordinate 6,044,100 of NC_091049.1, forward strand.
GATTTTTTCGTCGTCCTGGTCAGGAATCAACTGCTTGGGGACGGTACTCAAAGCGTCTCGGAACCACTTGACCACCAAGCCGCTCTCTACCATGCGCAAAGTCCACGCGTTGAACCTGTCAAGCAGGGGGAACCCCCGCCGGACACTCCAGTTGACCCCGACTCTGACGATCTGGAAAAAAAATCGTTTTCTGGTGTTCTCCGCTGTTTTATGACGTTACGCTGGTGTAGATCACTTCAAGGGCCTCCGCGTTTTTGTATTGGGCCACCTCGGGTTCCCCCATTATAGTACCGTAGTCCGTCTCGACGGCAAAATCCACCATCCTGTCACCATCGCTGCCTCGGCGACTCATCAGGTTGTCGCAGATTTCCTTCCCGTAGCTGCGCAAGTAGTTCTCGAAGAACTTGTAGAACTTCAGTTTCTTGTCGGACCTCACCAGGTCCGAGATCTTTCGAATCTTGGGTTCGTAGCTGGGTCGCGTCAGGACGCTGCTCAGTTTACTGAGGTAGCACCAGTTGAGGTTGGCGCTGCAGGCGAGGAACAAAAGGAAGATGACCCGCGCAACCCGCCCCCGGGGCGGTCTCCTCACGACGTTCTGCACCGTCAGCTGGACCACGTAGAAAACTGTGCCGCTTAGGTCCGTCCCCGTCGCGGTCATCCACAGCAGCGCCATCGCGCCCATCGACGCCAACACACTGCACCAGATGGCCGTCGAGAAGACGCTCAAGATTTTGTCACCGTGTCGCACTTGTTTTCTCGGGGGCAAGACCAAGTTCTGGTTGTAGAGGTACAGAGGTTGTTCGGTTTCTATTTCTTTGCCCCAACGGTCCCCCACGTTTCCCATGGTCAAAGCGGCGTCGATTCTTCGACTCTTCATGTCCACGGTCAGGTGATAGAAGGTTCCGGTTTTGATGCCCAAAGCGAAGTAGTCCAAGTTGTTGCTCAAGTACGACACTGTGATGTTCATTTTTTCTGCTATCGTGTCGAGGACTTTGACGGCGTATCCGGGGTCGCTGCCGTCGAAAGGGTCCTTCACGGTGGGACTGACGGTGTTCCAGGTGACGTTTATCGAACAACCTCCCAAATCTGGGGGAATTTTGTCGGCGAACGGGTCGTCACGATTTCTCACCAGATTGACGGCGGTGCCGCACAGGTTGGTAGCTCTGTACGGGTACCAAGTCACGAAGTCAGTCCAGTTCGCGTAGATGACGACGTTGTAGATGTAGTAGCCCCACAACGTTTCGAACGTCGATTTTAACTCATCTTCGGTGGAGTTTTTCTCGAAGATGATTAAAATCTTGCCTCTAGTGTTGAGCTTGTAGGGTAGATCGTCGACGAATGACAGTAAACTGTCCCGATCTATCACCACCAGAATATAATTTTTGAACTGAGTTATTGTCAGTTCGGGGATTTCTGGATTTGCCATTATTTTTGGTCGATTTTGTCTCGATAGAAAGTTGAGATTGTCGTCCAAAACGTCGTAGTTTGAGGTGATCACGACGAGTGTTTCGTCGCTGAAGTATTGACGAATGAAATTCTCCAAACAGTAGATTTTTGGGATCAGTAAAATCAGTGCAACGAGTATTTTTGAGGACACCATTCTCGAAGTGTCACTTTTAGTTGCGTTACAAGAAGGAAGTGGATAAAGTTTTGTTCCAAAGTGGCGAGATCGTTAAAGAATATTTTCCGAGTGTTTTAATAGTTCTGCTAATGTTGCTGAGTGGTAAACAATAATTATTCTCTCAGAATTATTAAGTATTCATAGTGTTCTCGTTACTTTGGCTGGATATAAAAGGCGTAATTAAAAACGCATTTTGTGCATAGAAAATATTTTTAATTAACTATCACTTGTTTTTATTCTATTAATTGTTGCCAATTAGTGTTTTTTGTTAGTTGTAAACAAAAGACAAAGAAAGGGATGGAATGGAAAGGAATGGACGCAGGTATAAGGGCAGAGAAAGAAGCGTGAAATAGTTATTTACAGTGACAGTGAGGAAGGCAAAGTTTTCGTTCACGCGGATTGCGATGCAAATCAAGTGAACGAAAGCGGCCTCACTCTTGAGTGCTGTATTTGGTTTTGTTCGATACCTCCTTAGAAAGTGAGTCTGACTTTGCATTAAAAATTTTAAATAAAAATAAATCACACTTTTGGACATATCTGTTGGTATGTAAAAAAACAAAATAAAAAATAAACAAAGTTTTGTAATGTCAGTAAAATGGTTGTGTGCACGTTGTGGAAAGGGATGTTGAAGAGTTGTATGTTCCTGATCATGTCGTGGAAGAGGCAAATTCCGCGAGTTACCAAATGGAAATTGGAAACATTACGAGTGAGTGAAAACCCGTGAGTGAAAGACAGTGAGCGACGTTTTCTTTGTTCATTTTATAAATCTGAATCGTGGGTTTCCGCAGATTATTTCCGCGACAAAACACGAACAAGATACGGAGAGAGCGAAAATCCAAAGCGCAAAAATCGAAAATACGTGGTCAAAATCGAGAGGGACAAACCCTTCGACCTTTTGATAGGGAACAAAATATTTATCGTTGTAAGCATCGTCGACCCATTTCGATACCAGTCCACTCTCGATGGTACGCAGAGTCCACCCATCGAACCGGTCCAGCAGGGGGAACCCCCCACGAACGCTCCACGCGACAGGGACCGTGTTGATCTGAAACAAAAGACGAATCAATCGCGCAACTTCACCAAAGCGTGCCACAGTACATTGTCGTAAGAGAGCACTTGCAGCACCTTCGGATTCTTGAATTGGAACAAAGCGATTTCTCCCAGAACAACTCCGTACTCCAAATCTGCGACAAACTCTCTGATCATGCCGGAATGGGTCATGGAGTCAGAGTTTTCGACTCTCCTGTTCATCAGGTTTTCGCAGATTTCGCGGCCGTAAGTCGCGAAATGGTCCTTGTAAAACTCCCAGAACTTCAGTTTTTTGTCGGATTTGACCAGATCGGAGATCGTTTGGATTTTGGGTTCGTAGCTGGGCTCGGTCAGGACGCTGCTCAACTGGCTCAGGTAGCACCAGTTCAAAGTGGTCGCGGATAAGAGAAACGTGACGAAAATCAATCTGGAGGTGGTGATTTTGGGTGCTTGTTTCACCACGTTTTGCACGGCCAGCTGCACCACGTAGAAGACGCTGCCGATCAGTTCTTTTCCCGTCACGAATCTCCAAACAATCGACATTGACACCACCGACACGAGTATGCTCCACCAGGTTTCGTCGGAGAAAATCTCCAAAAATTTTCCACCTCTTGGGACGCGTTTTCTTGGTGGTAAAACGAAGTACTGGCCGAAGAGGAGAATGTGCTGGCCGGTTTCTACTTTTTTCCCCTGGTGCAAGTCACCGATTGTCAAAGCAACGTCGATGTGTCGTCTCGTCATGTCTTGCACCAAGTGGTGGAACGTTCCATATTTGATGGCCAAAGAGAAGTAGTTGATGTTGTCGTTTAGGTACACCATTTTGACGTTCATTTTTTCTCCGATGGTCTTGAGTACTTTGACAGCATATCCAGGATCTTCGTCGTCGAAGGGGATCTTCACGACGTACGACACCCTATTCCAGGTGATATTCACAGGACAGCCTCCCAAATCTTTGGGGATTTTATTCGCAAATGGGGATTTTGCGTTTGTCACCAGATTGACAACGGAGCCGCACCGACTGGCACTACTGTACGGATACCAAGTGACGAATCGCGTCAGATTTGCGTAAACGACAACGTTGTAGACGTAGTAAGACCACAACGTTTCGAACGTCGATTTTAAATCATCTTCGGTAGAGTTTTCGTGGAAGATCACGACCAACTGGCCTCTGGTGTTGAATTTGTGGCGCAACTGCTCCAGAACTGGTACGAAATAGTCGAAGTCTGCCTCCACGAATACGAAATTTTTAAACGGAGTGATCATTTCTCCGGGAACTCCCGGATTTGCGATAACCTTCGGCCGATCTTGTCGTCTCAACAGAAAATCCAGATTTTCGCCCCAAACTCCAAAATCAGAGCTAACCAAGACGACCGTTTCGTCTTGAAAGTGTCGATCGATGAAGTTTTCCAAAGAGTGGATCGTGATGATCTGTAGAATAAGAACGGTCGCCGCAAACGCAACCATTTCGAAAACAAGCGCACGTTAAGTGAAATTGTCTTCTTCAAGCTTCTTTCAACAAATAATTCGAAACAACATTTTATTAGAAAAACGTTTGTTCTGCTAATGCTCACAAATTGAAAGCAAATATTTTAACGTAAACGTGCCAACAAAAACCATTTATTCGTTTATCTTTTTATGGAGCCACTTCCAAAGCACTTCTGCCACGAAAGCTAGCCCCGATGCGGAAAGTCCCAAAGCTAGAATGACAACGGCGGAGAAAACTCGTTGCAAATCTATGGATCTGCTTTTGTGCGTCTCCACGTTAGACATCGACATCTTGTCGATGCCGACTTGAGACTCGTAGATCCATCTTGACATGAGGCCGCTTTCGGTGATGCGCAAAATGGCGGCGTTGAGCCTGTCGAACAGGGGAAATCCTTTCCTCACCACCAGGAAAGATTGCAAAGTGGTGATCTGAAAATAATTTCGACTGAAGCGCCGTCGATTTCGATCGCGTTTTGTTATAGTGGGACCAAAAGATATTGGAATCACGTTATAAAATAAACCGATTGGTTCTTACAATGGTTTATGGTTTGTCCGTAAAGATGTTGTAAATACTACCGTGCGATCGAAAATAAAAAAAAATCGGGATGGCCATGATAATACACTTCAGTTGGCAGCACGTAAAAATTTAATTCAAATGTCATTACAGTGGCAGTTGTCATTATTAATTATTGACTATTAAAATTTGCTATTACAATATGTTCACTTTAGAGCAACAGATTTTCGTTGTCCAGTGTTTCTTCAGCAATGGAGAAAGGCTTGGTCCTACGCGACACCTCGAGTTTTTGAGGAATTTCAACAAAAGTTTTCGGACTTTCAAGGCACTTAACCAACAACTTGCCCAGAAAGTCTACAAATACGTAAACATGTTTTTGGAAACAGGTAGTGTTCTGCGCAAAAAAGGCAGTAGACGACCGACAAAAAGATCAGCTGAAAATATTGAAGAGGGTGAACAAAGAATTATTGCAGAGATTAACCCAAGAAACTAACCTATCCTTGGGTACAGTTCAGCTTATCCTTTTAAAAAAGATTTGCACTTTTTTCTCTATCGTGTGTCTGTTGTGCATGAAATGACCCCTTGACAATAAGAACCCCACAACCGACAACAACCTCTCTGGATAATATTTATTGATCGGTGATCGTTGGATCTTGGATCGATTTATAAACAAGCGGACTGCGCGTGCTCCCTGCTCACCGTTGACGTTAAATAAAGGTGCGGGAGGTTTAAAATCTCATTGTTCCATTGCACTAGCTGAGGAAATTCTTTTACAACCGACAGGTCACACAAAATTCTTTATGAAAATCAAGATTTCAACATTCTCAAAATCACTAACCTAACTTTTAAGACTGACATCAGATAATTGAAATCGTAACGAATTTCCAATTGAAATTTTTGGTCAGCGCCTACTCTTAATTTTTTTTTTTTTTCGATCTCACGGTAGAATACCCCTTCAGTTTAAAAGTGGACTCGGTCCGGTTTAAATTATTACTATTGTCAAAAATGACATTTATGACAACCATGATGCGTTAAAGTCCCCCAGTAAGAAATGTTTAAATACGGTCCATTTCTGAACCTTCAATAATTTGAGTAATTTGTGACGGCCGACAGCATATCCCCATCGTTCCAACCCTCATAAAAGTATTAGTACATATGTTATAAGGACCTGCATAAGTCGTCTCCAGTATCTTTTCGTCTTACTATACCTTGTCGTGCGACACCACTTGCAGCTTTTGGTGGTCCTTGACGAGAAACATCCTGTGGTCGGTGATCACGATCCCGTGGTCCAACTTCCGGACAAACTCCTTCAATCCTGCCTCGAAACTCGCGATTTTCGTTTCTTCGATCCGCTTCTTCATCAAGCTCTCGTAGACTCCATCGCCTCTGTACATCAAGTAGTTGTTGTACGCGCCCACAAACTTCAACTTCTTGTCGCTCCGCGCCAAGTCGACCATGGTCGAAATCTTCGGTTCGTAGCCGGGCTTGCTGAGCACGCCGCTCAACTGGCTCACGTAAATCCATTGCAAATTGGTGACGTAAAAGAAGAACAGGAGGCAGACCAGTCTCTGTGGGGCGGTCTCGGGGAGCGGCGAAGTGACCTCGCCTTGGAAAACCAACCGGACAATTTGGAAACTGGAGCGGTCCAACCGTCTCCACACCACCGCCATGCACACCAAAGAGACGGCAATCGTCGCCCAAATCTCCATCGAGAAAATCGCCAAGATGTTGGTACGACTGGTGCGTCTCGGGGGTAGCACGAAATAACAGTCGGTGTAGTAATAGGATGAGGTCACTTCGAACTCCGGTCCTATCGGTTCTCGGTATCTACCAGTGACGAAAGCTAGTTCGATGCGGCGTCGCAACATGTCCGCCCTCAGGTCGTGGTAAGCTCCCTTGGTGCGCGCCAGTTCCATGTAGTTGAGGTTTGCGGTCAAGTACACCGGAGTGAGGTTGATCGCTGCGGTTGCGGCGTCCAACAGTCTGACACTGTACCCCGGATTGCTCTTATCAAAAGGTGTCGTAATAGACAGCGACTGGTAGTTCCAAGTGACGTTCGCTCGACAACCCTCGACGATCTTGGGGATTTTGTTAGCGAATGGGTTTAGGGATTTTGGTGTTGTCACCAGATCGGTGACGTTTCCGCAAGTACTGTACGGATACCACGTGACGAAACTCGTCCAATTGGAGTACACCGCCACGTTGTAGATGTAGAAATGCCACAAGGTTTCCAACACTGATCTCAAATCGTCCTCGTTGCGTTGGTTTATCACCACGAAGCGCCCTCTAGTGTTGATTTTGTATTTCAACCGGTGCAGACTCGACCTCAACACGGTCAAATTGCTCTCGGCGATTATGTAGTCGTCGAAAATTTTGAGATCGTGTCGAGCTTCAGGTCGCACCAACAGTTTGGGTTGACCCAAGCTGTAGATGAAGAAGAGTCTCGGGTCCCAGTTTTCGAAATTCGAGCTGACGACGACCACGGTTTTGTCTTGGAAATGCTTCCAAATAAATTCTTGCAGAGGAGAAGTCGCCGTTTGCAACAGCAACATGTCGAAAAAGAGTTTCACTGGCGCCATTTTGTGTGGTCTAGATTAACTGGCGTTGGCGTTTCATCACTATTAGATCATGATTTATGTGACAGCTTAAAAGCCAATTTTCTTGTCCTTCGTTATTAGAGCCTCATCTTTTCTACATTAGACATTTTGATTGGTTGTGGTAATTTTGTGATGATTTTCTTTTGTTTTCAGAGTTTGGGTGTAGTTTTATACGTTTTGGTGTGTGGTTCCCTCCCCTTCGACGGTCGAACATTACATGACCTTCGCAATGTCGTGATCGAAGGCAAATTCCGTATTCCATTCTTCATGTCACAAGGTGAGGAGACCTCGAGGCGGTAATGAATACCTACTTGATCGTAATTTTGCAGATTGCGAATATCTAATAAGACACATGTTGGTGGTCGACCCGGACAAAAGACTGACGATGTCTCAGATCGCGAAGCACCGTTGGCTAGCGAACACGCCCCCCGTGGACACGGGTCCTGAGCGCGAACTCCAACTGAACAAGACTGTGATAGACCACATGCTGCAACTGCCGAACCTGAACCAGGCGATGGTGCTGCAGTCGCTCAAGAACAACACCTTCGACCATATCCACGCCATCTACAACCTCCTGTTGGACAAGCTGCACCAGCGCACAATCAACTTCCAGTCGAAGATATCGCAGCAGAGGCGGGGCGAGGACCACGGCTGCGACTACTTGCACACGAGGCCGCCGAAGATCAACGAACGGAGCGAGTCGTTCAACGAGCAGCAGCTGGTGACGCATCTGGCGGGAGAGGCGCGCCAGGCGGCCGACCACCAGGTCGAGGAGTCGTTCAACTACCGACGGGAGAGCTTCAACGAGAACTGTCTCAGGCGGGAGGAGGCCAAGGAGAGGAGGAGGTCTTTCAACGAGAGCATCTCCGAGGATGGGGGCTCGCCGTTCGTTTCGATGCCCACCATACCGGCGGTGTATCTCGTCGACGATGGCGACAACCAACCCCTGGAGAAGGTACCGGATCGGGTTTACGCCCTTCGGATTGTAATCGATCGGTTTCAGTTCAAGGAGATGGACCAGGACGCCTCCGAGGAGGCCTGTTCGTTGAGCGTCCCCTCCACGTCGACGGGGTACAGCAGTTGCGGCTCTTCGGGGGACAAGTATTTGACGGTGAGGAGGCACACCGTGGGGCCGGGGGATTCGGCACACGAACAGGTAAAAATTACACTCTCTTTCATTTATTTTATTTTGTAAACCTAACCTCACTTTCTTTATGACAACAGGTATTGGAGACGCACTACATGGCCCAGGCCCAGCAAGATCCCAACGGAGCGAAGCTACTTCCCCACACGAATCTTCCCTTACATCTTCCCATCTTGGGCCAGCAAAACCCCCACTACTTCGGCGGCAAGGACCCTCACCTGCTCAAGCCGCCGACCGTGTTGAACGCGGCCGGCGGCTTCGGAAGGCGGGCGTCTGACGGCGGTGCCAACCTCCACATGGCCTGGGGCACGCCCGGCTCGCATGAACAGCTCTCGATGATGTCGACCAGTTCAAGCGGCAACCCCAGCTTGAGCAGCGGCACCGTCACCCAACCCCTGGAACACAGCCAGCCGGCTCTGGACGAGCTGGCGGCGGTGGCAAGGTACGCGTTCGCCCCTCACGACGCACTCTCACTTACCATCCATTTGAAGGTACATGCAAGGGAGGGGGAACGCCAAACGTCACACCATGGCCAACCCCGAGGACGTCCACTCCTTGCAGTCGGGGGGCGCATCCGGGGGACGCACCAGACGTACCGGCCTTCTGACGGTGATGGAGCGCCCACCAGGTACCAAAGATCGGCGGTTTTTGTAAATAATCGTAGAGTTGTCGTGTGTGTCGCTTGCTTTTGTGTCACTAAATATTTTTTGTTTATTTATTTCGTCCATTTTTTATTTTTATTTTTTTTTTTTTTGGTTCTGTTTATGTGTAATATGCATGCATTGTTTAGTAATCCCACCTGAAGTAGTCATGGAAGTCGAAGCACGCATGAAGCGTAACTACATGCCTCCAATGTTGCCACAACGAAAACACTCGCGGCACGCTGTCAAACCGCATTTACCCACAGTGCAAGAGTTGCAAGGTTTGTGTTTTTTTTTTGTTGTTTTCTTTTACCTCTTGTATTTTCTTCATCATTTTGGTAATGCCGCGCGCTTCGATGCTCAACTGTCACGTGCGATGCGGTCGTGTTAGCGGAGGTATTCTGTGCAGGTCGCGAGCCCAAGTCCATGGAGAGGTTCAGTCCGGTGAGGAGGGGCAGCGAAGGTTCGGCTTCGGGGCCGCGCACTCTCAGCCCCTCGACCCCCCAACAGGAGTGTCAGAGGTTGCAGAGGGGGCTGCAGGCGAGGTCCAGTCCCCCCAGGTCGATCCCAGGTGAGGAAGCGATAGGTGGCGCTGTCGCGTGTCGAAACGATATGACAGACCTACCCTAGACGCGGCTGTCGAGACTCGATCGTGAGGACGTTGTTTTTGCAGGTTCCCCCATACACCAGCTGGTCTCGGACTCGCAGGTTCGTCACCAGATGACCGAGTGCTCTTCCCCCATCCACCAGTTCTACCCCAGCGAGCCGGCCCGCGACCCCACGCTGGGCCTGCCCCCAGAATCCTACCAGGCGTACGACCCCAACCGGAGTTTCGGCAACAGCCCCCTGCACACGTCCCCCTTCAACACCAGCCCCAGCAGCAACCTGAACTCGCCCATCCAGCAGAACTTGTTCTCCCAAGTGCCCAACTTGACGATGTACTCCGGGACGAACTCCCCCATAATGAACCCCCTCCTGAGCCCCAGCACGTCGCCCGTCTTCGGAAATTACGTGCAGACGCAGACGGCGCCCGGGAGCATCTCGTCGATCACACAAGGTAAGGCGACTCGCGGGTGGAGAATTGTTTGGCTGATCGTTCGTTTGCGCAGGCATAAGCGGCTTGAACACGACCGGTTCGATCACGCAGGGGACGCCCTCCACGAACCTCCAGCTGGAGATCAGGAACCAGCAGATGCAGGATGACAAGATGGACACGAGCTACGCGACGAGCCTGGGCAGTTTCCAGCCGAACTTCCTCCACCAGACCCACCACATGCATCACATCCTCACCATACACAACCACAGGAGCTTGACCAACTCGCCCATCAGCAATCCGGGGAGTCCCGGATTGGACATGATCCAAGAGGAATTGCCCCACGTGCACAGCGTGGCAAAGAGCGACCCGCAGAACGTGGGACATCCACAGATCTCCGTCACGGACGTGTTGGGTGAGTGGAAAAATTTGACCGTTTTGATAGGTGTAGTTCTGTAGTTCGTCGACTTGCCGCCAGGGCCAACGATTGATACAGTTAACAGTTGAAAATGATGTCCGTACTTTTTTTTATTTAGAATGACAAAAACCTGCTCACCCTGTTTTTTCTGTTACAATAAACTACTAGAAAATGCTATATCTGGAATGGTTTCGAATTTTTATTAATTTTTTTCACGATTATAATCGTTTTGCTGCAGCTTCGTAGAGATCTTAATTTCAAATTTAAAAATTACAGTTATTTCCGGTGAAAGTAAAAGGAGAACGACCGGTTTTCGTTATCACTGAGTGTAGAGTAGAGTGGGGGTAAGTCAGTGTGTTCTCGTTTGTTTGTAAATAAATTTGCAGTTTACAAAAACGCTGAAAATTTTCAGTCTGTGAAGAAACAATATGGAAAGCAAGTTTTGTTAAAATTTTTGTTCGGCCGAATACTAACAAAATTAGACCGTCCTGTGTTTAGACTAGACTAAACTAAAGACCGTTATTTGTTTTGGCATAATGGGAAGCCATGATTTATTTTTTTTTTTTAACATTGGACACACTGTTTGATTTCCAAGTGCTTGACATGCGGACCTATCAAAATGAACCTAACATGTTGCTGAATTTCCCGCGATTTCTAAGTATTCTTCTACTGCAAACTAGTAAAACTGACAACAATGCACTAGACATTTACGCTATTTATAACCTCAAGCTTAGAAAAACATAACCAATTTCAACAGATAGCTTAATTACCAAATTAAATGCATAATTTTCAAGGCCTCCCATTATGCCAAAATAATGTGAATGCGTTTTAAAAAAACGGTATGTTTTGCTTAGGAAGGAGTCAAAATAATAACATTTTAATGAGATGTGTAATCACTAAATTCAATTGAGAGCACAAAATAAGAAGATTTAAAAAATAGCTTTTTTATCCGATAGTTTTTTTGTTTTCAACGAAAATTGAATGCCTGGGAATTTGATGAAAAAAAAACCGTCACGAAACCGCGAAGGTCAAATGATTTTGTCTGTTAACAGATTTTCGAGACAAATTTTTACGCAACAGAAAATTATGTGGAGAAAAAGTAGTAGCCAACAGATAGATGTATTTGTGGATCTTAAAAAGTAGGTCATATTTTATTTTAATCCCATTTTGTCGAAAATCTCGAGAGCTTCCTTCCCCTTCTATCTTTCGAATATTAATTAAGACGAAAACAAAGTCAAAACTACACTTCCGAAACTCAGTTCTTGAGCTGAAAATTGAGCTTTCCAGGTCAGCGAACTAATCGAGACTTCCACTTTTGCTCGTACAAAAATTTAGATAAACAACAAACACGACAAAAGATAACAAAAACAAATTAAACTTTCGAAAATGTCTCTCGCAGGCACCAATTCAAAATAAATATGTTTCTTTTCAAAATAAGACATCAAGGGTGAGCCGTTTTTTGCCGTCACTCGGTGCAAGATAGACAGACAGGGAGCGTTACTCGTAAATAAAAAAAAAATAAAAAATCTAGTAGCTCGTTAATGACCACGTAATAATAACAGCTTTTAACAAAAACATTTGTCACGTAAGAGTCGATTATAAATTTGAGTGGCGTGTTGCAGGGAGCGAGGTGACCTTGGTGGCTGGATCCGACACCTCCGAAGACTCGATGGACAGCCTCGACAACCAGAAGATCCCCAAGATCCCCTCGTTCGTGATATCGGAGCCGTCCGAGAACCTGCCCTCGATAACGAAGGGCATCGGCCGGAAGACCAGCCAGGAGAACGACGACTCAAAATTTTTTAGCAAACCCCACGACTCCGGCGAGCCCCAGCAAGGCGACGAGTTTTTTCTGAGGCGAAACTCGGACAAGAGCTCGTGCTACTCGGACGACTCCCTCTCCAACGACAGCCTGAGCATAGGGAACCAGAGCCCCAGCTCGAGCTCCAACACGCAGAGCAGCCACGCCTGCGACAGCGACATCCGGTCGCGACCCGTCGACAACGCCTGGGAGAAGATGCAGATCAGCCACGAGCTGACCAACTCGGGCACGAGCAACTTCCAGATCTTCCAGAACCTGAAGCTGGGACTGGAGGACGACAACAGCAACAACCAGGAGGGAGGGGGGGCAGGCGGGTACTTCCACGTGGCCGACACCAACCTGCACAAGAACTCGGGCTCGTTCGAGTTCGAGCTGAGCGAGGTCTGCTCCAAGCTGCAGTCGACCGACATACTCGAGATGGTCAAGAGGACCATCGACGACCAGATCCCGCCCAAAACGTACTCCAGCTCGGAGGACGTGAGCGACAGGCTGGCGCTCGAGTACGAGGGCGGCATCCAGATCGAGCTCAAGGTCATCGACAAGCGGAAGGACTCGAAGGGGCTCAAGATGAGGCGGATATCTGGCGACCACCTAGTCTACAACCAGCTCTGTCAGCAGCTGATCTCGTGCATGACGGTCTCCTAGCATTTAACGGGACCGTCTTAGTTTGATTACGCTTCGTTTTCATTTAGTGCTTAATGGAATAATCTCGAATCCAAGATTCGTCGCGGGCGGTATGGAATTTTGGTTCGTTTAAATGTGATGTACTTGTAATCGTTGCCATACATTTTTTCCAAGGATAACATTCCACTACTAGAATATTGATTTCGTCGATCGTTACCAAAACGCTGAGATTTTCTTTTTATTCTGACTGATTCGTCCCCCACATTTTATTTGTTGGTGAAGACACTAATCTAGGTAAGGTAAATCTACTACTGTAAATAGGACTTGAAATAATGTAAATATTTAATTGAACTATCGCACAATGTATATAAGATTGTAATAAATCTCCTGACTTGAGTATACTGTAACGAGTTATAAGTTAGTGCAATATTGTCGTGTTTCGTTACAAAATTCTGTTTCAGCGACTTAAGCAAACCTAATAAATCTTGCATTGAAATTGTATATTTTTATAAATACTGTAAATAGTTTTACTTGAACATTCCTATTAGGTAGGGAAAGAGAAGATTTTTTAAATCTTTGTCAATATTCATATTCACTTAGCACAATTTTAATATGCTACTTCTAGTGTTTAAGATTTCTACTTGACTTAAAAATGATATAACAATACCAATACTAGCTTTCCGTTTCGTTCGATGATTAGGTGTTTTTAGGGTTTTAGAGCAACTTTTTCATCCGGTGAAACGTTTTTCGACTAGCTATAGTAGAGGAATTTTTAATGTCGTCGAGCAATTTCGAGCTTGAGTTCGTTCCGTTGCTCTAAATACGTATCGTAAATACATCGTTTTTTTCTCAAACTTAAAAAAAAAATACACAAAAATGTTGTAATACTGTAATTCTCATTATGTTTCGTCTTATCTGGCACCTACGTAAAAGAAGGTTGTAAAATTTAGTATTTTCTGTCAATTCAAATCTGTGATGTCAATAAATGAATGACTGGAACAACAATCTCGTTTTCGTTCCACCCTCAACCTTTTCCCTCTAGCTCCTAATTGTTTCTTTCCTTACATTTGTCCCTTTCCTTACATTTGTCCCTTTCGTAATTCTGTTAATTCGGCCCAGTGCTACCACAACACGCTCAACAAAGAAACAAAATTGTGATGTGGAGAAAAAGATGGGGCAATTGCAGCGCCTCTCCGTGGACGCTTCGCAAAACGTACGATGCGACCGCGAAAATTAAATTACTTAAAAAATATTTCCAAGCAACGCGACTATTTAAAAATATATTCAAAACGAAGCTGAAGGGTGCCAGTATTGATGTATCAATCGAAAGGATCTTGTTCCAAAATTTAATAAAAAAAGTGATGGATCCAAAACATTTAAAACCACCGAGTGAGTTAATTTATTATTCTTTGCTTTAAGATTCTCAATGTTTGTGCTGCACGACATGTGTTGGAAAATATTTGTTGTGAATTTGGCAGATCACCATCAATTGTTAAATGGTAATCGTGCATGACAACATTGTCAACTGTCATTTGTTTCGTGTTTCTTCAGGGAAGAAGCAGTGGTGTGAATCATTCCTCTCGCAAAAACGGTATTTTTAGAAGTCCACAACTTGAGTGTTTTAGGATTTCTTAGTGTGTAATACGATATAGCTTCCAATTTAAAGTAATTAGTTAGTTTACATCAAAATGATGAAAGTTAGGTTATGTATCGGAAGGAAATGTGAATCTTCTTTATCTAGGATGTGAAATCATACCAAACGCATTTGTAAAAGGGGGGAACACCACGGACTGCTGACTGCTTAACCAGTGAGTTTTGAACGCTCCTTAAGTCATGTACCGAAAAATAGTCGTTTTTGAGCGGTAATCTCTCTCTAGAATCACCAAGAAGAATAATTGTTAATTGCTACCTTTGTTTGATGTCATCGTTGGATCTTCCTCAGTTCCTCACACTTTGGCCATCTCCTTTCTGCTAAAATTGCACTCTTCATCTCGCCCCGCACCCCCGAGGAGACGAAAAAAATTGACTCGTTGACTCTCGCCAAACTTCTCACGCCACTCCTTTAACTAAAACAACATCCAAAAAAAATCAAAATTGTGACCTCAAATCACTTGTTATTATTACTCGTTTCTTGTACTCTTTGCTCGAGTCTCGGTCTTCGTCCTTCAACAATTTTGCCGCTATCTTGCGTTATCCGTCAAGAATCCCAACCGTTTCATTGAGAAACAGTACTTTTGAGATATCCACACCGTCCCCAAAGTACAAAAACTACAACGCAAGAATATCGTCATTTTTTTTTAAGTTCTGTCGTCTGTCAAAATGTCAACTTGTTGGACATTTGTTTTTTTGTTTCTATCATGTCATGGCCAACTTTCGAAATGTTTTATCTGAAACCCCTGGAGACATTTGGTGCGATTCTGTTTTAAAATTTACCAATATTGCTGTATAACAATGTTGTAGTTGCTATGATATGAAGCTGTTGATTGGTTGGATCTATGCAAAATCAATATTGTTCAATAACAATCTTGCTAAATTTTGAAACAGAATCGCACTAATTCACTGTAAATATTTTTGACAGTTGCATCGATCACATCAGATCCTCACCCTTCCATAAATCATAAATCACCTCTATGTGAAACCCCCAGCTCTGAAGTGAACCAAAAAATTACAAATCTGTCTCCTGGTGTTCCTAGTTATCATGACATGGGGGCGCTTTACTCTTCAATTTTTTGTTTTTATTTTAAAAACTTCAAGATATGTCTTTATGCTGTCAGCGACATTTAGTCTACCTATGATGACCTAACTCATAACTTCATTACCTGCCAAACCTCATTTATTGTGTCTTTGTTCAGTGAACGACCATCCGTGTGAATTTTCCAAAAAAAAAGACAAAGTGTTTTTTTTATTATAGAACCAACTGACGAGAGCGTTTCTGATTTTCTTATAGTGCGACAAAATGGTTTTTACTTTAAATTAATCATTTCATTTACATTAAAATGGTGAAAGTGAGGTTATCTATGTAATAAAGGAAAATTCAAATTTCAAACGTATCAACTGCGTTTGTAAAAGAAGGACAAAGTCACGGTTGGCTTGAACGAAGGTTTTTAACACTCGTTACCTCTCGAAAAAGAGTTGCAAAGAAGAATTCGCAAAAGTTACCTTCATTTAATGCCACCGTCGGATTTTCATCGCATTTTCACCATCTTATTAAAATCGCCGAGAATAAAGATACTCCTGTTTTCTATGCTTCTTACGTCTGACCAAACTTCCTCAACTAGAACAAGTTAAAAAAAAATCAAAATTATCGCGGCAAGTCACCACATTACTCTTCTTGCCCCCTCGACTCGACTCTTACTTCTCGTCCATCAACAACTTGAGTGCTTTTTTGTTTCGTCCCTCAACAAGTTTTCTGAGACACCCACACCGCCCTCGTCGTACAACTCAGAAGATTTTTCAACATTTTTGAAAAAAGTTCTGTCATCTGTCAAATTTTCAACTTGCGTCATGTCACAGCCAACTACTAATTTACGATCAGACATCCACTGCGACTATAAAGTTTTGACAGTTGTGGCCCCCCGTTCAACTACAGAAGAACTGCAGAGGGCGTAGTCCCTCAGCTGTACGACCCCCAACCCCTAAGCGAACTCGACAAGCTCCACTTATCATAACAGGGGTGCGCTTGCTCTCCAATTACTTTTCTGCTTTTAGATTCCCAAAATATAGAAAATGTGACCTCTCCTTGCTGAACCGCTGCATTGATGCGCCGCCGCTGCTTGCCATTGTTGTCACCATTACCTTTTACGGGGTCTGGTTTTGATCAATCAGTCGCATTCACGAGTCAACTACGCGTTTGTGTTAGATCAGCCACTGCAGATATTTGGCAAACCATCAAATAATCTATTTTCGAGAACCGACTGTTATTGCGAGTGTTCCAATTTTAAACATCGTCCACACGTGAAAGACTGCTCGGTAATAGAGCATCATAAAATCGGTAGAATGTGGCGAGAACGTGTCTACAACGTAAGTGGCGCCTTTACTCTCGATAACTTTGTAATATCCGTGTCGTAGGGGACCTTGCGGCCAAAATCCGACGAGGTGATCACCGGAGAATACTTGGACGACCTGCTCAACGGGATCAGCATGACCGTCACGACAAACCACGACAGCAAACTGTCGGAGGCGCACGACGTCAATCTCATCACCCCCGGGCTGTACCTCGGCGACAGGTGAGCCCCACCCGCTCGTCGACCCCTCGTAGAGCCTCCCGTTTCAGGTACACGTCGAAGGACAAGCGCTTCTTGGTGCGGAACGGCTTCACCCACGTCCTGAACGCGGCGGAAGGCACCGACGAGTACCAAGTCAATACGAATCAATACTACTTCAGAGACGCGAAAATCAAGTATCTTGGAATACCGGGACACGACAGGCCCTCCTGGAACATCTCGGTTTACTTCGACGAGGCCGCGCGATTCATCGACCAGGCCGTCAAGAGCGGCGGTGAGTGTCGCATCGTCTAAGAAGACGCCGCTAACGCTGCGCCCTTTCAGGCAAGGTCCTGGTGCACTGCGTGGTCGGCATCTCGAGGTCCGCCACTTTGGTCATCGCCTATCTCATGATTTGCAAAGGGATGAACGCCGCGGAAGCGCTCGTCTACACTTTTAAAAGGCGAAAAGTCTACCCCAATCGGGGGTTTCTCAACCAGCTGGCCCAACTTAACTCCGTGCTGAACAAAACGAGAGAGCCCAGTTTCAGGAGTTACCTCCTTTAGGAAGAACAGTTTGGGGGCTGAGTGTGCCGGCTGTGCCTGAGCGATGTCCGAGCTTAGTTCGAGCGTTGATGGGTCCTACATACAATGTTTCATTTCGGCAAAGCGAATTCCACGAAAATAATTACATTTTACACGAAAGTCATTTCTTTATTTGTTACTTCTTAACTGTAATTTATTGATGGTTGTAATTGTAATAAAGTCTAGTTTGCTATTTGGTTGGTATAATGTGCGTCATTCAGCAGTGTTGTTGCTACCTGCATTTTCTGCGTACATTGCATGGCGTTGATGGATCTGAACAGACTCTATTTTGCAGTTTTCCGATTAGCGTGGGTCGTAATTAATTGTTATTTTAAAATTTTCTTGGGAAAATGGCGATTGGCGACAAAATCAGTGTTTGCGCTTGCGCTCACGAAAAAATAGCTACGCCAGCGCCACAGCGGTTGCAACGTGCGGCTTGGGATTATGAAATAGTATATTTCAAACCAAGGTAAGAAAGTGGTTTCTTGCAGACCGCAGGCAAAGATTATAAACCGAGTCGTAGACGAGGTTTGTAAGTGCCTAAGGTCTGCAAGGACACTTTCTTAACAAGGTTTGAATACAATTTTTTTCCCTACCGGCACAACTTTGTTGAAAAAAGTAAAAAAAGATGGTTATATTCGTGATTAAAACGAAAATTTTGAGAATTGAATAGTAGGCTGTGTTATTTGTTTAATTAACTTGTCATCGCATTTGAAGATTTGAGGTTTGTTCAAAAATTTGATATAAACAGGGTAAAGTAATCTACCTACCTAGCTTATCTGTTTATTTTCCAGATTATATGATTGACCTACCAACTTACTTCATTGAATTGGCTTTCATTTATCAATAATTTATTTCACTTTTGACACTTTTGACATTTGTATTTTGGTACAGTTTTACCATAAACATTTCATGATTAACTTTCTTACCTTAGCGAGAAAGTTGAATTTTCTCACCTCAAATGAGGTATCCACAGCCTACATTTCTAACCGGTAGGGAGAAAAATACATTTCACATGTGTTTCACACCAACAAGCAGTGAACAAAATGACGTCATAATTAGGAGATGTCAACATAAATAAAGTACTGAAGAATATGCAGTTTTTAAAAACAAGGATTTTTCTCAGAAATTAATACTTAGTTTTATCGAATTTATTCCGAACTTTACGAAAGCACTGTGTGTGTAGTTTTTCCTTACGTAATAGAATTAATTTACTTACATGAATATCTCATTTATCTTATAATATACTTACTTTTTACTTTACAAAATAATTAATGTTAATTTAGAAATTTTAGATTTGCATGAATGACATTCTGTCATCTGTGCATCTGTCAAGTGTCAACTCAGTGCAGTGTGGTGCAGTGCGTGCCATGGTGAGAAGTAGTCGACGGTGTTATTTTGAGGTTATGTCAATGTGGAAAACGTGCACTTACCCTTAAAATGTCCAAGAACAATCGCAACGAAAACACCCCCAAACACTGCGCCTTCGACTCTGTGCAATTTTCAGTTTTCACTAAAGAAGAAATCCAGAAAATATGCGTAACCAAGATTTGCACCCCCTTGACTCTGGACCCTTTGGGGCACCCTCTACCCGGCGGCCTCTACGACAAAACACTAGGTAGCAAATCCCCTGCCCACAAACTAACAGTTCACAATTTAGTGTAGTTTCGATATAATTGTTTCCAAATCATCTTGTCCCCTAGTTGTTTTTTCAGTAGAGCATTATTGTTGCAGGCCCCATGACCGATAGGAGCGAACCTTGCGGGACCTGCCGCAAGAACTTGTACTTCTGCCCTGGCCACTTCGGCTACATCGAACTGCCCCTCCCCGTGGTCAACCCCATTTTCTACCGCATAATCGGGACGATTTTGCGCATGGCTTGTCTCAGCTGCTTCCGCTTGCAGATCCCCGAGCACGTGAAATTCTGCATCTCGTTGCAGATGAAACTTCTCGATTGCGGGTTAGTCACTGAAGCCCACGAGGTGGCCAACGCGATCAGCGCGAGCATCGAGGTTCACGAGTCGCTGGAGAACATCCCCGAGGAGGAGCTCGCCCCCATTCGAAAATACGAAACTTTGGTGAAGGAGTGCGAGACAGTGCAGTTGTCGAAGAATACTGAAATGTTGAGGCATCAGTTCGTCCACGAGATGCTGAGGGAGATAAAGCCGAACATGACTTGTCTCCACTGCAAGAGCAGCATGGACAAGGTGCAGATCTTGAGGAACAGGGTGATTTTGGGCAATCGCAAGAGCGATAAAAGTGACGGGTCGAGGGTGAAGGCGTCTGAGGCCAAGTACGTCACTCCGGATGAGTCCCGCCAGTACATGAGGCAGATTTGGGAACAGGAGAAGGATATGATGAGGGAGCTCGTCGCGGTTTTGAGAGGGATCGAAGGCGACCACCCTACTGATGTTTTCTATTGGGACACCATACCTGTAGTTCCTCCGAATATGAGACCGGTATTTAATGATTCAAATAGCAATTGATTGATTGTAAAATTGGTTTTTAGGTTAACGTGGTGAACGACCGGATCAGCGAACATCCGCTGTCTACTATGTACAAGAGTATCGTTCACAATACTATTTTGCTTCGGCTCATCATACAAGTGGTGAAGAGTAAGGGGGAGCTGGATGATCTACCAACAGAGGCTCGGGTAAGTGAGAATTCGTAATTATTATCTGTCAAAATGGATGCGGTCAAAGTGACAGCAAGAACTGGTTACAGCGCCGCGACTAAAATGTGAACTAATAGTCTGCTTGTAATTTAAATTCAAAGTAGGCTGTGAGTTTATGTCAAAAACTTTGAAGGGGGCTCTAATGGGGTGCAACACCACGTCAAAGTGTTGGAAAGATTAAGCTAAATGCAGCAGAGAAATGATATTGTTTGTCGTTGTGGGTGTTTCGAGGGGATAACGAAAGTCCTTGTGGTTTTTAGGGAGCGTACAACATAGCCCCCGGTAAGTCGCCCGTGGAGAAGCTGAACGGCGCGTGGGAGGTCCTCCAGAGCGACGTCGACGCCCTGGTCGACAGTTCCCACTTGCGAAACCTCAGCGGAGGCAACGGCCTCAAGCAGATCATCGAGAAGAAGTCCGGAATCATCCGGATGCACATGATGGGGAAGCGCGTCAACTTCGCGGCCCGTTCGGTCATCACTCCGGATCCCAACCTGAACATCGACGAAATCGGCATTCCGGAAGCCTTCGCCAAACACTTGACCTACCCGGTACCGGTGACCACCTGGAACGTCGAAGAGCTACGCAAAATGATCAAAAACGGTCCCACTCAACACCCGGGGGCGGTGATGGTCGAGTACGAAGACGGAACAATCAAGAGGATCAATCCTCAAAACACCGCGCAACAGGAGAGTATCTTGAAGAGTCTTCTCACGCCGGACAAGGTGGTGGGGTTCCGAGGGGTGAAACGAGTGCACCGCCATCTTTGCAACGGCGACGTTCTCCTGTTGAACCGTCAGCCGACGTTGCACAAACCCAGTATCATGGCGCACACCGCTAGGGTCCTGAAAGGGGAGAAGACTCTCAGGTTGCACTACGCCAACTGCAAGGCGTACAACGCCGATTTCGACGGTGACGAAATGAACGCTCATTTCCCCCAGAACGAGTTGGCGAGGAGCGAGGCCTACAATTTGGGTACGTCACAAGCTAGAATTAAATTGCAAATAATGTAAAATTGTCGTTGCAGTGAACGTGTGCCACCAGTACCTGGTACCCAAAGATGGGACTCCGTTGAGCGGCTTGATTCAAGATCACATGATCGCGGGGGTGAAGTTGTCACTCAGGGGGCGCTTCTTCACCGAGTCCGACTACAAACAGTTGGTTTTTCAAGCGCTTTCGTTCAAGTCAGGTAAAATCACTCTTCTTCGTCCTTCCATAGTCAAGCCGAGGGCGTTGTGGTCCGGGAAGCAGATCTTGTCGACCGTCATCATCAACGTCATACCAGAAGGACAAGAGTTGATTAATATGACAGCTACGGCGAAAATCGGAGCGAAGGTGAGTGACAATAATTGTGTCTGTCAACGCGGCGACATCTGTGTTTTGCGTCGTGAAGTCTGATCGCTGCGGCGACATCTGTAGGTCACGTCACCAAGTACGACAAGTGACAGGTGTTGTTGTATTTTGTAGGCATGGGAGAGTGCCCGCCCCAGGAGTTGGAAGGCCGGAGGGACCCCTTTCAAGAACCCCAACTGCATGAGCGAGGCCGAGGTGGTGATTCGCGATGGTCAACTCTTGGTGGGCGTCTTGGACAAGACCCACTACGGTGCGACCCCATACGGTCTCGTCCACTGCATCTACGAACTGTACGGGGCGGTCTACGCGACTCGTCTTCTCAGCGCTCTGGCGAAACTCTTCACGTGTTTCCTCCAGAAGGAAGGTTTCACCTTGGGAGTCCACGACATCGTCGCCGTACCCAAAGCAGACGCCAAACGGCGCCGAATCATAGAGAAATCGCGAACGATCGGAGTCGAGGTGGTGAGCGGGGCACTAGATCTGACCCCCGACACTCCACTAGAGGAAATTGTGGAGAAAATGAAGGAGTCGAGGGTGAAAAATCCCAAGTTTCGAGCCACCCTAGACAGACAGTACAAATCGACCTTGGACTCGTACACCAACGACATTAACAAGTGAGAGTTGCGCCGCGTTCATTTGTCACGATTTATTTTGTGATTTTAGGTCTTGTTTGCCGGGGGGGTTGGTCTGTAGATTCCCCGACAACAATCTACAGTTGATGGTGCAGTCGGGGGCGAAAGGTACGACTGTGAACACTATGCAGATTTCGTGTTTGTTGGGTCAAATCGAGCTCGAGGGCAAGCGCCCCCCTGTCATGATAAGCGGAAAGTCGTTGCCGAGTTTTCCGATTTTTGAGTTCACCCCCAGAGCTGGGGGTTTCATCGACGGGCGATTCATGACCGGGATACAGCCCCAAGAGTTCTTCTTTCATTGCATGGCGGGGCGCGAAGGTCTGATCGATACTGCTGTCAAAACCAGTCGCAGTGGGTACCTGCAGAGGTGCCTGATCAAGCATCTCGAAGGTTTGACGGTCGGCTACGACATGACAGTCAGAGACAGTGACAGAAGTGTCATACAGGTTGGGAGTTTGACAGGTGACGGAAGAAAGTGGTGCAAATATTTTGCGTTGTAGTTTTTGTACGGAGAGGACGGCATGGACATCTCGAAGGTGCAGTTTCTCAACGAGAAACAGTTGGGGTTCTTGGCGGACAACGCGAAGGGCATGGTCGACAAGAAGGTGCTCAAATCGTTGAAGGATGAGGACCAAGCATTGATCAAAGAGCACAAGAAACGAGTAATGGGATTTGTGGTAAAGATTAGAATTTTTTGATTTTTTTGGGAATTGTTTTAGTTGAGGGAGTGGCGTGAGAAGTTTGGTAAGGGTATCGCCAAAGAGCGGAAGAGTCCATTTGCGCTGTTCTCGTCGGTGGTGCGAAGCAAGGTAAAAGATCCCAAATTTGGCAGAAAAGAGATGGTGAAAGCGTGGCGAAAATCCGACGACGACGTCAAAGAAAAGTAAAAGCGAACGGGCGGGTTGGATTCTTGACGAGTGAATTTAGTTTCAGGGAGCAGTGCGAACCCTGTCCCGACCCAATCAACGCCATCTACCAGCCGGACCACCACTTTGGTTCCCTCAACGAGAAAATCGAAGAGTTGGTGGAGAGCTTTCGTTGCGAGGACAAGAAACAATCCAAGAGATTCGAAAACATGATGAAGATCAAAGCGATGAGGGCGATGTGCGCTCCGGGAGAACCGGTCGGTCTTTTGGCGGCGCAATCCGTTGGCGAACCTTCGACTCAGATGACCCTGAACACGTTCCACTTCGCCGGAAGAGGCGAGATGAACGTGACCCTGGGTATACCCCGCCTCAGAGAGATACTGATGATGGCGTCGAAAAACATCAAGACGCCCTCGATGGAGATTCCTTTTCTCCCGGTCGAAGGTTTGGAAGAGAAAGCGGATAATCTGAGGAAGCTTCTGACGAAGGTCGTGGTCGCCGACGTGCTGGAGAAGGTGGACGTGACCGTGGAGCTGAAGGTCCAACCGATCAGACAGAACCAGTACACCCTCAAGTTCCAGTTTCTTCCGAGGAAGTTGTACCAAGACGACTACTGCGTGGGGCCCAAGTACATACTGAAGCACATGACGAAGAAGTTCTTCGGGGAGATGTTCACGGCGATCAGGAAACACTCGAAGATCGTGTCCAATTTGTAAGTAGATCGGTCGGGGAGATACAATTCGTGACGGGGGAGTTGCAGTGTGGTCGTGGACGAGGAGAAGCGTCAAACGGCATCGAAGAACGGCGAAGAAGGTGAAGGCAACGAAGGGAATAACGCGCAGGAAGACAGTTCGGACGAAGAACCCGAAGATGTGGAGGACGCGAAGAGCGGAAACAAGTTCAAGCAAGTGCACGACGATCAAGAACCCGAAGAGGAAGAAAGGGAGGAGTCGGAGAATGAAGATGATGAAGAGAGATTGGAGGAAAGGAGAGAGGACGAAGGAGTCGACGCGACGGTTGTGGAGAGTTACACTTTCGCCCAGAATTATGTGTACGACAAGAAGAAGCATCGGTGGTGTGAGATCACGTTTGGGGTGAGTACACTTGACAAATCGGAAGAGGGCGCTGTAAGCGCAAAAATATCGATTGGTAAGATTCGCCAATGATTTTTTCAGTTGCCGTTGAATTATAAAAAGTTGGACCTGACGGCCATCTTGAAAGACGTCGCCAGCAAGTCCGTGCTGTGGGAGACCTCCAGCATCAAGAGGGCCATCACCTACATGAAAAACGACAGCCTGACGTTGCGCACGGACGGCATCAACATCCTGGTAAGCGACGTGTTTTCGGTCACGTGCCACCAATTGATTTTCGTTTCGCAGGAAATGTCAAAACACCGCGGCATCCTCGACTTGAACAAACTGTACTGCAACGACATACACAAGATGGCGGAGACGTACGGGATCGAGGCGGCGATGAAGATCATCGTGAAGGAGGTGAAGGACGTGTTCAACGTGTACGGGATCAAGGTGGATCCGCGCCATCTCTCGTTGATTGCCGACTACATGACGTTCAACGGGAGCTTCGAGCCGTTGAGCAGGACGGGGATGGATAATAGTGCGTCGCCGTTGCAGCAGATGTCGTTCGAATCGTCGCTCACGTTTCTGAAGAATGCGACCACGGGCGGGAAAAGCGACAGTCTGCGCAATCCGTCCAGCTGTTTGATGGTGGGGAAGCCGTGTCTCACGGGGACGGGTTGCTTCGAAGTGATGCACAAGTTTACGATGGATTCGTGATGGGCGAACGATTGGAAGTTTTGTAAAGTCATTTTTTTTATTAATTAAATAAAGATTTTTAAGCGAAAAAAGTCTTGCGAAATCTGACTGGTAACTTTTCGGATGTCACTCGTACAGCTCGGCAAAATGTATTGTGACCGTTCCCCGTACCCGAAGACAGTGCAAAATGCGACCATCGAATATCAGCGCTTGGAGAAAATTAACCGTTCATCCGACACTGTCACAACTATTCCAGCAAAACACTATCAGTTCTTTTAGTTTCAAAGTGGCCATCAACGCGGAGGATTTTTTGAGACGAGGGCACAAAGAAAAGCGTTCTGATATTTTTGTCTTTATTTGCAACAATCACACATAGGTATATTGTCTACATCAGACTTGATACAATTTCTTCTAACATTGTATGTCAACAGGCTAAGAGAACGTCGGGGATTATTTCCCAAAAATCAAGATTTCATTCATTCGAGATTCACCGGTTTTTTTTTTTCAAAAAACAATCCCCGCTCGCTCGCAAATAAAATAAATAAAACCTTTGCCCGGTCTACTCGGTAACGCTGCTAACTTAAAGTAGCACAGCCCCCTAGAACCTAAATTTAAACAGACATTCACACATGCACCAAATCATTCGAGCCTTTCGACCTACTCTCGGTGCCGTACCTAACAGAAAAACATTTGACGTGAGTTTCGAGAAATGATCACGTTCACCTAAAATTAGACAGTGTTACGGCACCTCGTTGTGTCAACTCCAGATACAAAAATACTTCTTTGGCTTTAAAAAAAAATCGCTGAAAAAGCTTACACGAAACTGTACAACAGATTTCTGTCGTAGAAGTGGTAGACACCGTTGATGTGCTTGAGGACCTTACCTTCGATGAGGTGTCGGGCGTAGTTGACCGCCTCGCCCCTGTCCCTCGCCAGGCCGACCTCTATCAGCCAGTCGACGAACTTGTGGCCGGTGAAGACCTTCCGGTAGACCTTGATGCGCCACCTCTTGTCCGAGGCGATGGCGTTGCGACAGCTCTGCAAGTGGTGGGTGACGAACTGGTCGCAGATGTGCCTCGTCTCGGGGCTGAGCTCGTGCCAGGAGGGGAGGACGAGCGTGTTGGCGCCGTACCAGACCAAGCGTCGCAGCTTGAGGAGCGGCAGGGCGACCTCCCTCATGTCGAGGCCGAAGATGCCGAACACGATGATGCTCTGGCCGAAGTTGAGGGTCGCGTCGAGGAACGACAACTCCACGTAGATGCCCGAGATCTGCTCCATGACCAGGGTCCAGATGGAGAGGGCCAGCCCCTGGAGACAAACCGTCACCGTCACCGACACCCCCTCACGCTTACACTTACCACGAACATCGAGCACAACAGCAAGATCAACAGCACGGTGTGTCTCAAGATCTGGGGCTCGTGGGACTCCGGCTCCTCCTCGATGTACTCCAAGTCGTTGTCGATTTGCTCCTGGTACTGGCGCACGATCCCCTGGCACTGCTGCCGCTTAGGCCCCTGACACCCGAACCTAGAAGGACACAGCCCTTCATCGTCGGTCGCCGGCAGCAGATTCTTGATGTCGGAGGACGTGCCCCCGAAGAGGTCCTCTATGTCCACCACGGGGCTCTCCTCGCAGCAACCCTCGTTTATCGTGGGCAAACTGCCGCACTTGTTACCCTTCCCGGGACTTATACCGCTGTCGGAACTCGTTCCGGGGTTGGGACTCTCGATGTTCGTCTCCGCTTCGGTGCTGCTCGACGGCGAGGGTTCCTGCTCGGAGGACACGTCCTGGGCCAGGTCCAGGTAGCGCGAGAAGCGCCGGCGGTGGCGCTGCTGCAGGATGAGGCACCCCACGGTCACTGGACAACAAATAAAATCAATCATCACTGTCAACGCGACATTTAAATTCGACAAGTGACAAGTATGACACTTGTAGAGCGACATTTGTCGTTCGCTTCACTCGACAAATCACGAATGCTGCTCAAGACGTTATTACAATCGCCCAAGTGACTTCGACCATTTCAAATGAAAATAAGGTTCAAGATTTGTCAACACAATTAATTTGCGTTAATTTACTAAACGGCGATGTCTCATCTTAAATTGGAAAGACGATCACAGATGTCGCTCATTTGACAGATGTCATCCGAGACTCGTTTACTGACATTTGTTGTAACTTATTATTATTTAACGTACGTATGAAGCACAACACAAGAAGAGTGACCGCGATGATGGCCTGAGGGGTGCCGTAGACAAAATTGGGGTTTCTTTTATCCAACGGTAGCTGTTTCTTACTCTCGAACAACAGCAGAATCACAGTGATGCACACTGGCAGCCCCCAACCCGCCAAGAAGAACAAGGGTTGGAGTTTAAGTACGTAACAGAGACTCCTGCATTGCAGAAACAACAAAGTAATAGCCAAAATCGTTGTCCACAACCTAGTACTGTACACTCCGATTATGAACAAGGAGGACTGGATGAAACCAGCTATGCCCTCCTTTTGATTGAGAGTGTTCCACAATATAGCCCCTAAGCAGCTTATCAGCTGCAAAAAAAATAAATAATAATTCTACAATAAAAGGGCACGTGTCACACTCACCTGTGATATGATCAAGCAAGCGGTGATCTTGTGCGGCAACCTAGTTATTTTTTTCGTCAGGACGAAAACAAAAATCACCCAACAGCAAGCCACTGTTGCGATGATGCTGACATCTAGCGTGAAAGAATCCAATTGTTTTATGTACTCCGAGGGGTCAGTTTTCGTCAAGGTTATCATTTTAGCAGAGACGAACATCAAGGGGGCGCTGATAAAAGTGCAAGCAACCATGGCACTAGCGATCTAAAATCATGGCGTTTCTAGTATTGACAGTGGAGATGGCGCTGTTGTCACTCACAAGGTCAACATCTATGAGGTATTGCGATGCGAAAACAAAGACAGTGGGGGCCGACGGGAATGTCCCGTACAAGAACCCGTAAGTACTCAAATCTACTGTTTCGCTCGCGTTAAATCCGGGGTGGAGGATACTGATTACTTCGCGTGTGACTAGGGGCAAGACGATTCTACGAAACAAGATGGCGATCATCATGGCCGACTTGTTGAGAGACTTACAGTTTGACCATGATCAGGATTCCGGGGACTACGAGTGTGGCCCCTCGCAATTTGTGGACTTTACCGACCATCCTCAGACCTAGTAGGAAGAGGGCGCTGGCGGAAAAAGCAGAGCCTAGGACGTCCAAGACGCCGCCCAAGTAGCAGGGGATTTTATGTTTGAAAATCAAATTTCCCAATACTCCCAGAACTGTCATGAATACTATGGGATTGAAGCAGATGCTCTTGCCGACCGACACCACCATTTTGAATCGCTGTTTGTGGACGCTCTGCGAAGTGACGATTTCGCCGTCGATGAGGAGATCTTCGGAGGTGCCATTTCGTCGACGTCCGATTTCCATGAAAACAAACGAGATGGGGTTGAGGATGGCCAAGCTGATGGGAGCCATCAGGTAGAGGTAGGAGGCGTAGTCAGGGTGGGTGTTCCTGTACAGTGCGGCCACTACACAGAAATATGGGAGGATTAGAGATGTGTTTTCTTTGTACACCAGTATAAATTTACCAATGGGGTACCCGATGGCAAAATCGTTGCTTTGCGTGCAGAAAATGGCGAAAATCCCGGCCCTGCCGAGGTTAACAGGTCTACCAACCAAAAGCGTGACCACGATCACGGAAGAAAACACGATACTCTTAGCTATTAGGATGGACAGCAAGAAGAGCCAATTCACCGAAGTCAGGTCCAATTGGGCCAGAGACATGAAGATCAGCGACGGCAGCGAGAACGTCCCCACGAACGTGTTGATCCCCTTGGCTTCGGTCTCCGAAATGATGTTCATGCGGCCTGCCAAGTAGCCGCACATTATGATGGCGAAACACTCGGTCAGGGCCGGATAGAGATTCTCGATGGTGGCCCCCGAGGCGTCTTGCGCCGCGCTCTCGTTCATCTTGAAAGCTGTCTCGTTCATTTTCACTCGCACTGGAACAAAGCGCGTCGAGAGAAAATCAATACTTATTCGATTTGGTGATGGTGACGGACGTCAATCGGTCGAGGGGCTCGCCGGGCTCTCACATATCAATCGAGTTTTTGCATTGTTGTGTTAATTAGCTTTATCGCGAACAATCATCGTCGCAGTACCGACAGCTGTAACCGTGACGTTTGACATTTAAAAACACCTGACTTTTGACAACTGACAGATGTCAAATTTGGTCACAGCGATGTATTGTTGATTGCGCGATTTGCAACCAAAATAATCAATATTTTGACCACAATAGCTTTTAGGTTGTAAATTTGATAAAAATGTGGAATGGGAATTGTGCAACGCAAAGGAGAAAATGTGATTTTGTGTAATCTGGGCCAACATAAATGAAAAGTACAGTCTTGATTGAATTTAATGACACCGCACAAGTCCTGAAACAAAATAAGTAAACATTGCCACATTTGCAAAAATTTGTACTTACTGTCTTCATTTTGCACTTGTGAATAAATCACAGCCATGTTTTGAAAATGCTTTATTTCGTGAAGTCTCCACATTGTATTATCACATCTCTTAAATTGACGTACAAAAGTTTCTTGAGGAGGAGCGGGTAAGCAAAGCACACTTCAGTGAACATTACCATATTATTACTTCCTAGTACAATTATAAAAAATGAATAATATTTAATTATCAAGAAAAAACAACAATTACACTTTCTTAGGTGAAACGAAAACAAATTCTTATTTACAAAATTGCCGACGTTGGAGTCTTAAATCCTTCATTATCACGCTTTCAAGAAATTAGAGCTATGGATCTACTAGAAAAATAAAATACAAATAAACTGTTAAAACAGTATTTACAACCTCTCTGCGTATCATTCAATATCGGGAGGCCCTGCTTGGTTTTCCTTGTTAATCGCGTTGGCGACGTTCATCGCTTCCTTCTCCAAGTGGTCGAGCGACGCCGTCCTCCTCTCCTCCTCTGCCTCGTTTTCCATCTCCTCGAGACAAGTGGTCCTGACGTCCTCGATCTGAATCTCTGGATGGAGCTGCTCCTCGTTCTCTTCTATACTATTGTTATTAGCCACCTCTTCAGGCCCAGCCTCTTGTTCCGGGGTCTGCTCCGTAGAGTCCACCTCCCGAGAACAACAATCTACCGCCTCGCTCGCGTCCGTTGTCTCGGCGGTGCCCTCTACGAGATTTGTCTCTGTAGTGTTGCCCTCTACGAGATTAGCCTCAGGAGCGTCTTCTACGAGAGTAGCCTCGGGAGCGCTTTCTACGAAAGTCACCTCTGAAGCGCCCTCTACGAGATTCACCTCTGGAGCGTCGTGTTCGAGATTCACTTCCGCAGTGACCACCTCTATGAGATTGACCTCAGCAGGGCCCTGTACAAGATCCGCCTCCTCCACGGTCTCAGCCGTCGTGACTTCCGCCACGTTGACTTCAGTCTCTTCCTCTGCTGCCCCCGCCCCTAGTTGCCCTTCGCCTTGTGCAGCGCCTTCTTGCGGCGTCTCGCTCTGCGCCACCTCTTCACCCTGTGCGATGACCACCGCCGGCTCCACGACTGCCTCTTTAACGTTCGCCGCTTCTTGCAGGGGATCCGTCCCCTGCACCCCGCGCTTCGCGTTCGGCTCTTCCGGCTGCTGGACCGTGATCTTGATCACTTCCAGTCCCCCGGGCGTCGTGTTCGACTCTTTGATCGTGTGCACTTCGGTTATAATCGGCTTCGACAGTTTAATCTTCCTGAACTTGTCTTGTTGGGGGAGGGACGGCTTCGCGCTCGTTATTATGATAGGGCTGTTACAGTTGGCCGGATCGAGGGAGTTCTCCATGTAGTGGTCCTCGTCGCTGTAGACGATCAGGTTGTCCTCGACGTCTATCGGCTCGGTCTTGATCTCGTCCACCTCGAGGAGCGGGTCGGTCTGAGCGTTGGACATCTGCTTCGGGGGGTTGGTGTAGTCCGTGTGGTAGTACTTGGGGATCTTCACGTTGGGGCGCGACCTGGTACCCTTGCGGAACGAGAAGACGGGAGGCGGAGACTGAAAATCAAAACGAATGTGTCAATCGTCCGCTTGAGGCGCTGCGATCGGCAATCACTGTCCGCAAATTTGAAACGTGACAACTACAATTTTGTGTTGACACAAGTGACCCTCAAATCTGACAATTTTCAACTCTACAGACAGTTCCAACTGTCAACTCACCGGATCCCTCTGCTCCGAATACTTCCGCTTCCTCAGCCGCCTAGTGAACGGTTTTTTCATTGGTTGGTACTGATACTTATTCTCCTTCGGCCTGACCACAGTACTCGTCGGCTTCTTCTCTTCAGCTGCCTCCTCGTATAGCGGCTCCAACAAATCCAGAGGATCCAACAGATCGTCATTGTCGTAGTCGTGACTAGTCGATTCGAAATTGTTCGTCTGGGTGAAAACCGGATTCTTTTTCAGCGGTGGCGGCAGATGTTGCGGTCTCTCTTTCTCGTGTTGGTGGTGCTTCTTCTTCACTTCTTTATTGTTGTTGTTGTTGTTATTGTTTGAAGTGTTGTCATGCTTGCCGGATTGTTCTTCGTGGTTTTCCGGTGGGGTCGACTTGCCGGCCAGTCCCTTGATCTGAAAGAGATCACGTGATCTCAAATTGAATGTGCGACCGTACGAGACTCACCTTCAGAGCTTCGGCAACCGTCAGCAGCTCTTCGAGCTTGTTTTGGAAAATGTGTACTTCCCCGGCGTACATGAAATCGCACAGGGATTTGAGGATCC
This sequence comes from Tenebrio molitor, assembly GCF_963966145.1. Taxonomy (NCBI): domain Eukaryota; kingdom Metazoa; phylum Arthropoda; class Insecta; order Coleoptera; family Tenebrionidae; genus Tenebrio; species Tenebrio molitor. Next base: position 6,075,882 of record NC_091049.1, read on the forward strand.
AAAATGGTATGTCCCTCATGAACAGGACGGGGTGTTGGTAAGGACTGATCCCGCTGAGTATCTCCTCGAAGTAAGGACTACACGACGAGAGGATAAGCTGCAAAAAAAAACTTTTGTCATTTTTGTCCAAGTGATAATATTCTCAGAACGCAACGTGTTTACATTTCTTTTTACCCTTACAGAAACCTGCGTCATTACAGATATCTGTAATTCTTTGACATTTGAACTGTCACTTTACATTATTTTCAAATGTTTCTATTTTTTCCTGTTTCAGACTCACCCTATGGCACTTGAGTGTTTTCCCTTCAGCCGCCAGCGTAACGTCGACGTACTGCTCCTTGCTGAGGATGCTGGGAAAGGCCTTCTGCATGTTGGAATGGTGACTGTTCCATCTGAGACACATTTCCTCGTTGACGGGCGATTGCGGCGGTTCCGCCACTTTGGGCGCCGCCTTGGGGCTCTGCCGCGTCACCTTCAGCTTGGTGGGCGACAGCGGCTGGCTCTTGAGCACCTGGCCCTGGGCCCCGGCCGCTATCTTCTCCTGCGCGGCGACTTTGGACAGCCTCTCCTGGAGCGGCATCGAATCTAAAACGACGACTACTCAACAAATACCGAAAGGCGACAGTTCCGTGTTCTCCCTACTGCTGGTCGACTCACCAACGCTACTCTGACTCTCCTGTTCCAGCAAACTGTCGCAGTTGATCTTTTCGATTTTGTAATTGTAATTGACGCGTTTGCGGGTGCGGAGCTTGCCGCGGTCGTACTCGTCCGGTTTGCCGAATATGTCGTTCTTCAAGCGACGCCAACGACGGATGTTGGCCTCGCTGATGCCGTAACGCGCCTGCGCCTCTTTGTTGCCGTTCTCCTCGGCGAAGATCACCACCGACTTTTTCAGGTCCAAGTCGTAGGCGTTGTACAGGTGGCGGTTGTACTTATTTTTGCGGCGCATGGTTTTTCGCGGGGGCCACGCTGGAGCGGTTCAACACTGTTGGGCGACAATCAGCGACGGTGCGACCGGCCGTATTTCTTTGCCAAGGGGGTGGACCACGAGACGGAGTCGCGCCACACAAACTGAACCACACTGGACGACCGGGAATTCACACGAAATGAACAAACGGAGCTGGACGCAAAGTTGGGCAAAATCTAACCACGATTAACGACTTAAAAATCTCATTTTTACACATTTTTCAAAAATCAAAAACAAACCAAAGCGGTAGAAATCTTTACAAGTCATTTCGAGTTCGCAAACACTATTTAAGGTTTTGTTCAATTTTACATAAATGTAACAAAAATATAACGGACATTTTAAGTCTTTTTTCCTCTTGAGATGATCCAATACGTTAACATCTGTATTGCATAATTTTTATAAATACTGGGCAATTTTTTAAAATTTCACATCTAGCCGGAAACGTAGGGCGTAACTTCGTTATGTCACAATAACCTTAATTTCTTTAAAACGTTTGAATAGGTTTACAATTTGTTGTTGGATTTCAAACATAGAACCACGAAAAGGGTTTACTTATTTATAACAATTTACATCAACAGAAATTTTTATAAAACATACAATTGCTGGAAATCTTGGCCTTCGACGTCACACAAGTTACTCAGCGTTTCATGTTTTCCAATACTCTGATGAGAAGTTCTGGTGAAACACTCGCACATTCTTGTCTAATTTTCAATTTTAAGTCGTAAATTGTACGTTGGTTGTTTGAAAATTGTGTTTTTTAAAGTCGACGACAAGAAATAATCTAGTGGAGTCAAATCGGGTGATCGAGGTGGATGGATGTGGTCCGTGTGGGAACTAATGGAACGACCGTCATAAAATTTCTTTGGGTAATTTAGCGTCATCCGAGCTGTTGCTCCATCCTGCTGCAAATAACTGTTAGGTTACTCATCGGGATGAAGTTGATTAATGAATTCTTCCAAATGTTTTGGTACCGCACAGCTGTGAAAGAGTCTTCAAAGAAAACTGGTCTAGTTAAACGTTTACGCGAAATGGCGACCCACGTCGTTCAAATTTTTTGAGGGTGTAACGGCACTCCACATCCGCACATTTTCTTCGTTCACATATCCTAGGGATGAAACCAAGCTTCGTCACTGAAAAAGAATAAATCCAGAAGATTGTTGTTCATTGTCTGATCCAACCAGTGACTGTGGTCTATCTTAACAGTTTTTAACATGTGCCGTGTCCACTTGTTGTGAAAATCTTCTTACAGACGTGTGGAGCTCATCATTCACTGCTCGTCTCATATTTTCAGCAGTATCGGAAATTCGTTTCGTTACAGCAACATCTGGGAATGTTTTACGAAATTCCCAAAGATACGGTCGAGCTTGCTACACCCCTTGGCCATCGATTTATTGGCCGTTGCCGTTCGGTGAACCCCACAAATAAAAAAATATTGCTTGATTCGAGTTGAAAAACGCTTGGGTAAGTTTGATTCGATCATAAACGAAAGTGAAGTTTTAAAAAAATAAGTGGCGAAAGGAAATTTATAAACACAAAAGGCAGTAGATGGCAGAGCGATCTTAGACAACTCAAAATACAACACATTAAGCCAGTTCTATCTAAGCAATACGCCTTTTCTTGACAAACAAGTCGTAGCCGGCTAGACGTGAAATTTAAAAAAATCGCTAGATATAAACAATTTTCTTGAAAGACCAGTCTTGTAAAAATCTATCAAACAATCTTCATACTGTATTGATGCAAAAAACGCAATTACTTCATGTTTCGGAAATAGAGCAATTGTATATTATTACTAGTGATTGTACACATTCACTGATCTAGTGCGAAAGGATGTACAAAAGAATACTGAATTCCCACAATACCCAGATATGTAGAAAATCACTTCAATGTATTAATAAATAAGAATTTTGCCATCACCTTTTTTTTCCTTTTTCTGCCTCGGTTGACAAGTTTCGCACAAGCTCAAAAACAACATAATATCCTTGTACGTGATATTTTTGTAAGTTTTTCTCACTTCCCGCATCGTTCTGTCGCGCCCTCCGTGTCCGACAGCAGTATGGATCTTGTCCAAAATTTCATAAAGTTCACCGTCGTGCGCGTAATATTTAACATCTGACCCATCTGTCGGGGGCACTATCAGTTTTCTACTCCCGTCCACCTCCAAGACGCTGTACGTTTTCAACACTCTGTAGTCACTAGGGTCCTTCTTCCCTTTAACTCTCGCACTCAAAACCTTATTTATCAACTCGTTGTATTTCTCTTGCGACAACCAGACGCTATTTGCGTTCACCGACGCCCTGTCTTCTTTCAATTGACGATTGTACTCCTCTTCCATTGCGGTAATCAAACAAGTTTTAGGTTAAGTTTAATTTTAACTTTACAGCGAGTGTAACGAAACGCGTTTTGTGCCACACCCGACACGTCAGCAACAGCTAATGTCAGCGACCTTGGCAGCTAACAGTACTTGGTGATTCTATAAAACCACTGGTGAAAGTTGATTAAACCGATTTGCTCCCATTTCGACCACAACTTACGGTGAATGTGTAAAATCACGACAGGCAGTAACCACTCATTTCGTAATTTCAGTCAACATCTACAAAAACTCCGTCCACTGAATAAAAAGTAAGGTTATGCCTGCGGCAAGGACAAGGAGCAAAATTAACTTCTAGTACGTTCTACTTTGTGGGGTTGGCAGCTTCGATCGGAACTTGACAGTGACAACCAATTAATACAACTTTACATTTAAATATTTATGTAAACATGTAACATATGTAAACGTTTATGCAAGTACATATTTTTGTAATAAAAGATCGTTTGATATTATGGTTAAATATAAATATTTTTAAATTCTGCAAAATGTCAACTTGCAAGTATCAACATTTGAATTTTTAAAACGCACGAAATTTTAATTAAAAATTAAATTTTTACTCAAAATGAAAATCAATCAATAGTGGCACAACTGGTGCAGCGCAGTTTGGGTATCGATGAACTTCAAGGTTGCATTTCATTAATTATTTAAGGAGAAAAAAACTTGTACTGATTTTCACACGTTTCGCAATTGTAGAAGTCAAAAGTCGGAACGAGTAAGAATACTTAACCTTTATCACAACGAATTATTTATTGCAAGTTCTTTTCAAGGTTCTGAACTGAAACGATGTCCAAGAGAATCCATAAAACAATTTAAATTTTCAGTTCCAATTAACAGAGCTGAAGGTCAAATAAATTAATGTAACAAAGTCTTGGAGAAAAAAAAAGAATTACATATAAATTACAATCTGGGTGGTATTGCGTAGGACTTGTTACAACAATCATATTTTTTTTCTTATGTCAAAGTACAAAACAAATAAAAAGTACAAGTGTGAAAATTATTTAAAGTTGTTTTGCACATTTGTTACTAGGAGGAAGTAACATTTAGACAAAGAGTGATGTAAAAGGGATAATTTAAGAAGATCAAGAATCGTTGACGATTAAAAATACACAATCAATAAATAAATTGATTGTAATTATGTATAATTAAGAATACATATATTTGAAAAATAAATTAATCGTGATCATAACAATTCATTTTTTTATTTGGTTAGGACATAATTAAATACTGAATGCCCAACGCTGCTGGAAGGATAACGATGAAAAAGATTGAGATTTTGTGACGTTGTGGAGTGAAAAGTGCGCAAGAAACGTAAAAGTACATACCGAAACCTAACTAGAGAGTAAAAAGAACAAGAATGTAGACCTGTAAACGTGTAAAAGGATAAAAATGTGGCTTGAACGTAGAGCTGCCGGTAACGCAAACAAGAGCGGGAACACACTGAGGAGGAAATAATCGAAGTGAAGGTCCGATTTGTGCGTAGATGGGTAACAACTATTGTCCAGAACGGTACTTAGATGTCCCCAAGACCTATTGATTCATCGACGCTAATAAAAGATGCACGAGGTGGATGCATACAAACAGAAGAGACGAGATCGTGGATTCGAACGTGGCGCGCTGTCACCTGTCAACCATCTGTCACATTTCAGCGGCACCAAAACGTCCGAGTAAACAAACCCGGCCGCCTCCGCAAGTAAAAATGTTGTCAAAAACGTACCCATGTCGTCGAGGGAACTGTCACCGGCGTCGTCGGCGAGGGTGCCGTGGACCGCCTTCTCCTTGAGGGCGTACTGGCACTTCTTCCACTTGTTTTTGACTTCTTGCAGGGTGCGCTTTTCGATGCTGACGCCGTTGACTTTTTTCAAAATGTCCATCCAGGCCTTCTGCCTGATCCATCTGTTGGTGGCCCGCTTGGCGAACTTGCCGTAGAGGACGTTGTAGTACGACCTAACCGAGTCGACGAGGACATCGACTTCGTCCGTGGAGAAGTTGCTCTTCCGCGGCTTCCTGGGCAGCGACCAATCGGCCATTTTGTTTAGCACTGAACCGGCGAAAGAGCGACAAAAACTGACGCTCCATCAACGACTTCGACGGGGGCCGAGCTGAAATCACGCCATTTCGAGCCCCCGATCGCCAACAGCCAACTGAAAAAACCAAATTCGAGAAAATTCGACGCGAACCACGCTGGCTAGATCCAAGCTAGCCTCGACAGCAACAATAAAACTCGACCAGCAGTACCCAAACTGTCGGCGCCACGCCGTGCTTCCGACGACCGGAGGCGGCCGGGGGCGCCGCGGCTCCTGACGCGCCCCCGAAGTCGCCCCGCGCGCGCACGGTCCACCCCGGTTGGCAAAGAAATACGCAGTTCGACATAACCTTACCGTACGGACCTCCCCTGGCGTCTATCATGAATCGGGCGGTTTTTGCACGATTCTCGTCGACGATTCGCCCAAAAAGCGAAACAAACACGGGGCCCGGCTCGCTTTCGCACCGACAACGCAAACAAACACTTGTCTCGGCTGGAGGTAAATACGCGAGGCAGCAGACGGTGTCGACCGGCGGTTCTCAAAAGTTCGCACCGCGCTCCTCATTAAAAATTCAAAACGATCGTCTCCAATCAATCGATCTGCGCCCCATTAAAAAATACAAACCGACAATTATTCAAAGCGCCAATTTCAAACCTGGGTCCTCCTCGAACTTCACGTCCAGGATGTGCGACAGGGGGGTGAAGTCGTCGGCTTGCCGCCCCCGCGCCAGCGCCACCGAGTGCAAGTCGGGTAAGTGGTTGTGGGGCATGTTGATCTTGGGGGGGCCGTCGGCGCCCGTCGAGATGCTCCCCTGAAACGTCAAATTGCTCAGCGCCGATTGGTCGCTCCGGCCGAATCCTCGCGACGACCAATCACGCTCGAGGGCGCCAAACCCCCCGAGTTGCTTTTCGCCTCCAACTTTGAGACATTACCTTGCAGTGCAAGCTGCGCTGGGCGCACCTCCACCTGATCCCCCCGCATTGGCGCTTCTTGTGCACGGTGTACATGTACCCCTTGTGTATCACCTTCATCCCCCCCTTGTTCGACTTGATCACTTCGACTTGTTCCTCCATCCCGTCACCTGCGAAAAACGACAATTTTACTTTTCTCCAAGTGGCGCTCCGGTTTCGGTCGTCAGGAGCGACGCGACGCTGCCTCCGTTTGGGAACCGCTCGTCGACAGGGGACCTAAATATAGAACATGTCCGGAGATCAATAAAGTTGCCGTTTTCGTTAAATTTGATTTTTAACGTATTCACTTCGATGATGAGAGCGAAACTCGCCGATAACGTTGTTTCGGTTGAGAGGGCACCTTACCTAAATCAGGGCTCGGACTTTGGCTGTTTCTCTGCGGAGAAATTTTGGAAATTTCCTAAAAATACACAAGCAAAATGGAACTACCGGCTCTATGTCGGACCTCAAAACGTACTGCGCTATATTTAGACGGCCTTAATAACCTCAAAGGGACCGGTGCGGATTCGGTAACTGCGTTTTGAGGGTGCTCGACGTCTTTGAGCCAAAAAAACGAGCAAAAGGCTCGTCCGACCGGTGCTCACGCTCAAATGATTTTCGGTTCCTCGAGCGTCGTTGCGGGGGTGGTGGATGCTCGGGGGCGGCTGTCAGAAGTGGTATTGAGGATTTGAGGATTTTTAATTTGGGCATGGACGTACATTTAAACTTGGCGCTGCATCTGAAAAATATTTTGCGAGTTCCGCATCAGTCGAGCAAGCTGCGACGATGACATTTATAAAACATGACAAGAGTTGACTGTTTTAAGAGAACACACCCGGTAAATTTGACAGGGTCGTCTATAAAATGTGTAATAGATAATATAATTAAATTAAATTAAATTAAAATAAATAATCCCGTGGCATGAAGAAAATCGTAGGGCAACGTTCGTTGGACATTAAGCAGAATTTTCACCCTTGGAGTTACAAAAATTGAAATAAAGTCAAGTGTAAAATATTCAAAGAAGGACAAGGTCACATATGTCATTCAGTGTGTGATGAAGTGAAATACGTTCATCGAATGTGGTCGCAGTCTCGTGGGATCAAGAAAATTAGTGTGGATGCAGCTTTAAAAATGACAACGATTGATACGGTTAATCTGTGCATCTAAAGTTCCGTTTTAAATATGGACGTAGAAAGTTACTTTTTCTCGTTAATTTAAATTTTGGGACAGTCTTGGTAGGCGCTTCGTTGTAACAGCTGCACATGTGTTCACACGAATCGTCAACAAACAACTTGGTAACCTTACTCTTTCGCATTCTTGTTTTCTCACTGTCCAGTGTCCGTTATGTCGACACAATTTAATAACATAAATGTTATAAAATAAATAAACCAAATATTTTTTTTGAAAATTGACATACAGTCGCGAGCATTAAATCTTGGTCATCAAGGTTATTTTCAAATTTCCCGCTACTGTTACAAATTAAAAAATTTGTCCGCTTAATTAGGGCCAATGTCAATAAAACGTTAATAAAAAAAAAATTGTCAAAGTTTTATTCTAAACATTCAAAATTATGGCCCCAATATCGTATCGCGCGTTCAAATGAAATCCTGGGCTGGGAAGGCGTTGGAAACCGTCAATTGTTGTCCTTTTTAAAGTGTAGATTAATTGGAGCATGTTGACAGCTAACCTAAAATTTAGAGCCAAAAAATTTTTCTTTTTTTTTGTTTCTTTGCAATGTTTTACATCCAAAAATGGAATAACGTAACGATTTCTATTCTCGAAGCAAATATCTAAGGGCACTCTTTGCTGAAAACAAACATGTTCAATTATGTCTCGATTAAACATAAACAAATGTCATTCGTGTCAAACAGCGGGAAATTCAAACTTTACACTCTGAACAGTGTAATTTACACTATTCTAAACGGTTTAAATTTTCCAACGCCTACTCAGAGCCCAGGATTTCACTTGAACGCGCGATATTATAACAAAGTAAAAATTATTCTCTGATAGAGACGGATGTGTCAGAAGCTAGGGTGGCAACCCAGTAGGAATTTTCAAAAAGTTGACAAGATCTTGACAGGACAAGACAAATTAGAGGTTATACCCGTTTCACATTAGAGCACTTTCCGTTGCGTCAAAGAGTGACCTTGACGACCAAAATTTATTGCTCGCGACAGTACTATTCCGGACACGGAATCTTGGCCAACATTTTACATACATTATTATTAATAACAGAACCTTATTAAAAAATTATCATCTCCGCCGTTTAGTTTTCCCTGTTATTTTTTTTTTACAATTACTGGTGCGGTTCAATCACGGACATTTCCAAGGCCGACTCGATTACAAAATTTCTTGATTACATGATCTAATTTTTTTTGAATTTGATATTTTTTTAATGTTTAGTCAAATACAAAAGTACATTCAGACATTTCAATTTTTTTTTCTTTCCTCGAATTCCAATGTTAATTCTCAATTAAAAAAAAACTTTTCTTTTTGAATGAAACTTGAGTAAATGTTTGCAACCAACACTACGGAGTGCACCGTGCAAGATCTGATGAACGGAAATTAGCACCTTTTGGCCAGTTGCCCAACTCCAGATTAATATTTTGGTATTTTTTTTTGCACTTAAAAATTTGGTTCTTCATTTACATCCGAAACATGAGGAATTTATTGCATACAGTTTGTGCCATTTTACGTCGTAGCAACGCAAAAAAAAAGTTTAAATAAGAATGGAGGAAAAGCCCATGGCAAAATGTGACGTCATTTTAAATCAATGGAGAAATTGCGCTGAACGGTCACAACTAATAAAAAAAAAGATGATGTAATAAAAAAAATAAAAAGAACCAAGACATCAATTTTGCGTTTATGTTTTTAGGATAATATGAGGACCTTGACCTTGACTTTTTCGGATTGCAGTTACGACGCAATTCCCGAAGGATTTTCCTTTTTGCCTTTATTTTGTAATTTGCGCGATTTGGTACTTTTTGTTTTTCGAAGTTGGCCCCACAATGGCGTTTTCCAAATGTCGCTACATCCTAACCTCACATATATCTAGTGCTTATTATTAACCAATTCTATCATTTTTAGCAGTTTTTCGTGTATTTACGAGCAGAATGGCCGAAACGTCGCCTTCAGCCTTTGAGCAGGAGCTGTCCGTCATCAAGAAACTGATCTGGGGCGACGACATAAAACCTGACATCTTCCGGCGCTGGTCCCAAGGTACTTCCCTACGGGGGCCCCCGCGACGTCACTCACGCTCTCTGCCGTTTCAGGTTTCTACTTCAGCACGAGCGAGCCGACGGCCTTGGAACAGTCGGAAGGGGGCCCGTGCGCAATAATAGCTCCGGTGCAAGCGTTCATTCTAAAAAATTTGTTATTAAAATATAAAGATTTATCATTCCGGGACAAGGTACAGTTAGAGATTGGTCGAATTGGTGACTGACAGGCGAGTTTCAGGCGGCTACCCCAGAAATGCAGGACCTCCTCCTCGTAAACGCTTTAAGTGAAATTTTGGAACAGTGTAGCAGTCAAAAGTATTATGTAGTGTATTTAAATAGTGACCTTAACGACGCCAGCAACGGTCTGTTGTCTGACCTGGACAGATACGTGGTGGGGAACGGGCTGACAGTGGAGCCCGAAGCCGCCACCTTCCATGAGAACCTCCACATTCACACCTTCCAGAACATGGAAGAGGTCAGAAAGTATTACTTGGACAACATCCAACTCCTCAAGTCGCAATACGGCATTCTACTGTTCCTATACTCGGTCATAATGACTAGGGTCAGTAGCGCACTCGCACCGCACAAATCGCTCACTAATCGTGTTTGTAGGGGTTGGAGGGGGTCAAATCGGACAATTCAAACGACACCTCGGAGCCTTTTATTGACGACACGTACGGCTACGGCAGTCAGAGCCTAATAAATCTTATGATAACTGGTCGATCGACGACGTACGTTTGGGACCACGAACAAGATGTCGACGGTTTGAGTAGGTTTCATTTTTATTTTATTCGTTACGGTGGGGGGAAAACCCGTCTTGACGCAGTTCTCCCGTTCAAGTTTCTAGGTTGTAATCGTTGCTTTTAGAATTGAAAGGTTTGGAAAAACAGAGCCAGATTGGTTTCATCACCACCATGGAACACTTGAGGTATTGCACGGTGGGGTCGTTTTACAAGAATCCCATCCATCCGGTGTGGGTCTTAGGATCCGATACTCACCTCACAGGTACCAGTTTATCCATTTAAATAAATTAAATCCATAAATGGAGTGACGTTGTTGTTTCGCGTTTCCGCCGCGAGAGGCGCCACACACACAAGTGGCGCCATCTTCGACATTCCGTCAACTCTCCGGTTGTTGCCCACGATAATAAACTTAAATTTGAATTTAAAATCACGTTTTCGATCGATCACTGCCGGCCAAACTGATCCAAACACTTGTTCAAGGCCGTTTGTAACGAAAACTCTCGATATTATTGTCAAAAAATCGGTTCGTGTCTTTAACATGTACAGAATGGATGTAGAGACTGTCCCGTATGTCATGCAATTCGTGTTACACTTTTCAGTATTATTCAGCACTGAACGGCGGTTGGTCAGTCCGGAGACGAAGACGGATCAAGCGAAGCGCGTCTTCAAGCATTTCGATCCGGACGGTAACAATTTCATAAGTTCTTCATTGCTTCAAGATGTCCTCCAAGCGCTAGACCTAGTCAGTGAAGAAGCATAGTAAGTGTCCCAGATTTGGCGGAATCTTTTTAAAAAACTACTTTTTCAGTGTAGATATTATGAAGAGAAGACTGGATCCCGAGAATCTAGGTATTATACTGTTGAATAGCTTTATGGACGAGTTTTTTCCCAGAGAGGACAATCCGATGCCCGACTTGTTCTCTCTGGTGCACTATAACGGATTGGCTCAGAGCAATTTGGACGGACAAGTGAGAATCGATTCGGTTTTTGTGAATTTGTATTTACGTCGTTTTTCAGATAAGATACAGGATAGGGGAGTGCGTCCTCCTGGAGTCAGACCTGAGGGCGGTGAGCGAGTCGAACCCGATGCTAACCGTACTACAAACCAAGTGGCCAAATATAGAAATCCGATGGAACGAACTAGGGACACCGTCACTCAACTAACAAAGATTTTACCATTTTTTTTCGCATTTATTCTATTTAATTTTTACGGTCATATTGTTGCAAGGAAATAATTTATTGTTGCTTAGTTTTGTATTTTAAAAATTTTTAATAAACCGTACCTAATTTTTTTAATCGAGTAACAACACACAGGCACTTTTAGTTGTGGCGAATTTCTTCGATTTCTATTTTTGTATTGACAGTGTGTCGAAAAATTCGTCGGATTTTGTTTTTGAGATGTGCATTGTTATACATATTTGTTAAGGCGAATCGTGTAAAACACAAATATTATCGAATGAGAGATATTTTAAGTTCTGTTAGTGCATGTGTATTTTCAAAACAATAAAATATGTTGCATTTCTCTTCTCATTCGAGTTACTACGTCGCGATAAGGGCCGCCAACACAAATTGTAATGGACGAAAGGGCAAAGAAGAAACGACAACTGTACCAAAAACGAAATAAGTAAATCCGTCGAAGATGGATTAAATGGTTAGTTAGCTGTTACTAGGACTAATATGAGAGTAAGAATGAAAAACAAAATTAAATAGAGACAAAGAACATGTTTTAAAAGATACAAAAAAAAAAACATTAATAAAGAGACAATTAATCGAATGTCTTCTGTTATTTGAACTACAGCAAATGAAAGAAGTACGCTTCATAGTTCGGTCTGTGACGAAAAGAATGTAAAATATTGCATAACGTGTATTTAACAAGATGAAGAAAGCTACAAAGCGGCATTTCAAAAATGGTGGAGGCGCCGGGAGAGATTATAGATTAACACCAACGATATCTTCGTTACGTTTGCCGCTAGACCAAACCTAAAACTACTTTATAGATTTAATCATAGAGAACCGAATAAAGAACCGCATGGTTCTATTTCCAACACCGCTTGAGTAATTTATCTTTAAATGCTTTGCTAAAATGAAAGTTTTTAGTTTGACAGAATAGAGATATTTCGCTTACGATTTGAGCTAGATAAAATTAGAAAATTGTGTTTTATAGAATAGTTTATTGAATGCAGAAGACCACATGACTGTGTCGATAGCAGCAGTTGCAGAAGTTATATTAACACACGTTACAAAAATGGTGGAGGTGCCGGGATGCTTTTTAAAATAATGCGACGATATCTCTATTATGTTGTAAGCTAAATCAAACCGGAAAACTGTGCTTTGTAGATTTAAGGGTGGTGAATCGAACGCAAAAAGTCGCGTTACACTGGTTGAGAAAGTTGCATTTACGTGGCTTGCTGAAATGGTGGTTTTAATTTATTCAGTAAAATAAAAATATTTCCCTCATCGGTTGTGCTAGATTCAACCCGCAGACTATGTTTTATATGTTTAAATTATGACGAATGCATGACTCTGTTGCCAAGAGAAATCTGGAACAGTACAATTAAATATCTTGTGAAAATGGTGGAGGCGCCGGCATACATTATAAACAACGATATCTCCCTTATGCTTTTAGTTAGATCAAACCTGAAAACTGTGCTCTGTATATTTGATTATGACGAATCAAATGCAAAGAACCACATATCTATATTTCTAATATTCGTTGCAAAAACTGCATTTATTTGGTTTGCCACAGGGTGAAGATTTAAAAAGTTTCCAATCATCTCTATTGTGAAGTCCACAGAAGCAAGAATCGTTGTCCTGTAGTTACTCTGTATAAAGTCATGTGCCAAAAAATCTGTTTGTAGTGTTTTGTAATTTTCTCGAAAAATGAAATGGCGAAGGTTTTGAGCTAAAAAGAAGCGACTTGAAGAGACGAATCCAACGGTGCAAGAGTCATCGATATAAGTTGCTATATAGCTGAATAAAAATAAATGTCCGCGTGAACAACAGTTACTTATTGTTTGAGTTGGCAATAAAACTATGGTGACTTATTTGCGTCCCTGTTGGCTAAATGTGTCACATAACCGAAAGTGACGTGGTTTGATAGATCGCTGAAAATTAGGTTATGTGTTATGTGAAGCAACGGTTTATTGAAGAATGAGGGATTTTTAAAAACAAACAAGTTGTCAATAAAAGATTATAAAAACCGAGATGTTTAAATTTGAAATTTATGTTAGCTGTCAATAATGACAATAAAACAAACGGAAATAGATATTAAAAAAAAGTCCATTCAAAAATTAAAAAACCACTACCTGTTGCTTTATACTCAATTTCATATAAATGTGCATCTAAGCAAACCATGAAAATCTGATTTTCTGTTGGTATTAAAGCTAAAGCTAGTGACTTTGACTTTCAAAGTTGCTTGCTCTGCGCGAACCCGATTTGACTAATTTTTCAGTTTTTGTCCATTTTAACATTGCTGATTTCAAAAGCAATGTTACGTCTTTTTACTGATTAAATTAAAGTAATTGTTATTTGTTTTTGTCTTTGTATTTTTAGCAAATAAAGATTTATTGGACATGACCTTCATAAATGTGACTTTTGTAATGTAACTAAATTAAAGGTGCTTTTACAAATGCACAGCTCACTTGATGAACATTTATATGAAATCAATTATAGGTTGGTAAAATTTAAAAAACCCTAGGTAGTTATTTTTTGTTGCAATGTTTGTAACTATAAATTATGACATTTGATTCAAAATAAAATTCAATTGCTTGGAATTTCGTTCAAATTGTTTTATTATTGCTCAGTACGATTCAGTCATTCATTTTTATTATTTTTGCTTAAACAGGCCCAGAAAAACAAGATACTTAATAAATAGGTACTTAACCTCAAAATTACAATTCTCACCAAATTTTACACTAGACAGCGTTGCCGATAGTAATTATCGAGGAAAATGCGACGTTGGTGGTTTTTTGATTTTTGAATGGACTATAACTCACAGTCTTGCCAATTACAAGTAAAATTTTTTATAGCCAACACAAACAGTAATTGTTGCTCACGCGGTACGATATGAATACGAAAATAAGGAAAGTTCCGCCTACAAACGCCATTTTGTAGACTGGGAAATCAAAAGAGAGGTTTCGATATCCAATTTAATCTTAATTTCAAATAAAGGAAAAATATTACTCTGCCATTGAGGGACTGTATTAATCGAATTCCAACATCTTTTCAAGTAAAAACGTTTGGAAGAGTTTCGGAGTCCGCAAATTGCGTATCCGTAAAGCTCAGATTCTATGCAAATTGTATATTTGTTCCTATGACGTATATAGACAAAATTTTGGATTTTCTGGGCGTATTAACAAATTTTGAATGAAATTAAGTCATTTTGAAAATGCATATTTTAGGCACCTTGAGCATATTTTGGGAAAAAATGCATATTAGTGCATATTTCTCCAATTTTCCACATTTTTTTTTGTCAAAAGTATGGAATAAATTCATTAAAATTTAAACAATTTTACGCATCCGTATATGATGTTACTAGAGATCCATTCCGAACATTATAGATCCGCAATTTGCGTACTTCTATTCTCTCTTGTTTAGAGTCGCAAATTGCGGATCACGACTTTATTTTTATAAAGATCCGGTACTTTGTCCTTTTAAAATGTGTTTTACCTTAACAAAAATGACTCACAGCAGTCACAGACCTCAGACCATAATCATGAAATTCAAAAGAACGTTTTCGAATGTCTTCCAAAGCAACGAAGGTTAAACTCTGAAGAAAAACAGAATGTGTCGTAAATACGCACGATAGAAATGAAACTTTTGTATTACAGGGAAACATTGTAATTATTCATCAATCACTTTTAAATAGCATATTCACAACAAAATTGTATATTTTAATGAAGAAAATAAATTATAAACAACGATAACACTAAACAACATCGAAATGCGTAACTCATTGTTCATTTTTAAGCCTCCAAATTAAAAGAGAGGACATTATCGATAAATGCCGTGAGTGTGACAAAGACAGAAGTATACACAATTTTAAGGGATGTTTGTATCGTGTCAAACAGATTAACTTACATTTAAGTGCGATGGAAATATTGGCGCAACCGTTGTGCGAGAGACTGCTCCCACTCGCCCCGACAGCGTTTACCCCCACCACTTTTCGTCACACAAAAAGGTTGCCGATCAGAATTTCAAAACCCTCCCATAGAAAGTTTCACTTCAAAAATTGGCAAAAATTACAATATCAGTTTTTTCACTATTATGCCATTCTTCGCTAGATTATTCCACTTTACGTCCAATGTATGAATGTCATGAATGTCAATTACAAAAAGAAACAATTGTTGCTATGAGAGAATATTGGTATTATAAAGTCCGCTTTAGTTTCATTTTGACAACAATACCTGACAGTTTGTTTCAACGTAAAATATTTTCATTTAGCTGCAGTTCTTAAAAGACGGTAGTACACTCTTCAACATGCTTTATCTTCAACAATTTTAACCTTAGAACCTAAACATTTTTGTAAGAGTGTCTAGAGGTTGGAATCTACCACCGGTTAAAGTTTGTATGATACCTATATGAAACACCCTGTATATTTTATGTTGTGCATTTGCACGTTTTTTCCAGATGGACTTGGCATAAGGTGGTCATGAGTATCAGTATCGATTCAAAACAAACAATGTCTCTAATTTTAAAATGATAGGTTATCAGTATGGCTGAGAAAAAAATGATCTCCAAGATCAAATTAAAACTTCTTAAACATTCAGTTTTTCCGCGAAGAGATCGTACAGAGTTTCACTTTAACTTTCATTTCAATCAGGATAAAAAAAACTGTTGGACTTGTATTGTAAAATACTGTCGCTTTCATCTAACTAGTTTTGTGTTAAGAGATGCACAACACAGGATAATTTATAACATTTGTTTTATTTGTTTTTTATTGGGTGAGTATAAAAAATGAAATAATTCTTGTATTTCTTTTTAGTTGTACAGTTAATGTTCGGTACTTATTGTCACAAATAATATTTTGAAGTTCACCCACCTAAATGGCCAATTTGTTTAAAGGGTGATTGTCCTTTACCTGCACACCCTTTTTTCGGACGATGATCAATAGTCAACTACATCGATTCTTAGAGTGTATGACAACTGCAGAGAAAGATTCAACTGTACTATTTAGTGCTTTCGATGGTACGATCACACAGTCCAGCTGTGCTTCTTTTTACGAAGACTCAAGACTTTACCTAAATGAGACATGGAGCGAAAACGAAAACTTCCAAATTTGGAAAAAAGCGAATTTCTTATAAGTAGTGTTTCAAGACACGCTCGGCAAAAAATTCTACATTGATTGTTAAGGAAAGAGTGGCCAATATAGAAGAAGAATAGAGTGAACATTGATATAAATATAAATAAAATATACAGGGTGTTTGGGGTATAGGGTAAAAAACTTCTCCTGTGTAAAGAAATAGACAAAATAAAACTGTTATTCTAGTAACATTTTTTAGTATGTGTTATAATTTTCTAGTAATCATTTTTTCAATTTGATAGAGCTACTGTGTGAGATCCACCGGATTTCTAAATTATAAAGGCGGCAGCTAACGCATATTCCTTTACAAATCTTTATTAGCTTGGTATTAATAATTACAGATACGAATAGTGGCTCTCAAACAGTGGAAACAGAGTTTAGTCAGTTTACTTCAGCATAATAAAAAAAGCAAATTAAAAAAAAATGTCACTAAGAAAAGTTGTTCATTTAACCTAGCTGTGCATCTCAGAAAAGATTGTTATCACGATTTGTGAATTAGTATATTTTTTTGACGTTTTGAAGTATGTGGCCGAGATACTTTACGCGAATCATTGTTAATTTGACGTAAAAACTACCACAACATCAAAATGAATAATAAAGGAGAGTCGAATTTAGAAGAAGACGATAATCTTGCAGTTTGAGAGTAAAATTACTGTTAAATTTAAATATTGCTATCAGTTTTGGAATTACCGCGAAATTGACCTCACAACCAGTGATAACGCCATCTTCATTTTTTTGCTCACTTGCGAAATGTTTCTTCTCTAGCTATAACAATAACTATTGTCGTTTTGTGTTCACTTTATAAAGATACTGCAAGAGCGTGACGTAATTTTCAACGAAAATGTATTGCACAACAAGTTTGAAAATGCTCTTTCTTTTATGTCTTCTTGGTGAGTATACAACGAATGCATTTATTTTTGTTGCTAATATGTGATGTTTCAAAACAAGAAATAATTCATGTTCGGTGCTTACCGGTATGGGATCCTCAAGTAAATAAAAAATCAAATCCTTCACACAACCCCTTCCATATGAATGTACCATCTGAAAGAAGTGACTGCGTTTTACCACCACATCCAAATTTCGGTTTTTGGAAAATAGCAAATAAAAACCACGAGTCAACGAACACCGGAACGGTGTTGGAATATACAATTCTGCGAATATTTTGCAACGAGACTCACATCTTGGAAGGTCCCAGTATTGTAGCGTGTCTGGACGGAAAATGGACACCGACCATTGGACGTTGTCTCAGTAATCAATTTCTTATTTAATCGTTACCTCCTAGATTAAGTTTTTTTTTTTGAAACGTGTCCAGCAATATATTCTACACCGATCATGACTGTCAAATGTACCACCAACGGAAAAGAAGCGGTCAACTGTACTGACGCCATTCATGGTACCATGGCACGGTTCAGCTGTGCTTCTTTCTATGAAAATTCGCGACGTTTCATACTCCCAGCCATTTGTCTTGATGGGAGATGGAGTGAGGAGGCTCCTAGATGCATTCCAAGTTAGTACAATCACTCTAGTCTGGAGGAATTTTATTGTTGCTTTCAGCATGTGGTAAGACGTCAGCTTTGCGAGATCCTACGTTGATTATTAACGGAGAAGATGCCACGTTATAAGATTTTCCATGGCAGGTGGCCTTGTATCGACTCAAAGATAAGGAGTTGCTCTGCGGGGGAAGTTTGTTGAACGCAAGAATGATCTTGACGGGTTTGTCAGTTCCATCAGTACAGTTCTTCTTTCAACACCATTTGCATCCTTCTTCCTTCCAAAATTTTCCAACAACAAATCTTTTTGTGTTTTTCACTGATTTTATTTCTGACCCCAAAGCCTTTTCTAAGTCCATGAAACTGAAACAATCATCCTCCACTCCCTCGACCTTTCAATAATTGTAAGGTTTATTCTTTTCCTTCAATTCTTCTCCCGACTTCAATACTTTTCTATCCTTTCCCTATTTTGATTGTTCTCTTTTTTTCAACAGCTGCACACTGCATAACGGATAGCCAAGGACATCTCCTTCCTAAAGCAGATTACGTCGTAGCCGTTGGAAAAAATTACCGAAATTTCGACGACTCTCGAGACTCTAGCCACAAGCAAACCTCTTCTGTAAGTCTGGTGTCAAGAATCAGCAAACAATTTTTCTTTTCCGATTTAGATCCACGAAATGTTTGTTCCTGAACAATATCAAGGTTTCGATCAGAATTACCTAGCCGACATAGCTCTAATAGCTACTGTGAAATCTTTCAAACTGACGGCTTGGGTCCAACCTGTATGTATAGACTGGCAGAAAAATTATGACAGGTTAATTTTGGACGAAAAGAAAAAAGGAGTGGTAAGTGTAGAGTTTCATTTTTGGTGTTGTCTAGATCTTGACGGTGTAGGTTAGTGGTTGGGGTTATACTCGAGAAACAGGAAACTCTTCAGAGGCCCTTCGAAAGTTAGAGGTTTCAGTTGTTCCCAAGAAAAAATGCGAAAAGGAAGTACCCGAAGATTTCGCAAGATATCTCACATATGATAAGTTATGTGCGGGCTACTTGAACCACAGTAATTACGCTTCAGTGAAGCGCTTCAACAATAAGAAATGTTGACATTTCAGGTACTTCAGTCTGTCTCGGGGACAGTGGTGGAGGTCTGGTTTTTAAATATCAGGACAGGTACTACATTGGCGGTGTTGTCAGCTCGTCTCCTATCACCGACACACCAGACAGAGGATGCAATAGTCAGCAAGACAGCCTTTACACTTTCGTATACAATTACGCTGACATTTTCATCCTAAGGAATATGCTCCGATTTGAGTCGTAAGTTTTAGCAAAGTTGTTAAATTTGATAATTATTGTCATATAAGGTCTGATGTCAACTGCGATGGCTGCTCACCAGAGTAAGTAAAGACCAGAATTGTGAAACAAAGTAATACTTAAAGCAAATCAAGGAAAGGTTGCACTTTGCCGAAAGATTTAGCCACAAAGATTGCCAACGGGAGTGTGGTACAGGAACGAAATCCTCGGCAACATGCCATATACTCGTATGTTGGAATGAGAGTCAAGACTATTTTCTGCAGCGGAGTCTTGCTGAACGAGAAAGTTCTTCTGACAAGTAGTTTTTCCACAAGTGTGACCAATTGAAAATTGTTGTTATTTTAGTGAGGACTTGTGTGTTTCCTGGATCACGAAAAGAAGATTACAGGATTAAAAGAGATCTTTTCAACCCCTACGAGGACGATTATACTGATGTAAGTACAAATCGAGAATATGTATATTGTCATCGAGCCAAGAAGAAAAGAGAAATTATAAATTTGCGAGAAACGTGTCAAACATTCCTCCAAAGAGATGTTTGTGTATCTTGGTTACTTATATTGTTATTATTTTTAAGTTGGGTGATATTGTGGTAATTGAAAACACTACGTTTATAGTAGTAAAGAAGACCTTCAAGACTGCGCTTAGTCTTGAAAAGACATGTGACTGGATAAAGATATATCCGAGAGGAACTCTAAATCAGCTTAAATACTATGTAAGTTATTTGTTTCGTTTTGTCAAGTCTAAATTTTTGAAAACTGAAATTTTATACTTATTGTGCAATTATGGAGAACAATTTATAAAACAAAGTTGCACGAATGGAAGAGTCTAGGCTAGATTTAATTTTGAATGTTCTAGGTTTTTATTTCGAATTACGTCGATAAAGATGGAAAATCGTGGGATATGCTTCAAGGGAAACAGGTTACATTCGAATTGACATACAGTGGAGCCCCGACATGGTGAACTTGAAAAATACATGAAAATTGGTTCACTATATCCGAGGTTCACTAAAAATGAAAATAAAATTTCTCATGTTGATTATAGGTTTAACGTACAGTTGGTTGCGAAAAAAAACGGGAAAGGAATTTTTTCCTAATGTAAATTTGGTTTTGTCCATTTGTCAATTAACTGGCTAGTTGACCATACCTATCAAATAATTTTTAAAAACGTTATTGAATTTTGACCATAATTCTAACCTATCTGTGTCAGTTTTATTCTGACAGTTCCCGTTTTTTTGCAACCAACTGTACAGAGTGTTTTTCAAATGCGTGTACAAATTTTCACCACGAGCTACTGGCTTGGAAAAAATATTTTTTTGTTCGACACTGTCAGAATTTGAAAATTTTCTCCTGTGTGAACGGATTTTGATAAATGTGACAACTTGTCAAACCGAAACGTCAAGCTAATTTTAAAGATTTTAAGCGATTTTGAGCCTTTAAGTGTCTCGTCGAACAAAAAAAACGTTGTGTTCAACTCGTTCTTGTGTAAATTGGGCGTTTTAAAGTGGCCCACGCGATGAGATACGCATAAGCACGTACGTTACAGTTGGGGAATTACCCGGGGAACCCCCGGAAAGTTTACTATAAACGGAAATTTTAAACCTTAAGTTTATAAAATTCGGTTCACTTTATCCGGAAGTTAATTTAAGCGGGTTCATTATAACCGGATAAAAAATGTATTAGTCTTATGGGAAAACATTGGGATACCTAAAGTTCACTATAGCCGGAAGTTCACTAAAAGCGGGTTCATTATATCCAGAATCTACTGTATTTCAAGACTTGAGCTTGAAGTGTTACGAAGGATGTTATCACAGTTGCAGCAAAAATTCAGTTAGGTGATAAACAAGTTTCCAGTTATACAATTTAAGAGTTATTCATTTGTTTTGTAAACTACTGAAGATAAAAACTAAAATAAAATGTTGTGAAACGACTATTTGGTCATTTGTAAAGTTATTGTCGACGTCATGTGTTGCACCGTATTCAATATCGTCAAAATATGACCTTTATACTCGAGTTGGAACCTACATTAACTAACTTTATTATGGAAAAAATGGCCCAATACAAAATCTTCTAGATATAGAGTTGTTGCCTGAAACATATTAAACAATTTGCATTGATTTTGTGTTGTTGTAAATGTATGTAATTATCGTGTAATGGACAAAGTGGAACGAATATCGACGGCTCCAACGCAGTACCTCGTAAGTTCCATTTTTAGCGAAATAAAGTTTTTAGATGATTTTCATAAATGTTTTGATACTCCATCTGTTGGTAAACCATTAAACTAAATAAAGTAAACACGTTTTCCAAAATTTTAGAAAAACAGGACCTCGTATGTTTTACCCGCGAAATTTTAAAGGCATTAGCTCGTACGTGCCTGTCCGTTCCTGCATTTGAAGTATCACTGATAAACGAGGAGGGTAAAAACCTAATCTCGGAGTCTCGGACAAATTGAACAAGAAAAAGACCTACAAAAAAGTAATTTATAAAACTGTGTTGTTGAAGTTCTACCAAGTTTTTCTGACAATGAGATAAATAAAATGTTTTGTCTCCAGTAGACTACAATGAATGACACAGTTAACAACTTGAAACCCATTCTCATTATTAATGATAATACAGCCATCTTAAGTCCTGTTGAAAATATAATTATCGAAATGGAAAATGAAACAATTCACTATCAATATAGTGAAAATGAACTAGTAGACAGAACTTATGAGACAGAAGAAAATGTTGAGACTGAAGAAAACGTTGAAACTGAGGAGCAAAACAATACAATAAATCCGAAGAACGAAAAAAATAAGGGCAATAAGAGAGTTATTAATAAAATGAAAAGAA
Source organism: Tenebrio molitor (assembly GCF_963966145.1). Taxonomy (NCBI): domain Eukaryota; kingdom Metazoa; phylum Arthropoda; class Insecta; order Coleoptera; family Tenebrionidae; genus Tenebrio; species Tenebrio molitor. The sequence goes on from NC_091049.1 coordinate 6,098,079, forward strand.
GGTTAGGAAAATCTTATATAGAATTTTCAAAACCACGAAACCAAAGAAATACTTTTCACAATGCGCAGAGGGACGAACGCAAAATGGGAGACAGATGTAAATGTAAATCGGGTTACTATAAGTGCAATGAATTTTCCGAAGATATCCACACAGAAATTTTTACGAATTTGTGGCAGTTAACCACCTGGGACCAAAGAACAACTTTTGTAGCTAATACAGTAGTAGTTTCAGAACCCAAGAAACGACGTGATCCAGAAACAGAAAACAAGCGACGATTAAATACACTAAAGTATAATCTATGGAACCAGAATCGATTGTTGCCTGTTTGTAAAACTATGTACCTTCGTACAACTGGGTTAAAAGAGTGGTCGGTGAGAAATTGGGCTACACAAAGCAAGATGGGAGTAACAACAAATCAGGCAAAAAGGGTTCAAAGTAGACCATCACGAACGAACGTACATAAAGAAGATCGAGAATTTATGGTCAATTTTTTAGACAAATTACCAAAACTTCCGTCGCATTACTGTCGTAAAGCAACGAATAAGTTGTATCTTGAAGAAACATTTAAAACTGTGAGTGATGTATATAATTTATATAAAAAACAATGTGAAGAAAGCAGTTTAAAAAATATGTCATTAACTAGTTTCATGAAAGCAATAGGTGAAAAAAATATAGGTGTCTTTACACCCCGTAAAGACAGATGCGACTTGTGCGAAAAATATAAACATCAAAATTTAGATCAAGAAGAATGGGAGAAACACAACCAAAAGAAGATAAAAGCAAGAAGCGAAAAGGACAGTGATAAACAAAAGGCTGAATCTGGCACATGTCATGTTATCACCAGTGTCCGGACGAAATAGTACCGGACAAGTTGACCAGTACAACTTTGCGTAATACCCCACTCACATATAAACACGATTCAGCTGGTTCGCTTTCAATAACAGGGAACCAGCTGAATCGTGTTCATGTGCGAGCGAGGGATTACGCAAAGTTGTACTGGTCGACTTGTCCGGTACTATTTCGTCCGGACACTGGTTATCACAGTTGATCTCCAGGCTGCAAAGTTGTCCCCACAAACTAAAGCTAGTGCACTTTATTACAGAACCAAATTGTGTTGCCACAACTATACAATTTATGATTTAGAATCCCATGATGTGAGATGTTATTGGTTCGATGAGACGAATGCCGATTTACAGGCCTCTACTTTTGCATCGTGCTTAGTAGATTTTCTACAAGAAAAATATTTGAACGTTGACAAAAAGCCAATAATAATATATTCAGACGGGTGCACAGCACAGAACAGGAATGCAACTATGGCAAATGCCTTACTTTATCTTGCCGAAAAATATGAAGTGTGCATTACGCAAAAAATTTTGGAAAAGGGTCACACTCAAATGGAGTGTGACTCCGTATATGCTACCATTGAAAGGAAACTAAAAAATCAAGATAGGTATTTATCTGCCATTAGATTATGCAAGATTGTGCGAAAAATCTAGGCGAAAACAAAAACTCCAAAATGAAAAATTAATGAATCCTTACGTAGTTAAATGTCCAGATTACACGTTTTTCATCAATTATGGTGATAAAAAGAATCTCAAATATGAGTCTATCCGTCCAGGGACAACTGTAAAGGATCCCGTCGTAACTGACCTGCGGGAAATTCAATATCTTCCATCTGGAGAAATTTATTTCAAAATTGATTTTGATGATGAGTATAAACTGTTACCACGGCGTGCGAAAAATATTAATTTGCGAGAATGCCAATTTGGAAATTTATTCTCGACGACCCGCAAAATAACAAAAAAGAAATTTGAGGACCTGCAACAAATTAAGCTAGTCATTCCGAAAGATTGCTGGCCGTTTTATGATGCCTTGATGACATTATAATAATTGAAATAATTATTATTTAACAATGTTAATTTTTTAATAATGACTTGTTTATTATATTTTCTGATTCCATACTAAGAAAAAATAAAATTTCGTTTCTGTTTTGACTATATTTAGTATTTTTCATTTAAGTTTCTTATACGATAATATTTTTTAAATTTTTGTTGACTTATATTATGATTATTATGCTACTTACTAAAGAGTCAGCGTTAAAAAAAATAAACAAAATTGATATAATTTTTTTTTTGTTGGTTAAATATTTCAACATACGAAACAGTAACTCGTATGTGCCTACCTTTTACAAGGCAGTACCTCGTAAACAAATATGATGGGAAATAGTTATTTACACTACGAGAGAGGAAGGTAAAGCTTTTGTTCACGCGAATTGCATGTTCGGCCACGACGCGCAGCGGAGTGGTCGATGCAATTCAAGTGAACAAAAGCGGCCTTACTCTCGAGTGCTGTATTTGATTTTGTTCGATACCAGACATAACTCCTTAGAAAATGAGTCTGTAACTTCATATTCAAAATTTTAAATAAAATTAAAATAAAATAAATAAATCACATTTTCGGAGAGATCTGTTGCTATGGAAAAAAATAAAATACAAAATAAACAAAGTTTTGCAAAGTCAATAAAGTGATTGTGCACACCACGTTGTGGAAATGGATGAAGAAGAATTCTGTGTTCCTGATGACGTCCTGGAAGAGGCAAGTGCCGCGAAGTACCAAATGGTGCCTACGAAATCAAAATTACGATACCAGAAAGAATTGGAAATATTTACACAATGGCAGACCGAGATCAAGGGAAAAGACGAAAGCAGCATCAGCGCGGTTATTCAATGTTGAAGAGTACACTGTTTGTATTTCAAAACGTTTATATCTCCAGGTCCAGGTATCCAGGTAAGAGGTTTTTTTAATAAGTTATTAGTTGTTTTAATATAATAAATTGTACAGGTTCAACAGTCTCACCTCCTTTTTGAAAACAAAATGTAGAAACTATCAGCCGAAAAAAGCTACAACTTCATCAAGAAACGATGTTTGCAAGTTTTTACTGGAAGCGGCGGACCAAGAGTGGATCCTTCAGAAAGTTGTACTGATGATGGGCATATTCGGTGGCCGTCGTGATTAATTATGTAAAGTGATGAATTGTTATACAGTGAGTTTTTTTTAAGACTGGCCATAGGGTTTTACAAGCTACATTTTTCAACCCCCTGTTAACTTTTGTCCTCCTAGTTTTGTAGTAAAGTTGTGGGATATGATGATGAATTGAAACAATTTCAATTTAATAACCAGAATCAAGGAATAAGTTATAGCAAAAAAACGTTTTTTGAATTCCGTTTGCTCTAATTTTAAATTTTCAGTAGGTTAAAATTTCACCTGACATTTGTAATTTTGATATGTAATTGATTATGTGATTGCTTAACTGCCTCTGGAGGACATTTTGAACATTTCATTTAATTTTTATTAAAGTAAAGAAACTTGTTATAACATAAATAATGAATATATCGTTATAAAATGTAAAATATTAATGTTCACACTATTTTTTACAAATAACATTTTATTTGTAAATTGTCTATTACAACCATTTAGGTATTACAAATACAAAGTTAACAGGAGGTTGAAAAATTAGCATGGAAAACCCTCTGACCAGTCCCTAAAAAACGCACTGCATACGTTATTCACGTTGAATTGAACATTTCAAGGTCAAATAATAAAAGCATTGCTAAATTCGCATTATGTTGGTTAGCTGCATGTCACTATTTACATAACATAATTACAGAGCCAAAAAATAAAATTATTTGACCTTGAAATGTTCAACTCCACGTGAATAACGTTTAGTTATTATTGGTATGTAATTATTTTCAATATACAAAATTCTTTTTCAAAAAATCGAATTTCAATTATGCGTGAGCGAAAGTGCGTGAGTGAAAGTGGAACCATTCCCTCACTGGTAACCATGGATACAGACCCACTTTCTAGGGAGGTATCGAACAAAATTATTATAGAAACATGATTTGTCTCTATTATATAATTATACTCATACAACATAATCTTCAAAATCTATTAAAAATTGACTGTCAGCGTTTTTTTCGATTCCTGCACAATTTAGTTTTAAGCACTTACGAGGTACTGCGTTGGAGCCGTCGATATGTAGAAACTATCTAAATGGTTTTCTTCGTCATTTTTTTTTCTTAAAAGCTAAACATACCCAATTGTGCTAAACCTTCATATTCTTCTTGTCGATTCTAAAAAATATTGAACAAATTGAAATTGATTACCGAAATTATTTAAGAGAAAAAGATTTTTGTTCGGTTTTTACACAATCATATTCATAACCTGTCAATAACTTCTTGACAACCGTTGTCATGGACAAGAGCAGTTTACCACGTCTGTTTCCAAGATGGTAAGCTCTGTTTACTCGTTGCTAACGATAAACTCGATGGTAAGTAATTTTTGGTGTTCTAGAACGGTAAGTAAAGTTTATTCGAAGTTAATCGATTATTATAATAATTTTTATGTAGACAGAAGTTGAAGACAAGATGTGGGGGCACTTTCTGGAAACTCATAAAGCTCTTGTAGTCGGCTTTCCTTGGCGCTGCAGTGAAATAGCATTAACAAACTTGCCGCGACATTGGCAATGTCAAAATTTTCATACTCCGCATTTTCCTTGTCTTCTTGATTAGGTACACATTGAGGTTGTTGGTTTCGAAAATTCTTAATTTATGTAGACAGAAGTTGAAGACAAGATGTTAGCACTTTCTGGAAACTCACACGGCTCTTGTAGTCGGCTTTTTTGGCGCTGCAACGAAATAGCATTAGCAAACTTGCCGCGACATTGGCATTGTCAAAATTTTCATACCCCGCATTTTCCTTGTCTTCTTGATTACACATTGAGATCGTTGGTTTCGAAAATTCTTCATTTATGTAGACGGAAGTTGATGAAGACAAGATGTTAGCACTTTCTGGAAACTCACACAGCTGTTGTAGTCGGACTACCTTGCCACTGCAACGAAACAATTTTAGTAACAGACTTGCCGCGACATTATACTTGGGCCAACCAACAGATATAGTAATAAAACCGCCCCCTAGTGCCCGCGTATTTTAAATAGCAGCTTCCAATTGGCTTATTCAAAACGTGAGCAGATTTTCGAAAGCCTGATGTACATCCACAAAAATTACTTGACGGCATCCGGCATCTCATTCGTTTTAACCTCGCTTCGGGAGTTTGACCACGTGTTTATGTTTGTTTGTTTTCCTTGGCATTTTTTAAATTTGTATTACAAAATAGTTTTTTTTTTCAAGACTTATAAGAATGACAAATGGCAAAGAACTTACTTCATTGTGAAACAGGCTTCGGCGTATATCGTTCTACGCAACTAGGCCACATCCCCTTTTTTTTATTACTATATCTCTTGGTTGGCCCAAGTATAGAATTTGTTGGAATATTCAAGCAACGATTCTGCGTTCTGCGCACCCCGGCGCGCATACACCGCGATAACGCGCTCGCGCAAAAGGATGTGGGCAGATGTGTCATTCATTGTCAACATTTCTAAACCATACCTTAGCTACTCATAACCAAGCTTAAGTTAATTTGACAGTTTTTTTGAAAATATCAATCATAATGACAGTAAAGGTGCATTTACATTGACACTTTTTGAAATGACAATAACAGACTGCCCAGGATTTCATGTCCCTCATTGTACAATATTGTTTATAAGGAAGCCTTTAAAACACGACGCGTAGCGGAGTGCTTTTAACGTCGCAAATGCTTTAAAGACCCTTAAAACGTGTATTATACGCTATTTTTTATTATACTTGCACTACAATCTGAAAAATATAACAAAAAAAGTAAATTCAAATACCTTTTCCGAAGTAATCTGTGTCATTAATTGTTGAGATAGAAATGGTCAATTGTTGTTGTTTCGTTCTCCTGTATATTTATTAAAAATTGTGTATAAATGTGTATAATAGGTATTTATTATTATTATTATTCAAAATGTAGGTGAATTTGAAAAAACGGGAAATGACATATGTATTTCGTAATGTAATTTGGGTTTTAAATATTTGTCAATTAATTGTCTACTCGACAGTACCTATCAAATAATTTTTAAACACTTTATGTCATTGAATTATTTATTTATATCCTGACATACCGTCAAAACATTGTAATCTATTTCTAAAAAGCTATTTTCAAACTGACAAACATGAAAAGAAACGTGTCGGGTTTTTTTTTTTTGACATTTCCCGTTTTTTTTTTAAATTGAAATACATACAATTAAAACCAGACATCACTTTTGTGTTACGTCAAAATCCAAATGTGTAATTAATGCTTTTTTGACACTGACATTTAAATGATGGCTAGTTTTTTTTTTTGCCGGCCTTTGTACGTACTATCACGATCATAAAATTTTGGATATCAAACTTCTGTCCCATTTAAAAAAATTACTCTAAACCATGCTTTATTGAAACTGTCACATGAAAGATGAAATTGTTGTCAATTTGACACCGGTTTAAAATATAATTTTTTTAATATTTTCTCGGTAAATCTGACATTCACATTTTCAAAACTGTCACAATCAAAATTGAGGTTATTAATACATAAGGGTCGTTTTAAAATGTATGACAGCACGATGACATTAGTGTCCAAAATTTTTTGATCGCAATATATGTGTATATGTAGAAACGCCTTGTTTTATGCATTCGCTTTGCTCGTATATCAATTTTTGTATTCTTACATGTTTTATAATAAATATTGTATCATTTTATTTGACCTTGTTTTGAATTATCACCCAAAAAATTTTTTTGGAAGCAGTGCATAGTACAGGATTCAATTTTGCCGCCTTAGCACGATTACAGGCCTCCAATCAACTTTTTACCGACTCTTCGTAAAACTTTTTTGCGGCAACTATAGATGGCGCCGAAACTTGTTATCCGTTGAATCTGAGAGAGTGGCCAATCTATTCTCTTCTTTATCTAGGGGGAGCACTACACACGCAGTCCATGTTATAGAGGTCAGTCATAGATAACCTAGATGAAGAGAAATAGATAGGCCACTCTCTCTCTCAAAAGAGAAACACATTTTGTAGCGCCATCTGTTGAAGGTATGGGTTTACACAGCCGCTAAAAGGTCTCAGAAATACAGATTTCTTTAACGTAAAACATCGGAGAAAAATGCGCGGGATATTCAAATAATATTTTTTTTCCAAGGAATTGCAGTCGCCCAATCAACACTAATCACAATCAACATTGTATGTACATAAAAATATAATAATATTTTACGTTAAAATAAAATATTAAATAATTATATGTAACACAACTTTGATTAAAATGTGATTAGTGTTGAATGAGCAACCTAAAAAAAAATACATACACAAAGAGAATGGTAACAATAAAAAAAAATACAAACTTTCAAACTATATTATAACTACTGTCATTATGTAACAAAATGATGGGACAAAACAACGTACATATACATAAATATATTTCCTACAGGAAGCACCCAATTATAGGAAATAATGTGCTGAGAGCACGGTACATACGACAAGATTACAGATAATGATCTCAACTCTCTAAAGACAATAGTCGACATTCTACAGCGTCGAGAATTGTCTTCAGAGAGTCAAAGTGTATGTCACACCTTGTAGCGAACTGATTAAAGTTGTTACACATTAAAATGACCGGCGACTTAAGTAACACATTTGTTTTGTAGCTTTAGGAATATAAAACGTAGTAGAAAAACTTAACTTAACAGTAACACAGACCGGAACACTGAAGAAAAACGAAAGAGCGGAGATGCAAAGACGAACTGTTCACGACCAGCGAAAGAAGGAAAAGAAGTAAACAACGAAACAGCGTCCGCACGTGCTAAAAACAACTTGGTCTTGGTATTTTTATTTTACCAATTTTACCCACCAAGTTTCTGTTGGCAGTGTCATGGAGGAACGATGGTGGGGCCATCTATAAAAAGTATGATTAACTAAATATGTGTTTCTCGCTGTTTCATATGAAGTGCCAACCCCCTGATAGATAAGAGACAATTGACACGCGTTGGCTTGTGTTGTTATTAATTTATTAGTGTTTGTTAAATCAAATTGTTTTTAGGGGGTAAGTAATATGTTTTGAGGTAATGTTGCAGTTTAAGGTCCTACTAGTACGCACCGCTACTGCGCACGGGGAATACGTGCACGATTTCTTCTCCTACTTTCCTCTGTATTTGCAGTATGAACTTACACCGTTGCCAGATTTGTTAAAGAATTAACACCTTTTTCTCGATCACTTGCGGAATCAGGATTGTTCAAATTGTTCTGCTTTTGTTACCATAGGGAAATAATTTTGTTTATGAAAAAATGTGAACGTGTATAAATTCGACTATTATAATAGCCGTTTGCACCGTCGTAGCTTAAAAATAAGAAAAGCATAAAACCTTGGTTACAATTATTAAAATCGTAGCAACAATTGTTTTTAAGGTTGGTTTAAACAATGAAGCGATTCTTTAAAAAATTGGGCTAATCACCCTATTACAAACAAGACTACCAATAGAACTAAACAAATTAACAAATTGCTCCAAAACGCACATGATCGAGAAAAGGGTGTTAATTCGTTAATAAATCTGGCAACGGTGTAAGTTCATACTGCAAATACAGAGGAAAATGGGAGAAGAAATCGTGCACGTATTCCCGGTGCGCAGTAGCGGTGCGTACTAGTAGGACCTTAAACTGCAACATAACAAACACTAATAAATTAATAACAACACAAGCCAACGCGTGTGTCAATTGTCTCTTATCTATGACTGACCTCTATAACATGGACTGCGTGTGCATGACCAACTTCATTAAACTATGTTATGGCCATCCCAAATGTCGAAAAAACGTAAACCAAATGACAAGCCGATGATGGAGATGAAGTGGCGATATCTAGTGAAATTTAGAATAACCACACATTTAAAAAGTTAAGTATCAGGTTATGTTATATGCCATTTCATTGTCAAAAACTGTCAGTTTATACGTTTTCGTCGTGGAACCTGATCATTTCGTAGTAAAACGATGCAAGAATTACAGAAATCGAGGTTTTAAGACGCTAACTTTCCTCTAAATACGTTTTTACACCCGCAAGTATGAAAAAACACAGCAAAACCGCTCTGAATGGGAATTTCGTCGTGGAACTTGATCATTTCGGAGTAAAACGATGCAAGAATTACAGAATTCGAGGTTTTAAGACGCTAACTTTCCTCTAAATACGTTTTTACACACGCAAGTATGAAAGATCACAGCAAAACTGCTCCGAATGGGAATTTCGTCGTGGAGCTTGATCATTTCGGAGTAAAACGATGCAAGAATTACAGAATTCGAGGTTCTAAGACGCCAACTAATTTTTCATGTTCCTGCCATAGTGTCATAAAAGTATAAACTGACAGTTTTTGACAATGAAATGGCATATAACATAACCTGATATTTAACTTTTTAAATGTGTGGTTATTCTAAATTTCACTAGATATCGCCACTTCATCTCCATCATCGGCTTGTCATTTGGTTTACGTTTTTTCGACATTTGGGATGGCCATAACATAGTTTAATGAAGTTGGTCATGGCGTGTGTAGTGCTCCCCCTAGATAAAGAAGAGAATAGATTGGCCACTCTCTCAGATTCAACGGATAACAAGTTTCGGCGCCATCTATAGTTGCCGCAAAAAAGTTTTACGAAGAGTCGGTAAAAAGTTGATTGGAGGCCTGTAATCGTGCTAAGGCGGCAAAATTGAATCCTGTACTATGCACTGCTTCCAAAAAAATTTTTAGGGTGATAATTCAAAACAAGGTCAAATAAAATGTTACAATATTTATTATAAAACATGTAAGAATACAAAAATTGATATACGAGCAAAGCGAATGCATAAAACAAGGCGTTTCTACATAAAGTTCATTCACGTTGGATTTTATTTATTTTATTTATTTATTTATTTATTTTTTTATTTATTTATTTTTTATTTTATTTATTCTTTGAAGGTAGAGAAGGTAAGGTAGGTGAATTTGGTATTTTTTAAAAGCGCAAGTCAAGAGAAAGACAATAAAACCACTTTTATTCGATTTTGTTATTTACTTGATTTACTGGTTAATTAACATGTTAAAAATCCGGTAAATTATGTAAATTATATAATTTACCGGTAAATTTACAACACTAGACTCAAAATAATGACATAATTTATCTTGTGTTTTTTCAAATTTCTGAATCTCCTATTATTCTTTTAAAGTTTTCGTAGTAGGTACCTATTTAATGTAGTGTTAACGTTGTGTAGATGTTAGTCGGGTGTGGTGTTTAGTTTATTTATAAGTGGTATTTGGTTAAGTGCATTGTGAAAACTTGCGGAAGAAGAAGTAATGTTAATGTTACTTTTCAAATTTTTCCAAAGACATGATTTACACCTACTTGATGAAAAAGCTTGTGTTTTGCTTTGTATTTTAATAATTTCATTTTTTAATATATTTTTTTAGATGGGATATAATGTTTTATTTCTTTTAATATTGTTTTAAACTTCATTTTGTAAAAAATTTGTAACATGTGTTTTGATTAATCCATGATTTTTGTGATTAACACATGTTGCAGATTTTTTACAAAAAATTAAGAAATTTACGAAAGTGATGAAATCCAACATTTGAATTTCCCGCAATGCGATACAACTAGCGCTTGTGCGGCATTACCCTGAACCTTAAAGTACAAATTGTGGTGGGGACGCTAGAGTCGCCAATCTATAGCTATATATATATTTATAATCTATGGGCCCAGGCCCACAGGAACGGCCGCTGTGTCAACACTGTCAACCTATGGTGTCAACCACAGAACACCTAAGATATGGTGTCAACTCTCAACTGTGTATATTATGTGGTCTACGTAACGGAACTACAACCGACAAGTAAAAATCCAAACTGAATTATCGACCGAAAAAGCGTCACGCTCGATCCTGGTCTAGATGGCGCTAACCATATTATCGTTCCAAGGCCATCTGAATCAAAAAGCTACGCTTATAAGGCCGTTTCAATTTTCGAGTTTTCCATATAAACTTTGTTTCTGTGACATTTCGGGCGGCAGAACCTTTTTGCGCTCCATCTACCGATTTCGAACGCAATCGATTGAGACTTTTTACTTTGAGGTTAAGTGCTTAAAACGTCAATTAAAACATGAATGCAATAAAATATCCAAGATCCGAGCCGTGGAGGGAGAAAAGACTGGAGATGGCACTAATTCAAATAAGTGTACCGGCCCGCGAAAACTACAGAGTCATAAAAGGTTTCTGAATATAGACGCTAGGCCAATGGCTTCCTTCGCCTTCCTTCCAGGTGCATTGTGCTTCTTTATCTAGCGCATTGTGGACTAGGTCATAAAAGGTTGTTGCACGTGCTTTTAGAGGGTTCGGATTTTTAACATGGGAAGCATAGGAAATGCCATCTCCAGTCTTTTCTCCCTCCACGATCCGAGCTTATTTTGGATACATTCTGGACTAGCAAAATACTAATAAATTAGAATTGCAAAAAAAACATGAAATCATAACACAAGGTAGGTTAAAACAATTTATAACTTTAATATTTTTCTGCAAAGGAGTTTGTTCTGGATTGCACATTTCTCCTTTAATAAATCTGTTTTTTCTTGACAAATTTGTATTATCTAAAACTGGTTTCAGCGTTGCGGTTATTATCAGCTCGCAGATCTGATTTTTATGTACCAGACAAAATGAAAGTATTGGAATTTCTAGCAAATGAGGGCCCATTATCTCAACCATTTGGTGGCATATACTCCGCAGAAATACTATTTACTTGAATTCATTTGGACGTCATTGGAACAGTTGGAATGATGAAAGACTTTACAGGATTTTGGGGTACAGAAATTTCAACCGGAGTTTCAGTGGGCAAAGTCTAAAAAACAAAAACATTAATAAGATGACAGTAATTAATAACTGGAGGTCGAAAAATGAGAAGAGGAAGTTTTCTCATATTTCGTGGTTGACTTCGCTTCTATGTATATTTCATGTAGCAATAAACACCACAACCCTTTTTTAATTATAGATACTTACAAAAATAGAAGGACAAGGAACAGCATCTTTACATAAGCGTCGTCTTTTGGGGTTTGTAATTATAAAGTCTTGTTGAAAATGCTGCTCACAAATTTCTGAGTAATCCGTAATTTTTGTAGTTTTTTATATTACAAATACAAATTAAAAGGTTGTGCTTATCATTGTCTCCATAAATTTGCTTCCCGCAAAACGTTTCAAAAGCTTCGAACCATTTTCGTCTTTGTTTCATATTGCTGCGAATTTCAAATAAGCGAACATCTTTTGCCCCACAAATGAAACACGCTTTTACCATTTCATGTAAAATAGAAGGGTAATATTTTAAATTGCCGCCAATATTGTAGCTTTGATTCGTTAATCGGCCACCGAGGGCGCGCAATAAGGTTCTGCCTTCTTTTGTTTTATGGCCACTCTGCAGAAACAATTATTATGTACATTGAAACGGCCTTATAAGCGTAGCTTTTTGATTCAGATGGCCTTGTATCGTTCATGGCCAACTTCATCTAGCTTCCGCTGCGCTCCATACGGCCGTAACATTATGCCAATTTTCACGCAATTTTCATTGTTGAAATTGATTCTACTAATCTCAAAAAATCGTTTGGTAACTAGCCCCAACTAGCGGAGAAAAATGTTAATAACAATGATTGACGTTTCCTTCAAAAGTGTCATGAAGTTTCAAAAAGATATGAAAATCAAACGAAAATATGTAATAGTCTTGTAAAACTGGAAAATACATAACTATCCCTCCGCCACCCGACGGCACGGCAATTTTGCCGGAGTACATACACTATTACGGATATTACTATCAAGTAATTGTGCAGTGCTTATCAACATAATTACCGGCGTCTCGCCTCCGCATTTTGACTTTGTTGTGTATTATGTTCTGTGTCAATGTTAAGGAATTTCCTCACGATATGACATGAGTACAATTATATACCTTTTTGAATTTCAACTACCAATGTGTTGTGATGAACCAAGTGGGTAAATTCAAATTTCCCACCAAGCGGCCATCTCATTTTTTTTTCTTTACCAACATACACAATGAAAAATAAAACCCGCGAAATTAAAAAAAAATGGCCAAGAGCGCGTGATCGTACTTAGTTAATTTCCCTACGTTGTGTTTTTTTTTTTAAATACAAATTAAACATTACCAGATTCGTTCCAACAGGGTTTGTGAACCACACAGAAGAGTGCAAATAAAACAACACAATAATTAAAACCAGCTATTTATTCAAAGTTATGATTTTCGTTAACGCCGGGATTCATGAATAATAAACGTCTCGGGAGAGGGCACCCAAGTCTCCTCAAATGTGAGAAGACTACTCATTTAGAACTCTAGGAAAATGGTGAGCTCTGGCCATTCTCCCAGACCCCCGAATGAGGCTCCGCTAAAACCTCTCCTGAAAATACGAACAAGTCCGAAGTGACAACGTGGACGGGACAGTTAGTAAGAATTGAGCAAAACTGATTTCATAAACAACACAATTCAAATTCAGAAAAAACAGGAGGGTCATGTACATTACAAACAAAACAGTTACTTCGGACCGTTCGAGCGAGAGCGGGCACTAGGCGAGAACTTCAGCATGTTCTTTTTTTTTCTTTTCCAAGTTAATTTACAAAATACGGCAGATACGCTATAGAAGGAGTGAGTGGCTTTGGGTGGTCCGGAGGTCTGTGGTACCTATCCTTACGACTTTATCATTTCCCGCCTACCCGTGATTTAGTGCTAAGGGGAAACATCCTAACTGCTTTACGTTAAGTAAACAAATTGAGGTACTCTAAGTTCATCGGTTGAGTTGAATATGACTATTTCAAAGCAAAAACAAACGACGCTTGTCAGGCTACACAGACTCAGGGAAAATAGACCTGATCACATTTCCGGAAGTGTGCCATGGAGCTCGAGTAAAACCCAGCATTCAACAAGTCCTGCCAAGCGTTAGGTTTTTGGGTCTCCCTTGGGGTGCAAATTTTATGAGGGCCGCGAGGTCGTGTTCAACGTTGGGAGGTTAGAGGAAAAACAGAACCCCTCAAGCAGAGAGACCCTCGCGGTAAGGTCAAGAATTTACATTTATAGCAAACTGGAAAAAGCAAACAAAAAAAGAAACGCGACAAATATTTGTTGACAGAGCTATCTAAGAACACTTTCAAATTGGGATGGAAAAGTGGTAACAACCATTAACACATACATAAAAACAAAAAAAAAAACATAGTCCGGTCGACCCTAGCATATTAGAGCCGGATCATCGACAAGAAGGGGGCGCCCTGAATAATATGGAGGGCGCCCCGGGACTAAATGTAGTAGATCCCTAGCTAAGGAAAACCCACGGATACACCTGAAATATAAAACATTTGGTTGCTACCGGGATGGAAAGTGTAAACTTTGAAATTTTGATTAAAGTGTTGAACAATAACTAGGTACTTATCACACCAAAAGCGTCACCACAGACTAAAGATATATATTGGGTATATAGACAGCCCACTCCTGCCAATAACAACATAAGTGGGTTTAGTTCTACCTTCGGTCGCTTTTCGCGTGGTCGCTAGCGTCGCCAAGGTTCTGTAAAATCGCGCCAAATTTGATCTTTGTTTGAATGTCTGTTTTGTATGCAAATCTACAGTTTTACTCCGATTGTGATGAAATTTTGCACACTTGACCTTCAAAACAAGGGGAAAATTACTTTAAGCTGCGAGTAAAAGCTAGTATCAAAATAAAATAAAGAAAACAAAGAAATGTAGACAATAATTAGTATTGTTATAAAACCGTATTACAAATACAAGATACATAATACCGTCGTCCGCGCCGATAATAACAAGTCGTGCCATTCGACGTGAAATGGCCACCAGAGGCACTTGGATCAGTTGGATCGCGAATGAATGGAAACTGTAATAACTACGGAAGGTTTACAACTAGAATAAATGTCAACCATTAATTCGTCATTGATTATCAAAATAACAATAAATACAATAAGAACTTCAATCATAATCGGTGCAAATCATTTTGTAATATTAATTTGTGTTCGCGAGAAACAGCTAGACATAAAAAGGGTTTGAAACTCGAATAAGTATCAATTGTCATTGATTGTCAAAATAACAAATACAATAAGAACTTCAATGACAATAATGCAAATCATTTTGTGATATCAATTTGTATTCGCTAGAAACAGCTAGACATTTAAATTTTGACAATTTGAATAAATTTTTCCTTCTGTAATTTCTGTAATACTATTACAGTTTCCCATAACGCGCGAGGTGGTGACATCTACCGATATTTTGACTTTTTTCCGGACGCAGAGTTTTGAGCGATTGGCACGACTTGTTATTACGATCAGCGCAGACGACGCATAATACTAGGGATGGGCCAAACTGTTATTTTCTGGTAACAGGTACAATCTGTTTCTGTTATTTTAAAATAACAGTTATTTTTAACAGGTTCAAAATAACAGTTGGTTTACTAACGCTCTGCTCTGTTTTTATTTACATTTATATTTCTTAATAAAATATTATTTTTCGTTTTTATTTGGAAATGCTTAATTTATTTTCAGAGCGATTATAATATTCCGCAATGCCACACTCAAACACGCAGTAACAGTCCAGTATTCACTATTCAATGAGAAATGAGATACATATTATTATAGGTACCACTTATGTCATTTTCCACAACTATTGTTTTTCAACCAATCACAGCTTCGAATATTCAAATCGATTGTCGATTATTGGGCTAGACGTTGTCTGCTCTGCAGCTCTGCTCTCTGCTTTTGTTGCGTTGCCTGTTATTTTTATACTCTGGTTTTCTGCTTCAGTACCTGTTTACGACATTTCAACTGCGACTCGACTTGTGTCGACTGGTGCCGATGTGATTGTAGTGTTCTGTTCTCTGCTGTGTGATGCGGATGTTTTTATCAAACTGTTATTTTCTAACCTGTTACTTCTAAAAACGAATAACAGGTGGCAACTGCTACAACTAAATAACTGTTGTAAAATAACAGGTTGCTAAATAACAACACATCCCTACATAATACAATTAATATAAAAATATCGGTCTCGTTGGTACACATTTTAAATCGGATTCACCTCTACTTCAATCCGTCAGTTGAACGGCAACAGACAGGTCGGGACTCGGAAAATGGTCAGTTGGGACTATCTGGAGATTTGGATTGTTCATCGAAATGTATATCACAAACCCGATAATATTTTTGCAGCCAGAATTTTAACCATCAGCTCTTCTCTGGCGATGGCAATTGCAACGCACCATTTTCTATACATTTATAACAAAGAAAATTTGCAGCTCTTATTACACATATTATTTAGTTGTTTTATATCACAACTATGATTTTAACCTCACAATTTACCAAATGTGTAACTAACAGCTCACACCTCTCCCCACAACTCAAGTCCAAAGTGGTAGAACCAGTAGCGACAGAAGGCTTGATTTGCGAACGTGTCCCTTATTGACCACGGCTTCCTAGATTAATAAGAGTCGAAGCCTCTAATACGGCTGGTCGAGTTCCTTGAACTGTCTGTTCCTTCAAAAGCCAAAAGTATAGTAGCGCCCTCTACCAAAAAACGAATATTTTTTTAATTAAATGAATGAAAAATCGTATTAATGTTTTTTTTTCTATCAATAATCTACTTTTTGAAGTAGTGTATGTAACATACAAATTACGATTCTTTTTAAAATGAGATTTGTACGCGGTTAAGCAGCCAAATACACAAATGTATAGTGGCGCCCTCTCAGGAACAGAAAAAATGCTTGCAACTGATGAACTCGACCAGCCGTATTAGAGGCTTCGACTCTTATTAATCTAGGAAGCCGTGTTATTGACATACTACCCAAACCGTCACTTCCAAGGTCACTTCTCAAATATGAATAGGCAACTTCTTATACATAAAAATTACACATATTTGCGCGACATCTAATGAAATCTTACGAAACTAAATATTAATTTTCCAGTGATAGGGTGGGGTTTACCTGATTTGAAATGGTCGAAAAACGCAACAGATGAAGGCAGGGTCCTTTTTTTATTTGAAAGATACGTCTTTCCTCCAGGGCCCCATACTTTTCTTTTTCCGATTTCATTATAAATAACAATAAAATAAATTGCAATTTGAGGACCATCCAGGAAGCTGTAACACTAAAACCTAATTCGAAATTAACAACCTCGGAAATTGAATTTTAAAGCGTTTGGTGTCATCACCGTGCTTCCAAAAGAATCACAGATCTTATTATACATAAACATACGTACGTACGATTTTGCCACTAAATTCACATTTGAACGTTTATTTGGGAAACGAAAATATCTAAAAGCTTAGTAATGAAATTTGCTGATTAACTACACCTTCTGGCAGGTACTTACGAATTTCAGGTAAAAGTAGGCCAACTGAAAAGCCATTTATTTCGTTTCAAACATTTCAAATAATGCAACCCAATATACACGAATTATGAAATTTTCATCAGGTAAACCCTACCCTTAAGGGCAGTTTATAGAAAGAGAATTAAATATTTAATTCGAATTAAATTTTAATGCGTGATTAACCCATGAATCCGAAACTTCAATTGGTTCAATCTGATAACCTGTTCAGTTAATCTAGCATTTGATTACGATTAGCTTAATTTCGTTATAAACTGGCCCTAAGGGCCAGTTTTGGGGTATTAGTATTAGACTGTGGTATTAGTAAATGCTAAAGGTGTTTGCATGTACCTGCGGGCATTTCGGCGCCCAGATTGCCCTTCGGTGCCCCGGATTACCTCACCACGGAACTTGAAGTGGTGCACTTCAAGTGAAGCGCCAGCAAAGCATTCTGCGAAACGCAGCACGTCATGGCACGAGGCAGCGAGATCTTCCACGAAAAGCTACTTTGCTGATCCAAAACATAGTCCAAAACTAGGACAGGAGCACGCCCAATGAACGCCCATATAAAAGGAGCTGAGATGACGATGTATTATTATTCTCTTAACTCTGATTAAAGAAGTTGCTATTCCAGTGTTAATTTTTAATCCAACCCCGGAGCTCAAAGTAAAACAAAAGCTCATATACCTATTATCTCAAAATCGTCACCAGCTCTTTGTGTCTAAACGCTCATTCATAATTCACCTAGAGTTCTTGCAAGTTCGGTAGCAAAAATTGCAACATTAGTGTCTATGTTATTGTGATTTCAGTAATCTTAAGTGCAATATATATTAACTTTAATGTAGAGTACAACAATTAATCACGGACCACACAATATGGATAAAACAAGGCGCCGTTATTGTAGTGCTACAGTGTAAAAACAATACTCTTAATTGTAATTACAGTTTCTTTCGCTTCCCAAAGGAACCAGAAAGGTAAGTACCTACCTACCTAATGTATAATTACTATGTAGCAAAATATAACAAAAAAAAAAAAAAACTGCTCCCACTTTACAGGGTAGCTAACAAGTATGGATACGGTTCAATATGTTCAAAACGATTGATCAGAACTGTTTGAACTTTGGAATATAGTATATCCCACCTCCACCCGGCGGCACGGCAATTTTGCCGGAGTACATACACTATTACGGATAATACTATCAAGTAATAGTGCAGTGCTTATCAACATAATTACCGGCGTCTCGCCTCCGCATTTTGACTTTTTTGTGTTTTATGTTCTGTGTCAATGTTAAGGAATAGTTATAACTATTGACATTTTATCATGTAAGATTTTGTTCAATTTTACACCAAATAATGATGAATATCGATAATCCGTTTATTCGAGTCGCACTTATCCGAGATCCAAACTTGGATCCATAATCTTTTCAATTTTTCGTATTATGCGAGATTGCTTAAAAATTAACCGCATTATCCAAGGTTGAAATCCGGGAATTGACAATTATTTCACAAAATATGTCAGTATAATTATGTTTACTTTAATAATAATTGTTTATAAAAGCATGCTATGCATTTCTATTATCACATAGAGATATTTTCATATTTGGTGGCGGAAACAAAAGACAGAAATGTCACAAATTTGTATTGTCAGTGTCAAATTTCTCAAAGACGTTCGTGATTTCGACAGAAATGCAGCAAATTGGAAATAAGAAAGTCATTCATCGTCGAACTAGAGAAATAATTTGTAATACGTTTGATTATATGAGAATAACTTTTCCTTTTGAAGCACTGACAAAAATTGGTTTCCTTAAAATTTGTTTTTTCAATCTATTTAGCGAAAATTTAAATTTACCTAGACATTCCTTTTTACGGCGTTTATGAGAAATTTGACACTGACAATACATTTTTGTGACATTTCTCAGTCTTTTGTTTCCGCCACCAAATATGAAAATATCTCTAGCATATTTACATCCTACAAAAAGTTACCTAGTTCTGGATTATCCGAGTTTTCATTATCTGAGGTAAGGTTCAGCTCACGTTACCTCGGATAATCGAGACTCTTCTGTAATAACAAGTATTTAAATTTGTTTTTACCAGTGTATAAATGCAACATTATAGACGTGCATAACACGGAATTATTTTGCAGGTTCAAACTGTGGGCTTTGTCTTGCGGACGCAGGGACTTAATAAATAAACCTAACATTTATCATCGAAATTACCAACTGTGTGCATGTCATTTTGAAAACAAAATGTTTTCCAATCCGCAAAAATCGAGACTTGTATTTGATGCATTGCCCACAAACCGGTTACGAGGTAAATTTGGAACCAAAGTAAAAGAGCGTTAATCAACCTAATGATAAACGTTTATAACTTGTAGGTACAATTAGAAGTCCTTATAGTTCAACACCACCACACCGCTTTACATCTCAACGCGAAGTATCGCCAAAACCTTCTACATCTCAACGCGAAGTATCGCCACAGCCCTCTTCATCTGAACGCAAAGTATCGCCGCAGCCCTCTTCATCTGAACGCGAAGTATCGCCACGTCCCTCCACATCTCTAGGCGAAGTAACACCACGGCCATCCACATCACGTTACTACGCGACTGTTGGTGGAGTTTCCTTGCCGATGGGAACCAGCGTCAGCACACAGACAGGGTTGACGTTGTCATCCAGTACTCCCAGAAAACAAGATCTCCGGCGCCAGCTAAGAAGAGAAAGAGAAACATCAGGTGAGGAGGAAGATGGTGATGTCGCAAAATTTTGCTTATTATGTGATAAGTTGTCACCACAAAACTTAGCGGGAATTGTAAAAATGCAAGTAATTAATAAGAACGCCCCCACGTTCCGGAGATATTCCAGGGAGTATAAGCAATTCGCAATTACCTTGTTTTTTCTGTCACCGATGGCGTATCGTTTTTTAAGAACCACGTTTTTATTGCCAACGGTTCGTACCTTGCAGCGAATGACTGAGAAAATTCAAATCAACCCTGGACTGAGTCGAGTGGTTTTTGACATATTAAAAATTAAATCCAAGAGTCTAGGTGACGAGGGAAAAGATTGTGTCCTATGTGCAGATGAGATGAATATAAAAGGACATCTATTCTATGACATTGGAGCAGATGAAATTGTAGGTTTCCAACAGCTTGGTGCGTCTAAAGACTATTTGCCGGCCAATAATGTACTGGCAATAATGGCTCGAGGCATATTTGAAAATTGGAAACAGCCTTTGGCGTATGTTTTTTTAAATACTTCATGTAACGTAGAGCAACTCAAAATTTTGTTATTTGAGGTAATTGATAATTTACGCAGTCTTGGTTTTCGAGTTCGAGGCTTCATATCTGACGTGAGGTCTAATTTTGTAAATTTATCCAAACTTCTAAATGTAACAATAGATGCACCATTTTTTTACACGGACGTCCTCGAACAAACGATGAAAATCTATTATTTTTTCGATATATGCCACTTACTTAAAGCATTGCGAAATAATTTTTTAAAATATCTTTTCATTTTAGAATGCGGCCAAATTATAGATGCAAATTACTTGCATCAGTTTTTTGAAAGGGATCAAGGTCGAAATTTACGCCTTGCGCCAAAGTTAACAAGAGTTCATTTACATCCTGGTGCTTTTGACAAAATGAAAGTAAAATTAGCAGCACAACTATTCAGTAACCAAGTGGCTACCGGCATGGAAACGGAATTGTCAACGAATTTATTGCCAGCATCGGCATTTCCAACAATAGATTTCATTTCCAATATTAACAGTTTGTTCGATATTTTAAATTCCACGGGCAACATAGACACAGACGAAAGAAATTATAAAAACATATTCAAGGGAGCCGATTACCAAATTCAACATTTACAAAAGATGTTAAATTTGTTTGCAACCGTTAAAGTAGAAGATAGATCGGGAAAAGATGTGACACAAAGAATT
This sequence comes from Tenebrio molitor, assembly GCF_963966145.1. Taxonomy (NCBI): domain Eukaryota; kingdom Metazoa; phylum Arthropoda; class Insecta; order Coleoptera; family Tenebrionidae; genus Tenebrio; species Tenebrio molitor. Next base: position 6,119,299 of record NC_091049.1, read on the forward strand.
AAATCATTACACTGCTGGCAACTTACCATCAAAAACATGACATCGTTGCATCAGGATGTAAATGAACCTCTTATTACACGTCGATTAAATCAAGACTTTGTCGAAAATTTTTTTGGGACAGTTCGTAAACAAAGTGGGAATTGTTACAATCCCACACCTATTCAATTTAAGAGAGCATTTAAAAAATTATTTTGCATGAAATATGTATTTACAACACAACCCACAAGGGAACTGTGACAATGATTTGGCTTCTGTGCTAAGCGCTATTGAAAATATGCCGCATTTAGCTCAAACAAAAACTACCTATTGCCCAAATTGTTAACAGAGCACAACTTCCACAACAACCTTTAGAAATCGATTCGACTGATTATCGTAATATAGAAATTGGCGAACAAAATGTTCTGCGCTATATATGCGGGTACTTAATTTCCAAATGTTTAAAAAAACACACGTGTCAAATATGTCTGGATTATGCCAACGCTTGTGGTGAACTATCGGAAGATACCCTATTATGTAATTTTAGGGCATACAATACCGCCACAACTTTTGGCAATTTAAAAATGCCACATGAGCATTTTGCTTTTTATGTAGCGCAGTTGGAAAATAAATTTTCAAGTAATGCATTTAAGAACAATTCTATACAGGACAGGGTCGGTTCCAAAATTAAAGATGAGCTTTCTACAGTTGTTTTTGAACATCCATGCACTGACTTTCCATCTAACTATTTGCTAGCTTTATTTACGAGAATGCGAATTTTCTATACCTTAAAATATCATAATAAAGAGACTAATAAAAAACCTATAAAGCAACGAAGATTGATAATTTTTTCAAATTTATAATTCAACATTTAAATTATTATTATTATTACGCAAAATAGAAGCTGAGACCGAAGTCTATTTAGCTCCCAGATCAAAACGGAAAAGTAAATAACTATTTCGATTTCAATTGATCGCATCTGCTTCGTCATCGAAAGTGTGCATCAAGTTTGTTTTTAAAGATGTTGGGGTTGGATGACTATGTATAAATATTAGCTAGTACATACTTCTATGAAAAGTCAGTGTAGTCATGTTGAAAATGTTCATTACAATTTAGGTATACATTTGGAATAATTTTGCAATGTTTAACACATTTAAAAAATATATTTTCTTTAATCTTTTGGTAGATATCATTATAATTTGAATGTACAGGCCCATTCATACTAGAGTGAGTCCTATTTTAATGTGACTGACACATTTGCAAACGCACCTTGGATTTGTTGTTACAGTAGCATGACTTTCTCTTCTCTTAGATAATATGGGGGCCAATGCTGTTGGCAGTACTTTTTTACAATTTCCATAATTATGTATAATTGTATTATGAATAGGATATTTTAATCATAATTTTCATTCATAATTGAACCACAACCTATTTCATCTGCTATCAATGTCATAGTATGTTACTTACTTTCTTTGGAGTGGGCAATATAAAAACTTGAAAACTGCCACTGTCTAACCATTGGTGATGGCAAGTTATTCTGTTCTATCTTATTGCAAGATCTGTAATAGTTCTTACTGAATCATTGAAATAGCACACTGTACTCCATCCAGAGATTTGGAATTCCATTGCTTCATTTCAATTCACATTGACTTTCCTAAAAGAACAAAAAAATAAATAAAGAATGCATTTGTTGCATTACTTTGCTTACTTATACTTTATATAAAACATATTTCTAGTTATCGTTTTGACTATTCTTTGTTTTGTTGAATTTTCTAATTAATTTAAGCATGCCTTGCATGGTGACTCAGAAATTATCAAGTTCCCTCCTTGTTACACTACCTGTAATTGACCTAGTAATTAACGATTGTGAATAAACCATCTTACAGTAATCTTGTATGTTTCTGATAGGTTTATTTTATTAAGGCTCTCTGGTCATGCTATTACAGTGATCGTGGCAATAACATTATAGCTGAAATAAAAGATAATTTTGTATTAATTATGTAATTCACAAAGATTGAATCAAGGTGTATGCAATGAATATATTGTACAGTTTAATAAATTTTTTACGCACCTGCATTATACATTTTTCTTTTTTATATCCTGAGATGCAAAAATTTCCATTTTTTACACAATACACAAAAACATTATCCCAGTGGCACTACAAAATTTTCCGTAAAGAAAAAGAAACAACTTTTAATGCTTGGTTATGTTGTTCACATGTTGTTTTCTTAAATGTCAGAAAACAAACAGAAAGTTCTAGTGGAATTTACATTTATTAATCAGAGAATTCATAGTGATTCAGGGCTACCACCACAAATTTTAAAGCATTTTCGAGGACTTTACTACCCAAACCGTCATTTAATCGTGTTCATAACGACCCAATGCTTTTCTTATGGACCTGTCATTTAGTGTCGCTACTGGTTATACTGTGGCGCCACTTTAGGGGGGAATGTCACTAAATAATCATAACCTCACAAACAAATGTAATGAATTCAGTCGTGGAGGGAGAAAAGACTGGAGATATCATTTCCTATGCTTCCCATGTTAAAAATTCGAACCCTCTAAAAGCACGTGCAACAACCTTTTATGACCCAGTCCACAATGCGCTAGATAAAGAATAAAGAAGCACAATGCGCCTGGAAGGAAGGCGAAGGAAGCCATTGGCCTAGCGTCGTAGCGTCTATATTCAGACTATTCAGAGTAAGTTCGGCATTACAATCCTTAGAGCGAGAGGATGAATCGCAGATGACCGAGAGAAGTCCTTCAATGCCGAACGCGCCCGGCCGTCAAATGAGAAACGACAGTTTAATTTTTGACACATTTGACACTTGTTCCGTTGAACGTAATTTGTTATTTGTAAACAAAATCAGTTATTCTATTATTGTTTTAAACAGAACAAAACCATTGCCAGATAAGTAAATTTTGCAACAGAATTTGGTAATTGTTCACTATAACTAGGTACTTCTGGAATTTTCGCGTTTTTTCTGGCTAGACAGCTTCAGGGCGTCCTCCTAGATCGTTTCCCACCATTCAAACCTTGTGCAAATACTGCAAATGGATTTTCCTTACCCTTTAGTTATAGATCCTAAGGCATTGACGCGACCCTGAAACACAACAAGAGAGAAACAAAGGCATTTGCACAAGGTTTGAATGGTAGGAAATGATCTAGGAGGACGCCCTGAGGCTGTCTAGCCAGAAAAAACGCGAAAATTCCAGAAGTAGTTAAAGTGAACAATTACCCAGAATTGAATTTAATAATAAGTGCAATCCAGAAAAAATGGATCGTTTTATTATAGCCAACGCTATAGCTACCGCCCATGTAGTTATATTTGATGAAGAAGAGGAAGTAAAAAATGTATTAGAAAAAGTGGATAATTTTGTGGAAGAAGTGATCCCAAGAATGACTACTAAACAGTTCACTATTTATCCTCAAGTTGCCAAGGCTGGCAATCAAGAACTTGATTTGGAGAAACAAGTTCTTCTTTGTATTTGGTACATTGCTAATCTGGAAAGTTTTAGGTGAAAATAATTAATTATTATTAATGTCACCCTCACCAAGAAAAAGCTATTGAAATTTTAGGTCTGTTGCTGACAGATTTGGAATTAGCAAATCCACAGCTTGGTCATCTTTTTATAAGACATGCTTGAAGATCCTAGAACTAAATAGACGCTTCTTGATCATTGCCTGGCCAGGGATGAGACAAGCTTTACGAAATGTGGATGCATTTGAAAGAAAGGCAAATTTTCCAGGTATTTATGGTATGTAATTTGTCATAATATTGAAAAACCATAAATTATTACTTACAGGAATTATTGGCGCAATAGATGGGACTCATATTCCCATCAAATCCCCAGCACTTCATCAGAGTTCATATATTAATCGAAATGGATATCACTCGATACTGTTGCAAGGAGTTTGTGATACCAATTTAAAATTCATTGATTGTTATACTGGAGAAGCAGGTTCACTCCATGATTCTAGTTTGTTTCGTAGATCTGATTTGTCAGTCAGATTGCCAACATTGCAAATTCCTGAGAATAGTCATTTAGTTGGAGATTCAGCATATACACTACAAGATCGTTTGATGGTTTCATTTAAAAATAATGGGCATCTGACGCAGGAACAAATAAACTACAACACAGCTCATTCAAAATCACGAATTGTGATAGAACGATGTTTTGGACTATTAAAAGGAAGGTTTCGCAAACTAAAACTTGTAGAGGCTATGAGAATGGAATTAATACCAATTATGATCTTCTGTGCATGTGTACTGCATAATGTGTGTATATTAAATGCAGATAATGGGGAAGATATACGAAAAATGCTTTATTTTGCCCTACGGGCTTTCAGATTCCTGATTACAAAACATAAAAAATAACAATTTATTGTTCTCCCTCACTCCTCTCGTTCTCTATTCTTTCTCTCCTCTTGCTTATTCTTTCATCCATCTCCCTGCCGTCTTCGCTCCCTATTAATCCCCATTCCCTTCTCTTTCTCTCTCTCATTTCGTCGCATGTGTTTGATCTTCTCACTATCCTCGCGTCACTTCTTGCACCTTCTCTCTCTCTTCTCCTTCCTTCCCATTCCTGTTCTCTCTCTCCTCGTCCCCACCTCTGCAACCCGCTATCATTTTCCTCTCTCACACATACTCTTTCTCCTCCCTATTGTACTTCGATTCTCTTATTCTCTCTCTTCTCTCTTACTTTTCTGTGTCTTTGTCCCCCTACCTTTTTATTCACCTTCTCCTTGTACATTTTCTCGCCGAGTCGTCTTCTTATTCTCTCCTTCTTTTAGCAAATTTTCTTCAGTTTCTCCTGTCTCTTATCCCATCTAAACCAGTCCCCGTTTATCTGTATTTTCCTGTATCCTATTTTCACCCTTTTTCCTCTATCTCTCTCCTCTCTGGCCAACTCTCTTAACTTCTTTTGTGTTTCCCTTTCTTCTTTTGTCAAATCGTCGTCTATATACATTCTCTCACCTTTTTTTTCCTTTAACTTACTCTTACTTAGCATTATGTTCTTCTTCTGCTCCCAACTTTCTATTTTTGCTAGCATCATCTTATCTTTATTTATTTTAAATGCTTCCTTTACATTCACTTTCACTCCTATCTCCCTTTCTAACCATTCTTCCACCCCCTTCTCTATATTTCCACTTATTGCTCCTATTCCAGTTATTATAACATTATTCTTCCTCTCCTTCTTTTCTCTTTGTTCCATCTTTTCCTCTATCATTTCCATCCTTTTCATCCAATCTGCCTTCTCCAACTGCTCTTTTTCGTCTCTTCCTCTCCTCTCCTCTCTCACTGTCGCTAATTCTTTCCTTAGCTCCCCATTCTCCTCTCTCACTGCCGCTAATTCCTTTCTTAGTGTTTTGATCTCCTCTCTCATCTCTCTTATCATGGTAGTTTTCATTTCCTTATCCATTTCCTTGCTTTGATTTTCTTCTTCGCTTCTATTTGGTGATCTTCTCGTTCTGGAACTATTTCTGAGTGGGTTCTTGCCTTCTTTCGACGTTCTACCCTCTTCTCTTTCTCTCTTGCTGCTTTCTTTCCTTACTTCTGACGATTTCAGCATGTCCTCTCTTTCTTGCTCTCCCTCTTGCTCTCTCGCTGCCGCTAATTCCTTTCTTCGTGCTCTGCTCTCCTCTACTATTCCCGCCATATCCTCTTCTATCTCTCTGAGCACTGTTTTTATTTTCTTCTCTATTTCTTTGCTTTGATTTCTTTCTTCGCCTCTACTTGGGGATCTTTCGGTTCTGGAACTCTTTCTGAATGGGTTCAGGCCTTCTTCCGACATCCTACCCTCTTCTCTTTCTCTCTTGCTGCTTTCTTTCCTTGCTTTCGGCGATTTCGGCATGCCCTCTCTTTCTTGCCCGCTGTCTTCTGCTTATCACCTCTCACTCACTCGTCGTTGTTTACGTTTGTTATCTCTGCACTTTTTCCACGTCTGCTCGCTATCGCTGCCAAACCAGGAATCAATGGGGAAGATATAGATATTGATAATGAGGTGAGAGAAGAACACATAATGAATCCACGTCATGAAGAAGAAAATGTAAATCTTAATCCTGATGCTCGACGCAAAAGGGATAGAATTGCCAGACTCTTCAGATAAAGCAGGATGAACATCAAGACTCAAAATTTTACAAACATTTTAATTAATTGAACAAACTTTAAACATTAGTGAACTTAAACTGAAAATAAATCTGAAAAACTCAAACTGAAAATAAATCTCAAATTTAATTTCTGGTTTATTAAATAAAATTTGATGCATTGCATCATAATATTCCCATGTTTTTTGGGAGTTGCCTGTTCTTTGGTCGTGGTCATATATTTTTTTGTACATCTGTTTAAGACTCTTCCATTTAGAATCCACTTGGGTTGAGTCGAAGTTCTTGTGCGTCCTATTAGACAACTCTGACGCAATTATATGCCACACATTTTTTTTTAGGCACGAGCTGAATTTTTTATAATGTGTTTCTACAATTCTTATGAACAATAATGTGTCCTGCTGTGACCAGCGGAAAGAAATATTATTGGAAGACTTTTCAATGTTGACCTCAGTAGAAGTAGGCAAAGAAGCAGAGTCATTGTCACTGATTGTATCTACAAAGTTTTAATGAATTTCATTGGTGTCACCAAAGAATTGTTTTTATTACCTTTTTCTTTGCCATTTTCGGTATTTTTGCTAGCGGTATTATCACTCTCATCCAGAGATCCCTCATGATTAACAGAATCTTCATGATTTTCAATGTGTTTCAACATTGTCGAGTACTCCTCATTCGTAAACTTGCAGTGAAAACACTGGTATTGCACATTGTCAGCCATGCTCGAGACGGGTAAATAACACAAGAGCAATGTATACGATACCAGAGAGATGCACAGATGTTTTTTCGCTGTGTTCCTGTGTTTTTACACCCTCTACCTTTTTATTTTTAGCATCAGGTATTTGCCGCGAAATTGCAAACATTTGACATATTACATGTAACACAACAACAACAACAGTAACAACCTAACCTCAATTATATGCAATGCATGTAGGGAAAAATCTGAATGCTCGATCATTTTTCACCGAGCCAATTGAGCGATTATTTTCATCTCTCGAAAAGCAACACGAACGCAATCGAGTGCGCTCAGAACACAATGCCGAACGCAATAATTGTTATCTGACAAATCCAAGAGTGATGCCGAACTTACTCTCGAAACCTTTTATGACTCTGTAGTTTTCGCGGGCAGGTACACTTATTTGAATTAGTGCCATCTCCAGTCTTTTCTCCCTCCACGAATTCAGTGAAGTTGTCAAAGTGCAATGTCAAGAGCCTGACAGTTTAATAACAAAAATGTTATTAATTTAGTTGATGCTACTTCTGCTTGGTGTTTCTGGTTTTTAGTATTTTGCTGTTAGTGTTTAAAGTGGCTTTTTTATCATATTAGAACTGATATTGCGGTAAATGCAGCAACAACAAGTTCCGTTAGTTGTAAACCTATTTCTGGAATAATGTTAAAATTATAATCTCAATCTTGGATTTGCAGTGGGTACATTATTTCCTAAACGGGTCATTTCAGATGAAGATGGGTCCATAACAAAACAATTATATTTGCTTAATTAATCCGTGCCATTCATGGTGGAAATGAGTGGAAAGTATATTTTAAGTTTTGTACAGTTTTGAATGTAATTATATAATTTTGGACAATTATTATTCTATGAATTTGTACTCGCCACTGACCAAGATATTTTCAAAAAACGCGGCGCCGAAACTTTGTCCCTTCCGCAAAACCAAACCAGTGGACCAGTGCGCAACATCTTGCTTCTGCCAATTTAGAATATCCAAAATGTAATTACAATTAAAGTAAAGTATCATTTATCACGGGACAACTACGTATGACTGCATGCATCATGCAGATACATGAGTGTGGAGTGTGAACTGCATGTCTAAATTGTCACGATGCACATGACGTTGTCACACATTTGATAGCATGACAGTTAGTTGCTAACAGCAACCCCCGGAAACAACCCCAAATGTCAGAATCATGAGAACAATAGGATTTTTCGCTCTATGCCCAGGCCGCTATAGACACTCGGACTAGCTAGCAGGTCGTGATTTAAACCAACCTGAATTAACCCAAGATACCTACCTTGTCCGTGTTAACCCACATAAGTCGTCTTCTAATTCTCACAAATAGTAAATATCATTTTTTGTTCGACACTGTCAGAATTTGAGAATTTTCTCCTGTGTGAACGGATTTTGATGAATTTGACAACTTGTCAAAACGAAACGTCAAGCTAATTTTAAAGATTTTCAGCCATTTGGAGCCTTTGGGGGGGCTCGTCGAACAAAAAAACGTTGTATTAAACTCGTTCTTGTGTAATTTGGGATTTTTTTGCCAAAAAAGCGCACGAACTCGTTAAATAAATAACTATTTTCCAACGTCAAGTCTGAAAATGACATTTCCATCACTCAATTTAGAGATGAAAGTAGGCGTTTGCATCACATGTGAGGAAAGTAAATCACTTCCCTCACTAGTGGGGAAAGTAAAAAAAAAATTTGATCCCCATTTAGGTACTCTTTAAAATAACGTTCATACATACATATACATTTGTAAGAATTCTTTATTAACAATTAGCACATACAAAGATACTTAACTTTTTTATCAGTATGTATTATAGAAATTAAATGTACAATTTTTTACACGAATTAAAACTCCAAATGTTCCTGATTTTTTTTTTTCTAAATAACGTGTCGGTACCGAGCTTGACGTTGACGCCAAACTAGCACTTCTTACTACTTGTCTCCATCTCAGTAACGGATTGTATTCCTTTCCGTAGCGTGCTCGAGATTTTATAGGTAATAATTCCAAAGATACCTAGTTCGCTGCTTCTTTAATTTCTGTATTTGGTAAATTTACAACACTATCTTCTACTTCCATCACTATTTGTTTAGTAAATTCTGATTAATTTTCACGTTTTGGTAAAAACACGACTTGACATTCATTAATTAAATTTTATTGTTTACTGTGAGCATGGAAACGTGATTTTCAAATTTTACTTCTATGTTGATTTGTATAAAATAATAAATTGATAATACCTATGCAAGATAAACCGAAAGCTCTTGACATTGGAAAAAATAGTATGTTATATACGTGAGGAAAGGTCCATTGCTAAACTTGAATGATTAGATCAACTCGCTATCGCTCGTGATCCAATTGTCATTCTCGTTTAGCAATGCATCCCTTTCCTCACTTATATAACAATATACTAAATTCCAACATAAAAACACATGCCCTTTCAAACGGTAAAGTCAAATTTCCATGTTCCCTTATTATTTTTTCGACCTACCCTCACCCTCTTCCACCCCCCGTGATCCGATTGACACCAAAAGCTTTTCAACTCGAGAGACCATGGGTAAGTTTGTGTTGGTCAAATTTGAAAGCAATCGGTCAAAGCGTTTTTGAGTAATCGTGGGAAAACGAAAAGTGGGACAGACAGACATCATTCTAAAAACTTCACAAACGTGTTCAGGGGACCTCAAAACTTACCCACCTTTGGTCGAGTAAGTTAAAAATGGAAAAATCCCAATTAAAGAAATATTTTAAAATTAAGCCTATGATTATATTTCTAATTTTTATAGTTGAGAAAAATTGAAAATCTTTAGAAATTAAAAACCCCATAAAAATAAAAATTAATTATCCTAATACGAACAAACCGAAAGATTCCTCTAAATCCATAAAATTCTCTTCACCCACTATCTATGATATTAAAAATAACCTTACCACCAACTAAAGGAACACCAGAAACTCCCAAAAAACGCTAAAAACACCATTAAAATTATTGTATTCATTTAACAACGGTAATACAATGGCAATACAAATAAAAAAAGACGTCTGTGCGATCAAAAGTCTATTCATGGCTGGTAACAGTTTCTGGAGGTGAATCGCCAATAGTGTAAGTCAGACTAACTTTCCCTTCTTTAGTCATATGCAAACCCATAAGAATTTTCTTTGTGACATTTTTGTAGTTGTCGAAGCTTGATTCATACTGTCGCGTTGTAATTTGAGAAAGAGCGGCCTCTGATGATTGGTCGGCAAATTTTAATTCCACAATCAAGCCAGCTTCATTCAAAATCATAAGCAAATCAAGATGAGGAGGTCTTCCTTTAGATTTTCTTCGGGAGATGCTTAGTTCACTACGAACTATATAAAATTTAACATTATATGCCAAAACAAAGAGAATACAATAAAATTCGTCCTCGTTTTGGGGCATTATGGCTCCATCAAACAATTTAGAGACAGCCTTTGCATATTCAGTAAATACATTTTTGTCTTGTCTTGTTAGCACTGATTCTAATGCAGCCAAATAACCCTCAATATTTTCATCTAAAAGCTGGTGTTTCTTTGAAAACAATTCTACATCATAACATTTTCCCCGCAACAACATCCTAATTTCTTCATTTGGAATCCGAATGGTGATTGTTTCATTCTCAGTGCTAGTGCGTAAAACATTCAAGTATCCATTTTCGGTCAAAAATTGGAGGAAAAGATGTGCATCTAACACATCTATAGATTTAAGTTCTTGATGAATCAAGTTGATTAACGCAATTATGTTTTCTTTCGCAAATTTTTGAATGGCCTTTATTTCGATCTCTTCTCCATCAATAAGATCTTCAATCACTTCACGAATCCAATAATGTCCAAACAGATGTTTTAGGTGAGTGATGCTGTCCGAGTCAACCCAGTAATTGTCAAAGCATGGTTTCTTCATTTCGTGACTTGTGCTCAAATATTTTAAAACTGAATAACAGCTATAAATGGCATAGTCCCCTGAATACATTAATTTATAACCATTGTACCACTTTTTTACTTGGTCATTATTAAAAGCAACAAATTCTTCTTTTTCAAACAGACTCTTCACTTCTATATCTGTAAATCCAAAATAAGGAGAAAATCTGGGGTCACTCAAAAACTGATAATACTCGATGTTGTTCGCGTCGCTAGATAAAACTTGTTCTGCGACGGGGACACAGGCATTTATTAACCCTCTGTTGAGATGTTCGTTGTTTTTGAACGTAATGGACATGATGCGACCGATAACAGAGAAGGTTTTGTACAGAACATCATTCTTTGAAGTTGATTGCTTGACGATGATGTTCATGATAGGAGAATCGAATTCATCGATTAATACATAAACGAGTTTGTTATGGTACACATGTAAACAGCGAGATAAGAGCTTCAATCCCTGAATCACATTATTTCGACTTAAATTTTCAGAAGTTTTCCAATACTTCTCAAATAGTTCAATAGGGCCCAGAACCCCCAATTTCGTATCTGACCAAGAATATTTTCCATCGATCTTTTTTATAAGATATTGATGTTCATTAAATGCACAGTAAATGAGATGCTTTAATGATTGAAGGAGTTCATCTTCAGTTATACCAGAGATATTTTTAAAGTCCACGTATATGACAGGATTCTCTTGGCAGTACTTATCAAAAAAAAACCTTTCCTCTTTCCATATCTTTAACTGATTGTCTTGGAAGAGTTTTTTGTTCCCTGTTAGGAATTCTTTCACCATGTCCATGTTTGTTGATTTCCCAAAGCGGCGAGGCGCCAAAGCTACTACCACTTTATGTCCTTCAAGAAAGGCTTTAATAAATAGCGTCTTATCCACAAAGGCAGCAACGTGTATGATTTCACTAAATGATTGTGTGGACAAATTACATATTTTCTTTGGTGATGTGCTCTGAAAAGATAAAAACATATATCACATAACCGTGCAAGAACAGAAATGCTACATAAACAGGTATGAGACTACATTTATTAAACTTGCCTTTCTTTGTACCTCATTTGCACTTCCTCCTTCCATTCTTGCTCGTTTTTCTAGATGATAACTCATCGGCTAGAAACAATAAGAATAATGTAAAACAATCTGGAGACCTAAACATAATACAAAATATGTACAGTTGGTTGCAGAAAAAACGGAAAATGAAATTTTTTATAGTGTGAACAAAATCTGATGACATTGCCAAGCATCCTTGGCATAACCCAAAACGAAACACACAAGATGGATGCTAGTTCGCAAACCCGCAAAGGCGCAAGCTCACAAGAGTCACTAAATGACAAGAATGACATTTGTCTGCGCGGTCTATTCAAAATTCCCCCCTTTGCTTCACGCCCCGCCGGTGGCACACACACTTTTTCCGCTGCCATTTTGCCAATGCCAGTTTCACCCCCCTGGCCCAAACTGCGTATCTCATACGCGCAGCCCCATAGACTCTGCATTGTTGCCAGATGTTAATTAGAATTGAGGGCGTCTTTTAGTTGGATGTGTACGACTCCAATACGTTTGTTAATTGATCTGTTTCCCTGGTTTAGTATGCTTTTTTTAACTTTGTTTCGAAACAATGGGTGGTAGAGGGGCTCCTGCACATAGTATAATTGTATAATTAAAATCACCGTCACGTGATCTTAATTGTGGATTTTCTCTTTTTCGGTACAAATAAATAAGTCTGGCAACGCTGTACACATTTAGCATGGTGCGCGAAGCGATGCACAGTTTGGGCGACGTAAACTACAAGATTACCCATTTAATTAATATCAAGACATATTACTTACCCCCTAAAAACAATTTGATTTAACAAACACTAATAAATTAATAACAACACAAGCCAACGCGTGTGTCAATTGTCTCTTATCTATGACTGACCTCTATAACATGGACTGCGTGTGTAGTGCTCCCCCTAGATAAAGAAGAGAATAGATTGGCCACTCTCTCAGATTCAACGGATAACAAGTTTCGGCGCCATCTATAGTTGCCGCAAAAAAGTTTTACGAAGAGTCGGTAAAAAGTTGATTGGAGGCCTGTAATCGTGCTAAGGCGGCAAAATTGAATCCTGTACTATGCACTGCTTCCAAAAAAATTTTTAGGGTGATAATTCAAAACAAGGTCAAATAAAATGTTACAATATTTATTATAAAACATGTTTTATAAAAAAATTAAAATTTAATTTTTTTATAAAACATGTAAGAATACAAAAATTGATACATTCGCTTTGCTCGTATATCAATTTTTGTATTCTTACATGTTTTATAAAAAAATTAAATTTTAATTTTTTTATAAAACATGTAAGAATACAAAAATTGATATACGAGCAAAGCGAATGCATAAAACAAGGCGTTTCTACATAAAGTTCATTCACGTTGGATTTTATTTATTTTATCTAATCCCGTGGGATAAATGACACTTATCCCACTCATTTGAGTGGAATAAGGAACTTCATTACCGGACGCATTGCATTACTCCACTCAGTGGGATAAGTGAGCTTCATTACCCCACTCAGTGGGATAAGTTAGTCATTATTCCACTGAGTGGTGTAATGAAAGTGGCGGAAATAAATTAGATTTACCTTTTTTTTTTTTAATTCGGGGCGGTCTTAGATAAAATTTTGTACATAACACGTGGGCTAAAGCATATTACAGGTAACTCGTGTGATTACAGATGAACTCGGGCTAACGCCCTCGTCATCTGCAATCTTCACACTCGAATCCTGTAATATTGCTTTTATCCCACTAATTGTGTAAATAACTATTATTTATTTATTTATTTATTTTTTTATTTATTTATTTATTTATTTATTTTTTATTTTATTTATTCTTTGAAGGTAGAGAAGGTAAGGTAGGTGAATTTGGTATTTTTTAAAAGCGCAAGTCAAGAGAAAGACAATAAAACCACTTTTATTCGATTTTGTTATTTACTTGATTTACTGGTTAATTAACATGTTAAAAATCCGGTAAATTATGTAAATTATATAATTTACCGGTAAATTTACAACACTAGACTCAAAATAATGAAATAATTTATCTTGTGTTTTTTCAATTTTCTGAATCTCCTATTATTCTTTTAAAGTTTTCGTAGTAGGTACCTATTTAATGTAGTGTTAACGTTGTGTAGATGTTAGTCGGGTGTGGTGTTTAGTTTATTTATAAGTGGTATTTGGTTAAGTGCATTGTGAAAACTTGCGGAAGAAGAAGTAATGTTAATGTTACTTTTCAAATTTTTCCAAAGACATGCTTTACACCTACTTGATGAAAAAGCTTGTGTTTTGCTTTGTATTTTAATAATTTCATTTTTTAATATATTTTTTTAGATGGGATATAATGTTTTATTTCTTTTAATATTGTTTTAAACTTCATTTTGTAAAAAAATTGTAACATGTGTTTTGATTAATCCATGATTTTTGTGATTAACACATGTTGCAGATTTTTTACAAAAAATTAAGAAATTTACGAAAGTGATGAAATCCAACATTTGAATTTCCCGCAATGCGATACAACTAGCGCTTGTGCGGCATTACCCTGAACCTTAAAGTACAAATTGTGGTGGGGACGCTAGAGTCGCCAATCTATAGCTATATATATATTTATAATCTATGGGCCCAGGCCCACAGGAACGGCCGCTGTGTCAACACTGTCAACCTATGGTGTCAACTCTCAACTGTGTATATTATGTGGTCTACGCAATGGAACCACAACCGACAAGTAAAAATCCAAACTGAATTATCGACCGAAAAAGCGTCACGCTCGATCCTGGTCTAGATGGCGCTAACCATATTATCGTTCATGGCCAACTTCATCTAGCTTCCGCTGCGCTCCATACGGCCGTAACATTATGCCAATTTTCACGCAATTTTCATTGTTGAAATTGATTCTACTAATCTCAAAAAATCGTTTGGTAACTAGCCCCAACTAGCGGAGAAAAATGTTAATAACAATGATTGACGTTTCCTTCAAAAGTGTCATGAAGTTTCAAAAAGATATGAAAATCAAACGAAAATATGTAATAGTCTTGTAAAACTGGAAAATACATAACTATCCCTCCGCCACCCGACGGCACGGCAATTTTGCCGGAGTACATACACTATTACGGATATTACTATCAAGTAATTGTGCAGTGCTTATCAACATAATTACCGGCGTCTCGCCTCCGCATTTTGACTTTGTTGTGTATTATGTTCTGTGTCAATGTTAAGGAATTTCCTCACGATATGACATGAGTACAATTATATACCTTTTCCGACGACCACTATGCAATGTGGCACATTTCACACAGTTTTCCCTCAGTGAAAATTTAAAATTGCAAACGATTTCAACACGAACACGAACGAACAGCCTAACCGTGTACAATGAAAAATTTGAGAAATCTGATTGGCCGACAGCTGTGCGTTTTTATATTGTAGGTACACGGGCCGATGATTAACGATGTCTATCTCCGCGCAACGGCATAATTATTTTGTCCGCAGCTCTGTCGAATAATATTTGAAGTTTGAAGGGACGCCGAATATTAGCGTTTTTTTTTTGTGGTCGTCGGAAAAATATCGTGTATACCACGTGTTGAAAATTCGATTTCACACTCGTTTGCTTAAGCCACGCGCCTACGGCTTGTGGCTCAATTCTGCAAACTCGTGTGAAATCTTTCATTTTCAACTCTTGATATACAATATACTATTTTGAATGTGTTCCCTAAATCCAGAATTTTTAAATTTTTAAAAAGAGATTGCGGTACTATTCCCGTTGCTGAAATTGTAAGTGGTAAAACAGAAATTTTTTCTAAACTCCAAAGATTTCTCATAGCAACGGAGAGCTCTAAATATTTATTAATTTTTGTGTTATATGTCTGTGTTATATTATGGGAATTTGGAACAGCTATATCTAAAAGATATCCTTGCTTTTGTTGTTTATTTAAAATAATAATGTCTGGTCTGTTATGCTGAATGTGAATGTCAGTTAAAACTGTGCGATCAAAATATAATTTGTAATTGTCATTTTCCAAACAACTTTCTGGTTTATAAATATAGTGTGGTTGTGTATCCTTTAATAAGTTGAATTTAACTGCTAAATTCATGTGTATAATTTTAGCGAATATATCATGACGTTTTTTATATTCGTTTTGAGCCAAAACGGTGAAAGAAGAAATGATGTGTTCAATGGTTTCCCCTTCAGTTCCGCAAATTCTACATTTATCGATGATCGACTGTAAACTAACTATATTTAATATGTACATTATTTACATAAAACAATGGAAAAGGAACAAAACTCGAAAGTAACTTAATTTTAAACAGCATAAAGGAGTGATAACTGAAGAACATACCTAAATGTGTGGATAGGTATAGTCGTTTTCAACGACATCCGTGCTGTCAGTGTCATTTTTAATATGTTGGTGCAGATTGTACTCACAAATTTATAACCAGTATTCAGAGTATAAGAAAATCCTAGTTATAAAAATGTCAAACAAGAAATTGAGGTTATGGTAAAAGAAAATTTACATTTCGTGAAACGTCAACAACAAACGATAAAACCCAATCTTCAACATGGTGTAAAACATGGTTAAACGAAGTCATCCTCGGAATCCGAATCAGACTACATTTTTTATCGGAAATGATAAATAATAATTTGAATTTGTCAATTTGCCGCGTCAGGATAAATTGCCAAATTAGGAAATTCAAAATTACTAAACTGAAACACCCAGTGATGCCAACATGCTGTCATACTGGCAGCACGGATGTCATTGAAAACGACTATATGTAGGTATGTAGGTACAGTTGCGGCCGTTGAAAACTCAGACACTTTGACAACGCCAAACTTTCGGCTTTGTAAATGGGATTGAAAGTGACGTTACTCAAAATGTCACTCAAACATTGGGTGGTATGAATAAAAGTGAGTGTATACTTCATTCTCTAAAATGTGGAGTACGAGTATAGACTCCCAATCCTAATAATAAAATATGAGTATCACCTCGAGGCAGGAGTACATACTCTTATGTAAAATTTGGTATGAGTAGTTACTCTATTTTTATAAGAATAAAATATTTGTTCATGCTCAAATTTGTGAGTAGATTCTCATGTTCAGTTGAGTCTGGTCCGTTGCCGACTCCACATCGAAAATTTCGAAATGGCGGAGTTCATAAATCCGATAGTGCGCAGAAGAAAATTCTATAACGTGCGAAAATTGACTTGTACTCGAGACTACAAATCTTTGTATCGATTTGATGAAGTAAATGTTCAATGGATGGCAACATATTTTATGGGACAAGAGAAGAACGAGAAAAGAGGCGGTGCTTTATCAAATGTCGATAAGCTTAAAATATTTTTGAGATGCGTGGGTGATCCAGGTTTCCAGACAGGAGTTGCTGAAGATATAAGCATCCACCAAACAACTGTATCGAAAATTATTGTCGAAATAATGGATAAGATTTTACCAAAAGCATCAACTTGGATAAAATTTGCTCAAACTGAAGCAGAAATACAGAATGCCAAAAGAGAATGGCTAGATAAATACAATTTTCCAGCAGCAATAGGTGTTATCGATTGTACACACATTAGAATTGTCAAGCCCTCGGTACATGGGGATGAGTATATTAACAGGAAGGGGTTTCCAAGTATAAATGTGTAAGCCACTTGCAATAGTGAAGAGTGGTTCATTAGTGTCCACGTATCTTGGCCAGGATCTGTACATGATGCAAGAATCTGTCGAAACTCGGACATAAAAAGAGTAATGGAAGAAAATCGAGAAAAGGCATTACTTTTAGGAGATGAAGGGTATTGCACCTTGGTTAATGACACCTTTTAAAAATCCTCAAACTCCCGAAGAAAGGGCTTACAACAAATTATTTACCAAAGAGAGAGTCATTATTGAAAGATGTTTTGGACAACTAAAGCAAAGATTCCCAGTGTTACAGTACAAAGTTCGATTAGCACTAAAATCAGTACCAAAATTGATTATTTGTTGTTTTATTTTACACAACATTGCCAAATATTTAAAAGATGAAATGGAACTACTGCAGCAAATTGACCTTGAAGAGAATGAAATCCAAGAAGAACCTATGAATAACATCCGTTTTCGTGGCCAACAAAAAAGACGAGAAATAGCTTATATCATCTACGAGCAAAATTTATAGGAGCTTTGAAGATGTAATCATAATTTTGATGAAAGTAAGAAGTACATAGTTTTTTCAATGTTGTGGACCGAATTCATAGTTATTATAACGTTTATTGATTAAATTAAAAAATTAAACGAAAACGTTTATTCCTAGTTAAGTACTTTTTTTCTTATAAATGTTCTTTTTGGGACCGAGTTGGCTATGATTTTTTCTTTTCATGTTGGACTAACTGATTCAGTGATGCAACGGATGCAATTTTTTTTTCTGTCAGTGTCTGTTCGACATTTTCTTGCCACCGGATTGATCATTTTAATATTCGTAAGAAACTAAATGATTTGTTAAGCGTGTAAAAATAATTTAAATTTCCGTCAAAGGAACAGTCAAAATTGCCAAAATAATTTTGTGTGCAACCGTACGCGAAATGAGCACTTCGCGTGCCTAGAGCAGGCCGCGAAATTGAATTTCGCAGCCGTTGCCTTGACGACGGCCGTAAAAGTAAAAGTCATTTCAATATTTATTTATTATCACAATTACAACATATCTATCTCTATATTTGCGGTGTGATCTTACAAAATCTGGATTGGGTACAGTTAAAGTTTGATTTATGCCAGTTTTTGTGTCAGGAACGGCCGCTATTAGTACAGAATTTTCATCCGGTTTGAAGTTCCCGCCAATTTCAAATGGAGTGGTCGCCTGATGATTCGATGATTGACGTATTGACGAGTCGGTAAAAAAGATCGATCTAGAACAGACACGTATGAATTAGGTTAATTTTCCACCGGTCAAAAAGGGAAATATCTAGTAACTAGTAAGTAGTAACATATCCTGAATCATGAATGGCATCAACAGACATTTTGGTTTATTTGTCTCTTCGCACGGCATCTGATATTTCCACGATTAAAATAACCTAAAACTTATAACAGAATTTAACGTTTACCTGTCACAATAAATAAATTCCAGTAAATAGGTAAGCCAATGTGTTAACGCCCGGCGCCCAAAAACAAGTCGATACGTTTTTAATCGGTTTATTCTTCTCGACGCGTTAATTACAAGTCAGGACTTCAGGAGTTTTTCCCCACGCGCTCCCCTCGTCGGCAGTCCTCGGATCTCCTCGGGTCACTCCGACACGATGGAGCGCTGCTCGGGGACTTCCCGCGAGGGATCCTCCCTTCGCCCATTAGGGAATCGTAACATTCGGCCATCCTGGCAACAACGAAGCGCGTCCTCGCGCTGTGCTGGGATGCTCCGGCCCTGAAACATGTCACATTTTCAACAGTATCATGCACCTTGCGGTATTCTGCTGCTGGTTGAGATCTGTACAACGTTCTCCAGAGCCGCCGCGGCCTCACCTGGGCTCCCCTGGCTCTCTCTCTCGCCTGTTCGGGTTCGCCGACTATGCCACACAGGCAGCCCGATCATGCCACACAGGTCATCACTACAGGCAGGCAAACCTGTCATTAGCCACACAGGCTACCTTTCGCTGCTACTTTGTACAGATCCCAGCCACTGCCTTCGTCTTCCTCACTCTCTCCCTTTTTTTTTTTTTTTTTTCCAGCGCACTTCTGACTAACCCTCCAGGAGATCAATTAGATCCTCCCTCTCTCTCTCACTGTTGTCACTCTCCGTGTCATACTCCACCGCTGCTTTGAAGGGTCGAAGTGCGTCAACCGCTACCAGAACACGATAATTCTTGTACCCTCTCACGCCTCGTACGCTCGTGATCTGATATCGGTCGTTACCAAAGACCTTAGTCACCCTATAAGGTCCGACAAATTTTGCTGCAACCTTTGTGCTAACACCCTTCGTGTTGCCAGCGGATCCGCCGCGCCACAAAACCAGGTCACCTTTGCTATACTTGCGAGGGACTTTTCGTTTCCGATCGAAAGCAACTTTCATTTTTTTGGCAACCCTCTTCAAATTTTCTCGCGCCGCCTCCCTCTTTTCCTCTACACTGGTACTACTACCTGCCACTTCCAAATCCTGTAACAACCTCCCCTTGTTACTAAACATCAATTCGTAAGGGCTATATTTTGTGCTAGAGTTAACCGTGTTGTTCATGCCCCACACGACTTCTGGAAGTGCAGTGTCCCAGTAACACTCAGAGCCGTTCACTGACGCGCAAAGGGCGTCCAGGAGGGTTCGATGGTACCTCTCCACTTGCCCATTTGCCCGAGGCGTCGCAACCGCAGTCATGACATGTTTGATCTGTTTATCGTCAACAAATTCTTTGAAGTACTGTTACGATTTAAATCGCCGCGCGATTGTAAATCTTCGCGATTTTTCTAGAATGTTCTAGAATTCATCGCGACGGAAACGTACTAGGACTTCCGCCGAAAAATCTGCGCACAGAGGGGGTGGAAGCTATAAATCGGGGGAACCAGAGACAGAACGGGGATTTTTCACGACCTTTTGCCGGGAGTGTTGTGAGTGCCTGGGGAGAGTCAAGGGGACAGTGATCGAGTGAATTTGCAGGGCTGACGAGACGACGTAGTGGAGTTCACGAGGGCCGTTGGAGACGATTCGTCAAAGTACCACCGCCCACATCGCCAAGCGGATCAAGGACTTCACTACGGAAGGTTCCAAACCGAACGCTTTTGCGGATCAGGATCTCGTCGAGTTCTGTCAGTCCAGGTCGTCCCCGGACTCACCGGAAGGTGCCGGATCTACCCTCCAGCAAGTCAGGAGCAGTGGTGACACCCCATTTACACAGGCCGTGGCTTCCAAAGTTTCGGTTGTATTTTGTCACTCCGTCGAACTAATTGAGCGTTTGTATTTAACTATAGTCAAATTTCCATTGTCACTCATTATTTCGACGGGTGAAAAGTTCTATCAAATTCCTTTAATTTGTATATCGCGTTTAGGATTTATAATTTGTTCCACTGTTAAAGTTGCAGTTTTGTCATAAGGCGCGTCATTTCATTAATCGTACTAACTTGAGAAAAAAATTTCTTATCAAGTCCGTCGGGTTTTTATATTCACGAACGATTATCAATCCGTGAGTGACCTCGCCAGGAATTGTGTATCGCGCTCACCGAACATTTTTTTGCGCGTGGTTCTTCACCGGTCCGTACCGGAGAAAAACATCTTAACTTCAATTTTTTTTTTTTGGAGCGAAGGAAGACTTGGAGGACCTCCCCGCTTATGCGGGCGGCGTAGCCGAATAGCGACGTTACGTAGGACCAGTCGGCCTTCCTCCTTTGCTAAAGAAGGGATTTTTTTACTGTTTCGCCGGTACTCGTTCGTTGAATATCTGGGACCCGGAGGACCCTCCGAGGAGTTAGGGTTATTCAATTTTGTACACGCCATAGCGCTAGTCAGGCTTCGTTGTTTTCCTTTTTCATTTATATCATTATTTTCATTGTTTGACATCTGAATAAACGATTAGTTGGAAGATTGTGTATCATTTCCCGTACTCCGGGCTGTTCTCACCAATTTTTCAGCTTCGGTCGGCGTTTCTCGTGGTTCGCACTGTAAACCGAGTCGAAGCCACGACTTGTTCGTTATACCCCTGAACATTCCGGATTTGTAACCGGTAACAGGGTTGCCCAGTTTCGGGAGCGTAAATTATAACGTAACAGTACCTACTTCCGAAAGCTAGCCCGTTGTCTGAGATGATCCTTCTAGGATATCCCAAGAAAGTACCGAACACGTCTCTCAAAATTTTTATACACTCCGCCGACCCCAACGTTTTTGTCGGCTTCACTACCAAATATTTTGTAAAAGAGTCGATGATGGTCAACACATAGCTGTTTCCCGCTCTACTTTTCGGAAAAGGGCCTACATGGTCGATATGGACCGTGTCCATGGGTTTATCAGGCTTGTGGATTGGATGCAGCTGCCCTTCCCTCTTTCCGTAATTACCCTTGCCGTACGCACACTGTAAACATGAACCGCAGTACTTTCTGATAAACCGCGTCATTTTGGCGAACCAGTATTGCTCCTCAATGGCCTTGACGCACCGATCAAATCCGACATGACCCACATCGTCATGGTATCTCTTCACAATCTGCCACCTCGCCGCTCGAGGAACAACTAACCTATCGCCCTTCAGAGTCCTACGATATAACCGGTTGCTTTTATATCTATACTCTCGGTGCAACTCTTCCTTTGGATCGGCTTGTAATTGTTTTATAATAATTTGGAGAGACTCATCTTGCAATTGGAGAGCCAGAAAGCAATCAGTGACCGTAACTTGTGAAACTTCCGCAATTGGTAACGCACCTCGGCTGAGCGCATCCGCATGTCGCATCGCAGTACCCGGTCTGTGCACGATCTCAAAATCATATTGCTGCACCTGAAGCCACCATCGAGCAATACGGGGAATAAGGTCGCGTTTCGAAAAGGTATATCGTACTGCCGCACAATCCGTCACAATGGTGAAATGCAACCCGCGTAAATAAAAACTAAACCGCTTCAACGCCTCGACAACCGCTAGGGTTTCCAACTCGAAGCTGTGATAGAACTTTTCCGCGGGTGTGGTACATCGGCTAAAATAAGCAATCGGTTTCAAAGTATCGTCTGATTGTTTTTGTAAAATGATAGCACCCAGGCCTTGCGAGCTCGCATCCGTATGTACCTCCGTAATCGCGTCAGGCCTGTAAGCGGCTGACACAGGTTTTTCCACGAGCGCCTGCTTCAGCTTGCGAAATGCATTGTCTTGCTCTGGCCCCCAGTTCCACACAGCATTCTTTCGCGTCAACATTGTCAAAGGCGCCGCAATGGTAGCAAATCCCTTGATGAATTTTCGAAAGTACCCGGTCAAGCCCAAAAATTGGCGTATTTCATGAGCGTTGGTCGGTTTCTTAAATTTTTCAACCGCCCCCGTCTTCAGGAGCCCAGGTGTAATGCCCCTTGAACTGATCTGATGCCCAAGGTAGTTAACGCTATCCGCTAAAAACTCGCATTTGTCTATATTTAGTTTATACCCTGCTCTTCCCAACAACCCTAACACTTCGTCTAATAACTCCAGTCCTTGAGCAACCGTTATTGATGGTAAAAGTAGGTCGTCCATGTATGCCAGTACTTTATCGTGACGTAATTTACCTAGAGCCCCATTGAGAAATCGTTGAAATACGGCCGGTGCATTAACGAGCCCAAAGGGCATTTTGACATACTCGTAATGTCCGTCTTGCGTAATGAAAGCCGTTTTTGGTATTGACTTTGGGTCTACCGCAATTTGATGGAAACCTTGGCTACAGTCGAGACTCGTGAAGTAAGATTTTCCCGCCAATTTGCTAAATTCATCCTCTACGTTAGCCATCGGGTAGGTCTCTTTTTCCGTACACTTGTTCAACGCGCGGTAATCAACGCAAAGACGATAATCGCCATTTTTCTTACGGACCAGCACCACCGGACTCGCAAAACTTGAAGTCGACTCCCGGACAATTCCGGCATCCAACAGATCTTGCACTTTACCCCTAACAACTTCTCTCTCTTTCAACGCCATGCGGTAAGGCCGATAACAGACAGCTTTCGCACCCTCTTTCAACTCGATTTTTAAACAACTTCCCTGGACTGTCCCTAACTCTTTCGAATTATTTGCAAAACAACCTGCGTGGCGTTCTAAAAGTCTGTAAAGCGCAGCTTTTCCGCTATCAGTCACCGTCCCTCCAACCTTTACTTTATCAAAATTGATCTGAGAGCTCTCCACCACATTCATTCGCTCATTCATAGCTCTCACCTTGGATATCTCAACCTCCGGTACCTCCTCGCAGACATCACCGCGACCTATCAGCTTAGCCCGCTGCAGGGTCACGTCCCGATCCCCCAGATTAGTCACCCAAATTTTCCCTCCAGGCGCCTGTAGCACGCCACTAGGGATGCTGCACACCATTTCCCTGCCGCTATGATGAATCCGATTTTCCAGCAGTACGTTGGCTGAAACGTCGGCTCCGAGGATGTCGACCTGGACAAGTGTCGAAGAGTTGGCTGGCAGCGTCACTTCCTGGTGTACCAAAAGATGGGGGCGTTCCTCAGCGTCGTTTAGTGTAATTCTGCTTAGTTCGTGTGTTACTTTGTCGATAAGCTGAGCCCGTCCGCCGTCGATTACAAAACTAACGTTCTCATGATTAATCACCGGCTGACCGATGAGCAGGTCAATATCTCCCATTTCGGCATCGGTGACGATGGCATCGGTTGCAAGTGTGATATCACCGACATGTAAAGTAAAAACTGTCTCATGCGTACACATTATAGTTTTTCCGCCGAAACAACGAAGTGAGTTTTCTTTAATTGTTAGAGGAAGATCCAACTTGTCAGCGCATTTTTGGTGAATTATATTTCGCTGTGATCCCGTATCGAAGTACGCGTCGATGATCTCATTGTTGATTTTGCACTTTGTTTTGTAAACGTCGCCAACTGATTTCGCACTTATAAGTTTCACGTCCTTGGAGCTACCAGACGCTGTATCAGCACTGCGGGGCGGCGCCGTGCATTGGTAACGTCGGTGTCCGAGGCGACCGCACCTGAAGCACTTCATGTCACTGGTGGAGGCAGCCCTTGCACGGGGGCATCGGTTCATTAAATGGTTATAGGAACCGCACGTATAACAACATCGTTTTTGCGGGAAACGGGAACGGGGCAACTTTTCCTCACCATACATTTTCTTTGGTGCGGGCGGGCATGTATACGAATCGTAATTGTCCATTGGAGCTATGAAGCCAGCATACAATTCGTCGACGGAGTCGCACTTATACGCTCTCGCGTTGGCCTGTAGTTCCAGCGGTAGTCCTTTGATAACGCAAGAAATCGTCGTTTCATCGTCCAAGCGACATTGTTGGATCAGTGCAAGCTTTGCGTGGTAATAATGGGTCATACTCTCGTCGGGTCGTTTCTTCCTTTTGACCATTTCTTCCAACAATGTTGCTGGATCCACACAACGGGGAAAAGCTCGTCTTAGCGCGACCTTCCACTCGGTCCACGTTTTGTCATAGCTTTCTAAGCGCCCAAACCACTC